>NC_090921.1:248017254-249293826 GCF_040938575.1 Ambystoma mexicanum | reverse complement strand
CCTCCGCTCCCTTCAAGCCCCCACACAAGTCCCTATCCCTGGATCAACTGGAGCTCTGCCTGCAAGATCAGTGCCTCACATGCCAAGGGCAGAATGTGCTGGTAGACACTTATACCGCAACACCGCCCAACCCCGTCCAAATAGGATGGAATCTTTGAAGGGCCAGCTTTAAACAGAAATCAGGAGCGTGCACAAAATGTACTACTACCCCACATGCTCTAAACCAGGGTTTCCCAACTCCATGCCTCGAAGGCCGGATCCATGTCAGATTTCCATGATGGCCCTCATTAATATTCATGAGATGCATTTGCATACAATGATTCTAAATGTATGCAAATCTTTCCGCATGAATATTAATGAGGGATATCAAGAAAACCCATCTGGTTTTCGTCCCTCGAGGCCTGGAGTTGGACAACGCTGCTCTAAACCCAGGGGTGCAGACAGCGGACACACCCTCCACCTCTTCAATTTACCTGGGGTCCTGCAGTGACACAACAGTCTACCCTAGGCTGTCAACTCGTTGCTGGAAGAAACCTGCACAAATAGTCTTCCTTAGCCTAGTGCCCTCATTTGGGAAATAGAGGCTATGTAAAGCATTTCAATGGGATCAAGAAGGCCAGGTCCCGAGCGAGCTCTTATGGCAATCCATTAACTACAAGTGGAAGCCAGTGTCTCCCCTTAACACATTGCAACAGAGGGTTAAAGCAGGTCACACACCGGTGACATGTATGCCAATGGCCAATTGGACAGGCCCCTTGTTGCCCTCAAGATATTCTAACTGCGAGTAGGAGCAACAGTCCCGGCGCACCAATGCCTTCCAAAGCAGACATGGAGCCGTTTCCTCATCAGGGCCCATAGTTAACCTGATTTTCAAAGGTTTGAATCACTCGATTG
Source organism: Ambystoma mexicanum (assembly GCF_040938575.1). Classification (NCBI taxonomy): domain Eukaryota; kingdom Metazoa; phylum Chordata; class Amphibia; order Caudata; family Ambystomatidae; genus Ambystoma; species Ambystoma mexicanum. The sequence goes on along the minus strand of NC_090921.1, from coordinate 249,292,932 downwards.
TCGACAAAGCTGTGAAATGCTGAGCTCTTAGCTGCTCGGAATGGTGCTTATTTCTTTTTAATGTTTTGTTCCAACCCTGCATAGATTTTTCAGTTAGTCCAATAAAAGGTATACAAATCTGCAACTTGTGTGACTTTTCTCCACATCAAAGACAGACAATTCTGCCACCTCGTGGCTATTTAAGTTTACTGCCACTCTGCTGATTCGAGGATCTCTTAATCCTCTGCTATTTTATCTGGACCAGCACAGGCAGTGCACAGATCATAAAATGCACACGCTTTTGGGAGCTCTGAGAAATCCCCTCTGGCTGGAACAGTCCTCTAGTTCGCCTGTGACTCCTTTCCAGGTTAGATCACTAATTGGGTGCTCTTTGAATTCACCTCCACCTCCGTGCGGTCCTTTCTACGGCGATGCATTGGCAGGTAGGTCCGCTACTGGAACCTACAACCACAGGTGGCAATGCAGCTACATGGCCACACAAGTTTAGACTAAGTCACAGCTTGCTACACGTCGACGACTTAAACTCCTGAACTGACTATATGTGTGCCACATAACTGAGGGCCACTTGACTGTTAGTCATATTACCTGCTGTGAATGGCAAGGAGTGAGTTGTTGGGCCCAACAGACAGAGTGGGAGTGGGGGAAATCAACCTGTGGTTGCTGGTCACCATCATGGCACTCGATGCTATACAACAAGGAGAGTGGGGGCCTGGGAAGATGGTGGAGGGGGGTACACAGCACAGAGACAGAGAGAGCCGAGGGGCCAAAAGAGAGGAACAGTCAAAGCGAAGATGTGTGTCCCCCCACCACTTCCGGTGGGTGCTGTTCCCTCGCCCAGGTTCTCAGACCCGATTCCCGCCGGTCTCTCCTCTACAATCCACATCCGTGAGATCCCCAGGCCGCCAATAAGACCCTCTGTCAGGGCTCCGGAACCCTCTGCGACGATCCACAGTTCTGCAGTTCCTGGTCCCTCCCCCAGGACCCACAGTCCTGTGGCCCCAATCCAGCCTCCACAGCACTGGCACAGCTGGCCTACCTTTGACCCACAACCTCCCTGTAAATCCGACCATTAATAGAAGCCTTTGGCCCACAGTGCCTCCCCCAAGGAATGAAGCCCTTTGGCACCCGGTCAATCCCTTAAGATCTGAGATCCACACTGAGGTCTCCCCACTTCTAACATGGCCAGCACAGAGGCCTGCTCAATTCATGAGGCAAGGCCACCTAACCCCTCCCCGGAGATCCACTGCGATGGGTCCAGCACTGCCATTCTGCGTACTGTGCTTCTGGAATCCTGCTCAAAGATCATCAGTGCAGGGGGACCCGTAGTCCTGCCACCTACATCTACAGTGCCATGACCCCCCTACCCCCCGTCATTCACCCTGCGCAAGGATCCTCCTTGCTAAGACCATGGTCCCTCCTCCACGATCCACAGGCAAGTGCACCGGACCCTTTGCCAGTGGCATAGCGCTGCGCCCCCCTGCTCACCCATGCACAGCGATGGGTTCATCAGACTCTATACCAGTGGTCTTCAAACTGTGGGCCTGGCCTAGGGGTCCCCGCAGGATGTCATGACGCTCTTCAAAAAGGGAGTACAGCGACTGCTTTTAATAGAAAATATACACAGATAAAGCATCTGACAGGGGCACAGCCACAGTATTTTAACTCTAGGGGGGCAGGGGGCTCCGCATAAAAACGTTTGAATACCACTGCTCTTTACCAAGATCCAAAGTATAGGGGAGTCCTTTTCGTTCCCGTAAGACCAACAATGCTGAAGCCCCTTGTCCCCCCCCCCCCTCAAAGATCCACAGCACTGTGTTCCCCAGCCTCAAAATGAAAATCAACATCGTAGAGTTACCCCTCTGGTTCCTCCCCGACCCATTACTAAGAATCACCATTTCCTTATCCCCATCCCGTACCCGGCGATAAAGAATAAGACCATGTGGCCCCTGCGGCGCCTCAACGGCACCCCTGGGGACACACCCCCAATGGCTCCGTCGGCCTCTTGGGGAGATAGCCCTGGGGCCACATATTCTCCCTGGAAAAGGAGACCGCCCTGGTGCCCCGGGACGATGCGCCATGGTAGCTGAGCCCTCCAATCAATGAAGGAGACGGGTGCCCGAGCCCTTCCTAAAAGGCATACACTTTAATGCCCTCCTGCCCCCCCATTCGCACACCCACCTGAACCTAGAGTGTCCTATTAAAGTATTGACTTGTAATAAAAAGCGCAAGACCAACCCCCCAATATTTTCAGCCACCGTACCAATGCACAGGAGTTCTGTCCCTTCCTCGATATCGAAAGCAGACTAACAAAACAAGACTCACCAGGCAAAGATCAGGGGGCAGAGCTGCAGCAAGACCGCCAAGAGTTCAGCTTCCCACCTCCCCCGCAGGGGCGGGGGCATCATTTCCGGGCATCGCCTTTACCCATCGGGACCTAGCTTACTCAGACAGCGACCACCATCCCAACAGAGAAAACCTTCCCCCCTTCGGTTTCAATCGGCAGTGATGGCTAAGGTAGATGCTGGAATTATTTGGGGCGCGGCCCGGAGAGGAGGCACAGGAAGGGACTGGAATGAAAGAAGTGTGGTGTCACTCCTTTTGTGTTCTAGAGATTTGTTAAATGCCACCCCATCATTCGCGGTGCCCATCACCCGGCAGCGCTCCGACGCCGCTGGCAGCAGCGCCCATCTGTGTAATTGTCGTTTGCGACCGAGTTACCACGGTAAGGAATGTAAGGTTTTTGCCAGCCTAAGATTGTGAAGAAAGGCGCTCCCAACAAGTGACGGGCATCGCAGGCGCTACAAATTCTCAGAATGTGGTGTGCCTGGTGCTGTACAGCAGTCTGGCTGAGAGGGCACGGGGAGATCAAAAGGGGTCCACCCCACCTCCCATTCTAAAGAGGGAAGGAGCTGCAGCGCAAGCTCTGCTACATCGACACAACGTGTGCCATAGTTTCTTGCTGTGCTACACACAAACACTGCGTATGGAGACCCGAGCAGTGCTTTCAGCACACCCACGGCACCTGGGTGCGGGCATCCCATTGCTGAGACGAAGCCCACCGCACACCCTGAGAATCTGCAGCCGCCAATGATGGTTTGGCATTTCCCTGCACGTCTAGGTCCCTTCCCACCCACTGTCCTCCGAGCACACCCTGGAAAGTTTACAGAGTACAATAAAAGGAATGTTACAGAAGCGTTTCATGTGTATCTAGCGGCAGAGTGGGATAGGAAAGCCCGGGTAGCGACCTGCTGTTGCCTTCCCCTTTCTCTGCAAATGATGCATTAATTCCACAGCCTGTGCACGCCAGCAACCTTTGCATCTAGGAACCCTTCAATGCAGCTGGGAGATAGGCGGTGCCAGACACTGAAGAGACTGGGTGGGAAGGCTATACAGGCGCCCAGAAAGGGCACGCCTCTCGGAGCTCGGCTCGCTCCTGGCTTCATTCTATCCCACTTCTGCCACCAACACGCACAATTGGTCCTCCTACATCTGAATTAAGACATTTAAAGTTCGCGAAAGGTACAGAGGGACGTAAATTAAAATACACGTCTAAAAATCCTCTAGTAACAAAATTCTACGTACAGACAAAATATATATAATATATATGTATAAATAACAAAAACAGATTGTTGGGCTATATTTACAGGACACACACGTCTTGCACACGCACACGCACACACTGGGGGGCTCCGGCGGGGCCCCCCGGTGAAGGGGGGGACTGGAAGATATGGCTGAGATATAGGAAATTCGGATCCCTCGAGCCCTCCCTGGTCGTCATGTTGGGAAACGGCTGTTCCAGCGAATCCCTTAGGTGCTGAAGTACACTGCAGAGGAAAGAAAGGTGGGAGAAGTCAGTCACCATAGACAAGAACATCAGTCACCATTGAAAAGAAACACCAGGAGGAGACGACTATCATTGCAGACATAAGAACCAGTGCGTGTAGATCATTTTTAGAATAAGTAAAAGTTACACACCTGCAAGACTAGTTCTACAGTATCTGAGATTTTTAACAGTCAACCAATACAAATCTGACCTGCCACCAGGTAAAATTCCAGTGCATTTTTCAAACAATATTTTCACCTTTAAAACTCTATTAAAAAAACATCATTTTATGTTCCACATCCTATTTAAGAAAAGACCCAATGCCTTTAAAATCCCAAACGTATCCAGAGTTCAATCTCAGATCGTCATTCTCCACAATCCTCACCACTACATTTTAGTAGCAGGGAGGGACTGGAAAATATTATTCTCACTGTTTTTTATTGCATATATAGGTGTACTTAGCAAACACATTGCTGCCAGCTTTCATTAATTATGCCATCATAACCGGTTTACAGAAAAAGCACGTAGCAGATCATTGCCAGTTTAACTTATGCCAAGTTGGCACATCAAGTTCATTGTCTTGCAACAATGACATACATTATTCACCGCAATCGTATTTCTGGTGCTTGTATCTACTTAGATTCACATGATGTGCATATAGTCTGGCATCTAGTGGTAATTGCAGAGTATTGCATTTTTTTTAGATCTAAAAACGACTTTGACCCGGGCTGCCTGTAACACTAGAATGAGTGAGTACAGAAGAAAAGAAGTTCTAAGATGTCTATGTTCCTTCAACGCCAATAGGGGAGGAAGGGTGGGCGCATGTGAATCTAAGCTTATACAAGCACCAGAAATACTATTACGCTGAGTAATGTATGTCTTCTGATGCTTGTGAATCTGCTTAGAATCACATGCTGTGCATAGACTAGGAAGCAGTGACAGGAGATGGCGGTGGGATGCCTAAAGGAGCAGCAGCAAAGGGATGTCTTAGCACCGCCTGACCCACCTGAGAATCAGTCTTAGAACGTGTATCTAAGCAGTAATGTTGAGTGAAGGCGTGAACCGAACTCCTGGTAGTCGCTTTGCAAACAGAGTCCAGAGGAACATTTGCAATGACAGCTTTAGTAGCTCCTGTGCCTCGAGTAGAATGTGCTCTAGGCATAAAGGGTAAATCTCTCTTAGCCAGAGAGTAGCACATTTGGATGTGTTTAACACTCCATCTAGAAATTGCTATGTGTGTGGGAGAACAGTCAATAGGGTTGATGTTACGAGTACTGCACCATTTGACAAAGCACTTCCACTTACTAGAGTAACAGTGTCTGGTATTAGGTTTCCGTGCCTCCCTAAGGATGTCCATACACCTTTGAGACAGCTGGAGATGCCAGAACTCTAGAACCTCAGGAGCCATGCTGCTAAGTTGAGAATTTGGGGGCATGGGTGTAGAGGTGTCCACTGATCATGGGACAGCATGTTGTAGGGGCAAGGCAGCTTCAACAGAGGGCAAAGAGAGATTTGCATAAGATGTAAGAACCACAACTGACGAGCCCAAATTGGTGCTATCAGGATTGGTGCAACTTGTTTCTGGTGCATCTTGAGAATTATTCTGTTGAGGAGAGAAACTGGGGGAAAAGCATAGGCAAATCAGCCCGACCATGTGATCTAGAGACTGTTTCCCTTGGACATCCTTTGGGGATACCTTGAGGCATAGAGACTGGGCAGGGTGCATTCTGCAGTGTTGCAAAGAGGTCGATATCCCCATTCTGCACAATCATTGCATAAAATGTGTTCATGCACGTGCCACTCATGTTCTACAGGTAACTTCACGTCTCTGCAGGGTACATTGGCTAGAAGATTGTGTTCCCTGGAACGTGTTGTGACAGGAGCAACATATTGTGTTGGCATGCTCAATGTCAAGTGCTCCGAGACAGTTGGGACAGCTCTGGAGAACGAGTGTCTCCCTGTTTGTTCAAGTAATACATGGCTGTGGAGTGGTCTGTGAGCACTAGAACCGTCTTCCCTTGCAGTTGTGTCTGAAACGCTTTGAGAACTTTGAATACAGCAAATAGCACTAACAAGTTGATATGTCAATTTGCTACTAATTATGCCATGTGCCCTGCTGTGTCTGATGTAGAAGGTGAGCTCCCCACGCTGACAGGGATGCATCCATACAGAGAGTGGCTTCCACTGCGGTGGTGAAGGTTTTGCCCTTCAGAAGGTTGTCCTTCGACCACCACTGCAGGGACAGAACAAGGGTTTTCGAGACAACCACTAGATCGTCCCACTGAGCATTTGCCCGACACCATTGGCTCGAGAGCCACTCCTGCATGTGACACATGCGCAGGCGGGCATGTAGAACCAGGAAAATGCAGGATGCCATATTTCCTAATAGCTGCATGGCTTTTTGTATGGTTATCTGACAACTGGCTACATACTTCTGTCCGAATTAGTGCCCCCAGAAATTGTTTCACTTGGCTGGGGACAAAACTTGATCTCTTCTCGTTGATGGAAAACCACAGTTGGAACAGAAGGTCTATAGCCTTTAGGTGTTCCGTAGACACGCTTGATGTGTGTCTTCAGTTATGAGCCAGTCGTCTCGATATGGGTACACGGGAACAGACGGTCTGTGCAGGTGAGCTGCCATCACTGCCAGTACCCTGGTAAAATCCCTTGGGGCTGAGGCAATGCCGAAGGGTAGTACTTTGAATTGATAGTGAGTGAACTTTAGGTACTTCCTGTGTACTGGCAACATTGAAATATGAAAATATGCATATCGAAGGTGGCCATGTAATCCCTGTGCTTCAACAACCGAATAACGTCCTGCAGAGTTGGCATCCTGAACATTTGAGGCTTGACATACTTGTTTGCAGTGCACAGGTATAATACAGGGTGCATGTTTAGATCATTTCTGGGTACAAGCAAGTATATGAAATAAATACCCTTGTTTACCTGATCTGGGACATGTTTGAGAACTCCCCTTTACAGCAGGGCCTCTGCTGCTTCTTGAAGAATAAGGAGATGGTCTGGAGAAAGCCATCTGTTCTTTGGCAGGTGGTATTGAGGTGTTTGAAGAAACTCGATGCAATAACCGTTGCTTACAGTCTTGAGCACCCACACCTGCAGTGATCCCCCCCATGCTTGGGTGAAGCATGTTATCCGACCTCCTACTGGAGAGGCATGGGAGGGGACCCGAATCGTAGAGTCATTTGCTGGCTGGGGCAGGGGAGTCTCTGGCTGCTGCATTTCTACCCCTTCCTTTGCCACGCTGATATCCATGTTGTTGAGGGGTTTAACAAGAGCTGGAAGTTCCTTGGTCAGAATTCCAGGGTGATCCCCTTGTACCATAGAAATGGTGCCGGAGAAGGATTGCCCACAAAAGGGGCAGCGGTCATTAAATACCCTGCGTTGCACATACAGCCTGCTAGAAATTTGGTTGAGAGATTTCAATGTCTCATGCTCTTTCTTTGCCGTCTCAAATGTGACGTCCACTGCTTTGCCAAATAGAGCAGACTCCTCAATGGGTTTCTTGATGATCATGGCCTGCATCTTGGGTTTAAATCCAGAGTTCTTAAGCCACGCATGGTGTTTCACAAGAGTTCCTTCCATCAACACCCATGCCGCCGTCTCCGCAGCATAAAGTATGTTTTTTAAAATGTTTTGTATGTCCTGACGTCACTCGCCATCACGTTTAGTTGCGATTTATTCGGTTTAGGAACATTCTGAAGACCCTCCTGTACCAGGCCCCATTGGACATCACTGTAACTGGCAAGCAGAGTGGTATTGTTTGCAATGCGTGTACGGTAGGCCACAGAAAAAATTACTTGCTTGCCCAGGGCGTAGAGATTCTTACCGCCTTTAACAGGTGGAGACTCAGATGAAGACAGGGGACCACCAGTGAGTACGAATATAAAGTGGAAACACGCGCGGATTCACCGCCCGAGTAAGGGAGTGTGCAAGCAAAGAGGAGGCAATACATTTCTTAATGGAGTTAGGAAATGGGATAGCCTGACTGACAGGAATTGTTTATCTGAGGATACCCTCCACAAGGTCGGAGTCAGGCACCAATGCCTGGGTGACCATTTTGAAATGGTCCACTGTTTTCTGAAGAATATTGTTGAAAAGCAGTTGGTCAACAATAGGGGAAACTCTGCGTTGGGAGACAGGAGGGGTTCCCAAAATATGATAAGAGTCAGCCTCATGAGCAGGGGTCAATTCCCCTGGGCATCTGTAGTAAGCCAAGCATCTGGGTCATGAGAAATAGGGTCTTGGGAGCACTCATGATGATTCGGAACACCATCACTGTGATCAAATTGATCATCCTGAAAATTGTCCGGGATTTTTTGTCCAGGAGAAGCAGGGTGAGACACAGGGGAATGAAGCCTAGGAGGCTTGCAGGGCCTAAGATGCCCCTCAAAGGAATGGGACCTCTTGAGAATTTCATCAAATTTATCCTAAAACCCAATACATTGAGATAATTTGTCCATGCACTGTTCAAACCTTTCCATAGTACAAGACGTAGTGGCTGGGGTTTCTGGAAGTGGAAAAACTAACAGCCTGCACTGGGCCTTTGGACCATGTAGGGACTGGGACAAAGGAGAGGAGGCCTGTGCATAACCTGAGGGCAGAGAAGAGGCTTTCTGGGGACCGGAACCATGTGAAAAGTACTTAGAATGCTTTTCACTCAATTTTGGGTGAGTTCGATGTATCAGAAACAGGCGTCGTAACTTTAGGTGGAGGCATCCTGAGAAACGGAAGACTTAGTACCATGTGCCAACCGCGACGGCAGAGGAGCAGCGGGTCCTGAAACCTCAGTTTCACCAAGCCGTGCAAAATGTTCGATGGGCCTACAGGTGCCGGGGGCTTTTTCGACAATACCGTTGAAGGCTGAGGGGTTGTGTGTTTAGCCTTGGTGTGAGAATGTGTTCGGCATGCTTAATGGGGCTGGGGACGCGCCCGTGGGAGTCATCCGACAACACAATGATGTCTTCAGCCTCTGAACTGGAGCTGTGGCTGCTAGGAGAATCATTGTCCGAGCCGCTGGCGCGAGAATGTGAATCGGCCTGCATGCCGTAGACCGGCCCCCACTTTTGTGTGCCTTTCTTTAAGCGTCTTCGGCCTAGAGAGTCGGCAGGCTTTTCAATGCTGCCCGTTGTGGTCACAAGGTAAACAGTTATTACACTCCCCATGAGTGTCCTCCCACAGAAACCTCCTGTTACAGGAAGTTCTCTCCATGGTAAAGTTGAAAAAGAGCAGCCAGACAAGAAGGAAGAGGGAAAAGAAAGAAAAGGCATTCTCTAAAGAGAAATGTCGAAAATAAAAGGTCCCCTCTGTCCTTAGTCTAAAGGGTGAAGCCTGAGGGCAAAGGCCGGTGGCAGCCGTCAAAAGTCAAAGATTGAACCGGATGGCAAACAGGAACAGTCATTCGAGAATCCTTCCAAGGATGCGTCGAAGACACGTGGAATAGAAATAAATCTTGTTAACACGAGCTCCGCATGCAAGCGACTGACCAGAATGGCGGGAAAAACAATCTGGGGGACATCAACGCGTGAGGGCTAATGGGTACAATACACGTCACGATGGGGATAGTGTTACAAGCATGCACAGGTTGACGTCCGTTTTCAATCTTCGAAAAAAAGATGTAGTACTCTACGATTACCACTAGATGTTGGACTATATGCACAGCATGTGATTCTAAGCAGATTCACGAGCATCAGAAATGTAGTTTCTGTTCGGTCACACACCAGGTCTTATAGGTGTCCTTAAACCATTATTGTCACCCATTATTGTCTGGTAAAAGTACTTAATATGCCTGGCTTTCACACCAATGTCAGGATTTGTATTCATTATAAAAAGCAAAAACACTTTACAGAGGACATGGGTGCGTGCCTAGCAATTTGAATTGATGGATTTACAAGGGAACAAAAAACAAGGGTTAGTTATCACAGACAGGTTATAGTAGTACACAAAATAACAAAGGGGACGGTTAAGGAGGAGGAGGACGACACACTGGACCAGCCATGGTAAGAGGGGCGTGTGAACACTAAGCAGCAGATGGGGATGTGGGGATACCCAGAACAAGCCTGGGAAGTAGAATAGGAGGAGGGCAAGAGAAGGAATCTGTGGGTCGGGCAATACCAAATCACGCTGAGTAGCATGAGAAAGGTGAGAACTGACAACATGAGCCATGTGAGGTGAAACAAAAGCAGACGCGTGTTTCGACCGTAGTCTTTATCAAGGCAGAGAATGGTTGGCGTCTTAGGTCACCTAGTAATTACACTATACTGGGGTTGGCAAACTGGGAGGTACATACTGGGAGTTTACTGGGATTGTCATAGTGGGATTATACTGGGGTTGTCAGACAAGCAACATACAGTGGCTATATCAAAGTATATATGAGGATTGTGAAAACTGTGATTGTCATTCATCAGAATACTGCCTCTGCAGACTGCACCTACACTGGAATCTGTAAGCTGGGAAGGTATTGGAGTTGTGTATCCATATATATCGGGGTTCTGCATCCTCCTGCTCTCCAGATGTTTGGGACAACACCACCTATGCTCCCTCGTCATTGACTCTGCTGGCTACAGTTGATGGGAGCTGCAGCCCACAGCATCTGGAGAGGCAAATGTTGCAGATCCCTGATGTAGGTGTACTGTGTTATATAGGTGTTGTCAGAAGTGTGCGTCTGGCGCTACTTTGATTGCAAACGTGAATTGCTTGAAATGGAGCAATGGCCAGATTTATGCTCTTATAGAGCTGGTTCAATGACATGATTTTAGAGCTTGTACGTGTATGTTTGCACGCGCGTGCATGTGCGTTCGTGCGTGTGTGTCTGTGTGTGTTGTCATTACTCCAGAGCCAAGACCAACCATATGTGGTTATGTAGGGCCAATTAGTAATGTCGAGCCAGTGGTACAAATTGTGTTTTCCTGCGGTAGCGTGAAGACCTGAATTGTGTGAGGTGCCCATGGTCTCATGCAGAGGGAATGTGACTAAGCAGTCGGGCTGAACTGCATCTTTTGGGGTGGAGCCAAGCCTAATTTGCACATGGTCTTTCCCCTTCTGGAATGGTTTGGCAGGCTGAAGAACAATGGCGTAGAGGGTTGCCCAGAGCAATGCCACAGGTTAAGATTAATTAGCACCCGGGGCAGAGGGATAAGGTTATGCAGATAGCAGGCTGAGGTTGGTGATCTCAGCCGTGTTCCACAGAATCTGCAGGCTGCCTGTCCCACCCCAGACCACAATCTTCTCCCCACCCTCCTCTTTCTTTTTTTTTTTACATTCCCATCCCCACTTAGCAGATTGTGGGGGTGGCGACACCTGCCGCTGCTGCTCTCTGTCTCCCTCTGCTTGTCGCAACGTAAATGGAAGAGGTGCTCCGTAAGGAGCCCCGCCTTCCATCTCTGTGGTGGCCATCTTGGAACTGTCATTTCTATGAATGAACGGGATGTCGCGAGCCGCCCCATTCATTCATAGAAAAGACCCCACTATCAGCACCCCAGGTTACCGCTTTAGCTACCGAGTGGGCTAATGGCTTCGCTCGTGCGTTTAACTCAGGCTGCCGGGCCATTACCTCCAGTGTAACCCGTGGAAAGGGTTACTAATGCCACATAAAAGTAAGGTTACCAGATTATTGTCACCAATAACACCATGTTTCCAGTCCTTGGCTTCTATCTCTCCATCAAATTGCATTCTGGAAGTTGCAGTTTTACATCACTTCATTCAAGATGACTTCATTAACCCCAAGGTAGAAGGACAGCCCAAAACAAAATTGTAATTATGTCACTCTCGTGGAAATATATAGCACGTGTGCGTGCACACGTTAAATTAATCAAGCAGGCTTGACTTCCACAAATGCTTGATCCGCAAGTTAAATTTGTTACCCTTCTACCCTGAGACTCGTTATAAAGAGTCTTCAGAGGAAAATGGACGATTGAATTCCGGGCCCTCTGCAATATGTACTATCGATGTAAAACAAGTCTGAGTGAAGTGGGTTAAGGAATGAAACGTACAGAACATGCATTATGGAAAATCAAGCCTTCTTGGGGAGGTGAGGGGGAACACGCACACGTGGGGCACATTCCCATAAGGTTGCTTTAATGATTTTGCGATCAGCGTGCAGAGGTGTCTGCATGCATCTGGCGTGCACACACGTGTGCAGCTCGCACTCAGCCAGTGGGGGTTACCGGAAGCAGAGGATCCCCAATATCATGGAGCCATCTGGTTACCTTGTGTGTAAGCCACTAGGAACCGTGTGGAGGAAACGGGCTGCCACACAGCACTACGCGACTGCTGCGCCCAAGGGGAACCTGCAGGAGTCCGCGGAGACTCCAGCATCTCGATGCTGAATGCCTCCTCAAGAGACATCCACCCAGGCAGGCAGCAGGGAGGGCTCAGCAAAGCCTTAACTCTGATGCCAAGAGGAAGAGCTACAGAGGACCGGTCTCCCCCTCGAGCAATCACCCGCGCAAGGAGCAAAAGGCAGACCAGTCCAACACTGTCCATTTGCAAAAGCAAAACTCTGCCCAGAAGGAAGGCGGCTTCTAAGAGGACATTTCATATTGTCTCAAAGCATCAAGGCCTAAAAACTCTGTGGATTAAACCCAGAGATGCGAAGCGTTTTAAAATAAACAGGGGCTTAATGTCCGAACATTTCTGCACAGTTATATAGCGGTAAGAGCGCGCATCCCCAGTATGGTGTGTCACTCCTTCCTGGGAGCATGGTATCGCCCAGGGCTCGTGCGAAGGTCACATGATGGTGACCATGTGACCAATATAATAAATGGGACGAGTCAGTTCCAGCTCCGCAAGTTCCGGCTATCCGCAAGGATGGCAGACCTTCACAGAGACCTGGACATCGAGATGTTGGACGAACATCTAGCGAAGCTGAGTAAGAACTTCTGCCAAGGACTGGATCAGAACCCGAACCCTCTGATCAGAAGACTCACTGCCACCACTGCAAACCCCGTCGACCGCTACCTGCGGCCCATCACTGCGAAGACCCTGTGAAACCAGCTCTACTGTGACAAGACCACACAGACCAAGAAGAATACAAACCCACGACTACATACTCAACCCGAGAAGATGGAGTAATGAGGCTCAAGCCTCGGTATCCAAAAATCACTGCTGATGGATAAAAATCTATCAGCAAGAAGAACAATCGTCGCCCCGCTCCTCAGTTGAGGTCATGGATCCCTGCCTGCTGTGCGTCATTGCAGCGCGATGTTGGCGCTGCGTAGCAAGTGGAGGTCCTGCTGCACCAGGACCCTCCATACGGACTGTGCCCCTGCTGGGCAACACAATCCGTGATGGGCTCCCATTCCCTCCACCCCATTTCTGTAGAGCCCATGCCGGGCAACTCTACATGGTGCTGCTGCAGAACCTGTGCTGTGCAACCCTGTATGCAGGCTCCGGTGCACCTGCTGGGCAACGCCTGCACCGTCCTTTGGTGTTGGCCTGGGTGCCCGCAGGTCAAGGAAGTGCCAGTTTGCTGCAGGGCTGGCAGGGTGTCCCCTATCACCTAATTTCAGCTGGGTCAACCAGCATGTCGGCTGGGTACCCCCAGCCTTGGTCTGCCTGGCCTGAGAAAGGGAACAATAAATGAAAAATAACCACAAGTAGCAAGAGTGTATACATCCAACACAACATCAGAAAAGCATTGCAGGCCTTTGAGGTGGTTTTGCCCAAACATATTTTCACTAAAGAGTTTGGAGACCTTACCGGCGACAAGAAAGACTGCTCTAGAGCATGAAACGAAGGAACACTTGCTGGAGAGAAAACGTTGCTTTCTTGGGAATAGAAATATTGTGCGTGAGGTTTATAAACCAAAGCTGCAGAGAGTGGCTTAAAAGGGAACGCGCAAGAGTGACGTAACAGCGACGCCTGCTGGCCGAGGGTAGTAGTGATGGAGGGCAGACTGCTTTTAAGGCGAGGACTGCCCAGTAATTCTCATACAGTGACATCTGCCAGTGCTGGCAGTGTAGCTGACTAAAGACCACCCCTAGAGGGGGCAAGCGGAGTAATGCTCTTCTCTAGTGACACACGGTATCTCCATCTTCCTTTCCACTCCCCATCATTCCCAAAGATCCTCCAGCCTCAGCCCTCCCCTTAGGCCCTCTCTGACTTCGGCTTCCAGGACGCTCCCTAGACCTGAAAGACGTTTCACCCGGCAGGCTGGAAAATCCTCTGCCACTCCCCAACCAGTAGGGGTCCCTGCAGGTGTGTCTTTGGTCCAGTCTTTTAACACTCTGGGCCTCACCATTTGGAAATCTCATGTCCTCTTTTGGTTTGACCTATCATTACCACTCACTTGACACGATTTTGCTTCTAAAGAGGCGACCCTCCCACCCCCACAGTATCTGGCATCCACTTTATTCTCATTTGTGGGTATCCCGTGCCGCACCCCCAGGGCTTTAAGTAGGGTAAGAAATAGAGAAGGGGGCCCCTCATTTAGGGGTGTGGTTTGCGGGATGGGCGTGGCCTAAAAAGTACACAAACCATATTAAAGGTATGCAAACAAATATATAAATGCATGTAAGCATGTATATATATGTATGCGTACCTTCCTATGGTTTGTGTACAGGGCTCAAGTCGAGGGTACACGTGGGGGGACGGAGTCCACCCACTTTTTTCAGAGGCGGGACTCAGTCCCCCCCAGCTAAAATGAGAAACATTGAATGTCCTCTTTGAATTTATTAAATTAAGCCGACCTCGGGGATCGAACTGCAGTCTTCATGTCCGGACACTTCACCACTGCACTATATAACCTGATGAAAAATAACTAAAAACTAAATATCCCATTTCGGTACTACAAGGCCCAGGGAAAACATTTGTATTAGTTCTTGGTGTTTAAAACATGCACATCTTTTAACGTTTTCAAAAACACTATTAGAAGAAAATATCCTCTCTTGGTTTTGTGTGTAGTGTGTTGATTTTATGAAAGGCAAATACCATTCATTCTGTGCAATTTGGGTTGTTATGCAAAGGCAATTTCATGAAATGTGCATATTTCACCTTGATAAGCTAATTTCTGGCGATGTCAAATACCATTGCCTTTGTTGATGAGTCCCCCCACTTTATTTTTTAAGACTTGACCCCCGTTTGTGTAGTATGCAAGCCCTTTTTTATAAACATAGAAATAGGTTACAAATATCTATGTTTATAAAAGATGGCTTGAAAAGAACCCAAACCATAGTAAGGTACGGACACAAATATATATTTGTGCGCGTACCTCATGGTTTGCGTACTTTTCAAGCCATATTTCTATGTTTATAAAAAGATGGCTTGAAAAGTATCCATCTTTTATAAAGCTTTGATGACGGATGAAGCATGAGGTGACTTTGTCCGCCGGCAACGCTTTATAAAAGATGTCTTGAATTGTGGACTTTTCAAGCCATCTTTTTTAAAAATATAGAATTTAGCACCTCGGTGACCTCAGGAGGCCGAAACAAAGAACACTAACTTCCTCTTGTGACCCCTCGCGTGAGGGACCACAGGAGGACGTTACAGTGACTGACAGAAGTGCGAGCCAGTCACAGATGTGGCTGGCTGGCACTTCGGTCCGCTTGCCTTACTCGAAAATGGAGGGCGCATCTCCCGTTGTGGCTGTGGCCGCAGCGTGATAATCCGTCACGCTGATGTTGTGGTGGGAGCATGGGGCCCCGGCAGGGCCCCAGCTCAGCCCCACTTTTTAGAGACTGCCGGGGCCTGACCCTGGCTGGCACCGGCCCACTTAAAGGACTGCACACCCCTCTTTTACCTGGCAGTGAGGTGTATTTCTCTACTAGGTAATTCCCCTCTGCATCATGCATCTGCAATACATTGTTCATTCAAACTCCACTGTATTTCACTTTCCGGGGCACACTCATTGGTGCGTGCATATTCAAGATACTCATCATTGGTGTGCCCCTACTTTTTCTGGATTCCAAGTGTCCCACCACCACAACTTATGTAGGTTCTAGTTCAGTGCTAGGCAGTGGGGGCAGGCACATATTTTTAATTGGAGGGGGTTCAGAGAAATATGGGGGAGCAACCGAGCATAGCGATGTAGCCCGGACAAACCAAGGGGGAGAGGAATTCGGGGGGTATGGAGTGCCCCAAAAAACAAAACAAAAAATGATATATATATATAGGGTTAACGTGCATTTTTGGCACACCTTCTGTGAAAAACCGGATAAAAAAAAATTGCATTCCCCTTTGTAAGGTAACACATGACCAATACAAGAGATACAAGTCCCCAACAGTGCACAGAAGCATTTTCCAACTTATTTTCATGATGCCTTTGCCCACAATATATGCCAGTATAAAAAACATGTTCATGCTGGCTGTGCCCATACATAGCAATGGAGGATGCACTGATATATGCAGGAGAACATGCTTGTGTTGGCTTTACCAATAGAGAATATGTCCAGGTTAGCTGCACCAATGTAGGCAAGCCTAGTCAAGTAATAATACTTATGTTTGCTTTACCCCTGATGTTCAGTAATACATGCCATGCCACAATAAGAAAATATATCCAGACTGGTCACACAAATGTAGGCCAATTTCACCATGTAACAATACTCACTTTGGCTTCACCCTTGATGGCAAGTAAAAAAATGCCATGCCATAACAAATAAATATGTTCAGACTGGCCTCACCAATGTAGGCTAGTGGCACGTAGGATCACTCATGCTTCCTTCGCCCCTGATGCCCAGTAAATAAATGGCATTCCACAGTAAACAATTTCCGGAGTACTGGCCCACTCATGTGGGCAGTACCACATAGGACCATGCATCATGCTGCCTTCACACTTGCCCAGCAAAACATACTATGCCACAGTAAGAAAACAGGACCCCTTGCTGTCGTCCCCAACCACCCCCCCATCAGAGGCCTGATACACAGCCCATCATACACACATCAGCATTTATACAGCATCCTTCATTCCTCACTCTCCAATTCATATACACACACATTAGCATTTATTCTTCATTTACCCACAGCCATACAGCATCCATATGCTCTTGGTCACACGCGCACCTAAACATACTCTCTCATTAACAAAAATCTGCATACACACAAACAAACACGTGTGCTTTTCATACGTGCAGCCTTACCTTACGTGCTCCAGAGATTACAGTCGACTCTACCTTGTGCTGCCTCCTGCAATGAAGGTCATTTGACTCCCGTGCAGCATACAACGTGACCCAGAAAGCAGAGTGTGTTTCTTGGTTCCCGTATATGCGCAGTGGAGCTGAAGTGCTTCCATCAGGCCACTCCCTGAGCCCTGGATCTGCTAGGAAGCGCAAAAGCATGGCCCTTTTCAGCCCTGCAGTATCCCTTTCTGCATCCCCAATGGGCCAAGCAAGGGTGGGGCAGCAAAACGCTCTTGGCAACGCACGATTCATTGGGCATGCGCGCTTGGTACTACTGAACCGTCAAAAGGGAATCTGAGTTTCCATTTGACAGTTCAGTTAAAGCGAGCCCATGAGTGCTCCCTCGGGTGCCTGCAGCAGCGGCTCGGGAGCACCCAGTGTTTTCACTGAGCTGGCTTGACTTATCTATAATGAGTGGCGGGTCAACTCTGAGTTTCTCATTATGGACGAGCCACCCCTGGTGCTAGATACTCCACAACTTCACCCATACCGCCGTTAGGTGCAACCCACTGTGGTTAGAGGTCAGGCCTTCCTTAGTGCTCGACTCCAGGGTGCACTTTTTGGGTCTCTCTCTTTGGCACTTGGCCCCTAAGTGTCCATACCAAGCTTTGTCATAGTCGTCCCAACTGTATACCGCAAATAAGTGTCGCTTTTTACTGGTGCTTTACCCTGATCAATCCCATACAGAGATAAGGCTCACAAGCACTGTCCCCTCCTCTCTTCACAATAAAGTTAAGGCAACAGCCCCCCCCCAACCAAATCACCAACCAACCACTGAAATGGTTTTACCTTCCAAAAACATCTCAGGCTACCACACGACTGACCCCATCATAGCCGAGTAACAAAAAGCTAAGAGGATATGAGTAAAAGCGAGGAACAGTAATGCTAAGGACTCTTCTTTCAGGACACCAATACTCAACCTCAGACTGCCTTCCCCTCATGATACCTCATTAAGGTGCTACTCTGCGCTGGGAACAGATGACCCTCATTTGCCTCAATCCATAACCTACAGAGGACCACAAGAGAAGTGACACTGTGTCCCACATCTAGGACCACACAATAGGCCTTGCCCGGACGCACACTACTAAACAACTAAACTACTACATACACCCTCCTCCAACAACAAGCAACTGTCAATGGAACAAAGACTACCAACTTCCCCTCCCCACCACCCAAAGAGGAACTTGCTCAGTCTCTTCTCAAAACTTCTGAAGTGCACGCTTCCAAGGACAGAACAGCATAGGTCACCCAGATGACTGATGACTTGCAAAGAGAATCTCGGATCCAGGTGCTTTCTCATCAATGCCCGCTCTACAGCCAAACACTCTTTAGACATCAATGACCTGCTCAGTGAGAACGAAACAGGGCTAGTAATCATCAGAGAGGCCCGACTCGCAAAAGAGTCATCCGTGGCTCATTGCCCATGGGTTCCAAAATGAAACTCGCCAACACAATGGTCAAGCGAGGAGGAAGAATTGCATTGGTACACAAAGACTCTTGAGATTAAAGTCTCACCCTGACAACAGCACAGGCTGTAAATCGCTTCTGCTACTTTATTACATCTACACACCACCCTCATACAACCCATATCTCCAAGGTAACAAGGCAGACGCCGTCGCTGGCCCTTTGGTGCACACATCTCACCCAATCTCTGGATGTAAAAGGAGGACGACATAGCTACCAAAGCAATCCCTGCAGACCTGGGTGCCTTGCCCACCAGACAACTACTTAAAGAGCCCATGTGTGCAACTTGACACACAATGGAACACCCCTCCCCCAACAACAACATAAATCAGTCCCTTTTAGGATATCAAGCTGGACATGCATTTTGGAGACTCAAAGCATTCAAATGAGAGCCCCAATCAGAAACCAGGAGGCAGCACTGATATGATAGGTTATTTATAACGCGCTTAATACCCAGAGGTTTCTAAGCGCGGACCCAGGGATCGAACCTGTGGAGCTCTGTGTCCTCTTGCTTCCAAGGCGAGCAGCCCCTGAGCTATCCTCCCGAGACAACAACTTAAAAGATAATCATACCTTGATATTAAACAACTTAATATTATAGCCCACTCCCAAACAAAAAGATCCACAAAAAAAGCGCAGTCTCCTCACGAAAGAAAACTGGAGACTCACGAGAAGATGCAGAGAAAATTGCCTACCAAGAAATAAAGTGGCTTACAACCGACCGCTCCAACTCGACAAAGTAGAGATGTTGAAAGCAACAAAAGCTCATTAGCCATGCTGAATAGAGTAGGCACAATAGGGGCGGAAGGAAATATCCAAAATGATGCACACACTCAAAACCCCTTCAGGCTGTAAGGCACCACTGCCGCCCTCCCCCAAGAGCTCTGCGGCTCCACTGCAGCACCCTTTCAGAAACGTAATTCCACAAATCCAAGACCACATCGCTAAGACACTGCCACCACCACTAAGCACAGAAACACTGCACTCCAGCCTCTACGTGTGGGAGCGGGTCTCCAAACCGTGCTTTCTCTGCGTTGCCTCGTTTCCCAGAAGAGCGCATTGCCCCAGAGCCCTCCTCCAAGCCCAGCAGTGAAACCACCTCTGCCAGCACTCACAGCCTTTCTCTCCTTCTCAATATATTCAGTCATATCCCTGGTAAAAAAGGAGCAATCCAGCATGGTGCACTGTGAGGCCCATGCCCCGTCAACATCTACAAGGCAAATAACACAGCGACCCAGATGGGCACAGTCCTTCCACGCCCTCCTTGGTGCATGTATCGAAAAAGGTGACATCTCTCGTGCCTTGAAAACGCCCTTTGTCAAGTCTTTTCTCAAAAAACCCATAGCTGTTCCCAATGGCCCATCAAATTACCAATCCATCTCCAACGCACCATTCACTGCAAATATCCTCCAGTTTACCTACAGGTAGGTCAGGGAAAACTTACAAGTCACAACAGAGATTCAGGCCAACAAAAGGTACAGATTGTGCTTGAAATAAGACGCACTAAAAAACAACCCCGACGCCAACTCGGCTAGTGCACTCATCCTACATCTCTGATTACAATACTGTCAACCACAACATTCTGCTGACAAGATTGAAGGACATCAGATTTAAAGAAACAGATTCAATCCGAGTAGCTTAATTTCTCACTGACAGGACAAAAACTCCACACATGGCCCTTTTCAGATCATGACCCCGCAGCCTCGCCTGCGAGTACCTGAATAATCCACACCTCTGTCTTGATTTATCAATATCTACATCACCAAACCTCTTGGATATTATCAATAATTCAGATATCACATGTTTCAACTATCCAGATAACACCAAAATCATTGACAAACTCACATAAGGAACAAGTTACTTACCTGTAACTGTTGTTCTCCAGCATGGGTCTGGCATGGATTCACATGCTCATGAATATTCCCCGTCGTCAGGCTGGGAATCCTCGGTAAAGAAAAAACCAGTATCAGTTTCGTTTCTGATCTGTCTTTCGTAGTAATAACCAATCACTGGTCTCTGCGTCATACTGACCACAGCCAATGACTGCCCTCTACCTAAGCACCGCCTCTGGCAGCCATCTTCAGATTTGGAAGCACGTGAAGTGGCAGTATGACCAAGTGAAGAGCCGCAGAGGGGTAGGCGGTAGGGTTCGCATGTGAATCCATGCCAGACCCATGCTGGAGAACAACAGTTACAGGTAAGTAACTTGTTCCTTCTCCAGCATGGGGTCTGGCATGGATTCACATGCTCATGAATAAAGAATACATAGCAGTACACACATGCACAACCACGGGATGTGGCAAAGGCTCAACATTAAGCATCACATAAACTCAACATTAAGCATCTTACCTCCTCACCAGGCTCACCTCAGGCGAACAGGTTGCGCAGCACTGCTTGGCCGACCCTGGACTCCTCCCTGGAATCCCGGTCGACGCAGTAGAATTTCGTGAAGGTGTGCGTCGACCTCCACGTAGCAGCCCTGCATATGTCCAGCAGGGGCACACCAGATAGGAACGCCGTGGTAGCTGCGATCGCTCTGGTGGAATGGGCTCTCGGACGGCCAGGCAGCGGTCGGTTTGCCAACCGATGACAGTACATGATACAGCCGGAGAGCCATCTGGAAATGGAAGCCTTCGAGAGAGCCTTCCCCTGATTGACAGGTCCAAAGTTCACAAAGAGTTGTGACGTCTTCCGAAAACACTTCGTGCGGTCTACGTAGAACTTCAGCGCTCTAGCCACATCCAGCGAGTGCAAAGTCCTCTCAGCCGGCGACGAAGGCGACGGGAAGAACACAGGCAACACCAAGGGTTCGTTGAGATGGAAGTCCGACGGCACCTTGGGCATGAAGGAGGGGTGCGTCCTGAGCACTACCCTCGTGTCGTGGAAAGTCAAGTACGGGGCCTTGCAGGAAAGGGCCTGGATCTCTCCCACTCGTCGTGCGGAGGTGATGGCCACAAGAAAAGCTGTTTTCCACGATAGAAACTTCAACGGGGCCGAGTGCAGAGGCTCGAACGGAGGTCCCATGAGCTTGGTCAGCACCACGTTGAGCTCCCACGCCGGGGCCGGAGCCTTCACCGGCGGGAACGATCTGAACAGTCCCTTCATGAACTCTTTCACCAGACGATGAGACCACAAGGACGTCCGCCCCGTGGTTCTGGTGTATCGGGAGATCGCAGCAAGATGAATCTTGATGGACGCGTGTGCCAGACCAGCTTTGGCCAGCGTCAGCAGGTACGGCAGTACTTGGGGGGCCGTAATCCGTAGAGGGTTAATCTTCTGTGCGTGGCACCAGACAGAGAACCTCTTCCATTTGTGTCCGTAGCATTTAAGAGTCGAGGACGCCCTGGCCTTTGCAAGAACCTCTCTGCAATCGGCCGGTATGTCGTATCCTCCAAACTCTAGCGCTGCAGGAGCCAGGCCTGCAAGTTCAGCGACTTCGGGTCGTGGTGGAGGATGGCGCCTCCTTCCCTGGAGAGTAGATCCGCGTCCGCCGGCAGCTTGATCGGCGGGGACGCTGACAAGTCCAGAAGGTCCGGGAACCATATCTGCCTCGGCCACGCAGGTGCGACGAGGATCATCCTGCACCGTGACCTCTTGAGCTGGTTGACGAGCCGGATTAGCAGAGGCAAGGGAGGGAACGCGTAGAGGAACAGGCCCTCCCAGGGGAACGAGAAAGCATCGCCCATGCTCCTCGTCTGGGGAAACCTGCTGGCGAACCTCCGGCACTTGGTGTTCGTCGCCGTCGCGAACAGGTCGATCTGGGGTGTGCCCCACCGTCGGAAGAGGCGATCCACCAGATCCTGCCGTAGTTCCCACTCGTGGCACGAGCGCAGCTCCCTGCTGAGTGAGTCGGCGATGGTGTTTTTTATCCCTGCCAGATGAAACGGCACCAGAAAAATCCCTTGGGCGACGGCCCAATGCCACAGGTCCTGCGCCTCCTTGGACAGCGCTGGGGACCTGGTTCCGCCCTGTTTCCTGATGTAAAACATGGTGGTGGTGTTGTCGGTGAAGATCCTCACCACCTTGCCCTTGAGGGACGGAAGGAAGGACCTGAGGGCCCAAAACACTGCACGGAGCTCCAGGACGTTGATATGCAGGGACTTCTCCGTCGGGAGCCAGAGTCCCCTTGCGTGCAGATATTCGGTGTGCGCTCCCCACCCTTCCAGGGAGGCATCCGTGGTCACAGTCTCCTGGTGGGCTGGGGTCTGGAAGTCCATGCCCGCCGTCAGATGCGCGCGGGTGCCCCACCACCGTATCGCTCGTCGGAAACTCTCGTCGAGCTTGATCCTTTCCTCGAAGCTGCCCGTCGTCTGGATCCAGCGCGCATCCAGGAATTCTTGCAACGGGCGCATCCGGAGCCTGCACATGGGAATGAGGTAGATGCAGGAAGACATCATCCCGAGGAGGGACTTGATGGACCTCACTTTGGCCGCGTCGGCCACCAACATCCGTTGCACCTTGCCCAAGATGGTCCTGGTCCTCTCCTCCGACGGGGAGGCCAGAAGGGACACTGTGTCGAGCCTGGCTCCCAGAAACAGTGCGACTTGCGCGGGCACCAGGTGGGATTTGGCGTAGTTCACGGAGAATCCCAGGTCCGTGAGGAGTTGGACGGTCCTTGCCGTGTGGACCACGGCGAGCTCCCTCGTCTTGGCGCGGATGAGCCAGTCGTCCAGGTAGGGGTAGACGTGAATCCCCTCGCGGCGCAGCTGCGCCGCCACCGGTGCGAGGCACTTGGTGAATACCCTGGCTGCCGACCGTAGTCCGAAGGGAAGGGCTTTGAACTGGTAATGACGCCCTTGGACCACGAATCTGAGGAATTTGCGGTGCCCCTTTAGGATGGGAATGTGGAAGTAGGCATCCTCCAAATCCAACGACGATAGGAAGTCTCCTTCCTCCAGCTGACCCAGGACGTGCTGGAGGGTGACCATCCGGAACTTCTGCGCCTTGATGAACTTGTTCAGACGTCGCAGGTCTAGGATGGGGCGCCATCCTCCCGTCTTCTTCTTCACGAGGAAGTATCTCGAGTAGACTCCGGAGCCCCGAAGCCTCTTTGGGACGAGTTCGATGGCGCCCTTTCTGAGCATCGCCTTTACCTCCAGGAGAAGTTGAGGGACGTGAAGTTCTTTCCTGGCCACGGGGGGGGACGCGCGGGCACCTTCTTTGAAACTCGAGCGCGTGGCCCCGGGCCAGGGCGTCCAGCACCCAACGGTCGGTGGAGATGGACTCCCACACGCTGCCGAAGCCCGCCAGCCGGCCTCCCACCGGGGTGCTTCGGTGGGGGCCCGACCCCACGGCCGGTTCAATCCTGCTTGGACGCGCCCTTGCCGCCTTGACCTCCTTGGCGACGACGGCGGGGTCCGCTAGACTTGCCTCGTCCTCTGTAGGCCTCTTGCGACGACGAGCCGGCCGCTTGACGGTAGGAAGCGAAACCGCCGCCGGAACCTTTGGAGGCGCCCTTGCCTCCGCCGCTCCGAAAGGGCGTCCGTCGTTGCAGGACTCCAAGGGCCCGGGCCGTCTCAGTATCCGCCTTGATGGCCTGAAGGGAATCGTCCACTGTCTTCCCAAACAGGTTGTTCCCGTCGAAGGGCATGTCCAGGACTCTGGTCTGGACGTCCTGCCGGAAGTCCGTAGCTTTGAGCCATCCACGACGTCGAAGGCAAACGCCGTTGCCCAGCAGGCGGAACCCGGTGTCGGCGATGTCCGTCGCCACGGTGATGGCGTGGTCCGAGGCCACCTCACCTTCCTGCAGGATCTCAAGGGCCTCCGCCCTCTTGTCGTCCGGCAGAAAATCCAGCAGGGGAGCTATCTTGTACCAGAGCTCCCTGTCGTAGCGGGCCACGATAGCCAAGGCGTTGGCCGCTTTAATCGTCGTCGCTGCCGACGAGATGACTCTACGTCCCATAGCATCCAATTTCTTTCCCTCGCTGTCCGGCGGGGAAGTCGATGTGGAGGCCGCACCCCCCCCCCGCTTTCTTCCTGGCTGCCGCGGAGACGACGGAGTCCGGGGTAGGCTGCGCCCGGAGGCATAGGGGGGCCGTGTCCGGGACCCGGTACTTTTTCTCGTACCGGTCTCTTCTAGCTGGCGTCGTGGAAGGGTTCTTGAGGAGGGAAAGGCCCTCATCCCAAATGTCGTCCAACAGAGGCACTGCGAGGACCGTCTTCCTCTTGGCCTCGCGCCGCTGATAAAGGAAGCCTTCCTTTTTCTTCTCCTCAGGGCAGAGTTGGAAAAGCTCGGAAGCCCTGGAGATCATGGAGTGGAAAGATCCGATCTCGTCGGGCGGAGAAGCCCTGGTGGGAGGCGACGACGGAAAATCCTCGTCGTATGCCTCGTCGTCCGTACCCGTCGCTGCCATGTCAGTCCCCGTATCATCCCCTCGGGTGGACGGGGAGGAGGGCTGGAAGGGGCGCGACGGTTGAAAAGGAGGTGGTGGATGGATCCTTCTTTTCTTGGTAGGGGGAACACCAGAAGGTCCCGGTTCTGGATCCCCCGACGGGAGAGGTTCCTCCGTCGGTAACGGTAGCCTCGTCCTTATCTCGGAGCATAAGGACTGTATGGCCAACAAAATGGCCGCCGAGTTGTCTTGCGGCGCTGGCAGAGGGGAATCCGACGGGCGAGCAGGGGCCCCGTCGGTATCCTCGACGATGTCGTCGTCGTCACCTGCGTCGGGGTCCATTCCGACGGGCTGGCCTTCTTCCACGCCTAGGCCGTGGCTTAAGACCTCGATCAGCTCCTCTTCTGAGGTTGAGGCCGAATCTCCGACGATGCCCTGCCCCCCCTTCTTCCCCACGGAGGGTTTCACGGGGTTCCTATCGATGGGCACAAAGGAAGACTCCCTCCGAGGAGGCAGGGAGATTCTGGGCCCTGAGGTCGCCACCACTGGTGCAGCCACCACAGGCTGAGCCAGGGCCGCCGCGACCGTTTCGATAGAGGGCTTGGTCGGATGGATCAAGGCCTTCACCACCTTAGGTGCGCTCACCGCCTTATCCTTGAGGGAGGGGGCACTGCCACGCTCCTCCTCTGCCTTAGAGCTCGACCGGGGCCTCTCCAGGAGCTTCGCCGGGTGCTCGGCCTTCCTCTTACCCGACCCAGAGCGTTGGCTCGTGGTTGATGGTGCCGGGGAGGGTGCGCCCTGCCTGGCGCCCGTAGAGCCCGACCGTTCGGCGCTCCCGGTGCCAGCGGACTCGCGGTGCTTGGCCTTATGTTGGGCCCCCGTCGCCGGGGCGCCCTCAAAGGTCTTAGAAGACCGTTCGGATTTCTTCTTCTTCTCGCCAGACGGGCTCTTACCCTCCAGCCAGTTGGCGAGACGTTGATGGCGGTCCTTCATGGTCCGTTCCGACATGTTGCCGCAAAACGCACAGTCCTTCTCCACGTGCGTCTTGTCCTCATGAAGGCAGTAAAGGCAGAAAGAGTGTTCGTCCTCCTTGAAGACGTTCTGCAGCTGGCATCCAGGGCAGACCCTGAACAGCTTTCCGGGCGTCGAGCTTCCCTTCTCCTGGGCCATCTCCGAGACCGGGCCTGAGAAGCTTCTGGATTCCTCCGAAGTGTAGCTCGACGAAATCTTCACCCTGGAGGGGCACAGATGAATCCGATACGGGTCCCCGTTGATCGGATGTAGGATCGGTGGAGCTTGAGGCTCTTTTGACCGAAAGAATCGAAGTTTTTTGTGAAAAAAGCGCGAAAAATAGCACTAACGCTCGAGAGCCATAGCACGAGGATCCCAACACATGAACGTGCGGTAAAAATCTGAAGATGGCTGCCAGAGGCGGTGCTTAGGTAGAGGGCAGTCATTGGCTGTGGTCAGTATGACGCAGAGACCAGTGATTGGTTATTACTACGAAAGACAGATCAGAAACGAAACTGATACTGGTTTTTTCTTTACCGAGGATTCCCAGCCTGACGACGGGGAATATTCATGAGCATGTGAATCCATGCCAGACCCCATGCTGGAGAAAGTACTACATCAAAAAAACGGTTCTTGGCATGTGCCTCGGTCATGTTGGCTCTTCAGAAGTGACAAATAGACAAACCAAACATACTCAAAAGTAAGATTTGAGGTTTCACAATATCGGGAACCCACACCAATCTCTTGGCCCAGAGAAACAGGGGTGCTTGTCCACTGCTTCTAGCAATCGATGAACAGCAACCTCAAAGTCTAACCACAGGTTATTGCCAGCGCAAGGAGCTGATGAACTCCCAGCAATCCGACGCACAATGCCTTGCCAAACATTCACGCAAAGAACTATGCAAAAGATTGGAATCGTGCTCCCAACAACAGACCGCATCATCATTCTCTACCTGGCTGACCCGGATTGCTTACTGGGCAGACTAGAAAAACCAAGTGCAAAAACAAGCGCAAAAACAAGCGCAAAAACACAGGAACCTGGAAACGCCAACCCCAGCATGTCCGCCTGTGCCGACATGCCCACCGGTTGTCCAATGCCCCCTGTTAGGCTGACCACATTACATATGCCTGCCACGATCCATTGCTACCCCGACTACTTAATGTGTACGCCCTGTCTAATGTTATCTTGCTTGCCTATATGCCTAACACAATCTATTGACACTCTCCCTAGTTATCTGCTATTAGTCAACTAGCGACACTAAGCTAGACCAACGTCTCGTTATTACTAAACCACCATTAGTGCTACTGGTTCCACCTACTTCGAAGGATAGCTGTATTTTTCTACTTCTACCTCTGTATCAATGTCCATTGTTAATTACTCCTGCCTGCTGCATGACACTTGCCGATTAATCACTAATCTACCATGCTTCCTCTGTCACCAATGTATTCCAAGTTCAACCCACAGGCTTCCCACATGCACACCCTGCACACGCTGCAGAACACACAAGTCACTACATTAACCTGGCACCTTATCCTAGCTCTAGTGCTTGCCCTAACCACCTACATTAATTCTGCTTCGTTAACAATGAATAATTCCAACATGACTTACCCCGCTCACACTCCCCTACGGGATCGGGGTACCAAAACCCATACTTACTCACAGCACACTCCCTGCAAACCTGGCCGCACTTGGGTGCCCCACCGCCACAACCTGCCTCCCAGCATCCAGACTCAGGTCACGCACCAATCCATTACAACACTACAGTCTCCCCAGTCCCATGGCCATTAGGAACCTCAGGCTGGGCACTCACTCACACAGCTCCTATGCCAGTAATTACACTAGAGCCAAACACATGCACATCGTGCCGGAAACATCACCTTCTCAGGGGACTCCCGCCACCCCTTACTATTCCATCCGCAAGCTTAAATCTCACACCACAAAGCCAGTATACACGCCCTCCCTTCCCGATACCTCCCAAATCTAATCTATAGCCTCTCCTTCCACTCACCCCATTAAGAAGAGCACACCTCCCCCATCGCTCAAATATGCACTCATAAATGCACACTCTCTCCGCCCATGCTCCCGAGATTCATGATCTCCTAACCATTCATGATCTAGACATACTTGTCATCACAGAAACACGGCTCCATGAGGCGTCTGGTCCTGCCATCTCACTAGCCCTCCCACCTGGATACTCCATCCTCCAACAAGACAGACATATGCTGAAAGAAGGTGGAGTAGCCCTTATAACGAAAGATGCCCTCTCCATCAGGCTGTGCAATCTCCCAGAGGAAGGCAATGCTGACATAATCTCTGCCAAACTGTCCATGTCCCCTAACTGCACCATAAATGTACTTCTCATTTACAGACCCCCAGGCTTGGACCCAGACTTCCAAGGACACCTCCTCCATTTATTAGGCGATAACCTTAAACGCTCCACCAAAACTATTCTACGCGGCAACCTTAATCTAGGCCTAGATGATCTTAATGATAAAGCAGCTACAGCACTAGCTAAGGAACTCAAAAACATGGGATTCATACAAAAAGTAAAAATAAACAGGGCCACTCTACACATGAGTGACCATATCTCCGTGCACACTTTTGAGCATAACACTATGCAAATTTCGATTTAGCCTTTCAATTATGAATTCAATCTCAAAAGTAATTTTTTCAATTATTTAATGTTCTGAAACAAAGTAAAAACGCGTTTCAAAAAAGAAAAGAATTGAATGTCTGTGTTTCTCATAATGCATTCAACATTAACAGTTTTCTATGTGCACAACGTGTTTCGGGCAATTCTTGCCCTTCATCAGATGCGGGCAATACTCAAATTCTGGTAACTCTGTTTCTGAAATTTAAATAGAAAAGGATCCAATCAGTTTAATTTTTTTACTCGAAATTATTCGATGCTATATGACTGTTCCTCAGGCTATAAATTAAAGATAACTCTGACCTTCAGTTTCACTGGTGTAAAAGATCAAATGTTCTTCCAAACTCTTTCCACACTTTCAATTAGCCGGTTCTCTCATGGAGATTTGTTTATCTCGAGCGTGCAACGCGGAATCTTTTTGTTGTATCTGTTTGGAAAACAATAAACTGATTGTTTTCACTCTCTGTGTTTTTTTCTTACATTTTGGTGCGGGTTTTGCACTGGGATCAGTCGCTTTGTAATAGTGCTGAGTCCCAGTGTCAAAACCCTAATTCTTTCGGTTTACTGGTAAGTCATTTTATGAGCGCATGCGATGCGTGTGCTCACCTCTGATGTTGGATTCCCGTCGTGTTCCTTTCTTGTCAACGTGGCGGTGCCACAGAAAATCACGGAGAGGGAGAGAAGAGAGAGCAGACGATCGAACAGGGAGTAGCGGTCAGCCTTCACACGGCAGCACCACCACGTTGACGAGAAACGAACACGGCGTTACCACCACGTTGACAAGAAAGGAACACCACGGGAATCCAACATCAGAGGTGAGCACACGCATCATAAAATGACTTACCAGTAAACCAAAAGAATTAGGGTTTTGACACTGGGACTCAGCGCTATTACAAAGCGACTGATCCCGGTGCAAAACCCGCACCAAAATGTAAGAAAAAAAAAACACAGAGAGTGAATCCGTTTATTGTTTTCCAAACAGATACAACAAAAAGATCCCGCGTTGCACGCTCGAGATAAACAAATCTCCATGAGAGAACCGGCTATTTCAAAGAGTGGAAAGAGTTTGGAAGAACATTTGATCTTCTACACCAGTGAAACTGAAGGTCAGAGTTATCTTTAATTTATAGCCTGAGGAACAGTCATATAACATCGAATAATTTCGAGTAAAAAATTAAACTGATTGGATCCTTTTCTATTTAAATTTCAGAAACAGAGTTACCAGAATTTGAGTATTGCCCGCATCTGATGAAGGGCAAGAATTGCCCGAAACGCGTTGTGCACTAAACAGCTTAAAGGCAATTTAAGTGAAAGAAATGAGCCTTACATTTGGACTATGTGACTGAATTCATTATTATATTAGATGCAAAAAAAGAAATGTTTATTTAGGTTATTGAAAATGTACCATGTACATAGAAAACTGTTAATGTTGAATGCATTATGAGAAACACAGAAATTCAATTTTTTTCTTTTTTGAAACACGTTTATACTTTGTCTCAGAACATTAAATAATTGAAAAAATTACTTTTGAGATTGAATTCATAATTGAAAGGCTAAATCGAAATTTGCATAGTGTTATGCTCAAAAGTGTGCACAGAGATATAGTCACTCATGTGTAGAGTGGCCCTGTTTATTTTGTCTGTTTAGATTAGATTCTGTAGCCCAGAATCAGTCTCTGTAAGCACCTAAACCATATGTAAAAAGTTGACAGAAACTCTTACTAGAAATAGTACATTAACCAAAGGAAGATTTATCACCTATCAGGTGTGCTCCTCTACTTCATACAAAAAGTCACCAGCCCGACTCATTGCAAAGGTCGCACCCTTGACTGGGTTGCTGACCACAACTGCTCCACCACGGTCAGCTTCAACTCTGCCTACCCGTGGACAGTCCATAACTGTATCCAATTTACCATTCCCACAGCCGCAACTACTAAAGGTCTCACCTATGATCCACCAGTGCAGGTTAGAAGCTCTAAAGAATAACTAAGGACAACTTTCGTCCTTTCCTGGATGTCACAGAACTCAGGCTCCAGTTCTCTAGTGACCCATGCCCACTAGCAGACTTCTATGCAGAAACCCTTACCAAATCAATTCAACGCCATAGCACCAATCGAATGCAATAAAGAGAAAAAATTCAACTCACGTTATCTCAACTCATGGTTCAGAGATGAACTACAGGCCCTACGTACCAGCAAACGTGACGTATTAACCAACTGGCAATCCAAGCCCAGTGATTCCACAAAGGAAGATTTCAAAAGGCTATCCGCTCAGTGCAAAGAAGCGATCATTAAAGCCAAGCCTGAATCTTTCAACTCATGGATGTCTAAGGCCAATACTCAACCCAAGGAAATGTTCACCATTTTCAGAGACCTAATCCCGCCTACCATAGCCTGGACGAAATCATTAAGGATGAGGCGTGGTGCTCGAGCATACAAGGAGCCCTACTCAACAAAATAGAACTACTCCAAGAAAAAATTCAGATCTAATTCAAAGCCCTACCTAACCATGACCATCCTCCCTTGCTTAGCCTCCCCTCCTATAATCCGGACGATCTGCTCTCCTCTTTCGAGACATCACGGAATCAGCCCTCAACCTCCTCCAACATCTTAAACCATCTCTGTGCAAAGGAGACATTTGTCCTCCTAACGTTATTAAAGAATGCCCTGACTCACTTGCACCTCTACTAACGGCGTTCATTAATGCCTCATTCATAACAGGTACTGTCCCTTCCGGCCTCAAAGAAGCGTGGGTGCGCCTATTACTAAAAGAAAAACTCCCTAGATCCCACCTCCCCCAATAACTTTTGACCTATCACCACTGTCCCGTTTCTCCTAAAAATCCTGGATAAAGCAGGCCACAACCAGATTCAACACTTCGTTGGATCTAACTCCATCCTCGGTAAAAGCCAATCTGGATTCCGCAAAGGCCATGGCACAGAAACCGCCCTTCTAGACCTTATTAACCAAATAACAGAAATTATGGACAGAGGTAAACCAGCTCTCATTGATCTTGTGCATCACAAGATTCTTACCTGACATCACACTCGTGCAGCGCAATTCTCCAAAGAAGTCTCCTCGTGGATCACATCGTTCCTAGAAGGAAAAGCCATGAAGGTTTTCTCAAACCAGGCGAGTGCAGCTCCAACTACCATCCACTGCAGAGTCCCTCAGGGCTCATGTACATCTCCTACTCTTTACAACTGGTTCACAAAGCAGCTCTTTGACAAACTGGACACCCTCGTCATAGCATATACAAACTATGCCAATGATACGCAGGTACTCCTACCTCTCTCGGGCTCTTATGACAAAGACGCTGCAGCCCTCCATCTGATATACGTCACCATCCAAGCCTGGATGGCAGCAAATGGGCTATGTCTCAATGGAGAAAAAACCGAGATTATCCTTACTGGCCCCAAAGAAACATTATACAAACTGGGTAAACAATACAGTAATTTCACCATCGATAACTCCATTATCCCCGTCTCCTCCTCAGTAAAGACACTAGGGGTTTACCTAGACGCCACTCTATGACCCAACAGGTTAGCCATTGCCTCCACCTCTGCCCACACCACCAAACTAATAAATGGAGTAAAACCTTTCCTATCCAAACAGAACTGCCTTTCAATATCTAGAGCCAGCATTGAGGGTTAACTAGATTATTGTATGTCCTTTTAGCAGGCACGTCGGCAGAAAATCTAAATAGACTACAAGTCATACATAATAATGCTCTCAGAGCAGCACTAAAGATCCCCAAAAGAGGCCATATCGCGCAGGCCAGGCGAGCTGCTTACTCGCTCCCCATTAAGGAATGGATCACCTTCAAGACCATCATCCTCACGCACAGGTACCCAACACTCACAGCGCCGCCTTACCTATCAGAGACAATCGGCAGAGCCACCTCCGCACATGTCCCAAAAGAACCTTCCACACCAATCAACTACACATTCCTCCCATCAAAAGGGCCTAGGCGGGTGGGATTGGTTCCCCC
This sequence comes from Ambystoma mexicanum, assembly GCF_040938575.1. Lineage (NCBI taxonomy): Eukaryota > Metazoa > Chordata > Amphibia > Caudata > Ambystomatidae > Ambystoma > Ambystoma mexicanum. The sequence goes on along the minus strand of NC_090921.1, from coordinate 249,260,532 downwards.
CCACATGGCAGCAAAACTATGGAGTGCCCTACCCAACACACTCCGAGCTGAGACCTCCCTCCCAGCCTCCAGGAAAGTGCTAAAAACCACTCTCTTTAACCAACACAGCCATCCCTCTCTTGCCCTACCTCTCCCTCCCCTTCCCACTTGTTTTTCTTTATGTAACTAAGATCGTATTATGCAACTAAGCATGCTGTCTTGTAACAGCGCCACGATGCCTTTGGGCTGTTGTGTGCTTTATAAATGTTAATAAATAAAAAAACATACTGGTGGGTTTGATGCTACTGTTGCCATTTCTTGTTCTACGCTCTGTGCTCCCAGTGCACCCCTTTGCCTCATTTTCAGACTGACACTCCCAGGACCTGATGCCCACTGCCCTGTTGCGAGTCCGCTAGTCCCTGTCTGCCTATGCCTAACTGCTTGCCCCGAGCCCTGCACTCTGCCCCACGTGTCCACGCCCGCCCTTACATGCCCGTGGTCACCAACCTGCACCGTCCCCTGGTTACTGACGCGGCCATCAACCGTGATACTCCTCCAGCTGCACCCCTTGAGACACTACTGCACTTCCTGCACCTGTCCAGGTGTCTATTGCGCTTGACGCCCCTTCTGCTGGGGAAACTCCTGCTGGCAACTGGGCTGCCTCGGGGATCACTCTGTCCTCTCTGGCTGCTTCCCCACCTTTCCTTTTCTTAGCCGGTGGGAATGCGGCCCTTGGGGCTACAATCTGTCTACTGGGCCTGTTTGCCACCCCCAACCCCTTCTATCCCCTCCTGCTGCTGGCCAGCCGTGTTCTCTCTCCCTCCCTCAGTCAGAAGTGCCATTACTAAATCAATGCCCTTATCCTGGAGTATAGCAAACGGTACAGTCACTTTCGCTGGGTCCATACTTCCCCTTTTCTCCGTTCTCCAACTTATGTATTCCTTTCACCAACCTCTTCAGTTTTTTCCTATCCCCTTGTGCCTTGAGCACCCCAGACATAGCCATGATCCCATAGCTAGATGGCACCCCTCACAATATGCCTGGTCACCCATCTACTTCTTTTTCCCCTCCCGAACTGGCCTCTCGCGCACCTTAGGTGTTTTGCACCCTGTTTCACCAGTTTGCCTCGATTCGGGCTCTTTTTAATACAATTTGCCTGATGTCTAAGAGCCTTACAACGGCACGCTAAATAAATCAATCACCATTCGGGCGCTTTGAAACACAATTTGCCTGATGTATAAGCACCGAACAACTGCACACTAAATTAAATTATATAACACACATATCCTGCCAGAGCGGATCGTTCGCACCACCGCGCTGCTAACCTGAATGTTAATAATTATCTTTGTCACCCCAGCGGTCCCTCAGCATTGTCGGGCCACTAGCTCTCCCCCCTCGGTCATGTTCGCCACCCCACTCAGTTTAGACCCCCTATCCCACATGCGGCCCATCTCCAAACCGTGAGGTTTATACATTTTACAAGACAGCTGCTCCATCAAATTACGCATTTGTGCCGACAAAATATATATGCTCTTTGTTTCACTCAGGCGCCCGTTTCTCACCCCCTGCCCTTACAACCCAGGCAGTCTACCACTCTGACCTAATTCTCTCCAGTGCCCACTCAGGTTCAATCCCCTCCTCTGTCCATTGGAACCCAGACATGGGAAAAAAAAAAACATCCTCACATCCCGCACAACGTTACGATTCCTCACCTCCACTGCCCGACCCCAACCAGGCGTGCCAACCAAGAGAGAGCACACCCAGCAGCACCCAACGTTCTTACCTGCACCACTGGAGCCCAGGGCCAGGTCCCAACAACAGCAAAGAGCACGTCGTGAATAGCAGCCAGAAGCCCACATGAATCCCAGAAGCAGCTCAGGCAGGTCCTCCCTCAGCGACACCCCTTCGCGGTGATCCAACCGGGAAGCAAAACATGTCTTGAGACGGTGGCAGAGGTTCCCCCCAGCTACGGCGGTGGTCAATGCAAGCGAGTAGGGTCCAGGAGATCCACGCTGCGCTCAGCGGGTCAAGCAGTCGTAAGTGGAGGATCTGCTGCTCCCTTTTCACTTTTAGACACATAACAGCACCTTTCGGCGCTGTTGCCGAGGCCCCTTTTGTTCTGGCCGAGGGCGTGTCATCACACCCTCTTGACGGTTTCCGGTGGATGGTACTGCAGCCGCTCCCTCTCCAGTCTTCCTGGCATCTCCTACCCCGCCCAACCTGTGGCCCCTCCATTGGAAGAGGTGCTCGCTTTCAGGAGCCTGACTTCTTGCGAGACTTGAAAAGCATGTGCCTTTCACTTCAGCCCAAACCGAGGTTTCATTTAAAAACTCTAAGCAACGCTTAACGCGCTTTCCTTGGCAGGGTCCCAGACTAAACCAAGGTGAAATTCATCCACTATAATCCAACCAGAATTCTTCTGGACGGAGCAATGCTGTCAAGGCTCAAATGGAAACACCACTGTGGATAAGCCTTCCCCTTTCCATCATCAAAGACCTTAAATGGGTCAGAGTTTGGAGCGAAGAGAGAAATCTTGGTGCCCAATGATGTCCTTGGGTGTTTGGGGAGCAGAGGTTTTAAGTCAGGGCTCCTTGTAGTCATCACAGGTTAGTGCCTGTATACTGGTGTACGCGGCGTACACTTCCTGTTGAATCTTAAGGACTTATACTAACCAGCCTTGATAAAGACCTTTATGGGCGAAACACGTGTCGGCACCACATGAACAACAGTGTTATCACACCTTGACATTTAACTGTACAGAGGACAGTTGAGCAACTTACCAAGAAAAAGACAAAAGCCAATAAATAATGAATGCTAGACAATGCATTTTGTGGATTCTACCTACTTACTCAGCTGAGTGGGACAAGACTTTATACTCATAACACCTGCGCCAATCAAGTAGAAGCTAACACCAAGCTACCAGGACACACACTTTGGGCACCACAAGCACAGGCCCACAGTTTCTACTCACAGGCTGCCGGAGAAATCAAGGTTGGTAACAACGATCAGGCGCAGCAACCCACAAGTTCCTAGTGCTCAAGAACTCCCCCATCACCCCGCCCCCTGCATCTCACTTCTGCACATGTAGTTAAAGTGCTCCTTCCTTCCCGTCAGCAGCTCTCAGGACATCTATTGCTGAATGTGGATTGATGGTACTCTCTGTGCAAGTCCCATTCACTGGAAACGTTCTTAAGTCACATCGGAGCGGAGACCACAGTTCAGAGTCACTAGTGACAGAGGGTTTTTTGCTGGGTGCCACCCGTCGCACAGTGCCGCCTTCTGCCCAACGGCGGGAGCGCTCCGCAAGTAACATTACACATGCATGGGCACATAAAGCATGATGCCTTAAAGTGAAAGCTTATGGCCAATGGGTGAACTGCTCCTGCAGGCCTGGGCTGGGAGCATTGCTGAAGTTAAAAGCCAAGTGGGAGGAAGAAGCAAGTATTCTTAAGTAAGACATTCTCCTCGGTACTCAAGTGCAGCTGAATTAACAAAGCCCAGGGGGAGGCCAAATACTGCTGATAGGTTAGGGGTGCCAATTGCTACACTTGTGGCGCCCCCTGCAGGCCATGGCTGGGAGTGAGACTCTGTGTCTATTGATTGAGGTGTGTGCATGCAGAGATACATACCGATGATGATGATGAGGATAATAGCGCAGATCACACCCAGAATGATCATCATCTGCCGGAAACAAAGAGAGAGAGCGTGAGAGGCTGCTTGGGAATAGCAGATCATAGCCAGAGAGAGGGCATGAGGGTGCTGGGGAATACCAGATCATAGCCAGAGAGAGGGCGTGAGGGTGTGAGGCTGCTGGGGAATCGCAGATCATAGCCAGAGAGAGGGTGTGAGGCTGCTGGGGAATAGCAGATCACAGCCAGAGAGAGGATGTGAGGCTGCTGGGGAATAGCAGATCATAGCCAGAGAGAGGGCGTGAGGGTTTACGGCTGCTTTGAAATAGCAGATCATAGCCAGAGAGAGGGTGCGAGGCTGCTGGGGAATAGCAGATCATAGCCAGAGAGAGGGTGCAAGGCTGCTGGGGAATAGCAGATCATAGCGAGCGAGAGGGTGTAAAGGCGTGAGGCTGCTGGGGAATAACAGATCATGGCCAGAGAGAGGGCGTGAGGCTGCTGGGGGATAGCAGATCATAGCCAGAGAGAGGGTGTGAGGGTGGGGGGCTGCTGCGGAATAGCAGATCACAGCAAGAGAGGGTGTGAGGCTGTTGGGGAATGGCAGCTCTTAGCCAGAGAGCAGGTGTGAGGGTGTGAGGCTGCTGGGGAATAGCTGATCATAGCCAGAGAGAGGGTGTTAACAGATCATAGCCAGAGAGAGGGTGTGAGGCTGCTGGGGAATAACAGATCATAGCCAGAGAGAGGGTGTGAGGCTACTGGGGGATAGCAGATCATAGCCAGAGAGAGGGTGTGAGGGTGGGAGGCTGCTAGGGAATAGCAGATCATAGCCAGAGAGAGGGTGTGAGGCTGCAGGGGATTAGCAGATCATAGCCAGAGAGAGGGTGTGAGGACGTGAAGCTGCTGGGGAATAGCATATCATAGCCAGAGAGAGAGCGCGAGGGTGTGAGGCTGCTTGGGAATAGCTGATCATAGCAAGAGAGGGTGTGAGGCTGTTGGGGAATGGCAGCTCTTAGCCAGAGAGCAGGTGTGAGGGTGTGAGGCTGCTGGGGAATAGCCGATCATAGCCAGAGAGAGGGTGTGAGGCTGCTGGGGAATAGCAGATCATAGCCAGAGAGAGGGTGTGAGGCTGATGGGAGATAGCAGATCATAGCCAGAGAGAGTGTGTGGGGCTGCTGGGGAATAGCAGATCATAGCCAGAGAGAGGGTGTGAGGATGTGAGGCTGCTGGGGAATAGCAGATCATAGCCAGAGAGAGGGCTCGAGGGTTTGAGGCTGCTGGGGAATGGCAGCTCTTAGCCAGAGAGCAGGTGTGAGGGTGTGAGGCTGCTGGGGAATAGCTGATTATAGCCAGAGAGAGGGTGTAAGCCTGCTGGGGGATAGCAGATCATAGCCGATGTGAGGCTGCTAGAGAATAGCAGATCATAGCCAGAGAGAAGGTGTGAGGCTGCTGGGGAATAGCAGATCATAGCCAGAGAGAGGGCTTGAGGGTGTGAGGCTGCTGGGGAATAGCAGATCATAGCCAGAGAGACGGTGTGAGGCTGCTGTGGAATAGCAAATCATAGCCAGAGAGAGGGTGTGAGGGCATGAAGCTGCTGGGGAATAGCAGATCATAGCCAAAGAGAGGGTGTGAGAGTGTGAGACTGCTGGGGAATAGCAGATCATAGCCAGAGAGAGGGTGTGAGACTGCTGGGGAATAGCAGATCATAGCCAGAGAGAGGGTGTGAGGCTGCTGGGGAATAGCAGATCATAGCAAGAGAAAGGGTGCGAGTGTGTGAGACTGCTGGGGGATAGGTGATCATAGCCAGAGAGAGGGTGTCACGGTGTGAGGCTGCTGGGGAATAGCAATTCATAGCCATAGAGGGTGTGAGGCTGCTGGGGAATAGCAGATCATAGCCAGAGAGAGGGCGTGAGGGTGTGAGGCTGCTGGGGATAGCAGATCACAGCCAGAGAGACGGTGCGAGGCTGCTGGGGAATAGCAGATCATAGCCAGAGAGAGGGCATGAAGCTGCTGGGGAATAGCAGATCATAGCCAGAGAGAGGGTCTGAGGCTGCTGGTGAATAACAGATCATAGCCAGAGACAGGGTGTGAGGCTGCTGGGGAATAGCAAAGCATAGCCAGATAGAGGGTGTGAGGGTGTGAGGCTGCTGGGGAATAGCAGATCATAGCCAGAGAGAGGGTGTGAGGCTGCTGGGGAATATCAGATCATAGCCAGAGAGAGGGCACTAAAATGTGAGGCTGCTGGGGAATAGCAGATCATAGCCAGAGAGGGGTCGTGAGAGCGTGAGGCTGCTGGGGAATAGCAGATCATAGCCAGAGCGAGGGTGTGAGGCTGCTGGGGAATAGCAGATCATTGCCAGAGAGAGGGCGTGAGGCTGCTGAGGAATAGCAGATCATAGCCAGAGAGAGGGCGTGAGGCTGCTGGGGAATAGCAGATCATAGCCAAGAGAGATTGTGTGATTCTGCTAGGGAATAGCAGATCATAACCAGAGAAAGGGTGTGAGGGCATGAGGCTGCTGGGGAATAGCAAATCATAGCCAGAGAGAGAGGGTGTGAGGCTGCTGGGGAATAGCAGATCATAGCCAGAGAGATCATAGCCGGCCTGCTGGGAAATAGCAGATCATAGCCAGAGAGAGGGTGTGAGGGCGTGAGGCTGCTGGGGAATAGCAGATCATAGCCAGAGAGAGGGTATGAGGGCGTGAGGCTGCTGGGGAATAGCAGATCATAGCCATAGAAAGTTTGTGAGGGTGGTGGGGAATTGCAGATCATAGCCAGAGAGAGGGTGTGAGAGCGTGTGGCTGCTGGGGAATAGCAGATCATAGCCAGAGAGGGGACGTGAGGCTGCTTGGGAAAAGCAGATCATAGCCAGAGAGAGGGCGTGAGGCTGCTGGGGAATAGAAGATCATAGCCAGAGAGAGGGTGTGAGGGCATGAGGCTGCTGGGGAATAGCAGATCATAGCCAGAGAGAGGGTGTGAGGCTGCTGGGGAATAGCAGATCATAGCCAGAGAGAGGGCGTGAGGCTGCTGGGGAATAGCAGATCATAGCCAGAGAGAGGGCGTGAGGCTGCTGAGGAATAGCAGATCATAGCCAGAGAGAGGGCGTGAGGCTGCTGGGGAATAGCAGATCATAGCCAGAGAGAGGGCGTGAGGGTTTACGGCTGCTGGGGAATAGCAGATCATAGCCAAGAGAGATTGTGTGATTCTGCTAGGGAATAGCAGATCATAACCAGAGAAAGGGCGTGAGGGCATGAGGCTGCTGGGGAATAGCAAATCATAGCCAGAGAGAGAGGGTGTGAGGCTGCTGGGGAATAGCAGATCATAGCCAGAGAGATCATAGCCAGCCTGCTGGGAAATAGCAGATCATAGCCAGAGAGAGGGTGTGAGGGCGTGAGGCTGCTGGGGAATAGCAGATCATAGCCAGAGAGAGGGTATGAGGGCGTGAGGCTGCTGGGGAATAGCAGATCATAGCCATAGAAAGTTTGTGAGGGTGGTGGGGAATTGCAGATCATAGCCAGAGAGAGGGTGTGAGAGCGTGTGGCTGCTGGGGAATAGCAGATCATAGCCAGAGAGGGGACGTGAGGCTGCTTGGGAATAGCAGATCATAGCCAGAGAGAGGGCGTGAGGCTGCTGGGGAATAGCAGATCATAGCCAGAGAGAGGGTGTGAGGGCATGAGGCTGCTGGGGAATAGCAGATCATAGCCAGAGAGAGGGTGTGAGGCTGCTGGGGAATAGCAGATTATAGCTAAAGAGGGCGTGAGGGTGTGAGGCTGCTGGGGAATAGCAGATCATAGCCAGAGAGAGGGTGTGAGGTTGCTGGGGAATAGCAGATCATAGCCTGAGAGGGGGTGTGAGGCTACTGGGGAATAGTAGATCATAGCCAGAGAGAGGGCGTAAAGGTGTGAGGCTGCTGGGGAATAACAGATCATAGCCAGAGAGAGGGTGTGAGGCTGCTGGGGAATAGCAGATCATAGCCAGAGAGAGGGTGTGAGACTGCTGGGGGATAGCTGATCATAGCCAGAGAGAGGGTGTCAGGGTGTGAGGCTGCTGGGGGATAGCAGATCATATCAAAAGACAGGGTGTGAGGCTGCTGGGGAATAGAAGATCATAGCCAGAGAGCAGGTGTGAGGGTGTGAGGCTGCTGGGGAATAGCTGATCATAGCCAGAGAGAGGGTGTGAGGCTGCTGGGGGATAGCAGATCATAGCCGGTGTGAGGGTGTGAGACTGCTAGGGAATAGCAGATCATAGCCAGAGAGAGGGTGTGAGGCTGCAGGGGAATAGCAGATCATAGCCAGAGAGAGGGTATGAGGGTGTGAGGCTGATGGGGAATAGCTGATCATAGCCAGAGAGAGGGTGTCAGGGTGTGAGGCTGCTGGGGAATAGCAGATCATAGCCAGAGAGAGGGTGTGAGGCTGCTGGGGAATAGCAGAACATACCCAGAGAGAGGGTGTGAGGCTGCTGGGGAATAGCAGATCATAGCCAGAGAGAGGGTGTGCAGGCGTGAGGCTGCTGGGGAACAGAAGATCATAGCCAGAGAGAGGGCTCGAGGGTGTGCGGCTGCTGGGGAATTCCAGATCATAGCCAGAGAGACGATGTGAGGCTGCTGTGGAATAGCAAATCATAGCCAGAGAGAGGGTGTGAGGGCATGAAGCTGCTGGGGAATAGCAGATCATAGCCAAAGAGAGAGTGTGAGACTGCTGGGGAATAGCATATCATAGCCAGAGAGAGGGTGTGAGGCTGCTGGGGAATAGTAGATCATAGCCAGAGAGAGCGCGTAAAGGCGTGAGGCTGCTGGGGAACAACAGATCATAGCCAGAGAGAGGGTGTGAGGCTGCTGGGGAATCGCAGATCATAGCCAGAGAGAGGGCATTAAAATGTGAGGCTGCTGGGGAATAGCAGATCATAGCCAGAGAGGGGGCGTGAGAGCGAGAGGCTGCTGGGGAATAGCAGACCATAGCCAGAGCGAGGGTGTGAGGCTGCTGGGGAATAGCAGATCATAGCCTGAGAGAGGGCGTGAGGATGCTGAGGAATAGCAGATCATAGCCAGAGAGAGGGCGTGAGGCTGCTGGGGAATAGCAGATCATAGCCAGAGAGAGGGCGTGAGGGTTTACGGCTGCTGGGGAATAGCAGATCATAGCCAGAGAGAGGGTGTGATGCTACTAGGGAATAGCAGATCATAACCAGAGAAAGGGCGTGAGGGCATGAGGCTGCTGGGGAATAGCAAATCATAGCCAGAGAGAGAGGGTGTGAGGGCGTGAGGCTGCTGGGGAATAGCAGATCATAGCCATAGAAAGTTTGTGAGGGTGGTGGGGAATTGCAGATCATAGCCAGAGAGAGGGTGTGAGAGCGTGTGGCTGCTGGGGAATAGCAGATCATAGCCAGAGAGGGGACGTGAGGCTGCTTGGGAATAGCAGATCATAGCCAGAGAGAGGGCGTGAGGCTGCTGGGGAATAGCAGATCATAGCCAGAGAGAGGGTGTGAGGCTGCTGGGGAATAGCAGATTATAGCTAAAGAGGGCGTGTGGGTGTGAGGCTGCTGGGGAATAGCAGATCATAGCCAGAGAGAGGGTGTGAGGTTGCTGGGGAATAGCAGATCATAGCCGGAGAGGGGGTGTGAGGCTACTGGGGAATAGTAGATCATAGCCAGAGAGAGGGCGTAAAGGTGTGAGGCTGCTGGGGAATAACAGATCATAGCCAGAGAGAGGGTGTGAGGCTGCTGGGGAATAGCAGATCATAGCCAGAGAGAGGGTGTGAGACTGCTGGGGGATAGCTGATCATAGCCAGAGAGAGGGTGTCAGGGTGTGAGGCTGCTGGGGGATAGCAGATCATATCAAAAGACAGGGTGTGAGGCTGCTGGGGAATAGAAGATCATAGCCAGAGAGCAGGTGTGAGGGTGTGAGGCTGCTGGGGAATAGCTGATCATAGCCAGAGAGAGGGTGTGAGGCTGCTGGGGGATAGCAGATCATAGCCGGTGTGAGGGTGTGAGACTGCTAGGGAATAGCAGAGCATAGCCAGAGAGAGGGTGTGAGGCTGCAGGGGGATAGCAGATCATAGCCAGAGAGAGGGTGTGAGGCTGCAGGGGAATAGCAGATCATAGCCAGAGAGAGGGTGTGAGGCTGATGGGGAATAGCTGATCATAGCCAGAGAGAGGGTGTCAGGGTGTGAGGCTGCTGGGGAATAGCAGATCATAGCAAGAGAGAGGGTGTGAGGCTGCTGGGGAATAGCAGATCATACCCAGAGAGAGGGTGTGAGGCTGCTGGGGAATAGCAGATCATAGCCAGAGAGAGGGTGTGCAGGCGTGAGGCTGCTGGGGAACAGAAGATCATAGCCAGAGAGAGGGCTCGAGGGTGTGCGGCTGCTGGGGAATAGCAGATCATAGCCAGAGAGACGGTGTGAGGCTGCTGTGGAATAGCAAATCATAGCCAGAGAGAGGGTGTGAGGCTGCTGGGGAATAGTAGATCATAGCCAGAGAGAGCGCGTAAAGGCGTGAGGCTGCTGGGGAACAACAGATCATAGCCAGAGAGAGGGTGTGAGGCTGCTGGGGAATCGCAGATCATAGCCAGAGAGAGGGTGTTACGGTGTGAGGCTGCTGTGGAATAGCAAATCATAGCCAGAGAGAGGGTGTGAGGGCAAGACGCTGCTGGGGAATAGCAGATCATAGCCAAAGAGAGGGTGTGAGAGTGTGAGACTGCTGGGGAATAGCAGATCATAGCCAGAGAGAGGGTGTGAGGCTGCTGGGGAATAGTAGATCATAGCAAGAGAGAGCGCGTAAAGGTGTGAGGCTGCTGGGGAACAACAGATCATAGCCAGAGAGAGGGTGTCAGGGTGTGAGGCTGCTGGGGAATAGCAGATTATAGCCAGAGAGAGGGTGTTAGGGTGCGAGGCTGCTGGGAAATAGCAAATCATAGCCAGAGAGAGGGTGTGAGGGTGTGAGGCTGCTGGGGAATAACAGATCATAGCCAGAGAGAGGGTGTGCAGGCGTGAGGCTGCTGGGGAATAGAAGATCATAGCCAGAGAGAGGGCTCGAGGGTGTGAGGTTGCTGGGGAATAGCAGATCATAGCCAGAGAGACGGTGTGAGGCTGCTGTGGAATAGCAAATCATAGCCAGAGAGAGGGTGTGAGGGCAAGACGCTGCTGGGGAATAGCAGATCATAGCCAGAGAGAGGGTGTGAGGGCAAGACGCTGCTGGGGAATAGCAGATCATAGCCAAAGAGAGGGTGTGAGAGTGTGAGACTGCTGGGGAATAGCAGATCATAGCCAGAGAGAGGGTGTGAGGCGGCTGGGGAATAGTAGATCATAGCAAGAGAGGGCGCGTAAAGGCGTGAGGCTGCTGGGGAACAACAGATCATAGCCAGAGAGAGGGTGTGAGGCTGCTGGGGAATAGCAGATAATAGCAAGAGAAAGGGTGCGAGTGTGTGAGACTGCTGGGGGATAGGTGATCATAGCCAGAGAGAGGGTGTCAGGGTGCGTGGCTGCTGGGGAATAGCAAATCATAGCCATAGAGGGTGTGAGGGTGTGAGGCTGCTGAGGAATAGCAGATCATAGCCAGAGAGAGGGCGCGAGGGTAGGAGGCTGCAGGGAACAGCATATCGTAGGCATAGAGAGGGCTTGAGGGTGTGTGGCTGCTGGGGAATAGCAGATCATAGCCAGAGAGAGGGTGTGAGGGTGTGGGGCTGCTGTGGAATAGCATATCACAGCCAGAGAGAGGGTGTGAGGCTGATGGGGAATAGCAGATCATAGCCAGAGAGAGGGCATGAGGGCATGAAGCTGCTGGGGAATAGCAGATCATAGCCAGAGAGAGGGTGTGAGGCAGCTGGGGAATAGCAGATCATAGCCAGAGAGAGGGTGTGAGGCTGCTGGGGAATAGCAGATCATAGCCAGAGAGAGGGTGTGAGACTGCTGGGGAATAGCAGATCATAGCCAGAGAGAGGGTGTGAGGGTGTGAGGCTGCTGGTGAATAACAGATCATAGCCAGAGAGAGGGCGTGAGGCTGCTGGGGAATAGCAGATCATAGCCAGAGAGGGCGTGAGGGGGTGAGGCTGCTGGGGAATAGCTGATCATAGCCAGAGAGAGGGTGTGAGGCTGCTGGGGAATAGCAGATCATAGCCAGAGAGAGGGTGTGCAGGCGTGAGGCTGCTGGGGAACAGAAGATCATAGCCAGAGAGAGGGCTCGAGGGTGTGCGGCTGCTGGGGAATAGCAGATCATAGCCAGAAAGACGGTGTGAGGCTGCTGTGGAATAGCAAATCATAGCCAGAGAGAGGGTGTGAGGGCATGAAGCTGCTGGGGAATAGCAGATCATAGCCAAAGAGAGAGTGTGAGACTGCTGGGGAATAGCATATCATAGCCAGAGAGAGGGTGTGAGGCTGCTGGGGAATAGTAGATCATAGCCAGAGAGAGCGCGTAAAGGCGTGAGGCTGCTGGGGAACAACAGATCATAGCCAGAGAGAGGGTGTGAGGCTGCTGGGGAATCGCAGATCATAGCCAGAGAGAGGGTGTTACGGTGTGAGCCTGCTGGGGAATAGCAAAGCATAGCCAGATAGAGGGTGTGAGGGTGTGAGGCTGCTGGGGAATAGCAGATCATAGCCAGAGAGAGGGCATTAAAATGTGAGGCTGCTGGGGAATAGCAGATCATAGCCAGAGAGGGGGCGTGAGAGCGTGAGGCTGCTGGGGAATAGCAGATCATAGCCAGAGCGAGGGTGTGAGGCTGCTGGGGAATAGCAGATCATAGCCTGAGAGAGGGCGTGAGGATGCTGAGGAATAGCAGATCATAGCCAGAGAGAGGGCGTGAGGCTGCTGGGGAATAGCAGATCATAGCCAGAGAGAGGGCGTGAGGGTTTACGGCTGCTGGGGAATAGCAGATCATAGCCAGAGAGAGGGTGTGATGCTGCTAGGGAATAGCAGATCATAACCAGAGAAAGGGCATGAGGGCATGAGGCTGCTGGGGAATAGCAAATCATAGCCAGAGAGAGAGGGTGTGAGGGCATGAGGCTGCTGGGGAATAGCAGATCATAGCCAGAGAGAGGGTGTGAGGCTGCTGGGGAATAGCAGATAATAGCAAGAGAAAGGGTGCGAGTGTGTGAGACTGCTGGGGGATAGGTGATCATAGCCAGAGAGAGGGTGTCAGGGTGCGTGGCTGCTGGGGAATAGCAAATCATAGCCATAGAGGGTGTGAGGGTGTGAGGCTGCTGAGGAATAGCAGATCATAGCCAGAGAGAGGGCGCGAGGGTAGGAGGCTGCAGGGAACAGCATATCGTAGGCATAGAGAGGGCTTGAGGGTGTGTGGCTGCTGGGGAATAGCAGATCATAGCCAGAGAGAGGGTGTGAGGGTGTGGGGCTGCTGTGGAATAGCATATCACAGCCAGAGAGAGGGTGTGAGGCTGATGGGGAATAGCAGATCATAGCCAGAGAGAGGGCATGAGGGCATGAAGCTGCTGGGGAATAGCAGATCATAGCCAGAGAGAGGGTGTGAGGCAGCTGGGGAATAGCAGATCATAGCCAGAGAGAGGGTGTGAGGCTGCTGGGGAATAGCAGATCATAGCCAGAGAGAGGGTGTGAGGCTGCTGGGGAATAGCAGATCATAGCCAGAGAGAGGGTGTGAGGGTGTGAGGCTGCTGGTGAATAACAGATCATAGCCAGAGAGAGGGCGTGAGGCTGCTGGGGAATAGCAGATCATAGCCAGAGAGGGCGTGAGGGGGTGAGGCTGCTGGGGAATAGCTGATCATAGCCAGAGAGAGGGTGTGAGGCTGCTGGGGAATAGCAGATCATAGCCAGAGAGAGGGTGTGCAGGCGTGAGGCTGCTGGGGAACAGAAGATCATAGCCAGAGAGAGGGCTCGAGGGTGTGCGGCTGCTGGGGAATAGCAGATCATAGCCAGAAAGACGGTGTGAGGCTGCTGTGGAATAGCAAATCATAGCCAGAGAGAGGGTGTGAGGGCATGAAGCTGCTGGGGAATAGCAGATCATAGCCAAAGAGAGAGTGTGAGACTGCTGGGGAATAGCATATCATAGCCAGAGAGAGGGTGTGAGGCTGCTGGGGAATAGTAGATCATAGCCAGAGAGAGCGCGTAAAGGCGTGAGGCTGCTGGGGAACAACAGATCATAGCCAGAGAGAGGGTGTGAGGCTGCTGGGGAATCGCAGATCATAGCCAGAGAGAGGGTGTTACGGTGTGAGCCTGCTGGGGAATAGCAAAGCATAGCCAGATAGAGGGTGTGAGGGTGTGAGGCTGCTGGGGAATAGCAGATCATAGCCAGAGAGAGGGCATTAAAATGTGAGGCTGCTGGGGAATAGCAGATCATAGCCAGAGAGGGGGCGTGAGAGCGTGAGGCTGCTGGGGAATAGCAGATCATAGCCAGAGCGAGGGTGTGAGGCTGCTGGGGAATAGCAGATCATAGCCTGAGAGAGGGCGTGAGGATGCTGAGGAATAGCAGATCATAGCCAGAGAGAGGGCGTGAGGCTGCTGGGGAATAGCAGATCATAGCCAGAGAGAGGGCGTGAGGGTTTACGGCTGCTGGGGAATAGCAGATCATAGCCAGAGAGAGGGTGTGATGCTGCTAGGGAATAGCAGATCATAACCAGAGAAAGGGCATGAGGGCATGAGGCTGCTGGGGAATAGCAAATCATAGCCAGAGAGAGAGGGTGTGAGGGCATGAGGCTGCTGGGGAATAGCAGATCATAGCCAGAGAGAGGGTGTGAGGCTGCTGGGGAATAGCTGATCATAGCCAGAGAGAGGGTGTGAGGCTGCTGGGGCATAGCAGATCATAGCCGGTGTGAGGGTGTGAGGCTGCTAGGGAATAGCAGATCATAGCCATAGAGAGGGTGTGAGGCTGCAGGGGGATAGAAGATCATAGCCAGAGAGAGGGTGCGAGGCTGCTGGGGAATAGCAGATCATAGCCAGAGAGAGGGTGTGAGGCTGTTGGGGAATAGCTGATCATAGCCAGAGAGAGGGTGTTAGGGTGCGAGGCTGCTGGGAAATAGCAAATCATAGCCAGAGAGAGGTGTGAGGGTGTGAGGCTGCTGGGGAATAACAGATCATAGCCAGAGAGAGGGTGTGCAGGCGTGAGGCTGCTGGGGAATAGAAGATCATAGCCAGAGAGAGGGCTCGAGGGTGTGAGGTTGCTGGGGAATAGCAGATCATAGCCAGAGAGACGGTGTGAGGCTGCTGTGGAATAGCAAATCATAGCCAGAGAGAGGGTGTGAGGGCAAGACGCTGCTGGGGAATAGCAGATCATAGCCAAAGAGAGGGTGTGAGAGTGTGAGACTGCTGGGGAATAGCAGATCATAGCCAGAGAGAGGGTGTGAGGCTGCTGGGGAATAGTAGATCATAGCAAGAGAGAGCGCGTAAAGGTGTGAGGCTGCTGGGGAACAACAGATCATAGCCAGAGAGAGGGTGTCAGGGTGTGAGGCTGCTGGGGAATAGCAGATCATAGCCAGAGAGAGGGTGTTAGGGTGCGAGGCTGCTGGGAAATAGCAAATCATAGCCAGAGAGAGGGTGTGAGGGTGTGAGGCTGCTGGGGAATAACAGATCATAGCCAGAGAGAGGGTGTGCAGGCGTGAGGCTGCTGAGGAATAGAAGATCATAGCCAGAGAGAGGGCTCGAGGGTGTGAGGTTGCTGGGGAATAGCAGATCATAGCCAGAGAGACGGTGTGAGGCTGCTGTGGAATAGCAAATCATAGCCAGAGAGAGGGTGTGAGGGCAAGACGCTGCTGGGGAATAGCAGATCATAGCCAGAGAGAGGGTGTGAGGGCAAGACGCTGCTGGGGAATAGCAGATCATAGCCAAAGAGAGGGTGTGAGAGTGTGAGACTGCTGGGGAATAGCAGATCATAGCCAGAGAGAGGGTGTGAGGCTGCTGGGGAATAGCAGATCATAGCCAGAGAGGGGGCGTGAGGCTGCTTGGGAATAGAAGATCATAGCCAGAGAGAGGGCGTGAGGCTGCTGGGGAATAGCAGATCATAGCCAGAGAGAGGGTGTGAGGGCATGAGGCTGCTGGGGAATAGCAGATCATAGCCAGAGAGAGGGTGTGAGGCTGCTGGGGAATAGCAGATCATAGCCAGAGAGAGGGTGTGAGGCTGCTGGGGAATAGCAGATCATAGCCAGAGAGAGGGTGTGAGGGTGTGAGGCTGCTGGTGAATAACAGATCATAGCCAGAGAGAGGGCGTGAGGCTGCTGGGGAATAGCAGATCATAGCCAGAGAGGGCGTGAGGGGGTGAGGCTGCTGGGGAATAGCTGATCATAGCCAGAGAGAGGGTGTGAGGCTGCTGGGGAATAGCAGATCATAGCCAGAGAGAGGGTGTGCAGGCGTGAGGCTGCTGGGGAACAGAAGATCATAGCCAGAGAGAGGGCTCGAGGGTGTGCGGCTGCTGGGGAATAGCAGATCATAGCCAGAAAGACGGTGTGAGGCTGCTGTGGAATAGCAAATCATAGCCAGAGAGAGGGTGTGAGGGCATGAAGCTGCTGGGGAATAGCAGATCATAGCCAAAGAGAGAGTGTGAGACTGCTGGGGAATAGCATATCATAGCCAGAGAGAGGGTGTGAGGCTGCTGGGGAATAGTAGATCATAGCCAGAGAGAGCGCGTAAAGGCGTGAGGCTGCTGGGGAACAACAGATCATAGCCAGAGAGAGGGTGTGAGGCTGCTGGGGAATCGCAGATCATAGCCAGAGAGAGGGTGTTACGGTGTGAGCCTGCTGGGGAATAGCAAAGCATAGCCAGATAGAGGGTGTGAGGGTGTGAGGCTGCTGGGGAATAGCAGATCATAGCCAGAGAGAGGGCATTAAAATGTGAGGCTGCTGGGGAATAGCAGATCATAGCCAGAGAGGGGGCGTGAGAGCGTGAGGCTGCTGGGGAATAGCAGATCATAGCCAGAGCGAGGGTGTGAGGCTGCTGGGGAATAGCAGATCATAGCCTGAGAGAGGGCGTGAGGATGCTGAGGAATAGCAGATCATAGCCAGAGAGAGGGCGTGAGGCTGCTGGGGAATAGCAGATCATAGCCAGAGAGAGGGCGTGAGGGTTTACGGCTGTTGGGGAATAGCAGATCATAGCCAGAGAGAGGGTGTGATGCTGCTAGGGAATAGCAGATCATAACCAGAGAAAGGGCGTGAGGGCATGAGGCTGCTGGGGAATAGCAAATCATAGCCAGAGAGAGAGGGTGTGAGGGCAGGAGGCTGCTGGGGAATAGCAGATCATAGCCAGGGAGAGGGTTTGAGCCTGCTGGGAAATAGCAGATCATAGCCAGAGAGAGGGTTTGAGCCTGCTGGGAAATAGCAGATCATAGCCAGAGAGAGGGTGTGAGGGCGTGAGGCTGCTGGGGAATAGCAGATCATAGCCAGAGCGAGGGCGTGAGGCTGCTGGGGAATAGCAGATCATAGCCAGAGAGGGTGTGAGGGCGTGAGGCTGCTGGGGAATAGCAGATCATAGCCATAGAAAGTTTGTGAGGCTGGTGGGGAATTACAAATCATAGCCAGAGAGAGGGTGTGAGAGCGTGTGGCTGCTGGGGAATAGCAGATCATAGCCAGAAAGGGGGCGTGAGGCTGCTTGGGAATAGCAGATCATAGCCAGAAAGAGGGCGTGAGGATGCTGGGGAATAGCAGATCATAGCCAGAGAGAGGGTGTGAGGGCATGAGGCTGCTGGGGAATAGCAGATCATAGCCAGAGAGAGGGTGTGAGGCTGCTGGGGAATAGCTGATCATAGCCAGAGAGAGGGTGTGAGGCTGCTGGGGCATAGCAGATCATAGCCGGTGTGAGGCTGCTAGGGAATAGCAGATCATAGCCATAGAGAGGGTGTGGGGCTGCAGGGGGATAGAAGATCATTGCCAGAGAGAGGGTGCGAGGCTGCTGGGGAATAGCAGATCATAGCCAGAGAGAGGGTGTGAGGCTGTTGGGGAATGGCTGATCATAGCCAGAGAGAGGGTGTTAGGGTGCGAGGCTGCTGGGAAATAGCAAATCATAGCCAGAGAGAGGTGTGAGGGTGTGAGGCTGCTGGGGAATAACAGATCATAGCCAGAGAGAGGGTGTGCAGGCGTGAGGCTGCTGGGGAATAGAAAATCATAGCCAGAGAGAGGGCTCGAGGGTGTGAGGTTGCTGGGGAATAGCAGATCATAGCCAGAGAGACGGTGTGAGGCTGCTGTGGAATAGCAAATCATAGCCAGAGAGAGGGTGTGAGGGCAAGACGCTGCTGGGGAATAGCAGATCATAGCCAAAGAGAGGGTGTGAGAGTGTGAGACTGCTGGGGAATAGCAGATCATAGCCAGAGAGAGGGTGTGAGGCTGCTGGGCAATAGTAGATCATAGCAAGAGAGAGCGCGTAAAGGTGTGAGGCTGCTGGGGAACAACAGATCATAGCCAGAGAGAGGGCTCGAGGGTGTGAGGTTGCTGGGGAATAGCAGATCATAGCCAGAGAGACGGTGTGAGGCTGCTGTGGAATAGCAAATCATAGCCAGAGAGAGGGTGTGAGGGCAAGACGCTGCTGGGGAATAGCAGATCATAGCCAGAGAGAGGGTGTGAGGGCAAGACGCTGCTGGGGAATAGCAGATCATAGCCAAAGAGAGGGTGTGAGAGTGTGAGACTGCTGGGGAATAGCAGATCATAGCCAGAGAGAGGGTGTGAGGCTGCTGGGGAATAGCAGATCATAGCCAGAGAGGGGGCGTGAGGCTGCTTGGGAATAGAAGATCATAGCCAGAGAGAGGGCGTGAGGCTGCTGGGGAATAGCAGATCATAGCCAGAGAGAGGGTGTGAGGGCATGAGGCTGCTGGGGAATAGCAGATCATAGCCAGAGAGAGGGTGTGAGGTTGCTGGGGAATAGCAGATCATAGCCGGAGAGGGGGTGTGAGGCTGCTGGGGAATAGCAGATCATAGCCAGAGAGAGGGTGTGAGGTTGCTGGGGAATAGCAGATCATAGCCGGCGAGGGGGTGTGAGGCTGCTGGGGAATAGTAGATCATAGCCAGAGAGAGGGTGTGAGGCTGCTGGGGAATAGCAGATCATAGCCAGAGAGAGGGTGTGAGACTGCTGGGGAAAAGCAGATCATAGCCAGAGAGAGGAGGGTGTGAGACTGCTGGGGGATAGTTGATCATAGGCAGAGAGAGGGTGTCAGGGTGTGAGGCTGCTGGGGAATAGCAGATCATAGCCAGAGAGAGGGTGTGAGGGTGTGAGGTTGCTGGGGAATAGCAGATCATAGCCAGAGCGAGGGTGTGAGGCTGCAGGGAATAGCATATCATAGGTAGAGAGAGGGCGTGAGGGCATGAAGCTGCTGGGGAATAACAGATCATAGCCAGAGAGAGGGTGTGAGGGTGTGAGGCTGCTGGGGAATAGCAGATCATAGCCAGAGAGAGGGTGTGAGGCTGCTGGGGAATAGCAGATCATAGCCAGAGAGAGGGAGTGAGGCTGCTGGGGAATAGCAGATCATAGCCAGAGAGGGTGTGAGGCTAGCCAGAGAGAGGGCGTGAGAGCGTGAGGCTGCTGGGGAATAGCAGATCATAGCCAGAGAGACGGAGTGAGGCTGCTGGGGAATAGCAGATCATAGCCAGAGAGAGGGTGTGAGCCTGCTGGGAAATAGCATATCATAGCCAGAGAGAGGGTGTGAGGCTGCTGGGGAATAGCAGATCATAGCCAGAGAGAGGGTATGAAGGCGTGAGGCTGCTGGGGAATAGCAGATCATAGCCAGAGAGGGTGTGAGGGCGTGAGGCTGGTGGGGAATTGCAGATCATAGCCAGAGAGGGCGTGAGGGCATGAGGCTGCTGGGGAATAGAAGATCATAGCCAGAGAGAGGGCGTGAGGGTTTGCGGCTGCTGGGGAATAGCAGATCATAGCCAGAGAAAGGGCGTGAGGGCATGAGGCTGCTGGGGAATAGCAGATCATAGCCAGAGAGGGTGTGAGGGCGTGAGGCTGGTGGGGAATTGCAGATCATAGCCAGAGAGAGGGCGTGAGGGCGTGAGGCTGCTGGGGAATAGAAGACCATAGCCAGAGAGAGGGCGTGAGGGTTTGCGGCTGCTGGGGAATAGCAGATCATAGCCAGAGAGACGGTGTGAGGCTGCAGGGAATAGCATATCATAGCCAGAGAGAGGGCGTGAGGGTGTAAGGCTGCTGGGGAATAGTAGATCATAGCGAGCGAGAGGGTGTAAAGGCGTGAGGCTGCTGGGGAATAACAGATCATGGCCAGAGAGAGGGTGTGAGGGTGTGGGGCTGCTGTGGAATAGCATATCACAGCCAGAGAGAGGGTGTGAGGCTGATGGGGAATAGCAGATCATAGCCAGAGAGAGGGCATGAGGGCATGAAGCTGCTGGGGAATAGCAGATCATAGCCAGAGAGAGGGTGTGAGGCAGCTGGGGAATAGCAGATCATAGCCAGAGAGAGGGTGTGAGGCTGCTGGGGAATAGCAGATCATAGCCAGAGAGAGGGTGTGAGACTGCTGGGGAATAGCAGATCATAGCCAGAGAGAGGGTGTGAGGGTGTGAGGCTGCTGGTGAATAACAGATCATAGCCAGAGAGAGGGCGTGAGGCTGCTGGGGAATAGCAGATCATAGCCAGAGAGGGCGTGAGGGGGTGAGGCTGCTGGGGAATAGCTGATCATAGCCAGAGAGAGGGTGTGAGGCTGCTGGGGAATAGCAGATCATAGCCAGAGAGAGGGTGTGCAGGCGTGAGGCTGCTGGGGAACAGAAGATCATAGCCAGAGAGAGGGCTCGAGGGTGTGCGGCTGCTGGGGAATAGCAGATCATAGCCAGAAAGACGGTGTGAGGCTGCTGTGGAATAGCAAATCATAGCCAGAGAGAGGGTGTGAGGGCATGAAGCTGCTGGGGAATAGCAGATCATAGCCAAAGAGAGAGTGTGAGACTGCTGGGGAATAGCATATCATAGCCAGAGAGAGGGTGTGAGGCTGCTGGGGAATAGTAGATCATAGCCAGAGAGAGCGCGTAAAGGCGTGAGGCTGCTGGGGAACAACAGATCATAGCCAGAGAGAGGGTGTGAGGCTGCTGGGGAATCGCAGATCATAGCCAGAGAGAGGGTGTTACGGTGTGAGCCTGCTGGGGAATAGCAAAGCATAGCCAGATAGAGGGTGTGAGGGTGTGAGGCTGCTGGGGAATAGCAGATCATAGCCAGAGAGAGGGCATTAAAATGTGAGGCTGCTGGGGAATAGCAGATCATAGCCAGAGAGGGGGCGTGAGAGCGTGAGGCTGCTGGGGAATAGCAGATCATAGCCAGAGCGAGGGTGTGAGGCTGCTGGGGAATAGCAGATCATAGCCTGAGAGAGGGCGTGAGGATGCTGAGGAATAGCAGATCATAGCCAGAGAGAGGGCGTGAGGCTGCTGGGGAATAGCAGATCATAGCCAGAGAGAGGGCGTGAGGGTTTACGGCTGCTGGGGAATAGCAGATCATAGCCAGAGAGAGGGTGTGATGCTGCTAGGGAATAGCAGATCATAACCAGAGAAAGGGCATGAGGGCATGAGGCTGCTGGGGAATAGCAAATCATAGCCAGAGAGAGAGGGTGTGAGGGCATGAGGCTGCTGGGGAATAGCAGATCATAGCCAGAGAGAGGGTGTGAGGCTGCTGGGGAATAGCAGATAATAGCAAGAGAAAGGGTGCGAGTGTGTGAGACTGCTGGGGGATAGGTGATCATAGCCAGAGAGAGGGTGTCAGGGTGCGTGGCTGCTGGGGAATAGCAAATCATAGCCATAGAGGGTGTGAGGGTGTGAGGCTGCTGAGGAATAGCAGATCATAGCCAGAGAGAGGGCGCGAGGGTAGGAGGCTGCAGGGAACAGCATATCGTAGGCATAGAGAGGGCTTGAGGGTGTGTGGCTGCTGGGGAATAGCAGATCATAGCCAGAGAGAGGGTGTGAGGGTGTGGGGCTGCTGTGGAATAGCATATCACAGCCAGAGAGAGGGTGTGAGGCTGATGGGGAATAGCAGATCATAGCCAGAGAGAGGGCATGAGGGCATGAAGCTGCTGGGGAATAGCAGATCATAGCCAGAGAGAGGGTGTGAGGCAGCTGGGGAATAGCAGATCATAGCCAGAGAGAGGGTGTGAGGCTGCTGGGGAATAGCAGATCATAGCCAGAGAGAGGGTGTGAGGCTGCTGGGGAATAGCAGATCATAGCCAGAGAGAGGGTGTGAGGGTGTGAGGCTGCTGGTGAATAACAGATCATAGCCAGAGAGAGGGCGTGAGGCTGCTGGGGAATAGCAGATCATAGCCAGAGAGGGCGTGAGGGGGTGAGGCTGCTGGGGAATAGCTGATCATAGCCAGAGAGAGGGTGTGAGGCTGCTGGGGAATAGCAGATCATAGCCAGAGAGAGGGTGTGCAGGCGTGAGGCTGCTGGGGAACAGAAGATCATAGCCAGAGAGAGGGCTCGAGGGTGTGCGGCTGCTGGGGAATAGCAGATCATAGCCAGAAAGACGGTGTGAGGCTGCTGTGGAATAGCAAATCATAGCCAGAGAGAGGGTGTGAGGGCATGAAGCTGCTGGGGAATAGCAGATCATAGCCAAAGAGAGAGTGTGAGACTGCTGGGGAATAGCATATCATAGCCAGAGAGAGGGTGTGAGGCTGCTGGGGAATAGTAGATCATAGCCAGAGAGAGCGCGTAAAGGCGTGAGGCTGCTGGGGAACAACAGATCATAGCCAGAGAGAGGGTGTGAGGCTGCTGGGGAATCGCAGATCATAGCCAGAGAGAGGGTGTTACGGTGTGAGCCTGCTGGGGAATAGCAAAGCATAGCCAGATAGAGGGTGTGAGGGTGTGAGGCTGCTGGGGAATAGCAGATCATAGCCAGAGAGAGGGCATTAAAATGTGAGGCTGCTGGGGAATAGCAGATCATAGCCAGAGAGGGGGCGTGAGAGCGTGAGGCTGCTGGGGAATAGCAGATCATAGCCAGAGCGAGGGTGTGAGGCTGCTGGGGAATAGCAGATCATAGCCTGAGAGAGGGCGTGAGGATGCTGAGGAATAGCAGATCATAGCCAGAGAGAGGGCGTGAGGCTGCTGGGGAATAGCAGATCATAGCCAGAGAGAGGGCGTGAGGGTTTACGGCTGCTGGGGAATAGCAGATCATAGCCAGAGAGAGGGTGTGATGCTGCTAGGGAATAGCAGATCCTAACCAGAGAAAGGGCATGAGGGCATGAGGCTGCTGGGGAATAGCAAATCATAGCCAGAGAGAGAGGGTGTGAGGGCATGAGGCTGCTGGGGAATAGCAGATCATAGCCAGAGAGAGGGTGTGAGGCTGCTGGGGAATAGCTGATCATAGCCAGAGAGAGGGTGTGAGGCTGCTGGGGCATAGCAGATCATAGCCGGTGTGAGGGTGTGAGGCTGCTAGGGAATAGCAGATCATAGCCATAGAGAGGGTGTGAGGCTGCAGGGGGATAGAAGATCATAGCCAGAGAGAGGGTGCGAGGCTGCTGGGGAATAGCAGATCATAGCCAGAGAGAGGGTGTGAGGCTGTTGGGGAATAGCTGATCATAGCCAGAGAGAGGGTGTTAGGGTGCGAGGCTGCTGGGAAATAGCAAATCATAGCCAGAGAGAGGTGTGAGGGTGTGAGGCTGCTGGGGAATAACAGATCATAGCCAGAGAGAGGGTGTGCAGGCGTGAGGCTGCTGGGGAATAGAAGATCATAGCCAGAGAGAGGGCTCGAGGGTGTGAGGTTGCTGGGGAATAGCAGATCATAGCCAGAGAGACGGTGTGAGGCTGCTGTGGAATAGCAAATCATAGCCAGAGAGAGGGTGTGAGGGCAAGACGCTGCTGGGGAATAGCAGATCATAGCCAAAGAGAGGGTGTGAGAGTGTGAGACTGCTGGGGAATAGCAGATCATAGCCAGAGAGAGGGTGTGAGGCTGCTGGGGAATAGTAGATCATAGCAAGAGAGAGCGCGTAAAGGTGTGAGGCTGCTGGGGAACAACAGATCATAGCCAGAGAGAGGGTGTCAGGGTGTGAGGCTGCTGGGGAATAGCAGATCATAGCCAGAGAGAGGGTGTTAGGGTGCGAGGCTGCTGGGAAATAGCAAATCATAGCCAGAGAGAGGGTGTGAGGGTGTGAGGCTGCTGGGGAATAACAGATCATAGCCAGAGAGAGGGTGTGCAGGCGTGAGGCTGCTGAGGAATAGAAGATCATAGCCAGAGAGAGGGCTCGAGGGTGTGAGGTTGCTGGGGAATAGCAGATCATAGCCAGAGAGACGGTGTGAGGCTGCTGTGGAATAGCAAATCATAGCCAGAGAGAGGGTGTGAGGGTGTGAGGCTGCTGGGGAATAACAGATCATAGCCAGAGAGAGGGTGTGCAGGCGTGAGGCTGCTGAGGAATAGAAGATCATAGCCAGAGAGAGGGCTCGAGGGTGTGAGGTTGCTGGGGAATAACAGATCATAGCCAGAGAGAGGGTGTGAGGGCAAGACGCTGCTGGGGAATAGCAGATCATAGCCAGAGAGAGGGTGTGAGGGCAAGACGCTGCTGGGGAATAGCAGATCATAGCCAGAGAGGGTGTGAGGCTAGCCAGAGAGAGGGCGTGAGAGCGTGAGGCTGCTGGGGAATAGCAGATCATAGCCAGAGAGACGGAGTGAGGCTGCTGGGGAATAGCAGATCATAGCCAGAGAGAGGGTGTGAGCCTGCTGGGAAATAGCATATCATAGCCAGAGAGAGGGTGTGAGGCTGCTGGGGAATAGCAGATCATAGCCAGAGAGAGGGTATGAAGGCGTGAGGCTGCTGGGGAATAGCAGATCATAGCCAGAGAGGGTGTGAGGGCGTGAGGCTGGTGGGGAATTGCAGATCATAGCCAGAGAGGGCGTGAGGGCATGAGGCTGCTGGGGAATAGAAGATCATAGCCAGAGAGAGGGCGTGAGGGTTTGCGGCTGCTGGGGAATAGCAGATCATAGCCAGAGAAAGGGCGTGAGGGCATGAGGCTGCTGGGGAATAGCAGATCATAGCCAGAGAGGGTGTGAGGGCGTGAGGCTGGTGGGGAATTGCAGATCATAGCCAGAGAGAGGGCGTGAGGGCGTGAGGCTGCTGGGGAATAGAAGACCATAGCCAGAGAGAGGGCGTGAGGGTTTGCGGCTGCTGGGGAATAGCAGATCATAGCCAGAGAGACGGTGTGAGGCTGCAGGGAATAGCATATCATAGCCAGAGAGAGGGCGTGAGGGTGTAAGGCTGCTGGGGAATAGTAGATCATAGCGAGCGAGAGGGTGTAAAGGCGTGAGGCTGCTGGGGAATAACAGATCATGGCCAGAGAGAGGGTGTGAGGGTGTGGGGCTGCTGTGGAATAGCATATCACAGCCAGAGAGAGGGTGTGAGGCTGATGGGGAATAGCAGATCATAGCCAGAGAGAGGGCATGAGGGCATGAAGCTGCTGGGGAATAGCAGATCATAGCCAGAGAGAGGGTGTGAGGCAGCTGGGGAATAGCAGATCATAGCCAGAGAGAGGGTGTGAGGCTGCTGGGGAATAGCAGATCATAGCCAGAGAGAGGGTGTGAGACTGCTGGGGAATAGCAGATCATAGCCAGAGAGAGGGTGTGAGGGTGTGAGGCTGCTGGTGAATAACAGATCATAGCCAGAGAGAGGGCGTGAGGCTGCTGGGGAATAGCAGATCATAGCCAGAGAGGGCGTGAGGGGGTGAGGCTGCTGGGGAATAGCTGATCATAGCCAGAGAGAGGGTGTGAGGCTGCTGGGGAATAGCAGATCATAGCCAGAGAGAGGGTGTGCAGGCGTGAGGCTGCTGGGGAACAGAAGATCATAGCCAGAGAGAGGGCTCGAGGGTGTGCGGCTGCTGGGGAATAGCAGATCATAGCCAGAAAGACGGTGTGAGGCTGCTGTGGAATAGCAAATCATAGCCAGAGAGAGGGTGTGAGGGCATGAAGCTGCTGGGGAATAGCAGATCATAGCCAAAGAGAGAGTGTGAGACTGCTGGGGAATAGCATATCATAGCCAGAGAGAGGGTGTGAGGCTGCTGGGGAATAGTAGATCATAGCCAGAGAGAGCGCGTAAAGGCGTGAGGCTGCTGGGGAACAACAGATCATAGCCAGAGAGAGGGTGTGAGGCTGCTGGGGAATCGCAGATCATAGCCAGAGAGAGGGTGTTACGGTGTGAGCCTGCTGGGGAATAGCAAAGCATAGCCAGATAGAGGGTGTGAGGGTGTGAGGCTGCTGGGGAATAGCAGATCATAGCCAGAGAGAGGGCATTAAAATGTGAGGCTGCTGGGGAATAGCAGATCATAGCCAGAGAGGGGGCGTGAGAGCGTGAGGCTGCTGGGGAATAGCAGATCATAGCCAGAGCGAGGGTGTGAGGCTGCTGGGGAATAGCAGATCATAGCCTGAGAGAGGGCGTGAGGATGCTGAGGAATAGCAGATCATAGCCAGAGAGAGGGCGTGAGGCTGCTGGGGAATAGCAGATCATAGCCAGAGAGAGGGCGTGAGGGTTTACGGCTGCTGGGGAATAGCAGATCATAGCCAGAGAGAGGGTGTGATGCTGCTAGGGAATAGCAGATCATAACCAGAGAAAGGGCATGAGGGCATGAGGCTGCTGGGGAATAGCAAATCATAGCCAGAGAGAGAGGGTGTGAGGGCATGAGGCTGCTGGGGAATAGCAGATCATAGCCAGAGAGAGGGTGTGAGGCTGCTGGGGAATAGCAGATAATAGCAAGAGAAAGGGTGCGAGTGTGTGAGACTGCTGGGGGATAGGTGATCATAGCCAGAGAGAGGGTGTCAGGGTGCGTGGCTGCTGGGGAATAGCAAATCATAGCCATAGAGGGTGTGAGGGTGTGAGGCTGCTGAGGAATAGCAGATCATAGCCAGAGAGAGGGCGCGAGGGTAGGAGGCTGCAGGGAACAGCATATCGTAGGCATAGAGAGGGCTTGAGGGTGTGTGGCTGCTGGGGAATAGCAGATCATAGCCAGAGAGAGGGTGTGAGGGTGTGGGGCTGCTGTGGAATAGCATATCACAGCCAGAGAGAGGGTGTGAGGCTGATGGGGAATAGCAGATCATAGCCAGAGAGAGGGCATGAGGGCATGAAGCTGCTGGGGAATAGCAGATCATAGCCAGAGAGAGGGTGTGAGGCAGCTGGGGAATAGCAGATCATAGCCAGAGAGAGGGTGTGAGGCTGCTGGGGAATAGCAGATCATAGCCAGAGAGAGGGTGTGAGGCTGCTGGGGAATAGCAGATCATAGCCAGAGAGAGGGTGTGAGGGTGTGAGGCTGCTGGTGAATAACAGATCATAGCCAGAGAGAGGGCGTGAGGCTGCTGGGGAATAGCAGATCATAGCCAGAGAGGGCGTGAGGGGGTGAGGCTGCTGGGGAATAGCTGATCATAGCCAGAGAGAGGGTGTGAGGCTGCTGGGGAATAGCAGATCATAGCCAGAGAGAGGGTGTGCAGGCGTGAGGCTGCTGGGGAACAGAAGATCATAGCCAGAGAGAGGGCTCGAGGGTGTGCGGCTGCTGGGGAATAGCAGATCATAGCCAGAAAGACGGTGTGAGGCTGCTGTGGAATAGCAAATCATAGCCAGAGAGAGGGTGTGAGGGCATGAAGCTGCTGGGGAATAGCAGATCATAGCCAAAGAGAGAGTGTGAGACTGCTGGGGAATAGCATATCATAGCCAGAGAGAGGGTGTGAGGCTGCTGGGGAATAGTAGATCATAGCCAGAGAGAGCGCGTAAAGGCGTGAGGCTGCTGGGGAACAACAGATCATAGCCAGAGAGAGGGTGTGAGGCTGCTGGGGAATCGCAGATCATAGCCAGAGAGAGGGTGTTACGGTGTGAGCCTGCTGGGGAATAGCAAAGCATAGCCAGATAGAGGGTGTGAGGGTGTGAGGCTGCTGGGGAATAGCAGATCATAGCCAGAGAGAGGGCATTAAAATGTGAGGCTGCTGGGGAATAGCAGATCATAGCCAGAGAGGGGGCGTGAGAGCGTGAGGCTGCTGGGGAATAGCAGATCATAGCCAGAGCGAGGGTGTGAGGCTGCTGGGGAATAGCAGATCATAGCCTGAGAGAGGGCGTGAGGATGCTGAGGAATAGCAGATCATAGCCAGAGAGAGGGCGTGAGGCTGCTGGGGAATAGCAGATCATAGCCAGAGAGAGGGCGTGAGGGTTTACGGCTGCTGGGGAATAGCAGATCATAGCCAGAGAGAGGGTGTGATGCTGCTAGGGAATAGCAGATCCTAACCAGAGAAAGGGCATGAGGGCATGAGGCTGCTGGGGAATAGCAAATCATAGCCAGAGAGAGAGGGTGTGAGGGCATGAGGCTGCTGGGGAATAGCAGATCATAGCCAGAGAGAGGGTGTGAGGCTGCTGGGGAATAGCTGATCATAGCCAGAGAGAGGGTGTGAGGCTGCTGGGGCATAGCAGATCATAGCCGGTGTGAGGGTGTGAGGCTGCTAGGGAATAGCAGATCATAGCCATAGAGAGGGTGTGAGGCTGCAGGGGGATAGAAGATCATAGCCAGAGAGAGGGTGCGAGGCTGCTGGGGAATAGCAGATCATAGCCAGAGAGAGGGTGTGAGGCTGTTGGGGAATAGCTGATCATAGCCAGAGAGAGGGTGTTAGGGTGCGAGGCTGCTGGGAAATAGCAAATCATAGCCAGAGAGAGGTGTGAGGGTGTGAGGCTGCTGGGGAATAACAGATCATAGCCAGAGAGAGGGTGTGCAGGCGTGAGGCTGCTGGGGAATAGAAGATCATAGCCAGAGAGAGGGCTCGAGGGTGTGAGGTTGCTGGGGAATAGCAGATCATAGCCAGAGAGACGGTGTGAGGCTGCTGTGGAATAGCAAATCATAGCCAGAGAGAGGGTGTGAGGGCAAGACGCTGCTGGGGAATAGCAGATCATAGCCAAAGAGAGGGTGTGAGAGTGTGAGACTGCTGGGGAATAGCAGATCATAGCCAGAGAGAGGGTGTGAGGCTGCTGGGGAATAGTAGATCATAGCAAGAGAGAGCGCGTAAAGGTGTGAGGCTGCTGGGGAACAACAGATCATAGCCAGAGAGAGGGTGTCAGGGTGTGAGGCTGCTGGGGAATAGCAGATCATAGCCAGAGAGAGGGTGTTAGGGTGCGAGGCTGCTGGGAAATAGCAAATCATAGCCAGAGAGAGGGTGTGAGGGTGTGAGGCTGCTGGGGAATAACAGATCATAGCCAGAGAGAGGGTGTGCAGGCGTGAGGCTGCTGAGGAATAGAAGATCATAGCCAGAGAGAGGGCTCGAGGGTGTGAGGTTGCTGGGGAATAGCAGATCATAGCCAGAGAGACGGTGTGAGGCTGCTGTGGAATAGCAAATCATAGCCAGAGAGAGGGTGTGAGGGTGTGAGGCTGCTGGGGAATAACAGATCATAGCCAGAGAGAGGGTGTGCAGGCGTGAGGCTGCTGAGGAATAGAAGATCATAGCCAGAGAGAGGGCTCGAGGGTGTGAGGTTGCTGGGGAATAACAGATCATAGCCAGAGAGAGGGTGTGAGGGCAAGACGCTGCTGGGGAATAGCAGATCATAGCCAGAGAGAGGGTGTGAGGGCAAGACGCTGCTGGGGAATAGCAGATCATAGCCAAAGAGAGGGTGTGAGAGTGTGAGACTGCTGGGGAATAGCAGATCATAGCCAGAGAGAGGGTGTGAGGCTGCTGGGGAATAGCAGATCATAGCCAGAGAGGGGGCGTGAGGCTGCTTGGGAATAGAAGATCATAGCCAGAGAGAGGGCGTGAGGCTGCTGGGGAATAGCAGATCATAGCCAGAGAGAGGGTGTGAGGGCATGAGGCTGCTGGGGAATAGCAGATCATAGCCAGAGAGAGGGTGTGAGGCTGCTGGGGAATAGCAGATCATAGCCAGAGAGAGGGTGTGAGGCTGCTGGGGAATAGCAGATCATAGCCAGAGAGAGGGTGTGAGGGTGTGAGGCTGCTGGTGAATAACAGATCATAGCCAGAGAGAGGGCGTGAGGCTGCTGGGGAATAGCAGATCATAGCCAGAGAGGGCGTGAGGGGGTGAGGCTGCTGGGGAATAGCTGATCATAGCCAGAGAGAGGGTGTGAGGCTGCTGGGGAATAGCAGATCATAGCCAGAGAGAGGGTGTGCAGGCGTGAGGCTGCTGGGGAACAGAAGATCATAGCCAGAGAGAGGGCTCGAGGGTGTGCGGCTGCTGGGGAATAGCAGATCATAGCCAGAAAGACGGTGTGAGGCTGCTGTGGAATAGCAAATCATAGCCAGAGAGAGGGTGTGAGGGCATGAAGCTGCTGGGGAATAGCAGATCATAGCCAAAGAGAGAGTGTGAGACTGCTGGGGAATAGCATATCATAGCCAGAGAGAGGGTGTGAGGCTGCTGGGGAATAGTAGATCATAGCCAGAGAGAGCGCGTAAAGGCGTGAGGCTGCTGGGGAACAACAGATCATAGCCAGAGAGAGGGTGTGAGGCTGCTGGGGAATCGCAGATCATAGCCAGAGAGAGGGTGTTACGGTGTGAGCCTGCTGGGGAATAGCAAAGCATAGCCAGATAGAGGGTGTGAGGGTGTGAGGCTGCTGGGGAATAGCAGATCATAGCCAGAGAGAGGGCATTAAAATGTGAGGCTGCTGGGGAATAGCAGATCATAGCCAGAGAGGGGGCGTGAGAGCGTGAGGCTGCTGGGGAATAGCAGATCATAGCCAGAGCGAGGGTGTGAGGCTGCTGGGGAATAGCAGATCATAGCCTGAGAGAGGGCGTGAGGATGCTGAGGAATAGCAGATCATAGCCAGAGAGAGGGCGTGAGGCTGCTGGGGAATAGCAGATCATAGCCAGAGAGAGGGCGTGAGGGTTTACGGCTGTTGGGGAATAGCAGATCATAGCCAGAGAGAGGGTGTGATGCTGCTAGGGAATAGCAGATCATAACCAGAGAAAGGGCGTGAGGGCATGAGGCTGCTGGGGAATAGCAAATCATAGCCAGAGAGAGAGGGTGTGAGGGCAGGAGGCTGCTGGGGAATAGCAGATCATAGCCAGGGAGAGGGTTTGAGCCTGCTGGGAAATAGCAGATCATAGCCAGAGAGAGGGTTTGAGCCTGCTGGGAAATAGCAGATCATAGCCAGAGAGAGGGTGTGAGGGCGTGAGGCTGCTGGGGAATAGCAGATCATAGCCAGAGCGAGGGCGTGAGGCTGCTGGGGAATAGCAGATCATAGCCAGAGAGGGTGTGAGGGCGTGAGGCTGCTGGGGAATAGCAGATCATAGCCATAGAAAGTTTGTGAGGCTGGTGGGGAATTACAAATCATAGCCAGAGAGAGGGTGTGAGAGCGTGTGGCTGCTGGGGAATAGCAGATCATAGCCAGAAAGGGGGCGTGAGGCTGCTTGGGAATAGCAGATCATAGCCAGAAAGAGGGCGTGAGGATGCTGGGGAATAGCAGATCATAGCCAGAGAGAGGGTGTGAGGGCATGAGGCTGCTGGGGAATAGCAGATCATAGCCAGAGAGAGGGTGTGAGGCTGCTGGGGAATAGCTGATCATAGCCAGAGAGAGGGTGTGAGGCTGCTGGGGCATAGCAGATCATAGCCGGTGTGAGGCTGCTAGGGAATAGCAGATCATAGCCATAGAGAGGGTGTGGGGCTGCAGGGGGATAGAAGATCATTGCCAGAGAGAGGGTGCGAGGCTGCTGGGGAATAGCAGATCATAGCCAGAGAGAGGGTGTGAGGCTGTTGGGGAATGGCTGATCATAGCCAGAGAGAGGGTGTTAGGGTGCGAGGCTGCTGGGAAATAGCAAATCATAGCCAGAGAGAGGTGTGAGGGTGTGAGGCTGCTGGGGAATAACAGATCATAGCCAGAGAGAGGGTGTGCAGGCGTGAGGCTGCTGGGGAATAGAAAATCATAGCCAGAGAGAGGGCTCGAGGGTGTGAGGTTGCTGGGGAATAGCAGATCATAGCCAGAGAGACGGTGTGAGGCTGCTGTGGAATAGCAAATCATAGCCAGAGAGAGGGTGTGAGGGCAAGACGCTGCTGGGGAATAGCAGATCATAGCCAAAGAGAGGGTGTGAGAGTGTGAGACTGCTGGGGAATAGCAGATCATAGCCAGAGAGAGGGTGTGAGGCTGCTGGGCAATAGTAGATCATAGCAAGAGAGAGCGCGTAAAGGTGTGAGGCTGCTGGGGAACAACAGATCATAGCCAGAGAGAGGGCTCGAGGGTGTGAGGTTGCTGGGGAATAGCAGATCATAGCCAGAGAGACGGTGTGAGGCTGCTGTGGAATAGCAAATCATAGCCAGAGAGAGGGTGTGAGGGCAAGACGCTGCTGGGGAATAGCAGATCATAGCCAGAGAGAGGGTGTGAGGGCAAGACGCTGCTGGGGAATAGCAGATCATAGCCAAAGAGAGGGTGTGAGAGTGTGAGACTGCTGGGGAATAGCAGATCATAGCCAGAGAGAGGGTGTGAGGCTGCTGGGGAATAGCAGATCATAGCCAGAGAGGGGGCGTGAGGCTGCTTGGGAATAGAAGATCATAGCCAGAGAGAGGGCGTGAGGCTGCTGGGGAATAGCAGATCATAGCCAGAGAGAGGGTGTGAGGGCATGAGGCTGCTGGGGAATAGCAGATCATAGCCAGAGAGAGGGTGTGAGGTTGCTGGGGAATAGCAGATCATAGCCGGAGAGGGGGTGTGAGGCTGCTGGGGAATAGCAGATCATAGCCAGAGAGAGGGTGTGAGGTTGCTGGGGAATAGCAGATCATAGCCGGCGAGGGGGTGTGAGGCTGCTGGGGAATAGTAGATCATAGCCAGAGAGAGGGTGTGAGGCTGCTGGGGAATAGCAGATCATAGCCAGAGAGAGGGTGTGAGACTGCTGGGGAAAAGCAGATCATAGCCAGAGAGAGGAGGGTGTGAGACTGCTGGGGGATAGTTGATCATAGGCAGAGAGAGGGTGTCAGGGTGTGAGGCTGCTGGGGAATAGCAGATCATAGCCAGAGAGAGGGTGTGAGGGTGTGAGGTTGCTGGGGAATAGCAGATCATAGCCAGAGCGAGGGTGTGAGGCTGCAGGGAATAGCATATCATAGGTAGAGAGAGGGCGTGAGGGCATGAAGCTGCTGGGGAATAACAGATCATAGCCAGAGAGAGGGTGTGAGGGTGTGAGGCTGCTGGGGAATAGCAGATCATAGCCAGAGAGAGGGTGTGAGGCTGCTGGGGAATAGCAGATCATAGCCAGAGAGAGGGAGTGAGGCTGCTGGGGAATAGCAGATCATAGCCAGAGAGGGTGTGAGGCTAGCCAGAGAGAGGGCGTGAGAGCGTGAGGCTGCTGGGGAATAGCAGATCATAGCCAGAGAGACGGAGTGAGGCTGCTGGGGAATAGCAGATCATAGCCAGAGAGAGGGTGTGAGCCTGCTGGGAAATAGCATATCATAGCCAGAGAGAGGGTGTGAGGCTGCTGGGGAATAGCAGATCATAGCCAGAGAGAGGGTATGAAGGCGTGAGGCTGCTGGGGAATAGCAGATCATAGCCAGAGAGGGTGTGAGGGCGTGAGGCTGGTGGGGAATTGCAGATCATAGCCAGAGAGGGCGTGAGGGCATGAGGCTGCTGGGGAATAGAAGATCATAGCCAGAGAGAGGGCGTGAGGGTTTGCGGCTGCTGGGGAATAGCAGATCATAGCCAGAGAAAGGGCGTGAGGGCATGAGGCTGCTGGGGAATAGCAGATCATAGCCAGAGAGGGTGTGAGGGCGTGAGGCTGGTGGGGAATTGCAGATCATAGCCAGAGAGAGGGCGTGAGGGCGTGAGGCTGCTGGGGAATAGAAGACCATAGCCAGAGAGAGGGCGTGAGGGTTTGCGGCTGCTGGGGAATAGCAGATCATAGCCAGAGAGACGGTGTGAGGCTGCAGGGAATAGCATATCATAGCCAGAGAGAGGGCGTGAGGGTGTAAGGCTGCTGGGGAATAGTAGATCATAGCGAGCGAGAGGGTGTAAAGGCGTGAGGCTGCTGGGGAATAACAGATCATGGCCAGAGAGAGGGCGTGAGGCTGCTGGGGGATAGCAGATCATAGCCAGAGAGAGGGTGTGAGGGTGGGGGGCTGCTGCGGAATAGCAGATCACAGCAAGAGAGGGTGTGAGGCTGTTGGGGAATGGCAGCTCTTAGCCAGAGAGCAGGTGTGAGGGTGTGAGGCTGCTGGGGAATAGCTGATCATAGCCAGAGAGAGGGTGTGAGGCTGCTGGGGAATAACAGATCATAGCCAGAGAGAGGGTGTGAGGCTGCTGGGGAATAGCAGATCATAGCCAGAGAGAGGGTGTGAGGCTGCTGGGGAATAACAGATCATAGCCAGAGAGAGGGTGTGAGGCTACTGGGGGATAGCAGATCATAGCCAGAGAGAGGGTGTGAGGGTGGGAGGCTGCTAGGGAATAGCAGATCATAGCCAGAGAGAGGGTGTGAGGCTGCAGGGGATTAGCAGATCATAGCCAGAGAGAGGGTGTGAGGACGTGAAGCTGCTGGGGAATAGCAGATCATAGCCAGAGAGAGAGCGCGAGGGTGTGAGGCTGCTTGGGAATAGCTGATCATAGCAAGAGAGGGTGTGAGGCTGTTGGGGAATGGCAGCTCTTAGCCAGAGAGCAGGTGTGAGGGTGTGAGGCTGCTGGGGAATAGCTGATCATAGCCAGAGAGAGGGTGTGAGGCTGCTGGGGAATAGCAGATCATAGCCGCCAGAGAGAGGGTGTGAGGCTGATGGGAGATAGCAGATCATAGCCAGAGAGAGTGTGTGGGGCTGCTGGGGAATAGCAGATCATAGCCAGAGAGAGGGTGTGAGGATGTGAGGCTGCTGGGGAATAGCAGATCATAGCCAGAGAGAGGGCTCGAGGGTGTGAGGCTGCTGGGGAATGGCAGCTCTTAGCCAGAGAGCAGGTGTGAGGGTGTGAGGCTGCTGGGGAATAGCTGATTATAGCCAGAGAGAGGGTGTAAGCCTGCTGGGGGATAGCAGATCATAGCCGATGTGAGGCTGCTAGAGAATAGCAGATCATAGCCAGAGAGAGGGTGTGAGGCTGCTGGGGAATAGCAGATCATAGCCAGAGAGAGGGCTTGAGGGTGTGAGGCTGCTGGGGAATAGCAGATCATAGCCAGAGAGACGGTGTGAGGCTGCTGTGGAATAGCAAATCATAGCCAGAGAGAGGGTGTGAGGGCATGAAGCTGCTGGGGAATAGCAGATCATAGCCAAAGAGAGGGTGTGAGAGTGTGAGACTGCTGGGGAATAGCAGATCATAGCCAGAGAGAGGGTGTGAGACTGCTGGGGAATAGCAGATCATAGCCAGAGAGAGGGTGTGAGGCTGCTGGGGAATAGCAGGTCATAGCAAGAGAAAGGGTGCAAGTGTGTGAGACTGCTGGGGGATAGGTGATCATAGCCAGAGAGAGGGTGTCACGGTGTGAGGCTGCTGGGGAATAGCAATTCATAGCCATAGAGGGTGTGAGGCTGCTGGGGAATAGCAGATCATAGCCAGAGAGAGGGCGTGAGGGTGTGAGGCTGCTGGGGATAGCAGATCACAGCCAGAGAGACGGTGCGAGGCTGCTGGGGAATAGCAGATCATAGCCAGAGAGAGGGCATGAAGCTGCTGGGGAATAGCAGATCATAGCCAGAGAGAGGGTCTGAGGCTGCTGGTGAATAACAGATCATAGCCAGAGACAGGGTGTGAGGCTGCTGGGGAATAGCAAAGCATAGCCAGATAGAGGGTGTGAGGGTGTGAGGCTGCTGGGGAATAGCAGATCATAGCCAGAGAGAGGGTGTGAGGCTGCTGGGGAATATCAGATCATAGCCAGAGAGAGGGCACTAAAATGTGAGGCTGCTGGGGAATAGCAGATCATAGCCAGAGAGGGGTCGTGAGAGCGTGAGGCTGCTGGGGAATAGCAGATCATAGCCAGAGCGAGGGTGTGAGGCTGCTGGGGAATAGCAGATCATTGCCAGAG
This sequence comes from Ambystoma mexicanum, assembly GCF_040938575.1. Taxonomy (NCBI): domain Eukaryota; kingdom Metazoa; phylum Chordata; class Amphibia; order Caudata; family Ambystomatidae; genus Ambystoma; species Ambystoma mexicanum. The sequence continues at coordinate 249,225,157 of NC_090921.1, read as the reverse complement.
AGAGGGCGTGAGGCTGCTGAGGAATAGCAGATCATAGCCAGAGAGAGGGCGTGAGGCTGCTGGGGAATAGCAGATCATAGCCAAGAGAGATTGTGTGATTCTGCTAGGGAATAGCAGATCATAACCAGAGAAAGGGCTCGAGGGTGTGAGGCTGCTGGGGAATGGCAGCTCTTAGCCAGAGAGCAGGTGTGAGGGTGTGAGGCCGCTGGGGAATAGCTGATTATAGCCAGAGAGAGGGTGTAAGCCTGCTGGGGGATAGCAGATCATAGCCGATGTGAGGCTGCTAGAGAATAGCAGATCATAGCCAGAGAGAGGGTGTGAGGCTGCTGGGGAATAGCAGATCATAGCCAGAGAGAGGGCTTGAGGGTGTGAGGCTGCTGGGGAATAGCAGATCATAGCCAGAGAGACGGTGTGAGGCTGCTGTGGAATAGCAAATCATAGCCAGAGAGAGGGTGTGAGGGCATGAAGCTGCTGGGGAATAGCAGATCATAGCCAAAGAGAGGGTGTGAGAGTGTGAGACTGCTGGGGAATAGCAGATCATAGCCAGAGAGAGGGTGTGAGACTGCTGGGGAATAGCAGATCATAGCCAGAGAGAGGGTGTGAGGCTGCTGGGGAATAGCAGATCATAGCAAGAGAAAGGGTGCGAGTGTGTGAGACTGCTGGGGGATAGGTGATCATAGCCAGAGAGAGGGTGTCACGGTGTGAGGCTGCTGGGGAATAGCAATTCATAGCCATAGAGGGTGTGAGGCTGCTGGGGAATAGCAGATCATAGCCAGAGAGAGGGCGTGAGGGTGTGAGGCTGCTGGGGATAGCAGATCACAGCCAGAGAGACGGTGCGAGGCTGCTGGGGAATAGCAGATCATAGCCAGAGAGAGGGCATGAAGCTGCTGGGGAATAGCAGATCATAGCCAGAGAGAGGGTCTGAGGCTGCTGGTGAATAACAGATCATAGCCAGAGACAGGGTGTGAGGCTGCTGGGGAATAGCAAAGCATAGCCAGATAGAGGGTGTGAGGGTGTGAGGCTGCTGGGGAATAGCAGATCATAGCCAGAGAGAGGGTGTGAGGCTGCTGGGGAATATCAGATCATAGCCAGAGAGAGGGCACTAAAATGTGAGGCTGCTGGGGAATAGCAGATCATAGCCAGAGAGGGGTCGTGAGAGCGTGAGGCTGCTGGGGAATAGCAGATCATAGCCAGAGCGAGGGTGTGAGGCTGCTGGGGAATAGCAGATCATTGCCAGAGAGAGGGCGTGAGGCTGCTGGGGAATAGCAGATCATTGCCAGAGAGAGGGCGTGAGGCTGCTGAGGAATAGCAGATCATAGCCAAGAGAGATTGTGTGATTCTGCTAGGGAATAGCAGATCATAACCAGAGAAAGGGTGTGAGGGCATGAGGCTGCTGGGGAATAGCAAATCATAGCCAGAGAGAGAGGGTGTGAGGCTGCTGGGGAATAGCAGATCATAGCCAGAGAGATCATAGCCAGCCTGCTGGGAAATAGCAGATCATAGCCAGAGAGAGGGTGTGAGGGCGTGAGGCTGCTGGGGAATAGCAGATCATAGCCAGAGAGAGGGTATGAGGGCGTGAGGCTGCTGGGGAATAGCAGATCATAGCCATAGAAAGTTTGTGAGGGTGGTGGGGAATTGCAGATCATAGCCAGAGAGAGGGTGTGAGAGCGTGTGGCTGCTGGGGAATAGCAGATCATAGCCAGAGAGGGGACGTGAGGCTGCTTGGGAAAAGCAGATCATAGCCAGAGAGAGGGCGTGAGGCTGCTGGGGAATAGCAGATCATAGCCAGAGAGAGGGTGTGAGGGCATGAGGCTGCTGGGGAATAGCAGATCATAGCCAGAGAGAGGGTGTGAGGCTGCTGGGGAATAGCAGATCATAGCCAGAGAGAGGGCGTGAGGCTGCTGGGGAATAGCAGATCATAGCCAGAGAGAGGGCGTGAGGCTGCTGAGGAATAGCAGATCATAGCCAGAGAGAGGGCGTGAGGCTGCTGGGGAATAGCAGATCATAGCCAGAGAGAGGGCGTGAGGGTTTACGGCTGCTGGGGTATAGCAGATCATAGCCAAGAGAGATTGTGTGATTCTGCTAGGGAATAGCAGATCATAACCAGAGAAAGGGCGTGAGGGCATGAGGCTGCTGGGGAATAGCAAATCATAGCCAGAGAGAGAGGGTGTGAGGCTGCTGGGGAATAGCAGATCATAGCCAGAGAGATCATAGCCAGCCTGCTGGGAAATAGCAGATCATAGCCAGAGAGAGGGTGTGAGGGCGTGAGGTTGCTGGGGAATAGCAGATCATAGCCAGAGAGAGGGTATGAGGGCGTGAGGCTGCTGGGGAATAGCAGATCATAGCCATAGAAAGTTTGTGAGGGTGGTGGGGAATTGCAGATCATAGCCAGAGAGAGGGTGTGAGAGCGTGTGGCTGCTGGGGAATAGCAGATCATAGCCAGAGAGGGGACGTGAGGCTGCTTGGGAATAGCAGATCATAGCCAGAGAGAGGGCGTGAGGCTGCTGGGGAATAGCAGATCATAGCCAGAGAGAGGGTGTGAGGGCATGGGGCTGCTGGGGAATAGCAGATCATAGCCAGAGAGAGGGTGTGAGGCTGCTGGGGAATAGCAGATTATAGCTAAAGAGGGCGTGAGGGTGTGAGGCTGCTGGGGAATAGCAGATCATAGCCAGAGAGAGGGTGTGATGTTGCTGGGGAATAGCAGATCATAGCCTGAGAGGGGGTGTGAGGCTACTGGGGAATAGTAGATCATAGCCAGAGAGAGGGCGTAAAGGTGTGAGGCTGCTGGGGAATAACAGATCATAGCCAGAGAGAGGGTGTGAGGCTGCTGGGGAATAGCAGATCATAGCCAGAGAGAGGGTGTGAGACTGCTGGGGGATAGCTGATCATAGCCAGAGAGAGGGTGTCAGGGTGTGAGGCTGCTGGGGGATAGCAGATCATATCAAAAGACAGGGTGTGAGGCTGCTGGGGAATAGAAGATCATAGCCAGAGAGCAGGTGTGAGGGTGTGAGGCTGCTGGGGAATAGCTGATCATAGCCAGAGAGAGGGTGTGAGGCTGCTGGGGGATAGCAGATCATAGCCGGTGTGAGGGTGTGAGACTGCTAGGGAATAGCAGATCATAGCCAGAGAGAGGGTGTGAGGCTGCAGGGGAATAGCAGATCATAGCCAGAGAGAGGGTATGAGGGTGTGAGGCTGATGGGGAATAGCTGATCATAGCCAGAGAGAGGGTGTCAGGGTGTGAGGCTGCTGGGGAATAGCAGATCATAGCCAGAGAGAGGGTGTGAGGCTGCTGGGGAATAGCAGAACATACCCAGAGAGAGGGTGTGAGGCTGCTGGGGAATAGCAGATCATAGCCAGAGAGAGGGTGTGCAGGCGTGAGGCTGCTGGGGAACAGAAGATCATAGCCAGAGAGAGGGCTCGAGGGTGTGCGGCTGCTGGGGAATCCCAGATCATAGCCAGAGAGACGATGTGAGGCTGCTGTGGAATAGCAAATCATAGCCAGAGAGAGGGTGTGAGGGCATGAAGCTGCTGGGGAATAGCAGATCATAGCCAAAGAGAGAGTGTGAGACTGCTGGGGAATAGCATATCATAGCCAGAGAGAGGGTGTGAGGCTGCTGGGGAATAGTAGATCATAGCCAGAGAGAGCGCCTAAAGGCCTGAGGCTGCTGGGGAACAACAGATCATAGCCAGAGAGAGGGTGTGAGGCTGCTGGGGAATCGCAGATCATAGCCAGAGAGAGGGCATTAAAATGTGAGGCTGCTGGGGAATAGCAGATCATAGCCAGAGAGGGGGCGTGAGAGCGAGAGGCTGCTGGGGAATAGCAGACCATAGCCAGAGCGAGGGTGTGAGGCTGCTGGGGAATAGCAGATCATAGCCTGAGAGAGGGCGTGAGGATGCTGAGGAATAGCAGATCATAGCCAGAGAGAGGGCGTGAGGCTGCTGGGGAATAGCAGATCATAGCCAGAGAGAGGGCGTGAGGGTTTACGGCATCTGGGGAATAGCAGATCATAGCCAGAGAGAGGGTGTGATGCTGCTAGGGAATAGCAGATCATAACCAGAGAAAGGGCGTGAGGGCATGAGGCTGCTGGGGAATAGCAAATCATAGCCAGAGAGAGAGGGTGTGAGGGCGTGAGGCTGCTGGGGAATAGCAGATCATAGCCATAGAAAGTTTGTGAGGGTGGTGGGGAATTGCAGATCATAGCCAGAGAGAGGGTGTGAGAGCGTGTGGCTGCTGGGGAATAGCAGATCATAGCCAGAGAGGGGACGTGAGGCTGCTTGGGAATAGCAGATCATAGCCAGAGAGAGGGCGTGAGGCTGCTGGGGAATAGCAGATCATAGCCAGAGAGAGGGTGTGAGGCTGCTGGGGAATAGCAGATTATAGCTAAAGAGGGCGTGTGGGTGTGAGGCTGCTGGGGAATAGCAGATCATAGCCAGAGAGAGGGTGTGAGGTTGCTGGGGAATAGCAGATCATAGCCGGAGAGGGGGTGTGAGGCTACTGGGGAATAGTAGATCATAGCCAGAGAGAGGGCGTAAAGGTGTGAGGCTGCTGGGGAATAACAGATCATAGCCAGAGAGAGGGTGTGAGGCTGCTGGGGAATAGCAGATCATAGCCAGAGAGAGGGTGTGAGACTGCTGGGGGATAGCTGATCATAGCCAGAGAGAGGGTGTCAGGGTGTCAGGCCGCTGGGGGATAGCAGATCATATCAAAAGACAGGGTGTGAGGCTGCTGGGGAATAGAAGATCATAGCCAGAGAGCAGGTGTGAGGGTGTGAGGCTGCTGGGGAATAGCTGATCATAGCCAGAGAGAGGGTGTGAGGCTGCTGGGGGATAGCAGATCATAGCCGGTGTGAGGGTGTAAGACTGCTAGGGAATAGCAGAGCATAGCCAGAGAGAGGGTGTGAGGCTGCAGGGGGATAGCAGATCATAGCCAGAGAGAGGGTGTGAGGCTGCAGGGGAATAGCAGATCATAGCCAGAGAGAGGGTGTGAGGCTGATGGGGAATAGCTGATCATAGCCAGAGAGAGGGTGTCAGGGTGTGAGGCTGCTGGGGAATAGCAGATCATAGCCAGAGAGAGGGTGTGAGGCTGCTGGGGAATAGCAGATCATACCCAGAGAGAGGGTGTGAGGCTGCTGGGGAATAGCAGATCATAGCCAGAGAGAGGGTGTGCAGGCGTGAGGCTGCTGGGGAACAGAAGATCATAGCCAGAGAGAGGGCTCGAGGGTGTGCGGCTGCTGGGGAATAGCAGATCATAGCCAGAGAGACGGTGTGAGGCTGCTGTGGAATAGCAAATCATAGCCAGAGAGAGGGTGTGAGGGCATGAAGCTGCTGGGGAATAGCAGATCATAGCCAAAGAGAGAGTGTGAGACTGCTGGGGAATAGCATATCATAGCCAGAGAGAGGGTGTGAGGCTGCTGGGGAATCGCAGATCATAGCCAGAGAGAGGGTGTTACGGTGTGAGGCTGCTGTGGAATAGCAAATCATAGCCAGAGAGAGGGTGTGAGGGCAAGACGCTGCTGGGGAATAGCAGATCATAGCCAAAGAGAGGGTGTGAGAGTGTGAGACTGCTGGGGAATAGCAGATCATAGCCAAAGAGAGGGTGTCAGGGTGTGAGGCTGCTGGGGAATAGCAGATTATAGCCAGAGAGAGGGTGTTAGGGTGCGAGGCTGCTGGGAAATAGCAAATCATAGCCAGAGAGAGGGTGTGAGGGTGTGAGGCTGCTGGGGAATAACAGATCATAGCCAGAGAGAGGGTGTGCAGGCGTGAGGCTGCTGGGGAATAGAAGATCATAGCCAGAGAGAGGGCTCGAGGGTGTGAGGTTGCTGGGGAATAGCAGATCATAGCCAGAGAGACGGTGTGAGGCTGCTGTGGAATAGCAAATCATAGCCAGAGAGAGGGTGTGAGGGCAAGACGCTGCTGGGGAATAGCAGATCATAGCCAGAGAGAGGGTGTGAGGGCAAGACGCTGCTGGGGAATAGCAGATCATAGCCAAAGAGAGGGTGTGAGAGTGTGAGACTGCTGGGGAATAGCAGATCATAGCCAGAGAGAGGGTGTGAGGCAGCTGGGGAATAGTAGATCATAGCAAGAGAGGGCGCGTAAAGGCGTGAGGCTGCTGGGGAACAACAGATCATAGCCAGAGAGAGGGTGTGAGGCTGCTGGGGAATAGCAGATAATAGCAAGAGAAAGGGTGCGAGTGTGTGAGACTGCTGGGGGATAGGTGATCATAGCCAGAGAGAGGGTGTCAGGGTGCGTGGCTGCTGGGGAATAGCAAATCATAGCCATAGAGGGTGTGAGGCTGCTGAGGAATAGCAGATCATAGCCAGAGAGAGGGCGCGAGGGTAGGAGGCTGCAGGGAACAGCATATCGTAGGCATAGAGAGGGCTTGAGGGTGTGCGGCTGCTGGGGAATAGCAGATCATAGCCAGAGAGAGGGCGTGAGGGTGTGAGGCTGCTGTGGAATAGCATATCACAGCCAGAGAGAGGGTGTGAGGCTGATGGGGAATAGCAGATCATAGCCAGAGAGAGGGCATGAGGGCATGAAGCTGCTGGTGAATAGCAGATCATAGCCAGAGAGAGGGTGTGAGGCAGCTGGTGAATAGCAGATCATAGCCAGAGAGAGGGTGTGAGGCAGCTGGGGAATAGCAGATCATAGCCAGAGAGAGGGTGTGAGGCTGCTGGGGAATAGCAGATCATAGCCAGAGAGAGGGTGTGAGGCTGCTGGGGAATAGCAGATCATAGCCAGAGAGAGGGTGTGAGGGTGTGAGGCTGCTGGTGAATAACAGATCATAGCCAGAGAGAGGGCGTGAGGCTGCTGGGGAATAGCAGATCATAGCCAGAGAGGGCGTGAGGGGGTGAGGCTGCTGGGGAATAGCTGATCATAGCCAGAGAGAGGGTGTGAGGCTGCTGGGGAATAGCAGATCATAGCCAGAGAGAGGGTGGGCAGGCGTGAGGCTGCTGGGGAACAGAAGATCATAGCCAGAGAGAGGGCTCGAGGGTGTGCGGCTGCTGGGGAATAGCAGATCATAGCCAGAAAGACGGTGTGAGGCTGCTGTGGAATAGCAAATCATAGCCAGAGAGAGGGTGTGAGGGCATGAAGCTGCTGGGGAATAGCAGATCATAGCCAAAGAGAGAGTGTGAGACTGCTGGGGAATAGCATATCATAGCCAGAGAGAGGGTGTGAGGCTGCTGGGGAATAGTAGATCATAGCCAGAGAGAGCGCGTAAAGGCGTGAGGCTGCTGGGGAACAACAGATCATAGCCAGAGAGAGGGTGTGAGGCTGCTGGGGAATCGCAGATCATAGCCAGAGAGAGGGTGTTACGGTGTGAGCCTGCTGGGGAATAGCAAAGCATAGCCAGATAGAGGGTGTGAGTGTGTGAGACTGCTGGGGGATAGGTGATCATAGCCAGAGAGAGGGTGTCAGGGTGCGTGGCTGCTGGGGAATAGCAAATCATAGCCATAGAGGGTGTGAGGCTGCTGAGGAATAGCAGATCATAGCCAGAGAGAGGGCGCGAGGGTAGGAGGCTGCAGGGAACAGCATATCGTAGGCATAGAGAGGGCTTGAGGGTGTGCGGCTGCTGGGGAATAGCAGATCATAGCCAGAGAGAGGGCGTGAGGGTGTGAGGCTGCTGTGGAATAGCATATCACAGCCAGAGAGAGGGTGTGAGGCTGATGGGGAATAGCAGATCATAGCCAGAGAGAGGGCATGAGGGCATGAAGCTGCTGGTGAATAGCAGATCATAGCCAGAGAGAGGGTGTGAGGCAGCTGGGGAATAGCAGATCATAGCCAGAGAGAGGGTGTGAGGCTGCTGGGGAATAGCAGATCATAGCCAGAGAGAGGGTGTGAGGCTGCTGGGGAATAGCAGATCATAGCCAGAGAGAGGGTGTGAGGGTGTGAGGCTGCTGGTGAATAACAGATCATAGCCAGAGAGAGGGCGTGAGGCTGCTGGGGAATAGCAGATCATAGCCAGAGAGGGCGTGAGGGGGTGAGGCTGCTGGGGAATAGCTGATCATAGCCAGAGAGAGGGTGTGAGGCTGCTGGGGAATAGCAGATCATAGCCAGAGAGAGGGTGGGCAGGCGTGAGGCTGCTGGGGAACAGAAGATCATAGCCAGAGAGAGGGCTCGAGGGTGTGCGGCTGCTGGGGAATAGCAGATCATAGCCAGAAAGACGGTGTGAGGCTGCTGTGGAATAGCAAATCATAGCCAGAGAGAGGGTGTGAGGGCATGAAGCTGCTGGGGAATAGCAGATCATAGCCAAAGAGAGAGTGTGAGACTGCTGGGGAATAGCATATCATAGCCAGAGAGAGGGTGTGAGGCTGCTGGGGAATAGTAGATCATAGCCAGAGAGAGCGCGTAAAGGCGTGAGGCTGCTGGGGAACAACAGATCATAGCCAGAGAGAGGGTGTGAGGCTGCTGGGGAATCGCAGATCATAGCCAGAGAGAGGGTGTTACGGTGTGAGCCTGCTGGGGAATAGCAAAGCATAGCCAGATAGAGGGTGTGAGGGTGTGAGGCTGCTGGGGAATAGCAGATCATAGCCAGAGAGAGGGCATTAAAATGTGAGGCTGCTGGGGAATAGCAGATCATAGCCAGAGAGGGGGCGTGAGAGCGTGAGGCTGCTGGGGAATAGCAGATCATAGCCAGAGCGAGGGTGTGAGGCTGCTGGGGAATAGCAGATCATAGCCTGAGAGAGGGCGTGAGGATGCTGAGGAATAGCAGATCATAGCCAGAGAGAGGGCGTGAGGCTGCTGGGGAATAGCAGATCATAGCCAGAGAGAGGGCGTGAGGGTTTACGGCTGCTGGGGAATAGCAGATCATAGCCAGAGAGAGGGTGTGATGCTGCTAGGGAATAGCAGATCATAACCAGAGAAGGGCATGAGGGCATGAGGCTGCTGGGGAATAGCAAATCATAGCCAGAGAGAGAGGGTGTGAGGGCATGAGGCTGCTGGGGAATAGCAGATCATAGCCAGAGAGAGGGTTTGAGCCTGCTGGGAAATAGCAGATCATAGCCAGAGAGAGGGTTTGAGCCTGCTCGGAAATAGCAGATCATAGCCAGAGAGAGGGTGTGAGGGCGTGAGGCTGCTGGGGAATAGCAGATCATAGCCAGAGCGAGGGCGTGAGGCTGCTGGGGAATAGCAGATCATAGCCAGAGAGGGTGTGAGGGCGTGAGGCTGCTGGGGAATAGCAGATCATAGCCATAGAAAGTTTGTGAGGCTGGTGGGGAATTACAAATCATAGCCAGAGAGAGGGTGTGAGAGCGTGTGGCTGCTGGGGAATAGCAGATCATAGCCAGAAAGGGGGCGTGAGGCTGCTTGGGAATAGCAGATCATAGCCAGAAAGAGGGCGTGAGGATGCTGGGGAATAGCAGATCATAGCCAGAGAGAGGGTGTGAGGGCATGAGGCTGCTGGGGAATAGCAGATCATAGCCAGAGAGAGGGTGTGAGGCTGCTGGGGAATAGCTGATCATAGCCAGAGAGAGGGTGTGAGGCTGCTGGGGCATAGCAGATCATAGCCGGTGTGAGGGTGTGAGGCTGCTAGGGAATAGCAGATCATAGCCATAGAGAGGGTGTGAGGCTGCAGGGGGATAGAAGATCATAGCCAGAGAGAGGGTGCGAGGCTGCTGGGGAATAGCAGATCATAGCCAGAGAGAGGGTGTGAGGCTGTTGGGGAATAGCTGATCATAGCCAGAGAGAGGGTGTTAGGGTGCGAGGCTGCTGGGAAATAGCAAATCATAGCCAGAGAGAGGTGTGAGGGTGTGAGGCTGCTGGGGAATAACAGATCATAGCCAGAGAGAGGGTGTGCAGGCGTGAGGCTGCTGGGGAATAGAAGATCATAGCCAGAGAGAGGGCTCGAGGGTGTGAGGTTGCTGGGGAATAGCAGATCATAGCCAGAGAGACGGTGTGAGGCTGCTGTGGAATAGCAAATCATAGCCAGAGAGAGGGTGTGAGGGCAAGACGCTGCTGGGGAATAGCAGATCATAGCCAAAGAGAGGGTGTGAGAGTGTGAGACTGCTGGGGAATAGCAGATCATAGCCAGAGAGAGGGTGTGAGGCTGCTGGGGAATAGTAGATCATAGCAAGAGAGAGCGCGTAAAGGTGTGAGGCTGCTGGGGAACAACAGATCATAGCCAGAGAGAGGGTGTCAGGGTGTGAGGCTGCTGGGGAATAGCAGATCATAGCCAGAGAGAGGGTGTTAGGGTGCGAGGCTGCTGGGAAATAGCAAATCATAGCCAGAGAGAGGGTGTGAGGGTGTGAGGCTGCTGGGGAATAACAGATCATAGCCAGAGAGAGGGTGTGCAGGCGTGAGGCTGCTGAGGAATAGAAGATCATAGCCAGAGAGAGGGCTCGAGGGTGTGAGGTTGCTGGGGAATAGCAGATCATAGCCAGAGAGACGGTGTGAGGCTGCTGTGGAATAGCAAATCATAGCCAGAGAGAGGGTGTGAGGGCAAGACGCTGCTGGGGAATAGCAGATCATAGCCAGAGAGAGGGTGTGAGGGCAAGACGCTGCTGGGGAATAGCAGATCATAGCCAAAGAGAGGGTGTGAGAGTGTGAGACTGCTGGGGAATAGCAGATCATAGCCAGAGAGGGGGCGTGAGGCTGCTTGGGAATAGAAGATCATAGCCAGAGAGAGGGCGTGAGGCTGCTGGGGAATAGCAGATCATAGCCAGAGAGAGGGTGTGAGGGCATGAGGCTGCTGGGGAATAGCAGATCATAGCCAGAGAGAGGGTGTGAGGCTGCTGGGGAATAGCAGATCATAGCCAGAGAGAGGGTGTGAGGCTGCTGGGGAATAGCAGATCATAGCCAGAGAGAGGGTGTGAGGGTGTGAGGCTGCTGGTGAATAACAGATCATAGCCAGAGAGAGGGCGTGAGGCTGCTGGGGAATAGCAGATCATAGCCAGAGAGGGCGTGAGGGGGTGAGGCTGCTGGGGAATAGCTGATCATAGCCAGAGAGAGGGTGTGAGGCTGCTGGGGAATAGCAGATCATAGCCAGAGAGAGGGTGTGCAGGCGTGAGGCTGCTGGGGAACAGAAGATCATAGCCAGAGAGAGGGCTCGAGGGTGTGCGGCTGCTGGGGAATAGCAGATCATAGCCAGAAAGACGGTGTGAGGCTGCTGTGGAATAGCAAATCATAGCCAGAGAGAGGGTGTGAGGGCATGAAGCTGCTAGGGAATAGCAGATCATAGCCAAAGAGAGAGTGTGAGACTGCTGGGGAATAGCATATCATAGCCAGAGAGAGGGTGTGAGGCTGCTGGGGAATAGTAGATCATAGCCAGAGAGAGGGTGTTACGGTGTGAGCCTGCTGGGGAATAGCAAAGCATAGCCAGATAGAGGGTGTGAGGGTGTGAGGCTGCTGGGGAATAGCAGATCATAGCCAGAGAGAGGGCATTCAAATGTGAGGCTGCTGGGGAATAGCAGATCATAGCCAGAGAGGGGGCGTGAGAGCGTGAGGCTGCTGGGGAATAGCAGATCATAGCCAGAGCGAGGGTGTGAGGCTGCTGGGGAATAGCAGATCATAGCCTGAGAGAGGGCGTGAGGATGCTGAGGAATAGCAGATCATAGCCAGAGAGAGGGCGTGAGGCTGCTGGGGAATAGCAGATCATAGCCAGAGAGAGGGCGTGAGGGTTTACGGCTGCTGGGGAATAGCAGATCATAGCCAGAGAGAGGGTGTGATGCTGCTAGGGAATAGCAGATCATAACCAGAGAAAGGGCGTGAGGGCATGAGGCTGCTGGGGAATAGCAAATCATAGCCAGAGAGAGGGGGTGTGAGGGCATGAGGCTGCTGGGGAATAGCAGATCATAGCCAGAGAGAGGGTTTGAGCCTGCTGGGAAATAGCAGATCATAGCCAGAGAGAGGGTTTGAGCCTGCTGGGAAATAGCAGATCATAGCCAGAGAGAGGGTGTGAGGGCGTGAGGCTGCTGGGGAATAGCAGATCATAGCCAGAGCGAGGGCGTGAGGCTGCTGGGGAATAGCAGATCATAGCCAGAGAGGGTGTGAGGGCGTGAGGCTGCTGGGGAATAGCAGATCATAGCCATAGAAAGTTTGTGAGGCTGGTGGGGAATTACAAATCATAGCCAGAGAGAGGGTGTGAGAGCGTGTGGCTGCTGGGGAATAGCAGATCATAGCCAGAAAGGGGGCGTGAGGCTGCTTGGGAATAGCAGATCATAGCCAGAAAGAGGGCGTGAGGATGCTGGGGAATAGCAGATCATAGCCAGAGAGAGGGTGTGAGGGCATGAGGCTGCTGGGGAATAGCAGATCATAGCCAGAGAGAGGGTGTGAGGCTGCTGGGGAATAGCTGATCATAGCCAGAGAGAGGGTGTGAGGCTGCTGGGGCATAGCAGATCATAGCCGGTGTGAGGCTGCTAGGGAATAGCAGATCATAGCCATAGAGAGGGTGTGAGGCTGCAGGGGGATAGAAGATCATAGCCAGAGAGAGGGTGCGAGGCTGCTGGGGAATAGCAGATCATAGCCAGAGAGAGGGTGTGAGGCTGTTGGGGAATAGCTGATCATAGCCAGAGAGAGGGTGTTAGGGTGCGAGGCTGCTGGGAAATAGCAAATCATAGCCAGAGAGAGGTGTGAGGGTGTGAGGCTGCTGGGGAATAACAGATCATAGCCAGAGAGAGGGTGTGCAGGCGTGAGGCTGCTGGGGAATAGAAGATCATAGCCAGAGAGAGGGCTCGAGGGTGTGAGGTAGCTGGGGAATAGCAGATCATAGCCAGAGAGACGGTGTGAGGCTGCTGTGGAATAGCAAATCATAGCCAGAGAGAGGGTGTGAGGGCAAGACGCTGCTGGGGAATAGCAGATCATAGCCAAAGAGAGGGTGTGAGAGTGTGAGACTGCTGGGGAATAGCAGATCATAGCCAGAGAGAGGGTGTGAGGCTGCTGGGGAATAGTAGATCATAGCAAGAGAGAGCGCGTAAAGGTGTGAGGCTGCTGGGGAACAACAGATCATAGCCAGAGAGAGGGTGTCAGGGTGTGAGGCTGCTGGGGAATAGCAGATCATAGCCAGAGAGAGGGTGTTAGGGTGCGAGGCTGCTGGGAAATAGCAAATCATAGCCAGAGAGAGGGTGTGAGGGCGTGAGGCTGCTGGGGAATAACAGATCATAGCCAGAGAGAGGGTGTGCAGGCGTGAGGCTGCTGAGGAATAGAAGATCATAGCCAGAGAGAGGGCTCGAGGGTGTGAGGTTGCTGGGGAATAGCAGATCATAGCCAGAGAGACGGTGTGAGGCTGCTGTGGAATAGCAAATCATAGCCAGAGAGAGGGTGTGAGGGCAAGACGCTGCTGGGGAATAGCAGATCATAGCCAGAGAGGGTGTGAGGGCGTGAGGCTGCTGGGGAATAGCAGATCATAGCCATAGAAAGTTTGTGAGGCTGGTGGGGAATTACAAATCATAGCCAGAGAGAGGGTGTGAGAGCGTGTGGCTGCTGGGGAATAGCAGATCATAGCCAGAAAGGGGGCGTGAGGCTGCTTGGGAATAGCAGATCATAGCCAGAAAGAGGGCGTGAGGATGCTGGGGAATAGCAGATCATAGCCAGAGAGAGGGTGTGAGGGCATGAGGCTGCTGGGGAATAGCAGATCATAGCCAGAGAGAGGGTGTGAGGCTGCTGGGGAATAGCTGATCATAGCCAGAGAGAGGGTGTGAGGCTGCTGGGGCATAGCAGATCATAGCCGGTGTGAGGCTGCTAGGGAATAGCAGATCATAGCCATAGAGAGGGTGTGAGGCTGCAGGGGGATAGAAGATCATAGCCAGAGAGAGGGTGCGAGGCTGCTGGGGAATAGCAGATCATAGCCAGAGAGAGGGTGTGAGGCTGTTGGGGAATAGCTGATCATAGCCAGAGAGAGGGTGTTAGGGTGCGAGGCTGCTGGGAAATAGCAAATCATAGCCAGAGAGAGGTGTGAGGGTGTGAGGCTGCTGGGGAATAACAGATCATAGCCAGAGAGAGGGTGTGCAGGCGTGAGGCTGCTGGGGAATAGAAGATCATAGCCAGAGAGAGGGCTCGAGGGTGTGAGGTAGCTGGGGAATAGCAGATCATAGCCAGAGAGACGGTGTGAGGCTGCTGTGGAATAGCAAATCATAGCCAGAGAGAGGGTGTGAGGGCAAGACGCTGCTGGGGAATAGCAGATCATAGCCAAAGAGAGGGTGTGAGAGTGTGAGACTGCTGGGGAATAGCAGATCATAGCCAGAGAGAGGGTGTGAGGCTGCTGGGGAATAGTAGATCATAGCAAGAGAGAGCGCGTAAAGGTGTGAGGCTGCTGGGGAACAACAGATCATAGCCAGAGAGAGGGTGTCAGGGTGTGAGGCTGCTGGGGAATAGCAGATCATAGCCAGAGAGAGGGTGTTAGGGTGCGAGGCTGCTGGGAAATAGCAAATCATAGCCAGAGAGAGGGTGTGAGGGCGTGAGGCTGCTGGGGAATAACAGATCATAGCCAGAGAGAGGGTGTGCAGGCGTGAGGCTGCTGAGGAATAGAAGATCATAGCCAGAGAGAGGGCTCGAGGGTGTGAGGTTGCTGGGGAATAGCAGATCATAGCCAGAGAGACGGTGTGAGGCTGCTGTGGAATAGCAAATCATAGCCAGAGAGAGGGTGTGAGGGCAAGACGCTGCTGGGGAATAGCAGATCATAGCCAGAGAGAGGGTGTGAGGGCAAGACGCTGCTGGGGAATAGCAGATCATAGCCAAAGAGAGGGTGCGAGAGTGTGAGACTGCTGGGGAATAGCAGATCATAGCCAGAGAGAGGGTGTGAGGCTGCTGGGGAATAGCAGATCATAGCCAGAGAGGGGGCGTGAGGCTGCTTGGGAATAGAAGATCATAGCCAGAGAGAGGGCGTGAGGCTGCTGGGGAATAGCAGATCATAGCCAGAGAGAGGGTGTGAGGGCATGAGGCTGCTGGGGAATAGCAGATCATAGCCAGAGAGAGGGTGTGAGGTTGCTGGGGAATAGCAGATCATAGCCGGAGAGGGGGTGTGAGGCTGCTGGGGAATAGCAGATCATAGCCAGAGAGAGGGTGTGAGGTTGCTGGGGAATAGCAGATCATAGCCGGAGAGGGGGTGTGAGGCTGCTGGGGAATAGTAGATCATAGCCAGAGAGAGGGTGTGAGGCTGCTGGGGAATAGCAGATCATAGCCAGAGAGAGGGTGTGAGACTGCTGGGGAAAAGCAGATCATAGCCAGAGAGAGGGTGTGAGGGTGTGAGACTGCTGGGGGATAGTTGATCATAGGCAGAGAGAGGGTGTCAGGGTGTGAGGCTGCTGGGGAATAGCAGATCATAGCCAGAGAGAGGGTGTGAGGGTGTGAGGTTGCTGGGGAATAGCAGATCATAGCCAGAGCGAGGGTGTGAGGCTGCAGGGAATAGCATATCATAGGTAGAGAGAGGGCGTGAGGGCATGAAGCTGCTGGGGAATAACAGATCATAGCCAGAGAGAGGGTGTGAGGGTGTGAGGTTGCTGGGGAATAGCAGATCATAGCCAGAGAGACGGTGTGAGGCTGCTGTGGAATAGCAAATCATAGCCAGAGAGAGGGTGTGAGGGCAAGACGCTGCTGGGGAATAGCAGATCATAGCCAGAGAGAGGGTGTGAGGGCAAGACGCTGCTGGGGAATAGCAGATCATAGCCAAAGAGAGGGTGCGAGAGTGTGAGACTGCTGGGGAATAGCAGATCATAGCCAGAGAGAGGGTGTGAGGCTGCTGGGGAATAGCAGATCATAGCCAGAGAGGGGGCGTGAGGCTGCTTGGGAATAGAAGATCATAGCCAGAGAGAGGGCGTGAGGCTGCTGGGGAATAGCAGATCATAGCCAGAGAGAGGGTGTGAGGGCATGAGGCTGCTGGGGAATAGCAGATCATAGCCAGAGAGAGGGTGTGAGGTTGCTGGGGAATAGCAGATCATAGCCGGAGAGGGGGTGTGAGGCTGCTGGGGAATAGCAGATCATAGCCAGAGAGAGGGTGTGAGGTTGCTGGGGAATAGCAGATCATAGCCGGAGAGGGGGTGTGAGGCTGCTGGGGAATAGTAGATCATAGCCAGAGAGAGGGTGTGAGGCTGCTGGGGAATAGCAGATCATAGCCAGAGAGAGGGTGTGAGACTGCTGGGGAAAAGCAGATCATAGCCAGAGAGAGGGTGTGAGGGTGTGAGACTGCTGGGGGATAGTTGATCATAGGCAGAGAGAGGGTGTCAGGGTGTGAGGCTGCTGGGGAATAGCAGATCATAGCCAGAGAGAGGGTGTGAGGGTGTGAGGTTGCTGGGGAATAGCAGATCATAGCCAGAGCGAGGGTGTGAGGCTGCAGGGAATAGCATATCATAGGTAGAGAGAGGGCGTGAGGGCATGAAGCTGCTGGGGAATAACAGATCATAGCCAGAGAGAGGGTGTGAGGGTGTGAGGCTGCTGGGGAATAGCAGATCATAGCCAGAGAGAGGGTGTGAGGCTGCTGGGGAATAGCAGATCATAGCCAGAGAGAGGGAGTGAGGCTGCTGGGGAATAGCAGATCATAGCCAGAGAGGGTGTGAGGCTAGCCAGAGAGAGGGCGTGAGAGCGTGAGGCTGCTGGGGAATAGCAGATCATAGCCAGAGAGACGGAGTGAGGCTGCTGGGGAATAGCAGATCATAGCCAGAGAGAGGGTGTGAGCCTGCTGGGAAATAGCATATCATAGCCAGAGAGAGGGTGTGAGGCTGCTGGGGAATAGCAGATCATAGCCAGGGAGAGGGTATGAAGGCGTGAGGCTGCTGGGGAATAGCAGATCATAGCCAGAGAGGGTGTGAGGGCGTGAGGCTGGTGGGGAATTGCAGATCATAGCCAGAGAGGGCGTGAGGGCATGAGGCTGCTGGGGAATAGAAGATCATAGCCAGAGAGAGGGCGTGAGGGTTTGCGGCTGCTGGGGAATAGCAGATCATAGCCAGAGAAAGGGCGTGAGGGCATGAGGCTGCTGGGGAATAGCAGATCATAGCCAGAGAGGGTGTGAGGGCGTGAGGCTGGTGGGGAATTGCAGATCATAGCCAGAGAGAGGGCGTGAGGGCGTGAGGCTGCTGGGGAATAGAAGACCATAGCCAGAGAGAGGGCGTGAGGGTTTGCGGCTGCTGGGGAATAGCAGATCATAGCCAGAGAGAGGGTGTGAGGCTGCAGGGGAATAGCAGATCATAGCCACAGAGAGGGTATGAAGGCGTGAGGCTGCTGGGGAATAACAGATCATAGTCAGAGAGGGTGTGAGGGCGTGAGGCTGCTGGGGAACAGCAGATCATAGCCATAGAGAGTTTGTGAGGGCGCGAGGCTGGTGGGGAATTGCAGATCATAGCCAGAGAGAGGGTGTGAGGGCGTGTGGCTGCTGGGGAATAGCAGATCATAGCCAGAGAGGGGGGCGTGAGGCTGCTTGGGAAGAGCAGATCATAGCCAGAGAGAGGGCGTGAGGCTACTGGTGAATAGCAGATCATGGCCAGAGAGAGGGTGTGAGGGCATGAGGCTCCTGTGGAATAGCAGATCATAGCCAGAGAGAGGGTGTGAGGCTGCTGGGGAATAGCAGATTATAGCTAGAGAGGGCGTGAGGCTGCTTGGGAATAACAGATAATAGCCAGAGAGAGGGTGTGAGGTGTGAGGCTGCTGGGGAATAGCAGATCATAGCCAGAGAGAGGGTTTGAGGTTGCTGGGGAATAGCAGATCATAGCCAGAGAGAGGGCGTGAGGGTGTGAGGCTGCTGGGAAATAGCAGATCATAGCCAGAGAGAGGGTGTGAGGGCGTGTGGCTGCTGGGGAATAGCAGATCATAGCCAGAGAGGGGGGCGTGAGGCTGCTTGGGAATAGCAGATTATAGCCAGAGAGAGGGCGTGAGGCTGCTGGGGAATAGCAGATCATAGCCAGAGAGAGGGTGTGAGGGCATGAGGCTGCTGGGGAATAGCAGATCATAGCCAGAGAGAAGGTGTGAGGCTTCTGGGGAATAGCAGATTATAGCTAGAGAGGGCGTGAGGCTGCTGGGGAATAGCAGATCATAGCCAGAGAGAGGGTTTGAGGTTGCTGGGGAATAGCAGATCATAGCCGCAGAGAGGGCGTGAGGGTGTGAGGCTGCTGGGAAATAGCAGATCATAGCCAGAGAGATGGTGTGAGGTGTGAGGCTGCTGGGGAATAGCAGATCATAGCCAGACAGAGGGTTTGAGGTTGCTGGGGAATAGCAGATCATAGCCAGAGAGAGTGTGCAAAGGTGTGATGCTGCTGGGGAATAGCAGATCATAGCCAGAGAGAGGGTGTCAGGCTGCTGGGGAATAGCAGATCATAGCCAGAGAGAGGGCGTGAGGCTGCTGAGGAATAGCAGATCATAGCCAGAGAGAGGGCGTGAGGCTGCTGGGGAATAGCAGATCATAGCCAGAAAGAGGGCGTGAGGGTTTACGGCTGCTGGGGAATAGCAGATCATAGCCAGAGAGAGGGTGTGAGGGTTTACGGCTGCTGGGGAATAGCAGATCATAGCCAGAGAGAGGGTGTGATGCTGCTAGGGAATAGCAGACCATAACCAGAGAAAGGGCGTGAGGGCATGAGGCTGCTGGGGACTAGCAAATCATAGCCAGAGAGAGAGCGCGAGGGTGTGAGGCTGCTTGGGAATAGCAGATCATAGCCAGAGAAAGGGTGTGCAGGCGTGAGGCTGCTGGGGAATAGAAGATCATAGCCAGAGAGAGGGTGTGAGGCTGCTGCGGAATAGCAGATCATAGCAAGAGAGGGTGTGAGGCTGTTGGGGCATGGCAGCTCTTAGCCAGAGAGCAGGTGTGAGAGTGTGAGGCTGCTGTGGAATAGCAGATCATAGCCAGAGAGAGGGTGTGAGGCTGCTGGGGGATAGCAGATCATAGCCAGAGAGAGTGTGTGGGGCTGCTGGGGAATAGCAGATCATAGCCAGAGAGAGGGTGTGAGGATGTGAGGCTGCTGGGGAATAGCTGAACATAGCCAGAGAGAGGGTGTCAGGGTGTGAGGCTGCTGGGGGATGGCAGATCATATCAAACGACAGGGTGTGAGGCTGCTGGGGAATAGAAGATCATAGCCAGAGAGAGGGCTTGAGGGTGTGAGGCTGCTGGGGAATGGCAGCTCTTAGCCAGAGAGCAGGTGTGAGGGTGTGAGGCTGCTGGGGAATAGCTGATCATAGCCAGAGAGAGGGTATTAGAATGCTGGGGGATAGCAGATCATAGCCGGTGTGAGGGTGCGAGGCTGCTAGGGAATAGCAGATCATAGCCAGAGAGAGGGTGTGAGGCTGCAGGGGGATAGAAGATCATAGCCAGAGAGAGGGTTTGAGGCTGCGGGGAATAGCAGATCATAGCCAGAGAGAGGGTGTGAGGATGCGGAGGAATAGCAGATCATAGCCAGAGAGAGGGCGTGAGGCTGCTGGGGAATAGCAGCTCATAGCCAGAGAGAGGGTGTCATGCTGCTAGGGAATAGCAGATCATAACCAGAGAAAGGGCGTGAGGGCATGAGGCTGCTGGGGAATAGCAGATCATAGCCAGAGAGGGTGCGAGGGCGTGAGTCTGCTGGGGAATAGCAGATCATAGCCATAGAAAGTTTGTGAGGCTGGTGGGGAATTGCAGATCATAGCCAGAGAGAGGGTGTGAGATCGTGTGGCTGCTGGGGAATAGCAGATCATAGCCAGAGAGGGGGCGTGAGGCTGCTTGGGAATAGAAGATCATAGCCAGAGAGAGGGCAGGGCGTGAGGCTGCTGGGGAATAGCAGATCATAGCCAGAGAGAGGGTGTGAGGGCATGAGGCTGCTGGGGAATAGCAGATCATAGCCAGAGAGAGGGTGTGAGGCTGCTGGGGAATAGCAGATTATAGCTAGAGAGGCCGTGAGGGTGTGAGGCTGCTGGGGAATAGCAGATCATAGCCAGAGAGAGGGTGTGAGGGTGTGAGGTTGCTGGGGAATAGCAGATCATAGCCGGAGAGGGGGTGTGAGGCTGCTGGGGAATAGTAGATCATAGCCAGAGAGAGGGTGTGAGGCTGCTGGGGAATAGCAGATCATAGCCAGAGAGAGGGTGTGAGACTGCTGGGGAAAAGCAGATCATAGCCAGAGAGAGGGTGTGAGGGTGTGAGACTGCTGGGGGATAGTTGATCATAGGCAGAGAGAGGGTGTCAGGGTGTGAGGCTGCTGGGGAATAGCAGATCATAGCCAGAGAGAGGGTGTGAGGGTGTGAGGTTGCTGGGGAATAGCAGATCATAGCCAGAGCGAGGGTTT
Organism: Ambystoma mexicanum; assembly: GCF_040938575.1. Lineage (NCBI taxonomy): Eukaryota > Metazoa > Chordata > Amphibia > Caudata > Ambystomatidae > Ambystoma > Ambystoma mexicanum. Next base: position 249,204,995 of record NC_090921.1, on the reverse strand, counting down.
GAGGCTGCAGGGAATAGCATATCATAGGTAGAGAGAGGGCGTGAGGGCATGAAGCTGCTGGGGAATAACAGATCATAGCCAGAGAGAGGGTGTGAGGGTGTGAGGCTGCTGGGGAATAGCAGATCATAGCCAGAGAGAGGGTGTGAGGCTGCTGGGGAATAGCAGATCATAGCCAGAGAGAGGGAGTGAGGCTGCTGGAGAATAGCAGATCATAGCCAGAGAGGGTGTGAGGCTGCTGGGGAATAGCGGATCATAGCCAGAGAGAGGGCGTGAGAGCGTGAGGCTGCTGGGGAATAGCAGATCATAGCCAGAGAGAGGGAGTGAGGCTGCTGAGGAATAGCAGATCATAGCCAGAGAGAGGATGTGAGGCTGCTGGGGAATAGCAGATCATAGCCAGAGAGAGGGTGTGAGCCTGCTGGGAAATAACATATCATAGCCAGAGAGAGGGTGTGAGGCTGCTGGGGAATAGCAGATCATAGCCAGAGAGAGGGTATGAAGGCGTGAGGCTGCTGGGGAATAGCAGATCATAGCCAGAGAGGGTGTGAGGGCGTGAGGCTGGTGGGGAATTGCAGATCATAGCCAGAGAGGGCGTGAGGGCGTGAGGCTGCTGGGGAATAGAAGATCATAGCCAGAGAGAGAGCGTGAGGGTTTGCGGCTGCTGGGGAATAGCAGATCATAGCCAGAGAAAGGGCGTGAGGGCATGAGGCTGCTGGGGAATAGCAGATCATAGCCAGAGAGGGTGTGAGGGTGTGAGGCTGGTGGGGAATTGCAGATCATAGCCAGAGAGAGGGCGTGAGGGCGTGAGGCTGCTGGGGAATAGAAGACCACAGCCAGAGAGAGGGCGTGAGGGTTTGCGGCTGCTGGGGAATAGCAGATCATAGCCAGAGAGAGGGTGTGAGGCTGCAGGGAATAGCATATCATAGCCAGACAGAGGGCGTGAGGGTGTAAGGCTGCTGGGGAATAGTAGATCATAGCCAGAGAGAAGGTGTGAGGGTGTGAGGCTGCTGGGGAATAGCAGATCATAGCCAGAGAGAGGGTGTGAGGCTGCTGGGGAATAGCAGATCATAGCCACAGAGAGGGTATGAAGGCGTGAGGCTGCTGGGGAATAACAGATCATAGCCAGAGAGGGTGTGAGGGCGTGAAGCTGCTGGGGAATAGCAGATCATAGCCATAGAGAGTTTGTGAGGGCGTGAGGCTGGTGGGGAATTGCAGATCATAGCCAGAGAGAGGGTGTGAGGGCGTGTGGCTGCTGGGGAATAGCAGATCATAGCCAGAGAGGGGGGCGTGAGGCTTCTTGGGAATAGCAGATCATAGCCAGAGAGAGGGCGTGAGGCTACTGGTGAATAGCAGATCATGGCCAGAGAGAGGGTGTGAGGGCATGAGGCTTCTGTGGAATAGCAGATCATAGCCAGAGAGAGGGTGTGAGGCTGCTGGGGAATAGCAGATTATAGCTAGAGAGGGCGTGAGGCTGCTGGGGAATAACAGATAATAGCCAGAGAGAGGGTGTGAGGTGTGAGGCTGCTGGGGAATAGCAGATCATAGCCAGAGAGAGGATTTGAGGTTGCTGGGGAATAGCAGATCATAGCCAGAGAGAGGGCGTGAGGGTGTGAGGCTGCTGGGAAATAGCAGATCATAGCCAGAGAGAGGGTGTGAGGGCGTGTGGCTGCTGGGGAATAGCAGATCATAGCCAGAGAGGGGGGCGTGAGGCTGCTTGGGAATAGCAGATTATAGCCAGAGAGAGGGCGTGAGGCTGCTGGGGATTAGCAGATCATAGCCAGAGAGAGGGTGTGAGGGCATGAGGCTGCTGGGGAATAGCAGATCATAGCCAGAGAGAAGGTGTGAGGCTTCTGGGGAATAGCAGATTATAGCTAGAGAGGGCGTGAGGCTGCTGGGGAATAGCAGATCATAGCCAGAGAGAGGGTTTGAGGTTGCTGGGGAATAGCAGATCATAGCCGCAGAGAGGGCGTGAGGGTGTGAGGCTGCTGGGAAATAGCAAATCATAGCCAGAGAGATGGTGTGAGGTGTGAGGCTGCTGGGGAATAGCAGATCATAGCCAGACAGAGGGTTTGAGGTTGCTGGGGAATAGCAGATCATATCCAGAGAGAGTGTGCAAAGGTGTGATGCTGCTGGGGAATAGCAGATCATAGCCAGAGAGAGGGTGTCAGGCTGCTGGGGAATAGCAGATCATAGCCAGAGAGAGGGCGTGAGGCTGCTGAGGAATAGCAGATCATAGCCAGAGAGAGGGCGTGAGGCTGCTGGGGAATAGCAGATCATAGCCAGAGAGAGGGCGTGAGGGTTTACGGCTGCTGGGGAATAGCAGATCATAGCCAGAGAGAGGGTGTGAGGGTTTACGGCTGCTGGGGAATAGCAGATCATAGCCAGAGAGAGGGCATGAGGCTGCTGGGGAATAGCAAATCATAGCCAGAGAGAGAGCGCGAGGGTGTGAGGCTGCTTGGGAATAGCAGATCATAGCCAGAGAAAGGGTGTGCAGGCGTGAGGCTGCTGGGGAATAGAAGATCATAGCCAGAGAGAGGGCTCGAGGGTGTGAGGCTGCTGCGGAATAGCAGATCATAGCAAGAGAGGGTGTGAGGCTGTTGGGGCATGGCAGCTCTTAGCCAGAGAGCAGGTGTGAGAGTGTGAGGCTGCTGTGGAATAGCAGATCATAGCCAGAGAGAGGGTGTGAGGCTGCTGGGGGATAGCAGATCATAGCCAGAGAGAGTGTGTGGGGCTGCAGGGGAATAGCAGATCATAGCCAGAGAGAGGGTGTGAGGATGTGAGGCTGCTGGGGAATAGCTGAACATAGCCAGAGAGAGGGTGTCAGGGTGTGAGGCTGCTGGGGGATGGCAGATCATATCAAACGACAGGGTGTGAGGCTGCTGGGGAATAGAAGATCATAGCCAGAGAGAGGGCTCGAGGGTGTGAGGCTGCTGGGGAATGGCAGCTCTTAGCCAGAGAGCAGGTGTGAGGGTGTGAGGCTGCTGGGGAATAGCTGATCATAGCCAGGGAGAGGGTATGAGGATGCTGGGGGATAGCAGATCATAGCCGGTGTGAGGGTGTGAGGCTGCTAGGGAATAGCAGATCATAGCCAGAGAGAGGGTGTGAGGCTGCAGGGGGATAGAAGATCATAGCCAGAGAGAGGGTGTGAGGGTGTGAGACTGATGGGGAATAGCTGATCATAGCCAGAGAGAGGGTGTCAGGGTGTGAGGCTGCTGGGGAATAGCAGATCATAGCCAGAGAGAGGGTGTTATGGTGCGAGGCTGCTGGGAAATAGCAAATCATAGCCAGAGAGAGGGTGTGAGGCTGCTAGGGAATAGCAGATCATAGCCAGAGAGAGGGTGTGAGGCTGCTGGGGAATAGCAGATCATACCAGAGAGAGGGTGTGCAGGCGTGAGGCTGCTGGGGAATAGAAGATCATAGCCAGAGAGAGGGCTCGAGGGTTTGAGGCTGCTGGGGAATAGCAGATCATAGCCAGAGAGACGGTGTGAGGCTGCTGTGGAATAGCAAATCATATCCAGAGAGAGGGTGTGAGGGCATGAAGCTGCTGGTGGATAGCAGATCATAGCCAGAGAGAGGGTGTGAGACTGCTGGGGGATAGGTGATCATAGCCAGAGAGAGGGTGTCACAGTGTGAGGCTGCTGGGGAATAGCAAATCATAGCCATAGAGGGTGTGAGGGCGTGAGGCTGCTGGGGAATAGCAGATCATAGCCAGAGAGAGGGCGTGAGGGTGGGAGGCTGCTGGGGAATAGCAGATCACAGCCAGAGAGAGGGTGTGAGGCTGCTGGGGAATAGCAGATCATAGCCAGAGAGAGGGCATGAGGGCATGAAGATGCTGGGGAATAGCAGATCATAGCCAGAGAGAGGGTGTGAGGGTGTGAGGCAGCTGGGGAATAGCAGATCATAGCCAGATAGAGGATGTGAGGCTGCTGGGGAATAGCAGATAATAGCCAGAGAGAGGGTGTGAGGCTGCTGGGGAATAGCAAAGCATAGCCAGATAGAGGGTGTGAGACTGCTGGGGAATAGCAGATCATAGCCAGAGAGAGGGTGTGAGGCTGCTGGGGAATAGCAGATCATAGCCAGAGAGAGGGCATTAAAATGTGAGGCTCCTGGGGAATAGCAGATCATAGCCAGAGAGGGGGCGTGAGAGCGTGAGGCTGCTGGGGAATAGCAGATCATAGCCAGAGAGAGGGCGTGAGGCTGCTGAGGAATAGCAGATCATAGCCAGAGAGAGGGCGTGAGGCTGCTGGGGAATAGCAGATCATAGCCAGAGAGAGGGCGCGAGGCTGCTGGGGAATAGCAGATCATAGCCAGAGAGAGGGAGTGAGGGTTTACGGCTGCTGGGGAATAGCAGATCATAGCCAGAGAGAGGGTGTGATGCTGCTGGGGAATAGCAGATCATAGCCAGAGAGAGGGTGTGAGCCTGCTGGGAAATAGCAGATCATAGCCAGAGAGAGGGTGTGAGGGCGTGAGTCTGCTGGGGAATAGCAGATCATAGCCAGAGAGAGGGTGTGAGCCTGCTGGGAAATAGCAGATCATAGACAGAGAGAGGGTGTGAGGCTGCTGGGGAATAGCAGATCATAGCCAGAGAGGGTGTGAGGGTGTGAGGCTGCTGGGGAATAGCTGATCATAGCCAGAGAGAGGGTGTGAGACTGCTGGGGAATAGAAGATCATAGCCAGAGCGAGGGCTTGAGGGTGTGAGGCTGCTGGGGAATGGCAGCTCTTAGCCAGAGAGCAGGTGTGAGGGTGTGAGGCTGCTGGGGAATAGCTGATCATAGCCAGAGAGAGGGTGTGAGGCTGATGGGGAATAGCTGAACATAGCCAGAGAGAGGGTGTCAGGGTGTGAGGCTGCTGGGGAATAGCAGATCATAGCCAGAGAGAGGGTGTTAGGGTCCGAGGCTGCTGGGAAATAGCAAATCATAGCCAGAGAGAGGGTGTGAGGGTGTCAGGCTGCTGGGGAATAGCAGATCATAGCCAGAGAGAGGGTGTGCAGGCGTGAGGCTGCTGGGGAATAGAAGATCATAGCCAGAGAGAGGGTTCGAGGGTGTGAGGCTGCTGGGGAATAGCAGATCATAGCCAGAGAGACGGTGTGAGGCTGCTGTGGAATAGCAAATCATAGCCAGAGAGAGCGCGTAAATGTGTGAGGCTGCTGGGGAACAACAGATCATAGCCAGAGAGAGGGTGTGAGGCTGCTGGGGAAAAGCAGATCATAGCAAGAGAAAGGGTGCAAGTGTGTGAGACTGCAGGGGGATAGGTGATCATAGCCAGAGAGAGGGTGTCAGGGTGTGAGGCTGCTGAGGAATAGCAGATCATAGCCAGAGAGAGGGCGTGAGGGCGTGAGGCTGCAGGGAATAGCATATCGTAGCCAGAGAGAGGGCTTGAGGTTGCGAGGCTGCTGAGGAATAGCAGATCATAGCCAGAGAGAGGGCGTGAGGGTGTGAGGCTGCTGGGGAATAGCAGATCACAGCCAGAGAGAGGGTGTGAGGCTGCTGGGGAATAGCAGATCATGGCCAGAGAGAGGGCATAAGGGTATGAAGCTGCTGGGGAATAGCAGATCATAGCCAGAGAGAGGGTGTGAGGCTGCTGGGGAATAGCAGATCATAGCCAGAGAGAGGGCATTAAAATGTGAGGCTGCTGGGGAATAGCAGATCATAGCCAGAGCGAGGGTGTGAGGCTGCTGGGGAATAGCAGATCATAGCCAGAGAGAGGGCGTGAGGCTGCTGGGGAATAGCAGCTCATAGCCAGAGAGAGGGCGTGAGGGTTTACGGCTGCTGGGGAATAGCAGATCATAGCCAGAGAGATTGTGTGATGCTGCTAGGGAATAGCAGATCATTACCAGAGAAAGGGCGTGAGGGCATGAGGCTGCTGGGGAATAGCAAATCATAGCCAGAGAGAGAGAGGGTGTGAGGCTGCTGGGGAATAGCAGATCATAGCCAGAGAGAGGGTGTGAGGGCGTGAGGCTGCTGGGGAATAGCAGATCATAGCCAGAGTGAGGGTGTGAGGCTGCTGGGGAATAGCAGATCATAGCCAGAGAGGGTGTGAGGGCGTGAGGCTGCTGGGGAATAGCAGATCATAGCCATAGAAAGTTTGTGAGGCTGGTGGGGAATTGCAGATCATAGCCAGAGAGAGGGTGTGAGAGCGTGTGGCTGCTGGGGAATAGCAGATCATAGCCAGAGAGGGGACGTGAGGCTGCTTGGGAATAGCAGATCATAGCCAGAGAGAGGGCGTGAGGCTGCTGGGGAATAGCAGATCATAGCCAGAGAGAGGGTGGGAGGCTGCTGGGGAATAGCAGATTATAGCTAGAGAGGGCGTGAGGGTGTGAGGCTGCTGGGGAATAGCAGATCATAGCCAGAGAGAGGGTGTGAGGTTGCTGGGGAATAGCAGATCATAGCCAGAGAGGGGATGTGAGGCTGCTGGGGAATAGAAGATCATAGCCAGAGAGAGGGTGTGAGGCTGCTGGTGGATAGCAGATCATAGCCGGTGTGAGGCTGCTAGGGAATAGCAGATCATAGCCAGAGAGAGGGGGTGAGGCTGCAGGGGGATAGCAGATCATAGCCAGAGAGAGGGTGTGAGGCTGCTGGGGAATAGCAGCTCATAGCCAGAGAGAGGGTGTGAGGCTGATGGGGAATAGCTGATCATAGCCAGAGAGAGGGTGTCAGGGTGTGAGGCTGCTGGGGAATAGCAGATCATAGCCAGAGTGAGGGTGTGAGGCTGCTGGGGAATAGCAGATCATAGCCAGAGAGAGGGTGTGAGGCTGCTGGGGAATAGCAGATCATAGCCAGAGAGACGGTGTGCAGGCGTGAGGCTGCTGGGGAATAGAAGATCATAGCCAGAGAGAGGGCTCGAGGGTGTGCGGCTGCTGGGGAATAGCAGATCATAGCCAGAGAGACGGTGTGAGGCTGCTGTGGAATAGCAAATCATAGCCAGAGAGAGGGTGTGAGGGCATGAAGCTGCTGGGGAATAGCAGATCATAGCCAAAGAGAGAGTGTGAGACTGCTGGGGAATAGCAGATCATAGCCAGAGAGAGGGTGTGAGGCTGCTGGGGAATAGTAGATCATAGCCAGAGAGAGCACGTAAAGGCGTGAGGGTGCTGGGGAACAACAGATCATAGCCAGAGAGAGGGTGTGAGGCTGCTGGGGAATAGCAGATCATAGCCAGAGAGAGGGTGTTACGGTGTGAGGCTGCTGGGGAATAGCAAAGCATAGCCAGATAGAGGGTGTGAGTGTGTGAGGCTGCTGGGGAATAGCAGATCATAGCCAGAGAGGGTGTGAGGCTGCTGGGGAATAGCAGATCATAGCCAGAGAGAGGGTGTTACGGTGTGAGGCTGCTGGGGAATAGCAGATCATAGCCAGAGCGAGGGTGTGAGGCTGCTGGGGAATAGCAGATCATAGCCAGAGAGAGGGCGTGAGGCTGCAGGGGAATAGCAGATCATAGCCAGAGAGAGGGCGTGAGGCTTTACGGCTGCTAGGGAATAGCAGATCATAGCCAGAGAGAGGGTGTGATGCTGCTAGGGAATAGCAGATCATAACCAGAGAAAGGGCGTGAGGGCATGAGGCTGCTGGGGAATAGCAGATCATAGCCAGAGAGAGGGTGTGAGCCTGCTGGGAAATAGCAGATCCTAGCCAGAGAGAGGGTGTGAGGGTGTGAGGCTGCTGGGGAATAGCAAATCATAGCCATAGAGGGTGTGAGGCTGCTGAGGAATAGCAGATCATAGCCAGAGAGAGGGCGCAAGGGCGTGAGGCTGCAGGGAATAGCATATCGTAGGCAGAGAGAGGGCTTGAGGGTGTGAGGCTGCTGGGGAATAGCAGATCATAGCCAGAGAGAGGGCGTGAGGGTGTGAGGCTGCTGGGGAATAGCCAGAGAGAGGGTGCGAGGCTGCTGGGGAATAGCAGATCATAGCCAGAGAGAGGGCATGAGGGCATGAAGCTGCTGGGGAATAGCAGATCATAGCCAGAGAGAGGGTGTGGGGGTGTGAGGCAGCTGGGGAATAGCAGATCATAGCCAGAGAGAGGGTGTGAGGCTGCTGGGGAATAGCAGATCATAGCCAGAGTGAGGGCATTAAAATGTGAGGCTGCTGGGGAATAGCAGATCATAGCCAGAGAGGGGTTGTGAGAGCGTGAGGCTGCTGGGGAATAGCAGATCATAGCCAGAGAGAGGGTGTTACGGTGTGCGGCTGCTGGGGAATAGCAAAGCATAACCAGAGAGAGGGCGTGAGGCTGCTGAGGAATAGCAGATCATAGCCAGAGAGAGGGCTTGAGGCTGCTGGGGAATAGCAGATCATAGCCAGAGAGAGGGCGTGAGGGTTTACGGCTGCTGGGGAATAGCAGATCAAAGCCAGAGAGATTGTGTGATGCTGCTTGGGAATAGCAGATCATAACCAGAGAAAGGCCATGAGGGCATGAGGTTGCTGGGGAATAGCAAATCATAGCCAGAAAGAGGGGGTGTGAGGCTGCTGGGGAATAGCAGATCATAGCCAGAGAGAGGGTGTGAGGGCGTGAGGCTGCTGGGGAATAGCAGATCATAGCCAGAGAGAGGGTATGAGGGTGTGAGGCTGCTGGGGAATAGCAGATCATAGCCAGAGAGGGTGTGAGGGCGTGAGGCTGCTGGGGAATAGCAGATCATAGCCATAGAAAGTGTGTGAGGCTGGTGGGGAATTGCAGATCATAGCCAGAGAGAGGGCGTGAGGGTTTACGGCTGCTGGGGAATAGCAGATCATAGCCAGAGAGAGGGTGTGAGGCTGCTGGGGAATAGCAGATCATAGCCAGAGAGAGGGTGTGAGGGTGTGAGGCTGATGGGGAATAGCTGATCATAGCCAGAGAGAGGGTGTCAGGGTGTGAGGCTGCTGGGGAATAGCAGATCATAGCCAGAGAGAGGGTGTGAGGGTGTGAGGCTGCTGGGGAATAGCAGTTCATAGCCAGAGAGAGGATGTGAGGCTGCTGGGGAATAGCAGATCATAGCCAGAGAGACGGTGTGCAGGCGTGAGGCTGCTGGGGAATAGAAGATCATAGCCAGAGAGAGGGCTCGAGGGTGTGCGGCTGCTGGGGAATAGCAGATCATAGCCAGAGAGACGGTGTGAGGCTGCTGTGGAATAGCAAATCATAGCCAGAGAGAGGGTGTGAGGGCATGAAGCTGCTGGGGAATAGCAGATCATAGCCAAAGAGAGAGTGTGAGACTGCTGGGGAATAGCAGATCATAGCCAGAGAGAGGGTGTGAGGCTGGTGGGTAATAGCAGATCATAGCCAGAGATAGGGTGTTACGGTGTGAGGCTGCTGGGGAATAGCAAAGCATAGCCAGATAGAGGGTGTGAGGCTGCTGGGCAATAGCAGATCATAGCCAGAGAGAGGGTGTGAGGCTGCTGGGGAATAGCAGATCATAGCCAGAGAGAGGGCATTAAAATGTGAGGCTGCTGGGGAAAAGCAGATTATAGCCAGAGAGGGGGCGTGAGAGCGTGAGGCTGCTGGGGAATAGCAGATCATAGCCAGAGCGAGGGTGTGAGGCTGCTGGGGAATAGCAGATCATTGCCAGAGAGAGGGCGTGAGGCTGCTGAGGAATAGCAGATCATAGCCAGAGAGAGGGCGTGAGGCTGCTGGGGAATAGCAGATCATAGCCAGAGAGAGGGCGTGAGGGTTTACGGCTGCTGGGGAATAGCAGATCATAGCCAGAGAGACGGTGTGATGCTGCTAGGGAATAGCAGATCATAACCAGAGAAAGGGCGTGAGGGCATGAGGCTGCTGGGGAATAGCAAATCATAGCCAGAGAGAGAGGGTGTGAGGCTGCTGAGGAATAGCAGATCATATTCAGAGAGAGAGGGCGTGAGGCTGCTGGGGAATAGCAGATCACAGCCAGAGAGGGTGTGAGGGCGTGAGGCTGCTGGGGAATAGCAGATCATAGCCATAGAAAGTTTGTGCGGCTGGTGGGGAATTGCAGATCATAGCCAGAGAGAGGGTGTGAGAGCGTGTGGCTGCTGGGGAATAGCAGATCATAGCCAGAGAGGGGGCGTGAGGCTGCTTGGGAATAGCAGATCATAGCCAGAAAGAGGGCGTGAGGCTGCTGGGGAATAGCAGATCATAGCCAGAGAGAGGGTGTCAGGGTGTGAGGCTGCTGGGGAATAGCAGATCATAGCCAGAGAGAGGGTGTGAGGCTGCTGGGGAATAGCAGATCATAGCCAGAGAGACGGTGTGCAGGCGTGAGGCTGCTGGGGGATAGAAGATCATAGCCAGAGAGAGGGCTCGAGGGTGTGCGGCTGCTGGGGAATAGCAGATCATAGCCAGAGAGACGGTGTGAGGCTGCTGTGGAATAGCAAATCATAGCCAGAGAGAGGGTGTGAGGGCATGAAGCTGCTGGGGAATAGCAGATCATAGCCAGAGAGACGGTGTGAGGCTGCTGTGGAATAGCAAATCATAGCCAGAGAGAGGGCGTGAGGGTTTAGGACTGCTGGGGAATAGCAAATCATAGCCAGAGAGAGAGGGCGTGAGGCTGCTAGGGAATAGCAGATCATAACCAGAGAAAGGGCGTGAGGGCATGAGGCTGCTGGGGAATAGCAGATCATAGCCAGAGAGGGTGTGAGGGCGTGAGGCTGCTGGGGAATAGCAGATCATAGCCATAGAAAGTTTGTGCGGCTGGTGGGGAATTGCAGATCATAGCCAGAGAGAGGGTGTGAGAGCGTGTGGCTGCTGGGGAATAGCAGAACATAGCCAGAGAGAGGGGCGTGAGGCTGCTTGGGAATAGCAGATCATAGCCAGAGAGAGGGTGTGAGGCTGCTGGGGAATAGCAGATTATAGCTAGAGAGGGCGTGAGGGTGTGAGGCTGCTGGGGAATAGCAGATCATAGCCGGAGAGGGGGTGTGAGGCTGCTGGGGAATAGTAGATCATAGCCAGAGAGAGGGTATGAGGGCGTGAGGCTGCTGGGGAATAGCAGATCATAGCCAGAGAGGGTGTGAGGGCGTGAGGCTGCTGGGGAATAGCAGATCATAGCCAGAGAGAGGGTGTGAGGCTGCTGGGGAATAGCAGATTATAGCTAGAGAGGGCGTGAGGGTGTGAGGCTGCTGGGGAATAGCAGATCATAGCCGGAGAGAGGGTGTGAGGTTGCTGGGGAATAGCAGATCATAGCCGGAGAGGGGGTGTGAGGCTGCTGGGGAATAGTAGATCATAGCCAGAGAGAGGGCGTAAAGGTGTGAGGCTACTGGGGAATAACAGATCATAGCCAGAGAGAGGGTGTGAGGCTGCTGGCGAATAGCAGATCATAGCCAGAGAGACGGTGTGCAGGCGTGAGGCTGCTGGGGGATAGCTGATCATAGCCAGAGAGAGGGTGTCAGGGTGTGAGGCTGCTGGGGGATAGCAGATCATATCAAAAGACAGGGTGTGAGGCTGCTGGGGAATAGAAGATCATAGCCAGAGAGAGGGCTTGAGGGTGTGAGGCTGCTGGGGAATGGGAGCTCTTAGCCAGAGAGCAGGTGTGAGGGTGTGAGGCTGCTGGGGAATAGCTGATCATAGCCAGAGAGAGGGTGTGAGGCTGCCGGGGGATAGCAGATCATAGCCGGTGTGAGGGTGTGAGGCTGCTAGGGGATAGCAGATCATAGCCAGAGAGAGGGTGTGAGACTGCAGGGGGATAGCAGATCATAGCCAGAGAGAGGGTGTGAGGCTGCTGGGGAATAGCAGATCATAGCCAGAGAGAGGGTGTGAGGGTGTGAGGCTGATGGGGAAGAGCTGATCATAGCCAGAGAGAGGGTGTCAGGGTGTGAGGCTGCTGGGGAATAGCAGATCATAGCCAGAGAGAGGGTGTGAGGGTGTGAGGCTGCTGGGGAATAGCAGATCATAGCCAGAGAGAGGGTGTGAGGGTGCTGGGGAATAGCAGATCATAGCCAGAGAGACGGTGTGCAGGCGTGAGGCTGCTGGGGAATAGAAGATCATAGCCAGAGAGAGGGCTCGAGGGTGTGCGGCTGCTGGGGAATAGCAGATCATAGCCAGAGAGACGGTGTGAGGCTGCTGTGGAATAGCAAATCATAGCCAGAGAGAGGGTGTGAGGGCATGAAGCTGCTGGGGAATAGCAGATCATAGCCAGAGAGAGGGTGTGAGGCTGCTGGGGAATAGCAGATCATAGCCAGAGAGAGGGTGTTACGGTGTGAGGCTGCTGGGGAATAGCAAAGCATAGCCAGATAGAGGGTGTGTGGGTGTGAGGCTGCTGGGGAATAGCAGATCATAGCCAGAGAGGGGATGTGAGGCTGCTGGGGAATAGCAGATCATAGCCGCCAGAGAGAGGGCATTAAAATGTGAGGCTGCTGGGGAATAGCAGATCATAGCCAGAGAGGGGGCGTGAAAGCGTGAGGCTGCTGGGGAATAGCAGATCATAGCCAGAGCGAGGGTGTGAGGCTGCTGGGGAATAGCAGATCATAGCCAGAGAGAGGGTGTGAGGCTGCTGAGGAATAGTAGATCATAGCCAGAGAGAGGGTGTGAGGCTGCTGGGGAATAGCAGATCATAGCCAGAGAGAGGGTGTGAGGGTTTACGACTGCTGGGGAATAGCAGATCATAGCCAGAGAGAGGGTGTGATGCTGCTAGGGAATAGCAGATCATAACCAGAGAAAGGGCGTAAAGGCATGAGGCTGCTGGGGAATAGCAAACCATAGCCAGAGAGAGAGGGCGTGAGGCTGCTGGGGAATAGCAGATCATAGCCAGAGAGTGTGTGAGGGCGTGAGGCTGCTGGGGAATAGCAGATCATAGCCATAGAAAGTTTGTGCGGCTGGTGGGGAATTGCAGATCATAGCCAGAGAGAGGGTGTGAGAGCGTGTGGCTGCTGGGGAATAGCAGATCATAGCCAGAGAGGGGGCGTGAGGCTGCTTGGGAATAGCAGATCATAGCCAGAAAGAGGGTGTGAGGCTGCTGGGGAATAGCAGATCATAGCCAGAGGGAGGGTGTGAGGGCATGAGGCTGCTGGGGAATAGCAGATCATAGCCAGAGAGAGCGTGTGAGGCTGCTGGGGAATAGCAGATCATAGCCAGAGGGAGGGTGTGAGGGTGTGAGGTTGCTGGGGAATAGCAGATTATAGCCGGAGAGGGGGTGTGAGGCTGCTGGGGAATAGTAGATCATAGCCAGAGAGAGGGCGTAAAGGCGTGAGGCTGCTGGGGAATAACAGATCATAGCCAGAGAGAGGGTGTGATGCTGATGGGGAATAGCAGATCATAGCCAGAGAGAGGGTGTGAGGCTGCTGGGGAATAGCAGATCATAGCCAGAGAGAGGGTGTGAGACTGCTGGGGGATAGCTGATCATAGCCAGAGAGAGGGTGACAGGGTGTGAGGCTGCTGGGGGATAGCAGATCATATCAAAAGACAGGGTGTGAGGCTGCTGGGGAATAGAAGATCATAGCCAGAGAGAGGGCTTGAGGGTGTGAGGCTGCTGGGGAATGGCAGCTCTTAGCCAGAGAGCAGGTGTGAGGGTGTTAGGCTGCTGGGGAATAGCTGATCATAGCCAGAGAGAGGGTGTGAGGCTGCTGGGGGATAGCAGATCATAGCCGGTGTGAGGGGTTGAGGCTGCTAGGGAATAGCAGATCATAGCCAGAGAGAGTGTGTGAGGCTGCAGGGCGATAGCAGATCATAGCCAGAGAGAGGGTGTGAGGCTGCTGGGGAATAGCAGATCATAGCCAGAGAGAGGGTGTGAGGGTGTGAGGCTGCTGGGGAATAGCTGATCATAGCCAGAGAGAGGATGTTAGGGTGCGAGGCTGCTGGGAAATAGCAAATCATAGCCAGAGAGAGGGTGTGAGGGTGTGAGGCTGCTGGGGAATAACAGATCATAGCCAGAGAGAGGGTGTGAGGCTGCTGGGGAATAGCTGATCATAGCCAGAGAGAGGGTGTCAGGGTGTGAGGCAGCTGGGGAATAGCAGATCATAGCCAGAGAGAGGGTGTTAGGGTGCGAGGCTGCTGGGAAATAGCAAATCATAGCCAGAGAGAGGGTGTGAGGGTGTGAAGCTGCTGGGGAATAGCAGATCATAGCCAGAGAGAAGGTGTGCAGGCGTGAGGCTGCTGGGGAATAGAAGATCATAGCCAGAGAGAGGGCTCGAGGGTGTGAGGCTGTTGGGGAATAGCAGATCATAGCCAGAGAGACGGAGTGAGGCTGCTGTGGAATAGCAAATCATAGCCAGAGAGAGGGTGTGAGGGCATGAAGCTGCTGGGGAATAGCAGATCATAGCCAAAGAGAGGGTGTGAGAGTGTGAGACTGCTGGGGAATAGCAGATTATAGCCAGAGAGAGGTTGTGAGGCTGCTGGGGAATAGCAGATCATAGCCAGAGAGAGGGTTTGAGGTTGCTGGGGAATAGCAGATCATAGCCGCAGAGAGGGCGTGAGGGTGTGAGGCTGCTGGGAAATAGCAGATCATAGCCAGAGAGATGGTGTGAGGTGTGAGGCTGCTGGGGAATAGCAGATCATAGCCAGACAGAGGGTTTGAGGTTGCTGGGGAATAGCAGATCATATCCAGAGAGAGTGTGCAAAGGTGTGATGCTGCTGGGGAATAGCAGATCATAGCCAGAGAGAGGGTGTCAGGCTGCTGGGGAATAGCAGATCATAGCCAGAGAGAGGGCGTGAGGCTGCTGAGGAATAGCAGATCATAGCCAGAGAGAGGGCGTGAGGCTGCTGGGGAATAGCAGATCATAGCCAGAGAGAGGGCGTGAGGGTTTACGGCTGCTGGGGAATAGCAGATCATAGCCAGAGAGAGGGTGTGAGGGTTTACGGCTGCTGGGGAATAGCAGATCATAGCCAGAGAGAGGGCATGAGGCTGCTGGGGAATAGCAAATCATAGCCAGAGAGAGAGCGCGAGGGTGTGAGGCTGCTTGGGAATAGCAGATCATAGCCAGAGAAAGGGTGTGCAGGCGTGAGGCTGCTGGGGAATAGAAGATCATAGCCAGAGAGAGGGCTCGAGGGTGTGAGGCTGCTGCGGAATAGCAGATCATAGCAAGAGAGGGTGTGAGGCTGTTGGGGCATGGCAGCTCTTAGCCAGAGAGCAGGTGTGAGAGTGTGAGGCTGCTGTGGAATAGCAGATCATAGCCAGAGAGAGGGTGTGAGGCTGCTGGGGGATAGCAGATCATAGCCAGAGAGAGTGTGTGGGGCTGCAGGGGAATAGCAGATCATAGCCAGAGAGAGGGTGTGAGGATGTGAGGCTGCTGGGGAATAGCTGAACATAGCCAGAGAGAGGGTGTCAGGGTGTGAGGCTGCTGGGGGATGGCAGATCATATCAAACGACAGGGTGTGAGGCTGCTGGGGAATAGAAGATCATAGCCAGAGAGAGGGCTCGAGGGTGTGAGGCTGCTGGGGAATGGCAGCTCTTAGCCAGAGAGCAGGTGTGAGGGTGTGAGGCTGCTGGGGAATAGCTGATCATAGCCAGGGAGAGGGTATGAGGATGCTGGGGGATAGCAGATCATAGCCGGTGTGAGGGTGTGAGGCTGCTAGGGAATAGCAGATCATAGCCAGAGAGAGGGTGTGAGGCTGCAGGGGGATAGAAGATCATAGCCAGAGAGAGGGTGTGAGGGTGTGAGACTGATGGGGAATAGCTGATCATAGCCAGAGAGAGGGTGTCAGGGTGTGAGGCTGCTGGGGAATAGCAGATCATAGCCAGAGAGAGGGTGTTATGGTGCGAGGCTGCTGGGAAATAGCAAATCATAGCCAGAGAGAGGGTGTGAGGCTGCTAGGGAATAGCAGATCATAGCCAGAGAGAGGGTGTGAGGCTGCTGGGGAATAGCAGATCATACCAGAGAGAGGGTGTGCAGGCGTGAGGCTGCTGGGGAATAGAAGATCATAGCCAGAGAGAGGGCTCGAGGGTTTGAGGCTGCTGGGGAATAGCAGATCATAGCCAGAGAGACGGTGTGAGGCTGCTGTGGAATAGCAAATCATATCCAGAGAGAGGGTGTGAGGGCATGAAGCTGCTGGTGGATAGCAGATCATAGCCAGAGAGAGGGTGTGAGACTGCTGGGGGATAGGTGATCATAGCCAGAGAGAGGGTGTCACAGTGTGAGGCTGCTGGGGAATAGCAAATCATAGCCATAGAGGGTGTGAGGGCGTGAGGCTGCTGGGGAATAGCAGATCATAGCCAGAGAGAGGGCGTGAGGGTGGGAGGCTGCTGGGGAATAGCAGATCACAGCCAGAGAGAGGGTGTGAGGCTGCTGGGGAATAGCAGATCATAGCCAGAGAGAGGGCATGAGGGCATGAAGATGCTGGGGAATAGCAGATCATAGCCAGAGAGAGGGTGTGAGGGTGTGAGGCAGCTGGGGAATAGCAGATCATAGCCAGATAGAGGATGTGAGGCTGCTGGGGAATAGCAGATAATAGCCAGAGAGAGGGTGTGAGGCTGCTGGGGAATAGCAAAGCATAGCCAGATAGAGGGTGTGAGACTGCTGGGGAATAGCAGATCATAGCCAGAGAGAGGGTGTGAGGCTGCTGGGGAATAGCAGATCATAGCCAGAGAGAGGGCATTAAAATGTGAGGCTCCTGGGGAATAGCAGATCATAGCCAGAGAGGGGGCGTGAGAGCGTGAGGCTGCTGGGGAATAGCAGATCATAGCCAGAGAGAGGGCGTGAGGCTGCTGAGGAATAGCAGATCATAGCCAGAGAGAGGGCGTGAGGCTGCTGGGGAATAGCAGATCATAGCCAGAGAGAGGGCGCGAGGCTGCTGGGGAATAGCAGATCATAGCCAGAGAGAGGGAGTGAGGGTTTACGGCTGCTGGGGAATAGCAGATCATAGCCAGAGAGAGGGTGTGATGCTGCTGGGGAATAGCAGATCATAGCCAGAGAGAGGGTGTGAGCCTGCTGGGAAATAGCAGATCATAGCCAGAGAGAGGGTGTGAGGGCGTGAGTCTGCTGGGGAATAGCAGATCATAGCCAGAGAGAGGGTGTGAGCCTGCTGGGAAATAGCAGATCATAGACAGAGAGAGGGTGTGAGGCTGCTGGGGAATAGCAGATCATAGCCAGAGAGGGTGTGAGGGTGTGAGGCTGCTGGGGAATAGCTGATCATAGCCAGAGAGAGGGTGTGAGACTGCTGGGGAATAGAAGATCATAGCCAGAGCGAGGGCTTGAGGGTGTGAGGCTGCTGGGGAATGGCAGCTCTTAGCCAGAGAGCAGGTGTGAGGGTGTGAGGCTGCTGGGGAATAGCTGATCATAGCCAGAGAGAGGGTGTGAGGCTGATGGGGAATAGCTGAACATAGCCAGAGAGAGGGTGTCAGGGTGTGAGGCTGCTGGGGAATAGCAGATCATAGCCAGAGAGAGGGTGTTAGGGTCCGAGGCTGCTGGGAAATAGCAAATCATAGCCAGAGAGAGGGTGTGAGGGTGTCAGGCTGCTGGGGAATAGCAGATCATAGCCAGAGAGAGGGTGTGCAGGCGTGAGGCTGCTGGGGAATAGAAGATCATAGCCAGAGAGAGGGTTCGAGGGTGTGAGGCTGCTGGGGAATAGCAGATCATAGCCAGAGAGACGGTGTGAGGCTGCTGTGGAATAGCAAATCATAGCCAGAGAGAGCGCGTAAAGGTGTGAGGCTGCTGGGGAACAACAGATCATAGCCAGAGAGAGGGTGTGAGGCTGCTGGGGAAGAGCAGATCATAGCAAGAGAAAGGGTGCAAGTGTGTGAGACTGCAGGGGGATAGGTGATCATAGCCAGAGAGAGGGTGTCAGGGTGTGAGGCTGCTGAGGAATAGCAGATCATAGCCAGAGAGAGGGCGTGAGGGCGTGAGGCTGCAGGGAATAGCATATCGTAGCCAGAGAGAGGGCTTGAGGTTGCGAGGCTGCTGAGGAATAGCAGATCATAGCCAGAGAGAGGGCGTGAGGGTGTGAGGCTGCTGGGGAATAGCAGATCACAGCCAGAGAGAGGGTGTGAGGCTGCTGGGGAATAGCAGATCATGGCCAGAGAGAGGGCATAAGGGTATGAAGCTGCTGGGGAATAGCAGATCATAGCCAGAGAGAGGGTGTGAGGCTGCTGGGGAATAGCAGATCATAGCCAGAGAGAGGGCATTAAAATGTGAGGCTGCTGGGGAATAGCAGATCATAGCCAGAGCGAGGGTGTGAGGCTGCTGGGGAATAGCAGATCATAGCCAGAGAGAGGGCGTGAGGCTGCTGGGGAATAGCAGCTCATAGCCAGAGAGAGGGCGTGAGGGTTTACGGCTGCTGGGGAATAGCAGATCATAGCCAGAGAGATTGTGTGATGCTGCTAGGGAATAGCAGATCATTACCAGAGAAAGGGCGTGAGGGCATGAGGCTGCTGGGGAATAGCAAATCATAGCCAGAGAGAGAGAGGGTGTGAGGCTGCTGGGGAATAGCAGATCATAGCCAGAGAGAGGGTGTGAGGGCGTGAGGCTGCTGGGGAATAGCAGATCATAGCCAGAGTGAGGGTGTGAGGCTGCTGGGGAATAGCAGATCATAGCCAGAGAGGGTGTGAGGGCGTGAGGCTGCTGGGGAATAGCAGATCATAGCCATAGAAAGTTTGTGAGGCTGGTGGGGAATTGCAGATCATAGCCAGAGAGAGGGTGTGAGAGCGTGTGGCTGCTGGGGAATAGCAGATCATAGCCAGAGAGGGGACGTGAGGCTGCTTGGGAATAGCAGATCATAGCCAGAGAGAGGGCGTGAGGCTGCTGGGGAATAGCAGATCATAGCCAGAGAGAGGGTGGGAGGCTGCTGGGGAATAGCAGATTATAGCTAGAGAGGGCGTGAGGGTGTGAGGCTGCTGGGGAATAGCAGATCATAGCCAGAGAGAGGGTGTGAGGTTGCTGGGGAATAGCAGATCATAGCCAGAGAGGGGATGTGAGGCTGCTGGGGAATAGAAGATCATAGCCAGAGAGAGGGTGTGAGGCTGCTGGTGGATAGCAGATCATAGCCGGTGTGAGGCTGCTAGGGAATAGCAGATCATAGCCAGAGAGAGGGGGTGAGGCTGCAGGGGGATAGCAGATCATAGCCAGAGAGAGGGTGTGAGGCTGCTGGGGAATAGCAGCTCATAGCCAGAGAGAGGGTGTGAGGCTGATGGGGAATAGCTGATCATAGCCAGAGAGAGGGTGTCAGGGTGTGAGGCTGCTGGGGAATAGCAGATCATAGCCAGAGAGAGGGTGTGAGGGTGTGAGGCTGCTGGGGAATAGCAGATCATAGCCAGAGAGAGGGTGTGAGGCTGCTGGGGAATAGCAGATCATAGCCAGAGAGACGGTGTGCAGGCGTGAGGCTGCTGGGGAATAGAAGATCATAGCCAGAGAGAGGGCTCGAGGGTGTGCGGCTGCTGGGGAATAGCAGATCATAGCCAGAGAGACGGTGTGAGGCTGCTGTGGAATAGCAAATCATAGCCAGAGAGAGGGTGTGAGGGCATGAAGCTGCTGGGGAATAGCAGATCATAGCCAAAGAGAGAGTGTGAGACTGCTGGGGAATAGCAGATCATAGCCAGAGAGAGGGTGTGAGGCTGCTGGGGAATAGTAGATCATAGCCAGAGAGAGCACGTAAAGGCGTGAGGGTGCTGGGGAACAACAGATCATAGCCAGAGAGAGGGTGTGAGGCTGCTGGGGAATAGCAGATCATAGCCAGAGAGAGGGTGTTACGGTGTGAGGCTGCTGGGGAATAGCAAAGCATAGCCAGATAGAGGGTGTGAGTGTGTGAGGCTGCTGGGGAATAGCAGATCATAGCCAGAGAGGGTGTGAGGCTGCTGGGGAATAGCAGATCATAGCCAGAGAGAGGGTGTTACGGTGTGAGGCTGCTGGGGAATAGCAGATCATAGCCAGAGCGAGGGTGTGAGGCTGCTGGGGAATAGCAGATCATAGCCAGAGAGAGGGCGTGAGGCTGCAGGGGAATAGCAGATCATAGCCAGAGAGAGGGCGTGAGGGTTTACGGCTGCTAGGGAATAGCAGATCATAGCCAGAGAGAGGGTGTGATGCTGCTAGGGAATAGCAGATCATAACCAGAGAAAGGGCGTGAGGGCATGAGGCTGCTGGGGAATAGCAGATCATAGCCAGAGAGAGGGTGTGAGCCTGCTGGGAAATAGCAGATCCTAGCCAGAGAGAGGGTGTGAGGGTGTGAGGCTGCTGGGGAATAGCAAATCATAGCCATAGAGGGTGTGAGGCTGCTGAGGAATAGCAGATCATAGCCAGAGAGAGGGCGCAAGGGCGTGAGGCTGCAGGGAATAGCATATCGTAGGCAGAGAGAGGGCTTGAGGGTGTGAGGCTGCTGGGGAATAGCAGATCATAGCCAGAGAGAGGGCGTGAGGGTGTGAGGCTGCTGGGGAATAGCCAGAGAGAGGGTGCGAGGCTGCTGGGGAATAGCAGATCATAGCCAGAGAGAGGGCATGAGGGCATGAAGCTGCTGGGGAATAGCAGATCATAGCCAGAGAGAGGGTGTGGGGGTGTGAGGCAGCTGGGGAATAGCAGATCATAGCCAGAGAGAGGGTGTGAGGCTGCTGGGGAATAGCAGATCATAGCCAGAGTGAGGGCATTAAAATGTGAGGCTGCTGGGGAATAGCAGATCATAGCCAGAGAGGGGTTGTGAGAGCGTGAGGCTGCTGGGGAATAGCAGATCATAGCCAGAGAGAGGGTGTTACGGTGTGCGGCTGCTGGGGAATAGCAAAGCATAACCAGAGAGAGGGCGTGAGGCTGCTGAGGAATAGCAGATCATAGCCAGAGAGAGGGCTTGAGGCTGCTGGGGAATAGCAGATCATATCCAGAGAGAGGGCGTGAGGGTTTACGGCTGCTGGGGAATAGCAGATCAAAGCCAGAGAGATTGTGTGATGCTGCTTGGGAATAGCAGATCATAACCAGAGAAAGGCCATGAGGGCATGAGGTTGCTGGGGAATAGCAAATCATAGCCAGAAAGAGGGGGTGTGAGGCTGCTGGGGAATAGCAGATCATAGCCAGAGAGAGGGTGTGAGGGCGTGAGGCTGCTGGGGAATAGCAGATCATAGCCAGAGAGAGGGTATGAGGGTGTGAGGCTGCTGGGGAATAGCAGATCATAGCCAGAGAGGGTGTGAGGGCGTGAGGCTGCTGGGGAATAGCAGATCATAGCCATAGAAAGTGTGTGAGGCTGGTGGGGAATTGCAGATCATAGCCAGAGAGAGGGCGTGAGGGTTTACGGCTGCTGGGGAATAGCAGATCATAGCCAGAGAGAGGGTGTGAGGCTGCTGGGGAATAGCAGATCATAGCCAGAGAGAGGGTGTGAGGGTGTGAGGCTGATGGGGAATAGCTGATCATAGCCAGAGAGAGGGTGTCAGGGTGTGAGGCTGCTGGGGAATAGCAGATCATAGCCAGAGAGAGGGTGTGAGGGTGTGAGGCTGCTGGGGAATAGCAGTTCATAGCCAGAGACAGGATGTGAGGCTGCTGGGGAATAGCAGATCATAGCCAGAGAGACGGTGTGCAGGCGTGAGGCTGCTGGGGAATAGAAGATCATAGCCAGAGAGAGGGCTCGAGGGTGTGCGGCTGCTGGGGAATAGCAGATCATAGCCAGAGAGACGGTGTGAGGCTGCTGTGGAATAGCAAATCATAGCCAGAGAGAGGGTGTGAGGGCATGAAGCTGCTGGGGAATAGCAGATCATAGCCAAAGAGAGAGTGTGAGACTGCTGGGGAATAGCAGATCATAGCCAGAGAGAGGGTGTGAGGCTGGTGGGTAATAGCAGATCATAGCCAGAGATAGGGTGTTACGGTGTGAGGCTGCTGGGGAATAGCAAAGCATAGCCAGATAGAGGGTGTGAGGCTGCTGGGCAATAGCAGATCATAGCCAGAGAGAGGGTGTGAGGCTGCTGGGGAATAGCAGATCATAGCCAGAGAGAGGGCATTAAAATGTGAGGCTGCTGGGGAAAAGCAGATTATAGCCAGAGAGGGGGCGTGAGAGCGTGAGGCTGCTGGGGAATAGCAGATCATAGCCAGAGCGAGGGTGTGAGGCTGCTGGGGAATAGCAGATCATTGCCAGAGAGAGGGCGTGAGGCTGCTGAGGAATAGCAGATCATAGCCAGAGAGAGGGCGTGAGGCTGCTGGGGAATAGCAGATCATAGCCAG
Source organism: Ambystoma mexicanum (assembly GCF_040938575.1). NCBI lineage: Eukaryota > Metazoa > Chordata > Amphibia > Caudata > Ambystomatidae > Ambystoma > Ambystoma mexicanum. The sequence continues at coordinate 249,183,025 of NC_090921.1, read as the reverse complement.
AGAGAGGGCGTGAGGGTTTACGGCTGCTGGGGAATAGCAGATCATAGCCAGAGAGACGGTGTGATGCTGCTAGGGAATAGCAGATCATAACCAGAGAAAGGGCGTGAGGGCATGAGGCTGCTGGGGAATAGCAAATCATAGCCAGAGAGAGAGGGTGTGAGGCTGCTGAGGAATAGCAGATCATATTCAGAGAGAGAGGGCGTGAGGCTGCTGGGGAATAGCAGATCACAGCCAGAGAGGGTGTGAGGGCGTGAGGCTGCTGGGGAATAGCAGATCATAGCCATAGAAAGTTTGTGCGGCTGGTGGGGAATTGCAGATCATAGCCAGAGAGAGGGTGTGAGAGCGTGTGGCTGCTGGGGAATAGCAGATCATAGCCAGAGAGGGGGCGTGAGGCTGCTTGGGAATAGCAGATCATAGCCAGAAAGAGGGCGTGAGGCTGCTGGGGAATAGCAGATCATAGCCAGAGAGAGGGTGTCAGGGTGTGAGGCTGCTGGGGAATAGCAGATCATAGCCAGAGAGAGGGTGTGAGGCTGCTGGGGAATAGCAGATCATAGCCAGAGAGACGGTGTGCAGGCGTGAGGCTGCTGGGGGATAGAAGATCATAGCCAGAGAGAGGGCTCGAGGGTGTGCGGCTGCTGGGGAATAGCAGATCATAGCCAGAGAGACGGTGTGAGGCTGCTGTGGAATAGCAAATCATAGCCAGAGAGAGGGTGTGAGGGCATGAAGCTGCTGGGGAATAGCAGATCATAGCCAGAGAGACGGTGTGAGGCTGCTGTGGAATAGCAAATCATAGCCAGAGAGAGGGCGTGAGGGTTTAGGACTGCTGGGGAATAGCAAATCATAGCCAGAGAGAGAGGGCGTGAGGCTGCTAGGGAATAGCAGATCATAACCAGAGAAAGGGCGTGAGGGCATGAGGCTGCTGGGGAATAGCAGATCATAGCCAGAGAGGGTGTGAGGGCGTGAGGCTGCTGGGGAATAGCAGATCATAGCCATAGAAAGTTTGTGCGGCTGGTGGGGAATTGCAGATCATAGCCAGAGAGAGGGTGTGAGAGCGTGTGGCTGCTGGGGAATAGCAGAACATAGCCAGAGAGAGGGGCGTGAGGCTGCTTGGGAATAGCAGATCATAGCCAGAGAGAGGGTGTGAGGCTGCTGGGGAATAGCAGATTATAGCTAGAGAGGGCGTGAGGGTGTGAGGCTGCTGGGGAATAGCAGATCATAGCCGGAGAGGGGGTGTGAGGCTGCTGGGGAATAGTAGATCATAGCCAGAGAGAGGGTATGAGGGCGTGAGGCTGCTGGGGAATAGCAGATCATAGCCAGAGAGGGTGTGAGGGCGTGAGGCTGCTGGGGAATAGCAGATCATAGCCAGAGAGAGGGTGTGAGGCTGCTGGGGAATAGCAGATTATAGCTAGAGAGGGCGTGAGGGTGTGAGGCTGCTGGGGAATAGCAGATCATAGCCGGAGAGAGGGTGTGAGGTTGCTGGGGAATAGCAGATCATAGCCGGAGAGGGGGTGTGAGGCTGCTGGGGAATAGTAGATCATAGCCAGAGAGAGGGCGTAAAGGCGTGAGGCTACTGGGGAATAACAGATCATAGCCAGAGAGAGGGTGTGAGGCTGCTGGCGAATAGCAGATCATAGCCAGAGAGACGGTGTGCAGGCGTGAGGCTGCTGGGGGATAGCTGATCATAGCCAGAGAGAGGGTGTCAGGGTGTGAGGCTGCTGGGGGATAGCAGATCATATCAAAAGACAGGGTGTGAGGCTGCTGGGGAATAGAAGATCATAGCCAGAGAGAGGGCTTGAGGGTGTGAGGCTGCTGGGGAATGGGAGCTCTTAGCCAGAGAGCAGGTGTGAGGGTGTGAGGCTGCTGGGGAATAGCTGATCATAGCCAGAGAGAGGGTGTGAGGCTGCCGGGGGATAGCAGATCATAGCCGGTGTGAGGGTGTGAGGCTGCTAGGGGATAGCAGATCATAGCCAGAGAGAGGGTGTGAGACTGCAGGGGGATAGCAGATCATAGCCAGAGAGAGGGTGTGAGGCTGCTGGGGAATAGCAGATCATAGCCAGAGAGAGGGTGTGAGGGTGTGAGGCTGATGGGGAAGAGCTGATCATAGCCAGAGAGAGGGTGTCAGGGTGTGAGGCTGCTGGGGAATAGCAGATCATAGCCAGAGAGAGGGTGTGAGGGTGTGAGGCTGCTGGGGAATAGCAGATCATAGCCAGAGAGAGGGTGTGAGGGTGCTGGGGAATAGCAGATCATAGCCAGAGAGACGGTGTGCAGGCGTGAGGCTGCTGGGGAATAGAAGATCATAGCCAGAGAGAGGGCTCGAGGGTGTGCGGCTGCTGGGGAATAGCAGATCATAGCCAGAGAGACGGTGTGAGGCTGCTGTGGAATAGCAAATCATAGCCAGAGAGAGGGTGTGAGGGCATGAAGCTGCTGGGGAATAGCAGATCATAGCCAGAGAGAGGGTGTGAGGCTGCTGGGGAATAGCAGATCATAGCCAGAGAGAGGGTGTTACGGTGTGAGGCTGCTGGGGAATAGCAAAGCATAGCCAGATAGAGGGTGTGTGGGTGTGAGGCTGCTGGGGAATAGCAGATCATAGCCAGAGAGGGGGTGTGAGGCTGCTGGGGAATAGCAGATCATAGCCGCCAGAGAGAGGGCATTAAAATGTGAGGCTGCTGGGGAATAGCAGATCATAGCCAGAGAGGGGGCGTGAAAGCGTGAGGCTGCTGGGGAATAGCAGATCATAGCCAGAGCGAGGGTGTGAGGCTGCTGGGGAATAGCAGATCATAGCCAGAGAGAGGGTGTGAGGCTGCTGAGGAATAGTAGATCATAGCCAGAGAGAGGGTGTGAGGCTGCTGGGGAATAGCAGATCATAGCCAGAGAGAGGGTGTGAGGGTTTACGACTGCTGGGGAATAGCAGATCATAGCCAGAGAGAGGGTGTGATGCTGCTAGGGAATAGCAGATCATAACCAGAGAAAGGGCGTAAAGGCATGAGGCTGCTGGGGAATAGCAAACCATAGCCAGAGAGAGAGGGCGTGAGGCTGCTGGGGAATAGCAGATCATAGCCAGAGAGTGTGTGAGGGCGTGAGGCTGCTGGGGAATAGCAGATCATAGCCATAGAAAGTTTGTGCGGCTGGTGGGGAATTGCAGATCATAGCCAGAGAGAGGGTGTGAGAGCGTGTGGCTGCTGGGGAATAGCAGATCATAGCCAGAGAGGGGGCGTGAGGCTGCTTGGGAATAGCAGATCATAGCCAGAAAGAGGGTGTGAGGCTGCTGGGGAATAGCAGATCATAGCCAGAGGGAGGGTGTGAGGGCATGAGGCTGCTGGGGAATAGCAGATCATAGCCAGAGAGAGCGTGTGAGGCTGCTGGGGAATAGCAGATCATAGCCAGAGGGAGGGTGTGAGGGTGTGAGGTTGCTGGGGAATAGCAGATTATAGCCGGAGAGGGGGTGTGAGGCTGCTGGGGAATAGTAGATCATAGCCAGAGAGAGGGCGTAAAGGCGTGAGGCTGCTGGGGAATAACAGATCATAGCCAGAGAGAGGGTGTGATGCTGATGGGGAATAGCAGATCATAGCCAGAGAGAGGGTGTGAGGCTGCTGGGGAATAGCAGATCATAGCCAGAGAGAGGGTGTGAGACTGCTGGGGGATAGCTGATCATAGCCAGAGAGAGGGTGACAGGGTGTGAGGCTGCTGGGGGATAGCAGATCATATCAAAAGACAGGGTGTGAGGCTGCTGGGGAATAGAAGATCATAGCCAGAGAGAGGGCTTGAGGGTGTGAGGCTGCTGGGGAATGGCAGCTCTTAGCCAGAGAGCAGGTGTGAGGGTGTTAGGCTGCTGGGGAATAGCTGATCATAGCCAGAGAGAGGGTGTGAGGCTGCTGGGGGATAGCAGATCATAGCCGGTGTGAGGGGTTGAGGCTGCTAGGGAATAGCAGATCATAGCCAGAGAGAGTGTGTGAGGCTGCAGGGCGATAGCAGATCATAGCCAGAGAGAGGGTGTGAGGCTGCTGGGGAATAGCAGATCATAGCCGGTGTGAGGGTGTGAGGGTGTGAGGCTGCTGGGGAATAGCTGATCATAGCCAGAGAGAGGATGTTAGGGTGCGAGGCTGCTGGGAAATAGCAAATCATAGCCAGAGAGAGGGTGTGAGGGTGTGAGGCTGCTGGGGAATAACAGATCATAGCCAGAGAGAGGGTGTGAGGCTGCTGGGGAATAGCTGATCATAGCCAGAGAGAGGGTGTCAGGGTGTGAGGCAGCTGGGGAATAGCAGATCATAGCCAGAGAGAGGGTGTTAGGGTGCGAGGCTGCTGGGAAATAGCAAATCATAGCCAGAGAGAGGGTGTGAGGGTGTGAAGCTGCTGGGGAATAGCAGATCATAGCCAGAGAGAAGGTGTGCAGGCGTGAGGCTGCTGGGGAATAGAAGATCATAGCCAGAGAGAGGGCTCGAGGGTGTGAGGCTGTTGGGGAATAGCAGATCATAGCCAGAGAGACGGAGTGAGGCTGCTGTGGAATAGCAAATCATAGCCAGAGAGAGGGTGTGAGGGCATGAAGCTGCTGGGGAATAGCAGATCATAGCCAAAGAGAGGGTGTGAGAGTGTGAGACTGCTGGGGAATAGCAGATTATAGCCAGAGAGAGGTTGTGAGGCTGCTGGGGAATAGCAGATCATAGTAAGAGAAAGGGTGCGAGTGTGTGAGACTGCTGGGGGATAGGTGATCATAGCCAGAGAGAGGGTGTCAGAGTGTGTGGCTGCTGGGGAATAGCAAATCATAGCCAGAGAGAGGGCGCGAGGGCGTGAGGCTGCAGGGAATAGCATATCGTAGGCAGAGAGAGGGCTTGAGGGTGTGAGGATGCTGGGGAATAGCAGATCATAGCCGGTGTGAGGCTGCTGGGGAATAACAGATCAGAGCCAGAGAGAGGGTGTGAGGCTGCTGGGGAATAGCAGATCATAGCCAGAGAGAGGGCATGAGGGCATGAAGCTGCTGGGGAATAGCATATCATAGCCAGAGAGAGGGTGTGAGGCAGCTGGGGAATAGCAGATCATAGCCAGAGAGAGGGTGTGAGGCTGCTGGTGAATAACAGATCATAGCCAGAGAGAGGGCGTGAGGCTGCTGGGGAATAGCAGATCATAGCCAGAGAGGGCGTGAGGGGGTGAGGCTGCTGGGGAATAGCTGATCATAGCCAGAGACAGGGTGTTACGGTGTGAGGCTGCTGGGGAATAGCAAAGCATAGCCAGTTAGAGGGTGTGAGGGTGTGAGGCTGCTGGGGAATTGCAGATCATAGCCAGAGAGAGGGCGTGAGGCTGCAGGGAATAGCATATCGTAGGCAGAGAGAGGGCTTGAGGGTGTGAGGATGCTGGGGAATAGCAGATCATAGCCGGTGTGAGGCTGCTGGGGAATAGCAGATCAGAGCCAGAGAGAGGGTGTGAGGCTGCTGGGGAATAGCAGATCATAGCCAGAGAGAGGGCATGAGGGCATGAAGCTGCTGGGGAATAGCAGATCATAGCCAGAGAGAGGGTGTGAGGCAGCTGGGGAATAGCAGATCATAGCCAGAGAGAGGGTGTGAGGCTGCTGGTGAATAACAGATCATAGCCAGAGAGAGGGCGTGAGGCTGCTGGGGAATAGCAGATCATAGCCAGAGAGGGCGTGAGGGGGTGAGGCTGCTGGGGAATAGCTGATCATAGCCAGAGACAGGGTGTTACGGTGTGAGGCTGCTGGGGAATAGCAAAGCATAGCCAGTTAGAGGGTGTGAGGGTGTGAGGCTGCTGGGGAATTGCAGATCATAGCCAGAGAGAGGGTGTGAGGCTGCTGGGGAATAGCAGATCATAGCCAGAGAGAGGGCATTAAAATGTGAGGCTGCTGGGGAATAGCAGATCATAGCCAGAGAGGGGGCGCGAGAGCGTGAGGCTGCTGGGGAATAGCAGATCATAGCCAGAGAGAGGGTGTGAGGCTGCTGGGGAATAGCAGATCATAGCCAGAGAGAGGGTGTGAGGCTGCTGGGGAAAAGCAGATCATAGCCAGAGAGAGGGTGCGAGGGTGTGAGACTGCTGGGGGATAGCAGATCATAGCCAGAGAGAGGGTGTGAGGGTGTGAGGTTGCTGGGGAATAGCAGATCATAGCCAGAGAGAGGGTGTGAGGCTGCTGGGGAATAGCAGATCATAGCCAGAGAGAGGGTGTGAGAGTGTAAGGCTGCTGGTGAATAACAGATCATAGCCAGAGAGAGGGCATTAAAATGTGAGGCTGCTGGGGAATAACAGATCATAGCCAGAGAGGGGGCGCGAGAGCGTGAGGCTGCTGGGGAATAGCAGATCATAGCCAGAGAGAGTGTGTGAGGCTGCTGGCGAATAGCAGATCATAGCCAGAGAGAGGGTGTGAGGCTGCTGAGGAATAGCAGATCATAGCCAGAGAGAGGGCTTGAGGCTGCTGGGGAATAGCAGATCACAGCCAGAGAGAGGGCGTGAGGGTTTACGGCTGCTGGGGAATAGCAGCTCATAGCCAGAGAGAGGGTGTGATGCTGCTAGGGAATAGCAGATCATAACCAGAGAAAGGGCATGAGGGCGTGAGGCTGCTGGGGAATAGCAGATCATAGCCATAGAATGTTTGTGAGGCTTGTGGGGAATTGCAGATCATAGCCAGAGAGAGGGTGTGAGAGCGTGTGGCTGCTGGGGAATAGCAGATCATAGCCAGAGAGGGGGCGTGAGGCTGCTTGGGAATAGCAGATCATAGCCAGAGAGAGGGTGTGAGGCTGCTGGGGAATAGCAGATTATAGCTAGAGAGAGGGTGTGAGGGTGTGAGGTTGCTGGGGAATAGCAGATCATAACCGGAGAGGGGGTGTGAGGCTGCTGGGGAATAGTAGATCATAGCCAGAGAGAGGGTGTGAGGCTGCTGGGGAAACGCAGATCATAGCCATAGAGAGGGTGTGAGACTGCTGGGGGATAGCTGATCATAGGCAGAGAGAGGGTGTCAGGGTGTGAGGCTGCTGGGGAATAGCAGATCATAGCCAGAGAGAGGGTGTGAGGTTGCCGGGGAATAGCAGATCATAGCCAGAGAGAGGGTGTGAGGCTGCAGGGAATAGCATATCATAGGTAGAGAGAGGGCGTGAGGGCATGAAGCTGCTGGGGAATAACAGATCATAGCCAGAGAGAGGGTGTGAGGGTGTGAGGCTGCTGGGGAATAGCAGATCATAGCCAGAGAGAGGGTGTGAGGCTACTGGGGAATAGCAGATCATAGCCAGAGAGGGGGTGTGCTGGGGAATAGCAGATCATAGCCAGAGAGAGGGCGTGAGATTGTGAGGCTGCTGGGGAATAGCAGATCATAGCCAGAGAGAGGGTGTGAGGCTGCTGGGGAATGGCAGATCATAGCCAGAGAGAGGGTGTGAGGGTGTGAGGCTGCTGGGGAATAGCAGATCATAGCCAGAGATAGGGTGTGAGCCTGCTGGGAAATAGCAGATCATAGCCAGAGAGAGGGTGTGAGGCTGCTGGGGAATAGCAGATCATAGCCAGAGAGAGGGTATGAAGGCGTGAGGCTGCTGCGGAATAGCAGATCATAGCCAGAGAGGGTGTGAGGGCGTGAGGCTGCTGGGGAATAGCAGATCATAGCCAGAGAGAGGGCGTGAGGGCGTGAGGCTGCTGGGGAATAGCAGATCATAGCCAGAGATAGGGTGTGAGCCTGCTGGGAAATAGCAGATCATAGCCAGAGAGAGGGCGTGAGGCTGCTGGTGAATAGCAGATCATGGCCAGAGAGAGGGTGTGAGGGCATGAGGCTGCTGGGGAATAGCAGATCATAGCCAGAGAGAGGGTGTGAGGCTGCTGGGGAATAGCAGATTATAGCTAGAGAGGGCGTGAGACTGCTTGGGAATAACAGATCATAGCCAGAGAGAGGGTGTGAGGCTGCTAGGGAATAGCAGATCATAGCCAGAGAGAGGGTTTGATGTTGCTGGGGAATAGCAGATCATAGCCAGAGAGAGGGTGTGAGGGCGTGTGGCTACTGGGGAATAACAGATCATAGCCAGAGAGGGGGCGTGAGGCTGCTTGGGAATAGCAGATTATAGCCAGAGAGAAGGCGTGAGGCTGCTGGGGAATAGCAGATCATAGCCAGAGAGAGGGTTTGATGTTGCTGGGGAATAGCAGATCATAGCCAGAGAGAGGGTGTGAGGGCGTGCGGCTACTGGGGAATAACAGATCATAGCCAGAGAGGGGGCGTGAGGCTGCTTGGGAATAGCAGATTATAGCCAGAGAGAAGGCGTGAGGCTGCTGGGGAATAGCAGATCATAGCCAGAGAGAGGGTGTGAGGGCGTGAGGCTGGTGGGGAATTGCAGATCATAGCCAGAGAGAGGGTGTGAGGGCGTGTGGCTGCTGGGGAATAGCAGATCATAACCAGAGAGGGGGGCGTGAGGCTGCTTGGGAATAGCAGATCATAGCCAGAGAGAGGGCGTGAGGCTGCTGGGGAATAGCAGATCATAGCCAGAGAGAGGGTGTGAGGGCATGACGCTGCTGGGGAATAGCAGATCATAGCCAGAGAGAGGGTGTGAGGTTGCTGGGGAATAGCAGATTATAGCTAGAGAGGGCGTGAGGGTGTAAGGCTGCTGGGGAATAGTAGATCATAGCCAGAGAGAGGGCGTAAAGGCGTGAGGCTGCTGGGGAATAACAGATCATAGTCAGAGAGTGGGTGTGATGCTGCTGGGGAATAGCAGATCATAGCCAGAGAGAGGGTGTCATGCTGCTGGGGAATAGCAGATCATAGCCAGAGAGAGGTCGTGAGGCTGCTGAGGAATAGCAGATCATAGCCAGAGAGCGGGCGTGAGGGTTTACGGCTGCTGGGGAATAGCAGATCATAGCCAGAGAGAGGGTGTGATGCTGCTAGGGAATAGCAGATCATAACCAGAGAAAGGGCGTGAGGGCATGAGGCTGCTGGGGAATAGCAAATCATAGCCAGAGAGAGAGGGTGTGAGGCTGCTGGGGAATAGCAGATCATAGCCAGAGAGAGGGTGTGAGCCTGCTGGGAAACAGCAGATCATAGCCAGAGAGAGGGTGTGAGGGTGTGAGGTTGCTGGGAAATAGCAGATCATAGCCAGAGAGATGGTGTGAGGTGTGAGGCTGCTGGGGAATAGCAGATCATAGCCAGAGAGTGGCGTAAGAGTTCCAGTGATGGAGGAGGGCAGGGGTAAAGGGGTGCTCTAATAGGAAGCCTGGGAGAGGAAGGGGCGCAGGTAAGGGGTGGACTGGATACAGTGAGAATTGAGGCTCGGGCATTGGGCAGGAGACTCTTTCTGCGCTGGGGCAAGAGTAGGCTTAGGAGTGGGGTACAAGGTCAGATGTACGGACTAGCAGTTTAGTAGAAAATCCTAAGACCAGAGCCAGGGAGACTGGAGCAGGTCTGGTGGGCGCGGCTGGAGGGAGTTGGCGGAAAGTACAGGCTCGTGGGATGAGAATTCTGCATCAGGGTGCAAAGGAAGGGGCAGAGGACAGCAGCGGCAGGGGAAGCAGGGATGGCACTATAGAGCTGGTGGGCAGTAAAAGAAAGGAGCCAAAGGCAGAGTTGCGGGGGCGGGAGCAGTAGCGTGTGCTGGGGGGTGTAGGGGTGGGAGGGGCTCACCTTTAGGTTCTTCCACCAGTACTTGCGCTTGAGTTTGGCTGCACTGGTCTCAAACTGGGAGGCTCCGGCCTGCAGGGCATCGGCGCGATCGTCCAGCTCTGATAACTTCTGATCCCGCTCCAGAACCTTGTCCACGTTCACTCTCATGATGTCCACCACCTGGGGGAGCAGGAGGCAGTAAGATACACGTGAGGAGAGGGAAAGGGCGAGGGGGAGGGGCAGGGGACGGGGAAGCAGTAAGAGACAGAGCAAGAAGGCGAGTGGACAGCACACAGAAGCCCATATGCAGAATTAGATGCATTACAAAAGACACCTCTGTGATGGCGCACACTATGTGTTCTAGATCTAGCTGCAAGTTCCCAAACGAATTGGGCCTACCTCTCTCGGGAGGATAGCTCAGGGGCAACGTGCTCGCCTTAGAAGCAAGACGACACGGAGCAACACAGGTTCGGATCCCCGGGTCCGCGCTTAGAAACCTCTGGGTATTAAGCGCGTTCTAAATAACCTATCATATCATATCATATATCAAAAAGTCCTACTGCTCTGTGGTCTTGTTCACCCCAGCAAAACAGCACACAATATTCAGAGATGGGATAGCAGGGGTGTACACCAGCACCCACAACAATGGGCTGTACACGCAGAGCACAGACTGGAACAGTTGAATAACAGCAGGTGGGAGCTGAAAAAACATGTCTTATTGAGAATACGTGAATGGACCTGGAGCAGGCATAATTCCACTGGGCCACTTTTCGCTTGCCGCTATAGCACATTCCTGAATTGTTAGTGAAGGACGGTAAACAATAAGTTATTATCTGCGCTTTTAAATAAAAAGAAAAGCAGAAAACAAATTAATTGATTTAATCTGTAAAAGGATCTAAAGATAGGGAACAGAAGTCATATAGTTCACTGCCGTGATTTATAAAACTCGCTAGCCAGAGCAATGGCAATGGGAAAATAAGTTAAAAGTAAAGATGGCTGCCCTTATCACCTAAAAATGTGGTGGTCGTAATCAATTACAGGATAAGTCATATGTTAGTTCAGTGAGATGGGGAATGAGTGGCCAAGAGATGGATTGTTTGGGGAAAGTGCACAGCACAGAGCAGATGATCCACACAGGGCTCATCAGCCCCCAAACAGCTTGTATGCCCCTCACCAAAGGACACTGGTATATCAGAGGGGAAACCTTTGCTCAAAAACGAAGGACAAAGCCAGTAGAGCTAGAGAGGATATCCAATGGCACACCACCTGTCTCAGACTCTACTAATAACCCAGGAGAGCTAGAGAGGATATCCAATGGCACACTAACAGTCTCAGACTCTAGTAATAACCCAGTAGAGCTAGAGAGGATATCCAATGGCACACTAACGGTCTCAGACTCTAGTAATAACCCACGAGAGCTAGAGAGGATATCCAATGGCACACTAACTGTCTCGGACTCTAGTAATAACTCAGTAGACCTGGGGAGGATATCCAATGGCACACTAACAGTCTCAGACTCTAGTAATAACCCACGAGAGCTAGAGAGGATATCCAATGGCACACTAACAGTCTCAGACTCTAGTAATAACCCAGTAGAGCTAGAGAGGATATCCAATGGCACACTAACAGTCTCAGACTCTAGTAATAACCCAGTAGAGCTAGAGAGGATATCCAATGGCACACTAACAGTCTCAGACTCTAGTAATAACCCATTAGAGCTAGAGAGGATATCCAATGGCACACCACCTGTATCAGACTCTACTAATAACCCAGGAGAGCTAGAGAGGATATCCAATGGCACACTAACGGTCTCAGACTCTAGTAATAACCCAGTAGAGCTAGAGAGGATATCCAATGGCACACCACCTGTATCAGACTCTACTAATAACCCAGGAGAGCTAGAGAGGATATCCAATGGCACACTAACGGTCTCAGACTCTAGTAATAACCCAGTAGAGCTAGAGAGGATATCCAATGGCACACTAACTGTCTCAGACTCTAGTAATAACTCAGTAGACCTGGGGAGGATATCCAATGGAACACTAACGGTCTCAGACTCTACTAATAACCCACGGGAGCTAGAGAGGATATCCAATGGCACACCAACTCTTTCTCTGAGCTGTAACTGGCCAGGGCTCAGGCATGAGTTGAGATTAGATTTCTTTTAGGAACTGCAAGGGAACCCATAGGTTTGTTGACTAGCAATGTCATGAAAGCCAGAGTTTCTACCTGAACAGACCAGGCTGCACAGAGTGTTGCAGCACACAGAACCTTTTGGCAATGTTCACCTGGGGGTGGGGCGTGTGCAATTCATGCATCTTCATAGGTCATGTTCGCTGCAGCTTCTACTCCACACTGAGCAGCAGTTTCCATTTCTTGAAAATCGCCTTGCTGTGCTTATTCTGGAGACAATGGCCTCTCATATGGTACCCTTTAGAAATGCCTTGTAACCAATACTCCCCTCCCCCCAAATAATGACGAGGAACGTACGGCAGATAAAGGGTCATCACTTTGCGATGCTAAGGTACAGACTGAGTGTGGAGTCACAGAATGCTTTTCCTGACACACACACACGCTATTTAGGCATCCATCTGGCAGGTGTTCACTCCGACTGGGCACTGCTTCCTCCAGGTCTGAACAAATTAAGAAGGTCCCCGTGACAAGGCCTGAGCTCAAGATCATGGAGTGGTTTTGCCCCTGGTTCCCATAAGCGTTCATGTCCTCCCCCCGCCTTCTCCCCCAACAGGTACACACCTCATCCACTTGAGCCTGGGTCTGCTGGAGCCTCCGGTTACTGGTCAGGTTTGGTGGAGGTGCGGGCGCACCATCTCCACTAGCAGCAGGGGGTCCTGGAGCAGACCTGAGTAGACAAAGAGAACAATTTATAAATTGGCAAGCCACAGGATGGATTGTGTGGTGCGCCATTGCACATGCCTGAGAAAGCAACAATGGGAAACACCCAGAAGAGAGCACTTGTGGGCTGTGCACAGGTGTGATGGAAGGGGACAGCCCCGGGAGGAACCAGTCAAAAGCAGAGCACATGACTGAGGGATGGAGCAAAGGAACTAGTAGAAATGATACAGTGCATAGTGCAAATAATGTTTTCTTTAAAGACAGAACCACGTGCATTTGGCATCTTTATGGTGAAGCGCCAGCATTTCCTAACTCAAGGGCCCACATTTGAGAAATCAGGAAGGCTGACCATTGTGGTAGGGGCCGGAGTCCTGGGACAAGAACATTTCTCTTGCATCCATGTTTCTTTCCAAAGCGAGTTCTGGTGCCCCCCAACTTCATCTGATGTAAAGCCAGGAAAGGGTGAGTTCTCACTAACCTGTACCAATCATCTTAAGAACACAGTGCAGTGAGAGGGCACCTGCCAACTTAAGACATCGCCAACCTGAAGTGCACAACATTATCGAGGCCACCCACATGGTCAGCCCCACCCTATGAACTATGCACCCCGGCATATGGCGGGGATAACTCTTCTGAAACTGAGAGGGGTCATTACCTGGGTTAAAGCTGCCCTCACATCTGGTTCTCAAGTCTGAGAACATCAGTGACCTTTACCCAATAGAAAGCAGTCATTGCCCAAAGCCAAAACCTGGGAGAGTGGGACGCGGACGGGCAAAAAGCGCAATCATGCGATGGAGGACGGCTCAAGCTGCCTTGTGGGGTTTCAATGCAGCCCCGAGACTCAAATGTACTAGACCTGGGCACGTGGAGCCTAGAAATGCAGAAATCCATTCCTGTAATTTGTAAGCACACTTGATTGGCAGACGGGAAGGCCAGCTGGCAATTCGAACACTGCATGAAGTGTGCCATGTGTGCGAACGACAGGGCTGGAATGAAATGAGACCTACCTTCCATTACAGAATATTGAGACATTGAAATGCACTCTTCCCAAAGAGAAAACGGCCATAGAAATGAATATCTTTTGCAGTTTGGTTAGAAAGGAACAGTTTTTTGGACACTCCCTGGCCTGAACCATTCAAATGTATATCATAATGGGAACTTTTGGGCCATGGAGTGAGGGGGCGTGACTTGTACAAATATAAATGTTCCTATTCATTAATAAATAAATATCCTTTCTACACACCGGCCTGATTTTTGGCTTGTCTATGGCCCAGGGGTGAGGCATCTTCGTGGTACAACATGGTTCATAGACAGGGCTAGATTGAATTATAGAAACGGGTATATTGGTGTGGCACTTTTGTGGGGTTGGGGGGGGGTGAACTCCCTGCATTAATGGTTGCTAGGCTTTCCTGTTTTCAGTGAAATCCGATAAACACTGGAAAAACACCCCCGGAAGAAAAAGTGTCTCCTAGCTTTAAACTGTGGTCCCTTAGTATGAGCAGGGATGGGATGAAGTTTGGAGTTGAAGGGGTGGCTGAAGAGGGGGCTTGGCAGACAACAGGTAAAGGGCCCTTGTCCCTTTCCCCATCTATAATCGTTTGCTTTCTCCCTTTGCTTCTCCTCTTGTCCCCTGACCCTATTAAAAAAAACCTATACTTTCAATGCTACATCATTTTCTTTGTAAATAAAAATGTATTCCTATGTGGCCAGAGCTATTTTGAGGAATTATAGACAAATTGCAGCCATGTTTATGGTTGCCGATTCACGTTATAAAATTGGCTAAAATTCATCAAAATAGCCCTTGACCAAAAAATAGTTTAACATGAATTTTTCAGTTTCTCAGTTTGTGGTCTGAAAAGTGTCAGCTGCCCGTCAGCTTTAAAAGGAAAAGCTGTGTGAAAGGAAAGCTGTGTGAGGCTTCCTTGTACGAGACTTGCGTGAGGCCACAGTGTCACGTCACCTCCCAACCTCATGTGGCTCTCTAGAGCACCGGCACCCAGCAGCCCATCAGAAGCCGCAGGCCCCGATTGCTGCTTACCACTTTCTTCAAGGAGAGTTTTTAAATTAGGAGAGATTTATAAATGATGGCTCATTGAAGGCATATACGTGGTTGGACAGCGTAACTTGAGGGCTGACATAACCCCCTTTTCTTTTAGGTTGGCAAGCTTGCTCAAGTGGTTGGCTACCAAGATTTTACCCAGGTTGTCAAGCACTTGTCTTGTATTGGAATTTTGTTTTCCAGGGACTATTTCACTACAGATTGCTGGGTTTAAAGGTGAGCACCTTTTATACTTTTCCGGCATTTTTATTGGAACATTTACTCGCTCTGGTTATTTTTCTGGTGTTCATTACTTTTTTTAAAAGTCCAATGCTCTTTTGTCTTGCACACTTCCTTCTAAGGGGAAGGTCAATAGAACTACATGGTTATATTTCACTTTAAGATATGTTCACTTACTGGGCGTATATTCATGGGTGCCAGCTTTTGATTTTCGCTATTGGGGCAAAAGTTCCCACACAGAGTGAAGCGAGAGAGCCATGCTCATCCCCAGTCAAAACAATACTTTTTACAGAACATGTTGCAGCAGGAATAGGAAAAAATCCATATGATTTACAGGGAGGTATAAACATATAACATCTCAGCAACAATCACCTAACCTCCCGAGTTGTCTTCGAAAAATTCTGCTAGGGTCCCCTGATATTCCCACACCAGGCAAATAGTTTTGGCCTGCTCACCCCCTCCAGTCAAGCCTAAGGGGGTGCATTAATGAGACTCCCTTCTCATTTTGTATTGAGCAGCACTTGATGAACAGTTATTATCTGCTTGGAGTTTATTTATTTTGACAGTCAAAATAATCCTCATCTCCACCAAAGTGAGTGCTCCCTGGCAAATCATTTAATCATGCTATGCCTAACTAAGTCTGTACAATGTGGAAAGGTCATTTTCACAAATCAAATTCTTCATGAAGAAAGAAAGGGCAAGGATGGGCAAAGAGTCCCTGAAAAAGTATAGCATAATTTACTACAATAATTTTGACTTGTAGAAATGTTAGATATTACTGGATTAACACATTGGTTGTTTATTTGTATAGCGCCTATACACAATGTGTTTCAAAGCGCTTCAAGGAGGGAGGGAACATAGTAAAATACAGTTACATTCTTACAGGTCCTTGAAACAATTCAGAATGTGAAAATAACTATCATATCATATCAGATAATACAAGTGCATGGAACAATAAAGGGGAGGAGGGGGAAGGAAATAAAAGACAATACTAGCAGTAACATTACTATGCCTGACGACAATTGTTGCAGTGCAAGAGTGACAAGAGGAGGCGGCGTAAGGGATGGGTGGAGGCAGGGTGAGAAGGGAAGAGGAGAGGAACAAAACAAGTGACTATCTTAAGGGTCAACGACTGATCAAGGTAGTACTGGGAGGGAGGAGAAAACAAGGAGGGAAAAAGGGGGGGGTAAGACAAGCTATTATCAAGGGACAATGATAAGAGTAAGTGCTACATAAATGAAGGGTGAAGGGAGGGCGAGGTGGGCACACAGGTGGACACGGGGGCCAGTATCTTTATTGTCCGGAAAGTGGTCATAACATCTTGCTCTAGGAGAGATTACCCTACTTATGCATGCAATGAAACAATAAAAGATCATTTGTGTGTTTACACTGGAAAAAACTGTTTTCTGCGAGTTTTTGAAGTGGGCAAACTGGATAACACTGATAAACACAGATCCTGAAACTTTTTGAAAAAACTGAAAAAAACCACCCCCGGAAGTAAAAAAAAGAGTAATAAACCACTAAAACAGGAAACCCTAATTGTTGCCCTATAAATATACCCCACAGCCTACAGGAGAGAACACATAACACAAGACCGAGCGCTGGAGCAAAACTATCCTTGCCACGATTGGCACCCTGCCAGCACTCGCCCATTGAATGCCTTGATTCCCATTAGGTCTGTCACTACTACACTGTCGTTTACTTGGAGCTCCCAAAGACTGTTCACCGGCTTCAGGTGGTGCAGAACATGTCAGCCAGGATCACTTTAAGCCCGGGTCGGGGAGACCATCTTTCTGCAGCACAGACCGCCAGTAGCTCAACATATTAGATTCAAGGCACGCAGTTTAGTGCACCAATCCCTATATCAGAGAGGTCTATGATCTCCAAACTAGATCTTTCAATTTTTAGAGATCTAGACATCACTAGATATCTCAGATCCGCAGCTCAGGGTCTTGTGCGCGCCCCAAATTCAGGCTTAAAAAATGGGGAGAGTGTTCCTTCTCGAGCCAAAGGAACTGCTTTGTTGAATTCCTTATCAAAGGTGGAATCCTTATCATTTGCGATTCAAGGCATTAAGGACCATGTTCCCTTTCCAGCAAAATCACAAGCGTTCCTATTATCCCACAGACATATTGGAATGAAGTGGACTATCTGTTGCGGATCCACCCTGGCAGCAAGATAGCCTTTTAAGCCGACTTGAGCGCTTTACACAAGCCCGCACCATAACTGCAACATGGCATAATGAAAGATCTAGTATACAAAATAGGTGCCCTAATTCGAAAAGGTGGATTATATGGGACAGGAATACATTTTTCCTAGCGCTAGCAGAACTCCAGAGTGCAATGCACACCGGTCCAGGAACATAAACACATCATATGATATGATAAGTCATTTATAACACGCCTGTACACAAGTGTGTCTAGGCGCGAAACATCAGGCCAAGACAAAGCTGCAGTGAGCAGGGCGACGGGCTCGGCTGGCACATAGGGCAATGCCGAAAGGGCTGACCCAAAATTCTAGTTAGGGCCTGTTTTTTTTTGTTAAAGTGGGCCCGTTTGTTGCATATGGTCTTTCCCCTTCTGTAATGGCTTGGCAGGTGAAGAACGATGGTCTGGAGGGTTGCTCAAAGCAATGCCAGGGGTTAAGATTTATTCTAAACCTTCAAGCCATCACCTTTTTGTTCTGCTAGGGGCACAACAGTGTGCCAACCCCTGCCCAACTATCCGGTTTAATGGCCTGCTCGGAAGAACACTTGTTTTGGCAGCAATGTAGCAGCAGGATGGACGCTCAAGATGTGAAACTTTAGGGCTGGGGGATATCGAAACTTGGGGTGCTGCTGGTGTGGCCCCGATATTCGGCCTGCCCACCCTTTTCCACCTTCCATTCTGTGGTGGCCTGGAAGGAACACTGGACGCAGGTGGTTTCGAAACAGACTCTATTGCCCTCGATGGCACATAGAGTTAAATGTACAGACACATTAATGATTGGGGGAGTCTCCGCGACAACCACTGCAGATAAAGCTCGCTGCTGTGGGACTGTGTCTCTGTCAGCGTCTATCAATGCAGTCTGGATGGCACCCACTGCTGTTGGGTTCTCAGCAGTGGCTTTATGCTTGTACTGCTGGCCTAGGGGCATGGTCAGGCAGGGGGCTTGATTAATATGTACAATTCGAGCTGCAGGCCTGGTTGCAGCAAGGGGAGCACCGGGAGCGCCCTCCTATCTCCCGGTCCGCTGCAAGCACCCCTCGCTAGATCTCATCGCTGGGCTCTCGCGAGGCCGGCGCCTCACACATTCCCTACATAGGCCTCACAGAAGCCACGGCACTTGCCCAGGGCGCCGTGTTCTCTACAATGGTTCTTTCAGCAGCAGAGACATGTACTGCTTCTTACTCGGGGCTCCCTTTCTAGTTGGGAGCGGGGTGCAGGGACGGGTCCCATTACCGGAGCTGGCCCCTCTTTTCCAGAGAGTTTGACCTCTTTCTGACCCATCAGGCTCTTTCTAAAAGGGGTGTTCTGTGAATCCAGAGGTGCAGACAATGTGGACTTTTGGAAAATGCTGGGCCAGACCCTCTGCTAA
Organism: Ambystoma mexicanum; assembly: GCF_040938575.1. Classification (NCBI taxonomy): domain Eukaryota; kingdom Metazoa; phylum Chordata; class Amphibia; order Caudata; family Ambystomatidae; genus Ambystoma; species Ambystoma mexicanum. The sequence goes on along the minus strand of NC_090921.1, from coordinate 249,164,756 downwards.
GCCCCTCCCCTTCTGCAAATATGTAGGTCTTATAAATGCCGGTTTTCTGATGTTTCATTTAATAAGTGGTACTTTGTATACCCCACACTCTGTACACCCTGTGCGCTAGGAAATAAACACTGTACACATCACTGTAGCAAAAAAGCCAGACTAGAGATACGAGCAAGCCTGATCACTGCGATGCGCCGGCCTGCGCGCAGGGGGGCAGGAGGGGCCAACTGCCCCGGGCCTCACCACACCTGGTGCAGAATCCTCGCCCACAGGCCCATTGCTAACCTGTCGAATGCACATCTTAGGTTTTTTTTTTACAGCTTCCCTTTGGCTGAATTATCTTTCAGCCTAGTGACAGGAAATGAGCTGCAAATGGCTCATAATTGCAGGTAAAAATAAAGCAAAAAAGAGAATCAGGCTCTGCGATTAGCAGTGCTTTAGAAAATGAGAAAGGAAATTAAATGGAGAGCGCTGATGGCCCTTTCTACAGATAAGAGGCATGCCAGCCTCCTTCACTGCCTAAAAGCAGCAAATACTCCCCAGACAAGAATATGGAATGAAAACCTGCCCCCTACTCCAACTATACAGCTGCCTGGATGTGTTTAATCGCTGATGTCAGACGAGCAGCAGCGCTCACATTATTACTGCCAACCTTTAGAGGAACCTTAAGGTAAACATGCATCTTTTAATTTGCATGAATTACCAAGCGGTGCATACTACAAAAAGATATAGGGCCCGATTCATGCAATATTTGCACTACCGACACAAACCCTGATTCATGGAACCGTGCAAAGAGTATGTTTGCAGTACGTCGTCAGTGCAAAGTCACTTTGAACCGGGCAAATATTCCATGAATTGGGCCCTAGGCTTTAGAGGTGAAATACACTATTTGCCTAAATATGAAAGGGAAAAAAAACACATAATGAGAATTGAAATGACTCTTGCATCCCTAACAAATGACTGCACTCCAAATTTCAAAAAGATGGAATAACACTCCCACTGGCGTTTCTGCAATGGAAGGAGGGTTGGGAGGGCGAGGGGGAGTGGTTATTGGGGTTGAGAGGGAGGCGAGCAAGAGAGCTTTGATGTGCTGTTGGCAGCTTCAGTTTGGAGAAACTGGTCACGGAGCGTTGGTGCGTTTTCCGTTGGTAGCCGTCATGTGGTGTTGAGGTATGATTGTGTAGGGTTTGGTTTCCTGTTTGGTGTTTTGAAAAGTGTGTGGTTTGTAGTGTGGTAGAGTTATGGGTGTGTTTAGTTCAGAGTTTGAGGGTGGGTATGCAGAATGGTGAGTTTTTAGTACGGTTAGTTAGGAGCAACACATTTCCTACCACCACAACAATCCATTTAAGTGCGACACATTTCCTGCCCCCAACAAACCATCCAAGTGAGGCACAATTCCTGGCCCCAACAATCCATCCAAGTGAGGCACAATTCCTGCCCCCACCAATCCATCCAAGTGAGGCACAATTCCTGCACCAAACAATCCATCCAAGTGCAACACAATTCCTGCCGCCAATAATCCATCCAAGTGCAACACATTTCCTGCCCCAACAATCCAAGTGCAACGCATTTCTTGCCCCAATAATCCATCCAAGTGCAACGCATTTCTTGCCCCCAATAATCCATCCAATTGCAATGCATTTCCTGCCACCAACAATCCATCCAAGTGCAACACATATTTAATGCCTTTGTGCAACCTTCGTTTCATAGATTGCTACGTTTTTCCGTTTCCGTTTTGGCTCATTCAGGTGTTGAGAGCTACCGACATCACAAAAGCACTATTTGAGAAAAAAAAACTATACGTTGCCCAGCTTTTTTCTGGCATATGTGGAAGAATGCATACACGCTGTTTCCATGGTCAGTGCACATGTCCCCGTTGTCTAAATTCTTATAACATCAATGTGATATGAAACAGCCATTTATTTATACCTTTAGGACAGTGACGTCACAGCAGGCAGTGAGAGAAAGCAAGTACACAGAACTCCAAATGTTCCCAAAACCAGTGAAAGCCGCGGCTCCAGGACAGAAACCTCTGCTCCAACATCGCAGCTGAATATCATTAGCCCTCTCCACCTTTCCCCTCAGCACCCTTACTTTGGCTTTCATCAATATTTGGTTTTATGAAGAGATCTTGAAGAGTACACAAATAAAAAAAGTGGACAAATACATACATTCTTTATAGAAATATGTTAAGCAAAAACCGTACCATCATAGTGTTAATTTTCCCCCAACTTGAATGGAAGACTATAAATACCAGAATGCAATTCAGCACCTGGCAAATAAATGGCCTGTGGTTTTTGTAAAAGTACCACTGAGACTTAAAGACTCACACGAAAACAATTTATGAAAAAGGTAAAAGAGTAGTTTTGGATTGCATGATAAGACAGGGAAGAGCACTGTTGGGTTGTCGGAAGCAGCTGTGAGTTGTGCATGGTACGGCTTGACGGCATATGGTCCCTTCCTCTAGCCCTTTTCTCTGTCCTGTCGGAAAACTGTGAGGCCAGAGCTATGAGCGGAAAACAGAGCTCGTCGGCTCGTTTTGGCCCAGTGGCTCGTTTCTTTTGGATGTTTTCAAGCTGGCCATCTGTGATGCCGACCGGGTGCTCCATGGTTCTCTCGGTTGTCCGGTGACAGCTGTCCTGGTAATGTCCGCTCACCCGCCTGGTCTGGCATGCACCTTTCTAGTTGTTGGGGATAAGCTCTGAGATGGCGATTGCAGGGTGAGGCTGACACTTGGTGTATTGGTTTTGGTACTATTCCGCCATATGCCTGTGCCCCACTAGTTAACCTATACATGTGCAGTTGCTTTTTCCTGCGTTCAGTTGTGGTTTGCTTGTGGTGCAGCCCTTTTCCATGGTGTATCCTCTGTTCTATATTTCTGTGCAACATTTTCTGATAAATTGAATTTGCGAATCAGTGCCACTGTTTTTGTGATCATGCCCGTTACTAGAGCTTATGGTCATAATGGGGGATGAACGCCTGCAGTAAACGTCTCCAACGCCGCAGTCCAAGCTAAACATAATGATCTAGGCACAAGCCAAAGATCCACCCAGACAATTTGCAATCACGATCCTTCAGCGCATACTTAATCACCTACCACGCATGGGTCTGTGGGGGACAGGGTGTCCGAAATGTGGGTTTTGAGTGCCAAGCAGAGGCAGCATCTCCAGGAATGGAGGGCTGTTGTTATTAACAATACTGATGATCCTGGGCAGAGTATGACTCCATTTAAGTCTTGTATTGACTTGGATATGACAGATGCTTTCACAAACCTGTCTGTAGGAATTCTAATGAATATAGTTGACACTGCTATCTCAGAATGCCCTTCACCTTCTCTTTTTCGCCAAGTTGATACAGACACTACACAACCTGAGACAACTTAATCCCGAGCAGTGGCTTCATGTGAAAACAAATATCATCCGAGATCTTCATGTATATAGCAATTTCACTGAGTTGTGTACTTGGGTTGATTGCTTAGGTAACTGTGTGCAACAGGTCCGGACGGGCAAGTCTGATAAGATCTGTCAAACGGCTTGTCCACTCTTGAGATTGGTCGGTATGGAGGCCCATGTGGACACACCAATGGAGTTCCGGGCCGAGGCTGCCATAGTTATGGAGGATATATCTTGCCACTGTAGAAAATTAGACCATCCAGACCAGAGATAACATCCGATTACTCTTTCAATTGTAACCGTTAGCTATTTATTTTACAAAAAACGTATATCAAATTACACAATGACAATTATATTCATGTAAAAATGTGGCTCTTCGAACCAGAACAAACACATTCCTCCATACAAACTTCATTCACAACTTCTTCATGCATTCATCATATTCACAAACGATAGAAAATGATATTTTGTTCATATCACAATAACAATGGCAATTAAAGCATTTCTTAATTCAACACTTGATTAATTTACAATGTGTCCATCTGAAAACATTCAGAGGATAGAAAAACTGTTTCTTTTTCGACGTGAAGCTCATTATTTGAGATTTTTCATGCCGGGATTTATTCCAACGAACCGACACGCCAGCCACTGAAAAAATCAGAGGAGACCCAAGGCCTCTTGGCCTTACACACCCCCACTTTTCTGTGAGACTACGCAGAGTTGGCGAACGTCTCTTGTCCTGAAGAAGGTTGAATATAATACACAAAGGGAATCAATTGCCCACGTTAAGAACTCAACCGAAACATGTTGACAAACAGTTTTCCTATCCTCTGAATGTTTTCAGATGGACACATTGTAAATTAATCAAGTGTTGAATTAAGAAATGCTTTAATTGCCATTGTTATTGTGATATGAACAAAATATCATTTTCTATCGTTTGTCAATATGATGAATGCATGAAGAAGTTGTGAATGAAGTTTGTATGGAGGGATGTGTTTGTTCTGGTTCAAAGAGCCACATTTTTACATGAATATAATTGTCATTGTGTAATTTGATATACGGTTTTTGTAAAATAAATAGCTAACTATTACAATTGAAAGAGTAATCAGATGTTATCTCTGGTCTGGATGGTCTAATTTTCTACAGTTCTATTATATTGCCTGATAGACCACAGACAATAAAAGCAGGCGTCCCTTATATTTTATCCGGATATATCTTGCCAGACAGACTTTTCTCCTTTGATAGATAAATCTGTTTAAACAGTTGAGGTATGCCCTGACGCTTCAGCCCGGACGACAGCCCCGACAGTGGCATTGAGCAAACGCTCCCAAGCATCTTTACGCCCTGTCTGCTCCATCTCTACCAACTGTAGATCCCACCATTGTAAAGAGTTACAAGTTGGCAAAGAAGGTTTGTATGTGTTTTCTGAAAAGACTATCTACCTTTGTCATGGACAGGAGAAACTTTGTGATCGCGGATGTTGAAAACCGACAGAGTTTGAATCAAAGGAAGCCCTCAAAAACAAAGTGATGGCCTGGTTACGAACACAAAGTGGGCCAGACCGTCAGACCTCAGGATTCTGCATAAGGTAGAAATTCCCAATTGGTGCTCTCCAGCGATAGGAACTGTGCTTTGGTGGCAATAAACTGCCTCATTTTCTGAATGCATTGTAAGATTTCCCCAATGGGTCATCTAATCTGAGACTGGTGCTTGATATGAGCTAGAAAACAGTGATAGCTCTTTTATTAATTTACTTACAATACTCCACTACCAGATATATTGTTGATTGTTGTGGTTTTTGTCTTGTCTAATGCCTCCATGCCGTAGGCACTTTGTTTCGCGCTATATAATAAATTGAAAACAAATATTTTTTTTAAAGACACTTCATTTATGACACGTGGATAATATGGCAAGCAAGTCAAGCTCACATGAAAATAAAGGTGCCAAGCATCTTTTGTGTGGCATATTGTAATTGTGTTGAAAGTAGGCAGATTAGGATAGCTAACTCGTGCTTTGTGTGTGCTAAAATGTTAAGGTCTTGTAGAAAACAATGGTTACCCAAATGAGCCATTTCTTAGGAGTAGTGTTCCATGTAAATGCTCACCTATACAAAGAGAGTGTTAAGTGCTGCTCCTTGCTGGGCAGATGGGGGCAGGGGATTCATGTCCTACCTCGCAGGGGGTTGGGGAGAGGAGAGCACGAGCTCACCATATGAGCCCGGGGAACTAAGGGTACCCAGATTTTGGTTCTGCCCGGCTAGCCCGAGCACACTTAATACCCTGTTGGCATATATTTAGAACAGCTTCATGTTTTTGCTTTGGATGGAGATGGTATGAAAATGGGTTGCAAAATGCTCCCGAGTACTGTTGCCGACCTGGCGTTTATTGGTTATATTGTTGCTTCCCTGCAGTACCGGCTACAAACATTCTATGATTTCTTTGTGTGTGGTAACATGCCCCATTTGAACCTGCTATTGGAAAACACATTCTCGATGGAGTGGTGGGGTAGGGAGGAGCAGCAACTTGCTGAACTCCGTTAAATGGTTCAGGCTAGCTTGATTGCGCTAATTCAGGAAATTATTCACAGAGTGTGTCCCTTCAAAAACTCACCAACCGCCACCGAGGGGTTGGTTGTCACGCAGGAGTATGTACTGATCTCGGGAGAGTTGTCATGTCTGTGTGCGCCCAGGGAACTGGCTTTCAGCCTGGCACCAATAAGATTTCAGATGTGGTGGTGGGTTGCCTTTACACAGTGGCAGCCTACATGCCACCACTCTTCCTGTCGCCAAACTTCCTTTCAGTGCCATACAACACTCCCTATATCCTCGCCACCTTCCTGGGTATGTTGAGCCAGGCTTCTCATTAATGAACTTTCTGTTCGAGGCTGGAACAGAAGATGGGTCAGGAGCAGTGGTCGAAGGGCTTGACATTTTCATAGGTGGAATTTACAGGCAGCGCAGTGATCACATCAATTCACTGGGTGCGGTGCAGCACAGTACTGCGGTGCCTTGGCAGAGCTGGCCGCAGATCCAGGCATGCAAACGCACTGTGATGCGTGTTGCAAAACGTGGCTAGGGTGCTCTTGCAGGAAATGTACAGGTGTAGGCCAGTCATGGAAAAGCAGGGGAGATTTCGCAGAGCTGGGTCTGTGTCCTTGCCAATGAGGAGCAGGGAATGTTTCCTTTGTTGATTGAGGTGCCTTGGCAAACCTACATCACAGCACTGCCAGGCAGTGCCATACCATGTGAAGGGTTGGGGGGGGGCACCTAGCCACCCCTCCCACCCCTCACAGTGGCTCTTTTAGAGGCAGGCCGTGACAATTGGCACTGGGACACCTCTCCCGTTAGGCACCACTGGCAGGAAAATGAGGGTGCCGAGCACAGTGTTCCTGCTCAGAACTCTCATAGTCCTGGCACAGAGCATTACAATGGGAGGGACACATTAGACATTGTTGGAGGGAGGGGAAACTATTGGCAGGGACTTTTGTCCCTTATGAAATGTGAATGGGTGTGATCAGAAAAGAGAAGGGGCCACTAAGGCTTTATTTATTTATTTATTGAGCATTTGTTAGGCTTCTATACAACGGAATTGTGTTTCAAGGCACCACAAGACTACGTGGGGAGGGAACAGGGGAGTAAATTACATTAGCAACAACAGTAAATATACAAGTGTGTTTCTACAAAGCCTTGTGACATTCGGACGTGCAAGTGCAGTGAAGAGAAGTGCTGGCGATAGGGAGGATGGGGTGGAGCAAGTAGGGTAAGGGCAAGTGCTGGTTGGAGCCCGGGGGAACCAGGGAGGAGGCCACTGGCTAAGTGCTAGTGCAGAGGAATCCCATGGGTGGGATGCAGAGCCGCCAGGCATGGGGCCTGTAAGGATTTCATGGTGGCAATAGCAAGACAGACCCAAGTGATCACAGTTCAAGGGTGTTTATTAAACGTCATCAGGGTGTGAAAAACGCCTAACCCTAAATCTACAATGGCAACAAGCTACGACCATCAAATAATAATAATACAGTCCTAGTGGAGTCTAGTCAAATAAAAAGGGTCTTTACTAAAAGAAAACTATTGTCAAACTTTACCACTTTGTTACAAAAGAGTGTGGGATAATGTTTTTAGCAAGGGACAAGGTTGGACTCTAGAGCACAGCACACTCCTGGGCTTCTCTGGCACGAGCTTAGAGTTTCTTTCCAAAATATCAGGGCCTTCTGTGGCCAAATCTCTTTCAAACAAAGTCTCTTGCCTCAGAGGACCTTATGTTCCATAAACAACAAACACAAAGGCTCCTTTCGGTAATCTTCATGGCGGGCGATTTCTCTTCACCCTCGTATCCCTTCAACTGGGCTCTGATCCTGCTTGCAATGTTAGCATCCCTCAGTCGGGTTCATTATGTCCTTTCATTCAAACGAAACATTCAAGAATCTCAATGTTTTTTTATAACAACTACTCACTGTGGACATCCCTCAGTCGGGTTCGCGCTTGTCATCACAATGTTCACTGGTGTATCAGTGTTCACCCGAATCCGCAGGCATCCCTCAGCCGGGTTCACTTTTACCAATATCACAGTTCACTTTGCTTGATCACAATACATGATTTACTTCTCTTAGCATTTCCCTTGGTATCACTGCGTCGGGTTCACATAGCCATTCTAACACAGCTCATGATTTTCTAACAGTTCATGATTTGCTCATCTCATCAGAAAGCGGGGTTCCCTTCCCCTGGCATTCTTTCAACATCCCTCCGTCGGGTTCACACTTGCCACAGTTCACAAGACAATCCTTTTAGACTCGAGGGAGTTTTGGTAGGAGGTCAGGGTCTGCCTTGTTTAGCCTTCTTTAGCCGTAGGAGGTAAGGCTCCTTAGCTGGGCTGTAGCCCCGCACAGGTCCTGGCTCAGCACCTCGCTCTTCCTCCTACTCCTCTGGCCACTTTACGCTGCTTCCTCTGCTCCCTCCTGCTCCTTGGAGTGCTTGGGTCTGTGGTAGGGATCCTCTGGCGGACTCTGCCTTGCAGCCTCCCTCCTCTGCTCCTAAGAGCAACTAAACTTTCCTCACCAGCAGCTTCCCTTTATACACCTGTGTGACGTTAATAGGTAGCACAGGTGTTTGATTAGGTTTGGGTCTGCCCGACTTCATTACGGAGACGGCCTGCTGTCAGAGGGTTGTAGGCTGTCTTCTGTGTCTTATTGGGGTTTTCCCTGGTAATCTTCACCCCTCCAGATAGCCTCTTCTTGTTCCCCAGAATTATGCAAAAAGGTGTGGGGGTTTGGGGGTGCAGATGTTATGTGTTGAAAGATACCCCAATAAGAGAGAGGAGTTGTGTGGTTGTGGATAATGGGTGAGAGGGGGATACTGTGTCTCGCCTAGGGTAGTCCCAAGAGAATGAGCAGGGACTCCACTACCCGGGTAATCCTCCTGCACTGGTAGACCCTCAGAGTCTGGATCCAAAGGCGATGTCCGTGCCTTGGCCACACCGAATAGAGAATTCTCGGGGTCCAAATGAGAGAATACCCCTAGGTTTCTCACAGGTCTGTAAGGGCAGTGTAGAGGCGGGGGGGTATGGCTGTTGATGGGGTAGAAGGCCTGGTAGCCTGTGAAATTCAAGAATGACCAGGCCACCAGTCTCAGCAGTAGTAGGGTGATTAGCAGGGAAGGGTAAGAAGTAGAGAAAATAAACAGTTTTAAGAAGTTTCCGACGTGGGTGGGAACTGACGCCGCAAGGAGGGAAGTCGGTGTCACACTTCTGTATGTGCCGCCGTTAAGGTAAGTGACCAGGGGGTGGGGAGGATTGGGGATGTGGGCCACCGTGATCTATCTGATCACTGCGCCGCGCTGTAATGGTAGTTGACATTTTCGTTGGTGGAATTACGGACGGTGCGATGATCACATAGATTCATCTAGAATGGTCCTGCAGTTCATTTTCTCATGTGTATGTGTTAAAATAGCATCTGCCGCTAATATTACCATAAAATGTTGATTGGGGCAGGGGTGGGCGAATGAGTCCGAATGGAATTGCGCGCACTGCATTTGGGGTGAAAGTAGCAGAACTTTTTTCGTGGCTCGTCCCCTCGCTGTTGCAATGCTGGATACTCCCCTGCTGCCAGGGGATATCGCAAGTTACAAATGGCATAGAAAAATGGTGACCAAAAAGCGGAGGCTGCGACGAGGAAGAACAAGGGTGTGTGGGCGGAGCCTTGCTGCAGCCCATCGTGAGGGCGCCTCTAGGGTAGCTTTTTTCAAACCCTGCCCTCACCCACTCCAGCAGGATAAAGTAATACAAACGTCGTAAAACTAAATATACCCGGAACCATAATAGACTCCCATCAGGGGCTCTATATATATATATAAATAGGAGGTAACATGCGCAATCACCTCCTGAAAGGGCTATTAGCCAACACGAAGGACAGCTGCGCAGATATTTTTAGACGTTCATTTGTTGGAGCGGCATTGGGAGAATGAAAAAGACGACAAATGGCGTGAAAGAGGATTAGCATCAGAGAGGGTAAATGCACGCCCAGCAAGTGTCAGCCACAGCCACGCCATCTGCTTCGACCACTCTCTGAAAGATAGAGCAACACCACCACCCAGTGGAATTCTAGAAGATTACTAAGTGGTAACTTCCTGGTTTTCGTTCTCAGCAAACTGTCTGAAAGTCCCAACAGTTCATTCATAGACCTGTCTCATTCAAATTCAGTCAAACATGCCCGACGTATACAGATGGAATTTGAATATATGTGAAGGAAGCAACCTTGAATATGATTTTTATACGGACTTGTCTGATTTTGACTGAGACACTAATTTAAGACTGACATCATTCTGAGCCTTTACTTGATTTGTTTCTGATAACATTTATGCACGTATAATAATGATCTGTTAATTGTATAGTGCTTTCGCTAAAAAGCTTTACACAGAACCACTTCACCGTGTTTAATACCCAATAAACTATTTCATGCACAATTGTTATTACCCAACTTGGATTAGAACTCATTTCTTGACCCTGGAAGTCTGAAAGGCGCTTGCCACCTTACCAGGATTCGAATTGTATGTTAAGATCAGAGGTTTCTAATTATGCAATTCATCTGCTTTAAATCAACAGCAAAGAAATAAACTTTAAAAAACTTTAGAGGGTAAGAAATACACGGAAACAAAATTCAAGTAACCCAGTCCAAAATGGTAGTCTAATTCACGGCTCCTCAATAGCCAAGCAGAGACAGTCTCAGAGCATGAAGTTTATTTGAAATAGTCCCTTATCCAGGGCAGTTTGTAGCCCAGGGCAAAAAACTAATGTGCCAGCCGCCTCCTCGCCTCCTATCACCCTACAGGCACACGTCACTCCCAAAGGACACCTGTGTGTCGTGTAACCAAACCCCTCCACAATATCAATACATCATTGCAATATAAATGAAGCTGGTTTAATTACTTTGTAATTCAAGTACTTTACAGAAGAAATCTAATATTAAAATACAGCTGTTGCTGCCCAAGTAAATGTTTGTTTCTGTCATCTGCTCTTATGGAAGGCCTTGCCTGATTGCAGTTTCAAACTGTCCTGTCCGTACTGGCACACTGTGGTATGTTGCAGGCCTTCTGTTCATACAAACTCACTTGTATTTTGCAAGGGGCAATACTAAACTAACCAAATGAATTATTTTCTGATAGAAGGTTACCATTCCAAAATGGACAGTCTGGTACACTCTAATTCTACTCTAGCAAAATACCTTCATTAGATTGAGAAAGGGGACAAATAGCACCAATGAGGGTTGCATGTATGCTTTGCATCAAATCACAGATCAAGATCTCTATATTTGATAAACAAGTCTGTGATAAAAAGATTGTTTGCGTGAATCTCTAAATTCATAACATACACATGGCTTGGTGCTCAAATCACAGTTCACAACCCTCACCCTAACATTAAAACGTTGGTAACCATGAACCATACATATTCATCAGGCTTAATAAATCTAGATAGGTCAGTTGGGGTTTCATCACACAAGCCACACCACTGTGAATCAATCTTCTGCTACGTTTGAGAATAACTCACTATCTTGTTTTTGAAAAATACTATTAAAAACACACCTCTTTTCAGCTTATAATGTATCCACCCAATTTTAGTCTCATGTCATTGATCTATGTACTAGCGCAGAGAAGCCACCCAGCAGTTGTTGTACAGTTGAAAAGGTCATAACTGAACATTTCAGGATCTGGTTGTCCTAGGCCACAAGCCAAATAAGTCAATGTGCTGTCCTCAATGCTAAAGGTGTGTTTAAGGTATTTTAAAGTGTCAGTTATCTTCTTGCCTAGAAACCTCACAATATCAGCATCACCATTACCCCAATGCCCAGTCCCTCTGCTTGTTTCCACTTTCTTCCATCTCCTTTTATTTAGGACGGCCGTTCTGCTAGGTCTGGAAAAATAAAAGAGTTTTTTTGGTTGAGCATTTCTCCCTGAAGAATGAGGAAGCAGAGGCACTACAGTGTCCAAGACGCATATGGAAGCAGAAGCGAATGAAATGCTAAACAGCTCAGCTTCCCACTGCCAGCAATATTTCACCAGTAGTCAATTTCAGTCGTGAGCGCACAAAAAGGACCAGGTGGTTGAGTGCAAACTTGGTGCCACAACTACTTGTAATTTACCTACTGCACGTGTCGCAGGGACCATGACCCAGTAATGTGTGAGGGTTGCAGCGCGGCAAGGGAGCCATGTCTCCAAGAAACCGGATTTGGACATGCCGAGTCCTGTGGGCCATGGTCAAGCTGATGCTCGTTCCCCTGGGAGGAGTCCAGGTCCCAGGGGTATCTGAGGAGCATGTGGTGAGACCCTGACGTCAACGCCGAAACCGGCAAAAGCCTTCGCGACAGCATTGCCTCAACTGGCGAGTTTCTGAATAGCAAATAAACTGGTGCGCTTGTGAGGTTAAAAGGGACATTTGAAAGTGTGCAAGCAGCACAAAAGAAAAAGAGTAACTGAAACGTTTGAGCGGCACGAATGGACGGAAAGAGAAGAGCCTGAAGTATCAGAGTGGTTACGCATAGGGGAAAGAGAAGAGCCTGAAGTATCAGAGTGGTTACGCATAGGGGAAAGAGAAGAGCCTGAAGTATCAGAGTGGTTACGCATAGGAGAAAGAGGAGAGCCTGAAGTATCAGAGTGGTTACGCATAGGGGAAAGAGAAAAGCCTGAAGTATCAGAGTGGTTACGCATAGGGGAAAGAGAAGAGCCTGAAGTATCAGAGTGGTTACGCATAGGGGAAAGAGAAGAGCCTGAAGTATCAGAGTGGTTACGCATAGGGGAAAGAGAAGAGCCTGAAGTATCAGAGTGGTTACGCATAGGGAAAAGAGAAGAGCCTGAAGTATCAGAGTGGTTACGCATAGGGGAAAGTAAAGCTGTGCATCCTAGAAAGTCTTTGTTAAAAGGAAGATACAAACAGAACGACTTGAGAGAAGGTGAAACAAGGGTGTGCTACGGCTAAAGTGAAGTGGGAGCAAACTTCCCAAAATATTGTGAAAGGCTGTTTGAACTAAAGAGGAATAATTGTGTTTTGAAAGTGAATCGTGAAAAGCAGAACTTTTGTGTTTTTGTGCACTTTGTGGTAAACTGTTGAAATGAAAAGGGTCTAAGCTTGGGGAAGGGAGCCCTGAGAGGCCTAAAGGAAATGTTATTGTAAATGTTGTGGTAAACTGTTGAAATGTGAAGGGTCTAAGCTTGGGAAGTGAGCTATGAGAGGCCTAAAGGGAATGTGAACTTTGACAAGATTGGGGAAAGAGCCCAAGCGAAACTAGGAACATTTGTGAACTGATTTGTTTTGAAGCTACAAGAACCTTGCTTGGGAGATTCCAAGGGCACTTTAAGGTTGAACTATTTTCAACTGGCACAGTTGAACCTGATGAGAAGGCCACCTTAATCCAGTCTTGTTTTACACTTCTTTTTGGAACACTATTTTTCTTTTAGATAAAGCCTGAACAACATTTGTTTCCGGAGTGGGGGCAAGCATAGGTTGGACACAGACAGACTTTGTGTTGGGACTTAGAGACCTTGACCACCCTTAGTATCAGTTAAGGGAAACCCCAAACTAGAGATCGGGCAAGGTGGGCATTACACCAACCTTGAATATTTTAAATGAAAGGTTTTAGAACGATATCACCTGTGTCTCTCTTGCCACCACGCCTACCTCACAGTGCTCTACTGAGCGTGTACTAGTGTGCTTGAGGTTACAATCCTTACAGTAAGGACTACTGCTTCAGCGTTTACATTTTGAGCGGGGCTACTTGTAGCCATTTGCATGTTCGCACGTTGAGCACTGGGCATGCGTGGAGGCGCTGGCGTGTGGGGAGCCAAACATTGGGCCTTCAAGACCCCAGCATGGGTCATGGCGTTGTTTACATAGAGAGTTCACGTCATGGTCGCTGAAGCGGCAGTTGCCATTGCAATAGAAACGTCATTGCTGAGTCGAGAGGCAGAGCAGGCTTAGCACTCGGACGAAGGATAAAGGCTGAGCGGGCATCCCGGGTTCCCAGGGCCACCTCCTTCCGTGTCCCTCTACATGAGAAGGCACACGCCCAATCCCTCCTTTCTGGCAGCTCAGCACAGCAGGGATAACAAGGAGCAGTCTTTGCCCGGCTAAAGATTTGTCATGGCTCATGGGGGCCCTCATCAATATGATGATTGGTCCCCCATTGCCTTTAGTTGTGTTGTTCAAATAAGAATGGATACAAAAGATTCTAACAATTTCAGAAGGGATGCTAATGAGAGCAGATTATCACAGGGCAGGAACTGGGTGGGGTGATGCTGAAACACTGACGCAGTGCAAGGCAAAGTGCACATTTAATGTCATGAATGAACGAAATATGTTGCTGTCAGGGCCCACCTCTATCCCCGCACGCCCTTTGGTAATGGGGGCGGGGCAGGGTTGGGCACCACATTTTTCCTGAGAGCGCAGTGCATTTAATTTCAATAGGGCGCCTGCCGTGCCTTCTCCCGCCACGTCAGCTCGGGGGAGACCAAGAAAGACTCACCCAAGCTGGCATCCTTGGGGGCTAATGGCAGCGTGCCCAGGCGGCCGCCCGGACAACACTGCCCCAAGGCCGGCCCTGGTTGCTGTGTAATAAGAGTGCCAACATGGGGGCAGCTAATCGCTGCCCCACCACCGAAGCTCGGTGCCCATTTCAATGGAAAACATTGAAAGGCATGGACACCGTCTAAACATGCACCAGTTTGGAATTCACATAACAGGCGTGAATACTTTACCACTACTTTATCCGCCTCCTTCCTGCTTATCCAGGTCACCATCGGACACAAGAGCCGTACCAGAAATACTGTTCAAAGGCGCTAAATGGCACGTACATGTTCATGCAGGGTTCACTTTCTGTCCCAATCCCTGGTTTCTTTGACTCCTCTGTGGCCCCGCTCCGATTTCCCGGATTTTCTGTCCCGTGCTGCACCACACACTTCCCCCGTGGCCAATTTGCCTGGCCTTTGTGTCCACACTTCCCCCGTGGCCTATTTGCCTGGCCTTTGTTTCCCACGCCCCTCTTTCCCCTCCCTACCCAGCGTGGCCAACTTTACAACATGGCAAATTGGAAGCAGTTGTGGTGCACACGGTTCAGTACGGCTTCATATGCAATCCTCTTCCCTCCTCAATCCATGTTATGCTAATATTATTGCAAAAGGCATTCGTACACATACACAGCACAACAAAACAACGACACTGTAGAACTCTTAGGCATACAAGAGACTGGCATCTTTGCTTTCTCCCGCAGGCATGTCCTGGGATTTTAAAGGTCCTGTTCAGCAAATGATATGCAGTCCCCCTAATTTACATGATATGGTTTGACATGATCAAACACGGTATCACAGAAAATAACATTAAAATCAGTCAACTCAGTCTTCAATACTCATCATTGGTAAATACATTAAAAGACGTTTTCATATATAAGAGAATAATGTGGTGTGCAGTATATGAATAGTCCCTATTATTAACATGCAACAAGTTGTTTACAAAAGTTGCAAATTGATTCACTTCTAGGCGCTGCCATTGTCAACAGAGCAGGCACAGAGATAAAATGATTTGCTCATGTTCTCACATTTCCTTTTTTTGGTGAAATCAGTATTCGGACACAGGCTGCGATTTCCTCACTTGATCCCATATCTTCTCAGTGATATTTCATAAGAGTATTTTTCAAGGATTGGGTTTCCAAAAGCAATGCCTTCAAAAGTACACAAATCACATAGAAAATCAACTTGACAGTATATACCCGTTTATAGAAACAAGTCAAGCAAAAAGACAAATATCGCCATCCTGAATTCAATATTGCATCAGCAGCTTGTAAAGGTATGTGGCCCTTAAACAATCTAATTTGGTTTTAAAAATCATATTCAGAGTATGCAATATAAAGGTAATCTGCTTAAGCCATTATTTTACACAGCAATAAACTTCATATTCTACTCCCATTTATTATCTCCCACCATGCTCACCCCTTGCAGGAGAATAGCCCTTCCCCGTCACCCATAGGGCATCAAGCTCTAATGTGTTTATTGAAACGCTTTTTTGACACAAGTCTAAACCTGGCGGAGATGGGTAAGCAGTGAAAAGGTGCTGTGCTTCCCGGCACTTTTAAATGTTAGATGGAACGTTTGAGCTGGGAAGGCTCTGGACTGCTGATCCTGCTTCAGAGAAGCAAAGTTAGGACTTATTCCTGTCCCAAGCAGGCTGTGTGCGAGACACGGGGCATGGCCCATTCAATCGGGACAGTCCTCCAAAATGTAAGATGGTTGGCCACCCTACAGACCTACACGTTCCCTGTTCCCCAACATTGGACTTCGCCTGAACCAGTGTAGCAGCCCACTTCGCATAAGGTGAACATGGAGAACTCACTCATGGTTTTTTTTCTAACTCATAGGGACCTTTTTGGCCAATTTCAATCCAACCTCATTTGATTGGCGGCATTGTAATTGTTTCCCTAGTCATTTATCTAGCGCATCCTTCTCGTTACGTGTGTAGAAAGCATGCCATGTGCAGTGGAGCATCTGCGACTTCTACAGGTGATATGATATGATAGGTTATTCATAACGTGCTTAATACCCAGAAGTTTCTAAGCGCGGACCTGGGGATCGAACCCATGTTGCTCTGTCTCGTCTTTCTTCCAAGGCGAGCACGTTGCCCCTGTGCTATCCTCTCGAGACTGTAGCAGCGGTGACGGCTACAGGTGGCTAGCTGGGGCAAGTGCCTTCCCTCCTTACATCACAAATATGCCCCCCTTTCGTTCCTGCTTCATTTTCCCCACACAGAATTCCTTTTGGCCCCTCTTTCTGCCTTAACAGCCCTTTCCTCTCTTTTTCTCTCCTTCCTCCTGATCTTTATGCTAACTATGTCGTCCCTTGGGCTTGCTTAATTTCCTTAACCCTCCTGCCTCTTTTCCTTTTCCATTTCTGCCAAGGGTCCTTTTTCTAAAGATCCTGCTCTCCTGCTAATTCTGCTGCTATTCGCACACTCTGTGCCTTCCGTTACTCTCCATTTTGTACTCCTCCTTGTACCACGTCACCTGCCATTTGACCTTCTAAGTCAGTGCCATTCAATGATGTTTCAAGTGTGTGGGGTAAGAACACCGGGCCATGCATAAAATGGATGCACATGCTGTAGGAATTATCCCGGGATGTCACATCCTATAATGTTCCTTCCCATTGCCAATGTTTTTCCCATTGTCTTGAAACCTATAATTTCCAACATTGGCTTCAGGCTGGATCACTCACTATTTCTACCAATGACAGCAAAGCCTGGGGAGGAGGCCCAGCTTTTCCAGCCAGTCAGACTCCTAAACACAGAAAACTGTGAAAATACCACTTACAAAATAATTTAGCATTTGTCCATAAAGTTCATCATTGTGCAACTCTGACCACTCTAAGCTCCTGGCTAGGATGTCTGCTCACTTCCTTCTGCAGCTGCCACCCATCAGCCAATACCTGCGCCTGCTCAACCCACAATTCGTCCCCTGGGTCCTTAGTAGCGTTGCTGGAAGTCGCTCCGTGGGGGGTAGAGGGGAGGGCTCTGATTGTGGCTCACCATTCCCCTGCCTGAGTGGGCAGTGTCTTGCAAAGAAAACAATTGGAAATAAGGGCAATGGGGACCTCTAGAGGGGAAGAGGGGCCCAGCAAAGAGTTGTCCGAGAATCCAGCTCTTCAGAGAGTAGTGGGGATGAGCCCCGGTCGCAAAGGGGTCCCTCCAGTAAGGGAATCGTTGTTCCTTCCTCCTTAAAGAAAGTGGTCTCCGGAGACTCAAGGCCAAACATCTTGGCAGCGCGGTCTCCTGTTGCCTGCTAATTCAGTTCTGTGCAGTTGCCAGGAAGTAGCTAGCGTGGTGGCTGAAACCCACTGAGGCCTGGAACGGGAGAGCAATCTCCGGTTCGACTCCCGACACAATGCTAGAATCAGACGCATGGAGGTAGGTATGTGGAGCGAGAAGTGGGGGGTCTCTACGGGAGCAAAATGGTCTGCAGAAGAGAGATCACTGTATGCAAATGTTCTGGATCTTTCGTCAGGCAAAGGGAAGGGTCTTCTCCTGCCCATGGACACTATGTAGAGAGTCTATTGTGGACAAAGACATTTTGTGTCAAATAAGATTAATCTACAAAGAAAACTGATAGTCACATAGTGCTTGAGAAGGTGAAACCAAGTTAGATGGAGTAGGACGAGCATACAAGGGTTGATCTATTTTAAAAAGCTCTTTAGGTTGATTAAGAGCCGTCTCAATCTGATTAGTAAAATAGAGGCGCTTGGCCTCAAAAATGGCCTGATGGTACACACAAGTGGCCTCACGATAAGCAGAGAAAACCGTCTCGTTCTTCACGAAAGTACAGGCAAATGCAAGAAAAAAATTCAAGACCCCTTTCTCCCTCTCCATTTCTTACAAAGACAACATCAGCTTACCAAGCGTCGCCTTCAGGCCTCCCACCACACTCTACAACCACCAAATCAAATCCACAATGAAACTTCGGCTAGATATTTACCTCATACTGCCTTACAACCAGGCCCTCAGAGACATATGTGGGGACCCTCATGAACTAAAGCAATTAAGAGAAACAGGATCCCCGAGTGGCCCCTTCACTGCCTAGCCACGATCACAACCCATAGCTTAATATGCTGCCCTGGCAGTGATCAAAAGAAGCATGGCTCCTCCCCCTTCAAGACCCTCCTTCCTCCCTGCATCATTGCTGACATCTGAATGATAAACGAGCGGCATTAGCCGTCCAAAGTGAGGGTACTTCGGTTCTAGCATAGGGACAAGCCTCATTGTAACTGTAGCAGCCACGCGGAAGGTATACTTAGAGTAAATGCAGGACACAGATCAATAGCTGAATAAAAACATAGAAAGGTACACAGACACCAACATAGAGCCAGAGCTCAGATGGTCCGCCTCACAAAGTGTAAATGCGTTGACGCCTGGATACAGAAGACTGATCGGAAGCAACGCAAAGGATCACCTACCATAGCAGAGATAGTGAACATGGATCCGAAGCTGCCATAGACTGCGACTAGAAGAAGGCCATGTTTTTTAAGTGGGGTTGCCATTTGAGAGCAAAGAAAGGTATTACCCAAATTGACCTTTTACAATTGACCTTTTTTCCTAATTGACCTACTTATAGTGGTCCTAATTGACCTTCTGCACATTTGATATGTTTGGTGTCCTGACCCACGTTTGAGCTATCATGCTGCAACATTTGGTGCTGTGGGCTTAGAAAATCCAAGATGGCCAAAAAGCCCACAAGTGCGCCAGAATCCAGGAGAACCACGCAGTTTGTGCGCACACCAAAATGGTTACCTAACTTGCCACCCACCAGTGTAAAGAAAGATCTTTGTTAACAAAATCCACTGTTACTGATGTCAAAAAGTTGCTGAAATCGTGACTCATTGGACCACTTTAAAGATTCAACCCTTTTGTGGGGTTCCACATAACCATCTTACTGTAAGGAGCCCCATCAAAACAATGTTAAGCAAGGATTATTTACTACCATGTAAGAACCATTCCTGTTTAGAATGCATTAATCCAAGAAAGATCCCAAAATTGCATGTAGTACCAACAAAATCCTCAAGGCAGCGCTAGCGATCTAAACTCTGACAGGAGAACTGAGTGCAGTTGCTGACAAAGGGATTTGACTCAGCTGACTTCAAAGGCTGCATTTTAATTAAAAATTAGCCACCTGCTGTTCCCAGAGGCCTGAAGCCTGGGAAACCCTCTCACCTCCAGAGATTCACACCAGGAGTTAGAATCTCACATGACCTCTTGATTGATAGAAGGCAGACTGGCTGGGAGCCTCCTGGAGACCACACAATAGGCTCTTGCAATTGAATAGGATATGTTGATTTTGACTGTTTCCTGTCAACAAAGGCCTGCATGCCAGAAGACACATGTGACTGACCCACCCAAGTCTTGGAGGCGGACTCCAACACTCTGAGAACTGAATTGAAAGCAAAATATATATTTTACAGAAACACTGATAACTCTTTGTAATCAAATGACAGAAATGTATAACTTTGAGAGCCTTAATTTAAAAAATGTACCTTCAATTCAAGCCCAAACTCCAATTTGTGTGATGTTCTGGGGCAAAACCCTGCTATTTATGTATACTACAGACTCTGTGTTTAAGCTAGAGACATGTTAATTTACTGGAGTATGTATGGACAGGCCGTGTACATGTGTACAAATCTGGAGAAAAATCCGATGTTGCAAAACCACTAAAAAGCACAAAATATTGCCATTTCTGAATGCAAGCCTCCAGGAAGAGCAGAGTTTGAACAGGGGCTACCATCAGTAAATGCATGATGGGTGCATGTAATTTCAAACCACTGTGTATCTATGAAGTGTGCATTTTGATCAAATATAGATTTTGTGGGCAAACTGACCAGGGGAGGATCCTCTGCCCATAAAACCTACAGCATCACTCTGACTCACAGTTCCTTCCCCAATCATGGGAGAGGGGAGAATTGGGCCAATGGGCAGTTGAGAGAGGGGCTGGCTAGTGATGCTGCACACACACCCACTTTCAAAACACATAAAAGCAGACAGTCAGGACAGATAGGGACATTCAATTCCATTTGCTGCAACGCGCTCTGCCGGACCACACAACATCCAGAAGATACTAGATTCCACACTTAGACTTTAAAACTCCAAAGAACTTGATTCAGAAATCTAAGCAAGGGCCTAAACCCACAAACTGAGAACTCTTCTCAGTGGGCCTCAGCATCCAGCAAATCTAACAGCGATAGCAGCATCCAGGAGCCGTGCAGATCAGCGCTGGGTCCAGAGAAAGCTGTGCAGAAAGATCCAGAAGCAGTGCTGTACCCAGAGAAAGCAGAGCAGTATTCAGAACAAGAGACCCAGACCACACCGCTGTTCGCAGAACTAGAGAGCTGACCCAGACGCTGTGCGCAGAGACCGTCCGTGGCGAGTGAAGAAAACCTGACCAGATCTGTGGCGAGGCCCATTCTATTTCTAAATATATTGTGAGTACCTAGCAGAACTGTGCAGAACCAATCTCTTAGTTAAAATAATATAATTCAATCTATTTTAATCTAACCAGAACTGTCTCCTAACTGTCACCTGTCATTTGCAAAGCTGTCACCTGTCATTTCTAGTTGCTAGCTGTCACTTGTCACTTTGAACTTTAAAATTTCAAATCTGAAAAACGACCTTTACCATATCGCTCATATCTCCGTGACCGTTTGTCTTAGAGACTTGCAGTAACTTTCCATTTTAGCATATTTTTCACTTCATTGCCAGCACATATAAAAGCATTTTGGGCCTATGTTTCAAACTTCTGTAGTCTAAGCTTGCTGGGGTTTGATTGCATTTCTGAGAACTGTGTGCTTTCCTTCCATTTCCTTGCATTGCATAAAGGGGGGGGGGGGTGAATTGTCCAAGAAAGTGATTACATTGTCTTTTGCTGAAATCCTATCAAGTTATTTTCTGTACTGCATTTCATTCCACATTGCATCCATTTGAAACCATCAAAGTATTGTTGCTATCTTATCCATCTTATAACCACTCATCATTGATTATAAAGAAGTGTGCTAGTGCCGGACTATCCATTATTGATTACTGCTCAGATTAAGTGTGATATTCAATTATTAATTTATTATAAAGTGTGATATATATATCTATTGTTTAAATTATCAAATAAACCTTTTAAATTTGCAAAACAGAACTACTTCTTGGCTCAGCGGGGCCAGGGGGATTCCAAGAGAGGGGTGTTATATAGGGGTAGTCATCCAGAACGCATGAACTGGACATAAGGATATATCAATAAGGGTTTTCATTCAGTATTCTAGACTAGGCGTTGACTTAGCTGTAGTGTTGAATTGAATCCTCTTATAAATTGGGGGCTCGTAGCCGGGGATTCCGGATTAGATCTATCACTTGTGCAGATTAATACAGTGTGCCAGCTGACCAGATACACATATCCGGTCGGATCACCACGCTGTGTTACGCTGTAAAGCACTCCTCAAAGGAACGCTCTAAGGAAAAGGTCTGTTTTGCAAAAATAAAATACAAACTTCTGTAAGTCAGGAAGGAACTCAAATTCCAGAATGACGACCTTAGTAGACATGAAAATAGCCAGAGAGCACTTCTTACATAAGTTATTTGTGAGAGGTGAGTGGACTCACCAGGACCGCATGGTCTGGTTGCAGGCCATCACGCAACAGGTCACGGAAACAGGGTCAGATATATGGAGAGATCAGGGTGCCTTACATGTGGCCCTGAGTGAACTATACATGGCTCCTAAAGCTAAGGATGAACAAGACAAGATGGTTAGGATAGCGGCATACCTGTACCTATATATGGGAGACATGCAGGATAAATGTACTGAAAGCCAAGATCTGGCGAATAAGCGACAGATGGCGTTAGAGAAGGTCCAATCTGAGCAGAGGCTGCAGGGGAGCCAGGAGTCAGAAAATGAGAGTAGACAGCACATCATTAAAATAAAGAGGGATATGGACATCCTGCAACAGGAAAAGGCTGACCAGGATACCAGATTTCTGGCCTTGCAGAAGGAGTACCAAGAAGGTTTGGACTCCTTACTGCAGAGCCAGAAAAAGCTGGAGCAACAGTTAGACTTCAATAGGGCATGTGCTGAGCAGGTAGTCACCCTGCAAAGCCACCTAGATAGGGAGAAGGCAGAGAGCAATAAACTGATTTTGAAAGACCTGGATACCCAGGCAGAGTTTGACCAGGAGCGCCAGAAAGCTGGTGCCTTCCAAAGGCAAATGGACGACCTGGCGGCACAGATGCAGGCTCTTAGTCAGGAAAGGGATACCTTAGGCCAGGAAGTCTGCCACTTAAAAAGGAAAATGGAAGAAAATCACCTGGCCCTCCAGGGACTGGGTGACCTCCAAAAAGAACACCATAACTTGTTAGAGCACACCAGGAAGGTGGAGGATGCTCTGGCAAGAAAGGAGCAGGCCAATAGGGACACAGCTCAGGAGGTAACCCTCCTGCAGCAAAGACTGGCCCAGTGCTCCAGGACCAATCAGGAAACGCAGAGAGAGAATGAGGCTCTCTGCCAGCACAATGATCGGCTCCAACAACAGGTAGCGATGCAGGAGAGACTGATAGAGTCTAGTAAGGCCTTAACTGAGGAACTGAAGGCGCAGGCTCTTGCATTGCAACAGGGAGCAGGGGCGGATAGAGACCAGGTTCGCTGGGAAAAGGAAACTCCTCAGCATAACCTCAGAAGCCCTAGTACCAGAGACCTTCATCTCTCTCAGTCCCTGGACTCTGTCACCCCCATGTCCCCTGGCGCACATGAGCACCGGGCCACAGGGATGGCAGATTACTATCCAGCCAGAAGCATGGGGCTCATAGGCCAGTACATCCCAGGAATGGAGGGGCGGGCATCCGGGTATGGGCACCCAAGCACAGTGCAATTTGATGGGGAACCCCAGGTGAGTAGGCCCATTAAGGGCATCCTGAAAACCTCTGCCCAGTTAGGTCAGTGGGGGGGGTACCCATCAAATCCTGGCAGCAAGGAGGGATCTGAAGACTCCTCTGAGCGGTACAGGACACAGGAGACCAGGTCCCCACATTCTGCCAGCCATTCCCAGGCTCGCAGAATCCGGGAAAGA
Organism: Ambystoma mexicanum; assembly: GCF_040938575.1. Lineage (NCBI taxonomy): Eukaryota > Metazoa > Chordata > Amphibia > Caudata > Ambystomatidae > Ambystoma > Ambystoma mexicanum. The sequence goes on along the minus strand of NC_090921.1, from coordinate 249,141,272 downwards.
ACAGACGGGAACCTCTGGGAGCAGTGCCTCTGAGTCAGAAGATGAATGGTCCAGGGTTACCCGGACCAAAAGGGCCAATAAGACAAAAAGGGCATTGCTTAAGGACCCATTAAAGCAGATTAAGGCAATCAGGAGCGTCATCACGCCTTATCATAAGAACGCCAAGTATTCTGTTTGGGAGCACTTAGAGTTGGTTGAGCAAATGATGGAGACTTTCCATTTGAAAGACAGCCAAAGCTGTATTCAATATGTAAAGTGGACCTTCTCCCCAGAATACTCCAGTTTCTTTGCGGGGCTGGAGGACCAAAATCATTTAAGATGGTCCACCTATAAGGCGGCCATCTTGAAACATTTTTCTACTCATAGAAATCCTCAAGAGGCTCGCAAGACAGCCTACAATTTACAATGTGGGGAGGATCAGGCCCCACAAGAATTTGTGCAGGAGTTAAAGCGTGCTTTTGCACAGACCACAAGAAGGGTGCGCACGGATAGCAGAGAATTTATTAATACGTTTTTCCATACCTTGCCCAAATACATAATGACCCAGCTCGTGAGGGATTTTCACGAGAAAAGATCTTTAGACTGGGTCATTGAACAGGCGACCCGGATCTATGAGGTGCAGAAGCCAATAGAAAATAAAAATAATGCGCCCAAAAACCCCAAAGCCAACAACACCCCTGCTGCTGCCAAGGTGGCAGAGGTAAAGGTCACCCCCGGTTTAGAGTTGGAGATGGGGGGGCCTAAAAACCTACCTGCACCTAATAATGCTAGGCCCAGAAGGTCCTAGGGCCAGTCACAGACAGGGAGCCAGGGAGGCAGCCCCACAAATGGGGTCCCTCGCTCTCCTGATTATGTAAGCCCCCGGTACAAGGGAAACAGACCCATCCTGGGTTATGTGTGGACTCCTCCAGCCCAAGGGGGGGGGTCCAGCCAAGCACCTAACCCAGAGAACTTCCCTCCCAACTTCTCACAGGAGGGCAGAAACTCACCAAACCCTGGGCAGAACTTCTTCCCCAGGTATCCACCCAACTTCCAGCCCCAAAATCCTCCACCCTTCTTTCCCCAATTCCCTGAGCCCAGACAACCGAATCCGGGAGAGGGGAGGCCAAGGGTGGAGGGGTATCCAAATCTTCCCAACCAGGGGTACTACCAAAGAAGGGATAGCTACCCTTCCCGGGATCAGCCCAGGGGAGAAAACAGGGCCCCGTATCAGCCTGAGCGGGTTTCCCAGTTAGAGCGCCAGGTTCAAAACATGGCGCGGGATCTGGGTCACATACTGAGGGCTCAGCAGAACCCTCAGATCGGCATGCCGGCGCAGAACGCACCCAACTCTGGACCTGGTGCTCCAGAACAATGACGGGGGCAGCACCCCGATAACTCACCGGTTCCCAGGGAGGAGGCACAAAGGGAAGGGGGGTGTAAAGCCTTGGAGGAAGCTTCCTTCCTCACTTGTAAACAGCCCCTGGAAACCTGGAAACCCAGGAACCGGAAACAAAATCTCTTGCCCCTGAAAGTCTGCCTCCTAAGGAACAGAGGGGGGGGTAGGAGAAACAAAAGACCCAAACAGACACAGTTTGAGGAGGAGGTGCAGATGTTCCAATTTGAGGGAGAGGGATCCTCAGAGGATCCTGGGAAAAGGATCTTCTCCTTCAGAGAGGGGGGAACTCCTCCCAAAGAAAAATGGGTCCCTAGATATGCAAATCCAGACTGGGGAGATGTGGAGACTGAGCTACCGCCGCCCACCATCTCATCCCAGAACCAACAGCAAAAAAATCCCCTGGTTCAAACCCATCCTGGTGACTGCCTCCAAAAAGGGGGGGGCGGCCCGGAACCGGAGCCAGGGGAACCCACAATGGCTCTGATCTCCAGTTGCCAACTTTTTCTTTCAGATTCCCAAGGCTCTCCACAGAATTCTGCCCAAATCTCTTCGCTAGCGATGTCCAAAACCAGAAAGTTAGCCCACCAGTTGTCCAAAAATGTGCATTATCTGTGCAGGGGCAGGGTACAATTTTGGCACTGGTGGACACTGGATCTCAAGCTACCCTTCTGTCCAGAAGGGCCTTTGACGAACTGAATGCAGGAAGGGGAGAGAATTACCAAATTCCTCTCACCCCTCTTCCTGGACAACTGCAGAACTTTGACGGGAAGGAAATTCCCGTTGAGGGGACTGCAGACTTGGGCCCTCATTACGACCCTTGCGGAAATTGACTGACCGGACCGCAACAGCGTAAATAGCGTTTCCGCCATTGCACGAAGGAGCAAAGTGCGGCTAATTACGACCCATCGGGCACGAGCATTACGCCATGGCGGAATCCGAAAGGCTGCGATGGCGGAAATGACCCCAAAACGGCCCTTACCGCCGCCGTACGCTGCACCAGGTGCAATACCGCCACCCATCTTAGCGGTCACCGTAATGAGCGGGCACCGTAATGAGCGGGCACCGCAAATTACGGGCACCGTAAATATACGGAAACGGAAGTAAAAGCATGTGGCCGGAACGGGAAACAGCACGCCGCACAACTATAAAATCCGAATCCCAACACAACCATTAAAAATCCGACCCTGACACACATCCCAACCCGTTAGCAACCCCAGTTAAAAAAATAAATATGGGAAAGGTAGCCAAGAAAGCGTGTGATCGCAAGCGGCAGGTCCACTTCTCCCGAGAGGAACTGACCGTGCTGACCGAGACCCTGCAGGAAAATGCCGCCGTCGTCTTCTCCAGTCAAATGACCAGGACGGCCCTTGCCAACAAGAAGGCCATATGGGCCCTTGTGGCACAGCGCGTAAGTGCGGTGGGGACAACACCCCGCACGCCACAGCAATGTCGCAAGCGGTGGGACGACCTGCGGATCCGCGTACGCAGCATACTTTCTGCGAACAGGAACATCGCCACAGCTACCGGGGGGGGATCAGAGTCGCCCATCAAGTTGACCCCCTGGGAGGAGATCTGCGCCTCCACCATAGGAATGGAGAGCATAGAGGGAGTCGGAGGGATGGAGAAAGGAGTGCCGACATCCGGAGAATCAGGTAGGTTGGCCAAGAGAAACAATGCGAAATCCACAAACCACGAACATGTGCAGTACCATGTGACCCCATAGTGCAATACATACTTTGCCCTGACAGCGCCCTCTAAAAGTCAGAATGAATAAACAAATTAATCAAGATGCCATAAACAACCCCTACATGTGCAGCATGCACCCCCTAACTGCAGGCAGCCAAATGAATGCATCCTCAATCCACACGAAAATGAGACCACCTCCAAGGCCCAGTCCCATATCAGCCTCATGTACCACCCCAATGCATTTGATACGTTGCCATTCCAAATCCGACAGACCCATAACTAACGTTCGCCCCTCTTTACTCCACCACAGGGTCCGATACCAACGACGAGCTGCAGGACACCCCTACCAGCACGCCTGCAAAGAGGGCCAGGACCAACGTCCCAAGAGCCTCCACCTCAGGTGCAAGGATCAAGACACGGCAGCAGCAGGAATCAAGTGCCAGCACACTGGAGGGGACTGCAACAGGCACCCCAGCAGCCAGCAAGTCCACAACCCCAGCACCACAGGTCCCCCCAAAGAACGTATCTGATGGCACTGCCTCTGGTGGTAGCAGCACCATAGGTGACACAGCTGTCATGCCAGCATGCTCCGACACGGAAAACAGTGCTGGCGACGTAGGTACCATCCATGACCTTTCCCAATCCCCCTGCATGTCCCATCCCCTACACCATGACGAAACCACGCAGGGGCACCCAGAAGACGACGACTGGCCAACCCCCACAAGTCCTGTGCCAAGGCAACATGTGTTGAGCAGCCCCCCTGTCACACCACCGCAAATGTCCATGGCCCAGCAGAGGCAACAGTCCCTCGACCTGCTGATCGAGCAACAGCAGGAAGTGTCCACGCTACTCAAGGACCATGCGAATGAATGCGGGGGTTCCAGGGCAGCCATGGAAACATCCACCGAGACACTCAGGGCACAAATAGAGAAAAGTAGTGAGAGCCTCAGGGGAGAAATGGAGAGAAGCACCGAGAGCCTGAGAGCACAAATGGAGAAAAGCACCGAGAGCCTGAGGGGGGAACTGAATGCGACGTCCAAAGACGTTTGTGCTGAACTTGCTGCTGTGCGCCGTGTGCTCTCGGAGCTCTCACAAACCCTCAGAGACATGCATGGACGCGAGCAGGCAGAGACGTCATCCGTGGCAAGTTCCGTCCAGGGCAGCCCCCAACGCAGATCTGGCAGGAACCTGCGCTCCACGGGCAGGGGTGCCCCTGATACCCGTAGAGGGGGCTTGCAATAGCGTCTACCCACGGGCAGCATGCATATTTGGACACTGGTGTTGGGGGGGGAGGAAGTAGGGTGGAGGGGGTGTGTTGGGCTTCACTGGGTGGCGGGTCCATAGGGTGTATGAATCAAATCACATTAACAATACAGCACTTCATTATCATCCAATGACATGTGTGGACATTGATATTTGCGTACGAGGCCTTCATAGGCGTACAGTCCACTATGTGCCTGTACTACACACACACAGTGCCACAGGTCCCCTTTCCGTGTAATAGGCACCATGCGTGGTTGCTAGAAGCATGCATCTATGATGCTCTGTCGGATTGCACGTGCATCCTGTGCCTCATGGACTCCTTGGGGTGCCTCCACATCCCCACCCTCATCATCATCATCTTCAGGTGCATGCAGTACAGCGTCAGGGGGCATGGGCACATTCCTACGTATGCACATGTTGTGCAGCATGACACATGCCATGACCATCTTAGAAACCCTCTCATGGCTGTACATGAGTGCCCCGCCAGACCTGCTGAGGCTGCGGAAACGAGCCTTCAGTAGGCCGAATGCCTGTTCAATGACCACACGGCTACGTGAGTGGGCATGGTTGTAGTCCTCCTCATGCTGGTTCTGTGGGTTCCGGATTGGTGTAAGGAGCCATCTCTTCAGTGGATACCCGGCATCACCTGTATGGGACGAATAAAGGGTGTCAGTGGAATGATAGTGCTAAGTAGCCCCCCCCCCCTCCTGCAAGGTCATTGACGCATCAAATGGGCCACGATGTCATGCATGGAATGAGACTCACCGAGTAGCCAGGATCTGTGCCCTGCGTGTCGCTCCATGTAGCGTGGTATTCTTGTGTTCCTCAGGACCATAGAATCATGGGTAGATCCTGGAAATCTGGCACAACAATGCGTAAAGATCTTGTTGGAGTCACACACCATTTGCACATTGATTGAATGAAATTGTTTCCGGTTGCGGTACTGGACCTCCATGGCATGTGGGACAACCAATTCAACATGGGTGCAGTCGATGGCACCAATGCAACCCGGGATGCCGCCAAGTGCATGGAATCCCACCTTTGCGTTGGTAATCTCCTGGTACGTGCGTGGTAGTGTGATGTGGTCGTCGGCGTGCTTCAGGAGGGCATCGTGCACTTGGGAGAGTGTCCGTGAGAACAGTGGCTGTGAAATGCCATGCAACTGTCCCACTGTGTGCTGGTAGGTGCCTGTGGCCAGGAAGTGGAGTACAGACACCACCTTCAGTAGGGGTGGGATGGCGGTTGGGCTATCTATCATGCTCACGAGGTCAGCATGTGTCATGTCCACAATGGCGATTATGGTGTCCCGGTCCAAACGGTAGAGGGTGTGGATCTGCTCAGCAGTGAGGTTGAACGGATCAGCTCGGAGGCGTGGGATTGCGGGCCGCCTGCGTGTTGGTAGTGGCAGTGCTTGTGGGCCTTGCTGACCCTGCCTTGCCCTCCTCCTCCTCCTTCTCCTCCGTCTCCCCTGTGCGCCCGGTTGTTGTACCTGTTGTTGTTCGTCGTCTTCTTGTAGTTGTAGCACTTGCAGTGCTATCTGGTGCCCCAGGCCCAACATCGCTAGTCCTGCCGGTAGCATTTTGGAGTGGGAGTGGTTGTGGGAGGGGTTTGGGTCTGCTATATATGTGCTGTCGGCCTGTATGGCCTCCACCTGTGCTGATTGAATGAATCTGTGGCGGATGCAATCCCTTCTGGCCGAGCACGTCCCGCACGTAAGGCTGCATTTGGCCGCATGGCATCTTGGGATTGGAATCATGTATCAAATCCCGATGGCAGTGTGATGTACTTTGACTGATTTTCATGCTATGCTCCCATTGTTACACATGCTATGATTGCAGCCGCTTACATACCTGTGAAGAGTCAGTGGTATGTAGGGCTCGATCGATGGCCGACCCTCATGCAGCACAGTATCGTACTTCACCGACGGGCGTGGCGTCCCATTTGTGATTGCAGCCAGTTAGCATTATGACACACAGCCGCACTACATTGATGTAATTGTGAATGCAAGCGTTCACAGAAGCCTTTTCGACGTAATGTTGCAAGTGAGGAATTCGAAGGCCAGGATTTTTGGTTGCGAAGTAGCGGTGAGGAGACGCCCACAGGTCTGCCTGGAAATGTAACGTTCTATTGTTGAATGTCCTTGGGACAGGGCCCATAACGAGCAAGCAATGAATGACATGAATTGAATGGGATGCGCAATAGCGTAGTGGACGATAAGGCAGGACGTTCCCAAGTCCATCTAGCTTCACGACACTACAGATCCGGCCAGGAGCACAGTGGTTTTTGCAGACTGCATTACGCACAGACGCGATGGAAGTTTCACATATTATGTGAGTGAATGTTCATGCGTTTTCATTGCGGGATGAGGGAATGATGAATGGATGCATGGACAGATGATTCCATTTAGGGTCTGCCATGTACATGTGTTTTTTGATTCAATCCCCTTCCCCTGCGCTATGTGATGCAAGGCTGCCATAGTGGGACTTACGTCTATCTGCCCTTGTCGGATCCTCCCTGTCTCGACGCGCCTTCATACACTTGTGTCTAGGCACGTTACTAATCCCATGTCATGGGTTCTATCTTGACGGACGCATGCACAGTAACCGACGTTGCCAATGGTGTATTAACCTCGATTGGTTTCGTTATGTATCGATACTGATTTAGGGGTGTGTATATTCCTTTGGAGTGGGCTAGCATGCATATGGGTGTGGATTTGGTGTGTTGAATGAAGATAGTGATGCATCATGTGTCCTGTAGTGCAATCGGTTAATTTGTGTTTCATTTTGGTGACAGGTATCTCCTGCCCTATTGCAGATGCCATCTGTACGCCACTCCTCCAGATGGATTTTACTCTCGACACCTGCAGCTTCGGGTGAATCAGTGGAGCACCATTACGATCTTATGGGACGATCGCCAATGGGCCACATGCCCTTACGCTGTTCTGGTGGCTAGGTGCAACATTTCGGCCTTTCAGCTGGACTAGTGCCTGCCTCATGGGACGGACCTGCGGTTCTTGCCGCTTCCATGTTGCCTTTTGGAACGTTGATGTTGGCCCTGTGTGCCATGATGGTACAGGGCGTCACACAAGTGGAAGCTGGTCAATTATTGCAGATGCAGCCCTCGGTGATGATGGATGTTTTGGTGTTATTTTACAAATTGCTGTGAGGCCTTTGTCATTTGGATGTGCATTTAAATTGTATTCCGATATTTGGCGTGTTGCGTTATTCTTTGCAGGTGATGTGGCGATTTTCGATTTGTGGCGGTATGTATTGCGAGATGATCTGCATTGTGTTCCGCCTTCTGAGTTGAGTTGTGTGGTACAGTACTGGCCGCTTTTGCCTACGTAGCACAGTGTGGTCACGGATAGGGGCTGCCATTGTGACTGTTTACATGATGTGCTGTTCAGGGGCGGGGGATTGGCTTTTGGCCGACTGGTGCCTGTCAGCCAGGTCGATTGATGGTATGATGGGATGTTCAGAATGTGGCTGGTCACAGGTGCCTGTGTTTGCGTGCGTTTGTTGGAGGGGGACTGGGGTCATGTCCATTGGAATAGCTTCTGTATTGATGCCATCTGTGCCCTGCAGCTCCCATCGGCCCCTCTTGGGATGTGCCTGGCTGCTCAGTCACTCTGCCAACTTGTGTGGTACATGCTTCTGCTGATGGTTGGTTTGTTTACTGGCAAGAGTACAGGGCTGGTGCAATCCCCCTCAGGATGCTGTTTTGGATGTTGCCTTGCGCTGGTGGCAAGCGATGGGGGACTACTGTTGTTTTGTGTCATGTGTTCTTGATTTCCATTTTGATGTCTTGTACCTTCACATGCCTGTGCTGCATCAGTACGGCTATGGTGACATGCCGTACATGGATGCCCACTCACGGGGCGCTTTGAACACCTGCATGCATTTCTACGTTGGCATGCATGGGTGAATTGTAGATTTCACTGGTTGCATGGTGTGAGTACATTGCGCCTGCCAGGAGTTGTGCAATGTGGCCAGGGAGTGGAGTACAGGCACTCAGTGGGCCATTTACGGTTGGTTCACGATGCCGTATTTCTCGCCATGGCGGGATGGTCCATTCCGCCATGCCTGATGGCGTTAGGTACATGTCCGCTAGGGTCGGAATTGGCGTACCGTTGCACCATGGTGGTGTTTGCGGTTTGGCATGGTGCGCGCGCGCGTGCTTAGTGCAGTTAGCGTTGGCGTTCACTACGGTGTCGCTAATGGCTTCGTACTTTGCGGTGACGGGTCATAGTCGCACCGAGCGCTTTTCGATGGCGGTATTGCTTTTCCGCCATCGTTTTCCCCTTTCCGCCAGGGTCGTAATGAGGGCCTTGGACATTAAAATTGGGCGACACAAGTTGAAACACCCGGTCATAGTTGTGACTCCAGAGGGCACCCCTTGTTTACTAGGGAATGACCTCCTGAGAAGGTTGTCACCCCTAATAGATTGTGTAAACAAGGTCCTCTGGACCCAGACTAGCCGACCCATAAAATTAAAACAGCGTGTCAACCATGTTAGTTTAAACGGCACCTGCCACATGGTTGAACAAAAATCTGACCAAGTAGAATTTCACTTCCAGAATAGCCAAATTCCAGACGTGACAGTAATAGCAGTAGGACAACAGACTGGTGATGGAGGGTCCTCTCTATTTCTGAAAATCAACCTTCCTTCCAGTCTAAAGTGGTACTCCACGCTGGAAGGAAACACTCTGAGATGCTATACTAATCCACAATCAGAAACTCCCACTCCTATAGTCCAGAAAGATGTGAAATCAGCTCAGAGCCTGGCTGATATTCAGCAAATTGGACAGCAGTTGTTCATCCCTGTCCAGTTAAATGATGGGAAGGACTCTGTTCTCGCCCGAGTGTGTGTGAGCAACGGTAAGAGCTTCATCAGCAAAGCCATGTTCCGCCAACTCCCAAAAGATCCAGCCATTCCCACATTCAAACTGATAGACAAATGGGAAATGGACCTGGAAGCACCCAATTCCAAACATCTCCTGCCAAGCAGGTGTATGCTCAAAATCTCCATTGGCAACAAGAGCATAGTCCACAATTGTTGGGTCGTGCGAGACGTCACTGCCGCTTTTTACTTAGGCAGTGACATTCTCAATCGCTTTGCCATTAGTTTGGACCTAATAAACTTCAAAGCTTGGTCCTGATTAGCGGATAATCCCATGGGCTGTGATGATCCAGAAAAAGCATTTAGGTCAGCTCAATTGCTACCTTATGCAGTTGAAATTCAGATCAAAGAGGAAGTCACCATCCCAGAAAGGACCCGACAATTCTCCCTGGAAGTGAAAGCTAAAAGAGGACAACATTTGAAAAACCCTGATGCTTACATACATCTAAACGCTTCTCTCCAACAGCAAGGGTTGGGGGTAAACCCAACTCCATTAGTCAACATAGAACATGACACCATTCTAATAGAGGTGGATAACAGCGACTTAAAGAGTATTACTCTAGCCGCAGGCACCATTATTGGAATGGCGGTTGATGACCGACATTTTTCCATTGATTTAGGTAATGAACGGTTAGGACCAATCCCCAAGGACTGTTTTGACAGTGACAGTGAGGACAATACAACACCAGACAGGATTTTTACCCGGCATGGGGGGAACTTCCTGGTGTACACTTCTTGCCCTTATGGTAAGGAAGATGTGACTTGTGACTTCAGGAGGGATGAGGTGATTTTCCAGGTCCATGAGGGCTGCCTTTCCCACCTGAAGCCTCCAGTCCAAATCAGCACTCTGACCAGGGACTTCTCCATCCAGCTGGAGGAGGCCGCTGAGATAGCCAAACCAGAAGTCTTTCCAGGCTTCAGGCAGATGGTGGAAGAGAGAGTCAACCTAGCTGATGCCTGTGTGACTCTGGAACAAAAGCAAAAGTTGAAACAAGTTTTCTTGGATTTCCAAGATCTCTTTGCAGTAGACTCATATGACTGTGGCCGCACCGACATCCACACAACAACAATCCCCACGGACCCTGGCATGACTCCAGTGTTTGTGAAGCAATATCGCTTGCCTCTCGCATCCATGGAGTCCCTTACTGAAATAATTAAGAACCTTGAGTCCCGGGGAATAATCCGTCCAGTTCACAGCACCTTCAATAATCTGGTGCTGGGAATATTGAAGCCAAACGGCCAGTGGAGACTCTGCGCCGACCTCAGGGAGCTCAACAAACGGGTCCATACTTCCCGATGGCCTCTGCCCTACATTGACCAAGGGCTGGCCCAGATCCAGGGGTCACAGGTATTCACTGCAATAGACCTGACCAATGGATACTGGACTGTGCCTGTCAGTAGGGAGGACCAATACAAGCTGGCTTTTACCTTTGGGGGCCAGCAGTACACATGGACCCGGACTCCCTTCGGATACCTCAACTCAGGCAATGAATTCAACATTTTCCTACACAAGGCCATGCCCGACCTGGGTGCAAGGGGTAACCTGGCTTATGTAGATGATGTCCTCATCAAAAGTTCATCTGTGGAGTAACACACAGCGGAGATCTGTTATGTTCTGACGCAGTTGAGGGCCGCTGGAGCCAAACTTTCCTTTCAGAAAGCACAGTGGTGTAGAACCCGTGTTAATTTCTTGGGGCATGAGATTACTCCTCAGGGTCTCTGTCCCCAGGAAAAGAAGGTGGAAGCACTCCAAAAACTGAAAGACCCCACAACTCTGCGGGAACTAAGGAGCCTCCTTGGACTGACTAATTACAGCAGAAAGTTCATTGAGGGCTACGCAGAGATCACCAGACCCCTGATTCATCTCCTGAAGGGGGGGGTCAAGTGGGAATGGGGTCCATAACAAGCCGAGGCGGTAAAACAACTCAAGAGAAGCCTCTCACAAGCGCCTTGCCTAGCTTACCCTGTCAGAAACAAGGAGTTCTTCCTGGAGACAGGGTTCTCTAATACGTGCTTGACAGCGGTATTATACCAAAAGCATGACAAGGTCAATAAAGTAATCTCCTATGCGAGCAAAACTTTATCCTCTGTGGAGGAAAAATTCAACGATTGTGAGAAGGCACTCCTGGCAACGGTGTGGGCATTGAAGAATTACCGCCCGTTTATCCAGGGGGAACACATCATAGTGGAGACTCCACACCAGCCTCTGCAATATCTCCAAAGTGACAGAATCCGGGCCGGAAATGTGAGTAATTCCCGAATTACTTCCTGGATTCTGTCAATGCAAGGCTTTCCTGCGGAGGTCAGATATGGCCAAAACAAGAAGAGTCCCCTCGCGCAAGGTCTGGCTGACTTGCATGATTGTGCCAGAGAAAACTGTCTCGAGGACGAAAGTCTAAAAATCAAGGACAACACGGAGGCATACCTTAATTCCCCACACAAAGTCTTTGAAGAAGACAAGTGTGAGGGAATGCCCACTGTCTATGTGGATGGATGCTCTTACCATGTTGACAACGACGGGGAGAAAGAACTGGTGGCTGGCGTAGGGAATGCATGGGTGAAGGAGTTTCCAGAACCCTCCGCTGGATACAAAATTGGTCCCCGAAGTAGTCAGGTGGCAGAATTGATGGCTGTGCATCAGGCCATCCTCACTGCTGTCCAGCATCAACCCCACGAACTGGTCATAATCACAGATTCGGATTATGTACGGAACGGGTTCGTGGAGCATCTGGTTAATTGGAAAACCAGAGGCATGTTATGTGCTAACAACAAACCCTTGAAACATGGGAAGTTGATCCAAAACATTGATGATCTGGTCACCGCGAATGAGATGACCATCTATTGGAAAAAGATCAAGGGTCATTCAAAAGTAGAGGGACCAGACAAAACTGGAAATGACTTAGCTGATCAGCTGGCCAAAACCGGGGCCATCCAAGGGGATCTAATTGAGTTTGAGTCCCTGTTGGGGGAAATCCAGGTCACTGCTATCACTAGGTCCCAGACAAATGCTCACAACGACCTTTCAATTGCACAATGGAGTAAGGAGACCCCTGATGCTGATTTGATTACCGCTCAGAAGGGGGATCCAATAATTGGTATATTTTACCAGCACCTTGAGGACCCTGAGAACTTTCCCCTGACGGATACCGATTACATTGGGAAAGAGGACCTAAGGGTGTTGATGAAATGTCCAAAAATGTTCCGGATCCAAGACGGTTTGCTGGTAAGGAAATCCAAAGCTGGCCACGATCAGTGGGTGGTTCCTACCTCATTCCGAAGCCTGATGTTAAGTCACGCCCATGATGCGGCCACCGCCGGTCATAGGGGGTTTCACACAACATTGGAAATCTTAAGAGAGGTTGCATACTGGCCACACATGGGGCAGGACCTCGACCAATACTTGAAGGGGTGTCTTGTGTGTGCACAATTTCAGCCATCATCCCTCACGCACCGTGCGCCTCTCCAAAAGAGGGGGATGACCCTGCCATGGTCAGATTTACAAATCGACTTTGTAGGCCCCGTGATTCGCTCTGCTAGGGGGAATAAGTACATGTTGACTGTGACATGCTTGTTTACCAAGTGGGTGGAATGTCTCCCAGCCCCAAATTGCAAGGCAGAAACTGCAGCTGCCCTGATGATTAACCACATCTTTTCCCGTTTCGGTCTACCTCAAAGGATTGAGTCAGACAGGGGTAGCCACTTCACCAGTGAAGTAATGACAAAGATGTGGGAGATACTGGGGGTCAAAAGGAAGTTGCATATTGCTTACCGGCCAGCTTCTTCTGGGGCAGTAGAGAGATATAACCGAACCATTGTGAGCATATTAAAAAGGTTTGTGGCGGATTCTGGGCCAAGTTGGGATATCCGATTACCCCTGGTCGTAATGGCCATCAGATCTACCCCTTCATCTGCAACCAAAATGTAACCATTTGAGTTGATGACTGGGCGCAAGATGGTGCTTCCGCAGCATTTGCTCTACAGGACCCAAGAGCAGACACTAATAAATGCCTCCACAACTCAGGAGTATGTGGAGAATTTAAGGAAACACCTTCAACATGCTTTTGCTTATGCTCAGCGGAATCTAGAAAGATCAGCTGATAGCATGAAGATCCACTATGACCTGAAGACTTCCAGGAAGGAATATCAGTTGGGGGACCGGGTCTATCTATACAATTTCCAAAGGAACCAGGCCAAACAGCGAAAATTTTTGCCTACATGGAAGGGACCCTTTGAGGTTATAGACAAAATCTCCCCTGTGGCCTACAAGATCCGCATCCCCAAAGGCGGTTTGGCAGAGGGGGAAGACAAGTGGGTCCACATTAACCAGTTGAAGTGTTGCCATCCCAGGCACACTCTGCAACAACTGGAGGAATCCTCTGAAATCCTAGAGGGTACCGTCTCAGATTACTTCAGTTCTAACTTAAAATATCCGACATATCGCCTATCAAATTCTGAGTTTCTCAATGTGGGTGTTTTTGTTTTTGAATGCAAAAAGAAATGTGCATGTTCATATGTTTTGACTATAAATTTATATGCCACCCCACTATATCAATGGTGGGGGAGAAATGTCCATGAATAGGTATTGCCGCTCTTCCTTTGTCGTCCTAGGAGAAAGAAAACCTGGAGACGGGCCAAGGAGGACGATCCGGAGACCGGGAGCAGAGACGCGAGGGGCCCGGGGTACCGCCCAGGACCGGCGAGGAGAACCGATCGATCAGTACCGGATGGAGGAAAAGATGCTGAACTGTGCCATTTGCTGAATTGGAAGAAGATTATGCGGACAGACCAGTGTGTGGGTCAAAACCCTTGTGCACCCGACCTCAAATTCAAAGGGCAGTCACGTAGGGGGATTTGTTGGCTGTCCTAGCCCACGTTTGAGCTATCATGCTGCAACATTTGGTGCTGTGGGCTTAGAAAATCCAAGATGGCCAAAACGCCCACAAGTGCGCCAGAATCCAGGAGAACCACACAGTTTGTGCGCATACCAAAATGGTTACCTAACTTGCCACCCACCAGTGTAAAGAAAGATCTTTGTTAACAAAATCCACTGTTATTGATGTCAAAAAGTTGCTGAAATCGTGACTCATTGGAGCACTTTAAAGATTCAACCCTTTTGTGGGGTTCCACATAACCATCTTACTGTAAGGAGCCCCATCAAAACAATGTTAAGCAAGGATTATTTACTACCATGTAAGAACCATTCCTGTTTAGAATGCATTAATCCAAGAAAGATCCCAAAATTGCATGTAGTACCAACAAAATATTCAAGGCGGCGCTAGCGGTCTAAACTCTGACAGGAGAACTGAGTGCAGTTGCTGACAAAGGGATTTGACTCAGCTGACTTCAAAGGCTGCATTTTAATTAAAAATTAGCCACCTGCTGTTCCCAGAGGCCTGAAGCCTGGGAAACCCTCTCACCTCCAGAGATTCACACTAGGAGTTAGAATCTCACATGACCTCTTGATTGATAGAAGGCAGACTGGCTGGGAGCCTCCTGGAGACCACACAATAGGCTCTTGCAATTGAATAGGATATGTTGATTTTGACTGTTTCCTGTCAACAAAGGCCTGCCTGCCAGAAGACACATGTGACTGACCCACCCAAGTCTTGGAGGCAGACTCCAACACTCTGAGAACTGAATTGAAAGCAAAATATATATTTTACAGAAACACTGATAACTCTTTGTAATCAAATGACAGAAATGTATAACTTTGAGAGCCTTAATTTAAAAAAATGTACCTTCAATTCAAGCCCAAACTCCAATTTGTGTGAGGTTCTGGGGCAAAACCCTGCTATTTATGTATACTACAGACTCTGTGTTTAAGCTAGAGACATGTTAATTTACTGGAGTATGTATGGACAGGCCGTGTACATGTGTACAAATCTGGAGAAAAATCTGATGTTGCAAAACCACTAAAAAGCACAAAATAATGCCATTTCTGAATGCAAGCCCCCAGGAAGAGCAGAGTTTGAACAGGGGCTACCATCAGTAAATGCATGATGGGTGCATGTAATTTCAAACCACTGTGTATCTATGAAGTGTGCATTTTGATCAAATATAGATTTTGTGGGCAAACTGACCAGGGGAGGATCCTCTGACCCATAAAACCTACAGCATCACTCTGACTCACAGTTCCTTCCCCAATCATGGGAGAGGGGAGAATTGGGCCAATGGGCAGTTGAGAGAGGGGCTGGCTAGTGATGCTGCACACACACCCACTTTCAAAACACATAAAAGCAGACAGTCAGGACAGATAGGGACATTCAATTCCATTTGCTGCAACGCGCTCTGCCGGACCACAGAACATCCAGAAGATACTAGATTCCACACTTAGACTTTAAAACTCCAAAGAACTTCATTCAGAAATCAAAGCAAGGGCCTAAACTCACAAACTGAGAACTCTTCTCAGTGGGCCTCAGCATCCAGCAAACCTAACAGCGATAGCAGCATCCAGGAGCCGTGCAGATCAGCGCTGGGTCCAGAGAAAGCTGTGCAGAAAGATCCAGAAGCCGTGCTGTACCCAGAGAAAGCAGAGCAGTATTCAGAACCAGAGACCCAGACCAGACCGCTGTTCGCAGAACTAGAGAGCTGACCCAGATGCTGTGCGCAGAGACCGTCCGTGGCGAGTGAAGAAAACCTGACCAGATCCGTGGCGAGGCCCATTCTATTTCTAAATATATTGTGAGTACCTAGCAGAACTGTGCAGAACCAATCTCTTAGTTAAAATAATATAATTCAATCTATTTTAATCTAACCAGAACTGTCTCCTAACTGTCACCTGTCATTTGCAAAGCTGTCACCTGTCATTTCTAGTTGCTAGCTGTCACTTGTCACTTTGAACTTTAAAATTTCAAAGCTGGGAATCTTGGCTTTTCAACGAACCTAGAACCGCATTCCTACTCCCTATACTTCTGCCGCAATCGCGAAAAACGCACTCGCGAATTTTACCGCGATTTGCAAATTTCTCCACGTGTGAAAGCAGCAGCTTCCTTGCTTTCCTTGCTAAAAATTCGTTTGCCTCTTAAGAACCATCCCTGAATCATTGCTAGAGTGAGCCTGGACTAATATTAACTTGATACCACTCACCCTGAACCTCTAGAGGGTATTAAAAGCATTTTAGCATATTTTTCACTTCATTGCCAGCACATATAAAAGCATTTTGGGCCTGTGTTTCAAACTTCTGTAGTCTAAGCTTGCTGGGGTGAACTGAATTACATTTGATTGCATTTCTGAGAACTGTGTGCTTTCCTTCCATTTCCTTGCATTGCATAAAAGGGGGGGTGAATTGTCCAAGAAAGTGATTACATTGTCTTTTGCTGAAATCCTATCAAGTTATTTTCTGTACTGCATTTCATTCCACATTGCATCCATTTGAAACCATCAAAGTATTGTTGCTATCTTATCCATCCTATAACCACTCATCATTGATTATAAAGAAGTGTGCTAGTGCCGTACTATCCATTATTGATTACTGCTCAGATTAAGTGTGATATTCAATTATTAATTTATTATAAAGTGTGATATATATATCGTTTAAATTATCAAATAAACCTTTTAAATTTGCAAAACAGAACTACTTCTTGGCTCAGCGGGGTCAGGGGGATTCCAAGAGAGGGGTGTTATATAGGGGTAGTCATCCAGAACGCATGAACTGGACATAAGGATATATCAATAAGGGTTTTCATTCAGTATTCTAGACTAGGCGTTGACTTGGCTGTAGTGTTGAATTGAATCCTCTTACAAATTATATATATATATATATATATATATATATAGTTGGTTTTGGATTATAAATAATATAAGGGGATTGGGTAGGGAGTTGCAGGGGGTTTTGGATTGGGTGGAGGGTTTCGGGGGGGGGATGTCTTAATTGACCTTTTACAATTCTCCCGAGGTCAGTCGTGAAAAGGTCAATTAGTAAACATCCCAAAGAAACAAATGACTTCGTGGTGTGCAATGTATCAATGGCCCCTATTCTTCTGCATGCAGCGACACCATACCCTGGTGAACCATGAGTGAGGCTTTTTTTGACGAATGTGCCCTGCGAACTTAAACACTCTTAAGGGCTGACCATTTTCAAATATTAAGGCATTGGCAATTTTGACAGGTTAAACACTGAGACTACATGAGTTGCCCAGGATCACACACTTGAGTAAAGAAGTGAAGCTGCGATTTCAGTTCCGTCTGTAATTTTTGCCCTCGACCACATTTGTACTCTTCTTGTCATGCGGCAAGGGGAAACGATCTGTGAATGTTTTGACTTACATGAACTACAATAATACCCTCTTTTGTAACAGTAACTTGGCAAATCATATAACCCATAATGAGACATTTTAAAAAATGGTTTAAACAAATGTTATGCAAAAGGAGAATGATTCTACTTTAATGTCCTCCATAGTCAAGGGGAAAAATACAAGTATTAGAATACTAATTGATGCAAGCTTTAACATGCTCTTCTGAATTTCCCTACTGTATTTTAAATCGTTTAATCCACCCATCACAGACGTGGGGTTTGTTATTCATGATGGCAAAACACCATTTCAAATTGGACCAAAAAAAGCAAACCTTTTTTGTGTCAAAGGAGCGGGCCAGGAAATAAGCTCGTCAGAGGCCTGCGACAGTTGTTCGGCTCTCTTCTGTATAGGACCCCATCCACTCAAATGGCGGACTTGAAAAGAAAGGGCAGCAATGGCTGCACAATGCCACCAGGACGTGAGAAGTCGAGCCTTTTCATAGAGGACCGCAGGGTCCCTGTGCTGTCAGGTGGCGTGGCCTGGATATGATGAGCCTGAATACGCTTTCAAAGCCTTAGATTGGGCTGGCTAAGAGGCAGCATGCTATGAGCTCAGATCCTCAGCAGCGCTCTATACATACAATATCATGACATGTGCTATTTATGTTTTGTTAAAAAAATGGGCACAGATCGCTTTACGTCATGCAGCCATGCATGGGGGCGCTCCCCAATATGTGGCCTAGGTCACATGCCCCTTTTGCCCTCCCATAAAGACGTCACTGCTCCAAAGGCACCACCCTCCACCGACCTAGGCCCCCATTTTGAGCTTGGTGCAGCCCTGTAAACAGTGCACGCGTCAAAGTCACTGCGCAACGCATAATGTCTGCTATGCAACGGACAGTGACCGTTGCGCCGCACTCCACCTTGGCCTAGTTACCATGCATGAACGCCGTGTCATCCGGCACTGTTGCACTTAATCCGCAAAATCATAACTGCAGTCAATTTTGAGGATGAAATTTGCTGTGTATGCCGGAATTTGCCAGTGTTCCTACCCGTAAAAGACCTGGCGTAATTGCAAACAGTAGGGGTTGGTGCCCGGTAAAAATTTGAGGACCACGCAGGTTGATTTCCAAGGAACAGCCAGTAGATTTTCTTGTATTACTTAAGTTTTGTGCTGACATTTTCTTTTCATGTAATCCAAAAACCTGCAGGCGGTCACTGGATCCAGTGCTGGAAATAGAAAAAAATTGTACTGGGGGAGCGGTCACCTCTTTGGAGGGGCAGGACTGTGGGTCAGAGGGTGCTCTGGCTAAGGGTCATGGCCCCCAGCCAGGTTGTGCAACACAGTATCTCTTCATAAAACCCAATCTTGGCGATTTGCATAAAAGCAAAGAGCATTATGGGAACATCATAATGTCCACAATTTTAAATGTTAAACATGTCTCATAGTGATTCAATAAGAAGCCCGTTTAAGCGAATAAGGGACTCTCCTGTTTTGATTGGCCACAATAGTCACCCTACATTGCAGAACATATATACCAGTTTGGACAGCTGTAACACTATGAGAGGCTTTGGCAGTTTCTGCATGCAGTCTCCAGGGCTGAGTCTTCTAAAAGATGGTGGTTATTTGTGCGTGCTATACTTGTGAGAATACAGCTTCAGATTAGATGTGGTTGGTAGTGTTCGTTGCTAGCCCTTGAACCTGGGGCTAGGGCAGCGCTCTGTGCAGTTAAAGTGGGCCTCAGGATCTCGTTTCTGGGCCATTCTCCACTGGTAATCCGGGCCACTACATGACACTGGCCTCACCATTATGGAGATAAACGCGAGGCTGCTGGAAGCAGAGGCCTCGTTTTCTAAATCCTGAAGCTCCCGCGCATTCAAGGGAGTTTCACACTTTAGGAAAAAGGCCTCAGCTTCCAGTGGCCTCACCCTTTCAGCCTTAATGGCGGCGCTGCCCCTCGTAGTGCCACCATTAAGGCTGAATAGGCGAGGAACTATCCCCTACCAGATAAGCCTATAGAAAATAAATGCAGAGGTCAGCAAAAGGCTGCATGGCAGCAGTGCCAGTAGCCCATTGTGCAAGCGCTCGTCAAGGGGGCGTGGCCTAACAGGTCAGCAGGCAAACCACTGCTCATTGATGAGCCCCGGCTCATTTAGCAGAGCCTCTTAAGGCACTGGGAGTGCTATATAGCACATGTGAACAACCGGCTCTTCAACAAGGAGACTGCATTCAGAAGGGCGCACCCCGCGCGGAGTCTTTTGTAAGCGGCCGGCGCGTTGAGGCGGAGGATCTGGGAATATCATGTGCTAGCCCTTGCCTCTGGGGGAGCGGCGCTCTGTCTTGTTGTGGTCCTTTCCATGCGCTGACTGGATCCCGACTGGCGTGATATCCTGGAATTGTCAAAGAGGCAGCATTAAACTGATTGAAGTGATACATTCTTACCTTAGAGGGTGGGGGCATTTGCGGGACTTGGAACCAAAAGAGGCCCCGGAAATGTTTCATTGAAGGGGCCCCATATAACACTGTGCAAGCGAATGCAGCATTCCCGCTAAATGGGGTGTGCTTCTCCCCAAAAAATTGAATTTTAAGCCAATCCTTTCCCTATATAAAGATTAAAAAGTACTTGCAATTTTTTTTTGCAAACAGACAGATACGATTTGTTACAAGTGAGTAATAACATACCACCCGCTTTATAACAAATTCTTTACTTCAAAATGGATTTGGGGGACGACGAGGAAGGGGCCGATGGGGAAGCAGAAAAGCTGGGGGGACCCACACAAGTGCCTTACGGGGCAGAGGCGCCCCGGGATATCTCCGAGGTTCCCGGTAGGCCAGTCCATCGCTTTGCAGCACTCCCGCTGCCGGTAGGCCAGTCCCTCACTTTGTAGTACTCCTGCTGCCGGTAGGCCAGTCCATCACTTTGCAGTACTCCCGCTAGGCCAGACCCTCTCTTTGCAGTACTCCCGCACACTCTTCCTTCGGGTCCTTTCATAAATGCTTACTAACGAAGAAGCGCTTGCAATGACCTTTTAACAGCGTCAGTTGAACTGTCACCCGAGTTTCTCTAATCATGCATCTAGTAAGTTAATTACCCAGGGAGCGCCGCGGCCTGCTCCTACGCCCCTCACATCTGCTGCTCCATAGTGCCTGGCATCGCTCTTGTGGTGGTAGTTCTCCGTGGCTGACGCTGCGGGGGCGCGCCCACAGCAGGAGGTTGCCATGTCGTTGGGATGACACGGCTGCTTGAGCAGTGCTGTGGACCCCGCTGCGGGAGATCAAAATGGAGGGCTCCAGCTGGTCCCCATGGTTACATACACCATAGCCACCGCCAGCACTCTAGGCACTCACCGCCAGCTGTACACAATAAACAGTGCTGGAGGCGGGAATCCACCTTGTACCCCACCAAATCCAACACGGACATGCCCTAAACATGGCCCAAATTACTTGCACAATTGCCAACACTAGCCATTCCATTCAGGAAACTGCAGTCGGTCGTGGTTTTGACATTGAATTCCGGGACTTGTAGTCCTGGGTTTAAAATGAGGAAATCCAGGACTACAAGTGTCAGAATACAGAGTTAAAACCAGGACTGGACTCCTGTCTCCCGAATGGAATGTAGCATGTTGGCAGGTATGCACTTGGGCAAAGCCCACTTTCTAGCCAAATAATAACTCTGACCCACCAAATCCAAAACCCCATGAGAAAAACAAAATATCATTCAATCTGGAATTTCTCAAACCATACATGACCCAAAGATACTATTCACCCGCCAAAGCTTACTGTAGTGATCCAGGCCCATACCACTAGCAAGCATTTGCAAAGCCAACAGTTTGGGCTTTTGTGTAGGCATGGGACAGGCACTTGCCAGGCACTGGTGTAGTGGTATTAAGTAGCCATTGCTGGTATGAAGTGTGAAATTAACAGAGTACCTGGGCAACTAATAGCAGTGCCGGGCAAATGCCATTATTTAACCACAAGTCAAAACTGTTGGCCTTGCCAATGCTTGTTTATAACAGGTCTTCAGTGAAGGACACGCATAGTGCTTATAAATCGAGTGGCTGAAGTCAGGCCTGGTTACGACATTTCAGTAGCAGGTTTACTGCTTCAATTAAGTCATTAACTCCCAGAAGACAACTTTGAAAAAACACTGAGACAACGAGTGCAAAGTTTGATGGTAAGGCTTGAATAAAGTGGGCTGAAAGAGTTGCCTTGGGAGCGTGGGGTGTTTTGGGCTGGGACGGGAAGGAACTGGGTGGAAATGGCTATAGGGATTAGCATGGCCATGGGTGGCCAAATAACCAAACAACACCTACAAGCTGTGTGTCCCTCCTCATATGCCATGCCTCGCTATCTGCTCTCTAATGGAATAGTTTTGGCTTATAGGTGGCACCTATTAGGACTGGAGGCGCTGCTCTGATCTTTCTATGGCTTTTGGCAGGTTGTCAGGTTTCCAATTTGAACATAGGCATTCTGTCTAGCGCAGTGACACTAGGGGGAGTAACGCAGCTTCCTCGAATTGGCCAATTTCCGAGCCATGCAAAATGTCCAACCCATATCTGCTCATATGGCCAAGAAATTGCCCAATGGAGAAGTGCCACGTCACTCCCCCAGGACATCATTTGTGTTAGTGTCTCCGTCCTTGCTTCCACTACCTATGCTTTCACAGAGTTCCTTCCATCATAGTCCCTGTATGTTTTGCTTGTACTCTCTTACTTTATGCAATAGGTCCTTGTTCTCTCGGTTTGTCGCGCGTTCAATGGGGACCGTGCCTTGAGATTTCCCATTGACTGGAATGGGCTGAACGCCATTAACAGGCTTTGGTGTGACATGCTGCACCACCACTGCCCTCACTGCTCATTCTTGTACCTTTTTTCATGAGGCCGATGCAAACACGAGGGCGCTTCCTTGATGAACCGACTGTCTCTCTCCACCTGCCCATTGGAATGATGTGGTATTGTGCTGCTTTGGTGTGCTCACACCCCCCAAACAATGCAATGCTCTCTACATTCCAAATGCACCCATACGCTGTTACTATATTGTTCTCTAGGCCTTCAGCAAGCCGCCTGGAAAGCCTATATTTGGAGTTAGTGTCTGTCTTTGTGGGGAAGCTTTACCATATCACCCGCTTCCACTATCTTAGCTTTCACAGCATTCCTTTCTCCCCATGTCACTTTTCTTTTCACTCTTTACCGTATAGAGTACGTCTCTGACACCTTATTGGTTCGTCACTCATCAACTGGGGAATCCATGGCGGACTCGATGCTGATCGTGCTTTCCGCTTTCTCGTCAACGGAAACAGACTTATGCCAGAAACGGAATCTGGTGTGAGACGATGCACCACCACTGCCAAAATGGCAGCTCCTGGTCTATGAGCTAGAGCACTCCCTTGATGAACCAGTTGTCTCTCTCCATCTGCCTCTTGGCATGAGGGTGATACAGTGGCACTTTGGTGTGCTTGCTTATTTGGCATCCCAAGAAACTCTAACATTTTCCTGACCTGGCTTGGGCAGATCATTCGTGGTGATGGCCCCCAAATTATGGAACAGCCTGCCCGAAGTGCTGAGGTCAGAGGTGAACCACCTTACTTTCAGGAAGCACCTGAAGACATACCTCTTCAGATGAAGAGCCTGGGGAAAGCAATGTTTCGGGGTCCTTAATAGGCCGCAGTGTTTGTTACTTTATGTCTGTCTTGTTGTTGCTGTATTGTAAGTGCAAGCGCCCTGATGCCCACGGGCTACCGGCGCTATATAAAATAAAATACAATACAATACAATACAATGAGTTGCACTCTGTTCAGTGCAAAAGTACTCCCTGCACCCACGATGTCAAGGTTTAGATCTAAACGCAATGCAACTTGTCACCGAAGGGGGCATCTTCATGGCCAGCACAAATAAAATACCTTTGCCATGCTCACCCTCAAATGATCAGTGGTCTTCCACATAGGCTCTCACATAACCCGCCTTGACAGGGGGTAGAGAGCAACCAACAAGATGGATGCATCCTAAATTAGTTATATGAGGATTCCTGATTAATCCTGCACGTCTCGGGAGGATAGCTCAGGAGCAACATGCTCGCCTTGGAAGCAAGCCTACACCAAGCAACACAGATTCAATCCCCGTCCGCGCTTAGAAACCTCTGGGTATTAAGCGCGTTATAAATAACCTCATATCATATAACGTGTTCCTACAGATTGAACTGCTCCAAATGTAGGATATCCTATGGGTTTGTTCCAGAGACCATTCCCTGTGATCAGCAAGGCTCTAGGAGACTGATGTTGGCCTGCACTGGTGAGCCAATAGATTATACAGCAAGATCCGCCATCTTAGATGAGTATCTGTGTTGGATGTCCTCTGAAACTGTTGAAAGCCCTCTCCCAGTCCCGGCCGCCGACTTGCTGCCACCAGAAATAATACCATGGTAATTAATGTGCCCTGCACATGGACCGATTTAAAGATTAGTAGGAGTAATTTGAAAAGGGATCGGCTGTGCATGAGCAGGAAGAGCGGCTAGGATAGGTTGACAGTAATCGTCGTGAGCTGGTGCGAGTCTGGGCCTGGGAGCAATGTGCCATCTGCCATCTTCTACCAGCACCGACACTCGTTCACTCCCTCCTCTGCGCATCCACAGTTCGGCAAGCCCAGGGTGCCGAGTGCTCGGATGTGTGGGTTCGTCTTCAACAACTACGCCCATCAGTGGGACAAGCTGCTTTAGCTTCTAATCCGAGAGGAGACTGTAACCAGTGGCTGTGTGCAAGCTCAACATATTGTGAATCAACACACCCAGGCGCATTAGCTGTGCAGCCGCGGACGTACAGCACAATACTTGTGGTGCTGCCCCTTTAAGGGCTTCGGCACGCGGTGGAGTGATGTGAAAAACGGGGCGGGGACTCTGCACCAGTGGATAGGAGGCTGGTCAGCACACAAGTACCACGCGAGATGCAACAGAAACAATACAGGGGCCTAGCTGGGGTCTGAGCTGAAAACGACCTTGGAAAAAATCAATGTTTTAAAAAGAAATCGCATATTTTCCAGGTATAACGGGCACACAGTTCCATGGGCATACAGGCCACGCGGCCCACGCCATACTTTTAACCCTAAACTGCTTATCAATAAGTTGCTTAACTAGCAAAACAGCAACCTCATGCTGAGAGTGTAAAAGGCCACCTACAATATCAAGCAATCAAAATATCCATGTTTTCAAGACTGCAGCCAATCCCTACAATTCTCCAGAAAGAAACACGCTGCGTATAGGCGCTATATAAATAAACCATCATATCATATCATATATCATGTACTCGATGCCATAGCTGCAGAACTGAGCATTTGACATCACTGAAAGTGCCAGCTCCCCCCATTGCCGGATACGGTGCTTAAGTTACTGCATGGGTACATCTGAGACACTAGCCAGCCAGCCAGGCAACCACGAGCAGACGCCGCAGTGGAGTCCCCGGCACAGCTCTGTGCCTCGCCTGCTCAGTTCTACGTTGCTTACTCCACTATTTATGAACCCGCTTTTCAGTGCCACGTCACCACTCGTAGGATGCTCTCTGAGAGATGGGGTACTTGGCTGACCACAGCATGTGTATCTAGAGGCGTACTCAGGGGCTGGCACGTGCTACCCCTGGAATCCGACTGCCCACCCCAGGTGCCACCCTATTCTCCTAAACTATGATCAGTATCTGTGTGCGCGCTCGTACTTCATGCCACTCCTGCATAGATCAGTGCCCCACTTGGGCCGCCCCAGTCAAAAGAGCCTGGCCATGCCACTGTGTGCATCGTCACTAGACATGACCAGGAGCCAATCCCACAAGCTCCACATGGATAGCCAGTTTTTATTATGGACTTGGAATTTCAACAAGAAGCATTTTCAGATATCCATACAGTCTCCAGGGCACCGCAACATGACAAGCAGGTGCTGATGAGAGAAATAGATCGCATTATTGGGAATTAAAGCAGTGTATGCTGCCACTTGCGTGGCATCTAGCCGCTCTGCAGATCTTAAAGAAATGGGGCCAGGGAGGATAGGTTAGCGAGAAGGGAGGAAAATACAAGACGGCTTTCCTGGTGTGGTGTCCAGACTCCATAGATATCGAGTTTTGGAGACTTATAGATATATTTTCAGAATCGATATAAAACGAGGCAATATTGTGTAGAGATCAGTATTGGAAAAGCAATGTTTGGGCTGCAGATAGGGCGTGAGCTGCATTGGCAGGGCCTGTGTAGAGTTCAGTATTGGAGCAGCAGGGCTGGGGCTGCAGATAGGACGTGAGATGCATTGTGTGTAGAGTTCAGTGTTGGCGCAGCAGGGGTGGAGCTGCAGATAGGGTGTGAGAGGCATGCATTGGCCGGGCCTGTGTAGAGTTCAGTATTGGAGCAGCAGGGCTGGGGCTGCAGATAGGGCGTGAGATGCATTGGCAGAGCCTGTGTATAGTTCAGTATTGGAGCAGCAGGGCTGGGGCTGCAGAACTGGAGTGAGATGCATTGGCAGGGCCTGTGTAGAGTTTAGTATTGGAGCAGCAGGGCTGGGGCTGCAGAACTGGAGTGAGATGCATTGGCAGAGCCTGTGTAGAGTTCAGTATTGGAGCAGCAGGGCTGGGGCTGCAGATAGGGCGTGAGCTGCATTGGCAGGGCCTGTGTAGAGTTCAGTATTGGAGCAGCAGGGCTGGGGCTGCAGATAGGGCGTGAGATGCATTGGCAGAGCGTGTGTATAGTTCAGTATTGGAGCAGCAGGGCTGGGGCTGCAGAACTGGAGTGAGATGCATTGGCAGAGCCTGTGTAGAGTTCAGTATTGGAGCAGCAGGGCTGGGGCTGCAGATAGGGCGTGAGATGCATTGGCAGAGCCTGTGTATAGTTCAGTATTGGAGCAGCAGGGCTGGGGCTGCAGAACTGGAGTGAGATGCATTGGCAGGGCCTGTGTAGAGTTCAGTATTGGAGCAGCAGGGCTGGGGCTGCAGAACTGGAGTGAGATGCATTGGCAGAGCCTGTGTAGAGTTCAGTATTGGAGCAGCAGGGCTGGGGCTGCAGATAGGGCGTGAGATGCATTGGCAGAGCCTGTGTATAGTTCAGTATTGGAGCAGCAGGGCTGGGGCTGCAGAACTGGAGTGAGATGCATTGGCAGGGCCTGTGTAGAGTTCAGTATTGGAGCAGCAGGGCTGGGGCTGCAGAACTGGAGTGAGATGCATTGGCAGGGCCTGTGTAGAGTTCAGTATTGGAGCAGCAGGGCTGGGGCTGCAGAACTGGAGTGAGATGCATTGGCAGGGCCTGTGTAGAGTTCAGTATTGGAGCAGCAGGGGCGGGGCTGGAGAACTGGAGTGAGATGGATTGGCAGGGCCTGTGCAGAGTTCAGTATTTGGAGCAGCGAGGGGGGACGGGGGGTTGCAGATAGGACGTGAGATGGATTGGCAGGGCCTGTGTAGAGTTCAGTATAGGAGCAGCAGGGGCGGGGCTGGAGATAGGGCGTGGGATGCATTGGCAGGGCCTGTGTAGAGTTCAGTATTAGAGCAGCAGGGGCGGGGCTGGAGATAGGGCGTGAGATGCTTTGGCAGAGCCTGTGTAGAGTTCAGTATTGGAGCAGCAGGGGCAATGCTACAGATAGGGCGTGTAGAGTTCAATGATGGCGCAGCAGGGGTAGGGCTGCAGATAGGGCGTGAGTAGCATTGTGTGTAGGGTTCAGTATTGGAACAGCAGGGGCGGGGCTGGACATGGGGAGGGAGAGGGAGATGCATTGGCAGGGCCTGTGTAGAGTCCTGTGTAGAGTTCAGTATAGGAGCAGCAGGGCTGGGGCTGCAGATAGGGCGTGAGATGCATTGGCAGAGCCTGTGTAGAGTTCAGTATTGGAGCAGCAGGTGCGGGGCTGCAGATATGGCGTGAGATGCATTGGCAGAGTCTGTGTAGAGTTCAGTATTGGAGCAGCAGGCGTGTAGCTGCAGATATGACGCAAGATGCATTGACAGAGGTGTGTGGCTGTGTGGGCTCCTGGAATGGAACAATGAGAAGTGGAGCTGCAGAACTGGAGTGAGATACTTTGGCAGAGCTGCATCTATACTGCAGTGCTCGAACAGTATGCGGTGGGGTTGCAAGGCAAGAGTGAGATGCATTGGCAGAGCAGTGTGTGGACTCCAGCGTGGGAGAATCTTGGGAGGTGTGGGGGGCGGAGGGGTCTAGCCGGTTTGGAGTGAGACGCATTGACAGAGCTGTAATGTTATTGGGACCTATACCACACTTTGATGCCATCTGCATGGTTTACAGGTACTCTGGCATAGCTGAGAGGGAGTGGGTGCAAGATAACTTTGCTGCTGCTATGATGCGAGAAGACCACGGTACCCTGAGCTCCGCCTGAAGGTTATTTTCTAGGTGTTCTGTGTCAATAGCATAGATGCATGTGTGTCCGAAGGGGGGCCTGGCATGCCCGTGGTGTTAGTATGCTCTGGAAGTACCGAGGCTGTGGTATTTATATTGCTCGTCGAATGTCTATTTGGGCGCGGTTCAATTGCTGTGTGTTGGTGGCTTAGTGTGTGTACTCCATGTTGGAAAGTAGGATTTAAATTAAGCTTGTTCGTGCAGGGAGGAATCAGAGACCTCGATGGGAGCTTGGCGAGGAGACAATTCTGAAGACCGCATATAGCAAACCATAAAATGGAACAGCAGGCATAAAAAGGGCACCCGTCTTATTACAACCCATGAAAAATTGTAGCAACATATGAAAAAGGTCTATGAAGGCACATAACCTGCCCCCAGTGAAATTTTCGACCACTGCACAGAACTCCTGTATGTCTTTCTAAATGTGCACAGTCAAGCGCCCTTCACTCTCTCTCTTTCCCAGTCTCCTTTCTCACAAATGTACACATTGTGCCCAGTGTGCTGCAAGGATGTAGGAGAGTGCAGATGAGGCAAGGTAGCCAGCCACCCGGAGAGTCCCGTCATTGCCCCAAGGTAAGGGCTGAGGGTTATCGAAGCATTAGCAATGGCTTCAGAGTGCCAAAGCTGGGGGAAATAAGAAGAGACGAAGGGCCAAGTGGTGGCTTGAGCACTAGTCAAGAAGGCTGCAGGCCGGAGGGGAGAGGGAGTTCTAGCCTGGTAGGTGAGGAACCGGTGGAGGAAGGTGGAACTTCCTAATGTTAGATGAGATTAATCCTGGCAATAGAGGCGCTAGTTGGAGACCAATATGGCTGTCAAAGAGGACCTTCATGGTTGCAAGCGGGTGAAGTGTCCCGGGGAAGGATGGACGATTTGGGCTGGCAACCTAATCCTTGGTGTTTTAGAAGTTCAGCATAAGCCAAAAAGTGCCATTAAATAGCAGATGGCCGAGACAGCTGGAGATCCCTGTGGAGGGGTCTGGGGCCAAGGACAGAAGATAAAATAGAAACCTGTTAATGTCATCGGTAAAGAGATGATGGGACGACCCAAACGAGGAGCTAATTCTGCCTGGGGTGGAGATATATTGTGCGTGAGGAGTAATAGGCTCAGGACTGAGCCCAAAGGGTCATCCACCGGGAGAGGGGTGGGGGTTGGGGGGATAGGGTAGGTGGTGACCATGTTCCAGGATATAGAGAAGGAACGATCAGAGGGGTAAGAAGCAATTCAGGTAAGAGCACTGCCCTGGGTCCCAAGGTTAGAGAAGGGGGAAGAAGAGAGGAGGTCAAAAGCAGCAGAGAGGGCACGAAGGATGAGGAAAGTGGAGAGTTTGAGGTGATGAGCAGAGATACAAAAGTTGGCGTGGATTAGGGCAGTTTCCATGGAATAATGCCTGATGATTCTGTCGAAGGCTACTCTTGCAGCTTTTTTTTCTTTATTAGCACCCTGGGCAGCACCCTAAACCAATGCCCGGGAGGATAGCTCAGCGGCAGCGTGCGCGTCTTGGAAGCAAGACGACACGAAGCAGCAAAAGGTTCGATCCCCGGGTCCGCGCTTAGAAACCTCCGGGTGTTTAAGCGCGTTATAAATACGTAACTAAGACAAAAAAAAAAACGCAATTTCGCAACTAAGAAAAACAAACAATTCCTGTAACAGCGCCTCGATGCCTGCGGGCTGTGTGAGCGCTTTATAAATGTAAAATAAATAAATGTAAAAATAAAATGCCTAGCTGCCACTGTGTGCATGGTAAAGGATGGGTTTTATGAGGTCCCAGTCTTCCAGCTCCAATAATGCGTGGGTATCATTGTTGCGGCTAGTAATAACTCTTATGGGAACTAATACTTTCTAGTCGAAGTGGCTTGCCTTTCTCCACCCCTGAACCCTGGTGTCACATGGCATGTGCGAGGCGATACAGCAAAGTGGGCAGGTCTGTGGAATCTAAGCCTGGTCAATCTAGGCTGGCAGGAGGAATGGTGGTATACCGTAGACAGAGATTAGATGGTACAACTCTACAGGACGGTGATAAATATGGCCTACACTCTACCAGACCACACACCGCTTAGAATCGTCACACTCAGCATCTGCAGTTGCCACATACATGGGCAAAATGTCCTTAGCATGGATAGATGCACTTTTATGTGAACCCCTATGCCCCCCTATGCCCCCAATGCATGTAAACCACAAACAAAATCCCTGCCACCTTAAAGAGCTTCACTAGTGGCAGAGTACAGGGCACTCATGGCTTTACGGTTGTGTTCTACAAGAAAATCCACTCCAATAAACAGGGCTGAATACTGGGACAACCCCAGATTCCAAAAGACGAGTCCTGCTTACAGTGCTTTCTGAACCCAATAACGCCCCCAACACTCTGCATCTGATCCCCTGCTGTCCCTCATTAACACGGACAAAAGGATTCCAGCAAAGCTCCCGGCCAACCACCTTCCTCCATACATGCAATCCCGGATCATAAATTATCAAGCAGGACTTATCCTGGGATGAACCAAAATAACTTACGTCGACTGATCTCAAGCTAGCGTAACATCGACACTAATATTATATTCCTTGCAGCTCTTGATGAGGAAAAATGCCTGTCCTATTTGAGTTTCTATTAAGATCCAGATTGGGTGAATCCTATGGTTCAGCTGTCCAGCTATGATACGCACAGCATTTAACCAAGATCATTGCAAATGGGATGGCTGGCCTTCATTCTCCCAGTCAAGAGGTAGAGGTCAAGGGTTCACCCTTATTGTACTCATTACACTTGCAAGCCAACCCTCTGCCTGTCTGCTTAGGATGAAACCCACAGATAAGTTTGAAACTCCTCTGCTTCAGATAATGGAAGAGATATGCAACTTTGGTGACTTTGCTGGCCTGTGCATAAAATAGGAAATTAGATATGCTGCTCAATGCACACCTTGGTGTAAGTAGTATAGCCTTTGAGCGACCTAAACTGGAATGGTGATCCAGGTGCAGGGGAAGACAAAACAGCCCTGGCACACGAGCTGTAAAATTGAATCAAGAAAACAAGTTCCCAATGTTGGGAACTCCCGTCCCCTGCACACTATTTTGGGCCTAAAGCTAACAATTCCATATTTATACGTTGTATTGTGCATCTTCTGTGTTGTTGCCAGCATCCTCAGTCCATGGAATTTTGGCTAAGGTATTCGATGTTAGAATGTTGTCTTTGGAATTTGTTCAGTTGGGAGTTGCCGTGAATCTGAGAGCTGGGTGCGGGGTGGCAGGGAAAGGGTCGCTGGATGTGATCTCATCTTAAATAAAAAAGCTGATATCTACTCACCCTGATTGTGTGGATCACCAATTTCACTGGCAACGAGGGCCCAATCCCCTGTTCCAATGACCCTGGCAAGGACTGCTCCCCTGATAAAGCAGTTTGCCGGTCCGATCTGTATGCTCCCAGGACCCTTCCCCAAATCTGCTTTTGCTGGTATCCGGGCCCCCTTCTTGCATAGAACTGAGCTTGAGTGCCGCGGAAAGGACTGCCCCGCCGGCAGCATCTCTCCTGGCTATGTTGTTGTGGTGAAGGAGGTGAGCGGTGAGGTGTCGGGGGAGCGGCAGCGTGACGAGCGGATGACATGCATTACTCACCCTAATAGCATTTCTGATGATTGTATCTGCTTAGATTTACATGCTGTGGATATGGTCCGACATCCAGTGGTAACCGCGGAGTATTGCATATTGTCTTTCGGGGACCGGAGGGGACGTCGGCATAGGCGTGTCTGTAACACTACCCCTATCGTGATGTGTAGTGTACCCAAAATCCCTCACGCGCTGAGGTCCCTCCGATTGTATTTTTTCCTGCTAGAGGGAGCCCAGGCTATAGTGAGTGAGTACATAAAGAGAGAAAGCAGTAAGACGTCTACGTTCCTTCCACCCCGAGCGGGGAGGTAGGGAGGGCGCATGCAAATCCAAGCAGATACAATCATCAGAAATGCTATTACGGTGAGTAATGCATGTCTTCTGATGCTTGTTATCTGCTTAGAATCACATGCTGTGCATAGACTAGCGAGCAGTACCCTGATTGGAGGTGGTTTGTGAGAAGGAACAGTTGAGAAAAGATGTCTTAGTACTGCTTGTCCCACCTGAGAATCAGACCTAGAATGAGTGTCTAGGCAATAGTGTTTTGTAAAGGTGTGTACAGAACTCCAGGTTGCCGCTTTGCAAATGGACTCCAGGGGAACATTTGCAATGAATGCTATGGATGCCCCAGTGCCCCGAGTAGAATGTGCTCTAGGCTTGAAGGGCAGTTCTGTTTTAGCAAGAGTCTAACATAGTGTGATGCATTTGACAATCCACCTTGAGATAGCCGATTTAGAGACAGCATCTCCTTCTGTACCAGCTGCCACTGAAACAAATAATTGTTTAGTTTTCCTCAGTGTTTTAGTTCTTTCCAGCTAGAACATGACTGTCCTGAGCACATCTAGTGTGTGTAGGCTTCTTTCGGCCATGCTCGTAGGGTTCTGGAAGAAAGTGGGTAGTTCTATTGATTGGTTCACATGGAACTTTGAGATTAATTTAGGCGCAAACCTAGGATGTGTGCGCAGAACTACCTTATCTTTGTGGACTGTAACAAAGGGGTCTAGCACAGAGAGTGCCTGTAGTTTGCTAACCCTTCTGATAGAAGTGATAGCCACTAGAAGGCTGTTTTATAGGTCAGGTCCTTTAGACTTGCTTCATGCATAGGCTCAAAGGGAGCTCCCATGAGCCTGGTTAAAACCACACTTATATCCCATCCAGGGGCTGGGTGAGAAATAGGAGGATAAAGCCTCTTAACCCCTTCCATAAAGGCTTTGATCACCGGTATTTTCCACCACAACACTTTTTGTTGTGATGTGGTGTAGGCTGACCGAGCAGCCAGATGAACCTTTAGGGAAATGAAGACTAACCCAGTGTCCAACAAATGGGTTAGGTACAGCAGCACAACGTGTGTTGGTGAGCAATCAATGGGATGGATTGACGCCCTTGGAATTGCTCGAGATAACAAAACGTTTCAATTTGCTGGCATAGCAATAACGTGCATTTGGTTTTCTCGCTTCCCT
Organism: Ambystoma mexicanum; assembly: GCF_040938575.1. Lineage (NCBI taxonomy): Eukaryota > Metazoa > Chordata > Amphibia > Caudata > Ambystomatidae > Ambystoma > Ambystoma mexicanum. The sequence goes on along the minus strand of NC_090921.1, from coordinate 249,108,403 downwards.
GAGTATGTCCATGCATCTCTGAGGCAGTTGCAGGTGTCCAAACTCTATGACCTCAGGAGCCATGCTGCTAAATTCAGAGTTTGTGGGCATGGGTGTAGGGTCTCCCCCTCTGTCCTGAGACAACATGTTGTACGGGCAGGATAGTTTCACTGGCGGGGAGAGGGACCTTTCCATCAGGTGAACGAACCAGGGTTGGCGGGCCCACATGGGGGCCACCAGTATCATGGTAACTGGTTCCTGGTGCATCTTGTGCACTATCTTGTTGAGAGGGGAGTCGGGGGAAAAGTGTAGACAAATTTCCCTGACCATGTTATCCAGAAACCGTTCCCATTGGATCGGTTCTGGGGCTACCTGGAGGCGTAGTCTTGGCATTGGGCGTTCTCCTGAGTTGCGAACAGGTCAATCTCTGGGAAGCCCCATTCTGCGTGGACGATGGACACAATGTCTGCCGCCATTTGTATTCTTCGGGCAGAGGAAAATCTCTGCTGAGTACATCTGCCAGAAGATTGAGTTGCCCTGGAACATGTTGGGATAACAAAAACATCTTGTGTTTGAGAGCCCATATCCAAATGTTTTGGGACAGCTTGGATAGCCCTGGAGAGTGAGTGCACTCCCGTTTGTTCAGGTAATACATAGCTGTAGTGCTGTCCATTAGAATCAGCACCGTCTTCCCTTGCAGTTGCACTTGAAAGGCTTTCAATGCCTTGAACACTGCTAATAGCTCCAGTAGGTTTATATGATTGGACGCTACTTGAGGGGACCAAACTCTGTGTGCTGTCTGCTGAAGCAGATGAGCTCCACACCCTGTCAGAGATGCGTCTGTAGTGAGAGTGGCTTCCACTGCAGGGGTGGTGAAGGTCATCCCCCTCAAGAGGTTTTCTCTTGACCACCACTGCAGAGAGAACGAGGGCTGGCGAGACAACTATTAGATCTTTCCATTGTCCGCTGGCCTGACACCAAAGGCTGCTGAGCCACTCTTGCATGGGACGCATGCGCAGCCGTGCGTGGGAAACCAAGTATATGCATGACGCCATCATTCCTAGCAAGCGCATGGCCTTGCGCACCGTCACCTCCCGACTGGCTACATATTGAGGGATCTGAAAAAGCATGTTCTGAACCCTCTCGTTGGAGGGGAAGACGAGACCGTCCTTCATCCGAATTAGGGCTCCCAGAAATAGTTTTATTTGACTGGGGACTAAACTGGATTTCTTTTCGTTGATTGAGAAACCCAGACTGCAGAGATCATCAACTGTTCTTTGGGTATTTGAAAAACATGCATCGAACGAGTCCCCCGTGATGAGCCAGTCGTCGAGGTAAGGGTAAAGTGGGACTGATAGTCTGCGCAGGTGTGCTGCTGCCACTGCCATGACTTTGGTAAACACCCTTGGCGCCAAGGCTATGCCGAAGGGGAGTACCTTGAATTGGTAATGCCTGTCCTGGATCATCAACCTTAGATATTTCCTGTGTGCTGACAACATTGAAATATGAAAGTATGCATCTTTCATGTCCAATGTTGCCTTGTAGTCCCCCCGTTTCAGCAATGGGATCACCTCTTGCAGCGTTACCATGCATAACTTCTGGGGTTTTATAAACATGTTCACTGGGTGCAGGTCTAGAATAGGGCGCATGGTGAGATCCTTTCTGGGTACAAGGAAGTACACTGAATAAATGCCCTTGTTTACCTGAAGAATGGGGACGGCTTCTATGGCGTTCTTTCCCAGCAGTGCTTCCACCTCTTGATTCAGGATCTCCAGATGGTCCGGTGAAAGGCACTGTGAGCGCGGCGGTCTGAATTGTGGAGGTTGGGCAAATTCCATGCAGTAACCATGGGCGACCGTCTTTATGACCCACTGGTCTGAAGTTATCCCCTCCCATGCCATGAGGAAAGATATTAATCGCCCCCCGACAGGGGTGACTTGGGAGGGGACCTGGACTTGGTGGTAATTTCTGACCAGAGGCTGTGGCTCCTCTGGGATTGGGGCCTCTACCTCTGCCTTTGCCGCATTTCTGACCCCTTGAAGGGTAGAATGCGGGGCTTCCAGATGTTTGTCCTGTGTTGAAGCTTCCCATGCGTAGTTGTTTTGACCAGCACAGGCTTGCCCTCAAAAGGACCGCCGAGAGTTATTACCCCTCTGGGAGGAGGGTTTCTGCGTAATTTGTTGCAGAGACTTTAGAGTCTCATGCTCTTTCTTGGCTGCTTCCAAAGCCTCATCCGCCGCTTTCCCGAAGAGGTTAGACTCCTCAATGGGTTTATTAATGAGGGAGGCCTGAGTTTCAGGTTTAAACCCTGATGTAGGCAGCCAAGTGTGTCTTTTCAGTAAGGTCCCTTGGGCCAGGGACCTGCCCGTAGTTTCCGCAGTGTCCAGAGTGTTCTTGATGACATGCTGGTTAACTTGTCTTCCCTCCATTACAATGGAGAGAAGTTTTGACTTTGCGGGTTCAGGAACCTCTAGGAGGCCTTCTTGGAGCAAGTTCCATTGGGCGTCGGCATAGCTTGCCAATAGTGTTGTATTATTGGCAATCTGCGTAGTATATGCGGCCGCCGACATGACACGTTTGCCAAGCGCATACAGTTGCTTGGATTCCTTGTCCGGCGGCAATTCCACTGTGGCAAGGGGTACCCCGGCCCTTTTCCGAGTGGTAGTCACTACCAATGAATCTGGGACGTATAAAGGGTCGGAAGGGGGTGGGGTGGAATCATTTTTCGACTCTTGGGTTCACCGCCCGAGTTTGAGCTCGTGACACCAATGAGGGGCCCTCCTACTCTTGATAGAATTAAGGAGGAGGATGGCCTGGCTAGATGGAGGTTTCTCCTTAAGGATATCCTCTATAAAATCCTGCTCAGGTACAGCTTCTCGAGTGGAAATTTTAAAGTATTCAGCTGCTTTTTTCAACATGGCGTTGAATGTCATTTGGTCATCTACAGGAGTGGCCTGGCGAGCTGGGGTGGACAAAGCAGAATCCAGGCACATCAGTGTCCTGATCTTGCAGTGTCCATGAGTCTTGACCTTCCTGCTTGGTTTCTTCCCAGTTGTCCGTAGTATCCTGTTCTTCCTCATAACTTTGTAGGAATGAATCTTCCTCCTCTTCATTATAAATGTCCCTATATGAGTCCATGTGGACAACGTCTTCTTGCTGAAAGGTAGAAGACTGATCTTCTTGAATTTGGAGGTTAGGGTCTACCCAAGCCCTTTTCTGGGGTGGGTAATCGGGAAAACGGATAATCTTCTCCAGCCGATACATAAATCCTTCAAACTTCTCTGTAGTCCATTTAGTGGACCCAAACGGGCCTATGGGTGGACGATCGGTGTTCTCCGCCCTACGGCGTCGAAAAGAGTCTTAGGGTGTCGGAAAGAGGCTCTTGACTATCTGCGTACTCATCGTAAGAATCGGGATCCCAATCCGTTGAAACTTTTTCCGCGGCTTGTCCCATAACTTTAGGCGGAACCAGGATAAGACCCACTGCCGCAGTAATTCTTTCGAATGCTGCTTTCGATAGTCGCCGAATCGGCGTGAGACGGAGGTTCTGATGGGTTATCGGTAGGTGTAGTACCTTCCGCAGCGCTAGAGGGCCTAGCGGTTGTTTTTTTCGGGTAGAGGCCTAGCCATAGTTTTTGGGCCTACAGCGGCCTTTGGGACCGCCGAAGCGTCAGATTTCCACACTTCGAAGTGTGAAGTTTTTGGAGCAGCGCCCTTACTTGATTTATATTGCCCAGTCACAAGACGCTGCTGCGAATGCGGATGTAGGGAAGGCTTTGGATCTGAACGATCCGAGGGAACCGGCAAAGTTTTCGGCGGCCCTGTTGGCGCTTTTACCTTTTTTGTCGAAGACGTCGAAAACGGTGTAGGGGTTGTTTTCTTAGTGTTATGCGCTTGTACGCCCCTGTCGCCGGGTGTTGTCCTTGTAGCGAGACCTGAGTCAGGACTTAAAGGGTCAGGGACGGGCGTGGCAGACCTAGAAATGTCCGCCTCAAGGCCTATAACATCCACAATGGATGTTTGGTCATCCGAAGTACCCCCGTTACTTTCAGCGGGTGTGGCGGTGGGGGGAGGGGGTTCCACCCGCAGCATACCGTACGTGGCCCACCACTCTACACGGCGCTCCTTAAGGGTCTTAGGCCGAAGGAGTTTGCAGGCCGCACACCGCTTCTCGTCATGCTCTAGGGGCAGACAGGCGTTCCACGTCCTGTGTTCGTCCTTCCAAGGATATCTGACCCTACACTTAGGGCAGAATCTAAAAGAAGTCCTTTCCATAGCTAAAGGGAAGGATGACCAGACCGAAAGGGAAAAGAGGGGAAAGGAGGAAAGACATACCGACAATATGGCCACCCTGACCCCACTCTTCCTACTGTATAGGTCGGCCAGAGGGCCCGACCACGTGGAAAATCTGATCGCTGGATTTTAGGCGCCGAAATCCACTGCCGTAGCGAATCCCCCGTAGTCTTCGTCGAGGATGTTCTTGGTGAGCGAAGTGACTTAACGGGGAAAAACCGACAAGTCGGTAAAATAAACAATGTCTCTTGTAAGAGCTCCGCTATAGGGGGACCAGTTATCTGGGCGGAAGAAACCAATCTGAGGGACCTCGGCGCGTGAGGGATTTTGGGTACACTACACGTCACGATAGGGATAGTGTTACGGACACGCCTATGCCGAGGTCCCCTTTCGGTCCCCGAAAGTCAAGATGCAATACTCCGCGGTTACAACTGGATGTCGGACCATATGCACAGCATGTGATTCTAAGCAGATTAACAAGCATCAGAAAACATATTTGGTAAGGATGCAAGCCCGTATTGGGAGGATAGCTGAGGATCAACATGCTCGCCTTGGAAGCAAGACGACACGGTGCAACATAGGTTCGATCCCCGGGTCTGCCCTTAGAAACCTCTGGTTATTAAGCACGTTATAAATAACTTATAGTAGAATCGTAGCATATCGTAGCCCGGTGCTGATTTCGGTGTGCGCATGCACCGAGATGCTGCATTGGCCCACTGAAGCCGTTGCCACTCGCGTGAGAATTGCCAAGCTCCACGCAGGCTTTAGAAAAAAGAAGCAATCCGCCCTGATGGCAGCCAACTTAGTTGATTTTGGTCACCGGGGCAACCGCTACAATGTGCACCTAGATGCTGATCGTGTGCTCCGCTCTGCGCACGTTGCAGAAGAAAACTGAAGTTTAAGAAGATTTCTGCATCAAAAGATGTTCACTAAAAGGGATCGAGTGTGAAGGTATTTCTTTTCTTCGTTTCTCTTCTCTTCACTTATTTATTTATTTATTTATTGCTTGTGACTCTTTGGGAAAGTGCATCAATTTCAGGAAGCATAACTACAGGCCAATACTCGTGTGCCTACTACTAAGAAAACTGAAATACAATGGCCATGCCAGGGGTGCCGGGCCCTCCTGCATTTATGCCTAGTCCAGGATCTGCAAACATTAAATGGTGGCAATGGAAAAAGGGAATCCTTCACTATGTGAGGGCAGCTTGTGCCAACACAATTTCCACAGACGGCAAGGTATCCCTTTTAATGAATTTTCTAGGATATGAGGGTGAGCATATATACAAAACATTGCCGGAATTGGATGAGTCACATGAGGAGTCTGTTTCAGACGAATTTGATGCTGCCTTACTGAAACTGGATTTACAATGTAATGCCAAAACCAGCACTATTTTGGAAAGATATAATTTTGGAGTTACAGTGCAGGAAGATGAGGAATCCGTAGAAGATTATCTTGCAGCCCTTCACCATTTATCTCTCTCCTGCACATTTGGTGACAAATTAGATGAATACATAAGGGATCAGTTTATGATTCACTGTGCTAATGATAAACTAAGGGAGGAACTATGGCTCAACAATGAGCCAAGTTTGGATGAAGTGATGAGCATTGCAAATAGAGTTGAGAATTCCATGGCATGTGTGGCAGAATTGGCAAAGAAAGATGGTAAAGCCTCTGTAACAGAAATGTTGAGGGTGGGAGAAGCAGGGAAAGGGAAGAAAAACAATCAGAAGGGTGGTAGCCAGCGTGTACGTGATGCCTCGGACTCCAAAAGCAGGAAGTTTAAGGGACAGAAAACTGAAGAACGTTTATGCTTTAGGTCTGTGAGTGCAAATCATTTTGCTGGGTCCCCGGCATGTCCAGGGAGGAAAGTAACTTGCTCAACATGTAAAAGATGGGGACATTATGCCAGCTGCTGCAAGAATTTCACACTGGGGGGGGCACCGAGTGTTATATATGACAGAGGAAGGGCAGCAATCATCAGGCAATGAAGAAGAGGATCAAATAGAAGTGATACCGGTCAATATGATGACGTGTGCTGGTGATGAGGATTGTGAGAGTCCAGTTGTTGAAGTTGATGGCTACCGTGTCAGAATGATGGTGGCTTGAGGAGCAAAGGATTTTTGATGTCTCAGAAGGTGTTCCTGAGGGAGTTGGGGGGACAGCTAACTAACCTTTTACCTCCCGATATCAAACCAGGGGGATATCATTTGGGAAAGATTGATGTTGTTGGATACTTTGTACAAATTTGAAGTTTAAGGGCAGAGGAGGGCATGGTCAGATTGATATCACAAAAAGTGTCAAGACACGACTGGGGTGGAGGGAGCCAAAAGGGTTAGGCATAAGACTTGATCCCAACACTGTTGAACAAGTACTACTGGTGAGAAAGGGTGTAAATGCAATTGAATCTTATCCCAGTGTGTTCTTGAAGAGTATTGGACACGTGAAGGGTATGTGGCACAGGATAGTGCTTAAGGAGGGTAGTGTACCAATTGCGGCAAAGATACGTTCAGTGCCCTTGGCGATGAGAGAAGGTGTAATATTTGAACTAGAGAAATTGAGGGCGTCTGGTGTAATAGAGAAAATCGGGAAGTGTAGAATGGGTGTCACCTTAGGTGGAGGTGAAAATACCAAGCGCTGAGTTGAGGTTCTGTGTGGATTCATGAGAGCTCAACAAGTGTGTTGTTGCGGAGAGACAGCCGCTCCCTAATATGACAGAGATGCTGACAATGGTGGGGAAGTCAAGGTATTTCTCAAAACTTGACATGGCCTCCACCTACCATCAAATAGAGTTGGAAAAGCAGTCGAGGAAATTAACTGCTTATCACCCATGAAGGTGTAATCAAGTTCCACAGGATGCCACTTGGGCTAAATACTGCTTCATTTGTCTTTCAGAAAATGATGGACATTCTTTTGAGGGGTTTGCAGGACGTCCTTTATTTTCAAGACGATATATTGGTATGCGGAGAGACCCTAAAGAAACATGAGGGACCTCTAAAGAAAGTGTTGGATATTTTGAAAGAAAGAGGCATTATGCTAAGAGAAGTGTGTGTTCAGGAACGATGTTGTTGAGTATTTGGGGCCTGAAATATCTGCTGACGGTTTGAGACCTAAAAGTGGGATGGTTGATGCGATAATGAAGGTGCCTTCTACTAAAAATAAGGGTGAACTGAGGTCGTTCTTAGGAATAATCAAGTTTGAACAGATTTTTGTTCATAACTTTACTGATAGAGTAGTTCAAATGAGGAGCCTATTGAAAAGGGAGTGGAGTTCGTGTGGGATGTGGAGTGTGAAGAGGAGTTTATGCAAATTAAGACCAAAATTGATTTGGCCAGACCACTTGGCCAATTCGAAATAAAAGAGGTGTGTCATTACGGAAGATGCAACTGATAGTGGCATTAGCGATGTACTGGCATGAGGTGGTGATGATGGTTTGGAGCATGTGATCACACATGCTTCAAGGATGTTGAGAGGAGCGGAAAGAAACTATTCTGTCCTTGAAAAGGAAGCCCTTGCATGTCATTGGGACAGTGGAGACATTTCTCACCTTTGTGTGGGGGCAGAGTTTACCATAAAAACTGATTATAAGCCTCTCAAAGTGATTTTTGAGGAGAAAGGGTTGCACAAGGAGGTTGGTGGAGACAGCCCACAAAGTATTACCAAAACAAAAGCCATAATGAGGACTGTCTTCTTTCAATACCTTAATTACAGAATTAAGGCATCTAAAGCGGCTGATACTCTAAGTAGCGCAGCTTGATGCTCCTTTCCCCTCTCTGTCCCCTGTAGGGTCCTTTCTTCCAATTTATTTTGAACAAGCAAGGCACGGCATTGCTCAATGGGCTACGTGTATCGTTGTCGGCTGCCAGGAACACTGCCAGCGTTTGGTGGAGAGGACAGACAGTGGCTTACTGAAGCGTATGGAAGCAGCACCACTCATGCTTAAGGAAGTACGTAGGATCAGTTTGGGATCAGAAACGCCAGACTCATACGGTGCTCACATGGTGTTTCTGCCACGCTCCAGCGAGCCTATGTGCCACCTTTTCCTGCTCCCTGGTAAAGAGTATTTATTAGTAAGCTATTTTTATTACCTTGTTCTCTTGTTGCGATTATGAACTTGGGGAGAAAAAATGGCTACGGGCATGGGGAAAGAGATTGTGGCTGCCATGTCCCTGATAGTTGTTTCAGCCACCATATCCCCTTCTAGGCTGTTTCCAAGCAAACCTCTATTTTATATCCCTCCCACTATGCACTCTACCCTGGTTAGCCCCCCAGATGAAACTATGGTTACAACTATGGGGTAAGGCTTGGAGATTGCGGAGACATCAGCTATTATCTCTAATGCCACTACTGATCCCTCTCGGTGGGGTTTATGGGTCTGAGGCTCTGGCAGTGAGCCTTCATATGGTGACCAAGAAGACCATGGCTATTACCCCCGAGGCCTCCCCTATGTCATCGAGGAGGGACAGCATGTCCGAAGTCCTGGCTCTGAGCCTACGAAGAAGGCAAAGACTCGAAACTGACAGGATGATCCTGTCTTTGGTTATTAATCCTACCAACGCCAGTGACCAGGATATAAGTGAACAGTCCTGCTCTCCTGTGGTTCCGATTATTAATGAGGCTATTAGCGCTGGAAACGGTTCCCTTAATTCAGGGCAGACACCTAGTTCTCCCCTGTCTTCAATTACCACTCTAGTTATAGAAGGGCTTGAAAATTATTTACGACCTATTTTTATTCCCATTTCTACAGCATTGACCAACCCAGGAGCAGATCACCCCGGACCAAAGGATTGTGGTAAAGGCAAACATTAATAACCAATTAAATCTTTGCCAAAACCTTGATGATTTTAACAATTTGATGGATTGCCTCGATAACTGTGTGGGGAACTATCATATTGTGAAAGCAGATATGTCTTGCCAAACAGACCCTTTAATCCCTCCTGTGATGCAACACTATGAGGTTACTCTTGATTTGCCTGCTCGGCCTGACTCGTTTTTTAGGGAAGGAGATTGGGTCTCACCCACCTTACAGCCATCATCTCATGTCTGGCATTGACCTTCTAACAGGTCCTATTGTCTCCCCCCTAGAGAAGAGGAGAAGACACACTCCCCTACTGGAGGTCCTTGTGAAGTGCCAGACAAGCCCCGGTAGAGTGGACTATCCTGTGAAAATTAATAAAAACTCAATTTCAAAGAACTTTCGGATAAGGAAGTCCACAATGCATTGGATAAAGGACAAGTCCACTCAAAATGTTGTTATGGACAAAAGGAATTTTATTATTACTAACATTCAAGGTCCTGGCATGGCTTCGCCAACGAACTGTGTCGGGGGTGGTTAGACACATAGACCTGAAATGTATACATAGGCTAGAAATAAATGAATGGTGTTCCCAGGAAAATAAGCATTGTGTCCTGGTTGGATGTGGATCCAGTAATTTACCATGCTACCATAGTTTCTGTAACTACCTGCCTAGATGATCATCAAATTTGAATCTTATAATGGATTAACCCGTACATTTAATCTCTGTTGAGAAAGTAGTACTTCCGGAATGTTGTCATGTCCAATTATTGTGTTAAAGGTGTTTTTCTTTGTGTTTTTGTTGTAAGTTTGTTTTGTGATGGCGCTCTGATGCTTGCAGGGTTTCAGCGCCTTATAAATAAATAAAAATAAAATAAATGAGTATTGGCCAGGGTTCAATCGCGATGTAGAAAGATCACTGGGAAAATGTATTGAGTGTGAGAAGTCTGGTAAGGGTGTAGTGTAATTTCCAGCTAATGGCGAAGGAGGATGTCTAGAGAGTGTGTGGTGTGACTTGGCTTTGGATATTTTGAGTCCGGTCGACCTTGGTGGATGTTAAGGGTTGAACATTTTGGTCCTGGTTGATTTGTTGTCACAGTGGTCAGAGTTTAGGATTGTTCGAGAGACCACAGAGAATGCTGTAGTTCGAGAGAGAGGGTTTGCCCAATTCTGGTCTGATGGGCACTGGCAGACAATATGTAGGAGGTTTTTTTGAGGAATATTTGGTGTGTTGTGGGGTGACGGCAGCTTATCATGCCGAGTGCAATGCTGCTGTGGAGAGAGTGAACAGATGTGTATTGGAAGCAGTGAGGATGGCAGATGCATGTGGAAAGGATAAGAAAGTTGCTGTGAGGAAGAGGCCATATGCGTTGCGCATGGCTCCACATGCTGCTACTGGTGTGAGCCCATTTGAGTTGGTGAGAGTGGAGGAAACCCAATACCAAGGTATCACATCCCTGATTAGGAAGAACATTGGAGTCTGTGTGGTGGAGGAAGTAAAGAGGACTCTGGGGAGAAAGAAAGATGAGAGGGTGAGCAAGGAGAATGAGAAGTATGGTCGGAAGAGTGTAGAGGTGTGTGTAGGTGACTGGGTGAGAATACAGAAAGGGGCTGTGAGAAGGAAGGGGAGGTTGCTGTATTCGGATCCCGTGCAGGAGATGGAAGTGTTGAGAGGTGCAGTGAGAGTACGTGGTGGGCAGGTCTGGAATCTGTCCAGGGTGGCGCTCATCAAACGTGAAAGTAATAAATTAAACCAAATAAATGTAAATAAATGTGTACATGTTGAGGAAAGGAGATGTGTTTTATTGTTAATCTTCTGTGTTGTTGCCAGTATCCTTAAGTCCATGGAACTTTGGCTACGGTATTCTATGTTGGAATGTTTTAGTTGGCATTGGTTCAGTTGAGAGTTGGCGTGAAGCTAATGGGGGAGTGGGGGACACTGGGTTTGATCTCGCCTTAAATAATGAAGCTGATATCTACTCACCCCGATTGCTTGGACCACCATAATTTTTTATATAATCATACAATGTTATTTGAAGTAGTGTATATTTATTTTGAAAGCATGTGCTAGAGGCACCTGGGAACTTCTGAGGTACATTTTCCAAATTTGTGATCACAAAATGTTGAGTCTATATTATATCGTTTGATGCTTGACCTTATGATATGAATACTTTCTCATGAATTTTGCTTGGATTATTTTTTTTATTTGATGGAATCACTCCCCTGATGGAGAGAGGAGTTCAGAAATAGAAAATGGTAGAGCGTCTATGCTTGGTGACTCACCTGCTAGTCAGTGGTCAATACTGTTCCAAATACCCAGTCACATCACCAACCTTTCAGATGAACTCATCACCCGAGGCATGTAGAGCCTCACACAATCAGAAACCGCACAACTCTCTGCCCTAATCACATACCCAACAACCCTAATACTAGACCTGGAGAACCCCCAAGACATGCGTCACACCAACACATGCTACAGACAATGGAATGCTGCCCCCTCCTTCCACGGAAATCTTCAGAGTGGTACGACGTCCTTTCATCGCAGGATGTTTTTTTGCAGGAGTTTTGACCGCTGAGTTTTTTAATGAAAAAAACTCATCAAATATTTAGGGGGGGTTAGAAAAATATAGATATGGTGTGTGGGGGTTCGTGAATAGCAAAACAATTTAAGAGGATGGGGGAGGGGGTACCCCCCAAAAATAAAAAAAATAAAATTCAATGAGTTTTTTCACTAAAAAATCTGCAGTAAAAAACCCCACGAAAAAACATCCCACAGTGAAATGACATGGAGTTAGACTGGGTCATCCTGCTGGTGGTCCTTCACAAAAATCTGCAAATCCCAGCACCCTGAGAGCCCAGGAAGAATTCCAATATCTGGAGGTTATGGGCACAGTGAAACACACATTTTACACTTCAGGCTATCTTCTTGTATTCATTAATGGGTCATGTTTACTGAGGTCTAACTCAAAGAGTGTCTATATCCTAATGTTTATTCATCGCTTTCCAGTGAGGCATAGGTATGCGTTGTTCTCCATTGTACTTGTCATCTATATAGCACATTTTACCAGGAGTCAGGAGATGGCGTGAGTGCTAGAGACTCGCTATGTGTTCAGCGTGCCCGAACTTGACTTAGGTCTGCGCTGCATTCTGATGTCAGAGGAGCTGAGGCGTAATCTGGTGTGAGCAGGCAGAGAATAATGTGAACTACATGACTGAATTTTGTCAAGGTCTTGCTGTTTTCTGATGTGTGCAGGTAGCCATGCCTGCACCAATGTCCACTAGAGTGTTGCGTACCTAGCAGAACTTGGTGGTGATTTGTTGTTTGTGCCCCCGCTCAGGTAATTGGCTTCTTTTGGCGAATCTTGCAGCTGTGATAAACGGTTAGCTACGACAGTCTATGCTCCAACTATTTGCAACAAGAGGAGCCCGGGTTGTACTTCCAGCTTCTTCTAGTCTACCATATTGAGCGCTTGCTGAACCTTTTCGGTTTTTACCTTTACCATGGGCGGCCCACCCAATAGTTCAACATGAACAATACCTGCCCATCCCCCCACATTCCTTCCAGACAGATTCCAGGGCTGGTTCCCGATTTCCCTCCTATAATGTTGCACTGGGGACCCCCAACTAACCTACTGGTGCGAGACATGGCCATGGCACACCACCTCCCATGACACTTCCCTGCAATGCATCCCAATCTGTCCAATTGCGATGGTGGTGATTCCATCACAACCATTGTGAGTGCAATTTGCCTGTTTTCCCGTACATGCCAGGTGCAGTGACTCCTCATTTCTGTGATATTTCATATATGAAGGGCTGTGATTGAGCTAGTGGTGCAAGTGGGAGGGGTTATGATTGGAGTATGATAAGTGTGTGTGGTCCTGGCCGCTGTGTAAACGACCAGTGCCGCCACGTGCTGAGAGGTCTGGCCGCCGCAAATGCAGCAAGTGCTGCCCGGTGTCCAATGTTTCTCAGTTCAGATTGAAGTTTTTGGGAGGGGTTTCAGGATAATGCAGCAAATAGCCAGGTTTTGAGGACTTTTTTGAAGGAAAGGTAGTTTTCGGGGCGGCAGATATGCAGAGAAAGTATTCCAGATGGTGTGAAAAAAAGACCGAGAAAGCTGAGATGCCAACTCTGGTGGAGTGGTAAAGGGGAATAGCAAAGATGAGAGTTGAGCGCGAACTGAGGCTTCCTGGGGGTTGGCAGTGGATGATTTTGTTCTGCAGGAACTAAGTTCCTGTATTATTGAGTGCTCGGTGTGTGATGCGCATGGCTTTGAAGGTTGCTCTTAACTAACAGGGAGCTAGTGCAATATTCTGAGTGTGGGGGGTGATGTGTTCTCAGGGTGAGACGGTAAGAAGCAGTCTGGCTGCTGCATTTTAGACTTCTAGTTTCCTGAGCTGGCATGCCGGGACGCTGATATAGAGGCAGGTGGTGTAGTCTAGGCGGGAGATGTTGATGGGCAGTACTGCAGAGACTCTTTGGGGATAGGAGAGGTACAAAAAGATTTGTTTTAGGATGCATGAGCGAAAGTGACAGGTTCTGGATACAGAGTTGATGTGTTTGGAGAGAGATATGACCTCGTCCATAGTGCATCCAAGATTTTTAATGGAGGCGGAGGGGGCAGGTGTGGCTCACAGGGAAATTGGCCACTGTAAAAGTTGAGGGATCAGAAAAGTTTTGCCGCATATTAGGATCTCCGATTTGCGTGGGTTGAGAATTAGGTGGTTGGTCGTCAGCTATAGGTGGATATCCGAGAGGCAAGAGGTAATGTCAGGAAGTGGGGAGGATGGAGTCTTGGGGATTTTGAAAATCATCTGGATGAGAGCTGGGAGTGGGTTTAGGTAGAAGTTGAAGAGGGGTGAAAGGGAGGCTCCTTGTGGCACCCCTTTTGTGGGCGAGTGGTGGAAGAGAAAGGATGGAAGAGAAGGATTTGCAAGCATTTGGAAGTGAAAGAGGTGATCCAATTAAGGGCAGAGTTGTTGATGCCTAGAATAAGGAGCCTGTTCCCAGAGTATTGCATGGTCAATGGTAGCAAAGGCATCGGATAGATCAAGTAGGATGAGTGCAGCACACCCTTCTGAATCAGCAGTTGTTTTTATGTTGTTCCAGATAGAGACCAGTAAGGATTCCATTCCACAGAGGGGTCGGATCCCCGATTGTGCTGGGTTGAGAAGTCTATTGGCTTCTGTGAAGAGGCCAAGTTGCTTATATGCTGCACAGTCAATTAGTTTAGCAATGAAGCGGGTGTTGGAGGTTGGGTGGTAGCTTGATGGGGACAGTGAATCAAGGCTGTTTTATTTTAGTAACGTTTTGACATGACAGGTTTGGAAAGCCTATGGGAAGGAGCCAAATGAGAGGGATTTATTTATGATGGAGCAGGCTACGCTGCTAGCACAGGTAGAGTTAAGGATTTTTTTTAGAAAGGGGTGGTGGGCTCCAGCGTTGGCTGAGTGCTAGTAGGTTGCAGAAATCGGCCTGTGAAAGGTGTGAATGAGGAGAAAGTTGGTTGGGAGGGTGAGGCAAAGTTTGGGTTTGAAAGAGAGCCAGATGTAGATGGTGGAAACTGAGCTAGTTCTATGGTGATTTTACGATGTCTTTCAAGCGCAATGTTATGAAAGCTGTTGGAAAGTTCATCACAGAGTTTGTGAGGTAGGGGTGGCATTGGGGTTTAGGCAACTGGGGGAATTGAATTCCAGTAAGATTTTCTCGAGTTATATGTATGGATTTTTAGAGTTGGTAATTCTGTTTCAATAGTTTTTTTTTTGCCTTCTCGATTTCAAACAAATATACAATGTTGTCTTGCGGGGGCTGTCTTACTTTGTTGGTTAGGTAATGCGTCAGTGGTGATCTGCGATGAGTATGGCTTGTGCAATTTCCAGGGCACATGAGGGGCGCGAGGGGGTAGGAGGGTTTGCTGATGAGGCTCTGCTGGCTAGTGCCGCTCCTGCTGAGCCGAGGGAGGGAGAATTGAGAAGAGGTATCTGGGGGGTGGCGTGGAGGGTAGTGAGGCAGTAGCCGAGGGGGTTGCAACAGGTGGGAGTGAGGGTGGGTTCAGCAGGGGTGGGTGGTTAATAGTGCGAGATGTATGCTGGGTTATCAAGATGGGGTTTGTGGGGGTTGCAGGCCAGCGACCTCCCCGAGCTGCCTTTTTCTGTGTCGGTCAGGGCCTTCAGTGGGAGTGGTTGGGGTGGAGTTGGATGGTCGGGGTGAGCTGTGAGAGTCAGGGGCTGGTGAGTACTGAAGGGGCTCTGGAGAGTGGCACGCCAGTGCGCTGCCTGGGCCGTCTTTAGAATGTTGAAGTTTCAGCCGTGTGGCGAGGGACTGCTGAGAGAGGATGATGAACAGTTAAGCCACATCAGCCAAAGGGAAGGAGTAGGATGTATACCAGAGACGTCAGGCACAAGTTCCCCAGGGATAATAATTACAACCCCAAGAGAACAGCTGTACTCGGAACACTAGCAGCGGATCTTGGTATCCCCCGGGGAGGTAAAGGTCATTTTGCATGCCTCTGAACAAACACAAATTCATGTTACTGCCAGACTGCTGTGAAAACTTCATTGGTTCCACTGTTTCCCGTCCCCCTCCCCCACAGCAAAGAGAGGCTGTGATGGCCTTCACACACCATGCATGGGGGCCAGTTCAAGTCCCAATCTCATCTCCCAAAATTTCAAGACTCCTCTTAGAGTAGGTTCTCTCTTCAAAGATGCTAGAAGGAAGGTGCCCACTAAACCGACATAAGACCCTGGATTCACTGTGACAGTAAAAGTAAGAGGTCATTGGCTTTTTTGGTCCACACTCCAGATACAGTAGCAAATAGTGTCTGCTTGATTCATGTTAAAGTAATTGGTTTATTAAAAGGAAAACTGTGTCAATGATCATACCTTTTATTGAACCATTGGGATCTGGACAGGAGTTAAAAGGTATACAGTCGTTTTTCGAGTCACAAAGAAGCTTTCATCTTGAAAACCAGTAAAAGACAGGCGGAACACGTCTGGCTTAAAGACAAATCTAATGAAAATCTGCTGGCTTGGAAACTCATCGAAAAGCAGTATAAGAAGATTATTATTGGGTCCATGAAAACTTTTTATGACAATCAAATAAATCAATCTGGAGACAAGA
Source organism: Ambystoma mexicanum (assembly GCF_040938575.1). NCBI lineage: Eukaryota > Metazoa > Chordata > Amphibia > Caudata > Ambystomatidae > Ambystoma > Ambystoma mexicanum. Next base: position 249,092,219 of record NC_090921.1, on the reverse strand, counting down.
CTAAAGAACTCTTCCGGTTATTTAGAACATAGGAGAAACCCATCGCCTGTAACCCCCTAATCAAACCTGCAGCTGACGACTGTAACAGAGTCCAAAAAGCTTTTGCTGAGAAGCTCCTGAAAGCTCAAAATAAAATCAAGCAAGAAATGCAAACATCCTCACTGCCAGGTCTCACATCCAATCTTAACCAGTCTAAAACAGCTATTTGTACTGACTCGTTTATAGGTAGGACCAATCAGAATCTCGCAGCAGCTAGGCAATCAGACCGACCGGCCGATTTTGAGTTTAAAGAACCTTCACTTACTGAAATGCTGGGTTTGCTTAAAACTATGCATCCCACTAACTGCCCGGGTGAACTTTTCTCCACCAAATTTATTTTAGAGCCCTGGGACTTGTTCGCTCTCTTCCTCCGTCAGTTCGTCAGTTCTTCTTTTCGTACTGGCACAATCTCGAAGTCCATTAAAAACATAGCCGTCACTCCTTTGCTGAAAAAAGTAGGATTGGACCCACTGGATGCTGCAAATCTAAGGCCCATCACAAATACCCTCTTTTTCCTCAAACATATTGACAAGGTAGCTACTGTACAATTGCAATATTACGTACTAGATACAGGCAAACTGCACGTGAAGCAATCCGGTTTTCAGAGTTCCCACGACACTGAGACTGCATTGTTGGATTTGCAGACGCACATGTTTTCCAAATTGGAACATAGTAATTCGGTGCTGCTGATGTTGTTGGACTTATCAGCAGCTTTCGACTTGCTAGACCATAGAATCTTGCTTGACCGGATGTCCACGGTGAGGACTATCCAAAAATGCTACCACCTGGCTTGGATCCTTTTTGGAGGGTCGCCAGTCGCAGGTTTATTGGGGCGACAGTGCCTCCGAGCCACAGACCACGACATGCGGAGTCCCGCAGGGGGCCTGTCTTTCCCCCCTGCTGTTCAATTTTGACATCTTCCCTCTGTGTGTTGAATTAGAATCTCTGTGGATCTTCTTTTTCAACTACGCCGATGACTTTCAACTGGTACTGAATATCACTGGGAACCATGACATTGACCAACTTACATTAGCAGCAGCCTACCAGGTCATAAAACAATGGTAGTCCTCGAATTGGCTTTGTTTAAATGCGGCTAAGACTGAACTAATGCTCTTTGGCCCTCGACAGGCCAAAATTAAATTAGATCACAGGTACGCCCATTTTACCATCGAGGGAAACAAGTAGTGCAGAAAGTTAAGACACTAGGTACATACATGGGGGAAAGTCTAGACTGTGAGGCGCAAGTTACAGCTATCTCCACAAACACCAATTACCACCTCAAGGTCCTTAGACAAGTGGCACCCATAATCTCGGTGGAAAATCGTATCAAACTCGTAAGGGCAGTGACACTGCCACGTGTAGACTACTGTAATTCACTACTGGGAGCTGCCAACAAGACTGACATACAACAGCTACAGTATATACAGAATGCTGCTGTGTGGATCATCTACCAGATGAAATACTCAGAACCCACCAGTGCAGCCAGGAAAAAACTCCACTAGCTCCCGGTGGCAGCACGTATTCAGTTCAAACTGCTTACAACCTGCCATAAACGTATCTATGGTAACGCCCCCTTATACCTGAAGGAAAGGATTAGCATCTACTGACCTAGGAAATATTTAAGATCTGCCGAAGGTTTCCTGATGGAACTACCCCGGATAAAACGATCAAGGGGTTTAGGTTGCACCTTTCACGTTCAAGGGGCTAGAGCATGGAATTCTCTCGCTCTACAGCTACGAAAAACAGGATCACCTTGTTTTTCGTAAACAGCTGAAGACGATGCTATTTTACTAGAACTACATGCTCAGCTTCTCGCCTCCCTTACTGTCACTCGGCGCCTGGATGCCCACGGGCTTTGGTGCGTTACAAATCATTTAACATAACATAACAACTGTAGTACTCCGTTATGAACAAGTGCAGTTGGTCCTAAGAAGGATAGAGGCTGCTAGGCGAGAAAAGATGCATTTTGGATTGGGAGTGGGATAGAATGTAGCTCATCTCATGTAAATATAGACATGACTTGTTTTTATACATCAGTAAACATGATTTACTTTGCCCAGAGATCAGAGATCAACACACTAATATGGAAAAGGCAATGGTGGTAGCCGCATGTTTTGGGTCGCAAGGCTGTTTCAGGCTGCTTTGGAAATCCCATGTGTGCATTAGTCATTAATGAATCCTAGTAACTTCCTCAATACTATCTGCATCCCCCTTATAACAGCACAGCCGAGAATAAGTGAAACAAAACTAGAAATGTTAAACACATTTCATTTTATGTTAGGAAAGAAAACTCAGATTTACAGCATAATTCAAAAAAGCTTTTTTACCATAAATAATAAGGTTGTTATATTGGGTTATCTTAAAGAATTGTATGAAGCGCACAAGCACTGCTAAATGAGTTTTTTGGTGCCAGTGGAAATGATTAGCAGGGATTTTTTCCACAGTTTTTTGGCCTAACAAACTGAGGGGGTGTGGCGTAAAGGGATATAAGGGGTATGTGGCTGGGGAATAGGTAGTAAATTACTGGAAAGGGGGATGAGAGGAACCCCCCCCAAAATAAAAAAATATTTAAAAGTGGAACGTTGTTTCGCCCCAAAAATCAGCGGCTAAAAAACTCAGAAAAAAGACTGCAGATGGAATGACATACAAGCAAAGTAGCTCATGAGTTAAGAGGCATATGAAAACAACCACAACAACCACGTATTAACACCTCAGAGAAAAGAAAGGGAGGACATAAGGAAAGGGAGGGAGCATTTTAAAAGGATTGGCGCCAGAACAGAAAAGGAAGGACATCCCTTTCCTGAACACTTAGAGAGAGGAGTGAACAAAAGTATAGAGTTGTGGGAACGCAGAATTCTGGTGGAGTGGTATAATACTAGTCGAGATAGATGGCTAACAGCAGACCCATAAAAACACTGGAGAACCAAGCAAAGGACCTCAAAAAAAATCTGCTGTTTAATAGGGAACCCGTGTAGAAGAAATACGCAACCGACGGTCAGATGTCTAGATAGGTCTGAAGCTGGAGAAAGCCGTAGGTCAGGAGACCTGGAGGGAACGCATCACGTCTGTTACGCATCGCATCCTGGGTTTGGTCAGTGGCAGTGATTAGATTGCTCTCGCAGGGGAGGGTTTGATATGCCACAATATGCTTAAAGTCCTTGCGTTTTGGGTAAAAAAACAAGAAAGGCGTGCTTGATCTGAGGTTGCTAAGAACGTTCCTGATCAATTTTTGCACTGAGATGTTTTACCACTGTTGAAGGTAAAGGGCATAAACCTAACAAACTGGGCCGGAATGGAGATCCCCCAGCAGAAGGCTTCTCCGCCCACTAGAAGGATTACAGATATTTATTGGCAGACAAGCATAGTTTAAATTTATAAGAAACCAACATTTAAAATATTTCAAACAATAAAGGTAAGTGAATACAATACAAAACGAAATAATTAAATAAAACAACAACAAAAAGACACACAGATGGCAGGTGTTTCAATCCCAATTATAAAACAGCCGGCCCGTTTCGATGATTAGCCTTTAATATTAGTGGCCATAACTCCAAGAATGTAAAAATCTCCAAAGAAATAACAGACATAAAGTGAAACATTTTTGCGGTAAGGGGGGGGGGTGCGGCAACGTTTATTTGGACACCAATATTTATTCAAATACACGGTGCAGGAAAACATGGCAAATAAAACTCAGCCTTAATTATAATGGGACAGTAAGTGCTTCCAGTTTTCTAAAACATTAACTAGAAAACATCTTTTACAAAATCATGTTATAATGCGTAAAATGAGATCTCTAGAGTCGTTCGCTCATTGAAAGTCCCCCTGCTCCTCCAGAACCATCAACGACAACGCTGCCTCTCTCACTCCAGCCTTGGCTGATCTCTGCAACCACTCATCTGCCAATGGCTCCATGCCCCAACCCCGCAAGCACTCGCTTGTGCACCCTCTCTTAAAAAATCTGTCGGCTTACCCTGCTTGCCCGGCTAACTATTACCCCATCTCTATCACCCCTTTCTTGGGCAAACCCATGGGGAAGCTGGGCATCACCCACCTGACCCTCCACACCGAAACAGCCGGCTGCCTCCACAACCACCAGTCCGGTGTCTCCTGAACACCAATGAATACCTAATCACCAGCCTGGATTCCAACTCTACCTCTGTCCTGATCCTCCTCGATCTCTCTTCGGCTTTTGACACAGTCAACCACACCATCCTCGTAAACCATCTTGATGATTCCCTAGGACTCACAGACAGGGCACTGGAGTGGCTTACCTCCTACCTTTCAAATATATCCTCCCAAATACAAATGGGTCCCTTTCTCTCCTCCACCACACTCTCTACCTGTGCCATCCCTTAGGGCTCCATCCTATCAGCATGGCTCTTCAACACCTACATGGCCCCTCTGGCCCAGCTGATCTCCACTTTCTCCCCTCACTTCCGGTGTTATGCAGACGACACACAGCTCTCCTTCAAGCTGCCATCCTCTACCTCCTCCCACTTCTCCTTCATACCAGACTGACTGACTGCTATTCAGACATGGTGCTCTGCCAATGATCTCTGCCTTAATGCCAGTAAGACAGATATCCTACTCATTGGGACGCCAGTTGTGTCATGCCCTCTCTCTGGCCCGACTCGTTGGACCCCTCACCACACACACCATTGAGGCAAAAAACCTTGGGATCATCTTTGATGCCTCTCTCTCTTTCTCTCCACACATCACGGACCAAGAAGTCCAACTTTCAGCTTCACCTTCTCAGGGGCATTCTACCTTTCCTCCTCCTCCCCCAGAAGCTCAGTCTCCAGATCCCAGGTTCTCTCTAGGCTAGACTACTGCAACAACCTCTTCCTCAATCTGCCACTTTCCTCTCTTCGCCCCCTCCAACAAATCCAGAATAGGACTGCAAGACTTATCCTTGGCTTCATTCAAGCCCAGGGACCGCATCTCTGCAGCCCTAAAATCTTTCCACGGGCTACCGGTAACCACAGGGATCAAATTCAAAGCCCTCTGCATCAGCCACGAGGCTGTTTGGGGCCTGCAACCTCTTTACATCCAGCTTTGCCTCCATAAATACTTCCCGGCCAGAGTCATTCGGTCCTCTGGCTCCAACTACAGGTCAAACGTTTCTCCAAGCAGAGAGTGGGAGGTAGATCTCTTTCCTTGGCTGGCTTCTCCCTTTGGAACCGGAACTTCCTAAGCCGGGTCTAATAGCAGCCAAAGACAACGCGCTGCTGTTTCTATCACAGATGTAGGTGAAATGTCATAGGAATGTTGGGAGTAGATCAGTGCTTCATCTTCGTGGTCTCCTTAGGTGACATGCAGTGATTTGCCCTTGTAAGAATTCAGCTCCGATGTCCTGCAGGTCACCCTGGGTGATGCAAAGCACTTTGAAGTGTATTCTTTTTGGTTCCATGTAATAATGTTCCCGCAAAAATGTCTCCTGACAAAAAATTCGCTGTTTTTTGCAGAGACATTATTGCATTGAACATGCGGGGGACACAGCCGCAACCCCTGATTTTTCTTTTATTTTAATTATTTATTTATTTTACAAAGGGAGCAGAGGACATCCCTGCAACCTGTCCTCATACATAATGTCACCATATAGGGCTTTTCCCCGGGGACTATATTACCCGATACCTTCTTTTCTTGACCAGTAGCCAGAGGTGTGTTTCAATGACTGGTGCGATGCAGGCTCCTCGGTCAAGTCTGTTGCATGTGGCTGTTTTAAATCCTTTTTTAGAAGTTCCAGGATGCCAAGGTATATGTTGTTGACTGGATTCTTGATTGAAACATTCGTATGACTGCAAGAGGCCAATGTGAAAGGTGAGGAAGGGCATTTTCCATCACATGGGTGATTATTTCTTGACCACAACATTGAATTGTGGCTGCAGGGTTAGTTCGCTGACCATCCGAATTCTAAACTTCTTGACAACTTTCGATGTCCCCAGTATGGGGAAGTGCCACTGTGAGAAAAAAACGAAATAAGAGTTCCTGGAGTCCGTTGCCTCTAGCCACAGTTATCAGACTGCCTCTGTGGTACAAAGAAGGGGCAGAGCGAACATCAATTTTGAAAATGTTGATATAGGGGGAGCTGTCAGACATCGCTGTAGTGTAGTTGCTGAGCCAATGTTCGAGGATAACCAATGTTCCATGAAACATTTGTCGTGAAACACAGACGACTGATGGAAAAAAGGATGGTGGAGTTAAGAGGAACGAGTTGGAGCCAGTCAGTGTCCATGAATGAGGGGGAGACGGTGAGAGCACACTGAAGCAAGAGGCGCACTTAGCGCTTGCAGGTGAGCTAAAGGGCACTGTATGATAGGAATCATAGTTCCGTCCCACATCACTGGGTCGTAAGAAGAGCTGGAACATTGAGACGAAAGCTGGAAGAGCCAGAGGCTGGGAGGTGCAGCCCAGTGACTCCCCAATGTTGGCCTGGAAGCAATAGGAAAGAGAATACTGAGTAGTGACAGGGTTCAAAACTGCGGAGAGCTGGGAACCATTTAGCCCCTGGTTATATACCAGGAGAGCCTGGCTGGCTTAACCCCAACCGCCACCAGGAGCTACATTTGGCTCCACATGCCAACTGGTGCCATACAAATTAATCCAAAGGGCATTAACCCTGTGCAAGTACAAATGTGTATAAATGAGCATTAGGACACATCCAGAAGCCATTTCAAGCATAATGGGTCATATATAATTGACAAAACGTTGATAGTTTGCATCTCATGAGGGAGTTACATTTGCGGCACACTGTAGAATAGCTCCTGGTTCCCAGAAATAGATCCTGCTCACTGGATGATGCTGGATACCCAGAAGCTGTGTTTACCACCTGCTAATCACATCCTTACTTCGACCCCTGTAAAAATGATTTGTTGGAAGCAGTAGTTCCAACAATTCCCAAGGTAAGCTTGCGATGCGGATAGGCCTCAGGAGAACCAAAGTGATATGTGAAGCAAAAGCCACAAAGAGCGAAATTGGAGCTGTGGTGCAAGAGGAGCTGTGAGAAAAGTGAACCAATTTCAACAGGATCCTGGCAGTGGAAGTCTAGTCACTCCCCCAAAGTGGCGGTTGATGCCCACAGTTACAGCATGTGGAGTAGCAGTACCAACATTTCAGAAAGCAAGCACGTGCTGCAGAGAGCCCTCAAGCGAACCATGGTCAATAATATCCTTTCTACAAATTATTTATATTACAGAGAAAAACTAAACAAATCGAGATAAATATAACACAGGCCCAGAAGGTCAAGGAAATCAGTCTATACCCTCAGCAAAAAGAAATATTTTAAAGTATTTTTTAAATTGCACTACTGTAGGAAGTTTTCTAAGTGCGAGCAGAAGGGTATTCCAATAGGCAGGAGCCCAGGCATCAAAGCTCGAGCCTCCTATTTTCTTTAAAGCAACACAAGGTTGAAACAGCAGGTCGTCGTTATTAGAATGCAAGTGCCATCTAATGGGTACTTTCCTGATTCGAGATAAGAGATATACAGGGGCATCACCAGTCAGGAATTTGTGCACCAGTGTGGAAGCCTTAAAGCGCAGCCTTTGGCTCACGGGAGCCAGTGCAGCTTCCGGCCAACCTCGGACACATGAGATCGATGTCTCATTCCACAGATTTCACGAACAGTCCCATTCTGATTAACCTGCAGCCTTTTCATGTTAGCCTGTGCGGTGCCCACAAGAACACCATTACAATAGTCGGATTTCGTATTAGTGATAGCAGCTGCAATCAAAACTAGATTAGTTTCAGACAGGTAAGGATGGATTTGCCACAGCAAATGTATCATGTAAGAACATGAAGAATTTAAATGAGATACATGTTTCTTAAAAGTTAGTTGGGAGTCAATGTATACTCCCAATGTTTTTATATATTTAGAAACATGAATAATAATGCCAGCATTCACAAAGTTACTGGAACAATGATACAGTGTTTTCAACTTTGCGCCAGTACCAAGAATAAACAACTCCATTTGATGATCATTCTAGGGAAATCATTTAATTGCTATCGACGATTGAAAATGTAGCATAAACTTCTTTAACACTATCCAGATGTTTAATATAAGATCCAGATAACTCCAGGATGATCTGGTGTCCTCCGCATAATTAGCTAACTGCACCCCCAGATAATCCAGGAGATTGCACAAAGGTTTAGAGCATACATCAAACTAACAGTGAAAGACACAAACCCTGCAGCACGCCACAAATAAGAGACGTTGTTTGAGTGTATGCATCATCTTTAATCACTTTTGCCATTCTTAGGCCAAGAAAGGATTTGAACCAACTTGCAGAACCGTTGCATCTTCCTGTCCCAACCAATCTGTTCGCCAAAAGATTGTCATCCACTAAATCAAAAGGTGGCAGGGAGGTCTAGCAACATAGGTAGTGCTATTCCACCTCTGCCAATGATTTTCACTGTATTTGATTTCAAATCAAGAAGGGCCATCTCGGTGCCATGATTTTTTAGGGAGACTAGATAGTCCAAAAGCACGATTTCCATGTTGTTCTACGAAAGTCAGATATTGACAACATGACACTTTATCAAGTACTTTCAGCAAAAAACGGCACGTTCATTATAGGCCTATAATTGCCAGGGTCAGGATTCTCTTTTTTCAATAAAGGTGAGATCCGGGCTTCTTTAAGGCATTCAAGGACATTGACCTCTGAAAAGGATCCATTTATGAACATAGTGATCCGAAGAACATACGATCCTAACTACTCTTTAAAGTATGATGCCAGAACAGAATCTCCTTTACAAGAGGTAGATTTCATCCCTTAGACTATCTCTAAAGTATAATTATCTAATATCTCCTCAAAAGATAATAGTGTAGGAATTTAATTTGTTAAAAAATACAGACTTGATATTGCAATATTTTATTTTTGTAAACCCGTTGTGAATTTGTTGACACAAATTATTATCAATAATAACTTGCAATTCAGCCGGTGTTCCTTTTAATTCATGTAACTATTTTGGTCAGATTATTTAATTTAGTCACTTCTGCTTTAAAAATAATGTTCTTGAAATGTTTTACTGCAACCTTATAGCCCTGAAGAGTAGAATCAGAGGGATGTTTCCTCCAACAACATTCAGCCATCCGTTTGTTCCTCCAAGCAGATAAAACTTCTGGAGTATACCAAAGATTTTGTTTTATTGTTTTCTTGTGAGCAGTAGACCTAGGAGGTGCTAAAAAATCAAAAGCATCATTAGTAATTAGGGTAAATGGTTCTAAACTGACTCGTAAAATTTACAAGAGATATATCCTGTAAGGTTAATAATTGAGGACTAACTAATAAATCAAATGTTGTGCATAACTTTCCTGTGTCTTGACAGAATGGGGGTCTTCGCCATTATAGTATCCTTATCAAGATGAAAACGAAGATGGAGGTCGAATAAAAGGAAGAGGGAGGTTGGATAAAAGAAAGTGGCGGTACAACCAAATGCAGCTTTGCACATCTACGGACGAAATAGCCTGATTTCTAGTCATAACCCAATCCAGGGTATGACCCTCGCAGTGTGTAGTAGTTTTCACACGCTCTTGGTAGCCTAAAGCCTCAACAGTGTCCAGCAATAGAACGCGGGTTGATCCCAGGGATCATTTGCCCACAAATTGGAGTCTCAAGCATTAAAAAAAGATGATGAGTGTTTAGAAACAGCCCCAATAGAGGCTAACAGTTCCTCAAATTGCAGTGACTGTACAGGTGATCTTTATAATAATAAAATGCTAATCGTGGTGGTAGGGTTAAAATGTAACTTGATTAACATGGATTTGCAAAATTCCAACTCTAAAATATCTGATTTAAAAATATGCCAGTGTTCTCTAAACACCAATGCCACTCCACCTCCTCTTGATCCAATACGATCAGTAGGAAGGATTATGTAGCCTTTATGGGTCGCAATCTGAGTTGCATGCAGTTCAGCTTTCTGGAGCCATGTTTCTATAATAGCTACAATATAAAATTTTGACTTCAGAATAAAATCTGCCAACTCAGTAACATGACGCAACATAGAGCAATACAATTTTCAGCATTGATGGTGTAGTCGGTAAGGAGGGCTGACTATGGTAAGAAGATGTTGAAATAGATTCAGTCTTAACCAGTAAGTTTGTGTTGCTTTCATCTTTCTGTTGTTGCTATAGAGCATGCTAAAGAATGACCAATGTTTGGATCTAATATAATAGGGGAGGAGTCTAGCTCAGAGTTAGCAGACGAAATTAACTTTATAACCATAGGAGAGGTGGTTGCAGGAGTAGCCGCCAGATATTATTTATCCAATCACTGTACTAATACCCTATACATTGTATGTGTAGTCTACCTTACTAACCAACCCTGTTCCATCATAGATTTTTATGATGTATCTTTATTTTGTGATGTCATGCACCTCAAAACAGGACGCCAGAGATAGACGAGAAAGTATTGAAGAATGCTGTATTGTCCATGTTTTTATCCCTGTTGATGAAACTTCTAAATAAACAGTAACGCTTTTTGTCACATTGCTGGGCTCTTCCGTTTCTGAGTGAAAGGATTTCCTCGGCCCAGTTCCTCTTGCTAGTAATCAGGGAAATTAACAAATCCCTTGCCTTTATTCAGGAGGCAGCAGAGGATGGTCGCCTAGCAAGTGGCGTTTTTCCAGCTGCGTGCCTGAAGGGAAGCGCTGTGACGCGCGAGGACCGAATCAAAGACCACGCATGGAAACTGTGAAGGTCATCAGGAGCCCCCTTGGAGAAATTCCTGCCCCTCCCCGTTAGACACCAAGTAGACCGGAAGGCAGTGTGCCAGACTGTGGGACTGACGGTGTCCGAGGGCTTCAGTGGGTTTGCAGAGTGTTAAGTAGGAGTCCAGTCATTTGACAAACACTGGGCAGGGGAACGGTTGCCTTGTGATTTACTCTTTTGGTCTTTATGAGATTATCCCTGTTTCTAGGCAGTTAGCTTAGTTTACAGATAGGTATACCGGTTCCTAGGTGGTTAGCTTAGTCTATGGATGAATAATTTATATACACCTGTTTATAGGCGGTCAGCTTAGTTTACAGATGGTGAGAGGAATCCCTGTGTCTAGGCACTAGCTTAGTCGCGGATGCAGTACCTTACTGAATCTTTTTAGATGCATTTCTATGCACCGGTGTAGAAGAAGGTCAATGCATTTTCAAGAATTGGTATCCCCTCTGAGTTATAAAGCAGGATGACGGCCATGGGGTATTTGTGTCGTTTTGTCTTGCATAAGGGCTAGTGACGTCACAAAACGGTTTTTAGTATATGATCCAACGCATTGATGCGAGGGTCAAAGTTTGCAGCACGGTACAACAATTTGGGCAAAGAAAAATAAAGACATGGAAAACATGGTGGCTTGTAAAAGGGCGAGGTGATGTTGAGACTTCAGAAACCGAGAGGAGTTCTGTACCATTTGGGTTGGACTGGAAGAGCATGTGAAAGAACAGTGGCTTGCCCTTTGAGTGCGGTGAATGGGCAGTGTGTGGAATATGCCCGTGTTTGTAGTTGGGGCGCCGGAGAGGTTGGTGGAGCAAATTGAAGGCTGCATTTTGGTGAAGTTGATTAATTGCCAACAATAATTGTGATATCAAATTTGGCACTGCTGAAGTGTACAAAATCACAATTTGAAGTCAAGTAAATCCCAGCAGTCCCAGAGCGACGCGCCACTATGGGGGACAAACCCCTTAAGCACTTGTGAAAGTCACTTCTGCGATATCGGCACTAAAAATCTCCAAGTATAGTTGTAGAATGGACTTGCGATACTGAGGGCCAAATAGCAAAGCTATGGCCCAGGAAAGGCTCTCTTTCGACATCTGTGCAGCAACACAAGACCATGTGGCCATGTATTTATATGCTGTGTATAAGGGAAAGAAATTAAGCAGCAGATTAGCAATATGGATCTATGGAAGATGTAGGACAAGGAAGAAGACCCACCCAAGGAGGAGTGGATGCTTAGCCAGCAAGACGCGGGGGTTGGAGGGGTGAAGCACCCATGGCTCCTCCTCCTCCTCCTCCTCCTCCTCCTCCTCCTCCCCAAACAGCTGACCCTCCGACAGGAGGCCAGGGATTTTACACCTTGAAGGAGTTCAAAGCAACGGCAGGATACACTAACCAGGTTTATGCACCTATATATTTATATGACTATAATTGATGAGCGCAAGGAGCGTAGCGATTTGCAAGTGAAGTTGACTGGGTATGACGAGGTAACAAAGGGACACAAAGTGGACAAAGAGGCGACAGTTCCACCAAACGAGTGGGTAGAAGGACGGATATTGCTTAAACTGGACGGAAGGAGTGTAACAGAACTTAGAGACACTGAGGAAGAAGCTAAGAAGTGAAGAGAAAAAGAGGAAGAACACAGAGAATGGGCATAGATATTTGAGGAAGTGAGCAGAAGAGAAAGGGAGGAGAAGGGGGAGCAGGAGAAGTTGAGAAAGGCGGCAGAGAAAGCAGAAACGGAGAGACAGGAAGACAAAGAAATGGAGGAGAAGGCAAAAAAGGCAGAAGAGAAGGAAAGGCAGACTCAGTTAAGAAAGGAAAAAAGGCAATGGAAATTGAAAGACTTGTTAAGGAAAATCGACAGAGAGGAAGAGGAGAGAGAAAGAAGACAGGAGGGTGGGGGGAGAGAGAGAGAGTAGTAGAGAGGGACGCCACAAGGAGGTAGGGGATATAATGGCAGAACCCAAACGATTAGATGACGATGAGGAAGAGGGAATACAGAGGAGCATTGGGATATTGTACAGGAGCAGAAGAGACAGCGCTTGCCCTTAAGGCAAGCAGAATCGTAGCAGGGTCCGCACAGAGTGGGGAGGAGCGACTCACTGTGCAGAGCAGTGGGGAGACAACAAGGGAAAAACAAGTAGAGGAGGCTCAACTTTGAGGATAATGGGGGTGAAGACAGCAACGATAGCTTAGGGACAATGGGGTCAAACTAAGACCTAGGGGAGTGGAACCTGAGGGGCACCTTGAAAGCTACAAATGAAGATCACATAGCACAGACGAAGATACCCTATATGCACAGAGGTTGATGGCATTACCCAGACAAAGGAGGACTAGCATGACAGAAGCATTTACCTTTATGAAAGGCTTAGGGAGAAATGACAGAGGTGTGGGACTGACACAGTTCCTGTTGCTAGAAAAGGATGGTGGACAACCGCAATATATACAGTGGCAAAAGATGGACAAATATAATTTGAGGTGTAAGCTCCCCTTATGAGCTAGAAGGATTAACAGCAGGGACGAAATTGGCAGTTGTACATGAAAAGCTTACTTTCAGCCATTCTTGGGGAGGTAGCTGATGACGTTTGGAAACAGGCAGGGTACCCTGGAGCGACAGCCCAGAACCCAGCGCACGATGGGGTGCCATTCAATAACTGCAGAGAAGCTGAATGATGGGCTTTGAGAGTACCGTGCCCAGCACATCTGACATAAGCGCAATCATGGCATGCAAAATGCATGAGGACAAAGACCCACTTCAATATATTCAGGAGATACACAAATATTGGCATCTTGAGACGTGTGAATCTTGGGACAAAACAGTGGGTTTATTCTACCACATATTAATCCAAGGACTACCAGAACAGGTAGAGAAGCAACGGAAAAAATTATTGGGAATGGAGGCGAGGCCATGATCAGAAATTCAGTTAACTATAGTGCATTACTGTCAACTAATGCAGGAGCACGTGAGAAAGAAACATGAAGAAAGAAAACAGGAAGAAGTAAAGTTACTTCAGAAGAAACTGTCAAGTATACAATGGAAGAGGCGATGTTGACAAGCGGTAAGGGAGTGGCTACCCAGAACACACACTACCAGCAGCCAATGGCAGGGGGAAGCTTTGCAGGCAGGGGTCACGCCAACTATTGGCTGCGGGATGAGCCAATGTGCCCAGGGGGAGAGGAACAGGGCACCCAGTGCAACAGCGGTGAGACGGAGTCAACAGGGGACAGCCCAGACCCATGGGGGGTCCACCAGAGTACTGGACATGCAGAAAGATAGGCCATATATCCCTGAGTGTGTAGAATAAGAGAAGGAGAGCAGCAGGGTGGGGAGGCGACATACCCGCCAACACATAAAACAGAGCAATGCGACTACTATGCTGAGGATCACACACAGACATATGTGCTGCAAATGGCAAAAGCACAGCATGCACCAGTTCAGTCACAACCACCCATGGCGCATACATCGCAGGCTCTGGTGTACACACAGCCATTACAAGCAGCATTACAAGCACTGGCACAGCAGAACACTGTAGCCATGAGACACACAGACACTGCAATTCAGACTACCACACAAGGACTAGGGGGAGCAGCTAGTAGTGGGAGGGAATCCTTTTACGGGGACACAGATGACTTTATACCCACAATTGGACAGCCCACAGACAGACTTTATGTGTTCCATCCTATCTGTTACACCCGACCCCAATGAGGAACCATAACCATGTGTAGCGGTAACTATAGGTGACAAAGTCTTCTCTTTTCATGCAGATACAGGGTGACTAGATCCTGTATTAGGGAAGGGAGATACCCAATGTCGGGTGTTGCCATGAATGCTCAAGGGTTCTCTAAGGCTACGAAATTGGATCAGTTTAATAACGACTTTCCAATCTCCATTGGGGAACATGACCTCACCATTCCACTGTTATATTCCTGCTTGACGCCAGTTAACATAATGGGAAGGGATATGAGTAAACTGTGCATGACCATCTTGTTTACTGAGCAAGGGATAGTGTATTCTATGCCGGGAATTTATTATGTGAATGTGCAAGAATGTATTCATGCATTCGACAGACTGTACAGAGGGGGGCGCCCATAGACCCAAGCTGTTCCAATATGGGGTGAAAGTGCTGTTAGCATGGTTTCCAAGCTGCTTCGATTGCCCAGCAAAGTGTTGTTCAGACCAGAAATCCCCTTAGATGAGGAGGAAGGACAGGTGTTCCCACTCGAGTTGGAGACAGTTATAGTAAGAGACGAAAGGATAGTACTGCACAGGGCAGATGATACAGGGCGAGCTTGGAGAGCAGTAATTGCAGTAGGAGAAGGACACCAACGCACTGACTTGAAAGACGAAGAATTGTTTAGGGATGACTATTCTGATATTGAAACAGTGTTCTTTATGAGCATTACGTACTGGGTGAGAATTCACTACAGGGAAGTCTCGCAGAGAATGCCTTAATGAAAAAGGCACCACAGCCATTTCTCGAGGAAGATCTGGCAGAGGTACCGAGTGTACTGTGGACCAATAGCCTATATGATGTTGGTCTACCAAAAGGGGTATAAGATGTTAAAATCAAGCTCAAGCCAGGATTAATCTTGCCAAGAGCAAAGCAACATTATTTATCTAGAGAGCCAGACAATTTCCACACTAGTACGGCCGAGAATTTTGGTACCATCCGAATCCCAGTGTAACACAGCTGTGTACCCGGTGAAGAAGGCAACAGGGGGATCATGGCATTTTATCCAGGATTTGCACCATTTAAACAAGATTTCCCAATCCACGGAGAATCACAGGACTCAACATAGTTTCTACATAGAAATAAAAAGTAGAAACATATAAGACTTCCACAAGGGTACTTTGAATCGCCTTCTATAAATAACAGGGTCCTGCAAAATGTACATCTAGACAACACGTCATTCAATATGTGGATGACATCTTAATATGCAGCAGAAGAGAAAAGCAGTGCCAAAAAGACTCAGTACAAGTGTTGACTGTCTTGGCAGAAAATGGTTACAAGGTGGACAGGGCTAAATGACAATATCCCAGGAGGGCAGAAAAGTGACCCCTGGGAAAGCAGAGGCGATTCTTTCAGTACAAATACTGCGCTGGAAATGCTGCAATTCTTGGGTCTTTGCAATTATTACAGGGCCTGGGTGTTCGATTACAGCACCTACACTAGACCTCTTTTAAACTGACGTAGGGAGGCTCATAGGGGGAAACGGCAACATGGACAGGGGAGATGACAGATGCATTCGAATAACTAAAAGGGACAATCTGCATGGCTCCAATCTTAGAGATCACCGATTATAGTGCAGAATTCTATTTGTGTTAACACACAAATGGAGAAGTACTGACAGTGCTCACACAGAAGACTACCTTTGGGCAAAAATTGATAGCTTATTAGAGTGGACATTTGAATCCAGTGATGAGAGGCAATTATCCTTGCGAACATGCACTGGCTGCTGCTGCATATGTAGTAGAGAAGTCGGCAAGTGTCGCAACGGGCTGTAGCACCACCGTGTACGTGGAGCATGCACTTTGTGCCATTCTCAAAAAGTCCAAGAGCATGTTGACCACACAGAGAGCATCCGGATACGAGGTCATTATCTCGAATCTGGTGATAAAGATAGTGAGGTGTAGGGTTGTAAATCTGCCAACATTCATAGCAGAGCCAACATAGGAGGGAGACTATGTACACGACTGTGCTACATATACTTAATATTATGATAAGATTCCTAGAGCATGGGAGACTACCCTTGGGAGAGGGGAGGTACTTTTTATTGATGGGTACTCAACAATTGACCAGGCGATGGGAGAACGACATACTGGGACAGCAGTTCTAAAGATGGAGCAGACAAGGACTTTTGAAGTGGTGAAGAGTGCCTGATTACCCTTTCATTTTTCGGTGCAAGCAGCAGAATTAGTAGCACTCAATAATAGTGCTAGAGGCACACAAGGACGAGGAGAACAGTGTACTCCGACTCCACCTACATGACATCAACAGTACAATCAGGACAGTCACGTTGGAAAAGGAGGGGCTTCTGATGTGCCGACGGCACGCCAGTGCAGCACATGCCCCTACTTCACAGGATCATAGGAACACTACAGCTCCCAGCTGCCATTGCGGTAGTGAAATGCCAAGCCCAGTGGTTTCCTGCGGCAACGAAGCCGCAGAAGGGAAGCAAGAAAGCAAACAGCCTATTTTTTTGAAATAGTTGAATTTGGCACTTCACCTAAAAAATGCATGCAAGTACTCAGCAGGATATTGCGAGAAGGGTATTGTTCATTGCCCATATAATAGAACTACAGGGACAGGCATCCGCAGAAGAGAAGGAGCTATGGGTATGGAGGGGGTATTCAATATCCCCCACAGATGCGATATGGTGACAGGAGAGCTCTGGATAGTCAGTGATGCCACAAACATTATTGCAAGTAGCGCTCATGCAGCTGTACGACCAGACTCATCCTAGCAAAGAAGTTCTTGCAGTACAGATAGCTGCCTTTATAAATAATAGCACTGTATGTCAGCAGTTCACACCGGGACACATGTGTGTAGTGAGTGGAGCAATACCGCGCCCTAATGGGCCCTTCCAACACCTCCATATAGATTATGTATACATGATTCAAGTTTGTAATGACTACAGGTATAAGCTTGTAGTAGTGTGCCTATTTTCTCGCTGGATCGAAGCTGGTCTGTGCTCAACCTCAGATGCCCGGAGTCTGGTGAAATTCCACGTCAGAGAGGTTTTCCCATAGTGGGGGGTGTGCAAGGTCCTACAATCCGATAACAGGTCTCACTTAGTAAATGAAGTGTTTGAGCACATCACAGCTCTGCTGTGAATTAAACACAAGTTTTCGTGTGCTTATTACCCACAAGCAAATGGGATTTCTGAACGCCTCAATGACTTGCTCAAAGAAAGATTGCAAAAATAAAAAAAGGCCTTGAAAAAGGGATGGCTCCATTGCTTTATTCACATTGCCTGCATCTGACCACCATTTAACTCCTCATGAGGTGGTGACAGGCGACTCATGCGTGTACCACTTGCTCATCCCACTAGAGAGTTGCTAGACACCCAAAATGTTGCTATTGTTCTTGGTAATGAAATCTACGAATCTCTCACTTTGATGATTGCTAGTGCTTCTTATATCTCAACAGCTGGATACGAGGCCAGGGAGGTCGAAGAAGAATGACAATGACACACCAGTAGAACCACATGAACTTCCAAAGGCACCTCTTCTTTACCCTGAAGATCAAGTTTTAGTTAAGAACTTTACTATGGCATGGCACAAGCCTCGCTTTTAGGGCCCAAAAACTGTAGAACAAAGCAGTAAAATTGGTGTGGGAAAAAGCTTGGCATTACCTTGGAGACGTCAAGCCCTGCAGAGGTGAGAGGAGGAGGAAGAAGAAGAAGAAGAAGAAGAAGAAGAAGAAGAAGAAGAAGAAGAAGAAGAAGAAGAAGAAGAAGAAGAAGAAGAAGAAGAAGAAGAAGAAGAAGAAGAAGAAGAAGAAGAAGAAGAAGAAGAAGAAGAAGAAGAAGAAGAAGAAGAAGAAGAAGAAGAAGAAGAAGAAGAAGAAGAAGAAGAAGAAGAAGAAGAAGAAGAAGAAGAAGAAGAAGAAGAAGAAGAAGAAGAAGAAGAAGAAGAAGAAGAAGAAGAAGAAGAAGAAGAAGAAGAAGAAGAAGAAGAAGAAGAAGAAGAAGAAGAAGAAGAAGAAGAAGAAGAAGAAGAAGAAGAAGAAGAAGAAGAAGAAGAAGAAGAAGAAGAAGAAGAAGAAGAAGAAGAAGAAGAAGAAGAAGAAGAAGAAGAAGAAGAAGAAGAAGAAGAAGAAGAAGAAGAAGAAGAAGAAGAAGAAGAAGAAGAAGAAGAAGAAGAAGAAGAAGAAGAAGAAGAAGAAGAAGAAGAAGAAGAAGAAGAAGAAGAAGAAGAAGAAGAAGAAGAAGAAGAAGAAGAAGAAGAAGAAGAAGAAGAAGAAGAAGAAGAAGAAGAAGAAGAAGAAGAAGAAGAAGAAGAAGAAGAAGAAGAAGAAGAAGAAGAAGAAGAAGAAGAAGAAGAAGAAGAAGAAGAAGAAGAAGAAGAAGAAGAAGAAGAAGAAGAAGAAGAAGAAGAAGAAGAAGAAGAAGAAGAAGAAGAAGAAGAAGAAGAAGAAGAAGAAGAAGAAGCACAGCGGCAGATCCAGGCATGGTCAGGAACTATAGCTAGACAGGCACACTCTTTTCCTTACACTAGATGATCATCGCAAAGACTTGGACTGATTTTCCATGACCACTGAAAAGCACTTTATGAACTCATAGTAACCTCGGAACAAATGATACCACCAAAGGTTTTTGTCTTTGCTTTCCTTCTTTATGCTGCACACACCTATCCAATACTGACAAAAAGTAACATGCCCACTATTGTTTTGCTTGGTCACTCAAAAGGGCAACTTATTTTCGAGCGGCTGTTAATTGCTGCATTAGCACAGTATTACCACAGAAGAGCTTAACTGTGTGGAATTCGACAATCCGCAATGGGAGAGAGCGCTCGCCTGGGCTTTTTGATTTTTTAATAATGAAAATGAATGATGGGAGACCAACCTCCAAGAAATGTGTGAGGCCATTCTGCACACATTTCATCTGCTGCCTGCACAAAACACAGACACGTGTACTCCGGGAGCACACAGCCTACAGGCGCTGTCCTCCCCTGTCTCGTCCAGCAGGAATGTGTCAGCCACTAGTACATCAAAGGATCTCCAGGAGGGAGAAGGCATACCTTTCTCCAGCCATGGGCAGCCCAATTTAAATATTAAAGGCCCCATGGAGCTGCTTTCCCTTTTTCTAATCTGGCTGGTGGCAGTGCATACTAATGAGGAATAATTAAGGCAAACCTGGAGGAGCGGCTTGGTTTCCAGAACAGACAACATGAAGGAGGGGCTAACAGCTCTTTGGTATGCAATGTGTCAATGTATGAATGGCAGTAAAATGCATGTCTAGGTCCACTATTATAATAATAAATAAATACTTTATTGTGATACAATCCAAGAATTGGATTTTACACAACTCATAAAATATATACATCCCAAAGCAAAGACATATATACATCTCAGAATACAATCAAAAACACAGTCAAAACATGAACAGTACCTAAATAAGACTAGACAAGTCAACTCACTCATATAAAATAAAATATAGAGAAAAAGAAAAAATATAAGAAAATACAAATATCTCACATGGCAACCACGTAGAGGGGTTTTTGAGTTAAAAATAGTTGTTATTCTACCGAATGAGTACTTGTAATTATTAGGAATTATTAGGAATTATTAGGAATTCCCCAGTCCAATACAATAGTGTATAGGTAAGACCATTCAGTATCACTATAACTAAGGTGTTGAGATTTTCACTGAAGTAAGGGCTTCACATATTTCCAAACCCTAAACAGAGATAACTGTAGACCTAAGGTGACTGGATTCAGGCACCCATACCAAAAGGACTCATCTTTTATTGCCTCATAGTTATGGACCCATTTTCCATATGAATTCATATATAACGAACCTAATTTTGGGCAGAGTGTTAATACGTGCCTAGCAGATTCTAGTGCTCCTGATTTCTTACATATTCTACATATTCTAGATTCACGGGGAATTTTACTGTAGGCAAACCCCTGCAGAGCTGACCCATTTCGGAGGGGAGAAGTATGTTATTTGAGGGAGACAAGAAGTATGCTCTCGCCACATACTTCAAGGGAGACCTGCACTTTAATTAAGAGTCAAAGAGGGCTCAGTTAACCAGAGAGACACTTTGATCTGCAACAGACAGGAAGAAGGGTGGGACTTAGGTATATGTTGTCACCCCTCACATTTTCCTGTTGCAGAGCACTCTGGTCTGGACCTCATGCATAAAAGAAGTTTGTTGGTGGGCACCCATGATTGGGTCATTAAAACAGGCTTAGCCTGCACCAATCACTGGGGCCCATTTGGCATTAAAGGATGGCTGACCCCTCTCTTAGCAGATCATCCAACAACTTCAAAAGGAGTAAGAAGGGCTAATTTGGACCCAGGCTGTAAGGTACAATCTACTTTACATCTTCCACCAGTGAAGGAAGGGCAGGATTTCCAAGAGGGAAACAAGATCCCTCTCCTAAACAACTCCCAGGGAACAGAGGGAGATTTGGACTCGGAGGACCCATCCAGCAGCTCCAGAACCGGTACCCAGCCAGCACACAGTGTGCCCTGCTGCGTTCTGCCAACAAGCCAACTACGTGGGAAATGCAGGAGAATTTCTGAACTAAGGACAAGGCTGTTGCCTGCAAACACTCTCCTAAGCTTGGGGCCGTCTGCCTTGAAAAGACACCACGAGCCCTGCGAAGAAGGTAGGAGGAATGCCACACAAGCAACCACCAGTGTCCATCTTTTAAGGACATTTTCGAGACAGTCGAGCCTCGAACCGCATCCGGCTACACCGCTGACTGTTGTCACACCGCAGTCACCAGAGCCGTCTGAGCCGCCATGACCAGCACTCCAGATCAGCTAACCATGACCGAGATGATGATTCTTGGACCTGTTCCACTACGCCGGCCAGTCTTCCCCCGTCTGTCCAGCCTCGCTTGCCGAACTGCCTGCTGCCTGACACCCACAGCTGTCTCCAGACACAAACTCTGCCTTAGGAGCTGGAAAGAACCCTGGAACCACCTCAACACTGTTAAGTATCAAGAACTTCTTAAGCACCAGGAACATTGTGATCTGACCTCCCCTCCACCCCCCAAGGTCCTTCTCCGAAGGCCCCTAGAGACAGTTACGACCCTTTGTCCCTTGGTGCTGAAACCAAATAACCTTTAACAATAAGACTGATTGCTTTACCAACGACCCTCCTGTCAGTATCCAGAGTGCATTCCTTTAATTCATGAAACAGTCTGTCCTCTGTGTTCCTTTAGAGGGTGAGTTGTATTTTGTAGGGTGCTAGAACTGTCTGTTGTAGTAATAATAAAGAAGATATTTTTATACAACCTTGACTGGACAATCCCTTTTGCCATTGGGCAATAATTGTATTTTCGCTGTGTTGCAACTAACCAACGATCCACAAACTTGAGATAAGCCTGCCATTCCGTCCACGTTACCAAAAACTAGACAAGGAGGTTTATAATTGACTTGTGGTCCAATCTGTTCGGACCCCTTCTGATTTACTAGAGATGTGGGGGTGTGCCCCGGAAGTTGACTCGTCACATTAACTATCCCAACAAATGATAATGCTGGACATTAAGAGTTTCGGTAAACATTTGTTTCGGATGTTTAGAGAAGACGGAGAGCGCACAGCTCTACAAGACATGGAAGCTGCAGACATAACTATTGTATTGACTTTTTTAAATTCTGCTGTCTCCATCTCTTTACCCTCTTTGCGTTACAAAAGGTTGCATTGTCTCACACACTGAAGTATATGTCAACACAACCCCGATTCCTGTTATCGCTGAGCTGTATCTGTGCAGGTCACCAGTGCTGCCTGAGAAGAAAAAAAAGACTCAGGCGAAGGACAGACATTAATCTTTAGCCTGTAAATGCCTATTGATATGACTCAGCCCACGTGTCTAATAACGTGTGGTATCAGCACATGATCACGGTGGGGAGAGAAGCCACGAATGAGAGCTGCTATGAGTGCTCTCTACTCTCATATGCCATGTGTGCTTTTAGAACATTTACAGCCACAGAAATTCCAGAAGCTAGAGCACATTGCCTTATGCACTTGGTGCTCTGCACTACAAGAGGCCGATTTCAGGGAAGATGGGCCACACTGCGATGGATGTCACAGAAGATGTTCCTGTATGAAGACAGTTATATGACAGCAATGGTAGATTACTATTGGAGTTCAGACAAGTCCATGGAATAGTTTAGATTGTCCAAATGAAGGGGAGACAAGGATAGCGACACAAAATGAGTTGCCATGTCCGAAGATAGGGAAAAGGGAGATAGGGAGGCTGCCAGGATGCTGGGCAAGACCTCAACTGTTGGTGTATGGACAAGTGTTTTCAGGAGAAGGATTGATGGAAGTGATGGTGCGGCAAAAAGCACAGGCACTCCTGATGGATCCAGTAGATGTGGTACAGAAGAAGAATGACGACTGTCTCAAGGAATGGCTGGCAAGCGCCAAGCTGCTCTCATGGGTGAAAAACAAAAGGAGACCCCAATCTTACTACTTGAATGCTTCCCTGTGTTTCCAGACTGAGTGAAAGTGGAGTGTGGAGTGGGATGCAAACTAACATCGAAGATACCGGGTATGAAGGTCGTTACCACAGTGATAATAGACCACTATTGGGCCGGTGGTTCCTAGGCATACATGCAACTACCACCAAACTGGGGAGGAATATGCTCTTAGTACTGGTTAAGATACCAGCATTAGTGGTGCCTCCAAAAGACATGCAAATGGATGGGTTTCCCAAAATGGAGGCACTCCAGAGGAAGAAAAATACATACATGCCATCCCATGATGGAGAGAATGGGACACTCACAGAGGTAATAATGCAATTTTAAGACCTACATGCCAAGATGGAGGCAGTAACTAACCCAGTAGAAAATGAAGATTGGCTGATGTATATCTTTCTGGATACCACCATGGATTATTAATGGACTGAGGGTATTTATAGCTGCCTTAGTGCTAGTAATGCTAGCCTTCTGTGTTATTAGAGTGGCTATAGCACAGTGCAAGAAGACCACCGAGAAGACAATAGGGATGAAAATATTATTAGACATAGAGACAAAAGCAGATAAAGAAACACAGACTTTTCGACGTCAGTACACCTGAAGCAATGTCCTCTCTTTCCTCCAGGCACAAGGTTCTCATTTCCACAGGATCCACACAACTACATGGGAAAATGGGTAAGGTGCAAGCACGTTGAAGATTGCTGCTATATGATGAGCAAATGAAGCACGCAGGTCACTTGGGAGAAGTGGTGAAAGTATGGATCCCAAAGCCGCACAGGAACGGGAGAACAGTCAAGGTAGTGTAGTTGATCTATCTACCAGAGGGGGGATTGAAGAGGGAGACCTAAACGTGGCCATTGTTGCAACTATCCCACTCTCATCTCGGTGGAAAAGAAATGAAAGGTGTACATAGATCCTGGTTCCCTGATCTCCATCATTGATGTGTCACAGGTGTGAGAAACGCTATTTGCTCAGACAACCATTCAGACCCTATCCTGATGATGTCATTAAAGATGCAAGTCTGCCGTCAATGGAGCAGGTAGATGGACTGCGAGTATGCAGAAGTTGATGACATCACGACTGACACCATGACGTTGCTGATGATGCATTAGACATGACACACACATGCATCCCTGCTTGAAGATACACAGACACTTAGATTGAATTTCTTGCAGACACAAAGAACATGCTTGTGGCCCATTTAGATAGAGGACAGGCACTATTGCTATGCAGTAACAGCAAGTTGCATAAGAATACATATGAAATGCTTGCTGACGCTAAACGCAACTAACATGGGAGGCCATATAAATCAAAATTACATTGAAGTGAATGGAAGTTACCAAAAAGGACTCAAGAATGCAGAGAGAGGCCCGACATGCAGATTTCGCAGAGCCGCGCAGACCAGGCTTCCAGTGCTGCCACTGTGCATAGTCCTGTCAAGGACGCTGTGGGAGAAAAGTTTCATATTTGAAGATGAGATGGGACACCTGCGTGTGGAAAATCTGAAAATCCTCAAATGCAGACAGGGAAAAACATGTTTGTGGTCCCGGCACACGTGTCTTGAACCTGAGTGACAAAGCCTATTCATTCGAGCAACAAAAAGACAGTTATTCCCATCCAATCGAAGACAAGATGATACAAAAGTAATACCAGGTTCAAAGCCTAATGTTCTGTCTCAGGACCTAGAGGACCAGAGATGGTACCTTGTTGAGAACATGCAGCACCTTCTGGGCTGTTTTCGCGACTTGGAATAGTTGACTTGGGCTGGTAACTGTCCAAAGCTCCAAGGCTGAGAAGACCCTCTTTGACCAATCCCCATTCACCTTCCAAGCTAAACTTACACTTTGTTGCACCACTCAATCACAGCACACTAACCAGAAATGTTTGTACTTGCAACATTTTGGAGATGGTCCCACGAGGAGCCATCAGATATGTTTTATACAATCACTGTACTAATTCCCCTATGCACTGTATATGTAGTCTACCTTATTAACCAACCCCGTTCCACCATAGGCTTTTATGATGTATCGTTATTTTGTAACGTCAAACGGCCTCAAAACAGCACGACAAGCCTGAGATCGTCGAGAACGTATTGGAGAATGCTGCATTGTCCATGTCTTTATCCCGGTTGATAAAGCTTCTAAATAAACAGTAAACCTGTGTGTCACATTGCTTGACTCTTCCGTTTTTGAGCATGGGGTATTTCGTCATCCCAGTTCCTCTTGCTAGTAATCAGGGAAATTAACAAATCCCTCACCTAAGGCGAGGAATTCTAAATTTCCCTGATTGCTTCTAAGTTCAATGAACTGACCACCATTAAATTGGGTAAGAAAGACATTCTTTAGTAGAGCGTTAGAAGATTAAGGATTCTGTCATGAAGTGTTATATACATAAATCAGGGTACAAAATGCACACTGACCACTAGCCAATGGCTAATGATAACTGAGTCTTGGCGATTAAGAAATGGGGTACTGTGTGCATATGTGTACAACTGAGGTGGCAAGAGACTTTTTATGGCTGGCTACTATTTATTAGACATTTTATTCAGTTCTAGCCCTATTCAGAAGGTCTCAGAGTGCCTTACAATGTTCAAATGTTGAAAAGGTGGGATGTGAAACAGAAGTTACAAAATGTTTTCCAGGATAGGATTGAAAGATTAAGATAGAAAAATGGTAAAAGAGGAGATGAAGATGTGGGGTTATGAGAGTAGCTTTAATCCTGAAATATTTCCCCCGAAAGACATGTTATTATCATTATTATCACTTGTTTAGCATGCACAAATGAAAAAAACATTGCACACAACATAGATTGAAAAATTATAAAATGGCCAAAAGGACAAGGAGCTACAGATAAAAAACAAAAAAGATTGGCACTATAAAACTGCAAATCAAAACAGACTTAATGAATATTTTGCTTTCACGGCACATTAGGACATGGGATTAACCCTGAACTCCCAGACAACACACAACCAGCGTTATGAAAGCCTATATTGAGGAAAAGGTACACCCAGAGCCCTCTGCGCTCGACTGAAAAGCGGAACAAGAGATTCATTACATCATGTCCTACATTTCTATAGGGTATTTGGCGGAACAGCGAAGATTTCATCATTTGTTACAGATCACACGTGATCATGTGAACTTTCCTAGGTAGTAAACTCCATGGCTGTTGAGTCAAAGGGGCGCTTGGCCTAATATTTATTTTTCAAAGAATAGGAAAGACAACAGATTTTAAGAATGAGTGGGTTATACAGCAGCAGTCTCAGTTGTAATAAAGTGGAGGGGCAGCCCACGGTAGGCCTGCTGCATGACACATAAGGTCCGCAACTGATCCCATGCTGCACTGGTAGCTAAACAAGCTGCCAAAATACTGGGGAAGATGTGGTCCAATCCCCTAGAACCAGACAGCATTTTTGATCACTTGGAAATGCTTTACGAGTTGGGCTTCCCGGATGTTTGGTTTTAAGACTCATAAATGTTGGGATTCTGCAGAGAATCTTTCATGGTGAAAAGCAACTATGACTGGTGGCATTGACCTGGTTGACCTGAGTTCTTTTCACATTGTAAAGGGATTGAAGGTTCAGTCATCATCTACTGCCCCAAAAAAACATGATCCACAGCACTTTGCTGCCCACGACCATCAGCCATTCGGGCCTGGCAGATGAGGACCTGAGCCATTTCTCACTCACGTATCAATCTGTAATTTCAATGGAGCCAACTCCAGGAAAGTTATTACTACACTCTTTTCAATCCACCCTGGCACTTTCAGACACATTTTCAAAGTGATGTAGATGAGATAACTAACCTACTGTTCTCTGTACACATGTCTCTGATGACAACAGATGTCTGTTTGGCTATTTACAGCCTGGCATGTTGACTCTCCTTACTCCGCTTCAACTACCTAAAGAATACGTACCCATGGGGGTGACAGGGTTTGATATTCCCCTGAAAGGGAAGAGACATGTCCTTCAGTTCGTTGTCCTTCATGTGTACAGGGATAACCCCCATAACCCGACACCAAAGGCATTCACACATTGGTTGAAGGCAGATAGAGCTGGCTGGCAAGAGTCAGTACTTGAAGCTGTGGAGGCCTACCAGGTTTTCAGGGTGGGGTAGATGTGTGTAGTGATAACATAATTTTCACAAAGAACCTCCCAAGCAACCTGGTACCCTTTTGTGATCGACGTACAGAAAGTTTAGGATTCCAATGAACCTACCAAGACCAAGGCTTTAATGGCACACCCATGCATTCCACGCATTTTATTTGCAAGGAGATGAGGTACAAAAAAAACAAAAATGCTAACAAATCTGCCTGAAGCAAATTGCCACAAACAAGCAACTCAAACGTCTCGACATAGGCTCGACTGAAATAAAAGCACCTAGAAGCCTGCCTTTGCAGTGTTGAGCCCTAGCGATAAGAATTAAAGGGACTACGAAGAGGCCCTGTCCTCCTGGTACACTTGTTGGGACCACAGTGATTAAGCCCCCTTTATCTACCCTTTTCTACAAGAAAGTATCCTTGAACATTGGCTTTTTCAAAACTCCTTGCCCGAACACCCCTGCCAAGGAACGCAGAGTGCTAGTTCTGCATGCTCCTTGTTTCTTTTACAGGGGTGGGGTTTTAGCTACTTTCATGGATTGTTTTATTAATATTCCTGTTTATGGAGCCTAGATTGGGGATTCTTTTTTTGGAACCATTGGGCTAAAGCTGTTTGGGTTGCTACGATTATCAGCTCTCACCACTCCTGAAGATATAGCCTGCCCCCGCCCCACATTACCAAAAGAGGTGAAGGGCGTATACCCTTTGGACTGTGCTCGTTTCACATTTATGGTTGGGATTCATGCTGGTTTAGTAGTGTGGGGCTCAGTAGATGTTTCAGCCATTTCTCATCCATATACTCCTGCAGAGAAGTATTCACTCTGTGAAACCCTCAGCCCAGCATTTTGTGTGTTTGGGGAAGTTTTGGAGCCATTTTTGAGTTGGACAATAGAACTAGGAATATGAAGCATGATATGATATGATATGATATATGATATTTTATTTAAATCGCGCTCATACACAAGTGTTTCAGAGCGCGACCAAGCAAAGGGAGGGGAACAAGGGAGAACAAAATAAACAACGATCTTACTAGTCCCAGTGATATTAAGAACGTGCAAGTGCATGGAAAAGGGAAAAAAAAGAGGGAAAGTGCGTGGAAGGGGGAGAAGTGTAAAGTGCGGAAACACAGAATAAATGATAAGTGCAGTAAATAAATAAAGTCAGTGAAAAGTGGTAGTGCAGCCAGCAAGTGCAAGATTAGACAGATAGTGTATATCTGATAAGTGCAGAAGAAGAGTGGGAGGCTGTATGGGTAGAGAAACAGAAACCCAGTGCATGGGGTGGGCCGGAGGCAGTGCTGAAGGTAGGCAGGGTGAGAAGGTACCTGGGCCTGAAGGACAGAGGGTGTCCAGGTGCCCAGTGCTGGGAGAGAAAAACAGGTCAGCAGGGGAGAAGAGGGGCAAAGGCGGAAGCGAAGAGGAAGGTCTTGAGGGGCTTCCTGAATCGAAGATGGTTCTCCTCAAGTTTCAGGGTGGCCAGGAGGCTCTTCTAAAGGGAGGCCACAGCCTTTGAAAAAAGACTGACCCTGAGGGAGTTACAAGTAGAGGAACGAAGAGCTCGAGAGGGGAGGTATTTGCGGAGGGATAGATGAAGGTATTTTGGACCCAGGCCCCAGAAAGCCTTGGGGACAATGCAGAGGGGTTTAAATGTAATCCTTGCATCCACTCTTGCAGTCCTGTTCTGGATTAGTTGTAAAGGACAGAGAGTGGAGGCAGATAGATTTAGAAAGAGGCTGTTACAATAATCCAACCTGGAGAGAACCAGAGCTTGGGAGACAGTGAGCTTCTGAGGGAAGGAGAGGAAAGGCACCTCTAAGGCGGTGCAGTAAGAAGCTTGACTTTTTAGAGACGTCAGAGATGTGTGTGGAGAAGGAAAGTGTGGAGTCGACCCCAACATTCTTAGGGCCCGATTCTCATCTTGGCACAGTGAGCATGCTAAATACACGACTCACTGCGCCATTTCTTGATGCCCAGGCACCACTGCTATTCTCATGTGGGCCTGGGCGTCTTCGCAAAGCATGACAGTGCTTTCGCTGTAAACCGCCTGTTTCTAATGGAAAGAGGCGGATTGCAGAATCTCGACAGCATTTTCGTTCAATAACGAGGGAATCTTTATTTAACGCAAATGCTGCTGAGATGAAAACAAAAATGCACATGCTATTTGGGTGTGCAGATGCTGACAGGTGGGTCCAGCACTGCATTTTTTTATCTTTGTTTCCAGAAGAGACACTCTTCTGGAAACAAAGATAAAGAAATGCAGTGCTGGACCCACCTGTCAGCATCTGCACACCCAAACAGCCGTGTGCTTCTTGTGGCACTCCTCCTGTACGACACCAATTTGGTCCCGTTTTCGGCGCCAAATTCAAGCGCTTACGAAATTGGAGGAGCGCCACAAGAATAACCATGCAAAGGGAGAGAGAACGAAAGTGCTGGTTGCTTCGTCGGTTTCCAGTCCTTCCTAGCAACCGGCACGCATATTCCGAAAGTTGCACAATCAGTCCGACTTTGGAAGATTGTGCCACCTTCAGAATAGGTCGTAATAACTGAAAATGTCATAAGCACTTTTTATGACATTTTCGGTAATTAGCACCAACTTGAGAATCGGGACCTTAGCCTCGCAGGTACATGTAGGAGAGCCAAGGGATGCCGGCCAGAGAGTGAGGGGAACAGATGGTGAAGGTGTACCAATGAGGAGGATCTCGGTCTTGTTAGCATTTAGACAGAGATCGTTGGTGGCACACCGATTTTGAATGGCGATTAGGCAATCGGAGATGAGGGAAGGAGAGCAGGTGGCTGAGGGACGCCTGAAAAATGAGTTGGGATTCATCCGCATAGCACTGGAAGTTTGAGCAAACGATTGGAATGCAGTAGGCGAGAGCTACCAGGTATTAGTTGCAAAGCCAGGCAGAGAGGTTAGACCCATGGGGAAAATGGGAGGCCACATAGTGACATTAATTGCCAAAAACCAACTCACAAGAGGGAATGCAGTCTTATTTCAACCAGGGGAGGCCTTTGAAAGCAACCCCATCCCTTCAACCTGTGGGTACATCTGGTTACCAGTCCTGCACCTCATTGGATGTCACCCTTTTGCTGGTCTGCAATACCTGGAGAAGCGACTCCTCTGTGCTGGGACACTGCACTGCCTCCAGTTCTGTGAAGCATGCAGAGATCCCTTGAGTTGGGACACTGGCTTCATGGCCATGCTGCTCTCCATCAGTTAGAGAGGCCTTTCTGCAGATGAAGTCCTTTTTCTTCCTGAACCTTGCTGGGTCACCAAGACTGCTTGGCTAGGCTGCTCCATCGATGGCCTGAAACAGAGGTTGTTCAGCATTGGGAAGTCTGAAGTCCAGCGCTTGTTTGTATGCACAACTGTGAGTCTGCAAGCAAAGCCAGAACCAATCACTCACCAGGCCCACGCCTAACACTGAAATGTATCCCTGCACCTGCCACCCCTGAGCCTTCATCGTAGTGACCGACAGTACTTACAATCGCACAGAACAAGTTGCCTATCTGTGACTTACATTGAACTCATTGGCTGGGGCTGTGTGGACTTATGTAGTTATTGATTGGGCTTTTGCTTTTTTACTTATGGTAAAAATGCCTGTATTAATGTTACTAACTATTGTTTTGTCACTTTCCAATTGCAGCACACAATGTTGAGCCAGTGATAATTATAATTGTTGTTTTAAAACACGCATAATACCAGAGATTGGTTTATAAGGGCAGGATCGGGATTCGAACCAGTGTTGCACTGCATTTTCTTGCTACCAAGACAAATGTGTTGCCCCCGAGCTATCCCCTCCTAATCAGGTTGTGACGAGTCAGTCTGCCTCAAGGGGTCAGACTGGTGCCTGGATGGCTCAAAGTGCAGTAAGCAGTTCGAATTTGCATCAAGCATGATTAATCCGACTCAAATATGTCTCTAGGTGGCAAAACAGGATACCAAGCTGTGCCCGGACCTCCGGGTCCAGGTCTCCCGACAAGAGGAATCCTTCCGTTCCAAACTCCAGGAAGTTGCATGGCACCTACAGGAGGTACTTCACAGAGAGTGCAAGATCTTGGTTCCAGTGCAATAGTCAGAAATGCGGCTTTGGTCCACAGCAGTTGACCCCTACTGTTCCCTAGGGATGGCTACACAGCAGAGTCTGTTGTCACCTAAATGGCTGAGGGCTTTGGGATAGGCTGTATCCCCATCAGAAATCCAATCAATCCTTTTTGTCTTGAGTGTCCAAAGAAGAATCAATGAAGGACGTGGTGCCTCCTTCTTACAGTAGGCTTGCGCTGGGCCAATTCCCTAAAACATGTTTCGAGTGACCGAGAATCCACCATGACACAGCCAGGCATAGCTTCCATTTAAAGATCTACGTGCCACCATCCTGACTAGGTTACACCATTATCCAGGAGAGACAACTTTTAAATTTCACAGGGGGTGCCGGTATGCAGTTTCCACTGAAAGCATATGGGCATTTAAAGCAAATTGCTTTTCTGTGAGGTTGGGGGGTATCCCAGACCCCAGTGCATCTGCGTACTCGGCGCACCTGCTAGTATTATAATTGTTCAAAGAGGTTCTGACAGTTAAAGAGGGTATCCAGTCCCTTGTTCGCCCACACCAAACTAATCCTGACCAAATGTTGTCTCTTTT
Organism: Ambystoma mexicanum; assembly: GCF_040938575.1. NCBI lineage: Eukaryota > Metazoa > Chordata > Amphibia > Caudata > Ambystomatidae > Ambystoma > Ambystoma mexicanum. The sequence goes on along the minus strand of NC_090921.1, from coordinate 249,060,587 downwards.
CCTTGTCACATTATTTCGTTTATTCACAATCTCTCTGCTTGCGACCTCGACCCAGAGAAAGCTATTTCATCCAAGTAGCTTCACTGCCCTCAGCTGCTCACAATTTGATTACACTATGTGCTGAGTAAAAAGGAGTATTAAGGCGGACTAAAGAGTGTAATTCAAGGCAGTTACTGAGGGTGGGGTATTAATTGAAGGGTTAAGTGTGGGATTGTTCTTTTTATTCTTCATTTTTATATTTTGCCAGAGTGATTTTTTATGTTTAGATACTAGTGTCATGATTTGGGGGTGGACGTTTTGGTGAAATGAAGTGTGAGGTCTTGATTTGGTGATAATTTCCAGACTATTTTTAGGCCAGATGACATTTTTGTAGGTGGTTACAAGACCTAGGGCCTTATTCCGAGTGTGGCGGTCCGGAAACAAGTGTCCTGACAAGCTTACCGGCACGCTTGTTTACGGACCACCACACTACGAGTCTGCCTGCAAGGCTGTAGTGCCCGGCAGTCTGACCCTGCCAGGCAAGTCAGCTCCGGTAGGCAGAGTCATCACGGAAGCACTGGCACCGTTAGCAAAGTGCCGGTGCCTCCGTCTCCCCACAACCATTTAGTCCTATGGGACTCCACAGGAATTGGGAGTTACCAAACCCGCTGCCTAACTTCCCGCACCGCTGGGACTTACCGGTGGCACCGGGAATTCAGGCAGTGGATTCAGTGTTTCCGAGTCGGCGGCCACCCGCCGGTGGCACCTCAGAATAAGGCCCATAGACCCTTAAAAAGCCATCTCAGCATGAAATACTGTGTTCCAGCAGCTGTCAGAATGCAGGTGACCTTTGAACCTTGTATAATTCAGAGAACTCAGATAAAAGACAGCCCAAATCCAATTTTGCAGTGAAAAAGTGGTTTTAATTGTTCACGTTACCCTTGTATGACACGTGTTTCGGATATATACACTAGCCTTTTTCAAATCAGGGCCTTGTTACTGTGTATTCTCAAGTATTTGTATAGGGTCAGGTTCTCTGATAAATGGGTTCAATCCCTGCACCAGCACATCAAAGCCCCAGAGAATCCTCTATTCAGGTGGACAGGGGAGGGCCATCGCTCTTGCATCCCAAACCTTTTGGTGGACGAGCGAGGGAGGATCACCTGGTTAGGAGAGCCCTGGGCTGTTCTCGTGGGAGTACCCCAGGTGAGAGGCAGTATTCTAATGAGACAGCAGGCGAGGAGGACGACGTCCCGAAAGCCTATGTGGGATAATCAGGTAGCAGGGTCCCTGGTCCAACAAAGAGGTGGAAGTAATAAAAACAGACAAGGAGTGGGGCCAAATAAGACAAACACACAGTGTTAACCTCAACACCTATTTGTCTCCCCCTGATTTAAGCCGGAGAGAAAGGAAATTACCCCAGGTATATACAGACAAGGCTAGCGGACTCCCCTCTATCAATCACCTTAAAATGATGTTGCCCCTAAATACCAATTTCCATCTTTACCTGTGTCCCCCTCCCTATTTCCAACATGTACTGGACGAGGAAGAGGAGACGTAGGGCAAAGGGAATTACCCATAGAAACAACATAGAAATACAAAGTGAGGACTACCAAGTAACACCTTTAAATTGTCCCACTAATAGAGTCAGGCAAGGTCAGGCATTATACCCCAACCATGCACACCTGACTCCAATTGACTCTCACCTCCATTATAAAAAGGAATCGTTTTGCCAGAAGCAGAGAGCGAGCTGGGGATGCTGACTGGACCAGAGGAGCCAAGGAGCAGGGAACTTCAGAACAAGAGGCTTGGGGGATCTGGAGGAGAGTGGTGTGCCGTGACGCTGGCCCGGTGTTTGTGAGGGGCTGCAGCATGGCTGGGGAGCTGTGTCTCCAGGGAGCTGGAGCGAGGCAGTCTGGATCCTGCTGGCAGTGTTCAAGGGAATGTTTGTTGACCCAATGCATCCAGGAGAGACCGCTCGCAAGCGCTACACTACCCAGTGAGTTTTGAACAAGTTATAGCGAGAAACTCTGAGGCGTGCGGCTGGCTGGGGCAGAAAGGGAGAAAGACATGATTTTGTAAAGCGGCATGGAGCGGAACGCAAGAGCGAAAGCATAAAAGGACAGAAAGTAAGAAAGGAGGAATGAGGAAAGCGGAAAGAAGGAGAAAGCACGCTAGCGGCGCAGGAATAAAAGTCCAGAGTAAAGACATTTAAACGCACTAGCGGCGCGGACATAAAGCAAAGTCCAGAGTAATGATATTTAAAGGGAAATAGAAGTAAGAAAAAGGTACGAAAGACCCGAAAGAAGGTGCAAGTGTGCATAAGCACAGCAGTAAGAGTGAAAGAAAGCGCAAGCATGCACAAGCCAAATGGAAAGACTGAAAGTAGGTGCAAGGATGCACAAGGAAAAGTAAAGAAAGAAAGAAGAGCAGAGGGGAAGAGGCACCGGAGGAGAAGGGTGCAAGAGGAGTGATTCAAAGTGAGGGGCCAGAAGTCAGAGTGGTCACGCAGGGGAGGAGCAAAAGGTGTGGCGTTTTCGAAAGTCTCTGACACTGCCCCATGAAATAAAGAAAAGAATAGAAAGGTACATTGCAACAAAGGGAACTTTTGTTGTTTAGACCTGAGGGGCCTGGGCTTGGGGAAGGGAACCTGAGAGGCCCATGTTACATCCTGAAAAAGGTGAACTTTTATTTGAAACCAGAGAGGCCACCCAAGACTTTTTTGAACTCTGAAGAAAAGGCTTAGACTTGGGTAAAGGAACGCCGACAGGCCTAAAAGGAACTGGAAGGATCGAAGATTGGGGAAGGAAAGCCCAAGGGACCCAGAGACATTTGGAACTTTGGTGACTTGCTACAAGAGTCCTATGTGGAAGGTTCAGAAGGCAACCCAAACTCATCTTTGAAGTGGCAGAACTACACTTAGGAGTAAGATAACCTGAAACCAGCTGTGGTTTACGTTTCCTTTTTACCTACAATTTTTTTTCTTTAAGAAGACTCCCTATCACATTTGATTTAAGAGGGAGTGCAAGCATAGGTTTGGACACAGACAAACTTTGGTTTTGGACTTACGGATATCGACAGCCTTTAGACGAATCAGTTGAGGGAACAATCCCCATTAGGGCCAGTTAGGGTTTACACTAACCCCGGATCTTTATTAAATAAAGGTTTCGAAACCGTTACTTTTGAGTCTGTATCTCTCTTGATACCATGCCTGTCTCACATATGTTAGCCGTGACACACAACCTTGGGCACATTCTGCCACGTTAACATCTATGGCATTACCACCAACTACTTTCCCCTCCCTCCTGACACACTCCCTTGAGTACTCTTTCAGCTAACTCTGTCACAAATAAACACCAAACACTGTGCTGTATGGGGCCTGCTAATGTTATAGCTAGGCATTCTATAGTGTGTTTCAGGACCGAATGTCCTCCGTAAATGAGCTCCTGTTGTAATAATTGCCTCTTAACAATGTATGTCTTCAGCCAGTTGAATTATAAGCAACCATTACTTGCACTTTAGTCCCATCTAAAACAAGCATTCGCAAAGCCGATAGTTTTGGCTTTTGTTTAATTATTACACATTTGCCAGACAATGGGCCTCATTACGAGGTTGGTCGTAACCCAATTACCACCGCCTGACATACTGGTGCCACAGGGATATCACAAGAGCAGCGGTTACGGTTACTCCGCATTTCCATTGAGTCTCATAGGACTCCATGGAAATGGGGACACGGAAGCACCGCTGCCGTTTACAACGGTGCTGGTGCTTCCGTAACAACCATGACGGTAGGGGCCCCACCAGCATCGTTGTAGTATGGCGGTCCAGAAAGGGTGCCGGTACGTTGCTACCAGCACCTGTATTTCCATACCGCCATACTCGGAATGAGACCCAGTGACATCATATGTCTGGTGCTCGCACCAGTTTACAGACCTTCCCATCTTATTGCGAGGTAGGACCTCAATGCCTGGCAAGTGCCTTGCCTACACACGCTTTGCCAACACGTGTGTGGTTTCACTTTGTTTCCCTGAATGAAAGTGTATATGTCCAGATGTGGGTGCCTTGCTTGCTATGCCTAGGCAAGTAAGCTGCATTTCAATGACTTGGTCCATCCAGCAAGGTCCAACCTGAAAATGTCACGGCTAGGCTGTCAAGTATGGACCACTTTCAACCCGAATACTGATAAAAGTCCAGAGTAAAGACATTTAAATGCACTAGGGGCACGGAAATAAAGCAAAGTCCAGAGTAAAGATATTTAAAGTGAAATAGAAGTAAGAAAAGGGTACAAACGACCCGAAAGAAGGTGCAAGCGTGCATAAGCACAGCAGTAAGAGTGAAAGAAAGTGCAAGCATGCACAAGCCCGGTCTTTAACAACAAGGTGGCAGGCCCAGCTGCACCTCCTCTGTAGCCTGCTGGGAGTAGCCACAGTGTTTAGGGAGGTATAGCTTCGCACACACCATGTGAGAGGGAATAAGGACCTGGGGCTTAATTTCTTAGCCCTGGCAGAGGCATCATCCTCGATTCTCCCCAGCCATGCCAAGACGACATGGTGTGGGTCGGGTGTGGTAAATGGGAGTGGTGGTAAATGGGAATGGTGGTCAGGGGGAATTTATGGGAGGTGACTGGTGTGGAAGTTCACTGGGGTTGAAAAGTGAAGGGGAAGTTGATACACTATAGAGGGGTGAGTAGATAGGAAAGGAAGATCGGAAGATTGATATTGCCTCACTATTTTCGAGCTCCTCTTTTGCTCTGTACTGTTTGGTAACTCAATTATAGCATTATATATATATATATATATATATATATATATATATATAGAGAGAGATTTTCATTTTTTTTATTTTTATTTTTTTTAAATGGTACACAACTTCTGTTCATAGAGGTTGATTAACTGGAATTCACCTTTCGAGCTCTTGTTAAGGGGTCTGCAGTACAGAGTTTTGTTTGTTCATGCTTTGGCAATAGTTTCCCTTGTGGAGATGGGGGAGCGGCTGTAAGCTGAAGTGAGTAGCTAATAGAAAGTCAAAGTAGTGAAAGGGCTAATGGAAGGGGAAAATGGAGCAAATGGAAGCAGAGAACAAAAGACCTCCAAGTACTGGAGATTCTGGACAGGGCGTGGGAATGAAAGAAGAGAGCAAATTGAGTGATCCAGGAGAAATCACCATCAGAAAACCCTGGTGAAGTGACAAAGCTGTTTCCAGCCAGAATCATACATCGAAACACTGAACAGACCCTCCAGGATATTACGGCATGAACTTAAAACTTTGCACATAAGAAAGTGAATTATGCAGCACTTAATTGTATTTATTGAATTATTTTTGCGGTACATTTTTTATTGATGGTGAGTTAAAGAAAGAGGCAGTATATGAGGCTACAAGAGAGCCAGGTTGTCCCAGGTCTCTCTGACTTTTTGTTTCACTCTACTTTTTGGGTGATATATGCATGCCCATTTTAAATGATTAACTTCTTTGAGCATTAGAAGTACTAATGGTGAAAATATTCCCATTCTAGGTTCTCCAAACCCCCAAGCACCCACAACCCCTGTACACCATCACCCCTCACACTCACCAATTCTCTCTCACAACATACATTCTCAAAGCTCTCACTCTGGCAGTCATGCACATACTCGCATGCTCTGTCATACTGTCAAGTAACACTCCACAGTCCCTGCCACACATTATGCTACCCAGTTCCTCCTGCAGTCTCCAGTCCTTCTTTCTCTCTCAGTCCTTCTGCACCTTGCACCCTTTCTCCCAATCTGCAGCTCGCTGGCTCTTTCTAGCCCACTGCTCCCTCAGTAGCCCACCACTCCCTCATCCTTTGGACCTGCTTTCTGGACCTGTACTCCATCTCTGCTTTGTGGCCCACGGCTCCCTCTCTCCTCACTTGTACACCACTGGCACACAGCTCACTCTCTGCTTGCTTGTACACCACCTCACCACTGGCCCACAGCTCACGCTCTGCTTGCTTGTACACCACCTCACCACTGGCCCACAGCTCACTCTCTGCTCGCTTGCACACCACCCCACCACTGACCCACAGCTCACTCTCTGCTTGCGTGTACACCACCTCGCCATCTGGCCCACAGCTCACTCTCTACTCGCTTGCACACCACCTCCCCATCTGGCCCACAGCTCACTCTCTGCTCGCTTGCGCACCACCTCCCCATCTAGCCCACAGCTCACTCTCTGCTCACATGCACACCACCTCCACATCTGGCCCACTGCTCTCCTATGCTTTCTTGCATACTGCCCCCTTCATATTGTGACTTTTTAAATAATCTTTTTAAAATGAAGATTTTGGCCACAAAATGGAGAATCTGAAAATAGAGCAGGGGGTGTGCTGTTTTTAGATGTCCCGTTTTGGCAAAGAGTAGGTCACCTTATTCTCAAAGGGGACCTGCGCATTTCCAGGGGGCTGAGCTGTAGCGCTGGCCAGTAATATTCTATAGGCTCCAAGGGAACTGTAAATGTGATCCAAACAAAAACATGTCTATCCCAATGGGGGAATAGAAATGCAAGTGAGACAGCAGGGGGTCTTACCTTTGCTGTCACACTAATTGCATGACAAGGTCAGTAGGTGCATGGGCTGGCCTTCCTTTTTTGCACATTTAAAAGTGCTTCCTGTTTGTGAATTCGGGATGCGCTTCTAACTGTGCAGAAATGCCCCGAAGAGAGGTTAAAAAGAGGCCCTCTGAATGTGCGCCTAGTGGTTTGGGCTGCTCCTTTTTCTGGTGCCCAAAAAGGTTTTGTGAACGTGGCCCGTAGTCCATTTTTTTTAACTGCTGTTGCAAAAATTGTAGTTTTGTGCTTTTTTCCAAAAGCTGCCATCTTCGGAGCATGTTTTACGGGGTTCGGAAATCACCATAAGCTGGAGAGTGTGACTGAATTTCAAAAGTAGAAAAAGACATCTCAAGAAACGTGTAACATTTGGTGCGCTTGTGACAGTCATTACCTACTCCCGCCATTAGCTCCACACCCATGACCCACCTACCCGGGACCATCTGTCAGCCCTGCCCAAGAATCCCTTTGCCTTAAATGTGCCACGGAGGGCAATCCTATCAGACATTCAAATAGTCTTGTGGATAAATATGTCACTCCTGGTCCTAACAACCTGGGTTTGAATCCAGGGCGTCTGCACCTTTTAAAGCCGTCTCACAGACGAAAGCAATTGAAGGGTGCAAATAGATTTTCCTGATCTGGGAAGAAATGTTTTGCTGGATCACGGATCTGAGCAATCTGGCGCCATGGCAACACTTTGTTTAGAGTACTTCTACAGTCACACTCAATGGGAGTTCCCCTCCCCTCCCCTGCTCCCCGATCACACACCTGGCCCACCTAGATTAAAATGCCTGGAGCCAAGCCTGGGCCAAACGTAGAGCACTGTTCCTCAAAGTGCTTTTTGGCCGACAGATATGTCTACCACTGAGGCCAGGGCTGTCGAGGGCATACATGTCTCCCGCGCAGACACCTTGGGTGTTGCGATTCAGATATGCATCGCTGATAACCTTCATTTCCCCACACATACCACCTCCCTTCTTACAACATGGGAGCTCTTGGGGTATACACGTCATCACTGATGCGCTAGATGCTGGCGGAGGGCCAAAGGGCCCATACACGTTTAGCGTTAGCCTGCTGCTGGGGGGGGCGCAAATTCTTCCATCAGAGATGACCTTACTACTAGGCAGCCAATGCACGATTCACAGCAATACCCCCACCTCCACCCCGTATTCTCATTCTCATTCAACACGTAGTGTCGCCCTATGTTCCGCCACCCCTCCCACACCCACCGAAACATGCAATCTGTTACGTTGTTTCTGCCCCTCAAATAGATGCCGCTGAGCCGGGAATATAAGGAATTATGTGCAGGCGGCCTATAGGGGAACGCCCTCCCGCTTCCGGTGGGAACGAGTTAATCCATAGGTTGAGTTGCCGCCAGGCCCGGATTACAGGACATGTCCCAGCCATGCAAGAAATCTGCCCAGACACTTTCTGCAAGGACTCTCGGCAGAGCTGGCAAGAAAGGCCATCATTAACACCAAGAACGAACAGCATTTCCACCAAAATAATATATATATATATATATATATATATATATATATATACATACATACACACACACACACACTCACATACACTTGGTTCTTATCCTCTTTTTAAGGCTCCATTCATTTCTTAGCATTCTCTCGTTCCTTTCAGTCTTTTTCTGTTATTTTCATGGCCTGTTCTTGGTCATTGCATACAGGTTTTCCGCTATGTTAATTTCTGCCCTCCCTTGTTCCAGCTTCATTTCTTGGACGGTTACCCTCGTTCCAGTCCTTGCTCACGGCTCCTAGTCTATTTTTACTAGCAGCCCCTCCCCCACATTGTAAGATTTCCACCTCGCTCTCGTCTAAGTCCGCTTCACGCGTCATTGAAGGTTACACATCAAATCAGCCAACTAGAGCTAGCCAGTGACGAGAAAGAGGGGGGCCGGCGAGGCTGGGGTGCAGCCTGCGCCACTGGACACTAAACGACCCCAGCCCCCAGCTCCAATAGCCCGGGAAAACCATCACAAATACGTAGCCTCCGCCCCCCACCTGTTGGATAGCAGCGAATCGCATAGTAAAAAGCTGCACGCGGCAGACGCACGCGCAGATTGCTACCCCTAGCAACGGAAGATAAGATGCATGCCACCCACAAAACAGATAAAGGCTCATTCCTAAAAGTAAACAACCACCACCCCCCCCCCCCCCGCCCTCTCAGACACCATTCCATTGGTCCATGTAAAGAAAAAATCCATCTCTTGGGGCAATGCATTTGTCAGATGAAAATAAGGTTCAAATCCACGTCCCGCTCTTAGCGACCAGTCTTCGGTTTTAAGTGCGGTACAAAAGGTGAATTACTTTTTTTTTTTAACTTAGGTACTGGATCATCTCTGCAACGCAGATGGGGTGTTGCCAACAATTACTTCCTGGCACAATGGTGGCCAGATACTGCCAAGTGATGGCGTTCCTTAGTCACTGGCTGTTTGCGTCCCATTGGAGGGGTAGTTCGAAAAAAAGTCTCTGAAGCTATTGGGACCCTTCCCCATATAAATTATCTCTTTATTACCTCTAATCTTTTCTTAAAAAGAAGAAGGATTTTTTTTGCGTGAATCATTGAGTCAGCTTTACTGCTTTTTAATCTTGTCACTATCATCACACCATCTTTCAAGGGAGGCTTCTAGGAGTCCAGAGAACCCACCCTTAACATGTATATGGGAGCAAATGTATACTTTTTTTTTTATGCCTAATTCAGTGCATTGGGCCCTATGTGGACTAAGAAACCCATCAAAAGCCACCGTTTTCCCGCCAAACTGTGTTTCCAGTCATTTACAGCAGTTTATAGTGAACAACCCCATCCTGGATCTTTATGTTATGTTACTGAGACCGCGCGTGGCGGCCATCTTCATGATCTACGGGTGCTTTGGTGGATCTGAAAAGTAGGCGGGGAGGGATTAGTTAGTGGGAGAGAAAGAGGGGCCACAAGAGAGGTTTTGCTTTGCAGTTGGTAGCTGCAATTTGCACTGTGTTGGATTTGCTACTAGCAGGCCCGTTTCTTGGCCCAGGCGAGGCGGGCAGCTGCCTGGGGCGCAATAGCCCCAGTCTCTGGAGCCTCTGGAGGGGATGAAATGCCCCAGTTTGTGGGGCGGCGCATTAAGCCGGTCAAGTGGCACAGCGAGTAGAGCGCTCGCTTTGACATCCGTGCAGAGCTCGCTAACGCGCGGGACCAATCTCAGCCTTTCATCCTTCCGAGGGCGATAAATGAGCACCACACATCGTGGGTAATAATAATCAGCGCTCAGATACCCGAGGGTTCGTAGCGCTATATAAATGCCAAATTATTATTATTGATGTGGGGAAAGTTCCGTGGGTCAGGTGCTGGCGCTACCCCTTCCGACTGTAATGTCACGTAGTACAAGTCAGAGGCTCCCTCTGACCACTTTTGCGCCACTTGGGGTGGGGTGGGGCGCATAAGCACACCATTAAAAACACTTTAGGTCCCCTTGCAGTTAAGACCAGCCCCTTCCATCACAATGCCGGCAGGAAAGTACACGTTAAACCACTTACATGTCACTGCTGATGAGTTACTTCATTATGCCGATAATAGTTTTCACCAGTGTTTGAGTAAATATTCTTTAAGCCACAAACCAGTTTATTTATTTATGCAATGTTTGTCGGGTACATGGACACAGATAATTATCCGACACATTGCATAAATAAATAAATATACAGGTACCCGACAAACATTGCATGAATAAATAAATAATCCTGGTCCATGTATCCTTACAACAGTCAGACTTTACTGTATCAAAGCATACATTTGATTCCCATTCAAAGCATTTTAAAGTGATTGTTTATTGGGTTCAGGTGTCTCCTTGTCATTGCCTTTTTGGCTTAGGTTGCTTCCAAACCCCCTTCAGCATCTTGTGTTCTTTCTTGGTTGTATGTACTGCATCCTGTGCCATATTCATGGTCTCTTGGTATGTCCAGTCCTCATTATCTGCAGCCTAAGTGGGACTGGGGCATAAAGTTGTCTTGGGCACCAGTGAAAAAGTGGCCCACCTTTGCAAATAGCAATTAATTCCTTGTGTGGTGGACTGTTTGACTTTGGGTAGAAGTTCCTTAATGGTGTAGTTTGGGAATGGCGCGGGGTCCGGTGGGAGTGGCGCGCGGTGGGAGTGGCGGACGGGATAGGGTGCGGGGGGGGGGGGTGCATTCCTAGTGTTTCGCCCTGGGCACCAAATGGACTAGAACCTGCCCTGGCTACTAGGTGGCATAGTTTTGGTGGTGTTTCGGTGTGTGAGTCTGTATGGAATTGTTGCTTCTGCCCGTGGTGTAGTGCTGCCGATTTAGTCGGTTAGGATTGAGTGGGATGTCGAGGGGTGTGCAGTTTGCTGTGTGATCCGAATTGGTGCTGCGTTAGAGGCAAGTGTGTGCCATATATGGTGGTTGAGCGGTATGTTTGTAGGAACATTTTCAGTAGGGGTAACGGAGAAAAAGGTCTGCACGTCACTGTAGTCTACATTCTTTTGTGTAGGATCAAATTCCTTATATGGTAGTTGGCCACATGATGCTTTCTTCTAGTAGGCACTTTACAAGGCAGGTATTAGACTGAGGTGGTGGCTGCCCCGACGGACGGATTAGCTTCTGCTGTCAAATGAACAGATCTGTCGGAAGCATTCAGTGCCATGGCCCAGGATCTGCCCGGCGCCAGGTCGCGTTGCCAAGATGTGTCCCTATGATGCACGACTTCCTCTCAGAGCACACCACTCTCCTTTGGGGTCCTAAGCTTTGTCCAGCTTTATTTAAAACGTCATCTCTTTAACCAGTATCATCTCAGCGGTTAGATTGGTTTTTACAAATTGATGATTAACCTCAGGATGCCGTCAGCACCATGCCTTTCACCCTGATCACCCAACACCCTGCCTTACACCCTGATCACCCTCGGCATTCTGTCAGCACCCTGCCTTACACCCTGATCACCCTCGGCATTCCGTCAGCACCCTGCCTTACACCCTGATCACCCTGCCTTTCACCCTGATCACCCTCGGGATTCCGTCAGCACCCTGCCTTTCACCCTGATCACCTTTGGGATGCTGCCAACACCCTGCCTTTCACCATGATCACCCTCGGGATTCCGTCAGCACCCTGCCTTACACCCTGATCACCCTCGGCATTCCGTCAGCACCTGCTTTCACCCTGATCACCCTCGGCATTCCGTCAGCACCCTGCCTTACACCCTGATCACCCTTGGCATTCCGTCAGCACCCTGCCTTTCACCAGGGGTGTTGCTAGGTCTGTAAAAGACCCGGGGCTACGCTGTCAGAACTGTCGGGACTTGGGGCCAGCTAGCATTTTGATTGTAGCTCCTGAGATTCTATCCGGGGCTACAACCAAAATACCAGGGGCTATAGCCCCGTTAGCCCCCCCCCCCTAGCAACGCCTCTGCCTTTCACCCTGATCACCCTCGGGATTCCGTCAGCACCCTGCCTTTCACCCTGATCACCTTTGGGATGCCGCGAACACCCTGCCTTTCACCATGATCACCCTCGGGATGCCCCCAACACCCTGATCACCCAACCTGCCTTTCACCCTGATCACCATCATATTACTGCCACCACCCTGATGCCGCCAACACCCTGCCTTTCACCCTGATCACCCTTGGGATGCCGCCAACACCCTGCCTTTCACCATGATCACCCTCGGGATGCCCCCAACACCCTGATCACCCAACCTGCCTTTCACCCTGATCATCATATTACCGCCAACACCCTGATGCCGCCAACACCCTGATCACCCTCGGGATACCGCCAACACCCTGATGCCGCCAACACCTTGCCTTTCACCCTGATCACCCTTGGGATGCCGCCAAAACCCTGCCTTTCACCCTGACACCCTGATCACCCTATACCCTCATCACCCAACACCCTGCCTTTCACCCTGATCACCCTCGGGATGCCCCCAACACCCTGATCACCCAACCTGCCTTTCACTCTGATCATCATCAGGATACAGCCAACACCCTGATGCCGCCAACACCCTGCCTTTCACCCTGATCACCCTTGGGATACCGCCAACACCCTGATGCCGCCAACACCCTGATCACCCTCGGATGCCGCCAACACCCTGCCTTTCACCCTGATCACTCTTGGGATGCTGTCAGCACCCTGCCTTACACCCTGATCACCCTACACCCTGATCACCCAACACCTTGCCTTTCACCCTGATCACCCTCGGGATATTGTCAACACCCTGCCTTTCACCCTGATCACCCTCGGGATATTGTCAACACCCTGCCTTTCACCCTGATCACCCTCGGGATATTGTCAACACCCTGCCTTTCACCCTGATCACCCTCAGGCTGCCACCAACACTCTTTCCATTGCCTTGCAGCTTTATATCATTGGATTCAAGCCAACTTCCTGAAGCTGATCCAACGAAGGATCAACTGTGGTGCCCAGATTTCTGGACTGACGTTCTGTGTCCCCGCCTACCACCTGCTAAATCAGTAGGGAATGCAGGTGTGTAGCTGTGTAGCAAGCCCTCCTTTCACAATCCATTTCTATATCCTCTCCAGTTTGTATCTGTCTCGGGAAGATTGCTCAGCGGCAACGTGCTCGGCTTGTAAGCAAGATGGCACCAAGCGACACAGGTTCGATCCCCGGGTCCTCGCTTAGAAACCTCTGGGTATAAATCACGTTATAAATAACCTATCATATCATGACCTCGGTGTCCCCCTTTTGGCAGTATCCTTTAATTCCGTCCTCCAAGGCTTGATTACTGGAACAGACTCTATGTCAGCCTTTCGTAATATTAAATGAAGCGGCTGCAAAGTTTGCAAAATGACACTGGCATGCTTGTGGTCGGAGTCCAATATAGACACTCTATCTCATTAGTCTGAGCCCAGCTGAATTGTTTGCAAAATACCATCCTGGAGACATCGTCTGATATTCTAGCAAAACAATGTCAAAGGTCCACTACTCCTCTACACAGGTGCTTTGGTCTCTGTATCTGGAACGGCCAATAGTCTCTAAAGTGCACTACACGTCAATTATAAGCAATGTCCCGATATTTTACCAAAAACAGACTCCTTTAATCAGTAGAAAAGGAAAGTCATTAATGGATCAGAGGGCACATTTTACACTTGCCATTTGCTAGTGATAATTCTGGTGATAATGGACTCTTGGCGAGTGTCAGGCTTCGTCCCTGGAAATTATGGCATGCCTGGAAACATTAAGGTATACGAAGGGGAACCACCGGCGGAGCAGCCTAGTCTTCCACCAATATGGCCGCCATAGGTATATCCCTCTGCCACACTCCTCCTACAGCGCGTTGTATCCATCCTTTGGGTAGCCAACGCTGCCGTGTCTCGCACAGTTCCTTTTTCCTTCCTCGCTTGTATTTGCTCTGAGTTTGCCTGCTATTTTCCCTCTTAAGTTACGTTCCTGTATAGATTTTCTCAGCCAGTCGGCACTCTCTTCCTACGTGCTGATCTTTCTACGTAAAGAACTCTCTGCTTTTCTTTATCCGTTTACACTTACCTTTTCCCGGCGGACTATTACCGCTGCTTTCTGCTATCCTCTCTCTCACCTTTCTGTCCCTATAGCTTTCCGCGCTCTAGCATCTCACCCCATCTCAGCATTTAGTGCTGCTACACCTCCTTCCTTATCCTACGGCGCGGGCAGCTCGTTCTTGGGAACAGCGATCAGTCCTTGCTCGCACTCCTCGTGGACAGGCAGATCAACAGATCTTCTCTCACCTGCCTTTCCGCGGTTATCTCTGGTTGTGGATCATCAGACGCAGTACCAAGTGGCTGCCAAGACTTTCCTAGGTGAACTAGGACCCATACGCTTACCTGAAGCAGGACTTCAACTCCCAACATTCAGTGGGCTACTTTCACCCAGCATCCGTTTTGCCTACTGTGGCTACAGCCATACAACACAAGAACTTTGCCATTCAGAAAGAATCCGGAACTGTAAGGGATTCCAACTACCAGGGTTTTTTGTTGCCAACCAGCTTTTTCCCTGGTCTGGGGGTTTGGCTCCTCAGAGTCCTCCGATCGTAGGTACCAAATCCTGCCAATGTGGCATCTGAGGGAGCCAGACCCTACTTGCACAACAAGAAGGACAAGAGATCTGAGGACAAGAAGGGTCCAGACGCCAGGCAACCACGCCAAAAGAGGACTTCCGAATTCAAGGACAGCTCATCTGAAGGTCAAGGTGAGGAGAAGGTTCGGGAGGGTAGGCAACAGTCTGACAGCGAGTAAGAAATGATGTACTGTGTGTAGGTTTAGAATGGAGGTGGCAAGTGATGTTTTACGACTATCTTGTAGCTTGCAACATGACATGTTGGACCTCGATTGGAGGTAACAGGAGAACTACACGGTTTTTACCTTCAGCTGCCTACCATGGAGAAAGAGCAAGAGTTTGGGTGCTTCTCAGGAATTGAGATGACAGCTTCATATTGAAATAAGTCAACTAAAAATTGGAACTTTAGCCAAGTCCATGTCAAGGTTGCCAGTCACTCGGGTAATTACCTGCAAGGACACAGCATCTTCCATGCCCAAGCTATCAAAATGACTTGTTATGGAGCCAAAATCATCAGAGATGTGCTTCTGGAAAAAGGCCAGAAGCCTCCCAAATTGTACAGCTACATCCTTCCTGGAGGTGGATATAGCCGACTGCAAACGCAAATCCACAGCTTGCTACGCTATGCTAGGATTTAGCTGGAAAAAAGGCCATATGATCAAGTAGTAACCACATTGATGTCTGTTGGGGAGACTTACTGAAACAGACTTCAAAAATCCTAGCTTAATTTCATTGGCACACTGATGGTCAATGAACTTTCCTGTCTAATAAACATCAGCTGAGGAATGGGAACAGGTCTAACATACCTAAGAAGTCTGGGCCTGAAGGTTCTTGCAGCATTGAGATCTACTAAATGCTTAGGCCTGTTTGAAACTTGCAACAAATGCACAACCCTACCCTCTCACTGCGTACACTACTGAAGAACGGCACAGATGTGTGTAAGCCAAGTTTAAATCCGCTCCCAAGCAGGCCAAATTTAAACCAGAACAATACACTCATCGCAGATTCAAGGGCCTGCGCCTGAAACTAACCTGAAAGTGTGCCTGACTAGCTGGCTGAGTGTACTAGTAGAGTGAGGGCGAACAGTCTTCAGAAACACACATATTTATCAATTCACACCAAACGAAGAGTGACTAGAAATAGTAACATATTTTCTCTGATCAGAACCACAAAACATCTGTAAACGCAACATTGCCACTTAGTGTAGGGGGAGAAAGCGCAGATCCTGAGAATCAATGTTGTGGGAGCATCCCTGCCCAGGAAAGTTCCCTCAGCTAGAAGGAATTCAGGAGCAAATGGACTGTGGGTCAATCACACTAAAATCATTCTTGGCACTTCCCAAAAATAAACGAAGGACTACCATTTTTTTTTAAATAACACCAACGAAAATTTCTTTCAAAAATCTCTTAGACAGAAATCTGACAAAAAAAACACCTAAATAATCTACTTCAGCATGAAGGTAGGATCCATAACGGAAAGTGTTGCCCCAAAAAACAGAAGTCTAACAAACACAGAAGTTCCGGCATCTCCTCAGAATCCATTGGCTCTGCTTAAAGAAACTCAGCAGGCAGGAATGTGGCGTGAGTGTGCCTTGGTGCGGGAGTCTAATTGTATCCGTGGATTCTGCTACGTGAGTCAACTTGGAGCCCTATCTGAAGCGGCATGTTCCATCTGCATTCTACTACTTTGGTCTGCAGAGCTCTGCTCTGTGCTCTGCGTTCTTACCTGCAACTGAGGAGGATTTTTGCTTATATCAGCATAGCACGTGCAGCAGGAGTGTGCCTTGGGTGCATTGTATTGCTGGATACATCTACACTCCTAAAATGTGCTACATCAACCACTTCGGTAAGGTACATAATTTACTTTTTCTACCATCATATTTGCACTGTGAAGTGTGCCAAGTGATCGGCGTGGAGGCTGGGGTGCTGGTGCTGCAGCGGTCGAGCTGAGAAATCGTGAGTTTAGACAACGTTGTTTACACGGTAAGCTCTGACTGAATACCGTGTGTATTAGTGTGATCATCTACTTCCCACTTTACGTCTCTCACACCGGAAAATAATTACAGTCTTTTAAACTTGTGCATAATGCATAATGGGAAAGACCCACAATAAACACACATATAACTTGAGAAACAACAAACCCTATGTGACGGAGCGTGGATACAAAAGAGCTGGGAACAGTGATGGGCATCATGACCATAGATGTGAGGTAGTAACCAAACAAGCCGCGCCAGTTACGGATGATGCGGCTAGCGCAGCAATTCCGGCTGGGCAAATACAGTAACACAGTAAAGGGTTTAAAAACCACCTCAGCGAATGCCTCTATTGAGGTTGATCACTCGTTGGAGCACAATAAATTGCCCTAAGCAGAATCTGGCCTAAACATTACTTGAGAAGATTTTGATGACTGACAACAACTCGTTGCTTGAATTGTGTTATTCCATGTGTAATGCAAACTCGGGTGCACAACCTCCACAAAACGAGAGTAGCATAAAAGATGCAAACTAACCTACGAGTCAGAATGCAGCCGAAGCAAATATAAGCAGAAGACGATCTGCCTCATCTAAAATGTTCTTGACTACTCGCTCTAAGGGCGATAAAACCATCCACGATGACCCGGACAATGAGCCCGCTGAGTTTAACGATCACTCCACAACCAAATCAACATCTGGGTATGAACATCTAAGTGATGACCCTGCCTGGGGAGTACTACATTTTGTCATCAAAATACTACTGAAGCTCTAGTCGAATACACGAAGATGTTCAGAAACAAGGTAACTGTACATTTGCTGCAGAATAGTAAAACTGCTCAGGCCGTTACTAATGAATACCAACTGTGTCCTACCCAGGAATCTGAATCTACTTCTACTGCGGCTATTACAAATCAGTCTCAAGAGGTGACAGTTATGGAGTCTCAATTGGCCGAAGAGCCTAAATCACCCCTTAGATATTCTACAGACAAATGGGTACGGCGAAATAGGATAGAAAAAGGTGGTAAGGCACACTGAACCAGACATGGCTGCAACACCACCCGAGGAAGACCCAGCCGCACCAATGAACTCCACCATAGCAACCGTGGTAAATCAGAAACAGCCGACAAGAAAAGCTAAGAACAGGCAACAAGAAGACAAAAACGTCTGCAACAAAACCCCGGGACTGGCTTTTACACGAGAATGAAGTTGATATAACCAGCTCCAATGATACTAACCTGATCTCCAATGAATCAGTGGCTGCTTCTAGTGATCCGTCTATTGGCCTGCCTAATGCACCCTTTGCTGCTACTGATCTTGGAGAATATAAGGTGGAGATTGGTCATCACCCACCCACAATCGAGCTAATATACAATACAATACTGTTCAAAGCGTAACTGTTAACAGGAATCCATTTAGCGATCATGCCACCCTTAGCCTGACCCTAGAGCTAAACGTATTGAAAATGCGTCAATATGCGCCTGGCGGATTGACACCTAACTAGGGCTACGCTCGTGTTGTCTGGTCAGAGGGAAACATCCGAAAGGCGTGTAAAGAGATGGCACTTCTATACTGATGTCTATTCTGGGTTTGCACACAGGGGATGAGATGGAAGATTGGCTTAAGGGGTTCGCCTACGAGTGTGGGAAAACAAAGACACCCGTTGGTTTTGGCTGAAAAGAAACATATGCATGCTTTTGATATTGAAATCCAGAAGCGAAAACAAAGGCTGCATATATAGATTCGTAGGTTAAAAAGCGGCGGTGCCATGAAACAAGAAGTTCACACAATCACTTAGGCTGAAAGCTT
Source organism: Ambystoma mexicanum (assembly GCF_040938575.1). Taxonomy (NCBI): domain Eukaryota; kingdom Metazoa; phylum Chordata; class Amphibia; order Caudata; family Ambystomatidae; genus Ambystoma; species Ambystoma mexicanum. The sequence continues at coordinate 249,042,219 of NC_090921.1, read as the reverse complement.
TGTAGCATAACTGGGTGAAACGTGGGAAACGTATGGGTATTAAAGTGAATGGGCAAAAGATGGTTGAGGCATTGCATGGTGTGGGGTATCCTAAACTCTGCCAAACCATGTACTGCTCGATTAATCATTAAGCCCATTTCGGAGAGTGTATGGGTTACCTTTATTGAAGAAAAAATGAAGAAATGACACAACAGAACCAGTTTCCAATTCAAATGTGTAAATTGGCCTATGACCTTTGATATCCCTGAGATGATAGGCCACTTCACTAAATTAAAAACTCTAGAGCACCTTGGCCAAACGGCCTCTCCGTGGCAGTACTCAAGGGCGATTACGAATTATGGGCCAGTGTATTATGCAACATGTTTATAAAGTGTGCTGAGAAAGATGTATTCCCATGTCCTGGAAAAAAGCTATTTACGTGCCTGTGTATTGCCTGAAAACTATTGTTTGCTTTCATTGCTCGATTCCACTGGAAACATTTTTTGCTGGATTTGTGTTAAAGCACTTGCAAGCATGGGTCACTGAATATCACATTTTGCATACATTTCAGACTGGTTTTAGCCAAGGCTCATGTACCACTCATAATGTCCGATTACTGGACTAGGTCATGGAGCGGGATAAATCAGAGAACAGTCCATCAGTTTACATTACTTATATTGATTTTTGGGCAGCATTTCACCAAGGCAGCCATGAGCGGGTTTGGAAGAAAATGCAGGCACTTGGCTGTGACGAGTGACTTCTTCAAATCCTTGCGGCCCTACACACGGATACCATGGCACAGATTCCTCTTGGTGACTCTGGTCTTTTGTCAGAAGAGGTAGAGGGGTGAAGCAGGGATGCATACTGGTGGCCCTCCTCTATAACCTATATATTGCAGACCTTCAGGCTTTGATGTTTCTTAATGCAAAGTGTCCACCTAGGATTGCTCAATGTACTGTCACAGCCATGCTTTATGCCGATGACTTGGTCATATGTAACCATTTATTCTCAGGCATAAATAAAGGCCAAAGGTCATGGGTTGTCTATTAATTTATTAAAAAACCCAAGCCATGCTCGTTACGACTCGTAACGTAAAGATGCAACCCCTTACTACTGACCTTGGGCACAGTGAGTATACCCAAAACTATAAATATCCGTGGATTGAAAAACAGGTATGATGAAATTGTAATAAGCAAATCCTGCAAAGCTAAACATATCTCTTTTATAGTACGTAGATTTGCATACCACCATGCCGGGTTCACATTAGAATGCCTTCTTGAACTCTACAGACAGTGGTTCTGTTCTGTATTATAAGGGCTTGATGCCCTTGAGATGCAAAATTTGGAGTGGCAGCAGGTATTTGAAGGGTTTTTCAGGCGATGTGTCCTTGGGCTCCCTCCTTCAGCCCCTATCGAGTACATAGGGTTAGAACTAGGATTATTGGCTCTAAAATCAATGGCAATTAAACGCAGAGGGGAACTTATTGTGAAATCCAAAACTTCCCCAATGTGCCCGCTTCTTACTAAGTTGGGTGCTAACTATTGTCTCGAGCATACACCCGAGAAAAATAATGGGCCCTTGAAACTGGCAAAAGGCCTGTTCCATAAATTAGAACCAGACGACCTAGAAACAGACAGACACAAAGTACCCAGATACTAGGGGGGCGAGTGTTTAAAGCGAGGTAAGGAAATGAAGTGTGGGTGTATCGGGTGCGGTCAGATGTGCAGGAGGAAGGAGGGAATGGCAGCTTGTGGACAAGACTGTTGGATCAGGTGAGGCATTGGCTTAAGAATGATATTGGTTCTGCAGTGTGAGTGTGTGTGAAACAAGTGTAGAGAGGGTAGTGCAAGGTGTGCGAAGACGGATACACAGCGATTGGAGGATGGCCGAGTAGTGGTAGTGTAGGGAATGGAGTAGTGGTGCAGGAGAAGTAGTAGTAGTAGTAGTGTAGAGGGAGGAAAAGGAATGTGGGGTATGGAAGGATAGTAGTGAGAGAGGAGGAGGAGAAATGGGAGGAGAATTAACGTTAAATGGTGGAGGCAGGAGACAAGATTGGAGAGTAGTGAAACACTGGAGGGACAGAAGGTTGGTGGGATGGAGTTAAGGAAGAGGAAGCAGGTAGTAGAAAGGTAAGCCAACAGTAAGCAGGCATGAAACCAGTTGAATCCTACAAAAAAAAATAGCAAGGCACTACCCAATCCCTATTAGAACACTAACCTTTGGTGAGAGCAGAGAACGTTAGGAAGACCCTGCTGGAGTTGCGATAGCCCACACTTTGGTAGTAAAAGTCAGCAGGGGTTACTGTGCTGTAGCACTAACTGGAGATACGGACGCCTGGATTAGAGAGGAAATCCCATGGGAAACAAGAGACGACCATGGGGCCCACACAAATAAAAAATAAAAATTCTTGACATTTCTTAAAGACTCAGAGTGCTTTTCCGTGCCAACTGTGACAGGGGGCCCTGCTGTGCACTAAGGAATATCTGCCAATGGTAAAATGAAAACAGCTGGAACTCTGTTTCATCGCCTCGAGACACGCCAGGTCAACCACGATCGACTCACTTTGAGGCACTACATAACCTGCAGTGCTGCTTTCGGCACTCTAAACATCTTAAGCCACTTATGTGCTCTTTCAGCCAAAGATGCTGGTTCGACCCACTAAATCAAATTGGGTATTCTCGATCCGATAGACGACTCGACACCGTGGAAGCATGGAAGCAACCCACTCAAATTCTAACTTGTCCTGCTGGAAGCCATCAACTCCCCCTTAGCGACTACAGAATGGAACAAACAGAGGCATTGTTTCACCACCAACTTGACAGCTATCTCCAACGGCTGGAAGACATCGACTTGAATGTCCCAAAAGCAGACTCGACTCAATGGAAGCCTGGACATCACACCAACTCGATGCTGACTTGCCAGTTGGACCGCACGACTTTAACGTCTTGACACTGGCTCCATTGCCGTAAAGGGCCTAAAAACCTGCCTAGACCCTGCTGAGCCCCAAAGAAGACAAGCTATAAAAAGGGATTTGAAGTGGCCATGTCACCCTTCAAAGGACCGCAGTGGCTTTTAAGCCTCCCTTCTTGCCTTTTGTCGTCTGCTAAAATCTTGTGCCTGAAACCCCCCCCCCCCCCGTGCAGAGCAGTATTCAATTTATCATAGCTACAAACAGTGCGCGTTATGGGTGGAGGGTCTCGCATTCCAAATGGAGATTTCCAAAACACAACCTGGAGGTGAGGGCAAATCCCATTAGTGTTATGGGTTCATCTCTGTCCCCTAAAAAATACACACACAGTTTGTTGTGTAAATTGTGAAGAGGGCAACTGTATTAACCCCTTAAGTGCCAAGGACGAGCATGCTTGTCCTTTTTGCATTGACTTGCACAATAGCCTCGCAGTTAAGATCATGAGGCCCAACAGACCGATTGCCAAGAGAGGGGCGTAAACCATGGACACATAATCAATAATCAAATCTCAAGCCGAAAAAAGCACGGATTTCAGAGGTTTGTGGCAAGAAAAAACAAATATTGGAGCAGACATCTAAAAACGAATCCAGCATTTATTAATTCTCTTGCTGATGTTCTTATTTTGCGCACCGATTGAAAAAAAAACTCTTACAGAAAGAGTACCTTCCTTTAAACAACGTGTGAGGTTTGGAAACCTTCGCTCAATAGGCATCAGTGATCAGAAATAGACATAAGAAATAGACATATTGACAGATGTTGTCCTATAGACTAAACGAGTGCTAGATGAGTAAAAACACTCACATTTACACATCTTAAAATGACAATTATATGGGTTTTTGTGGGAATGCATTTTAAGATACATTGCGTGAAAACCCTGATAAAACCTTTGATAGGGCAAGAACGACGGTTACTAGAGATGCGCCCATAGGGGTGGGGAACAAGAGTAGGAGGTTGGAAAGTTAGGTACACAGTCAACTTGTATATGCATCCTTGGGAATGACCCCCACTGCCAATACCGTTACTGCCACATTATCACATCGCCCAACTACTAGTATGGCGGTAAGGTGGAGGGAAAAACCTCCAGCGTAATGCTGCAGGTAATTTCACAGCCTTACCGCCATAATCCGGCCATTTTGGCAGTATTACCTGCCAAAATGCTTAACACGCCACAGCGCCACTTGTAATGCAGCGGTAATGCCGCCGTACCAAGTGCCAGTAACGGTAATACAGTTTGGTGGATTTACCGATGGTTTCTGACCCTGTGGCAAGAAGGTATCTCTGAGCACGACCTTCCTGCTTTAGCTTGCTACTGGAATATTACCAGGCTTATTCGTATACCAGCACATCAGCTATCCTGCTTTGTTGAGACCAAACACTTGGGCCTGTTGTTTGGTGTTCTTGTATATAGGGTGGGTAGGGGTGCTAACAGAACAGTCATTGATAGTTATCAATTACTCCTATAGAGACCGGTCAGGAGCTGGGACGGTGCTGGACCTCTGCCCCTCCTATACCTCTACACCAGATTCTTGCTCAGCACCCACCTTTATGTAAGTTACCCTCCCCCTCATTAGGCTCTTCCTCCCTTTCCTCGGTCTCTGACTTTTGTCCTATTTAGCCAGGGCAATGGCTCAGCAGCCAAACTCATAATTCCTTATCTACGGGCACTATTAAGCAGCCATGACTCCCCACTCCATACTAGCAGGTACCACTGTCTCTTCCCAAGTGTACCAGTTCCCCCCACCTGTTTATTATAAGCGATCATGGACACTGTGTCCTTTCCCACCCAGAATAAAGTACTTTGTACTTACTGTGCCTCGTTCACCGAGAGCAGGGGTCTGCAACCTTTGGCGCTCCAGTTGTTTTGGACTACAACTCTCGCTAGCCCCAGCAATCATAGTCAATGGTGATGAATACTGGGTTCTGAGGTCCCAAACATCTGGAGAGCAAAGCTTGCAAACCCATGACCTAGAGCATCTGATCGACCCAACCTGGTTGTTATACTGACTTACTGTGCCTTTTGCATCTAGGCCTGTTCTACAGCTATTGGGTTACTGCCCATGACCGCACCATGTGTTCAATTCAACCAAAGTGTGTCTAGTGCACCAGATCCATTCCACAGGTGTTTAAATGATACCAGCGTCTTAATGTGTAACTATCACACCCGTGTGCTAAAATACATCTGATTTCCTGTGCCATTTGCACCCAGCACACCTCATCTATTCTACTTGTTTGGAAAATGACTTACCCAATTGATGCGATACTAGAGGGTGCTTAGCTCACCTGGTTGTACCTGTGTAGTGTGCCAAAAGGAATCTTTGACTTGCTGTATATCCAGTGCAGTTGACCACTTTCATGTATAAATGATTTACTGTACCAGCATGTTAGTACATGGTGCGCTAATCTGATTTACGGTGTCAGGTAATAATGTCCCCGTACATAATGTCGCCGAGAAAAGCTATTGGCGACACTATATATGGTGAAATAATGTATGGGGACGGGTTGCGGGGATGTCCCCCAGCTCCGGTAAAAAAAAAAATAATAATAATAATAATACAACAAAAAACAGGGGTTGCGGGGGAGTTCCCCTACAGGTCTCCACAAAAAACTGCGACATTATTGCAGGGACTTTATTACATGGAACCTGATTCACTTGGCTGTGCACAACCGAACACATGATCTTTTCTGCCTCCTGTGCCTTTTCCTCTAGGGCACCTAATCTATTCCCACCCATCTGTGCGCCTGACCCTCCCTTATTCTGAGTGGCGGCTCACTTCAGGGATCCTGGCCCAGAGCTTAGCTACCCTAGATCCCAGGTGGTTCCCCCTCCCCAGGCCCTACCCCATCATTTCCACCGTTACGTGCCTACATTTGCAATCTCCTTCGGACCAATAACACACGGTAGTGGCACCCTCAATTCCTGCCTTACCAGAGGGGCAAGAACGCTGGCCGGCATCAAAGTCTCCCCCCTTATCCTGGTCAGACCACCACCCTCTTAACTGTAAACTACATTGGTCTGGGAAACCTGATGCCCCCCCGCCCCCACCCAAGCACTGACCATTAGGTTTTTACAAGGTAGACTGTTAAGCCGTGTGACTACCTCTTGCTTGGCTGAAACCTTTGAGAGGTTCTCTGTGTTGCCAGGCTCCCCGCAGGAGATACTGACTTCCCTATAGAAAAGCTCTCCGTGCCCTCCGTCTTCTTCTGAGCTGCGCCCATTGAGCCTGTTAGACACTGCGCACACTCGTTTGTGGCATGGGGGTGGCCTCCGCACCAGCCTTTTTTGCCCACGACCAAGGCATCGCCAGCAAAAGACTTTATACCCAGCATCCACCAAAGAAAACATTGAATCATTGGCACCCAGCTCAACTACACCAGTTAACAGTTGCTTGGGTGCTGGCCACCTCCTGCTGGCACTTACTCCCTTTCTGAAAAAGCCAGGCCAGGCAATCCAACCTTTATGGCCAATGATATCACCATAGCCAACAGTTCAGTGCTGAGCAAATGTGTAATGTAAATGACCAGCCAGCAGCTGATGCAGCACAGTGTCGCTCAATAACACTCTGCATAACGATACATTAGACTGCTGGCCTTCCAGAGGGACTGGCTCTATACACTTCGTGAGCGCGGAGCATCTGCTTTTAGGGGGCAGTGGCACCCCAGCACTTCATATCTTCCTGGACTTGGCAGAGGCTTTTGATATTGTAAACCACTCCACACTGCTCTATCACCTAAAGGACCTGATATGGCTCTAGAGTGGGTGAATTCTTCCTCCAAAGCAGGGAGCAGCAGGTGTCATCAGGCTCCAACATTGGTTTTCAGAAACCTTTGGCTGACCTCACAAACCCCCCTCTCTGCATCCTTCCCGACCTAAGCCACCACCCAGATCGGGATAGGGAGCTCTGGACGCAGAACATTTTGTAGAAGAAGAATTGATCACATTTTTTACAATGGATTTTGCACCAAATATATGTGATGGGGTGGGTTCAGTCGAACAGTTAATATTGGGGCAGATAAAGGTAGGCTACGGTAGGGGGGGCGGGTGGGGTCTCTCCCTGCATATATTTGCAGAAAAATCTACCCGTTAAAAAAATGTCAATGGGTTATTCTTCAATAAAAACATTTAGATCAGATCACATAGAACCCCCAGATCACACAGAACCCCCCCATTTCTCGCTGGGAAATCCTCCACAAGATTCAGCATCTATATCCACATACAATGATTACATGATCAATACCAAACTGTGCGAGAATGGAGATCACTTATCTGGGGGGCCTCCATACCCACAGATCTGCATTTCCCATGGTCTACCACTATGGGGTGGGGCCCTAAATTGTGCTCATCTGCATAGAATCTGGGCTTTACATTTGATCGCTCACTCTTCTTTCCCCTTCATGATCAGAGTCTCACTAAGATGTCACACCGCGACTCCCACATGCTATAACGCATCCTGCTGTACCTAAAATGGAAGTCTCCAGGGCTCTGCTTCTAATAAGTCTGGATTACTTCAGTAGCCTATACCTGGGTCTATCTAAAGGCCTGGTGCAGCAGCTCCAAATAATGCAAAATAAGCCTGCTAGATGGACCCTGGACCTGAAACACAGAGACCATAGTTCTCTATGTCTTGTTTGCCTGTAACGGTTATCAGCGGACAAACAGATTACATTGAAAACCTTGTGTACAATCCATCTGGCTCACCGGGTAGTTGGGCCTGCCAAACCTCAAAGAGAAGAGAACTAAGCACTGCCCTGCCAGAGTCCTAAGGTCGGCTTCTTTCTTCTCCCTTTGCCCTACCAGTGGTCAGTAAAAAGATGTTTGGAGGCAAATTATTCAACAGTTCTGGCTCTTACTTGTGGAATAAACCGACTGTCGCACTGACAACAACTTACTGTTCCGTAAGTGGCTAAAAGGCACACCTTTCCAGGCTTTCTTTCACGCCAGGCACCTAGATCAGGAAGTCTTCATGGACTTTAGCTCTCAAGACACTTCCCCCTTTTGCATTTCCGGGTTTGTAATTAGGAATCGATGAGCAGGAGCTAAAACCCACTCCTGGGTGTCAAGCATCAGCCAGGAGGCAAGAGCTACCACTGGGGAACCAGCAGCGCGTACCCAGTGCACTGCAATTAACTTCCACACGAGATACGCTGTTTAACTCTCTGCCAATTATGCATGATGCATTATGTTTAAATGTGTACCAGATACGTCCTAATCCTTTTTTAACTTTGAGTATGTTCATAATGTAACATATGCATGTATTAGTTGGCTTCAAGCTAAGCCTGCTCTCCTGCGCTAGAAGCAGGAGTTTAATGGCTCCCAGGAACTTTGAAGCCTGCATCTTCACACTTTCTGACAGTTTGCAATTCTTGTACCATCATGTATTTTCTTGGCACTACACTTCCACCCCTCATCCCATACCTGGCACTTAACAGGTCTGGAATGTCCCATGGCTTTGAAAGTTCAGCAACCTACCCCCACCCCCTCGTCCCTCTACTTTGAATGGTACAGTGTGAATTGGTGTCCCCTCACCCGTTATCTGATCCTAATCCAATAGATATTCAATGCACACTTAGGGTAGCTACCCGCCTCCAGTCAGCGACAATCATACATGTACACTCTACATGGGCTTGCTTTTTATAGGGACCTTTAATTCCACTTCAACCAGTCCCCATTATAGATCTTGGTATATTTTGCCTCTCACTACCTACAGCCACTTCTGTGGCCCATTATACAACCAACCATTGCATGTAATTATCCAACTACCGCTCTTTGAACCTGCCTCAAGCATAATCCCTAGTTGCCAACATGCTTAGAATTGTCCACCTTATTGGATCCATACACATTCAAGCCTTCATAGGTGTTCCTTTTTCCCTGCTGCATCCTCCACCCTCCCACACCCATTTTCTGTTACTCTTGCGCCCACTCTTAACTCTGTGGACTGGGGTCTGGATGCCCTAGGTGGGTGCACGGCGTGGCAGCTTCTGGGAGGGCCGTACGCTCCGGGACTACTGCGATGATGATTTGGCACAGTATGGGGGCCATGTACCAAATCAAATCTGCAATGACACGTAATGCTGTCAACATATCCCTTTTATATGTCATCACATTTGCCCTAGTACACCCAAAGCAGGAGGGAAGTACTGTATACGCTTAGTGCTGCCATGAATGGTCTAATAGGCATATGTTTAATTATGTGACAAAAAATATATAAAAGAGAGCGGGGAAGGAGGTGTGACTGAGGTGAACGCAGGCATAGCACGACGAGTGTCACCGGCCAGTGGATTGGGGCAGATGGGTGCGACCAAGTCTTGCTGCAAAACATTCCATTCAATGGGTCTGGCTGAGCAGATCCCCCTTCTAATTATACACGTTTGAGTCTAATTATACACGTTTGACTCTTCTTTGCATCAACACGTCTGTCCGCTGACTTGGCAAACCAAGTGTTCTCCATGATACACGGATTGTTTTGTACAAATTCAGCAGGTGAAAGCCTCCACGTGACTGGGGCCCACTTGTGCACCTCTCAAATCCATTGCGTAAGCACTCATCCACAAAACATAGTACCGTGCAGCATCTGGTCTAGCTATTGCCATGACAGTAAAGCTCTGCTCTAAACCAAGCTGGACATTCCCGAGTCCTTCTTTCATGTTTACACATAAAGTAAATCATCACGGTTAATAAGCATGCAGATCTACTAACACAACCATACCCTTTGCCCCTTATCCCAATTGTTTTGTATCCTGTAGTTGTTAGTTGTATTTACTAATTCCCCTTTCTTATGACCTCATTCCTAACATCCCCAGCCCCACGCTTTCCTTTCCACAGAATAAGGTGTGCCGGTATCCTGGCAGGATCACAACACACCACATTTTGGACAAGGCCAGGCACCATAATGCCACTACGGTGGTGATGGGCGCAGTATAAATATTGAAAGGCATAACATGTAATACCAACTGTGATTTCGAAGAATGTTTCAATGCATGAGACTCATGCTACGGCACCCGTCTTCTGGATAAGCGCGCTGTTGGGGCCCAAGGGTTGTGAAAAGAAATGAACTTAGTAACTGGAGTTGCACTGCTCCGACTAAAAACTCCCCAGAAAATGTATTTAAGACAGGTTAAAGACTTGCGTTGCATACATGTGCAAAAAACAACATGAACACAGACAATAGGACACACATACAGTTCCACTATGTGCTGCCCACCCTTTCATATGATATGATATGAATTTGGCATTATTCCGACACAGTCTGGTGGCATAGTCACACATATTTGCATCTCGACAACATATCCATCCATACCCACCAGGGGTATCTAATCTATCCCTGATTCAGATGACCCTATCATGCAAGTCTTAAGATGACACATCTACACCCTAAATCTCATGCCTATCAGGGGGAGAGGAATGGGCGGCGAGATAGCAGTTGACTTGCCGAGGAAGGGAAGTTAGCCGTGAGAGGAGGGAGAGCACAGGGGAACAATGTTACTGTGCACCCTCCACCCCTGCCTGGGAGGTTACAGCTGGCACACTATTTAGCTACTTGTTCCCCACTTTGTCCCTTTTTAAGCTATGCATTGTTCTAGGTCCCTCTCTCACTGCCACCACTGGATCTCCCTTCCTTTGCCGCCTGCACTGCTCCCATATCTCGGCATGACCGCCCTCTCCCACTCCTGCTCCTTCATTCCAACTCCATCTGTTCCTCCTTGAAATGGCCATACAAGAAATCCTACATGCAACATCCTTGAAGACAGATCAAAACATACCCAACCACTTTGGGAAGCACATCCATAACCACCCACAAAATGCACCCTTGCCCCAGCAGATGTAACAGTCCCAACCCGATGTCGCCATCAGAACCAACCATCTTCTAGATAAAGGAGGGGTGGTGTGAAGGGAAATGGTCTCCATCCATCATTGGCAAGGTGCTCTGCAGAGCCTAGACAACAAATCCCTCACTAAACAAACAAGGAGGGCCACGTGATCTTGACCATCAGAGCAAGGCCCACATTATATATAGCATACCTACATACCGGGCTATTCCATCAGAACTGACTGAGGACCAATCTGTTTCCACTCCAAATAAAATATCTGCTCCAGGGTTCGAAATTGAGGAGAGCTGGGAACTATTTAGCTCCTGCTTCAGGATAGGTAGATTATTGTGTGGGAGAATTAATCGAATTCAATTTCATCTAATTTTTTTCAATACATTGTTCTGCAAATATATGTGCGGGTTTAGGGTAAAAAATAATGTGAGGGGCTTACAGGAGAGGAGGGTGCGGAAGTCTCCCCCACATATATTAGTGATAATATCTACCCCTAAAAAATTATAATTCGATGAAATGAATTGGGCCAGATCCCATAAAACCTCTGGAGAGCCTGGTTAGCTTGAAACCAAGAGCTACCAGGAGCTACTGTTGTCTATCCAGGCCATTGGTGCCTTAGAAACTTACATACGTGACTTTGAGGTTTTGAAAATGCTAATAAAGATGAATTAGGACACATTTGAACATATCGTACACAAAAATAAAGTGTGCACCTCTTTTAGAAGTTATATTTGCAATGCATTGGGTTCTCGCTCCTGGTTCCCAAGCAGACGCACCAGCCTACTCGGTGATGCCTGACACGCAGGAGCGGGTTTTAGCTCATGCTCATCAATTTCGGACACTGCATAAGCACCATGAAAATCATATTCATCCCATCTTCAGGCAGCACATCCATCTGCCACTATGGACGCTAGATACAGGCAAGGCACAGGTAACACACACTGGCACCGACGGCTACCATCAACAGGTCCATGCTCATCCCACAGAAGGCATCCATGCCAGTCAACCACACAGGGCACAACTTCACACCCCACCATGCAATAAAGGTAAGTACTCACAAAGGGCAATGTAGCCACCTCTACCCTGGATATATCTTACATAGAGCACCTAGCTATCATGACCACTATGGCAATAGAAATGGCCACTGTGCATCCGACATTACCCTTGAATTCCAGGCAGAAGGGATATAACCTAGCGGTTTTGGCTCATCTGCCCCTTTTGGGGTGGGACCAAGCCTGATCTGCATACGGTCTTTCCTCTTCTGTACTGGCTTGACAGGCTATAAAGTGATGGCCTGAAGGGTTCCCAGCGGTATGTCCATGGTTATGATTGATTCAAAATCTTCCAGCCAAAATCGTCCAGCCATCACCGTTCCGTGATGCCCATGTATACCCCTCCACACCACAGACGGCAATAAATGCTGCTATGAATGTCAACATGTTCACGCCCATAATGCGATCCACACCTGCCCTGCAAATACTCCCAAAAAAGAAAAAGAGGGTGTAAAAATACTCCCAAGAAAAAAATAGGCAGCAGACACATAAGGTGCCTGTCGCCCTGCTTCCACCCACACACCACCATGGATATATGTGGTCCAGTAGTACACGTAGTGCTAGATCAAGAAACTCAAGTTCCTGCCTGATCTCAAGAGGTGAACATGGATCTGTCAATGTTGTTGAATAAGTAGGCACAAGGAAATACGTATTACACATCTATTTCTGTTTCACAGTTAACATTTATATTTTACTTATCTTTTTACTGCTTAAAATCATTTTACCCCCAAAATGAAATAATATTGAGTAAAATACTCCCACCTTAAAATCTTATCTGGAGCACTGGTCCGCACACTGACCCCACCCACATCCTCACCTACACCCGAACACCCATCCACAAAAACAGACAAGGACTGCATACACAAACTTACCCTGGGTAACACCTCTACCACCAGCAGAGGCAGATGTGCCCCCATCATGCGGCTACACTTGAAACTACACAAATTACCAATACATTAACTAAAAATCATTGACAGTACGACCCATCGTAGTCAACAAACTACTGGCACACCACAGACAGACCCTCCACCACCTGGGAGGATAGATCCGCAATGCAGAGGTAGGGCCCGAGCAGGCAAAGCCCGCCCACACTCTGTAAATGCCCACTCAGCAGCACTGTGTGGGCATTTACACATGTTAAGTCACTGCGGTGGGCCCAACTACATTAGCTTCAGATCCCACTTGTAAGATAATCCTGGACAGGCCTCGGCCACAAGTACGTACAAAAGACTGTAGTTTATACAGACAAGGGGCCCATGCAGCAAAAACCATGGACCAAGGACCTCCTATAGCAAGGGCTTGGATAGTTCTAGGCTTTCCTTTCCCAGTTGAGTGCCCTCTTGTCGTGTACAGGACCTAAGATGCAGAACTGGCTTTCGTGCCCATTAACCTTCCTGTATTATTTCTACCATGAAAGCCCTTCTGCCCCGTGCACTGCATTTCCCTCCTCTATGCTGGGCTTCCTCTTCCGCCCCCGCTTCCCGAGCATCCTGTTTTTTCCGGTCCCGCCCACTTCCGTTTCCTACCTCTTTGGACCTACTTTGTTTGCATTTGTATCCAGCTTCCTCTTCGCCCCCTTTGCATCCACAATGAAGCAGGTCCACCCGCTTTGCATTCCTTTGTACAATACTCCTCTTTATCCCCAAATTCATCTATTCTTTCATTTCCTTCTTTGCACCCCTTTTTTTTAATGTTTACTCCCTGGCAGACACTGTTCTGTATTATCTCCCCTCCCGCTTAATTCATTGTATTTCCTGCTCACTGCCCATTACTACCCCTCCAATCGCTCCCTCTATTTCGCATCACCCCTCCTCTTGTATTTACCTCTACTCTTTGCATGCCCGTTCTATTTCAAGCCCCTCCCACTGGCATATCCTGTCGCTTCTATTCCGTTTGCATTTCTCCTCCTGCCCCTCACCCCTGTATTTTCCCCTCCCCCTAGTGCCACTTATATCCATGTACGCTGCCTCCCCCCTCTGTTCCGTCCACCTCCCTCTCGCACCCTTCGCTATTCCACGGCTGTCTCCTCGGCACCCTTCTGTACTCACATGCTGAGAGCTGGGCAGGCAGCAGGTGCACGGGTCTTGTCTCTCCCTGAATATTTCTCCGGCTCTAGGATGCGTTGATTCCTTTGGAACAAAAATGGCCGACTGACGTCACGGACATCCGGGTCCTGATGGAGACGGGGAGGAGGAGCGCATCCCGAGCCCTGACTCACCTCAGCACCCGCGGGGGTGGGAGGATATTTGTTGAGACTGAACAGACAGACAGACACAGTAACAGCAAGGAGAGACTGTGGTGATAGAGGGAGAAATTCAGCGCGAGGCGAGAAGAGAGCGCGCCAGAGATTCCAGGGGGAGCAGACCGTGCCTCACTCTCGGGCAAATGCAGAGCGTCACTCACCTGGGGGTTATCACCCACCCGCATCCCCACTCAACATAAAGTGAAATGCCCCTGTAGATTGTGATGGGTTGAGCCACTCGATGCTCTCTACAATCTCCCGTTCCCTCAAAGGGATCACCCTCCGAATATACGTACACCCCCCTGGAGGCTCAACAGGTTGTGTGTGCGAGAGAGCGCGAGAAGAGAAGTCTACAGAGCGCAGCGACTGGGAGAAGGGAAAGGTTGCAGAGCCTGAAAAAGAGTAGCGGCACTGGATTCACAGGACAACATCCACGACGCACGGCATGGCACTCGGAAGGTGGCCACACCCGAGCGACCTTTTTTTTCCTTCGTCCTCCCTCGAGGAAGAGGACTTGTAGCTCTGCAGGAGAAAGAGCAACATCACATAATAAATATAACGGGTATCAATGAGCATTCCCAAATGGAAGGTGGCGTGCGCATTTATATGCGGGGGCGTAGTTTCGGGGTGGGGGGGGGCACCTGGGGGTGAACAGGGATTGGATCTAGTAAATGGACGTTTGTAGCAAGTAAGCCTTTCACAGGAGTATAGCGGCAGAATTAGCGCACGTTATAAACGGACCCACAGTTTGTGTTCTCTCTGCGGCCACTCATGTGCTGTTATTACTTGACATGACTGTTTTATTGGCCTGTGATGCATGAAACAGCACGCCTTTCCTACCACGAGTCTTATATGTGATTTAGCGATAACTCACACACGTATAAACATCTCTGCAGCAGAGCCGCAACCCACTGATCTATTCTGCCATCATAGACTTCAATCTCATACATAATTAATACCCCTTCCTTGCATTTAGTGTGGAGACAACAGAAACATTTTTAAATCAGCATCTTTGCTGGATTGCCTTGCAATCATGTTGCCGATACAGATTCTCCGTTGTACTCTTTTGCACTTTCAGAGGCAAGCACACCTTTGCACTGTCAGGTTGGTATACTATGTGGTTTGGAGCTTTGCCAGTTAGCTTTAGCGAACACACAGTACTAGTTTATCTTATGAAAGACAACTATGCAGACAGCCTAGCACGATGATGGAAAATTACAAGTAGGATGTGAGGAGATATAGCAAGTCATTACGAATATGGTGATATTTCCCACAGATATACTGTCATAGTAGTTTACCATTATTGCCACTCATATCAGTGGTAAATTCGCTCCAGTGGGGGACTCCGTTGGCGACTGAGGAATTACCACTGGTGGTAATTCAACCTGCTGTAATTCCTCCAGTTTTCGGAGGCAAGGTGGAGGAAATACCTCCAGCCATTGCTGGAGGTATTTCCTCCAGTATTTCCTCCACCTTACCTCCAAACACATAGCATGGTAGTGTAGTAAAAGTATATACAAAAGAGGAACTCCTAAAGCAAACGGGAACTAAGTGGAGCAAGAAACTAACCTATAACATAAGTGTTCCCGAGCAATATACAATTTCGATTTTTTTTTTCAATAGCTGTCCGTGCTTGTTGGTAGCTAAGGCAGATTGAAACAGACAATTATTCATACATATTCTTGTACCTCATCAATCAGAAAATCCTAAAACATGATTCAGAAAATTCTGACCTAATTTTTTAGCAAATTTATTATGTATATAAAAAAGAAAAAAGGACAAGTCAGCCAATAATTGGCTACAAATAAACTCAGTAGTTAAACTAATAAATTGACAAACATAAATTAAACTGAAAAAACAGACATAGTGTTAAATACTTTTCAGAATAAATGTGTAAACAAACAAAATCATTCATGAAAATAGGGGAAGAAATAATAACAGGATTACAACACCAAGTAAAATGTGCAGCAAAAAAATGATACGTAAATAAAACATAAACATAGAAATAACTGGTCAAAACAAACAAAATTATTTTGGAAAATAAACAATTTTTTGTAAAAACAACAAGAAGTAAACTGAAGCTAACTATCCCTTACTAACTTAAGGGTGTAGTTTGTGAGTAACATCACAAAAAACCTTTTTCAATGAGGTCAGGTTTAAGTACAAAATACACAAAAGTTTTTTCTTTTTTATTAGTTTATACAATTAAATATAAGAAATATACAAAATTGTTTTTGATTCAACAAAATAACCCAAAAAGGTTATATGACAGGCTGAGATAGTTTACGATGCCTTCCGCTAAAGGATGTATGTTGCCACGTCGACTGTAAACATGTGCAAATGCACCTGAAGTCGAAATGTGGAGACAGATGGCGTTTTGGTGTTGTAGAAGTAAATGGAAACCACCTTCCTCAGGTATTTTAGTCTTAGAATCCAGCCCCTAGAAGAATACAACGAAATAAGATGCCTTTATAGGTTATGATTTCATTAGACACTAAATGGTTCAAAAAAAGGTATTTCGATGTGAGAGGTAGAAGAGGGGTAATACCAAAACATGGTATAAAGCATCAGGCTAACACTCACCCGCACCAGGCAATGAGTGACCTCCATTAAACATTCCAAATTTCATACAAGATAGATTCCCTAAAGTCACCAAGTGAGTGTGTATGGGAGAAACACTAATGTGTCACTAAGGGAAATGAAAAGAGTCATAGACACTTTTAGGTGATACCCCTTATAGAAATGTGAGGAACCTGATACAGATAAAGAAATAAAAAAGTAATATTATATACACTTGTGAGGTACCCAGATGGGTAGCATAAAGGTCGATTCATACCTAAATTGTCAAGCCCGAAGGTATACTGGGAAGACTTGTAATTAACAGAATACTATAACTCAGAAGTGACTCTGCGTCATGCCGATTTACAAGATGGAGCGGCACATCTAGATAAAAATGAAAAACATAAAAGCTTAATAAGCAATGTGCTTTTACTGAGTAGAGAAATAGGTCACAGAGGCTCATCCAATTAATCAACTAACAAACCTGGATTGAATGGTATAAGTGCGTTCTCTGAGATCAACACAGGAAAACACTGGAAACAGATTTGTAGTAGCTCGATCCCACCGTGTGTAAACAATTTACAGAAAAACACATCTAAGAATAAACAGAAAGCATAAATGCTTACTGAAAAAATTGCGCTTGTAAAAATTCATCAATCACAAAAAATCACAAAAATACGTGCCATAGAATCACAAGAAGATCTGCACTATGTAAGCACATAGCATGAAAACATCACCAGGGATTGCTGAAAACCGATTTGTTTATCGCACGGACATACTGCATGAAAACTAGGAGATGCGAACCATGTTATAACTACATGGACCCGTTCGAGTGCACGTAGGCATCCAGGAGAGGGACACAAGTGCTGTATAGAACATATATATGGCTTTGTTTATCCGCGTGGCATTCACAGGCGGGCGCGTATTATAAACGGTCTGGCCCATTCCCGCAGCATAGCACCAAACGAGTACAGGCCTTGTCAGAGACTGCAAGGACCAATACGAGTACCCGTGAAGGTCAAAAGAATTGGCAGGGGCTATTTAACACATTGAAATAGCTGTACTTACTATCATGGCACCCGCAGGCAAACGCAGGTAACAGGCGATCTAGCTGCTCCTCGCCGGTGTCAATGGAGCACACAAATACATTGTTTGCTGTTCCGGGGGAGTGGTCAAGCATGAAGATACGTGTGTAAAGAAAGAGGACTACGGGAGTTCTTAGTGCTTTCTCAGATGCAAAGATATGTTACTGGGGCACTGAAACCAACACATATGAAGACAGTATACCGTAATGCAGAACCAAATAAGAAAAAGCACAAATGAACGTAATTTAAAGTGGAATCTAATGGGCCAGACCGTTTATAATACGCGTCCGCCTGTGAATGCCACGCGGATAAACAAAGCCATATATATATGCTCTATACAGCACTTGTGTCCCTCTCCTGGATCCCTAGGTGCACTCGAACGGGTCCATGTAGTTATAACATGATTCGCATCTCCTATTTTTCATGCAGTATGTCCGTGTCTTGAACACATCAGCTACAAAACTCCTCCATACAGGAACCTTAAACCACATGAAATGAGATTAATCAGGGACCTGTTTAGTGATAAAAGTATCACCATCCGTCCGGCAGACAAGGGGGGAGCTCTAGTCATCCAGAATACAACTGACTATGATGCCGAGTGTATTAGACAGCTCCAAGATCATACCACATATACCACTTTAGACCATGACCCAACCCTCTCTATTCAACAGAACTTGAAGAGCCTTTTGGCTAAAGCACTAGAATTGGAATGGATCAATGAACATACACAAAGGTTTCTTTACAAAAGTCATCTGAGAATACCAAATTTCTACACGCTGCCGAAGATCCATAAGGACTTCTTCCTACAGCCTCTAATCCAGAAAACATGTACTTACACTCGGGATACCACCCATTTCCTTCAAAAACTCAACTCCTTGACACCTTTACAAGACGATTTGATGTTCACAATTGACGTGAAGAGTCTCTACACCTCTATACCTCATGACCTAGGGATAGAAGCTGTGGAATGGATTTTGCTTGAAGCTCCTGAAATACGTGCCCAGAAGGAATTTATACTGGTCCTTCTACAATTTATTGCAGAAAACTCTTATTTTCAGTATGGCAATCAGTTCTACTTACAAATTGCAGGGACTTCAATGGGGGCCACTATGGCACCCTCATACGCCAATAGTTTCATGCACAAATTTGAGACTGACCATGTATTGAAGAGACAAGCATGGAATAAGGACATTCGGATATGGACAAGATACATAGATGATATCTTTGGAGTTTGGAAGGGGACCAAAGAGTCTTTTGAGATATTTTTTGAATATCTTAACAGCATTGACCAAAGGATACAATTCACTAAGGAAACTTCATATGACACCATAACTTTCCTAGATGTCCAGGTCAGAAAGCAAGCCAACAGCTACAGTACTTCTCTGTTTCGGAAAATCACTGATCGAAATAATCTCTTGCATCGCCTTAGTTTTCATCAGCCAAGTTTGCTCAAAAACCTGCCATACAGTCAGCTACTACGGGTAAAGAAGATAGTGAGTGATCCTGAAGACTGTAAAATGCAACAGATGGAGATGAAGGAGAAATTTCTGGCCCGTGGATACAAGCAGGATGAGCTTGATTTAGCATCTGACAAGGTCAATGCTCTGTCACGAGGGACTCTATTATCAGTACAGAACCTCAAGGAAAGGAGAGAATTGAAGTCACCAGTATACGTCTCAAAATTTTCAACTCAAAGTCATAAAATCAAGAAAACTATTATGAAACACTGGGAGATATTCAAAAATGACAGAGTACAGAATCTGTTTAATGAGAAACCCTTTTTGCATATCAACGTAGTAGGAACCTGAGGGACGAATTGGTGCAAACTAAACCAGCAATAAAAGGACCTACAACCCAACGTACTGGTACATTCCCTTGCCTCCATTGTGTGAATTGCAACTTCGTTATCAAAGGCAACATCATCAACCATCCGAGACAGGACAGAAGATTCTGCTGAAGACATTTGGGACTTGTGACAGTGGTAACATAATTTATGGGATCAAGTGCGCATGTGGGAAATTCTATGTTGGACAATCGACAAGAACAGCCAAACTTAGGTGGAGTGAGCATCGGTCCTGTATCCGTAATGCGAATACCAATTCAGCTGTGGCACGACATTGGGTGGCTAATGGACATAATGTGACACAGATAAGATTTGTGATTTTAGAAGTACTTACCAAGAACAGTCCTCATGAGGATCTAAGCCAACGTCTAAATCGCAGAGAAACTTACTGGATAGACAGGCTTGGCAGTTTGGTACCTAATGGACTAAATGAGGAGATTAATTTTCATTGTTTTCTCTGATTGTATGTTATTTCTGTTTGGATGGACCTGCTTAGAATTACATCCATGTACTAGTGGTACCATGATTTACATATAACTATTGTTAACACAATCTTACAAATATGGTTGGTATTTTGAAATTTTACGGACAATGTGGATTTATAACACTCCCCATAGATGTGATTCGCATGCTGCATATCCTGGATTTTTATCCAGGACCCAAGGTGCCGTCTTGATGACGACACCACTGGCAGCATCTTTCTATATATCTACGATTTGATGCATGATGTGAAATATTGACATAGCTATATCCTCTTTCATAATTCTTTGTACACTTTGTATATTCTGTTCTGTCCCTCCTACATGTGCTACTATCTTCTTTGTTACATTACCCAGAATTGTGGCGTCGAGTATTTCTTCACTTTCTATGATTTTCACTTACTTCTATTTTATTTTCTAAATAGGTTTATTAATCTTGGTATGAGCCTATTAGTCTCCAAAAATAGTTCAATCGTTCTTATTCAATTCTATTGGCTTGATTGCAGCCTTGACACTTGCATCGCGCCCTCTAGCGAGGAGCCGCGATCACGTGTCATATTTAGCTAGGTTGCTAAGTAACACTCCGATGCAGCGTGGTCAGTCTGCTACTGGCAGACATAGAGAGAACAGCTCCGCTATACTCTCTGTGACGGTAAGCTTATTCTTTATACTTTACCAGGAACGTTGTGAACCACAACGTTGTGAATCTCGTCGGATTCTAAACTAGATGCGTCTATGTTTACAGAGACTGCTTTGGGGAGCGGTTCGTTTTTCTGACGATATCAGCCCCTTAGTTGAGTTGCCACATTAATTTACTTCATTCAGGTAACAGACAATACACCGTTTTGTATGACCACACTTGATGAAGACATGACTTTTCACTGTCTGATTGATTTTATTCTTTTTTCAATTTCCGGTCCTCCTTCTACTTCTACTAACATTATTGCTGGGTATGTGTTTTATTACATTTTATTTTCATATGCTATTTAACTGGATGCTAATTCTATTTCGACATGTTTGCATGCATGTTTCACATAATTGTCATATCGTTGGGCTTGGAATTGGTTCATAATACTCATGGTATTGTTACTTTGGAAAATATATATGCTATGCTTATGTTGTTTAGACTTGCCCTGATGAAGGAATTTGTATTCCGAAATGCATTGGCACAATTTGAGTCTGTTGAAAGAGTGACTTGTGGCAGAACTCTTCCTCACTAAAAATTATTAGTGACTACGCATTCATTACTTTTGGATAGATAAAATCATCATTGAGAAAATAATATTATCTTTGAGTTTTTTCTAATCAACTCTTTATCTCTACACTAAGTGTCTACCAACATTGCAATTAACTAAAACCCGTATTGGGATTCAGAGAGCGGCTGTATGACTGGGTATTGCACCTGGTCTCCTGTTTCTACTGTTATTTTTGACTTGGGTGTCTCCAAGTCTTTTACAGCCGGCTACTGCACATAGTAAATTACCCCGTTATTGGGAATAGACATCAGAGACTTCATTTACCAAGTAATAAGGACATTAAGGAGATTAATGTTCCAGTGGTGCCCACTCATTTTTGCTTCCTGCTTTGTACTTAAACCTGACCTCATTAAAAAAGGTTTTTTGTGATGTTGCTCACAAACTACACCCATAAGTTAGTAAGGGATAGTTAGCTTCAGTTTACTTCTTGTTGTTTTTACAAAAAATTGTTTATTTTCCAAAATAATTTTGTTTGTTTTGACCAGTTATTTCTATGTTTTCGTTTTATTTATGTATAATGTTTTTTTGCTGCACATTTTACTTGGTGTTGTAATCCTGTTATTATTTCTTCCCCTATTTTCATGAATGATTTTGTTTGTTTACACATTTATTCTGAAAAGTATTTAACACTATGTCTGTTTTTTCAGTTTAATTTATGTTTGTCAGTTTATTAGTTTAACTACTGAGGTTATTTGTAGCCAATTATTGGCTGACTTGTCTTTTTTTCTTTTTTATATACATAATAAATTTGCAAAAAAAAGTAGGTCAGAATTTTCTGAATCATGTTTTAGGATTTTCTGATTGATGAGGTACAAGAATATGTATGAATAATTGTCTGTTTCAATCTGCCTTAGCTACCAATAAGCACTGACAGCTATTGACCTTTTTTTTCTAAATTGTATATTGCTCGGGAACACTCTTATGTTATAGTGTAGTAAAAGTGGCAGGAATTATGTTACCACAATATTTTTACTGCACCTTTTTACCCATTCAAAGATTGAAATTAGAATTGGAAAAGCAGGAGCTAAAAGAAGCTGCTGGGTATTCAGCATTAAACAGTGATTAGCACCAGCCAATTGGCAACGAGGAGCTAGTACATAGCATTCTGCAAAACTAACTTCCACAGAAGATGAACAAATCATCCTTTTGTCCATTATTTAGGATCACTTATGCTTTAAATGTCATATAGATGTGTCCTAATGTTTGTTTATAGGTTGTCCCAAATGCAAATAGATAATTTCAGATGGGTGTGTTTGTTCAGCATCAGTTGGCCTGGGGAGCCCAAAGTAGATGCTGGTCGCTGTTTGTATCAAGCTAAGCAGGATCTTGTAGGCTGCAAGCAGGAGCTAAATAGCTTCCAGCTAGGGGTGGGTGAAATGTTCATCCGCCAAGTGAAAAGTGTGGAATCCGCACTGGAATCCGCGTCCGAGTCTTCTGCAAAATCAGCATTATGGTTCCGCCACCACCGAAATTTCACCCGGTTTCGCACAGAGCGTGGTGTTTCAAGTTTTTCATCCATGCTAGTTCGTGCAGCAGCACGAGAAACTTCATGCAGATTTTTCAGAACCTTGTTAGTTTCATCCTGCAACATGATAAACTTTGTATGGGTCTTTTTACGAACTGTGCTAGGTTCGTGACACGAATAGCTTCATGCAGCTCTTTTTTCAATCCATGCAAGTTTCGTGCAGCGGGACGAGAAACTTTGTACTGGTCTTTTTTTGATCTGCAGTAGTTCTGGGCAGTGGCACGAGAAACTTTTCACATTTTTTTCGAACCATGCTAGAACCGTGCAGCACGAGAAACGTCACGCAGCTTTTTGTCTGATTCATGGTAAATTTTACACAGTGGCATGAGAAACATGGTGCAGGTCTTTTTCAATATGTGCTAGGTTCGTGCAGTGGCACAAGAAAGTTGGTGCAGCTTTTTGTTCAATTGATGCTCGGTTCACGCAGTGACACAAGCAACTTTATTCCACTCTTTTACGATTCGTGCTAGGTTTGTGCAGTAGCACAAGAAAGTTCACACAACTTGTTTTAGTTCCTGTGCCTAAAGAAGAAAGTTCACACCACTCTTTTTGATACAGTGGGGTGATGGAACGGCGGATTGCAGCAAAATGGACTAAATCTTACAGATTTCGCTTCTGCAGCTGGTGGAACGGAATGTAACAATTTCGCCCAGCCCAACTATTAGCTCCCCTCAATTTCAAACCTTTCATAATGACCTCTATAGTCTGCTGCCTGAATTACAAACTATAAAGCCAGAAAATCAGATCTAAAATACCAGCTTCTCCACTTAACGAAAGTATGTTATCCTGGTCAAATCTGTTTATCATCACTGTACTTTATTTTCCTTTACCGACAAAATTGTTATTTTCATGAAGTGTTTCTTTTAGGTATGCACTACACAGAGACTCAGAGATGCCTGCCGTAAAAGACGGCAGTGTGCAATATAAAGTATATTGGCCATTTAAATATTGCATTCCGAATGCTGAAGAGTGCTCTTATGTTACTAAGAGCTACACCAATTTTGAGCCAGGGTTCTGGAACGAGGAAGCTGAAGGGAGCAATGAAGATCCATTAATGTGAAAAGCACAATACGCGCTATAGTCGTTATGAGTATTTGATAGGTGCCGGGACATTTAAAAACCACATTCAACATGACTGGAAGAGATGCTACCTTGAGGAGTCCAGTGAACTGAGAACGCAGAGAGGGAAGGAAAGCGAGAGGGAGATCTGAGAAAGAGGACCTCCTGGACATGCTGCCTGAAGCAACCTTCAGTGCAAGCTCTGGCTTGTCTGTGGCCATGAAATGATATCCGAGCACGAAAAGAGACAGCTAGGCCCATAAAACCCAGACATGGGAGGAGAGCTGAGTGAGAAGAAAGCGGCAGAGACAGCTGGGCCTTAGAACCCAGACGTGGGATGGAAAGACAAGCTAGAAGGAAGTAGCAGAGACAGCCACGAACAATAACCCAGATGTGGGTGAAGAGCAGACCGAGCAGTAAATGGTAGAGAAGCCACTGATCACACAGAAGGCACCCAAATGCCACTGAACAGACCGGAGGAAGCACCTCTACCTGAGTGCCGCACACCAGAAAAACAGATATGCTGGCGAGAGATGGGTGCTGATGGTCCGGGAGGTCACAGGAAGCCCTGAGCGAACAAGAATAATGAGTCAAGGGACCCCAGGGGAGAAACCAACCAAATAAAACACACCAAGTGAACATTAAGTTTAGAACCCACCACTAAGTATGTTTGTGAACATTATATGAAGCAGTTCTGGCAGGAGAACATACCAGGCAAAGTCCAGTTTGTGAATCAAGTATATAAAGTGAGCTGTACGAAAAGCCCTAGCAGCAGAGTATACCATGCAAAGTCAAGTTTGTGAATTAAGTGCATAACGTGAACTAAACAAGAAAAGCCCTGGCAAGAGAGTACACCAAGCCAAGTCTTTGAATTAAGTCACAGTGAATGTGGAGCAGAAACAGGCAAGGGAGTGCACCAGGTATCCCATAAAGCGGGACTTGCATCCAAGTTGCGTAATATTTAATTGTTTGTTGACCAAAGAACCCCAAGGAAGATTCATGCCCTTAAGAGTTTGGAAGTTTCTTGAACAGACCTGTGAAGGGAGAACATTTCCCCAAACATGAACTGCAACACCAAGAGGAGGGGGATATACTCTGGGGCTATATAGAACTTGTGTTAGTTTGTTGATCTTGAATAGAGTTCTGGGGAAGGGAACATTCCCTGGAACTGTGAACATTATCCGTTAGGAACGTTTGTGTTGGAATTACATCTTTCTTTGAACATTGCCAAGGACATTACCCCTTCACACTTTAGAGTTACTTTAGAATGTGAGGGCTCGAAAGGGATTTTGGAAACAGCACGCTTTATTTTAGACATCTTGACATAGGACAGACACTTAATTTTGTTTGAGGTACGGAAAATACTGTCCAGTGTATGGACAGTGAGGCATTTTTCAACCACCACTGCCCTGCATTTGTGTTAATAAAAGTTTATAACCCAAAAATGAGTGCTGTGTGCCCACGTCTCATTCCTGATTCTTCACAGGGTGGAGAAGAGATTGCAGGAGGGAAAAGACTAGTGGTGTGGGCTAAAGCAAGAGAAGCGATGTCTGAGGGAATGCATGAGAGAGACTAGGAAGAATGCAGAAATAGAGCAGAGGGAGAGGAGGTACTGCAGGAAACAAGCAGATCTGCATTGAGGGACTGGAGGGAGAGAAAAAGACTGCAATAAGACGTGCAAAACTGCAGGGAGAGGTAGACTGCATTGAGAGAAGCGACACTGCAATTAGAGAGAGATACAACATCAAAGAAAGAGGAGACACATTACAAATAGGATAAATCTGCTTGGGGGATAGAAAAAAGAGTGCAGTGCGTAAGTAGAAACTGCAGGGAGAGATGGAGAAGTGCAAGGAAAAGGGAAGCCTGCAGAGCAAGTGGGGGATACAATGGCAAAAGAAAACGAACTGCAGGAAACGTGACATGAAACGCAATGGAAAGGGAAAATACAGGGCCAGAGGAGAGAATTAGAGAGAATGAGTGGATAGGTTGCATGGAGAGAGAACAGGCTAGAGCCAGGGAGTGACTGTAGGCTGGGACAGAGGAGAAAGACTACAGGGAGATGGTATACATTGAAGAGAGAAGCGTTATGAACAGACCCACCAGATGAAGCACAAGTAATGGTGATAGGGCGGGACAGGTGCCTGAGCAGTACCATACATCACCAAACTGGAAGAGTAGTAGTCTACTGTCAGGCCGAAACTCTTTTCAGGAACCTAATGGGGCTGGACTTTGTCTTTCTCAGAGACACTGTGAAGAATTGCCATCTGTCAAGGGTGCAAAGCACTGGCGTTTTACATTTGTATTAATACATAAAATGATGCAGGTAATTTCATCTCCAAAATGTAATCTGCTAACTAGACTCCGCCTCGTCGCTGACTCCATGCCAAAAGCATAGTGTACTTGTGCCCTGCTGCGTCAATAGCCAGATCTGCAATGTCCGCTCCACTCATGGTGTAGAGCAGGTTCAAAGGTCACAAGGTGCTGTGGAGAGTCAGAAGAAGGATGGTGACAAATTATTGACATTTCTACATGTTTGTTTATTAAATGGTAATAAATTGGCCTAACTGTCATGAATGTGCTTCCTGACACTAAACGTCATTTTCCCACTAGACCTGCGGCTTTCTATAGTCAGTTATTGCCAGGACGTTTGTGGCAGCCTAGAGGGTCTTCCAGATATGGCCCACGATAGATTAATACCTATCAGTAACTAGGTAGAACATTCCTTTTCAAGATGGCGACATTTATAGCATAGAGCCATGCCGATACAAAAATGGGTGCCATGTCAACCCTCTGACCTTCTCTTACCCATGAGTGCTATAGAACCTTGTTTCCAGGTTAGGGTTATTTATAGGCATGGAGACAAGAGCCCGTGTCTTGCAATCTGGAAAGCTACGATTCTGATGGACACCAGAGAAATCCAGAAACGACGTGCACCCAATGCCGGAAACCTAGGTACTTAGCCAGGTATTTAGTTCATAATCACGAGTGCGACTCGAACAGAACTTTAGTATTGTTATATCCTGTGTGAACAGCGCCACCGCCAGAATGCATGGTTCCAGTCCACTGTTTTAGCTATCCTAGCGCCTTGGTTTTTTCTCTTATGAACCCGTTCCTCCCACAGTTATTCCTGCTGCAGTTCTGGCGCCAGTGCGCCACCGCCATATTCCCCTGAGGAGAGCGGGTACTAGGCTCAGGTTGTGTCCAAGCAACCAGCCACACAATCAAACCTGCCTAAACTGAAGTAGATTCTTTACGTTATCACAAACTGTTTGATTACGGGCATTAAGCATAAGCCTTCCGAAGATTGTGGATCATCAATACTTGGAAGGGTCATTCACAAAGCGGACTGACCATCCACAACAGGCCCTATTCTGTACATGAGAGGTCCTAAGTTTCTGGGGGAACAGACTGCTCGGGAGTAATTCTTTCATTTCTCGCCCCCTGTTACTTAGATTCCGGTTCTCCAGAGAAGATCCGGTTCCTCCGAAAAGTTTGCCCAGTTGAACCCTCACCATTACAAGGGGATCAGAAACCTCCACTAATTCATCATCCATAACCTTTCACACCCAGGCAAGGTTCAGAGAGATAGGGTTTCTGGATTACATTTACCAGAGCCCTCTTTTGTTTGGGTCCGACTCAGGTGTACACTCTTCATGGTTCCTGAGAGAAGGTGAGTATTGGGATCGGACACTAACTTTCCCTATTGCTATATGGGTGTACCCTGCCTATGTAAATAACTAAGATACAAGTCTGTCGTCAGGAAGCCATAAAAATGAAAAGGCTGCCCAACCCACCATAAAGCCGCCGTGGTCGAGCCACCACTGTCTTCTGCTTGGTTTCTCTCTCCTTCTTTTGGATGCTGCGCATCCGCTGATTTGCTCTCACTCTCAAAGCTGTTCCAAAACCCGTGGGCTCTGCAGCTGTCCTTAGCTCCGATTCTCTCAGGTTTCTATGCTGACAGGTGGCTTCCCCTGCCTGCGAAAACGCCTCTCCTTTGCCTTGCCTCACCATGTGTGCCTCATTCTGTCTCCTCATATCAGGTAAATGGAGATTTCTGATTAGCGAGACAGAATTTATTTCTTGGTTGAAACAGTATAGTCCAGTTTTGTCTTCAGAAAATTCTCTGGATTTTACACTGTTCTTTACCACAGCTGGTCCCATGCATGCAATCATGAGGTTTGTCTTATGGAGTTCCTCACAGGAATGGGAGTCCTTGTCCCCAAAGGAGGAACCTCTCCCAGTGAGGGCCCACTTGCCCAGACCCTTAGGGATCATCTCCCAAGGCTTCCCCCTGGGGAGATGGACGAATCCCCTCGATTTGTCACAGTGCTCACTCAACAGCCACAGTGACAGCTAGGTCTCTGCAGCGAAGGGGCAGCATTTAAAATATGATCCCTCTACCAAAGCTACGATGCTCATAAGTAAACCCATGCTGGTTGCAGGGTAAACTTTAAAATAAAGCTAAGCCTGAGTTTAGGCATAGTGCATTGTGTTACTTATTAACATGGCTGCCACATCCCAATCGATATCACACATGTCAGCTCCTATCAGTCAGATCTGCTGATGTGTATTCTGGTCAGACGGGTTGATACTGCCAACTGGCAGATCTGAAACACAGAAGACCAAGCCTCCTCTTTCATTCCTTTGTGAGGACCTATAAAACACTCCTCCAGAGACAGCCACACAGCAGACAGCTGTCCTAGGACCAGGCAACAAAGGAACATACCCATTCAAAAGTAGTAGCCTCACACTAGGGTGCTGCATCTCCAAAGGGCCTTTGTCTTTAGTCAGAAGGGAAGGGGATGGGACTAGAACAGGCGGGAGGGCTCTGATCACTAGGACGAGACTTCCAGCATTTTGTTTCCCTCAGTCCTTGTTTTGCTTTCCCGTTCTCTCCACTTCCTCTGCAGCAAGGCATTTTGGGTGCGACATCAGAAGGGTGAAGTCTACTCCATACAGCAGCAGGCATTGGCCCACTAAAGCAGGCTATCTTTAAACCAATCACCTAAGGAATGTGACCTAAAAATAAGGGGTCACCCACCCAGTCAGAAGATTCCTTCAGATCCCCTCAGATCCTTAAAGGCTGCAGATACACTCTTCAATTGGGAAAGTTGTACTTTCCAAAGCCCTCAGCATGAGGTTATGAAGGAGCTGGTCAAGGTAGAAGGAGGATTTGTCCCTACCAACTCCCAAAGCACATTAGGAGTGACCTTTTACAGTGGATCAGGACCAGCCAACTCTTCACTGGACTCTCCTGAGCTGGGTGAGCAGACCCTGAATGGAAACATCCTGTCATCTAGTCCTCCTGAGTGGGCCTCACAGCAACCAGAGGCCCCATCTAATTTTGAGGAATTGGACCATCTGCATGGTGGGAGTGCGCTGACCTGGGTTTTTTGGAAAATGTAATTAAATGGAATGATGGTAGACCAACCTCAGGAAAATGAGTGGAGCTAATCCCCACAAATTTCCCTATGCTCACACCACGGTGAATGCATAGACCCATGTACACTGGCTTGGGCACAGCCCTCTCTTGTCATATTTAGTTGGAGTGCATAATGTCATCTCGAAGTAGAGGGAGGACCAACTTCCCCCTGCTATGGTCAGCCTGATTAACTAACAAAGGAACTACTCTGTTCTTTTGTTGGGCCCTGCAGCTGGTGTCAGAGATTAACATACTGATAGAGGGTACTTCAAACAGGCCCACATGGGGCCTGGCTGCAGAGGCTGACAAAACAGACAGGAAACCCAACATTCTTTCAATTGTAACTATGTCACCCTGAAGCCAGCTCACGCCCTCAGTATCAATGATGGTGAACTGTCATGTCAGGGCCGGTTTACAGTAGGACACCCCGCTAGGGGCACCCCATTCATATGGTGCAAGAATGTGGTTTGCAGGAGCCTGAGAGTCTGGTCTCGCCGCAGCTTTACGGGAGAACCGCCGCTTTAATAGGGTCCACACAGGCAGGACTATTAACCAGAGAGTCTCCTTGATCACAACAGGCAGGAAGATGGTTGGGACTAAGTATCACAAGGGAGTGTGCCCAGAGCTCTTTCTGGTGAGAGAAGGTTTCAGCCATTTTAGTTCTGGGGCACACTGTGAGGGGGCAGAAATGCGAGACGGACACAAAAGTATAGATTTATCAAAGTTTTCCATTTATTAAATGAAAAGGGGTGAGATAAAGGCCTATCTTTCCCTATACTAACGAGGATGACTCTACCTAGCCAACTAAACTAAAGAAGGATGACCTAGTGTCCAAAAAGATTCTGACCCGGACACTAATACATGCAACAAAATAACTCACTGTTCAATTCAACACCACAGTGTAAAAGTTTAAATGTATACGTGTTAGAGAGTACTCCTTGTGACCAGGGTTGTGTTCCCTTCCCCTGGCTCAATGCAGGAACACTCATGGCAAAGTTCTGATTCAACAAATTTATATTCAGTTTAACACAAACATTCTTTTCCTCTCAATATGACCTTCCCTCGGATAAAGTAAATGGCCCTCATTCCGAGTTTGGAGGTAACTATGGAGCTATTAGCTCCATGGTTGCCTCCCAACTCGTCCCAAATCCGGCCTGGTGAATGGAGTAATTACTGGTCCATTTCAAGGTTGGCGGGACCGGTAATTCCCCATTCACCAGGGCCCTTCCCCATTATGGGGGATGGGGAAGGAGGTAATTACGGTACCGTAAATTACGGTACCGTAAAAAAAAGGAGATTTTCCTCTAGAAAACAATGAAATTCCAACATATATGCAAAAACATCTGAATCTACAATAGAGGATAGAGATGATGAGATTTAGATTTGACTTAGTACCAACTAGAGCTGTTAAAGCTGGATGGGATGAAGATAAGAAAGTAAATAAATGTATAAAGAGCCAGAAACAACTAAAGCATGTAATGCTTGAATATAAAAAGCTCATCAGATTTTATGAGATCATTTAAAGACTCAATCAAGAAACTATGTGGGCGATAATGTGTAATGCACAACATAACTCTGAATATACAGATTATTGGATATTTGGTAAAAATAGGAATTATCGAGCCTTAAAAAATGTGTCAGGCTTAATGATAATAGAGAGTTGCATATAAAGAATGGCTCATGTATTGCCTGAAGTGAAATAAATATGGCATGGATGAAAGTAGAACTTATGTTCTAAAAGCAGAAACAGTAAATGGCATGATTTAGTATTATTTTGATTATTGTAATTTATTAATTTATTTGCATTTTCAAAGCGCTCACACAGCCCACGGGCATCGAGGCGCTGTTACAAGAATAGTTCGTTTTTTAGTTGCGGAATTGTTTTTTTTGTTGTTGTCTTAGTTGCGTATTTATAACGCGCTTAAATACCCAGAGGTTTCTAAGCACGGACCGGGGACCAAACCTGTGTTGCTTTGTGTTGTCTTGCTTCCAAGGTGAGCACGTTGCCATTGAGCTAACCCCCAGGACGTAATATATATTGTAGATTTGTTTGTTTGCATTTTTTTTAATTTTGATTTTATGGATGAAATGATATTTGTAAGTTGTATTTCAACTAAATCAAATTTTAAAAAAGTTCATAAAAACCAAGAAATTATTTATCTTTAGGATATAAAGCAATTATTAGCATGTCACACTTTTTATTCCAACTGAATACTTTTGTGAGGATAGCAGAATACTTTCTTCTTGTAAAGCAACCGTTTGCCAACATGATTATAGTGGTAACACTTTCTTTCTACCAAACCTCTTGCGACAAACATATTGTTTTAAAACATCTTCTTCTTTCCTGGACCACTCACCTGCCAGGACTAATTACGATTGATCTCTTTCCTAGTTTACTTGCCCGCCAGAATAAAAACTCCTACAACTTCAATTGTTCTTGGTGGCAAAATTTGTTGAACAATGACTGCTTTTTTTTATAGCAAAACAAAAGAGTTGATGGCTGGAAGGTTTAGAATAAATCTTGACCTCTGGCATTGCTCTGGGCAACCCTCCAGACCATCGTTCTTCGCCTGCCAAGCCATTACAAAAGGGGAAAAACCATATGCAAATCAGGCTTGGTCCCACCCCCAAAGGGGTAGTCCAGCCCGAACTGCTAGGTCACATCCCTTTTGCACGAGACCACAAGCATCCCCAGACATGTTTCAGCCTTGTTGGGCGTCATCAGTGAGGAGTAGCTTGGGTCTCTAGGCCCAGCAGGCAAGGGACCCACGTCTGGGCATACCCTTCCCACTCGGGGTGACAATAGCAAAACAAAAGAGTTGATGGCTGGAAGGTTTAGAATAAATCTTGACCTCTGGCATTGCTCTGGGCAACCCTCCAGACCATCGTTCTTCGCCTGCCAAGCCATTACAAAAGGGGAAAAACCATATGCAAATCAGGCTTGGTCCCACCCCCAAAGGGGTAGTCCAGCCCGAACTGCTAGGTCACATCCCTTTTGCACGAGACCACAAGCATCCCCAGACATGTTTCAGCCTTGTTGGGCGTCATCAGTGAGGAGTAGCTTGGGTCTCTAGGCCCAGCAGGCAAGGGACCCACGTCTGGGCATACCCTTCCCACTCGGGGTGACAATAGCAAAACAAAAGAGTTGATGGCTGGAAGGTTTAGAATAAATCTTGACCTCTGGCATTGCTCTGGGCAACCCTCCAGACCATCGTTCTTCGCCTGCCAAGCCATTACAAAAGGGGAAAAACCATATGCAAATCAGGCTTGGTCCCACCCCCAAAGGGGTAGTCCAGCCCGAACTGCTAGGTCACATCCCTTTTGCACGAGACCACAAGCATCCCCAGACATGTTTCAGCCTTGTTGGGCGTCATCAGTGAGGAGTAGCTTGGGTCTCTAGGCTCTCTCGGGGTGACAATAGCAAAACAAAAGAGTTGATGGCTGGAAGGTTTAGAATAAATCTTGACCTCTGGCATTGCTCTGCTTTTTTTTATAGTCTCTTGACTCTTGCCAATATGGGTTACAGATCTCCCCCGATTGTAATCCCATAAAAGACGAGTTGTGCCCTTAGTTTAGTTTAGTTTATTATTTTGTTTAGTGCTGCCTGGCCCTGGGGCATCCAGGCGCTTGACAAGGTTACATAGTTAAGCAGTAAGGTACACGTAGTTAAAGCAGTCATCAATACAGGTAAGGTTATTTACATAGCAGAACATGTTCGAGCAACAGAGATATATGTACAGAAGGTAAAAACATAGATGGATATCAAAAAAGAAAAAAAAGTACAAAGAGTACTCCTGGCTGACTTTGGGCATAGCTTTAGCTTTCATTGGCAAGAAGCCATGCTTTGGCTCTGTTTCTGAAGCGGTGAAAGGAGGGTTCAGCTCTGAGGATGGTGAGGAGGGAGTTCCAGAGCTTAGTTGCGAGTACGATGAAACTGGTGCCACCTGCTTTTTGTAGCTTGAACCTGGGAATGTTTAAGGTCTATGTTAAGGCTGATCTGGTTAGGCAGGATGGAATGTGGATCGAGAAGTTGTCTGAGAGGTATCTGGGTGCTTGGTTGTGTAGACACTTGTGTATGAGGGAGAGTGTTTTATATTCGATTCTTTGGGGTATGGATAACCATTGATTGGAGCGTCTAATGTTTGATATGTGATCATGTTTGGGTAGGTTCAAAGCTGATCTAAGTGATCTTGTTGATCTTGTTGCTTCTGTGCTGTTTCTTCACAACCTCTTGGCTGATGGCAATGCAGGTTATAGGTTTCCCCTAATTGATGTCCCATAAAAGTGAATTATGCCCTTGTTGCTTTTATGCTGTTTTACAGCCTCTTGGGAATGCAGTTTCCCCCAATTGGTGTCACATAAAAGGGAAATTACTCCCTGGCCACCGTTGTATTGTTTTCTAATTTCAGTATTTAAAATTGTCATTTGTTATCAAATGGCCTTCTGGGATTGCCCCAGGGTCACCTTTGGGTTAGGCCAATTTACCAGTCTTGTTTGGCGTCTCTGCTTCTTTGTCAGCTGATGAGCTGGACCTCCCGTGTCCTTCCCACTCTGCTGACAGTGTCCGAGTAACTTCAGAAGACTGCTTCTTCATTGCCCGGGGCTCCGTCAGCTCCAGTGACCCTCTGCTTCTTCTCGCTTGAATGGGAGAACGTCAGCCTTCAGCTGGCCTTCACTCTCCGATGCCCCTTCCCACTCTGCACACTCTGCACTGTTGCATGGCTTCCCTTCTTGCATTGGCATCAGCTGGCCTTCCAGTTGCTTTCATGGTGACATCGGCACTCCGGTCTGCTTCAGACACACCATCCACATCTCTCTTCAGCTACAATTCATTTCCCAATTTAAATGTCCTGCTCAGGTGTTTTCCTTGACTGCACCTTCTGGTCAACAGCACTTTGGATCCTTACTAACTCTGAGCTCCTCTTCCTAGTCCCAGTACCACAGGCATTATGGATCTTGAAG
This sequence comes from Ambystoma mexicanum, assembly GCF_040938575.1. Taxonomy (NCBI): domain Eukaryota; kingdom Metazoa; phylum Chordata; class Amphibia; order Caudata; family Ambystomatidae; genus Ambystoma; species Ambystoma mexicanum. The sequence goes on along the minus strand of NC_090921.1, from coordinate 249,007,970 downwards.
TCCATAGTGGTTTTGGTCCTTTGATATTTAGTTAGTGTAGATTGTTTTTTAAACTGAGCATTGTCAGAGTTAGGAAATGTAAAAGAGGTATGTGTTATGGTTATAGCTTTAATGCATTTTACCTGGAGATCCAATAGTGCTGGACTACAGCTATGTCAGTACTGGAGTACAGCTATGTCATAGATGATATCAACGTTCTAGATATCTGTGAGGTAAATGTTTACTTTCAGAAGTGTTCTATGTTTGTCAGTTGTTATCCTGCAGTTCATGTTGATGAAATGTTTGTACTGCAGGTCTTTCATATGTATATAACTTAATAAAGCTATTAAGGTATCACGTGTGTATCCTGGCGTAATTAACCTAACAGTACGTGTTCTGGTTAGATGACTTTTCATAACATTTACTATGGGTAGTTTCATTGGAGGGAATTGAACAATGTCAGCATGCCCTAGGTATTTGTTAATTATAAGATTCTTGCCCTCAGCAAAGGATGAATACTGTGTCTCTCCTAAAGGAGTCACCACTTCCCACTGACAGCCATCTCCTCCAATGTGATTCTTCTTCCTAATGCCTGCCCCAGGGTTAGGATCAGATAGAGGATGCCTTCTCCTGGCCACCAGGGAATGAGACTCCAGGCTGGGGTTTAGTGATGACTCTGCAATTTAGTGATGACTTCCTGTTTTCACCACTTTGCCTTTCCTGTTGCAAAGCACTCTGGTTATGACCTCACACATACAGGAGATTGTTGGTAGGGACCCCAGGATTGGTTCCTTAAGGTAAGCCTGTCCTACTGTAGAAAACCCAAGGGTCTTCCTCCTCTTTGCCGCGAGCTGAGTGGAAAGATCGGGGAAGAATGCCAAGAGAGAACAACACCATTATGCGAGAGAGGGCAATTTCTCTTTTCAACTCAGACCCGCTAAGCCTCAGAGAGGGAAATCATAAAACCGTGAGTTACAGATGACGTCTGGAGGAACAGATGTCAACGGTGCACAGATAGCACAGGCAGGGAGGCGTGCTGGCTACTGTGGTACTGTCCTTGACTCCAGAGGCAAGACCAGCTATTGTGGTCAACACAGCCGGTGAGCCAAAGGGAGCTGATAGTAAACCAATGTGTGTTGAGCCCAAAGTTGCAAGTGGCAACAGTGGATGAATGCTGGAAACTGAAACAAAGAACTTGCGTATGTTTGCTCTTTATTTGAAAGCCCAGAGAAGGGCCAGCTGCAGAGTGGGCAGAGTGGTCAGGCGCCATAAAAGTGCTCAGTCGAAGGACTCTCGCTGCCCCCTTTTGTGTCAAAAAATACAAGTACCAGAAGGCCCTAGGAAAGGGCAAAGTGAGATATCAGAGTGGTCCTACAAAGGTCACATCAAATCCTTTGTAGAATCAAAAGTCTCTGAACCATGTCAGAGAGAAATCTAGGGGAAGAGAACACCTTTCTGATAAAATTGTGAACTGTGGAAAAAGGCAAGTGTGAACCCGACAGAGGGATGCTGAAAGAAAGCTAGGAGAAAGGAACCTACGCTTTCTGATGAAAATGAGCGGATCGTAAACTGTGCTGAAATTGAATAAACTGTGTTTAAGAAAGGCAGTAGTGAACTCGCCGGAGGGAGGCCCAAGTCGACAGGTACAGCAAAGTAAAATGTAAACAGTGTGTTAAAACAGCTATATGAACCCGACGGCGGGATGCCAAGGGGAGAGCTGACTAGAGTGAATTCCATACTGTGATAAAGCAAGTTGAACTGTGTATCTGACAAGAGAGAACCCGGCCGAGGGTTGTCCACAAGAAGTAGTTGTTCAAAAGGACATTAAGACTCTAGAAAATTGCAAGCTGCAGTTGAAAGGCCGTAGTGAACCCGACGGAGGGAGGCCCAAGTAACAAGGAGGATCCGAGCCCAACAGAGGGAGATCCTAGGGGCGAACAGCCACCACCCAGGTGCAAAAACCACCAAAGGAACTGTGTTTGTCTTTATGAATCAGCAGGCCTTCTAAGGCAAGAGATTTTTGCACAAAAGAGGCTTATCCTTTGAAGGTTTTGATATAATTGAACTGGAACTGTGAACCTCATGCTAACGAGGCCCAGGAGTGTGCTGTGCTCAGAAGTCCTGCCTTGTCCAATGCTTAAAACCTGGGGAAGGGAGACCCAGCCATACCATCCTGACTTATCATTTGTGAACACTTCTTTCTTTTCTTCTGTACATTATCCCACACTCCTTTTGTAACTTAGTAGTAAGGATTAGCAATAGCTCTGTTTAGTATAGGCCCTTTTTGTTTGACAAGACGCCACTAGGATTGCCTCATTATTATTTGATGGGCGTAGCTTGCTCCCACCTTAGCTTTAGGTCTAGATTAGGCATTTTTCTCACAGTGCATACAGTTTAATAAACACCCTTGAACTGTGATCACTTGTGTCTGTCTTTACTGTTGCCACCATGTGTTCCTTACAGCAGACATTTGAAGAGTTTACACACTTGTCGTAGAAATATCTGAGTCGGTGGGTGTCTGGTAACAAAGTTGACACATTTAAAGGGATGTACAATTTAATTGTGTCTGAGCATGTCTTGATGAATTGTGAGGTTGACCTACACCAGCAATTTGTGGACAAGACTATTACAGACCCTAGGGAGCTTGCAAAGGCTGCTGACAGGTTTGTCAGTCCATCTAGAAAAAAGGCTCAGACGAGCACCACCAAACCAGAAGAGAAGTCTTTGGATAAGAAAGATAACAAGGATAGGAAGGACAAAGGTCCAACCCAGTCCTCTTTGAAGTCAGATCCCCAAAAGCATGATGGGAAGAGCCCAACTCTAGTTTAGCCGTGCACTCAGAAAAGCAGAGCGCAGGAATCTCTAACAATGGGTCGCCTATGTAGGGTCCTTCGGTTTAGAATGACAAAGTATTGGAACAGTCAACAAAGAATCTAAAGACCAGTCAGGAGCTCATGAAGCACTGGCATGACCAGAAGGCCACACTGACAATCTATTACCTTGCAACATACCTGTCAGAAAAGCAACTGATGGACTGTCGCCTTTTACTGGGACAGTTTGTCGGTCTGTTTTTGCTGACTCTAGGTCAGGCAGATTGGTGCACCCTTGATATGGACACTGGAGACAGTAAGTAGGTGAAGAGCAGGATTCACCGGATGCCTGATAAGGTGAGGGACACGATCAGAGAGGACGTTTCCAAGATGTTGGCCCTAGGAGTGATAGAGCCATCTCACAGCCCCTGGGCTAGTCCAGTGGCACTGGTCCCTAAAAAGACCAGTGGCGGGAAGACTGGAGTCCACTTTTGTGTGGACTACAGGGGCCTCAATTCTCACATGAAAGTAGACACCCATTCCTGGGGCAGATTAGCTCATGACAGGCTCGGTGTTGCCAAATACATGAGTACCACTGACCTCACAGCAGGGTACTTGCAGGTGGGCTTGACAGACGGACAGAAAGAGATAGGTCAGCATTCTCTACCCTACAAGAACATTATCAGTTCACTGTGATGCCCTTCAGAATGAAGAATGCAACTGTCACTTTTCAGAGGATGGTTAACCAGGTTTTGTCTGAACTGGAAAACGTCAATGTCACCTATTTAGACTATATTGCTGTGTTCAGCCACACCTGGGAGGATCATTTATCCCAACCGACACAAGTGCTTCAGTTGCTGAAGAATGTTCGGCTGACTATCAAGGCCATGGAGTGCCAGATATCGCAGGGCACAGTGACCTACCTAGACCAACATTTCGGTGGAGGTAAGAAACAAGTCCTAAAATACAGGCTGTGAAGGATTGGGACATCCCAACCACACAGACACAGGTGAGGGCTTTCCTAGATCTCACCCATGCCCCTGAATGATGTAACTTCCAAGAAGATGCCCAAGAAGGTAACTTGGACCTCCGCCTCTCAAATCTCCTTTCAGGATTTGAAGGATGCATTGGGCAGGGCCCCAGTTCTGAAAGTGTCAGTTTATGGTCAGGAGTTCAGTATCCAGACAGATGCCTGTGAATTTGAGATTGGAGCAGTCTTAGTGCAGCTGACCTCTTAAGAGCAGCCTGTCATCTACATTAGCAGGCGATTGGCAAAAAGGGAAAGGAACTGGATCTTTGTTGAAAAAGAAGCTTATCCGGTTGTGTGGGCAGTGAAGAAGTTGAAGCCTTACATTTTTGGGTCATACTTCATTAGCCAAACAGGCGCCCAGCATGGAAATGCAAATGGCCTCTGCTGGTACTTTTGCCTATGTGACGAACCAGACCCTCAGTAGAGTGGTGGTTCATATTTGAGGCTCGGGGGCATGTGAGAAATCCCAACATCTGCATGGTGGGCATGCGTTCTCTAAACGTGTTATTAAATGGATTGATGATAGAGCAACCTCAGGAAAATGAGTGGGGCTAATTCACACACATTGTCCTATGCTCACATCATAATAAATGCATAGACCTGTGTACTCTGGCGTGGACACAGCCTACAGGCGCAGTCCACCCGTTTCATATTTAGTTGGAATGTGACAGCCAGGAGTGCACGATGTTCTCTCCAGGAAGTGGGAGGGACAACCTTCCCTCTGCCATGGTCAGCCTGATTAACTAACAAAGGCTCCATGGAACCACCCTGCTCTTTTGTTAGGCCCTTCAGCTGGTGGCAGCGATCAACATACCAATAGAGGGTACTTCAAACAAGCCCACATGGGGCCTGGCTGCAGAGGTTAACAAAGGAGACAGGAAACCCTACAACCTTTCATATGTAACTGTGTGAACCTGAAACCAGCACCCGCCCTCAGTATAAATGACAGTGAACTGTCATGCCTGGGCCTGTTGTTTACAGTAGGCCACCCCGCTAAGGGGACCCCATTCACAAGGTATGAGAATGTGATTTGTAGGAGCCCGGGAGTCTGGTCTTGCCGCAGCTTCAAGAGAGATCTGCCGCTTTAACAGGGACCACTGTAAGGGGTCCAAAATAAGAGAGGGACACAAATGTAAAATTTGTTCAAGGTTTGTAACTTATCAAATGAAAAGAGATTGGATAAATGCCTATCTTTCCCTAGCCTAACAAGGAAGTCCGTGCCTAGCAAACTAAAACTAAAGAAAAATGACCTAGTGTCCAAAAAGTCTCTGACCCTCACGCTTTTACATACAACAAAATTATACAAGGTAAGTATGGCTAACTTTAGTACAACAAAACAATGTATAAATTCAAACCTAATGAAAGCACTCCTCCTGACCAGGGCTGGACTCCCTTCCATGGATCATTTCAGGGATACTTTGAGCACAGTTCTATTTCAACCAAGTACTATTCAAAATTACACAAAAATGTCTCTCTCAAACACTGTGTCTTTTCCCGTGACACAGCAATGTCTTTTTCAAAAATGTTTGTTCCAGTTTCAAAACCAACTGATGATTCCCACAAGATCCTTTTAGGAAAGATAAATGTCTTTCATTCATAACACGCCTTCAGAATCAGAGTAATTGTTCTTTGCAAAATGTTCAACAATTATTCACACATCAAACCTTCTTCAAATGAACTACTTTTGTCAGAATAGCACTTCAACCTCTCTTGATGAGGCCACAGCTTGTCAAACAAATGATTAGGTAAATACGTTTTTTGATTCAACAAAGGTCTTTCCACCACACCTCTTTGCCACAATTAAATTTCATCAAACTATTTTCTTCTTTCCTGGTCTACTCACCTGCCAGGAATAATTACTATAATCCCTTACCTTTCCTGGTAAACTCACCTGCCAGGAAGAAAAGTACTAGGGCAATATTGATTGCAAGATTCTCCACACCAATCTAGATTGGAAGGAGGAGTGAACAAACACTGTCTTTCCATATGTTCTTTTGACTCTTGGTAATGTGTGTTCTAGTTTTCCCCAACCTGATAACTCAATATAGAAGAATCCTTTTCAAAGGGTCTCTGAAATTTTTCTTGACAACCTATTGACTGTTAGCAGTTTGTGTTACAAGGTTCTCTGAATTCATATCCCAAAAAGGGAGAGGTGCAGCCATGTCACCTCTGTATTTTTTTCACAGTCCTTTGGCTGGTGGCAATGCAGGATATAAGCTTTCCCCAGTGTATATCTCCAAAAAGTGGATTTATGCCTTTGCTGGTCTATTGTGTTATTCTTACATCCTCTTGGCTGTTGGTAATGCTGGTTATACGCTTTCCTCAATGGTATTCCCCTATAAGGGAATTTACATTCTTGCCACTTCTGCTCTGTTGCTTAAAATATTACTTTTTCAAAGTTACCAGATTTCTGTTTTGCTTCATAAATTGTTTGGTATTTAAAACAGTTACTAGCTTTCTCATGTGGAGTGCCCTGGGTCAGCGTTTGCAGTTAACCAACTCTCACAGTCAGGTACTGTGGCGGACCTATGTCATCCTGCCCGCTTTCCTGCATCCGTGTAACCTCGGTAAGCAGTGCGTCTGTCTTCTGGAGCTCTGACAGCTCCGTTGTTCTAACGAGGCTCCACTGACATGCCGTGAGCTGTATTGGGAGCACATCTCTTCATCAGCTGGGTTTGTTCTTGGCATGCCGCTTCCTACTGCACTTACTCTGCATTTCTGCTCACCTTCACCCTGCGTGATGGCTTTTACTGGCGTTCTTCTCTCTGTGGCTGCTCCTGCACCTCGGACAGGGTCGGCTTCCACAGCTATGCCTTCTGCACAGCCTTCACCAGTTCCTTTGCCTTCTTCCTCTCCATCGCCTTCCGGCAGCTGTCCTTCATTTTGGGATTTAAATGTCCCGCTCAGGTGCCTAGGTCTGTAACAACTAGCCTGCACCTTTTGGATAACATCACTTTGAATCCTCATTGCCTCTGGGTCCTTCTTCCTCGTCCCAGTACAATAAGGATTATGGTTACTGAAGTCCAAATGAGATTGTGCAAGATTAGTTTATTTTTTTACTTTGTCAGTTTTAACTGTTTTAGGTACTAAGAATTATTAGAGACAAGGGAGATTGTGAAAAGGGTTTGTGATTCCCCCTTGGAGCCAGGACTTCTACTTAAGGAAGAACTAGTTCAATTCAAGGATTGCACTTTTAGTTCTTGAACCCTTAAGGCAACAGCCTTATTCTATTTAGATGATTTGGCATTCTAGGTTCTTTGGGCAGTTATATGGGAGGGACTTATACATCAATAACATGCCATTAGATATCTGAGAATGATTTGACTTTCATCCTCAGAAGAAGATGAATACTGCGTCTCTTCAAGCGGAGTCACCAATTCCCCCAGATAAGTGTCACCTGCCATTTAATCCTCCCCCAGGGTTAGGATCAGGTGGCGGATGCCTTCCCCTGGCGACATGGGAGGTGACTTTAGGCTTGGGCTTGGTTAAGTCTTTGCAGGCTTCAATCACACCACACAGGGAGGGCCGATTACAAGAGAGACTCTATGATCACAACAGGCAGGAATATGGATGGGTCTTAGTATCACAAGAGAGTGTGCCCAGAGCTCTTTCTGTTGAGAGAAGGTTGCAGCCATTTTAGTTCTGGGGAACACCTTGTTCCTGTTTTCACCACTTTACCTTTCCGGTTGCAAAGCACTCTGGTTATGACCTCATGCATACAGACGATTGTTGGTACGGACCTGTGAGGAACTCATGGTGGCAACAGTAAAGACAGACACAAGTGGTCACAGTTCTAGGGAGTTTATTGAACAATGGTTGCAGGGTGGAAAAACGCCTAAACTAAACCTAAATCTAAGATGGGAGCAAGATAGTGGCGTTGTGTCAAAATAAAAGGGTCTATGCTAAAAAACCTAGTGCCAAACCTTACAACTAATACAAAAAGGGTGTGGGATAGTTCTCAAGAAAAGAAAGAAGTGTTCTCAAATAATATGTCATGATGAGGTAGCCTGGGTCTCCCTTCCGCACGTTTTGAGCACAGGGTAACGTGGAATCTTGGAGCACAGTACAGTCTCTGGCTTTTCAAGTATGAAACGACAGTTCTAATGTCAGCTCTCAGGACCGTTGATGGCCAAGTCTGGTTTCGTTGAACGTCTCTTGCATTCGAGGACCAGACGTATTCAAACAACAAAACAAATAAAGAGTCTCTTTTCCATAGGCTTTGGGTGACGACTTTCACCCTGTGATTCGCCTCTTCTGGGTGCAAATCCCTAGAAAGTTCTTTAATGATATCGAGACCCCAGATATCTATGTTCTCTCGCTTTCGATTGGTCTCTCAGGTTCCAAAAATAAAGTTCCTTTAACATATGAAAGTTTGTTTCCAATGTTCACTGGGTGATGGATTCACCCCTGATTCCCCTTCTTGTGGGCACTGACCATTCTTCTCACTTCTTTACCACAGTTTCGAGTAGGGTGATGGTTTTACCCCTAAGCACCCCACTTCTGGGCGCTGACCGTTCTCAATTGTTTACCACAGTTTCACGAAGGGTGATGGCTTTTAACCCTGGGTCCCTGTCTTCTGGTCACTGACCCTTCGCAATCTCATCCGGATCTCCCCCGGTCAGGTTCAGACCGTTCTCTTCTCTTTAGCGGGTTTCATTTCCCTTGGTTTGTCAATGTCCTTTCAAACAGTTCATAGTAGACATCCCTCGGCCGGGTTCACCTCTGTCATCACACTGCTTCTCGAAACTTTAGTCTTTGCCCCTCTCATCAGCATCCCTCAGTTGGGTTTACTCTCACCAACCTCACATTCACAAATGGTTACAGGATTCACTTCCGTTGCTTTCTCATGTGGCGGGATTCAGTTCTCTTGCTGTCACTCAATTTGTAAATCAAAGTCTTTTGATTGTGCAGGAATTTTACTAGACCTCCTGTATGACCACTTTGACCTCTTTCGGTGACTCTCCTACGGCCTTCGGGTACCCGTCGCTCACACAGGGATCGACCAGAGTCTCTCGAGTTAGCATCCACGTGGTGCCGATTTCCCTCTGCAGCAGGTCTCCCCTTTAACACTTGTTACAATTCTTTCACAGTTCATTGAACTTGGTTCAAGTTTGCCACTTTGCGATTCTCAAGCAACACAGCCTGGTTCTCATCGGTTTTCCCCTCAACTCACCGGCTGTGTTGAACCGCTTGGCTTTCCTCTTTATTGAAGTCAAGGGCGACACCCCCACATGATATGGGATGGACTATGGCCTTTGGTTTAGAATGACAAAGTACATGGAACAGTCAATAAAGAATCTAAAGACCAGTCAGGAGCTGATGAGGCACTGGCACGACCAGAAGGCCACACTGAAAATTTATTCTCCAGGCCAGTTAGGCATTTACGCATCAGTCCCTGAGTGGTTGGGTCATGGGTAAAAAAGTTGGCACATTCGCAGTCATGTTTAATCAGATCGCACGGGAGAGCATCCTAAAAGAATGCGAGATGGAGTTGTACCAGCATTTAGTGGACAAGAGTATCTCCAGGGCTTGCGACGGCGGCCGATGGGTTTGTGGCTACTCACGCCCAGAAAAAGGCTGTTAGTGCACCCAAATCAAATGACTACAGGGCCGAAAAAGAGTACATGGAAATAGGGTAAGGACAAAGGCCTGCACCCTCTTGCTAAGAAAGGGCCACAAAAACTCAAGGGAAATCTCTGGTCACCTGCATCGTACATCTCTCAGAAGGGAGAAGTGAGGTCACCACTAACACTGGGGCTTCCACATTCGCACCCCCTCAGGGCTGCCTTATTTGTGGACACCGGAGCCATACGAAGGGAGATCGCGCCTGCAAGGGAAGACCCAAGCTGGCAGTAGTTAGCGCTATTCTCATGGGGGAGGAGAAAGAAGAGTTGATAAATGTGGGCATCTTAGATGAGGAATTCGCACTTGGCCTGGGGCTGGCTGAATACACCGTAGTATCGCTGAACGCGGAAAGGTACTGGGTCTCCCACCGAGCCCTGGTTTCTGCTAACACAGCGATCTTTTTGGACCATGTGTTCTTTAATGGGAGCAGAGCCCCAGCACTTTGTGATACTGCTGCGAGTATCACTGATGTCCGATGTCAGTGAGTGCGAGAGGACCATATCATCCGAATTTGATGGTCTCACCTGAAGCCCATTAGCTATCATGGAGCCCAGTTGGAGCGTATAAACCTCATAATTCTGTGTTGTTGTTAAAGAGGCCATTCCCATAGATTGTCAGTTGGGAAATGATAAACCTGATGCCGAAATCATTTGCCACAGTCACACGATCACTGGCAAAGCAAGAAGCTTGGGAAGCAGCTGTGGTGGCCATGGGTCCAGGAGCTCTTCGGGCTGATGACAGTGATAGACCGGCTCTGCCAGTACTAACCAGTCCAGATCCAGAGATGCCTCCCCTGCCATAGAGGTTCTGGTGGCCACTGATGTACCTGCTGAAGCGGCAACCAAGTCACATACCTAAGGGTTGCCTACAGGCATAGAACCTGAACCTGGGGTGGAGGATACAGTAGTTTCCGACCTCAAGGAACTCCCTGACTTGTCCTTAACTGGGGGCCAGAGTCAGGCTGACTTTTACCAGGAAAAGCGCGACTGCCCGATCTTGGCAGATCTGCGTGAGCAGGCAAAGAAGCAGGCCCAGGGTTCAGGGTGTACTGGGAAAAGGTCCCCTTGTACAGTAAGTCCCTCAGTGCCACAGGAGGTTCCTTTTTGACGTGGCTCACAACATTCCATTGGCAGGTCATCTAGGAATGACAAAGATGACCGACAGGCTGACTGCCCATTTCTACTGGTCGCAGATGGGGTCAAGGATCAAATAATTGTTCTGGTTCAGCCACACTTGCCAAGCATCCTGCAAGGCAGGCAGTGCCCCTAAGGCACCCATAATTACACTACCTGTGATTGGACGGCCTTCCGAGAGGCTACATATGGACATTGTGGGAAACCGGTATATCTTGGTGATGGTAGATCACATTACCCAGAGTCTGTACCTTTGAGGAGCGTCGAGGCACCTGTGGTCGCGAAGGCCAGCATCGAGATATACTCTCATGTGGTATTACTTAAGACATTTCTGACAGGGGATCCAACTTCATATCAGCATATATGAAGGCGATGTGGGATTTACGTAGAGTAAGCTACACGTTCTCCACTGCCTTTCAACCACTAATCAACAAGCTTGTTGAGCAGTACAACAAGAACCTGATAGGCATGGTAGGTGGCTTATAAAAGCCCCCCAGGACAAAGTTGGATATTCTGCTGCCATGCCTCTTATTCTCCTATGTGGCAGTGCCACAGAATGCTTTTGGGTCCTGTCCCTTCGAGCTCCTGTTTGGCCATCCTGTTAGAGGTCCGCTAAGTCTGGTACGGTAAGGTTGCGAAGGCAATTCCTGTACTCCTTCACATGACATAGTGGACTATGTGCTAAGCCACCGATCCAAGTTGGCCAGGTACAGAGAGCTGAGCACCCAGAACATGAAGGCAGCCAGCAGCTCATGATACACTGCCATGGCAAGAAGGCATGGCCACCATGACCGAGTACATGCCAACCAGATGATTTGGATCAATGAACCCGTCAATCCCAGGGCCTTGCATGACAAGTGGACCTGGCCTTACATGGAAAAGAGCAGGTCTTCCATGTCAACCGTCTAAAACCCCATTGCAGGGTGATGATTTAGTGATGGCTCTGGTCACAAATGACAAAACCGAGGAGGAAACGTATCCCCTCCCCAACTTGTTACATGGCAAAGCTTACTGACTGGTAACCTCACCAAACAACGATTACAGGACTGCCAGCAACTGCTGGACCAGTTTGCAGGGCTGCAACCTCTGACTCCCGGGAAGACTGATTGGTGTGCCCATGATGTTGACACTGGAGACAGTAAGCCAGTGAAAAGTAAGATTCATTCACTGGATGTCTGACGAGGTCAAAGATACCTTCAAGGAGGAAGTCTCCAAGATGGTGGCCTCCCTCCAAGTCGCAACACTCCAATGCAGATGGCCTCAGTCAGTACTTTCACCAGGAGGACGAGCCAACCCCTTAGAAGGGTGAGACTCAACCTTTATGGCTGGCGGGCAGGGGGAATGTGAGGAATTTCGCCATCTGGCAATGGTGCAAAGCCCTGACTTTTTTGATTTTGACTAATACATATAATGGTGCAGGTAATTCCATCTCCAAAAGGGTAATCTGCTAACCAGATTCCCCCTCACCGCCAACTCCATGCCAAAAGCATAGTGTGATTGTGCCCTGCTCTGTCAGTAGCCTTATCCTCAGCGCCTGCTCTACTTGTGGCGGAGAGCAGATTCAAAGGTCACAAGGTTCTCACTTGACAGCCGCAGTGACAGGGCCGCATATAAAATATGCCCCCTGTGCGAAAACTATGATGATCCTAAGTAACCCATGCTGGTGGCAGGTGTGTGGGGTCTGAAACGAGCCAAGTGAAGAACACAAAGTTGTAATGTTTTCAACATTAGACATTGTATATAAATAAAAGCATTTGGATAAAGGCCTTTCTGTTCCTATCCTAAAGAGTTTCCCTGCCTATGAGCTCAAAACTAAAGATCAGCCTGTGTCTCATCGTCAAACTTCAGCAAACTGTCCTTTAGTCCAAAACATATCTGACCCTCACACTAAAAATGAACAAAGGTTTCAAGGCAAATGTCTCTGCTTTAAACTCAGCAAAATGTTTATCAAAATTAAGTATGTAAATCTAACAAAACAAGTCTTGTATCCAGGGGATGATTCCCTTACCCTGAACTATTTCAGGTAGAATATTGAACATGTTCTCCTCAAACAGTGGTTCCTTACGAGTAGTAGAAATGTCTCTTCTACACAATAATTTCTTAAGAGCAGAAATTACTCTTTCCCATAACACTTTCTTAAGAATGGCAAAGGTGTCTTTTCCACATAGCAACTTATTAAAGAGGGTCTCCTGGTATACTCTCCTGCCAGGAACCTTACACAGTGGGCCTCATTATGAGTGTGGCAGTCCGGAAATAAGGGTGCCAGGAAGCTTAATGGTCCCCCTATTTCCGGCCCGCCACACTACAAGTCTGCCTGCAGGCGCCGTCGCACCCAGAAGGTCCAACCCTGCCGGGTGCAATGGCCCCATAAGGCAGAGTTGACATGGAAGCACTGGCACCATTAGCAACAGGGCCAGTGCTTCTGATTCACCCTCCCTATGGAGTCCTATGGGACTCCACAGGAATGGGGACTTAGCAAATCTGACATCGGACTTCCCGCGCCGCCGGGTCTTGTAATGTCTCAGTGGTACCGGGTTACCACCGACCTCGTGATGAGGCCCACTGTCTTTTTCTTTCAAACAACTTAGAAAATATGGTCTCCTGGTATACTCTCCTGCCCGGAACCCTTATGCAATGTCTATTCCTTTCACATTCTCTAGATGGATTAACCTGGTGTACTCCTCTGCCATGAATCCCCCTCTGGGCTTGTTAGATCCCCTGGTATACTCTCCCATCAGGTATCTTTTGCCCAAAGTCTTATTGCCTGATGCACTTCTCTCACCAGGTTTTATTACAGTCTTTATCTTTCAATTCCCTTTCTCTTTAAGTATAACACAGCTGTACTCCTTCACTGTTTATACTTTATTAGCTCAAGGTATTACTTTGGCCCAACTTTCCACATATTGGTATCTCATATATGGAGACTTGTTCAAGTTTTGTTTAACTTTATTATTAGTTTTCATTGGCTCATGGCAATACTTGTTCCATTCTTCCCCATATTGACTTCTCATATATGAAGATGTGTACAAATATTTCCTTTCAATTACTTCATTAAAGGTAACACTGCCTAGACAAAGCGATTAGATATGAAACTAAAAGGAATGATTTACTGTGGACATGGAGTTGTTTGCTATGGAAACTAGGAAACCTTTGTAAATAATGTACATCAATGAAAGCAAATAAATAAAAAAAAATGTAAAATGTTAATTTGTTTATGACAACATTTACTCCAGCGTTCCACATATCGAGATCTCATGTATGGAGACTTGTGTAAATTTGTTTTTTCTATATCAGCGGTTCACCTGCAGCACCCAATGTGATTTTCCAGGTATCTCGTCTTCTCTGCTTCCTTTCACACAGTCCTCTCACATATGTCTGCATTGGTTTCTGCTTCCCGCTGTGCCCACTCTGCATCACTCTTCACCTTCTGCTTCTTCATCACGTTCCACTTCAAAAGGTACACCATTTTTAAATGTCCCACACAGCTGATTGGCATTACAACAACTAGTCAACACTTGAGCCTGGCGTTTACTCTGCTGCACATCAACTCCTTTCTCCTCTGCCTTGTCCCAGTACTGAAGGAGTTATGGTAGATGGATTCCATAGGAGTTTTAAACCAACACTGCATTGCTTTAAATACGTGTTTGTATCAAAACTGTCAGAAACAGGAGGTGTTGAAGTGAGCATTATGTGTAATGGTATCATGACTAGGGTGTCTGACAAAAAGGGGTTTGAGGGTTTTACCATTGGAAGGATTGGTATAATGACAACATGGGATCAGTAATGACTCCACAGGATTAATCACATAGGGTAACGTTTAAAATAAAGCTATCAATGAGTTTAGGCATAGTGCATGCAGTGGTCGAAATAGAGATGTGTGTACCAGGAGCTAGAAGTAGACCCTGGGATTATCTTTTAACCAGGAGCCACTTGACTGACACAGGAGCTATTAAATGGAACCATGCAATTCTGGTGTGTCCTCCTATGTCCACCAGCTGACATTGGGTGGAGAGATACAAGGAATGCAGTCCAGCCTAGCTGACACTGGGCCATACACTCTGCACAGGCGCTTGATAAAATAAAAAAAGGAAGATCCATTGTTGGTGGTGTAGCGTAGGGTGCAACTGGCATCAGATTGTGCAGCGCAGCACCCCTTCAACACTGACGAGACAAGACTTGTTCCATGCATCAGTGTCTGAGACATTTCCACATTCAGGTTTGTGGTGTAGCCCCTCAGGTTTTCTCTTTTCTTTTTTAAAGCTATGTTCTGGGCCATGGTCCATGGACCACACCAAGTGTAAAGTAAACTTTTTAAATTCAGTAGCAGACAGCAGTAATGCATTGGTACCGGCTCATTACCGTACCACCATACTACAGGTTTGGCGGTGAGGTGGAGGAAAAACCTCCAGCAAAATCCTGGAAGTAATTCCACCACCTTACCACCAAAAATCAGCAGAATCTGTGGAATTACCGCAGGTGGAATTGCTGCTGTGGTAATTCTGCCGAAATCCCCATGGAGTCCTTTAGACTGGATTAAATGGGGACTAACACCGCCTACCACCACTTGTAATCCAGCAGTAATTTCGCCGGACCAAGTATCGGTAACAGCAAACCCGCTTGGTGGTATTTCGGCAGATTTACCACCAGCATGTCACCAA
The DNA here is from genome assembly GCF_040938575.1 of Ambystoma mexicanum. Taxonomy (NCBI): domain Eukaryota; kingdom Metazoa; phylum Chordata; class Amphibia; order Caudata; family Ambystomatidae; genus Ambystoma; species Ambystoma mexicanum. The sequence continues at coordinate 248,992,735 of NC_090921.1, read as the reverse complement.
ACTTGTAATGAGGCCCAAAGACAAGATTAATTCCCATTTTAGGCCAGCTCTCTGTGCCAGAGACCGTCCCCTGCACCATTTCACATGTCAGTATGGGTGAGAGGTTACATAGTGGAGAAAATTTTGTTGGTATTAGTGGATGGTGCTCCTATGTGACTCTACAAGGGAGCACTCTGATTAATACTTTATGCTTTTTTGTGACACGGCACGTTGGTACGTAATCACAAAAGGATGATGCACGCACGCACGCATGCACACCGCTGCTTCATAGACGAGGACCGCATCAGCTGAAGGCTGCCTGTGCTACTCTTACCTCCTGCCTGCGAGGCACTACAGAAGAGGATTATCTGGACCCCAGACTCTGTACATTTTTGATATTTGGGAAAAGAAGGGCAGTGGCCATGTCATTTCCTAAAAGACTGTTTTGCCACAGCAAGTGAAGTGGTGCTTTTTTAAGCACTTTATAGTGCAGTGTCTGTTGCAAATCTCACCGCCTCAACAAGTTGCGCAGAAGCAGGCATGCCTCATTCTATATCCATTTCGCTTTCCTCATAGCACATGTATGATTGACAAATGTAACATTTGCTTACTGAAATGGTTGCGCATATTGTAAAAGGTACAAGGGCACCCTTTTATTTATTTATTTACTTTTTGCATTTGTAAAGCGCCTGCAGCCCGGAGGAATCGAGGCGCTGTTTCAAGAAAATGTCATAGTTTCGCGAAAGGAAGGCAATGCTAGGTTACATAGAGCATACGCCTTACAGATAAGAACATACATATATATATATATTGAATACTGGTTGATTAGGATCAACTCGTGATCGTGGAAGGGTGTATAACCCTGTGCTTAGCAGGTTGTCATTACACATGCAACCTTCTGCAATTGTACATTCCCCCACACCATTATAAAAGTAACACGTGTACATTAGATGTAATTGCAGTTTCCACATGTTCAAGTCCACCGCATAGATTGGCAAATGCGTTGCAGTGCTCATGTCAGGCCCAGCTCGTCTCGCAGACTGCAGTGAGTCATGTTGGGCAATGGTATCTCTGCAATGTGCTAGTGCTCATGAACACTGTGGTGGGGGCCAGAAGCATTTGCCTTTGTAAGGCCTTCACGTGGCCAGCGTATTGCACAGACTCTGAAATGTCTGTCAGGTTACCATGTGCCTCAAAGCACATTGCAAAGATGCAAACAGCTCCTACTGATCCTAGGTTTCTAGCAGCCCAGGCACTTTGCACTGATGTAATACTTCACTGGTGCACATGGAGCAACTTGTTTTCTCACTTCCCCATCCAGAATCAATCCGCACATCCATTCATGCATTATAAAGAAAAACAGTTGACTAGTAGGGTTTATTTTGAGCCAGCGTTCTCTTTTCTGAGATAGTCGCACTAGCACCGATGATCAAAAATAAAGTAGGACTACATCTTTACAGCGCGTTTCCATTCTTGTTTCTGCCAGGTTTACCATAAACATAGCTTATTATCAAAGGGTTAAAATCTCAGTACTTAGCACTTTTGACGAATCCAGGGAACTTGCCCCCTTTCTCCCCAAGCTGAAGCCCCCATGTGAGGCTAGGGAGGTGAGCCCACTTTGCAACACCCTCCCTAGGGATCAAGGCAAGTGGGACTTGACCGGGATGGACTCCCTCTTTTGGGGACAAGGACTCCCGCTCCTGTGAGGAACTCCCTAAGCCATTCAGCTTAATGGCATACATGGGACTACCAGAAATAAAAACCCATATTATATCCAGAGATTTAATGGAAGACAAAACCACGGTATATCATCACAAACAAGAAAGAGAATATTTCTCTTTAAGGAGAACCCTCTATTTAAGAGAGGAGTAGACTAGATAAGGAGGACAAACAGAGAAGAGGAGAAGCAGAGAGAGAGAGAGAGAGAGAAAAAAAAATCAGGGGAAGCCCCCTAACAGCTGGGAGAGTTGGAGCCAAGAAGAGCTAAGGAGCCCACGACTTTCAGAATTGGTCTGAATGCGAGAGTGAAATGCTGGAGGGCGAGCGTTCATAAGTACTGGAGAGCTGAGGAGACAGGAATCCAAGTTCTGGTGGTGGCATGACCACGATAGGTTAATGGTGGCAGTGTTCCCGTCCAAAGATACCAAAAACAACATGCTGAGTGAACAGTGTGGTGTCTGGTTACCCGCAGCCATACCTGGTCGCCAAGAAGGAGAAGGCATGAGCGGGATGCTGGCGGAGTTCAAGAAAGAGCGAATTGGAGCCACAGAGGAGCAGGGCTGGACTGGGAACTAAAAGAGGCCCTGGGAATAATTACTGGGGACCAAAAGAGGCCCTGGAAATAAAGTTCAAAGTGGCCCTATATGACACATTTTCAGCAAGCCCAATCCTTTTCCTATGAGAAAATGTGGAAATACCACAGAAAAGAGGCCCAGGGTGCAGAGGCCCACCGGGAAATCTCCAGAGTTCCCTAAAGGCCAGTCCACCCCTGCAGAGGAGAACCTGAGCAAGTGCCGGTCCTGGAGACGTTTCCCTGCCAACCCAGAGATAATGGGGAGAACCGGGAGGATGCCGGGGCATCATTATACATCTGGAAAAACTCGTCCCAGTGAAATTCACGAGATATGGAATGAAAATGTGATAAACTGGATTTGTAACAATGTGAGCAGGACATTCACGAATACACCTTTAAGAGAGATTATTAAGCATTGGATACAAATTCCCTGGCAAGAGGGGAACACATCCCATAAAGCAACAAGTTGCAGAGTGGAAAATATAAGAAAGAGAATCCGATGAGTGCGAAGTGAAGGCCAGTAGAGGCCATAAGAGAAAACCGCTATGCAAGCCACCTCGAGAGCGAGAACATTAAATCGGCAAAAAATCTATCCCAGTTAAGTATATATGTGTCAGAGAATCCAGAAAGCATAGCAGCCTGGATTAAATGATAAGACAGAGGGCAAAAGGGGATCAATTGAACATTGTCCAGAGAAAAGAGAGTAGCAGTGAAAACCTACTGAAGGAGTTACAATAACTGGTATAAAAGGTGACAAGAGACTATCCATAAATGACCTATAAAATGAACTTTGGAGTGAAGAAGAATCTCTTCAGTGGCCGCCTAGCACAGCTGCTCTGCCTCACCACTATTTATATAGGCATTTACTTCCTCTTTCTCAGGTTCTACTTACATTTTTCTCTTCCTAACCAAGTGGTCCTGCCGCTCTGAAAACAATCGCAGAGGTTTTATTGCCGTTCTGCTCTTTGAGAGGTTACTACACCGCCCGGCACCGGAGCTCCGACTGTGGCCCTGTGATGCTCCGCTCCTCATGTGGAGAGGAGCGGCGCTACTTTCTATGCAACACACCAGCTTCGGCCGTACTAACTTCCTCTATCTCACACCACCACCTCTGGCCAACTGCATGAGGGAAAAATAAAATAACTAAAAAATTACATTATAATAGCTTATTTCACTGGAACATTGTTTCTCCTCATGAAATATTAACAGCAGAGAAGTGGTATTATTTTCACCTACATTTTCCTCCTCAAACCAATCTAATATCACAGTATATCAATTATCCAGTTAGTACGACCTCAGCTAATTCATGCTCTTTTTTATTACATGCACGCACATCTTTGTTTTAATATCTAATACAGATGTAACAGATGAATTTCTTGTGCTAAAGAAAAGAAAGAGTTAGATTTACTGCTTCCTTCCTCATCACCTACAACCTCTGCTGTTTCCATCTGAACTTTGATGCCCTACTTCTAATGCAAGCCACCTCGCCAAGCCTGGATTTACAGTTGCAGCGCTTGAGATTTGTGCCATACTTTTTCATATAAATTGGTGGTGCTATATTACTCTTTCTTATCTATAGTCTGCTCCTTATTATTATTTGCCTATTCATTTTGATCTCTAATTACTGAGATAGGCAGTCTGCATAATATGGATATAAGAATTGCATACTATTAGATATTAAACTTCCATAGTGGAACCCCATACACCCTCTCAATACATCCTTCTGTACAATCATTAAAGGCCGTCTGAAACTACTGTTGGCAGCACAATCATATTTCATCTACTTCAACTTCCTGATCTTCGCTTTAAAAAATTGTTCTGGCTCTTAATACCTAAATCCTGTTTAGTTGCATATCCATTTGACAATGAATCTATCTTCAAGTACAGTTAAAATGGCTGCTAGCAAAGTCACTCGAAAAAAGGCATCTACTGCAAAAGAATCCAACTCCTCATCGACAAACCTCAAGAGACCTAAAAGCGAATCACCACCTCCGCTGGGTATTTCTGACCCTGCCATTGAACCCATATTAGCGGAAATCAGAGCACTTAAACCTTTTATTGAAACCACAAATCTTAAGTTACAGCAATAAGATGACAGATGGATGGGATTTGAAAATAGAGTGGAAGAAGGGGAAAGAAGAGTGGGGTTAAAAGAAGATTTATCCCGCAGAGTTGTACAGCTTGAAAAATCCATTAAAGTCCTTCAAAAACACAATGAAGACTTAGAAAACCACAGTAGACATAACAATCTATGAACTTCTGGTCTCCCTGAAGGTTCTGATCCCATTGCTTTCCTGAAAAAATGTCTACCTGCCATACTACATTTATCCCCGGATACAGCATTTAACATACAGGATGCTCATAGAATTGCTCACCCTATAGCCTCCACCACCTCTCGTCATTCACCCAGACCACTCATTTTCTACCTCCTGGAATACTCCCAGCTTCAGCTCATTATATCTACTGCCAAGGAACGTAAATCCCTCATCTGGCATGGTAACAAGTTATTTATCTCTCAAGATGTGGCCAGAAGCACGGCCCAGCGCAGAAAAGTTTTCCTATCCTTTTCGTCCTGCCCTGAAGCAGCTTAATATCCGATATGGGTTATACCACCCGTGTTCTTTTAAAGTTATACATGAAGGTCACACAGCCATGTTTGATGACCCAGCTGACCTAAGGATCTTCATTCAATCCATCAAAAATGAAGGCATGGACACTTCCTCCCCTACTAATGCCTCACCCTCATCAATTACTTGAGAACTTCATTCTTTCACTTGTTTTTTGCTACTTACTTAATGCCATTGTTATTCAGTTATCATGATGTGGTGGGAAGGGCGCTGTTGCTGCGTCCTTCTTCCACTGTGGGTCGTTCTTTTTCCTTTTGACGACTCAGCAGGCATTACCTATCCCTGCAACGTGTTTTATCATAAATCTTTTTCCCCCATGTCCCGTCTGATCTCTGTAGTCATTTTTTTTTCCTTGTCTATTTACATTCAGTCAATGATCAGACTCCCTATCCCCTTCCGTGACCCCCGATGTGTGTACATTTTTTGTCTTACGATTTTAATTACATTTCTACTGTACTGAATCTAAATTTATATTATAATTGTATGCTCTATGTCTATCACTATTTGTATGATTAAATGATCTTTAAGTGTATAATGTGGAACATCAAGGGCTGTAATAATCCCATCAAAAGATGTAAAACTATCTCTCAAATTCAAACCATCGGTTGCATGTATACAGGAAACACACTTATTTAGCATTGAAGCTATAAAACTTAAATCCCTTTGGGTTGAGGGGGTTATTTCCAGACCAGCTGTTGCCAAAATAAAATGGATTTGCTATATTAATAAGTAAAAAACAATCCTTTAAAATTCTGGTTCAGGGTGCTGACACCAATGGTAGATGTGTTTGGGTAAAACTTCTAATTCAATCTACACATGTTTCCATTTTGAACATACATGGTCCTACTATGCCTGATCCCAACTTTTGGATATCTGTCAAACAAATGATACTCAAAAATAACTACACAAATCTGATCATGTGTTGTGATGTCAATCAGGTCCTCAATTCATTTCTTGATCGAAAATCTAGCTGTATGTTTAAAACGAACAAAACTCATAAATCCTTTATGAGCTGTCTAGCCGAAACAGGCCTAATTGATACATGGAGGCTGTCCCATCCTACTCAACTCGATTATATCTTTCATTCACCCCCTCACAACACACTATCACGCCTTTATTATATTTTCTTGATCAAAACGCTTACTGGCTCCATTGTCGATTCGAAAATTTCCAACATTATTATTTCAGACCACGCCCCTGTATGTACCTCCTTTTATCTTCCAGATATAAACAAGACCTCTACTCGCTGGAAACTTAATAACTTTCTTTTACAAGACCCCCAGTTTATTGAATCTGGACATTTATTCTCTCAACAATAGTTTTCAGATAATCTAGATTGTGACACTTCGGTTATAAATAATTGGGATGCGTTTGAAGCGGTTCTAAGAGGTCATATTATGGCTTTCTCGGGAAAAAAAAGAAACTACTTAAAAAACACTTAGATGATCTTTAATTCCCAACTCACACTAGCTGAGCGACTTTATTACCAGGACTCTAGCCTGGCCAACCTCCGTCAGGTTTTAGCTTTGTGCTTTCAAATCAACAATCATATTACCGATCTCGCTGCAGGGACCATACTTAAATATAAAACAAAAATGTACCAAACATCAAATATATATTCTATATTTACCACATTAAGGATACTTCTGACATCTCACGTTATCACTCTGATGATATTCTTAACTGTTTTAAAACGTTTTATAGTGATCTATATACTCCTGATAACCTTATTCCTCATAATAATATTGTGTAATTTCTCAACAATATAAGTAGAACATCATAACCTCAAATTGATCTTTCCCATTTAGATAATGATATTACACTTCCAGAGATCACTAAAGTTATAAACGGCTTAGGCAAAGGCAAAGCACCTGGTCCTGAAGGCCTATCCACCAAATTCTACGAAAGCCTTTCTAAGTTCCTTACCCCAAAACTAAAAACACTATTTTCCTATAATAAGAAAGACAAACAAGGTTATGCAGCCATTGCATTGGATGCAGAAAAAGCATTTGATCGTGTTAATTGGGATTTTATGTTTCAAGCTCTGCATTGGCATGGCTTTGGTGATCAGTTTGTCTCCCTGGTAAAACTTCTCTACTCTTCTGCAAAATCCTCAATCTATCTTAATGGACAAACTTCCTCTTTCTACCCTCTATTCCAAGGTACTCAGAAAGGCTGCCCTTTCTCTCCGATCCTGTACATTCTCTCACTGGAACCATTATTAGAACTAATAAGATCTAAAATAGCGGCTTATGCTGAAGACGTTCTTATTCTCATTAAGAATCCCAAACTTCACCTCCCTACTTTACTAAATACACTATCTCAGTTTGGCCAAGTATCAGGAAACAAACTAAATAAAGACAAATCAGAAATAATTCCCCTAAATTCCTATTGTCATAAACACGAAATTATACACTCGGCCTTAAATGGTGTAGTCTCTCTATTAAATACTTGGGCATTCGCTTTGCCCCCACAATCCATGATACTATCAAACTCAATACCCAGATCTTGTTAGACAGACTCAAAGATCTAACATCTAGATCATCCCTACTCTCTCTCTCCTGGTGGGGACAATTAGACACAATTATAATGATGCTTTCCCCTATTGTTCTATACTATTTGCAGCTTCTTTCTGTTCCTCTATCTCTTCCCTTTTTCAAATCTATGTATTCTATTCTACTGAACTTTCTTTGGGGTGTAGGGAAAACTAAAAGAATAGCCTTAGCCAAGCTGAAAACACCTTACGATATGGGAGGGGTCAGATTTCCTGATTTCAAACTCTCTCACTTTGCTTTTCTCCTGAAACAATCCCGTCACTGGTTTGCTGACTCAGAAACCTCTGACACTCCCCATTTCTATGGCATAACAAGAATATTGTGATCAATAATAAGGCCTTTTATTGAAGATCATAGCTAAAAAAAAACGAATCAGATTTATTCAACATATTGTTCAAGGTCTCTCCATTCTCTCATTTTAGCAATTATCACTTCAATTCGCCATCCCTAAAGGAGACTATGACTATTATAACAAACTCCTGCCTGGATGCACTTCTTCATTTCTCTAATGAAGTTCTCTCACCACATGCTTTTAGACTTCTACAGCTAACCATGACCTTTGAGTCTAGAAACTACCCTACCAGAGCATAGAAGGTATATTATGTTGGCCGAAAACCAATCGCATCATATGCCCTACATCCCCAATAGGGAATCGTCAGCATAACCAGAGGGCATCCATTTTTTGCTAGAGCATCCGCCATTTGCTTTGTCTTCCTTTCTGTTCAACGCTTTGCAAAATGTAATTTATTTCGAAAGCTCATGCACAGAGCAAGGCCACAATTTTACATGTTGAGAGACCGGCCCAGACAGAAATGCTAAACAGCACAGAAATACATTGTTTTCCTCCCTCACAAGTCCTTGAAGGCGTGCAGAGCGGCATTTAATGATTGGTGAAAAACAGGTATTGTTGGAATGCATGGGGGAGTATCTTATAGATAGCTGGAAGAAATTGACCGGTATGCTAGCACTGCAGAAGTTGCGGGATCTAAATGCTTTTTCACATATGAGGGAAAGTGCGGCAGAAATAAAAGAGCATGTAGACCGGCTATTTGAGTTCAAAAGTGAGCTTTATAAATTGCATGCAGAAGTGAAAAAGGGAAACAACAGGTGGTACCATATGTCAAGTGGCGATTTTTTCCGCCGTCAAAACCAGTGAGTGAAGAAATTAAAATATGTACACGGGAGGCGCTTAGATGGATTACGGATGCTAACATTTCTCCGATGGAGGTGCATTATTTGTATTTGTATTTATTTATTTATAAAGCGCTGCCAGGCCCGGGGGCATATGGGCGCGTAAGGTAGAGCTGGTTACAAAGGAGCAGTTAGTCAGAGTTACGTTACAGTTACAGGAAGGTACAATCAAAATAAAACAGTCAGCCGAAAAGTAGTAAACAGGCATAATAAGAAAGTGCATACACAGATATATTAATTACAGGTGATTGGCCACTGTCCATAAGGCTATGGTTAGGCTGTCATGGAATCCATGTTATGGAGCCAACACTTTGTGCTATGTTTGAACCGGTTAACTGAAGGTTCTGCATGTTAATGCGCGGGGATGGTGTTCCATAGTTTGGACGCTTGTACCGGGAAGCTAGCTCCCCCCGAGTTGTGAAGTTTAAATCTTGGTATGGTCATGGTATTAGTTTGTGCTGCTCTAAGAGGTCTCGAGGAGGAGTGTGGTATGAGGTGGTTAGTGAGGTATGCTGGAGCAAGGTTAGCCCTAGCTTTGGGTGTGAGGGCCAGCGTTTTCAGGGATATTCTATGCTTGACAGGGAGCCAGCGTAGATTATGTCGGGTCTCAGATATGTGTGCTTTTTTGGGGATGTTAAGGGCAGCTCTGATTGCATTGTTTTGGACTACTTGTATTTTATTAATATTTTTGTGACTAGTGCCCAAGTAGAGGGCATTGCAGTAGTCTATTTTGGAAAGGACTAATGCTCTCGCGAGAGTGATACAATTGGGTGCGGAGATGAATGGTCTGCAAGCAGTGATTAGCTTGCAAGTGTATGCAGCTGATGACGCTACTGCGTTAGTTTGTTTATAGAGGGATAAGGTAGCATCGATGTAAATACCAAGAGTTTTAGTGTTATTTGAGACTGAAATAAGATTGCCATCTATGGTAAAGGCTTTGAATGAGGGATTAAGGTTTTTAAGTTTGGCATGAGTGCCCAAGATAATCAGCTCGGTTTTATCGTCATTGAGACACAAGCCATGGTGTGCCATCCATGCTTGTATAACAGAGTAGATTTCATTGAGGGTAGTGCTGTCTGTTTCGTAGTCACCCGTTATAGGAATGAGTATCTGGGTGTCGTCCGCATAGTTGGTATACGTGACACCCAGATAGTCTAGGATATCGAAGAGGGGTTTCGTGAATATATTATAAAGTGTCGGGGACACGCATGAGCCTTGCGGGACACCACAAGGTACTGGGGCAGGCTCAGCGGAATCTGTGGGAGAGAAGACCCTCATAGTTCTGTTCGCCAGGAAGGAGATGATCCAAGCCGTAGCTGCATCTGAAAAGTGGGCTGCAGATTTCAGGTGGTGACAGAGTGTTTGATGGTTAACCAGGTCAAACGCTGCTGACAGGTCAAGCAACAAAAGGAGTGCAAGTTTGCCATGGTCTTTCAGGGTTTGGATCTGGGTGGTAAGGTCAATTAGTGCAGTTTCCATACCGTGTCTCGGTCGGAAGCCTGATTGCCTAAGCCCTAGGAGATTATTAGCTTCTAGATAAGCCTGTATTTGTAGGTAGGCTGCTCTATCCAGTATTTTTAATAGGAACGGTACAGTCGTTATTGGTCTGTAATTAGACGGGTTGGCTGGGTCAAGCGTGGGTTTTTTGAGGAGTGGAATGACCCAAGCGTCTTTAAGGTTGTCAGGAACTATTCCAGATTTGACGGAGGCATTGATGAGGTTGGTGATGAATGGCGCCAGATCGTGTGCAGCTGCTTTAATAATCGGGGCAGGGCAGGCATCACCTTGGCATTTTGAAGCTTTTAGTTTCCTGATGATGTTTTCTACTTCCCAAGTTGAGAGGGGTGAGAAGCTGAAAGGTTTACAAGTTGTCTGGAAAGTTGAAGATATGTTAGGTAGTTGTTTGTGGTTAGGGTCCGCAGATAGCAAGAATTTGTTTGCATTGATTTTGGATTGTAGGCGAGCTATTTTATCTAATAAGGCTTTCTGGATATTACTGCACCATAGTGCGTCAGTAATACATTTGTCTGTAGGGGCAATGGGGGATTCTAATTCTTTGAGTATTTTGAAAAGTTCTTTAGTGTTGGATTCCGCTTGTGTAATCCTTTTATTATAAGAGTCTTTTTTGGCAATAAATATGGCTTCTTTGTAGCTAGAAGATACTAGGGTTAGTTCAGATTTGTTAGGAGCTGTGGTTTTTTTTTCCAAAGTGCCTCAGCGGTTCTTTTGGTTTTACGTAATTCTCTTAACTGTGGCGTGAACCAAGTGTTGAGGTGACGCTGTGGTTTCGGTTTCCGCAGTTTTAGAGGGGCAATGGAGTCCAAAGCTTTGAGTATAGCCTGGTTGTAAGTGTCCACTAGAGCTGTAGGGTCAGCATCTGAATCAATATTATTCAATATAGGGAGTAGTATAGGTAGGAGTTTGTCAGGAGTAATATCTTTCTTGTTTCTCGTGCGGATGACAGGGGCGATGATAGGCGCCAAATGAGGAGTGTTAGCTTTGATAGTAAAGGTTAATTTGTGATGGTCTGACCAGATGCATGGGTCATTGGATAGGAGGTCAATAGAGCAATTGATGTGTGAGAGCCAATCTAGAGTTCTACCTTTGATATGGGTGGGTTCGTGGATAATGTACGTGTGACCCAAATCAGATAATGTGTTGGCTAAGTCAAGGGCGTTGGTGTCTTTAGGATCGTTGAAACCAAGGTTAAAGTCCCCAAGTAGGATGGTTTGCGAGTTCGGTTTGGTGTTTATGGTTATAAGTGATGCAATGTTGTCTATGAAAGAGGAGATGGGTCCTGGTTATACATTTGATCAGTATATGGTAGAAATGCAGAGGAAGGCATTGCAGGTGATAGTTGAGTATTTACAAGATGAATGTTTTGAAAAGAAGTATTGTTGTCCCCCTGATTTAATGACTATATACAAAAGAGCGTTTTTACCTGAGACTGGAAAGTCTGCCCTCCCCCTCGATTTAGCTATAGTGCTTAATAAGCGAACCAATGAAGAAACGCCCAGTTCGATATTGCCCATGAGAGAAGTACCTCCCATTTTTGTGCCAAAAGTGGAGATTGCTGCTGGGGATGGAAATCCACTGCAGGTAATAGAAGCTCATTATACAGCACAGTTTGTGCATGTCCCCTTTTCCAGACAAGAGGTGAATAATATAAAAAAAACAATCCCCGATTTAAGAAAGAATCCAGTGGGATTTTATAAAGAGATTGAGTCTTATTTGAAATCGTCCATTTTCACAATGAGTGCTATTGACCTATTATTTCTTGTAATTCTCCCAATAGATATATGGAAACAAATTAGAAATGTAGATGATGTAGATATTTTGGGTGGGACATATTTTGGGTGGGACATGGGAACATTTGATTAAAGAGGATACAGACAGAAAAGCTGGCGAGAAGCCATCGCCGGTTTTATTAGCATTACCAGCGATCATAGTTCAGAAATTCAAAATACTAGTTCCTGAGAGAAGAATTGTCTGGGATAAATTGACGGCATGCGTGCAAGGTAAAGATGAATTGACTACTGACTATTTTAATAGATTTGAAGAAGTATTTTCAGATTTTAGTGGCCAAGACTTGAGCACTGAAACCGGGAAGAGATTATTTGTTGATAAATATGTGAGAGGGTTGTTACTGAAAATTAAAAATTTTATAATGACATCTGAAAGTGAGTGGCAAGCAAAATCACAGAGTGAGGTATTACAAATGGCACAATATTATGAGAATAGAGTAAATACAGAGAAAGAGAAAGAAACGAGGGATAGAGTTAATTTAAAAACAAGAGTATTAATGCAGCAGGTAGCAAATAATAACAGGGGCGGAGGACATGCCCAAACAAGAGGGAATTTTTCCAACATGCACGGAGGTCCAATTGGATTAAATCAATGTGCATATTGTAGAGAAGAAGGTCATTGGTGAGCACAGTGCCCACATTTGCAGAATAGGAATGGAAGTGCCCCGAGAAGGCAGAATAAAGGTCGCCCAGGAACACAAGGGCAGAATAGAAACATAAGAATGCCACAAAATCAGAATCCCCGGGGAAATAACAACCCAAATCAGAACCAAAATCAGATACAGCAGAATGGTGCAGGAGAAGGAAATGTTTTTGATACTCAGTCCAACTCGTACTACTCTGGCGACTTTACATCGGATGATGTATTGTTCAACTAGGACAGCCCAAGATAGGGGTCGGAACCAGTGTCTATTCCCGTTAACTAGAAAGGGCCCTACCTAGAGATGAAAGTTGGGAATAAAGAGCATACTTTTCTAGTGGACACAGGTGCGCAAATGTGCTCGATAGATCATCACTTGGTTCCAGAAATACCACTGTCAGGGCAAAATAATGTTTCAGTAGGGTTCGCAGGTACGCTAGTAATCAGTCCAGTGTCCCAATCAGTACCTATAACATTAGGCCCATTCACTGAGTCTTGTCCATTCCTTTTGACACAAAATTGCGGCAAGAATTTATTGGGTTTAAATTTGTTGAAGAACTTGAGTGCGGTTATTCATTGTTCCCCTGACGGAGTGTATTTAACGATAGCGCCACAAAAAATACCAGTGTCACAATTTTTGTCTAAACCATTACCAACAGAATGAAGTCATTCATATACTTGTATATGGGCGATGAATGACAATGATGTTGGTTGTTTGAAAATAGAGCCAGTGAAAATTATTCTAAAGGAGGGAGTTACATTGCCACGTATTCCACAGTATAAAATCTCGGTGGAAGGTGAGAAAGCGTTAAAATGCATTGTTCCTGATTTAATTAAACAGAACGTAATTGAAGAAATTACTGGTGGTACTTGCAATAGTCCAATTCTTCCAGTTTACAAGAAAGGAGGTAATGAGATACCCTACCGTATCATAATAGATTTGCGCGGATTGAATAAAGTAGTTGATCCCCAATTCCCATTGGTCCCAGATGTCACCACCATTTTAACGATGATACTAGCATCTGCATCATATTTTAGTGTTATAGATCTGAAGAATGCATTTTTTAGCATTCCAGTACATCCGAATAGCAGATATGTATTTGCTTTTACACTAGGAGGACGTTCTTTCACATTCACACGAATTCCACAAGGTTACACTGAAAGCCTGAGCCTTTATAGCAGAGCATTAAAAGAACAACTAGACATGCTAGAATTACCAATGGGTTGTGTACTATTGCAGTACATTGATGACCTACTGATTGCTGCTGACACAGAGGACATTTGCAAAGAGAGTACTGCTAAATTGTTGACACATTTGGCAGCACATGGACATAAAGCTTCAGTATTGTCGAAAGGAAGTGGCCTATTTAGGCTACCTACTTTCGAAAGAGGGAAGGAGACTGACACCAGAAAGAATAGAAAGCATCTCTGGTTTGCCTATGCCAAAAAACACAAAATGAAGTCAGAGCTATAATAGGCTTGGCTTAATATTGTAGGCAATGGATTGCTAACTTTGCCATGATTGTGAAACCGATGGTGGCATTGACAAAGATGGATGTTGCTTTGCCTTTGCCATGGAGCGTTGAATGTCAGGATGCATTTGATCAGCTCAAAACTGCATTGTGCTCAGCTCCAGTTTTGGGCACACCAAATTATGAAAAGGATTTCAAGTTATTTGTGCATGAGAGTAATGGTTGTGCTTTGGCTGTTTTGACTCAGGAACAAGGAGGGAGAAATAGACCATGCAGTCATTTTTCTTCTGCGCTGGATCCTGTTGCATGCGCTTTGCCGCGCTGTTTGTGAGCTGTTGCTGCGGCTGCCGCATCAGTAAAAGAAAACGAGGGAAGGATTTTGGGTCACGCCTTAACCTTAATGGTGCCTCACATGGTAGACGTTCTTCTAAATAGAACGCAGATGCAACATCTTACATCAGCTAGACTGACGAGATATGAAATTATACTATTTGCACCGCATATTCAAATTTTGAGATGTTGCGCTTTAAATCCTGCAGAGTTACTGCCCCCTCCCAATGTAAGAACGGGTGAGAAGGAACCACCACTCCATGATTGTGTAATTGTTACTGAACAGGAATTGAAAGGAAGAATTGATCTAACAGACACCCCACAGAAAAAGCCAGACGGAGAACTGTTTTGTGACGGTTCCTGTTTCAAATTTGAGGGCACATCAACTGCTGCATATGCCATCACGACACTATAGAGTATTGTAGAGAGCAAAAGGATCCCATATAATTCAGCACAGGCTGCAGAAATAATAGTGTTGACCAGAGCATGTGAAATTTCTGAAAACTTGAATGTAAACATATATACTGACAGTCAGTACGCATTAGGGTGGTACACAATTTTGGTCGACTCTGGGATGAGAGAGGTTTTCTAACATCACATGGAACCAAGATTCAACATGTCCTTTGATAGCAAAATTGTTGTCTGCATTGGCGCGTCCTAAGTGATTAGCAATAATGAAATGCCAAGCGCACAAGAAAGTAAATGCAAAAGGGAATGCATTTGCAGACAAGATTGCGAAACAAACTGCCGCTGATCCATACACGAAAATGTTCATTGAGAGATCAGAAGAAGTGCCCTGTATGATAGAAAATGGGATTGCCAAAGTTAAGGAGATGCAAGCAGAAGCAACTGCAGATGAAATAAAAACTTGGGCTGAAGGTTCAGCAGAATTAGACGTAGAGGGCTGTTGGGTAGAAAAAGAAAGTAAAAAATGGATGCTGCCTAAGTCCTATGTAACCGCAATGGTCAATATGGCCCACAGACCCACACACATATGTGCTAAGAAAATGATTCAGCATTTAAACACAGTATGGTAGAATCAGGACATTAGAGAAAGTGCTGAAAGACTGGTTCAGAATTGTATGATCTGTTTGCAACACAACATTGGAAAAGGACCCCAGTAGGTAGTTTTGGCCCCCCCTCCATGCCATTTGAAGTGGTATATTTTGATTTCATAGAAATGAAAAGATGTCAGAGCTAAAGTACATCCTTGTAGTAATCTGTGCATTCAGTAAATGGGTGGAAGCATACCCGCTTAAGGATTGCACAGCAAGGGCATAGCGAAAGTGATGCTGAAGGAGTACTTTTCCAGATTTGGCGTGCCACGAGTCATATGGTCAGATAACAGCCCGCATTTTGTTGCCGCCGTGATATTACAAATTTGTGCAGGCCTCAAGATTGATAAGCGATTCCATTCGGCCAGGCATCCAATGAGTGCCGGTCTTTTAGAGCACCAAAACGGCATCCTGAAGAATAAGATTAGTAAAATATGTTCAGGGAATCAGTTGAAGTGGCCTGATGCGCTGCCATTAGCTTTGTTGTGCATGCACACGTCTGTGCAGGCAAGGACTTGACTCTCCCCTTACGAAATCGTGATGGGGAGACCCGCAAATGTTTGGAGTGCCCCGCAGCCTAGGCGTCTGAGCGAAATTGAATAGCCTTTGCTCAGCACTTATTGTAATGTGTTAACTCAAAAACTGCATTTGATTCATCAGCAGGAGGCTCTTCCTGTCAGATACACACGCCCGGGGCATTGTCTGCAGCCAGGATAGTGGATTCTGGTAAAGAACTTTGAAAGAAAATCCTTGCTTGCAACGCGCTGGAAGGGCCCCTACCAGATCCTCCTGGCA
Organism: Ambystoma mexicanum; assembly: GCF_040938575.1. Taxonomy (NCBI): domain Eukaryota; kingdom Metazoa; phylum Chordata; class Amphibia; order Caudata; family Ambystomatidae; genus Ambystoma; species Ambystoma mexicanum. The sequence goes on along the minus strand of NC_090921.1, from coordinate 248,976,493 downwards.
ACACAGACTGCAGTCCGAGTGATTGGTCGAAAGGCATAGATTCATGCCCGTCACACGAAGAGAATTCCATTTCAGTTGAAAGAGCTGCCTGATCCAGACGACAAGAAAGAAACAGCTGCCCTTGACTTGAAAGTCACCATCGCCAGTTCTCTGCCACAAGTACTTCCTAAGCCTGAGAAAGAACCTGAAAGGATTGCAACAAAGGGGAAAGGGCTAAAAGTGGCCCAACTTTACCCAGCTGCACCTGCATCATCACGGGCTGACATTAAGCCTGCTTCACCACTTATTGTATCACAGGCTGACACGGAGCCTGCATCAGGGAGTGAATCAGCATTATTCATGGATCACACAGTACCTGGAGCAATAACCTACGTTCTCAAAATTGGAAGTGATCTGATCTACAAGTTTCGTTTTGCCTCTATTCCCAGCACAGATACATTGGGAATCGGAGGCCTAGGGAAGTGGAGCGTCGGAGCTGTGCCAATCTGCATCGAATTAAAAGCTCTGGAACGCGGCTTCCCGGTGCCATCTTTGAAAAAAATGAATGACATATGTTGATCACCCCATGTTAAAAAGCGGGGCGCATATGGTACACACACAATTGATGCCTGCTCTAAAAAATGCTATGGAATGTGTCTCTCCTACGAACACAGTATCATCTCTGAACAAGTGCCTTGTGTTCTTCATAACAAAGAACTATGTCTGCTTACTGCAATTTGCAACTGTTGCTAAAACGAATAATATATATTGGGTAAGAAAATGTGTCATATTTGTCATAATTGTCAATCACCGAACCCTAGCGCATGAAGATACATTATGGGCGATTATGATGTGTCACAAAGAGATTGTATGATTGTATTTCCATATATATGATACTGTTGTAGAATGTTCCCTCTCTAGCGTCTCACGAGGTCTGGGTGACACACGTTGCGAGACGTTAGACCCAGTCGACCGACTGAGAATATTTGCTTTGCAATAAACCCTAGTACTTGGAAATCGAACCTTGTGTCTGTCGTATCACTTAGTGCATGGTGATTGTGCCTTGTTTCCATACGCGAGGGTCTTCGGGGTGTAGCAGACCAATGATGTAAGAGCCTCAACATTTTATAATACTCTTACCTCAACATCTGAGCATTGTTCTATATGTCCTAAATGGGAAAATGACTTTGGTTGCACTTTTGAAGATCATACTTGGTCCCTTCTTTTTTCCAAAATCAAAAACATTTCTGTTTCAGCGAATATTACACAACATTATTTCTTCTTTATTCATAGAGCGTTTATTACTCCTGTAAAACTAGCAAAATCTAGTAATAATGGTAATAGTAAATGCTGGTCTTGTAGTTTGGCACCAGCCTCATATGAACACATGTTCTTTAACTGTCCATTTACTTTCAGGTTTTGGCAAGATATATCGAAGTTCATCAAACTTATTTCTTCCGTGGATATCTCGTTATCTTTTTTAAACATCTTTTTAGGTAGCCTGGCTGTTACGACTAACATCTCACCTGACTCTGCCAAACTTTATGATTTATTTATTGTTACAGCATTGAAATGTATCACTGCCAATTGGAAAGACTTCCAGTCTCTCTCTGATAAAGGATGGTGGAATTCTATCTGTCACATTCAAAGAATTGAACTATGTATGGCTACCAGTCTACATTCTATTCCTAAATACAATGCAAAATCTTTTTTTTTCATTCTCTATCTCAACTGTTTCAATGTAACTATGCATGGCACATTAACCTTCTAATTAACACTCAAATTTACAGCTATCTTATAATAGATATACTTACAGGCTTGTCTTGTATCACAATTACAGTTGTCATGTAAATGTTACAGATACATTGTATTATACCCTCCTTCCCCCTTCCTTCTCTCCTATTTGTCTCTTGTTTGTACCTTGTCTGTCTCTTTGTTTTTCTCCTCTCTTTTATATTTCACTTACGCAGACTTCTGGCAACAATTCCAAAAATGTTTGCTTCTTCATGTATATTAACTTAACTGTTTACCGTACATATATTGTATACTCAGTATCGTTACTAGTAGCACCTCAAGACGTCTGTTATCAATGAGTTCTTTGTTCAGATTGACTTCTTCATTGTTCTGATACTTTTACCTTAATTATTCTATAAAACAAATAAATACTTATTAAAATGGAGAAAGACAAAAAAAAGAATCTCTTTCATAAGAGCCAGTTAGGAGAAGGGAGTCATTTTCCGGGCTTCATTTAGTTGGTTGGAACAGTGGTAGGGGCAATTAGAACTACTTTTTGTACAGCAGACTATTTTCATTTGGAGATGCTCTGGCGACATACAAGCACTTTAGTTATTGATATAGGCAGGGAATACCCTCATAGCAATTGGGAAATATAGGCATTATTCCTATAATTTAATAAATAAGCAATGGAAATATCAAAACTGTGTCCACATCCTTCTTCTGGCCTGCCACACACTATCACAAGTCTCTCCCCTTCTCACCTGTCTTTCCTGTTTACTTGCAACCTTCTTTTATGACTTCTTCCACACGGTCTGGGATTTGTTTAAGCCTGTGCGCAGGTCTTCGGATTCCAGCGTGCTTCGTTCAGATTGTCCAGGACGGAACCAGAAAGGAACAAGGTCTGCACACGGAGGCACGGAACCCGTGGCTCGAGCGCGGGCGAATATCCAGGAAGTTTGGGTAAGTTGAGGGATGAAAGGAAAAGGAGGAGGAATCAAGGAACCGGGAATAGAGATCAGGGAAATAGCCCCGAGCGGACTCCGGCAGCACACGTCCAGCTACGGCGAGCAGTAGCGTTGAGCCGCGCAGAGCCGCGGAGGAGTGTCTGTTTTGTAGAGCGTGTAACGTAAAGACTGGTAAGCAGCGTTCTGCATCAAGCGGCCATGTTGGAAGGATTACTGAGTTCAATCCCCTATGTGTCAGGGACCACGAAGTCCAGAAGGGACGCAGACGGCGGTTCATGACAGTATGCCTCCTCTAAAGTCCAGCTCCTCCGGGTTTGCCCGGATGTATAAAATGGTATCTTCGAATCAGCCTGGGAGCATTCATGTTTGACACGGGTTCCCAGGTGCGCTCACTGGGAGGGTACCCTTTCCATTTGACCAAATATTGTAGTTAACCACGTCGGTATCTAGAGTCACAGATTCTGGAAACCTCATATTCGAGTTGTTCATTGACAATCACTGGGGTAGATCTTGGAGCAGTTTGAGATGGTTGAACATATGGTTTCAATAGAGAGGTGTGGAAGTCAAGAGGCCACTGGGTTGATGATTTCTTTTATAGAAAAGGGGCCGTAATACCTGGGAGACAGTTTATTTGGTCACAGATGTCGAGGAAGGAGTTTTGAGGATAACCAGACTTTATCGCCTACTGAGTAAGAAGGGGAGTCGGCATGATGTTTAACATCTTTTCGGGCCTTTTCTAAGTGTTCCTTTGCTTCTTTGTGTACATTATTTAGGGTTTTAATCAGGAATCAACCGTAGGAACTGGGGTAGGATGTGGGAGAATGGAAGGTAGAACTGACGGATGAAATCCTTGACTACAGAAGAAGGGACTGGTGTTGATAGCTGAATGATCTGAATTGTTGTAGGCGATTTCGGCCACAATTATTAAGAGTGACCAATCATTCTGGACCTTGGTGGCGAAGCAACAAAGATATTGTTCCCGAGTTTGGTTTAACGTTCAGTGGCTCCATTGGTCTATGGGTAATAACCTGAGGACAAGGCACGTTGGATTCCCAGTTTACAACATAATTGTTTCCAGAACTGGGATATGTATTGGGGTCCTCAGTCAGAAATGATCTTGGAGGGTAGCCCATGAAGCCGGAATATGTGTTCCAGGAAGATTCCGTCGAGTTCAGATGAGGATGGCAGTTTGTATAAAGGTGTAAAATGAGCCATATGAGTGAACAAATCAATGGTAACCATGATAGTTGTGTATCCCCTGGAAGAGGTTAGTTCCACAATAAAATATGTGGCGATGAATTCCCAGGTTCTAGTTGGTATTGCTGGTTGAAGCAGTAGACCTGCCGGTTTCTTATTATCATGCTTGTTCTGATTGCAGACTGCACATGCCTGGATATGGATCCGGGCATCCTCTTTCATCCTCAGCCACCAAAATTGTCTTTGTATTGAACGGAGGGTGTTGGTGATGCCACGGTGTCCTGAATGAAAAGTATCATGACATAGGCTTGTGATCTTTTGCCGTAGTCCAGGAGTGGGGATGACCAAGCGATTGTCCTTGAACAGATATCCGTCCCTTGTCTTGAGTTTCCATCGATTGTTTCTCTTAAACTCCTTCCAGGTTTCAGAGGACTGGATTTGAATTCGAATATCCTCCAGGAGGGTCATTGCTTGGCCAACAAATAGTGTGTGGGGAAACATCTTAGGAAAAGTCTGAACTTCCAGGGTTTCATAATCAGGACGTCTGGATAAGGCATCGGCTATTATGTTGTGTGTTCCAGTGACATGACGGATTTGAAACCGATATTGAGCAAAAAAGAAGGCCAAAAAGAAGGCCCAACAGGCTTGACAACTGTTTCTACATTCTAGGGATTGCAGGACTTGAAGATTCCGATGGTCTGTGCGGACCTGTTCCGGGTGTTTGCTCCCAGGAGAAGATGACGCCATTCAGTGAAAGCCTGGCGGATGGCTAGCAGTTCCTTTTCCAGGACGGAATAATGAGTTTCACTGGGAGTCAAGGTGCGAGAAAGGTAGGCGATGGGGTGTTCTAACTTATCATCAAGTTCCTGTTTTAGGACTGCCCCGATGGCGTAGTTGGAGGAATCAGTTTCCACAAGAAAAGGGCGATCAATGTCGGGTTGACCTAAGATGGGAGCTTGTGGAAACTCCAACTTCAAGCGTTGGAAAGCCGTATCTAGGACTGAGGTCCACTGAAGGGGGGTGTCCTTCTTTAGAAATGTAACAATAGGATGTACAATCTCCGAAAAGGTTGGTATACATTTCCGATAGAAGTTATCAAGCCCCAGGAAGGATTGAATTTGTTTTACAGTAGTTGGAACGGGCCAGGATAGAATGGAATCTATCTTTGAGGGTTCCATTCCAATCCCCTAAGGGCTAAGAACGAATCCGAGATAGGGAACACTTGATACATGGAAAAGACACTTCTCGGGTTTGGCCAGGAGCTTATGTTCACGTAGACATAGTAAAACTGCCTTAAGTGTTCTTCATGTTTCAGATGGTCCTTGGAGTAAATCAGTATGTCGTCCAGATATACAATGACGAAGAGGAACAGCATGTCAGAAAACACCCGGTCCATAAAACATTGGAAGACCGCTGGAGCATTAGCAAGTCCGAAGGGCATAACCAGGTCTTCAAAATGGCCAAAAGGTGTTCTAAAGGCTGTTTTCCCATTTGTCACCTTCCTTTATATGAGTTAGATGGTAGGCACCCCTGAGATCTAATTTTGTGAATACTACTGCACCTTTTACTGCTTCCAGGATATCCGAGATGAGAGGCAATGGGTAGCGGTCCTTCAGAGTACACTGGCTAAGGCCACGGGAATCTAGACATGGTCTAAGCTCCTTGGTATCTTTCTTGGGAACGAAAAATAACGAAGCGCCCGCTGGGGACTAGGATGGTCGTATGGTGCCATTTTCCAAGTTAGTATCCAGGTATTCCCAGAGGGCCCTCTTTTCAAGTTCTGATAAAATAAACATTCTCTCCGAAAGGCATCACTGCTGAAGGTTCAGTATCAATGGCACAATCCTCAGGTCAGTGAGGAGGAAGAGCTTGAACTATGGCAGTTGAAAATACATCTGTTTAAGCCTGATAGGCGCTGGGAATTCGGATGATGTTAGAGACTGTGACTGGACTTTGCTGGATTTCTTGCAAGTTTTTAGAGGACTTTGGTAAGGAATCTAGGAATAAGCAGTGGTACATACAGTGTTCAGAACCAAGAAACAAGGAGCCTGCTGCCCAATTGATGTAGGGGTTATGCTTCTGTAACCAGGGCATGCCTAGAACCATCGGATAGTGGGCAGATCTTATGATGTCAAATTTGATCCTTTCTTGATGGTGATTTATAGAGAGTAGGATCTCTTTTGTTTGAAGGGTTATGGGTCCTGAAGAGAGGGGTCTTCCATCAATTGCCTCTACTGGTTGCATCGTCTCTCGAGTTTCATGTGGAATGTTGTGAGTAGTGACCCAATCATGATCTATGAATATACCCATGGCTCCGCAATCCACTAATGCCATAATGGGGTAAGATCCTTTCTTGGAAGGCGATAGAAAGGCCTGAAGAATCACAAGCTTGTTTGGTCCAGGAGAATTCAAGGAAGGTATTGATGTGGAGCAGACATCATTCTCCCGAAACTGTGCCCCATCTAGGATCGGGAGCTGGCGTTTCCCGACCGCTGTGGAGGAGCAATAGGGCACTTTCTTACAAGATGTTTATCGGAGGCGCAATACATGCAGAGTCCAGTGTGAATACGGCGCATCCTTTCTTGTGGGGTAATGGGTCCACGGAATGCACCCAGTTGCATGGGTTCTGGATCCGAGACCGGAGAAACTGTGGGTTCTGGGTCTGTGACAGCTTTTTGGAATGAGGACTTCGACTTCTTTTTCTCTGCCTTTCTTTCCTGGATTCGAAAATCAATTTGCAAGGAAAGGTCCAAGAGGGCCTGGAAGGAATTCGGGTCAGCTACCCTGGCTAGCTCGTCCTTTATTTCTTCATTCAAGCCTCTGCGAAAGAGAGTGAAGCTAGCCTCTTGGGACCAATCAACTTCCTTCATCAGTTGTTTAAAACGGGCGACATAGGTAAGCATATCTTGAGATCCTTGTCGAAAATCAAGTAGACGTTCCTGAGTGCTGTAAACCTGCTCAGGACGATCAAACGTGGCCTTTAGGGCTTCCACAAATCCATTGTAATCATCCAGGAGGGCGTTGCCCGAATTGACTAGGGGAGTTGCCAGGGACGTCATTTCACCAAAACGCCAGGGGTAGCGGAAGTGACATCACAGTGCCACGCCCATAAGAGTGACATCACAGGAAGTGATGTCATTTGACCACACCCCACTCGACATCACAGGAAGTGATGTCATTTGACCACGCCCTCCACATGACATCACAGGAAGTGGCCTCGTAAAGCATTATCCCCTCAGTACACTAAGAAATATATGGTTACGATATCAGTGTTTTGTGACATTTCATACAAGAATGGATCATCATATGTAGCAGTGTCAAGGTCCATGTTGCCACGCAAAGTGTATGAACCCAAATCCCCTCTTAATCTGGATCTGCCCTGTTAGTTCAACAGGACTACAGAGCGAAATCACATTCTGGGGGGACAGGGACGGATAGGCGGGTATGGGGATAGGGGAAAGCCAGGATAAAAGGCGAGAGGGAGAATATTTCACCAGAAAACATGTATGGCATCCACAGTTTTTAATAATTCTTCTTCTTGTGTTATTTTGGCTGCCAAAAGATTAGTTCAAAATGTGTTCAAGGTGTACAGTGCATTACTGAGCGATGCCACCTTCAGTACCAAAAGCCTCATAAGTCATGTCCCCATATTTTACGGGGAAAAAATCCTGGCTGCATTTTGCATTACTCCCACACTCACCAACACTCTTTATGTGCCTAGGTTTCTGTTCCTACATGTTCATTGTCCTCCACACCCCTCACCTCTCCATAATGGTACACATTCCAACAATTAGTACTATTGTATAGATTTTGGGATAATGCCCAACCCTTCACTCTGATCATAAGACTTAAAATGTAGTTTCTTACCAGATTGAGCAGAACAGTGGCTTGACAGATGTGTCCGAGGCTGCTGTTTCAGTGGCATGTAAGGTGAAGATTCTGACACAGAAAGGAAGGAACTCCACATGAAGATGCAGGTCTGAAAATAAAAAACAAATTATCAGAATGGAAGAATCATTTGTACAACAGCACACCAGAATATCATTTGTCATAGAGACAAGATACTGACTGAACGCACTGAGGGGTGTGCTTCCCAGACTACCATTAACTGCAGTGCCCTGCTTCTGACCTTGCAATCCGGCCACCCAGCAGCCTATTCCACCCTCCGTTTCCCGGCATCCCTGGAGCCTGTGGTACCTCTCATCCCGGCACATCTAGCCTCCCCTCACTCACATGAGCACTTGGGGTGACGTGATATTATCGAATTATACTCCTGAAACTGAATACCCTACACCCAGTGACCCTAATGTGGCTGGGAAGAGGTGGATGGTGACGTCCCATCACCATGTGAGGTCATACACTGGGAAACTGGGGCGTGCAGCGTAACCCCTCACTATTTACCCAGAGGCAGCACTGATTATTGTGGCAGATATTCATTGGCCCATTATTTTTATGATGATGATATTTTGAATGCACAGAGCTGGATTCCAGCGAGCACTGAGCAACTCAATATGATCTCTGCTGCATAGGAGGCATTTCAATGAAGATGCAGGAAGGACAGTTGTCTCAGGTAAGGAGCGATTGTGCTGCGAAGTGACTCTGTTGAAAAGTCTACATGTCCCCTTTGTGTGAGGGACCGGCAGGGTTCCACGACTCCCACCACACTTGCCCAGTCAAGGAGGCGTGAGAGAAGGGAGGCCACAGAGAGACAGTACACCCTGCATTCCAGACACACCTCCACAGCACGGACCCAGGGGCCAGAGAAGCACCCCAGGCACAGGGGTCCCTTCCAGATACCAGGGAGCGCACAGACCACACAGCTAGGGGGCCGAGAGCGCAGCCCGCAACACTCCAGATAAAGCCCCCTGATTTGGGCCAACCAAGCCCTGCAGCACTCCAGATACAGGCCCCCCACATCCCACAAACGCACACACAGACTAGAGCAAGCAGACATTTGCATGCATGCACACCCCCACCCCGAAAGCAGAGCTCCCTGCCCTTGGCCACAGGCACCCTGCCAGTGGAGTGTGTTGGGACCCTGATTACATTCTGCTTGAGGAATCAGATTTTAGGCTTTTAGCTCCAATTGTGTGTAAGTATTTGAGGTATTACAGATGTGTGCAGCGCACTTAGTTGCTGTATTGAATGCATGCTCCTTCGCCAATGAGGTAAATTCACAAAACCCCCAATTCTATGGAAAGAGGCAGAGAGAAGCTTCATCATTCTCCAATGGTACTGTGTTTTACTTTGTGTATAGGCGCGTTATAAATGCCATAGTATATCATATGTTGACATTCCTTGCCAATGACATTTTAGAATATTGCAAGGCCGGGACACACATGATACTTTATAAATCGGGGCCACTGTCTATATTCTAGGGACTCTAAGGGGGAGAAACTGGGGTGGCTAAACCTTAGCAACTCGACAGTCCGTGGGGCAGATTCCTAGCTCAGGGGCAACTGGAAGCAAGACGACGTGGGAGCAAAACAGGTTCGATCCCCAGGTCCATGCTTAGAAACCTCTGGGTATTAAGCAACACGTGTAGCTGTTGTCGCCTGAGGTGCCAAGCTATCCGCCTGCGGCCGCAGGCGGGTAGTGGGCTAGCACAGCACACACGCAACCTAGGCTCCACCTGGTCCTGGCGGCCGCAGGGGAATGCCACAAGAGCACACATCTGACCTCAGCCTGGGGTAGGGCTTTAAGTGGGCCGGGGCCTGCCGGGGCTGGGCCCCGGCAGGTTCCGAAATTTCGTTTTGAGGCGGGGCCCTGCCGGGGCCCACTAATCTCCCCGGGCAGCCCCGGCCACTACACGAAAAGGCATTTTTTTCTACAGCCTGAAGCTCTCGCTCGTGTGCGAGAGCTTCAGGCTTCAGAAAAAAATGCCTTTCAGCTATAATGGTGGCGCCGCACCTGCGAGGCATCCCTTTAATCAAGGGATGCACGTGGGCCGGCGCCACCATTATGGAGAAACGTGAGGCCGCTGGAAGCAGAGGCCTTGCTTCCTAAATACTGAAGCTCCCGCGGATTCGCGGGAGTTTCAGTCTTTAGGAAAAAGGCCTCTGCTTCCAGTGGCCTCACCCTTTCAGCCTTAATGGTGACGCTGCCCCTCCCCAGCTGGCGAGGGGCAGCACCACCATTAAGGCTGAATAGGCGAGGCGCTGTCCCCTGCCAGGCAAGCCTATACAAAATAAATGCAGAGATCAGCACCCTCTCCCCCATAGGGGAGAGGGTGCTAATCTCTACAAAAGGCTGCCTGGCAGGGGTGCCAGTAGCCCATTGAGCCGGGGCTCGTCAAGGGGGCGTGGCCTAACGGCCCATCAAGACCACGTTGTTGGGCCACGCCCCCTCGATGGGCCCCGGCTCGATTTGTAGTGCCACTTAAGGCACTGGCCTGGGGCCTACGGCGGCACACGCCAGCAACATTAATCCACCCAGCAGCTCACACACACCCGCTCGCCCCCGACCTCAGTCACACACACAACACAGACTGACTCACCGCTGTGTGTTAGCTTGGAAGAAGTTAGTTGGCCTGGACTTTCTGGCACCAAGACAAACCACGAAGCTGCTGCTGCACGCTGGCTTCGCTGCAGTGCTCACAAAATGGAGGACCACCAGCACGCTGCACCGCTTGAGTGGTGGCCACGCCCCCTCCTCCTCTGATTGGAGGAAATGCCAGAGGTCGCAAGAGAGTGACAGAGGTCGCTGGCCAATCGGCAGCGGTCGCTCTTGCGACCTCTGGCGACCCCCAAATGACGTCCCTGGGAGTTGCCCAGGTTAATGCATTGTCAGTGAGGTGTGATATCATAAACCCCACCTTTGCTCTAGGGGTGGTAAAGTAGTAGGGCTTGAAGGTGAAATGCACCAAGCAAGAATCAAGTAAGGCACGAAGGGTCTTTGGAGAGCCATCATATTTGTCCACCACTCCTCCCAATAATGCACTTTCCTTGGTAGTAGAATCACGAGACAATACCAGGTGCTTTAAGGCAGCGTTCTCAGCCTTAAGGTTTTGAACTGCTGTGGTGAGTTCCTGCATGCCTCGCATGAGGTCTTGAACCGCGGCTTCCATCCCTGTATCCGTATTGATTTTTTCGCGTCTCAATCTGTCACAAGTCTCTCCCCTTCTCACCTGTCTTTCCTGTTTACTTGTGACCTTCTTTTGTGACTTCTTCCGCATGGTCCGGGATTTGTATAAGCCTGCGCGCGGGTCTTCGGATTCCAGCGTGCTTCGTTCAGATTGTCCAGGAAGGAACAATATCTGTACCTGGAGGCACGGAACCCGTGGTTCGAGCGCGGGGGAAAATCCAGGATGTTTGGGTAAGTTGAGGGATGAAAGGAAAAGGAGGAGGAATCAAGGAACAGGGAATGGAGATCAGGAAAATAGCCCTGAGCGAACTCTGGCAGCACACTTCTAGCTACAGCGAGCAGTAGCGTTGAGACGCGCAGAGCTGTGGGGGCGTTACTGTTTTGTAGAACGTAGAGCGTGTAACGTAAAGACTGGTAAGCAGCGTTCCGCATAAAGCGCCCATGTTGGAAGGATTACTGAGTTCAATCTCCTATGTGTCAGGGACCACGAAGTCCAGAAGGGACGCAGACAGCGGTTCATGACACACACCCCTTTCGCTTGACCTCTCACTTTCCCTTCCCCCCACACACATAATTGGTAAAGATACTCCAGTATGCATACAGCCCGCTCTGTGCCCTTTTATAAACTTTACTTCAAGCAAAAATGAGAACTTATTTGAAACACCAATACCGCAGTTATAGTGTTTACAAAGGCTGATGAGCCTGGAACAACAAGCTATGCGCCCTTCGATTCTCTGTCACTCGTGAACTTTATATGTCTCCTTCAATAATTTGAAAGGGATGTCAAAATGAGAATATTTAGAGAGGGTCTGTGAAAAGGTCTCCCGAGTTAAAAGGCCTTAAATGTTCTGCTCTAAAGAGCAGCCTTTCAGAAGCTTGTTCGGGAAGCCGCATAAACCCCATAACACTCCTCACATTGCCAGGGGTCATAAAAGTTACCCAAGGATGCAGATTACAAAGTTACTCACCTTAACTACCCAGTGCGCAGTCACTGCTAGATGTGACTGCCTTATTTGCGGAGTTGAATTTTAACTTGGTGACTCTTTTATGATGAGTGTGAATTGGAGAATATTTCGGGACGTCTGCCACAGAGCATACAACCGATCTGTAGAGCATACCTACTCACAAATTCTGCTAGCATTGATATTAAATTAGCGTAATTTAAGGGATCAAGAGTAAGATTCGGACACAATGGCCTCTTGAGTGTGGGTTACAGACTTATTTGGCATGAAAGAAAACAGGTTGGAGAAATCCTATCTGTCCCCAATTCCAAGAGGGGTTTCCCTGCCTCAACAACAGGAAGGCTTGTCTGTGTCAGAATGTTAAATCATAAAGTCCCCTCTGTCCTGTCTCCAAAATCCCTAAACTGGCCCTTACACGCTAAATTTAATATAATGGGCCTCTATGCAAGTTTGGTGCTATCCAGCTGGTAAATCCGGCTGGATACCACCAAACGGAATTACCATTACCAGCAGATTACAAGTGCTGGTAGGGGTAGATACCAGTATTACCGGCACTGGGAATACCGGCTATGGTAATACCAGCAATTTCTGCTGGTGGGGTGATCAAATTATCTCCAACTCTTGGCAGGAAGTAGTTGCAGCCACTCCACATAAAACTGGACTTTACCAGTGCGGAAACATGCCAGTAAATGGAGTTATCCGCATGTTAAATCCGCAATTGCAAACTTTTTATTCAAAAGAAACGAGCATGGTCAAATGCAGATAGTTTTATGTAAAAGTTTAATAATTCAGTAAAAAAAAATAAACACAAAATGCCAACAGCCAATAGTTTTGGGTCTTTTGTATTAGCACTTTAAACCACACAGGTCTGGCGTGCCAGCCTCTAATGGCACTCTATATCAAAGCTATATCCAAGTTTTGTGTTACTAGTTGTTGAAGCTAACTCTCTAGCCCACGTCATTAAAATGATGATGTCGTCATCTATACTATATATAGAATTTATATACGCTTCATATAACATTAAAGGCCAAGTCCCGCTCCGGCGTCATCACTGCGTCACTCTGCAAATTCCTAGGTACACAGTCTCTGTCTTCACAGCTCACTTCACCCTCAATAGTCGAACAGGTAGAACCACCACCCGCTGCTCCGATGTTTATACACAATTTTATATAAAATGTATATTTACTTTATATCAAATCATCTCAACATTTTATCAAAACATTTTATAACCATTTTATACCTACTTTATAGAAAATACACATTTTATATCACATCGATATTTTTATATAATTTTTTATATAAAATGTACATTCGCGTTATATCAAAACCCTATCAAAAGGGGGAGGGACTAAGAACGGAAGCAGGGGACATTCCCACCTGTCAAAACATCTGTTCATATTGTACCTACTTGTGCTCATTTGTATATATGTATATTATCCTGCCATTATCTTTACTGTGTTTATGTATATATTTTTGTTGTTGTAACTAAGCTTCATATCATGTAACTGCTGCGCCCTGTTACCTTAGGGTATGTTCGCGCATTACAAATTATAAAACAAACAAAATTATGATACACTATTGCATATGCCCAGCTTTCCCTGCCTTTTCTTATATCACAAACTTAGCTTGTAGCATGATGTATCATTTTCTTCTCTTTGACAGCTCTTGCTTTAGAATTTTGAGAGACTTATGGTTGTTGTGATAATAAACACATGCGTGCAACAAAATTATTATCTGAACTCTTCCTCAGTGCAATCCTGCCTTTTAAAATGTTAAATCTATGTCTAATGCAATTCATTCTGTAACTTAAGGTCCTCTGTAATAACGAGGCAGGGCTTTTGTAAAGGACAGGTATGTTTGTCGTACAGAAGGAGGGCCCCCATACGGCAGGCAAGTAATAGAAACAGGTCCACACAGTCCTTGGGAGAGAACATGCCAGGGCACCAAAGTTTCAGACAGCAGACTGCCCAGCTAAACAGACACTGCCCCCATATACAGAACACCTCGTAACAAAGGATTTGAAATGCAAAGGGCGGTGGTGATTCCAGACAGGGCAGAAGGACAATGCAGCCCAGGGACCTGCATCACGTGAGGCCGGTTGGTCCACCAGTCCTGCACTGCTCTGCACATTGTCTGGAAGGCAGTGGTTGCGGCCAGTTGTTCACTTTGTGATCAGACATTTTTGTGAACCCCAAGGAGGTGTCTGACCTGTATTCACCCAGAGCCACACTTGCCCCATCAACATCCAGTGGGATGCTAGCAGTGCCACCCAAGCAATCCTCAGTCTCAGACGTGGGAACTTCACTCTCACATGGATTCCTCCACACTTTTGTTCTTTCTTTCTCCCTCTCTCTCTCTCTCCTTTCTCACACCCCCATCCAGCCCCCCCACCCCCGGCTCCCCAAGATGCTCCATTTGGTTCCATCTTACAGCTCTATCACAGATAGCTCTCTGCTAGGCCTTTCTGTCTGGGTTAATACAGAGCAGCTTAGGAATTAGAGTACAAAACTTTACTTGCATTGGACACTAGTGTCCGTTACAAAAGTAGCAAGGAAGCCTTCTTCTCCATCCAGAAGTGTCACCACACTGAGCGCTCTAGTATCCTTGGATCATGCTATTGAAGGCGGGCACCCTAAAAACATGTGATTTCCAATAGACCAAAATAATAGATGCACCCCATCAGGGAATGAGACTATGAGATGAATTGCAAGGAGAACCAAAACTTTAAATAAAATAAAAATGCAAGAAAAGAATCGTGCTGCCCGAGAGCGCTCTGCCAAACAATACATGGGCAGCACATTAAAAAGGCACCCAGCACACTGATGACGTTCACACATACAGTACAAACTCTGGCATTGGGTTGGTGAGGGCACTACGGGACAGTTGATACTATAAGGGATGCCGGATGCTATTGGCCATTGCTTTTCCACTCGCTCTGGGCACACGTGGGTCTGCTGGGCTCATCTCCACGGTGTGAAGGTCCGGTCGGGCATGCAATCTAACTATCTGACTAAACTAAACAACAGGAACTGATCATATGAAAATAATGATCCGCATACGATCTGGCATGAATAGAGGTGGTTAGGTTTAATGAGCTAATATATTGGCGTTCCAACCTTCGTTTGAATTCTCCTGATATAGGTAGACGTATGTTGCTGTTAGGAGGATATACTGACTATGGTTTTAGGATTAGGCCTGCGGTAGGTGTTCTGGAATGGCCAACGTGAGGTGGTCTGTTGGGTCTCAGCATGAAAAAGGGTGAGGGGTCGAGGACTGGGTGACTAGGCATGTCGTGGTGGGGGTTGAAAGGGCATTGGCAGTTTAGTGGAGATGGATGGGCACTTGTGTTAGAGGCTGGCTATGATCTCACGTTCTGCAGAGAGCATAATCTGGGGATGTGATGCGGGACAATTGCAACAATAAATAATTGGACTTCCGTGAGAACAAGCATCGCACAGAGCAGGCGAGGCAGGGAGGTGGTGGGTGTTTGGGCTCTCTGTGCTGTGTGAAATGCTGGGGATGGGGAGAGCTGAGTTTTGCAGAGGGATGATTGCTGGGCCTAGTACAAAGATGGCCACTGCTCTAATACAAAATGGCGTTCATTAGTGGGCTGTGGGTTAGGTGTTACAGGTCATTTTCTATGTTCCTTCATGTGATCAGGTATCGTAGTGATGGGGGTCTCTCCCCCCTTAGCTTACACATGGTTTATATACAGTAAGAATGGTGAGGGGGTGGGGATTGGACCACCTCGTCCCCAAAATTCCCCCCTTTTGTTACTCCTAAAGTGGGCACTCATTCCAGGCGGGGGCACCTTTTATGGCATCCATGCTCTACACACACTTCTCAGACTTTATCCACGCCGTGCATATTCTTCAGGAGTTAATGTCATGTAAATACATGCCCCATCCCCATCCAGATCCACACACATCTCCTTATAGTTTTCAAGATCTTGGGGTTGCTTAAATGTGGTGTGATAATAGTTACCTACCACGTGCCCTGTGTTGTATATTGCCGCCATGCAGTATTTGGTCTCATTTGTTTCACCTGTCTGCACTTAGGCCTCCTTGATATCATGGGGTACCTTATTGTTTGCATTTCTGTTGCCGATTGTCATCATCATCATCATCGCACTGCTCGACACTGCCTTTGTGCAGCACCTGAGGCCTAACTGCTACACACAGAAAATCAGCAAGAACAACATAATGAGGGGCACCACCATCTTTATGACTGTTCCAAGCCATGAAGGTACTCAGCTGAAGGCCATGCTGAGCCAGTCATTGCTCTGTATCCCTCCTTCCTTCCTCATTTTCACTCCCAGTTCATGTACTGCGGCAATCACATGTGATAATTGCCCATTTTCAGCATCTGATGAAGGTACGTATGTGCAACATGAACTCCTGATGTTCTTGCTAACACCACTTCCATAGGGGTTAGAAGGTCAAGCACATATCTATTCTGCATCGTCATGAGTCGGAGTGCTCGGATATCTACCTTGATGACTTTGAATCCTTCTTCAGTGTCATTTGCCAATTGGATGAGCTCCTAGCGCACAATTTGGAGCCACTTGTTCTTGTCTGGATGCTGGGGATAAATGATGCAAAGAAAGTTTCTGCTGAGCTAAAGAGTTTGTATTCCTCTAGTATCTGTGCCAGGAGATCAGAGGCGTCTCAAGATATGTAGTTGGAGGTGCGCTTCTTCCAAGATATTTGATGATGTGACTCTTGCTTAGGAAATATTTGGTAGATGAGGGATTACACTTCAGTTGGTTGAGGCGCTTTTGATCGTTCATGGCGCCCCTCTCCCCCCTGAGGTGTTCCTCAGGTATCACCAGTAGTGCGGATTGGAGAGCTGCAAGCAAACAATAACCGCTTCATGACAGCGAGAGGTGTAAGTACGCCTGATTGCCGCACACCCACTAATAGTCCATGAGAGCAGCTGTGCCTTTTTGGAGATCGGGAGTGATGGGGGTTCTGTTGCAGTGTGTGATAGAACCCACAGGCACCTTTCCTCCGCCATAGAAACACAGTTCACAACTCTCTTCTTGACAAGTTTGGACCCTGTCAACCTTCTTTGCAGAGTTTTTCATTTGGCGGAAGGATTTTCAATATATCTGTGCGTGCCTGGAAGGGGTTTTTTCATTCTACAGAGTGCGAAATGAAGGAGACATTGGGCTTCTACTAGGAGAGCCTGTTGGGGAACAAACATTTTTGGTGTTCTAGACAGAAGGATGGGGTATTAATGAACACACTTAACAACTGCCATTGGTTGTTCTTTTCCCAGTTGCACTCATGTTAGAATACCAGCTATTGAACTGCCCAGGATGACGTAGTGTCATGCCCCATTCCTGGAAGTACTGGCATAGATGGAAATTCTCACGTTGAATTACTGAGATCACTGTTCCGGTCTAGTCCTCACCCAAGATGGTGCATGCGGACTCCATATCAACCCGAAGACTGCGCCATAGAGTTAATACCAGACACCTCGGTGCCATTTGGTTGCATGTATCCTCTCTCCCTCACCGAAAGACAGGTTTTGAAGGAATACCTCAAAGCCAACACTCAAAATGGACTCATCCAGGAATCCAGGTCTTTAGCCGGTGCCTCTCTCTTCTTTATTCCCAAACGGGATACAACTGAACTCAGGTCCTGCATTGACTATCACGGTCTTAACCGCATCACCATTCGGGATTGGTATCCCATGCCACTGATCCGTGATATCTTGGAGGCCGTGCAGGGATCCAAAGCGTTCACTAAGCTGGACTTAAGAGGAGCTTACCACCTCCTTCGGATTAGGAGAGGTGATGAATGGAAGACTGCATTTCATACTCTCATGGGTCTTTACGAATACCGGGTGATGCCTTTTCGGCATGGTGAATGCACCTGCCGTGTTTCAATGATTTGTGTATAAGATCTTCTCTGACCTACTCTACATAACTGTAGTTGTGTACTTGGATGACATCCTAGTATTCTCCCTACACTAGCCCAGCATTATACACATGAAGGAGGTTCAACGATTGCTGGGTCTGGCAAACATTTATCGGCGCTTCATACCCAGGATTTCGGAAATAGTACTTCCGTTCACAACCCTACTCAAAAAAGGTGTGAAGATTGAATTTAACCAGACTGCCAAAGAAGCCTTCCAACTTCTCAAACAACTGTTTACTTCAGCACCCATTCTTGTGCAGCCAGATCAATCTAAGCCTTTCATCTTGGTGACAGATGCCTCGGAAGCAGCTATTGGCGCTGCTCTTTTACAGGAGTCTTCTGATGGCCAGGAATATCCTCTGGCATATTTTTCCAGAACACTCACGAGTAGTGAACGCAATTACTCAGTGTTAGAAAGAGAACTGGTTTCCATCAAATTGGCGTGTGAAGAATGGAGACACCTTTTACAAGAGGAAATCACCCTTTTTTGGTACGCACCGACCATCGCAACTTAAGGGTGCTCCAACAAATGGAATGCACCAATTCACGGCATGCTAGATGGGCATACTATTTTTCTCAGTATGAATTAGACATTACTTACATCCCAGTAACCGAAAACAGATTAACTGATGCCCTAGCAAGGGTTTATAACCAGGAGAAGGTGGGTCCTGTAAGAGGTGAACCCCTCTTACCCAATAAGAGGTTCATTGACCTTCTACTAGTCTTTCTCAAGAAGCTAAGAGAGAGGCTAAGAGAGAGTCTGCAGAACCTAGATCCATCCAACCTTCCCCTCTGGTTCCAAGATGGACTTTGGTATCATAAGTCAGCACTTTACCTTCCAACCAGGGCACCACAGTTGCAAGCACTTTCCTGGTGTCATGAGTCTCCCCTGGCCGGACAAAAGGGACAGAAGGGAACTCAGGAATTACTCCTTCGAAGGTTTTGGTGGCCCACTCTACACAAGTATGTAAGGCAGTACGTTGCGACATGCTGTGTGTATGCCGCACACAAGTATGCCACTGGATGCCCTCTAGGATTCCTCCAACAGGCCCTGCTGCCATCCAAACAAAGACGGCCATTATGGTAACCATAGACACTTTCAGCAAGTTAGTTCACTTCTCAGCTCTCTCAGGACTATCCAATGCCTCTGAGACAGCATCAATATTCCTTCGAGACATAGTTCAATTACATGGCCTGCCAGTAACCATGGTGTCAGACAGAGGGACACAGTTTACCTCCAAATTCTGGAGTACCTTGTGTGCTGAACTTGGTATACAAAGGGCTCTGTCTTCAGGATATCATCCGCAGAGTAACAGACAAACAGAATGTCTGAACTCTAATTTGGAACAGTATCTCAGGTGTTTTTGCAACTGGGACCAGGATGATTGGGTGTCTCTTCTCCCATTGGCGGAATTTGCATATAATAATAGTTTCCAATCTGCAATTCACATGAGCCCATTCTTTTGTACTTTTGGCTACCATTCTCATCATCTTTCATGGGCCAGTTTCACCTCCAGCAAGTCTCCATCAGTCGACAGCTTCCTCGCTACTCTCAAGGAGGTTCATCCAGAAGCTCAACGGGCCCTAGACAACAGCCGTAGAGAATACAAGAGATGGGCAGACGTCAAGAGAAGAACCAATCTGGATTGGCAGGTAGGAAGCAAAGTGTGGTTGTCATCATGCTACCTTCCCCCGATGGGTTCACACTGGGAAGTTTTCGCCCATGTTCATCGGACCTTATCCGATGGTGGAGAAGATCAACCCAGTGGCATTCTGACTACGCCTTCCCAAGCAGCTTCATAATGTACGCTTAGTGTTCCATGCATCTCTTCTCAAAGAGTTGTTTTGGATCCTTTCCTCCGGCCAAGACGTGAACATTTGGTTCAAGAGACGGTGGAGCCTGAGGAATACGAAGTATCCCATATTGTGGATTCCAGGTAAAGGCGAGGTGTCCTTCAATACTTGATCCATTGGAAGGGCTACCCTGTGTCTGAACATACGTGGGAACCCAGGAGACACGTGTACGCACCCAGACTACTTTGACGTTTCCACCGTCTCCATCCAGGCAAGCCTGAGGGAACATGTATTAAGAGGGGGCATACTGTCATGCCACGTTCCTGGAACTACTGGCTTAGATGGAAATTCTCACTTTGAATTACCGAGATCACTGTTCCGGTCTAGTCCTCACCCAAGATGGCGCCTGCTGACTATAACTTGAGTCTGTGAGGTATACACGCTGTGTTGTATCCGTCCCTGGACACTCACGGTGTTACTCTGTTCGTTGCAGCTTTATTTGGTAATTTGCTCTCTCCCTCCTTGTTTTTCTTGACTCCCTACGCGCTCCTATAGCTTGTTCATTCTTTTCCGTTGCCTTCCTTGGCCTTTGCCATTCTTAAGTTCGCTCTATCCCCTTTTCGCTCTCTGGCTACCCTATATCCTTTGTTTTCCTCCAGAGCTAGTCTTCGGCTTACCTCTTCCTTGCGTTCTCTCCTTGCGGGGTTCTATTACCCTATCCTCCGGCATTCTGCCTCCTGTCATTCCGCAACAGTGTTCCTCCATACTATTTGCCTTCTCTGATTCTGTCCCCCGGTGCACAGCTGGGTATCTGTATTCGGTCCGCTTCCACTTTTCCTTTCAGCGGCCTGATTTTTCTCCGTTCTATATTTTTTCCATCTGTCTATAATGAAACATTCTCGTTTTGTCTGCCTCCTGATTATTCTGTACTTCACTCGCCACCTGGCATGGTGTCCACTCTGTTGATCTTATTTCAGCTAGTTTGTCAACACTCTCTTGGGCAATCTATTCTTCACCATTCTGTGTATCTGTCCTCCCTCCACCCTTAAGCAACATCCTTTGTGTGTTCCTCCAATGGTCCAAGTTTATCTGGGTTACTAATCTTCCTTGGCAGTGTCTCATCTCTATCCCAGCCACTTCCGCTTCAGTCCTGAAGAGGGCTTTCTGGACTTACTCTACTCTGTGTGGAACGCTCGTGCTGCCTACTGGTTATATTACCTGTTGAAACCTACAAGGACCTTTCTTACCAACCTACCAGAGTTTTTTGGTGCTTGGAAGCTTTTTCCCTGGGTGGGGCGGGCTCCCTAGGCTTCCCTTTGGCTTTGTGTCCCGGATCCAGCCAAGGTGGCCTCTGGGGGAGCTTGTCCATGATTACACGATAAAAGACAGAAGAAAACTGCTAAGGGGAAATCCAAGGAGGGCAGAAGACCAAGACTCAGAATCTCAGAAGACTCCCACGACAGCTCATCAGAAGACAGAGGTGAGGAGGGGTCCCGGGAGGGCTCGTTGGTGTCAGACATATAGGTCTTCAACTGTGTCTAACCCCAACCCATGGTATGCATCATATTGGTGTTGTCGTGCCGGCCTCTTTCGTCTTCTGTTAGGCAAAAAAATATTGTGGTGGTTTCGTAAACTTTGTACATATTTCATCATTAGTACATATGAATCCCTGAGCTGTTATAGTCTTTACACTACACATTGGAAAAATAGAATCATTTACATTTTCATTAACACTTGCAGCAAAGGTTTGTCTGTACATGGTAAGGGAAAGGGACACAGTTTTCATAATAGGATCTGGGGTCTGAAGCACATTGTTTTTTCTGCTGAACGATGAGGTAGGTTTTATAGTCAGTTGTGGGGTAGCTTGTGTCTCTGGGGGGTTGGGTTCAATAGATTTTATACCTTAAAACACTTTCAGTTTGGTTATTTACAAAACACTCCAAGATCTGGGATCACTTTTGTTGTGTTCTTGTACAGGCTAGTTAAGTTTGGAACACTTTGTCATCCCATGTCAGTTTTACCCCCTGACCCTTCTTTTAGATGGTCACCCCAGATAAAAGATGCACTCCAGTAAATCCCCAGACCCAGCATCACTAAAGTAAATATAATTGCTATAAAATTAATTCTACAGTCGTAACTGTAGGCTCTAGAGGCACTTATTCTATTCCTACTGCTATCTAGCTCAGTA
Source organism: Ambystoma mexicanum (assembly GCF_040938575.1). Lineage (NCBI taxonomy): Eukaryota > Metazoa > Chordata > Amphibia > Caudata > Ambystomatidae > Ambystoma > Ambystoma mexicanum. Next base: position 248,954,664 of record NC_090921.1, on the reverse strand, counting down.
TTTCCAGTTGCAAGTGCGTCGTCTCCACCATTGTTGTACCTACAGAGAGGGATATAACGGGACGGGTATTAATAAAGTTCTGAAATGGAATAAGCTGTGAGAGAAGAGGACAGTGAGAAAGCATGGAAGGGGGACAACAAGAAAGAAGAAAACACTTCACATTTAAAAATATATACAATACTTTGTTATAATATGTTATCAGTATTATGTTTATAATTACATCAGCTTTTACTTTTATTTGTTATACTATGAAATATTTATTAAGGTACTGTCACCTCTCTGTCACTGCTGTGTGACATTTCTGGTGCTGTGCTGTCCTGGGATTTTCTAACATCAGAGAGGTGGATCCAGTACCTTAATCCCTTTACTTTTACAGCCAAGGGAGTGCAATAGATGACCTCGTAGGGTCCGTGGAACCTTGGGGAGTACCACTTTCTCACAAAACTCCAGGCATACACTAATTCACTGGGCATTAGAGGTTGCATGGGGCTGTCTGCTGCCACAGTCGTAGTATCGGTTTTGTTTTCCCTTGTAAATGGTAGTGCAATTTGTTTGGTAAATTCACTGGGCATTAGAGGTTGCATGGGGCTGTCTGCTGCCACAGTCGTAGTGTCTGTTTTGTTTTCCCTTGTAAATGGTAGTGCAATTTGTTTGGTAAATGCATCACACTGCTCTAGTGAGCTGGATAAGGTACTCTTTGAACTCCTCTCCTAATACGGCAGCTGTTCTGTGTGCATCAGACATTCTCCTTACTGGGGATATGGGCGTTTGCATTCGCCGACCAGTCACTATATTGTGGGGGGGTATGTGGTGGTCTTTGCTGGGCTGAGTGAGCAGCTGAAAGAGAGCTAATGGCAAGCAATATACCCAATTATTTTTGAGAGAATGACATAGTTTTGATAATCTACTCTTCAGGAGGCCATTGATTTTCTCGACTATCCCATTCGCTTGTGGGTGGTAAATTGAGCACATTTTATGCTTTATGCCTAATAATGCTGTTACTTCTTTGAAGAGGTCAATTACAAAGTGTGATCCATTGTCGGATCTTATGACATCACATATTCCCCAACGTGGGAACACTACGCATACAAGACATTTAGCTGCACACCCTTGTTTAGTCCATAACACTTGCTCTGTGGGTGGGGCCCTTTTCTGAAGTTCAATTATTTGGGTGATAGGTAATGAGTTGTATCCTTCCTGTTTAGCTTCTTCCTGTTTGTTTATCATTATGCACTCTGTGGCCATTAGGATGGGCAGATATGCTGCTTCTTTAGCTGCTGCATCTTCTGCAGCATTTCCTAAAGATATTTTTCCATTGTTATGGGTATGTGCCTGGCACTTCACTAATGCCACTACAGAGGGTTCTGCCAGGGCCTCTATTAACTTGTTCAATAGCTCAGCATGTTGTACTGGGGACCCGTCTTCTCTTCTGAACCCCCTTCTTCTCTATCTGGACAGTCCGGCATGTACTGTGGTGGTTGCATATGCCGAATCAGAGTATATTGTCACAGCGCAACCCTTTGCAGCATGGAGTGCTTCGATCAGTGCTACTAGCTCTTCGTCTTGGGCGGAATAGTGCATTGGCAATCGTTTCTATACTAGAACTTCATATTCCCCTTCTTCCAGTCCCACCACTGATGCCCACACAGCCTTTCTCCACTTTCTGGGCATATTGATGCTGACCCATCTACAAAGTATACTTCCCCTTCCTCCACTGCGTTCTCGTGTGCCTTTGGGATGTCATCTCCTTTTCCCTCATAAGTGGCACAATCATGTTCTTGCATATCTTTAACGGTACATGGCTCTGTCAGGAATGTGGTGGAGTTCACTGTTTTACAGCGTATACATGAATATTGGAGCTTGAAAGAATGATTTCATACGCCGTTGCTCTCTGTCATTAGGGTGGATTTTGTTCTTTCTAATATTGCAAACAGGGAGTGTTCAACGAACAAAGTGACAAAACATCCCATGACAATTGTTGAGCTCTTTTCAACAGCAAAGGTGGCTGCTGCAAGTGATTGTTCGCATGTGAGGTGGCCTTGCGTTACTCAATCGAGAGCGCCACTGTAGTATGCCAATGGTTTGTGACCCAGGGATGTTTTTTGTGTCAACACTGCTGTCATGAGTGTTCCAATGGAGTGTGAGAACAGGTAGAATTCCCGATCATAGTCAGGTGTGGCTAAGACGGGGGCTGTGCTGATCAATTCTTTCAGGCTCTCAAATGCTTGTTGCATCTTATTCCGAGGAACTTCTGCATACCTTAAATCGTGTGAGCTCTGGCTGAGAGATGCACTGTTGTCACCCTGTCGGGTATTATTTGCTTACCATCTTTTGAAATCAATTGGCCAAAGCACAGGACCTCAGTCAAACAGTACTGCAACTTCTTTTTGTCTACGTTATACCCCTTGTGGGCTAACAACTGGAGTAATGCAATTGAGTCTCTTTGAAAACTTTCTTCATTCTCACTGCAGATGAGAGGGCGTCTGCATATTGTATGATTGTACTCGGTACTTGAACATTGCCTAAGTACTTATTCAATATCCTATTGAATATGCTTGGGCTCTCACCTCACCTCACCTCTCGCCTTAAGGGAACCGACAGTGTTCCTATCTCCTCCCACCCAGTGAGAATGCTGTGAGGTATTGCGAGTCAGGGTCAAGTGGTATTGAAAAGAATGCGTTTTTGAGGTCCACCATAGTAAAATGAGTGGCCTGTTTTGGAATGCTGCACAAAATAGAAGCAGGGTTAGAGACAATAGGACATTCTTTTTGTACTATATCATTGAGGGGGCGGAGGTCTTGGACCATACGCCACGCCAAGCCCCCCCTGTTGCTTCCTTAATTGGATATACTGCGGTACTGCATGGAGATGTTGACGAGACAATTATACAGCTTGCTGGAGAAAAGCATATATTGTTTCTTGGATCCCTTCCTCCGCCTCTCGGGACTATGGGTATTGCTTGACCCTGGGTAAAAGTGCTCCTGCTTTTAGGGTAATTTTCAGAGGTGTTACCTCCCTTAACAATCCCACATCATGAGGGTTTGTGGTGCAGAGGTAAGAGGGCACTTGTTGCATGTCCTTGTCATAGTAGGGATGTGGTGCACTGACGACAGCCATGAGGAGGCTTGGCACCCGATGGTATTATACCATTACCTCACAAGGGATGCTTATCTCTAAAATAATCTCCCCATCATTGTCGCTATCACTGAACAGCTCCTCATCAGATAAGTCACGTAGTAGTATGTTTGGGTCAATACACAGTACTGCACGCCACTCGCATCCATGTGTGTCCAATCCTATTACTACTATTCTCTTCACAGATACCTGCACTCCTTGTAAGTCTAATGATAAAATTGTGCCAGCAACAATCTTAGGTGTTGCTACTGGTCAGAACACAAAATCTGAGGGCACTCTCCATTCTTTTCTTGTCAATTAAGGCATGGCCCTGGCCAAAACCCTGATCCCGTATGCAAACATGTCGGGATCCACTTATACTCCTCTTTCCTTAACTTCATTAGCCACAGAATGTATCAACAACATTGCTCTAATAAGGGGACACATACCATGAGGGGAACAAATGATCCCCCTATCGGTAAATGATATCGTCATATTTAGTTTACTGAGCAGATCTCGGCCTAGTAAGTTGACAAGTGAGCTTTTATAATATAGTAGGGGAGCTCGTACTGTTTCCCCCCCCACCTTAACATCCACATTTTCTGTAAACGGAACTGTTACTACAGCCTCAGAGAACCCTTGCATCTCCTGACTTTTGCCAGATAACGGAAAATCAACTTCACATATACATGATTTCTCCGCCCCTGAGTCCACCATAAAGATTAACTGCTTATTTCCTATCTCTGCCCCCACCAGTTGTTCCTCTTCTGGACTTAAGGTAATGGATAGGGACTGGACATGCAAGTGCTCTCTATGGGCTGTCCTAATCTGGGTGGGTGTCTATGCCGGGGCAGGAGAAAACATTTTCACTGAGCACACACGTTTCTTGGTATGGGGCTGGAGCACCATTTGGGGTAGTGGCGAAACGGTTGTTATGCCGATGGGCCATTTTATTAGGGCAGTTTGGCTGTGACTGCATGACATGTGGGTGGTGACGGAGGGTGTTATAACCTGGCATTGGTCTACTATTTGGCTGGTCGTCCTGTTCGTAATTTCCTTGGGGAAGGCCGTTTGGGCCACCTGGGTGGGGTGCCCACATTGCGGTTGATTATGTAATGCCTGATTGTACTGATAATGGCCCCTTGCCTGCTGCGGTAGTCCTGTGAGAAATGGCATCCCCTCCCGCACCACCAACACCCTCCCCCCCAGGTCATTGGCCTCCATATCCCCCCCCTCTCTGGCCTCGAAACCCACCGTGTCCTCTTGCATGTCCTCCTTGCCATTGGGGTCCCATGTATTGTTGCTCTCCTCCTGCCCGTTGTCTGTCCACATTGCAGCCATTCTAACTTGTGTAGCCACAGAGATACCGTCCTCCTCTCCTGTCGACTCTGGGGGCAGCAGTGCTGTTACTGCAGCGACCAGTAGCATTTTTGTCTGTACGAGTTTCGCTTCTTCAGCTAATCCTTCTCTCTTCCTTTGAGCCTCCTACAATGGTGCACTATGATGCTTTGAATATCAGGCCAGCCCTTTACTTCTAACCCAGCTATTTTACCAAGAGCTTTCAGTACTTCTTTTGGGAGTCCTCTTTTAATAATAAAGTAAAATAGGGACGTACACTGGTCCCACGCGGTGCCCGTTTCTGCCCTCCACATCTCCTGCACCTGAACAATTAACTGCGCAGCATCTTCCTCGTTCCCCCATAGTGCACTGCATTATGGAATGTAAATCGGGGGTATCTGGGAAGGTTCTCCGCAGGGCATCCCACACCTGTGCTCTTACATTATTCAATGACGCCCCATCATCAGTGTCATTGCTTGTGGTTACCCCCAGGAACCCTGCTTTAACCGACACCGAGTCTGCTTGATCACCCACTGCGGATGCCAGGACAATTTTGATATCACCAATGGCACGCATGCTGTATTCTTTTCAAAGGCGTAAAACCATTTTCCAGCACCCGATGTGAACAGGTGGAGGGTTTTAAGGAGATTGTTTTTATGCATCTGTGCCCAAGGCACATAGTGGGGTCGTTCTGCTCCTTTGTGAATGAGGGGCATTTGGAGTTTTGACTTTACATTGCCACTACTCACTTTTGTTCCTTTCCTTTTCGCTAGAGCTATTCTTCCCACCCTATTTCGGAGTCTTCCTTCCCACAATTCACTCATTCTTGGGGATGGCCATTGCACTTGCTGTATTCCTCCCACAGCCCCCTCTTCTACCTTGTCAAAATAGCTCCAGTATTCTTCATCCCGTATTGAGGCTATTGTGTCGTATCCTACACTAGCTACTTCCCTGTCCCTCTCAACTCGCACTGCTTTTATGGGGGAGCTGTCTAGTCTGAAAAGGAAGTCCCCGCATTTCCATTCATCCTCTGGTAGAAGAGAGGAACCTTTTAGAGGGGCCTGCCCTACCCCTGTTGTTTGCGTGGCTTTGCATATTGCTCTTAGACGTGCAACTTCCATTCTAGTGGACATCAGTGCTTTTTCAAGATCTTGAGTACTTGGCCCTGTGGGGGCCAGAGTGTAGGCTAATGGATCGTAAAGCGGCAGTGGGGCAGTGGTGGGTGTTGTCAGTGCACTACTTCCAGGAACATAAACTGGGTCTGCATATCCCTCCGCTGGCCTCGTAAGCAAAGGATACAGCTTTTTGGGTTGTTCCACCCACTTTCCTGTCCCCTTCCTTATTTTTTGTTACCTCAGGGACCCTGATCCCATCTCCCTCTTATTTACGGTTGACGCTTCCTCAAGCATCCACCACAAATTCAACACTTCACGTCTGTTTTGGAGTTGATTCCCCTTTTATTTTGCAATCCGATATGTGGATAAGTGTTTACAATGTTCCCTTATAAAAGGACCCCTCTTCTGGCCAAGCATGAGGTAAGTCCCTCCCCCTTAGTTTCCTTTACCCATTGTTCATGATATTCTTTAGTCTGTTCACTATGGAGGGGGAGATGCTTACACATATTTGACAGGGGGTATCCATTCCCTTGTCTTCTGCCAACACGTTAGTCCTCTCTAGGGCCTTCTTCACCCCCCCACTGCCCCCTCAGTATTACACTCAGATTTTTTTTCTAAGGTATTCAATGATATCTTAAAACCTCTGTCTTCTTAATCACAATACACAATATTCGTTACACATAAAACATTGAACGTTTTGAAGACCCACAGAGACCAACTGAAACCAATGACAGAAAAGACTTATATTGAACACACAAAATAAATAAAATACATATACCCACAAACCCTTTCCCCGCCCCTCTCCTTTAGAGCATATTCACTATCTCACTCATTGAAATAATCAAATCACCTCTGCCCCTCCTGGGCCTAACTCCACATATTATAAAAACACTCAAAAATAACAATCTAAAACAACTAGAATTATTGAATATTCATTGTAAGGGAATTCCAGCAGAGCAGACAAAGAGTTGGAAGAAAGTAATAGAGAGGGTGCAAAGGGGGACAAGAAACAGAGGGAGGGTCAAAGGGTGCAGGAGGAGACTACAGGGAGATGGGGGTAGGGAGAGATCTCATGAATTCGTTTGAGGACAAGGAGGAACTGGGGTAGGGAAAGGTGGAAGAGGAGTGGGGTGGATTGTGATGTGTAGATGCCAGTGGTGAAGTTGAGGATTTATCAAGGAGAACAAAGAAGTAGCCAGGGAGGCCTGATTAGTAGTGAAGTCAAAGCTATGAAGGACTAAGGTGGTATTCCAGGTATACTCACCATCTGTAATGTACACCCTCACATGTTCAGATGTTGCCAGACAGCCCTGTTCCGATTCCCCACGGTCAATCAGCACTTACCTTCACACGCAGATGCAACGGCTCTGGTGACACGATCGCAGCTGCTACTCCTCACTCCTCTTCCCCCTTACACAATGTCATGAGGTAGACACTACAGAGCACACCACATTTCTGATTAGTTTAACACATCTATTTGTACTTTTCAATGTAAGGTTGCAGGAATGCCCATAGGAGGTGGGGTTATCCTGAGAAAATGAAAAGTGGGTCAGGATGGAGGAGTAACTGAAAGAAAGGGATAGCTGGGTTCTTAAACCAAGAACCCTAGGATCCAGCGTCTCCACACCCCAGACATATTCTTGAATTCACTCACAGTCTCAGGGTAGTTTTAAGTTTCGCACAACACTTCTTTACTTGGTCTCTGGCAGAAAGTTCCCAATGATGGACAATCCTGTGGGTATATGGGACCTTGTTATGCACTCCTACCGGGCAAAGCCCTGCAAGATTCCGATCTTGCTCAAGGGGTCTGTGTAGCTCCTTTACCTGGACAAGTGCTTTAACTCCAAACCTGAGGTTTTGTCAGACTGCAGTAATTGTACCCCCTAACCCCCGGGCAATGGAAAAAAGTTCTAGGATTCAGCATGCGCCAGGCACTGGTCATGTTCTCTTAGTTGTGGCTATTCTTAAGCTCTCGTGACTTCTGTGCAACTACCACATTTGAATTTACACCCCAAAAAGGCAGTATTCTCCAACTGAGATTTCCCAGCTCCTACCAGTTTAATGATCAAGGTTCCCAGCAGACACTTAGATCTCTCCTCTGCTTCCAAAATGTGGTTTCTTACAATGTAGCATATTTGGCTTCCTGTTTCTATGCTCTTCTACAAAGGGGATCTATTGGCTTGGCATGCTATGGTTATAATCTTTTCCTGCCGAACTCTGCTAATTGAACTCACACCAACTGTCGTGAATGCCATCCTAACTTCCTCAACGTTTGCCTCATTTTATAGTTTGTCAAGGGAATAATTGTTCGAATGAAGGTGCAGACAGTGGGTCAGAATGCCCATAAATTCGGGGCTCAGTGATTGGTCTATCTAGAGGTTCCAACTCCTCCCCATTTGTATTGACTGTTTTCACTTATGTCCAGGTTTAGTTTGTATTCTGATACAATTTGGTCCTGCCAGTCTCTGTCTACTTAGTGCTCCAAAAGCTGGCCCTACAATTTCGGATACGCCAGTAGTGCAACTTCTCAGTCAAGCGTTCATACTGGAAAGGCAGAGGGTACATTTGATTGTGGCCAAGGGCCATATTGGTGTGGAGAATTTTAGTTTATCATTTATAGTGCAATCCTAGCTCCACAGCAGCTGAGTGCTTTACAACGTATGAAAGCCAGTGTTGGGCATGGTGTTTTTGAACAGTAGCACAGGACTGTTGGTTGAAAGGTGTAAAAAAAATTGATTTAATCATGCAGTAAGCATTGATGGAAGAGCCACGTTTTCAGCATTTTGTGAAACTGGAGGATGGTGGAGGCATTCCAAACCTGCAGCGGGTTAGAGTTCCAGAGAGCTGGGCATGGCAGGAGAGAAAATGTTTGTGGGTCTTCTCTTTGCAGCATGATATGATATGATAGGTTGTTTTATAACGCGCTTAATACCCAGAGGTTTTTAAGCGCGGACCCGGGGATCGAACCTGTGTTGCTCCGTGTCGTCTTGCTTCCAAGGCAAGCACTTTTCCTGAATTTCCAGTGGTCTTTTAGGGTGCGAATTTCACCAGGTAGATCATTCCAGTATTTGGCGAACATACTGAAAACGGCAGACACTTTGGGTCTTTCGCTGCAAAAACGAATAGTTTCTAAAAGTATGTTTCCTGATCTTCGACGATCTCTGGTTGGTTTGTAGGCAGATTTTGTTTTAGAGGAATTCTGCTCCTCGACTTTCCAGTGCTCTGTGGATATTGCAAAATGTCTTGAACTGGATCCTTTTTTGATTGGTAGCCAGAGGAGTGCTCTGAGAGCTGGTGTTGTGTTCCCATCAGTTCCGTGTAGTAGTCTAGCTGCTATATTTAGAATACATCAAAGTTTTTTTGTGAGATAGTCCAGTATATCTAAGTAAACGCTGCTTGCATATTCAATTCTTGAAAGAATCTGGGGGAAGACAGCAAACACTCCGTGTGACAGAGAGGTAGGGCATAATCCATTGGACGGAGTGGAGTTGGTAGAAGCACTTGACTGTTGCGTGGATTTCATTTTCCCCCGTGACATTATCCTCCATTAATATTCTTAGGTTTCGTGATCACTTTTGATGGTTTATGTAGTTACGCAATTATAAAGGCCATTGTAGGGATATACCAGGTGCAGTGTAAGGAAAGGCTTTCATTATTTGCGTTTTTTTCTGGGTTAAGATTTAGGTAGTTGGCCGTCATCCATTCACTTATTTGTGTGAGACATTTGCGGATGATGGTGCTGGAGTTTACATTCTCTATCATTTTGTATATGATTTGCATGCCATCTGCATAATTGCAATAGGTATAGATGATGAACAGAAGAAGTTAGAGCTTGATCCCCGAGGAACTCCACAGATGAACAAGTAACTTAGCCGTGGTAACGTTCTTTTGATTGGATGTTCCTCCCATGTATTCTCATTTTATGATAACTTCGTTTCCAGCTTCAGAAAAAAATGTCTTCTCGGCGGAGGGCGCTTTGCATCGATACAGTCGACTGATGCCCCTCGAGGACTTCCATCTTGGTTCACGTCATCGTCAAGTATATATACATCACGCGCAGCGCCCGTTGGCTTCAGTTCTGTTTTTCACGCCACCCATTTGCAGAAATACTGATATCATTAAGTGTCTTTAATTTATAAAACATTAAAAAAATGTAAAAGTTAAATACCTGCCAATTTTACAGCAGGGTAATTTGGGAGGGTCAATGAGGAATATGTGGGATGAACATCCAATCAAAAGAACGCTACCATGGTTAAGTAACTTGTTCTTCGAATGGATTGTGTCCTCCCACGGAGTCCTCATTTTATGATAGACTCCCAAAACAATATTGCATTTTTGGAGGAGGGTGTAAGAATTTTAAATGTCACTTGTCAAGAATGGAGCATAGAACTGCTTTCCTAAATCTTCCCTCATTGTTAGAGGTATCTAAACAATAATGTTTTGTAAACGTGTGGATGGTAGACCAGGTAGCTGCATCGCAGATATCCTTTATCAGAACTCCCCTCTGAAGGGCAGAAAAGTTGCCATTCCCCCAGTAGAATGAGCCCTTAAGCCTACTGGGCGATCTTTACCTGCTAGCCTGTAACACTCTGAAATAGACAGTATTATCCATCTTGATAAGGTTTGTTTGGTAATTGATAGACCTAGTTTATGTCCTGTATACTCAATGATGAGATGGTCATGCTGGCATAATTTTGCCATTCTTGAAACATAAAAGCTTAGAGCTCTTCATGGTTTGAGTCTATGAAATCTTTCCTCTTCCTTGCCATGGTGAGTTGGTGGATAGAAGGCTGGAAGCGCAATTTCCTGTGCTAAATGGTAATCTGATATAATTTTTAGGTAGGAGTGAGGGTTTGACTTCAAGGACAACCTTATCCTGGTAAAAGGTAGTATACTGAGTTTTACAGGATAAGGACTGCAACTCACTCACCCTGCGGGCTGATGCTATTGCAACTAACAAAATAGTTTTGAAAGTTACCAACCTTAATGGGCAGGAATGGAGTGGCTCAAAAGAAGCAAACGTCATAAAACATTAAGACCAAATTAAAGTCACAAATTGGGATTTGGAAGGTTGTAGGGGGAAACACATTTGTTTCTGGAAACTGATTTATCAAAGGAAGTACGATGCCTCCTCCGAGGTGCGATTTAATATGTAAAGTGCTGCCAGATAACCCTTAGTTATTCCAATCTGGAGCCTCCGATTTGCTAAATGTAACAAAAAAGATAACACTGTAGGTGTATCACATTGAAAAGGGTCCACATCCTTTTCTCTACAATCGCTGCAGAACTTGTTCCAACAGCAGCGGTACAGGGATTTTGTTGCTGGCCTTCTGGCCAAAAGCAAAATCTCCATTACGTCATCATGGAGGTCCCAATCCTTGTATCTCAACATCTCAGAAGCCATGCCTGAATGTTGAGTGTCTTGACCTCTGGACGGAGAACCTGACCCCCCACCCCCTGCAAGAGAAGGTTCTCGCTTTGTGGAAGATGCATTGGAGGGCAGATGGACATGTCCAGAAAGTCTGGGTACCAGGTCCTGCTGGCCCAATCTGGGGCAATTAGGATCATGGATTTCCCAAACTTTCTCAACCTCATGATCAAATGAGGAATGACAGGGACTGGAGGAAATGCGTACAGTAGTGGGATCTCCCAGTCCACCACCACTCGTAGAGCTCCTCTTGGGGGAAATTCCCTGGCGCAGTACAGCTCGCACTTCCGGTTGACACTTGTGGGAGACTGTGCTCTGCCTCCTCAGAGCACCCGCCGCTGTGTTCTCCTCGCCTGCTAGGTGAACTGCAGACAGGGATATTACTGCTTGAATTGCCCAGAACAAGAGCTGCATTGCCTCTCTGCACAGTGGTAGTGACCCTACACCTCCTCTCTTGTTGAGGTAGTACATGGCCACTGTGTTGTCTCCTAGAGCTTCTCTTGGGGTACATTTCCTGGAGCAGTACACCTCGCAGTTCTGGTTGACACTTGTGAGAGACTGTGCTCTGCAGCCTCGGAGCATCCTCTGCTGTGTTCTCCTTGCCTGCTAGGTGTACTGCCGGCAGGGATATTACTTCTTGAATTGCCCAGAACCAGAGCTGCATTGCCTCTCTGCACAGTGGTAGTGACCCTACACCACCTCCCATGTTGAGGTAGTACATGGCCACCGTGTTGCCCGTCATCATCAGGACATTCTTTCTCCGTAGAGTGCAGAAAAGCCTTCATCGTTAGTCTGATTGCCTTCAGCTCCAAAACGTTGATGTGTAGTTTGGACTCAGATTGAGACCAACGACCGCTGACTGTAGGATCGTTGGCATTGGCTCCCCGCCCCCCGAGTAAGGCGTCCGTAACTAGTTATCTCCGGCCATGGTTGCCAAAAAGGTACCCACTTCAAAATGTTGTCCTTGCAGGCCCACCATAGAAGATCCTGTGTGACCTTGCTTAGAACCTGAAGTAGGTCTGACATTCTGCCTGAGGATTGAGACCATTGTGTCCTGAGAGCCCATTGAAGGGATCTCATTCTCAGGCAAGCCTCTGGTACCAGAAAAATGAAAGATGCCATGAGGAATGGCAACCTCAAAATGTCAAAGGCCGGGAGACGATGGGAAATTTGTTGACCATCTGCAGAATGTGTGTAACCCTCACTTCGGGAGAAGCCTCACCACCCAAGGACGCATCTAGGACCGCTCGGATGAACTGGAGCTTTTGAGATGGTACCATGTGGATCTTCTTGTAATTGGGGGGAGAAGCCCAGTTTGTGGAGAGAGTGGCAGGTTATGCTGAGATGTTCCAGGGTTGTTGGGGTGAACATGCCCTGATCAGCCAATCTTCCAATTAGGGGTAGACGTGAATCTCCCCTCTCCTGAATCTCGCTGCCACCACCGCCATCAGCTTGGTTAAAACCCTCGGGCGGTGGTCAGCCCAAAGGCTGTACTCTAAACTGATAATTAGAACCGCCAATAGGGAAGCTCAGGTACTTTCTGTGCTTGTGATGAATTTTCACATGAAAGTAAGCATCCTGAAGGTCCAATGACCACATCCAATCCTGGAGCTGTAGGGCCTAAAGTATCTGAAACAGTGTGACCATCTTGAACTGATCCTTCCTCAGGAACATGTTCAAGTAGCTCAAGTACAAACCGGGTCTCAGTCCTCCATCCTTCTTGGGAATCAGGAAATAGGGAGAGTATCATCCTTTGTTCCTCTCCATTACAGGTACTGGCTCTATAGCAGCTTTCTCTAGCAGGCTCAAAATGTCCAGCAACAGGAATGGATCTGGAACATTTAGCGAATGGCTGTCACGATGCCCGCTCCCGGGGAGCCGGCTCAGGCCCTGCGTCCCCGAAAGCGGACATCAAGTCCCCGGGGAAGGTCCCAGCAACCCCTTATAGGGGCCCTTTGGACAGCGTCCTGGCGCCTATGGCGCCAGGCTCATAGAAAACGTCAGTCCTGGCGCCATACGCGCCAGGCTCATTATGAAAGTGTTTGGGGTGCACTTACCTGATGCAGACCATGCTGCAGAACCCCGGCCTCCTTGAGGCCTGAAAGGAACTACTTTACCTGTGGGACTCATTTACCACCCTGGCGTGGTCAGGGAAGGATACATACCTGATTGGAGGAAGGACACATTCTAGGAACTTCTTCCAAGGCTATTTAAACCACACCCAATCAGCCACACGTGCTTCGCGTTGTTCTGCATCTAGCAGCTGGACGCTCACCGTGTCTGCTCCTGCATCTTGACTTCTGCCACACCTGCCAGCATCCTGAATCACCTGCAAAGGAAGGCAACAAGAGAACAGAAGAAGGAAAAGGCCTCACCTGCTAAATCTGCATCCCAGAGACATTTCGCCGACAATCCTGAAAAGGAAGACATTTATTTTTAAAAGCACATCGCATCGATCGCTGCAGCGCCGCATTCTACTCACCTTTACAGGGCACCTCCATGTTCAGCAGCGACCATCCGGATTCGCAGTCGCGCCCCCGCGCCTAGGGAGAAAAAGACAAGAACAAAGGTGAGAGAAAGAAGGGAAAAGGGAAGCTAAAACTCCATGTCAAGACTTACCTGTTGGGTCATTCCCTTTTCATTTCGGGTCCGCGCCGCATCCAGGCATTTTCGGACCCCGGACCCTAAGGGGAAAAAGACATCAGCGTTAATGAGTGAATGAAAAGACATTACCAAAACACTCATTAAAGACTTACCTGATTTCCACAAGGATTTCACCGCTCACCTCGGGTCGGTGCCTGTTCCCCGGCATTCCGTACCCCGGCCCCTATGGGGAAAAAGACACTAGCATTAGAACATTAATGCATGGACACAAAGGGAACCACTTATAGAAAAACTTACCTGGAAGCCAAGCAAGTTTGGTTCTCACCCATCCGAAAATCCAGTGAAGTAACTGGATACCAACGCGCCCCTGCATCAGAAGCAGGATGGAGAGCTCGTCCTTCCAGACCCTAAGGTTAGACGCTACAGGGAAGCACAGAAGGGTTTTGAGGAGGGTGAGAGGGGTAAGTGGGAGGCCGATTGCATTACCCCGCAGACAGTTAACCCCCTATTTTCACCTACAGAAGGATACTTCTGTGAGTCAGACAAGCCAGATTTGGGGCCCGGTCCAGTCCGTCTCCCGACCCCTGCGCATCACCTTAGACGAGGTCACAACAGCGCGAACCAGGCCAGGTGAGCGTTACAGAACGCGAAGCCTTCCTGCAAATTCCCACCCAGGCGCTATGGAAACTTCTGAGACTGATCAGTTGGCCCAATTACTGGGGGAATTACGGGCCGAAGTACATGCCGCTCGTCAAGAGACTAATGCCCTCAAGAGGGAATTAATAATATCAAAGGAAAGAACTGATGACCTGGCCAGACAGCTTTTGCAAAGTCAAGCTGGGCAAACTCCTCTACCCGGTTCCGGAGTGAACCCCGCTCCTGTGGTTCCCAGTAACCCTGTGCAGATTAATCTACCTGGAAACATGCCGCTGGCCCCACCCGAACGATTCGCCGTATTCATGAATCAGTGTCGTTTGCACTTCCTATGCAGGCCTGGGGCCTTCCCTAATGATCAGACCAAAGTAGCCTTTGTATTGTCATACCTCAGCGGCTGCGCTGCCGATTGGTCAGTTCCACTGGTTACTCAGGATGACCCGATTCTCCGTGATTTTCAAGGATTTCAAGCAAGCATGGAAAGGTTATTTGCTCGACACTCTCAGGGGCAGGCTCTGGATGATGAACTTCTATCCCTGCGACAGGGCAATCAGGATCTCCTATCCTACATTGCAACCTTTAATAGACTAATTGTAGAAACTGGGTGGCCAGAGGATAAGAGAATCACGTTATTTTATCGAGGTTTACGTGGAGAACTTAAAGATGTCCTGGCCCAAGTTGTAAATCCGCCCCGAGAATGCACAGAATATATAGACTTAGTGGTCCAATTGGATCACAGACTCCAGAACAGAAAAGCAGATCTGTCCAGGTATGAGACCCGGGTGTTGGTCAAGACCCACGCTAACCCCAAGGGAGTTGATGTCTCAGAGCCTATGCAAATTGGTGGGGTTAAAGGACCTTTAACTCAAAAGGAACGTGAAAGGAGGCGGCAATTAAAGTTATGTCTTTATTGTGGGAACTCTGGACACTTTCTACGAGATTGCCCGGCAAAACCGCCCCGAAAGGCGGTAGGGGCCGCTGATAAAAACCTTGAAGACTCTGTTTCGGGAAACGACTCAGCCCGACAAGCGTAGGGGTCCGCTTGCCGAGCTTGAAAACTAACTCTCAGACCTCGCATTTCATAGTGCCAATGGTTCTCATAGATCCAGAACAGCCTAAGCAGTTGCATGCAATAAAGGCATACATCGATAGCGGGGCTATTGGAAATTATGTGGACCGTGAGTTGGTCTCCAGGATTAACCTCCCTCTCCGCCCTAAAACCAGCAAAGACGTCATCACCACAGTAGATGGAACTGAAATTGCCTCTGGACCGGTAACGCATTCCACTACTGAGGTGACTCTTATTGGTCCCGACGGCCATCGGGAGGCAGTTGTGTTTGATGTAATCAAGGCCCCACAGTTTCAGGTTATTCTTGGAATTCCTTGGTTAGAGACACATAATCCTCGAATTGATTGGCGAGCTAAGAGAATAACCTTCCCGGATTGTGCACAAACCTGTTATCCAGAAAACCTGAAGATTAATCTAGCATCTGTAACCTCTACCTCCATGCAATTGCCTCCGGAATACCAAGACTTTCAGGACGTCTTCCAAAAGGAACAGGCCAACACGTTACCTCCTCATCGATCGTACGATTGCCAAATCGATCTGGTGCCCGGTGCACAACCCCCTTGTAGCAGGATTTATGCCCTTACCGAACCTGAGAACCTGCATCTGAGACAATATTTGGATCAATACCTCGCCAATGGTTTTATTCGCCCGTCAAAGTCCCCGGCATCCTCGGCTTTGTTCTTCGTGCCTAAAAAGGAAGGCGACCTCAGAACTTGTATCGATTACCGCGCATTGAATCAGATAACGGTTAAAAACCGTTATCCTCTGCCTCTGATCCCTGAACTCCTTGACCAGGTAAAGGACGCTTGCATATACACCAAGTTAGACCTCCGGGGGGCATATAATCTGGTGCGAGTAAAAGAAGGCGACGAATGGAAAACGGCCTTCCGTACTAAGTATGGATTATTCGAACACCAGGTAATGCCCTTCGGGTTGTGCAATGCGCCTGCTGCCTTCCAATTCTTCATGAATGATGTCCTTCGGGAACTCATTGATGTTTGTGTTGTCGTCTACATCGATGACATTCTAGTGTACTCTTCTTCGGAATCTGATCACAGAAAACACGTTAGGGCAGTTCTGGAAAAACTGTGCCAACACAAACTATTTGCTAAACTGGAGAAATGTGTTTTCCATACCACAGAAGTTGAGTTTCTCGGTTTCATCCTGACACCCAAAGGAGTCCGAATGGACTCAAGAAAAGTGGATGCCATCCTCAAATGGCCATCACCTAGCTTTGTAAAAGGGGTTCAAAGCATGCTCGGCTTTGCCAATTTCTATCGCAGGTTTATCCCGGAATTTTCACGCATAGTACAACCCATTACTGCACTCTTGAGGAAAAATAAACGTTTTGAATGGTCTGAAGAAGCCGAGCAGGCCTTACAGGATTTAAAAGCTAAGTTTACCTCCGCACCTATATTGAAACACCCACGTCCAGATCTCCCGTATGTCGTCGAAACTGACGCATCCAGCCTAGCCATGGGAGCAGTTCTGTCTCAAAGAGATCCCGAAACCAACCAACTGCATCCCGTAGCATTTTGGTCCAGAAAATTCTCGGCACCAGAGATTAATTATGCAATCACTGAGAAAGAACTGTTAGCCATAAAGTCCGCTTTTAAAGCCTGGCGGCATTACCTGCTTGGCGCTCGACATACCATCACAGTGATCACTGATCACCGGAATTTACAGTATTTGAAAACCGCCAAGGCTCAGTCATCACGGCAGCTCCGATGGCCTTTGTTTTTCGCTGAATTTGATTTCGTGATTACCTATCGACCTGGCTGCAAGAACGGCAAAGCAGACGCCTTATCCCGAATTGGAATGGGAGAACCTGATACAAACTCAGAACCAGTACCAATAATTCCCGAACAGAGAATTCTAGGCATGACTTTGTTACAGACGCTTGAAAACATTCAAGTCAGAGCGAAACAACTCCTGGACCCTACAGTCCTACAGGATTGGATACAAAAGGGATCAGACTTTACCATAGATAATGGTTTACCTTATTACCAAGGACGCTTATTCCTGCCGCACAAGGATTTACACGAACTAGTTATGTCAGGTTATCATGATACATTAATAGAGGGACACCCCGGTATTGCCAAGACAATGGAAAAGGTGAAACGACAATTCTGGTGGCCCTCTTGGCGAAAAGATGTTAAATCTTTTGTGATGTCCTGTGGTGTTTGCGCCCAAAATAAAAGTCAAAAGAAAAGACCAGCCGGTCTCCTTCAACCTCTAGACATACCGCCAGCACCCTGGCACACCCTATCAATGGATTTTATTACGGACTTGCCTCCTTGTTCGGGAGACAATACCATTCTGGTAATTGTGGATTTGTTTTCCAAAATGGCCCACTTCATTCCTTTGAAAGGTTTACCTTCAGCTTCTGTCCTAGCCAAAGAATTCCTCGAAAATATTGTTCGGCTACATGGATTCCCATCTATACTAATCTCTGACTGGGGAAGCCAATTCATTTCCCACTTCTGGCGCAAATGTTGTCAAATGGCACAAATCGACGTAAGATTATCGACCAGTCACCACCCTCAGACCGATGGTCAGACCGAGAGGACTAATCAGACCCTTGAGCAGTACTTACGGTGTATGTTACAGCAATCTGAAAGCAACTGGAAAGACATTCTTTGGAGAGCCGAATACGCATATAATAATTCGGTACACTCTGGAACTGGCCATAGTCCTTTTTATACCTTGTTTGGACATCACCCTCGAACCTCAAACCTCGACTCACCTCAGAACCTCGGAGTGCCCGCAGTAGAACATCTGCATTCTACCATTACCCGAGCCTTCAAAGAGGCAACCACGCATTTACAACAAGCCAAGAGAAAATACAAGGAGAATGCTGACCTACATCGGAGTGAAGCACCTCCGTATCAGATTGGGGATCAAGTATGGTTAGCTAGACATTTACCGCTCAAAGGGCCTCGAACTTTTAACCCAAAATATCTGGGACCTTATTCTATTACAGCAATAATTAACCCAGTAGCGGTTAAACTTGATTTACCAGCTAATATGCGAATTCACCCTGTTTTTCATGTGTCACTTCTGAAACCAGTGGTCCCCGGAACCCGACTACTCAAACCTCCAGAACCTATTCAAATAGATGGGGAACCCGAATTCAAAGTGAAGAACATTTTAGATTCAAAAATGTTTAGGTCAAAGCTTTTCTACCTAATTGATTGGAAGGGGTACGGACCTCAGGAGAGGTCGTGGGAACCCAGTGAGCATGTGCATGCACCTCGATTAGTCAGGAAATTCCACCGACTCTTCCCAAACAAACCAAAACCCCCGGAGGGAACAACCTTGCGAGGGGCCTTGGGGGGGAGTGCTGTCACGATGCCCGCTCCCGGGGAGCCGGCTCAGGCCCTGCGTCCCCGAAAGCGGACATCAAGTCCCCGGGGAAGGTCCCAGCAACCCCTTATAGGGGCCCTTTGGACAGCGTCCTGGCGCCTATGGCGCCAGCCTCATAGAAAACGTCAGTCCTGGCGCCATAGGCGCCAGGCTCATTATGAAAGTGTTTGGGGTGCACTTACCTGATGCAGACCATGCTGCAGAACCCCGGCCTCCTTGAGGTCTGAAAGGAACTACTTTACCTGTGGGACTCATTTACCACCCGGGCGTGGTCGGGGAAGGATACATACCTGATTGGAGGGAGGACACATTCTAGGAACTTCTTCCAAGGCTATTTAAACCACACCCAATCAGCCACACGTGCTTCGCGTTGTTCTGCATCTAGCAGCTGGACGCTCACCGTGTCTACTCCTGCATCTTGACTTCTGCCACACCTGCCAGCATCCTGAATCACCTGCAAAGGAAGGGAACAAGAGAACAGAAGAAGGAAAAGGCCTCACCTGCTAAATCTGCATCCCAGAGACATTTCGCCGACAATCCTGAAAAGGAAGACATTTATTTTTAAAAGCACATCGCATCGATCGCTGCAGCGCCGCATTCTACTCACCTTTACAGGGCGCCTCCATGTTCAGCAGCGACCATCCGGATTCGCAGTCGCGCCCCCGCGCCTAGGGAGAAAAAGACAAGAACAAAGGTGAGAGAAAGAAGGGAAAAGGGAAGCTAAAACTCCATGTCAAGACTTACCTGTTGGGTCATTCCCTTTTCATTTCGGGTCCGCGCCGCATCCAGGCATTTTCGGACCCCGGCCCCTAAGGGGAAAAAGACATCAGCGTTAATGAGTGAATGAAAAGACATTACCAAAACGCTCATTAAAGACTTACCTGATTTCCACAAGGATTTCACCGCTCACCTCGGGTCGGTGCCTGTTCCCCAGCATTCCGTACCCTGGCCCCTATGGGGAAAAAGACACTAGCATTAGAACATTAATGCATGGACACAAAGGGAACCACTTATAGAAAAACTTACCTGGAAGCCAAGCAAGTTTGTTTCTCACCCATCCGAAAATCCAGTGAAGTAACTGGATACCAACGCGCCCCTGCATCAGAAGCAGGATGGAGAGCTCGTCCTTCCAGACCCTAAGGTGAGACGCTACGGGGAAGCACAGAAGGGTTTTGTGGAAGGTGAGAGGGGTAAGTGGGAGGCCGATTGCATTACCCCGCAGACAGTTAACCCCCTATTTTCACCTACAGAAGGATACTTCTGCGAGTCAGACAAGCCAGATTTTGGGCCCGGTCCAGTCCGTCTCCCGACCCCTGCGCATCACCTTAGACGAGGTCACAACAGCGCGAACCAGGCCAGCGCCTCCGTGGGAGTCAGGTGAGCGTTACAATGGCTTCCTAGTAGATGATCCTGAGGTCTCTGTATAAAGGGGAGGCAGCAACCTTGGGCTACTGATTCCAGTGCGCATGCATCTGAAGTGATTCCAGTGCGCATGCATCTGAAGTAATACCTCACCCTTCTTTCAGATGCTGCGACAATCTGCCTCCCACAAGGGTGTCATGAGTCAAGACCTCAGAGAGGTTTTGATGCAGCTGAAGCAGAGGCTGATGGTAAAGATGCCGCTGCTTGGGTGGGCTTTGCACCTTTCCCTCATCCACCAAGAGGGAATCTTCTTTGTCCTCTTTGATCAGCCAATCCTCTCACTCTTCCAACTGAGTAATAGAAACGAAATAACCTACCCCTCCAATATGATCCGCTGGGGTGAAATGGCTGTGGCTGCTTGAGGACAGCACCTAGGGACTTGGCTGCCGCTACTGAGGTCTGCAGCTTTTCAAGGCTCTCGTCAGCCTTATTGCCAAATAAATGAGAGCCATCAGAGGGCATGTTGAGGAGTCTAGACTGTATGTGAGGTGCAAATCCTGACTTCCTCAACCACGGACACCTTGTATAACAGTGATTGCTGCCATGGCTCTGCTAATTCTGTCAACACAGTCTAGAACTGACTGAAGAGACTCGGCAAAAATGTTGCCGTCTCTTTCCTCCCCTTCGGGGATGTGATCAGCCGCCATAACTACACAATCCCACAGGGTGAATGTAAACTTTGCCAGTGCTAATAAAGAGTTAGCAGACTTTAATGCCATGCTTCCAGTCGGAAAAAACATTATTTGCCCAGTTTTCAATACAATCATCCCTATCTGGAGGGATAGTTGGGTACGCAGCTTGTTTAGAGGACGTAGTAGCTGCTTGAACCACTAAACCTTCCGGTGTCTGATGTTTTGACAAGTAGATTGGGTTGCTACTGGATAGTCTGTATTTTCTGGTAAGGTTTCTATTATCTGCAGGACTAGCTTCCGGAACCTCCCACTTTGCCATTACACTTTTTTGAAGTGCCACATGAAAGGGTAGTATCGTGTCATTTTATGGACCTTTGTCCAATATAGCCGTAGGATTATCCTGCTCATATGGAGGGGCAGGTCTACTCCATCCTAAAAAAATCTATAACCTTAGTCATCAGACAGCTGTATGATGCATCAGCATGATCAGCTGGGTCTGGCTTCCCAAAGTCCAATTCTGGGGAAGTGTCACCATTACTAGCTGGTTATAGGGTATTATGTAGCTCCCTGACTCTATTTTCCAGAGATGAAACTTTCTGGGACATTAGGAGTGTCCCTATGCATATTAGGAATAGCCAATTGAACGCCAAAAGGTGGGGTGTCATCTGATGTCTCATAACCCTCATATATTGAGGTTAAAGACTTGAAAAAGTCATAGTTAGGTAAAGGTTTAAAAACCTTTTCCTTTTCCTGAGGTTTTTGTGGTAAAAGGCATTGATGAATCCACAGCCGGTGTCGATGTCTTGGTTTTAGACTGCATCAGTGATTTTGGCGTCGATG
This sequence comes from Ambystoma mexicanum, assembly GCF_040938575.1. Lineage (NCBI taxonomy): Eukaryota > Metazoa > Chordata > Amphibia > Caudata > Ambystomatidae > Ambystoma > Ambystoma mexicanum. The sequence goes on along the minus strand of NC_090921.1, from coordinate 248,933,082 downwards.
GTGTCGACGTCCGTGTCATCAATAGTATTTTTGACCTATGTTTCGAGGGACTCGACCCAACAGAGTCTTGGATGATTTCTTGTCCCGTCGAGAGGTTTAAGGCTTAAGACCTGGCCTCGAGGGCACGCTGGGTTTTGCCTTGGTCTTATGCTCGTCTTCGACTGGAGCATGGCCACCTTTTTCGTGTTATCAAGGATTTTAACTATTTGTTTTTTGAAATATTCCCACTCATTTTTTGTAAAAGATTTAGTCGGGCAGACTAAGCTTCTTTCCTAAGAAGTATCTGAGGAAGAAGAAGAGGTTGATCTATGATGCCTTCTCTTCCCACTTTTTTATCTGCTCCTGGATTGAGAGCTTTTTCAATCTCTTTATGAGACGATTCTCTCGACTCATGGGACGGCCCACATTTTGATGAAGCAGAAGGGGATTTTGGGACAATCCTACCTGCTGACAATTTAGCTCTTTTAAGGTCTTAAATGTCTTCGACTGACGATCGATAGTCGGAGGTTTCATGCTCGATGGCCAGGTACCAGATGCATATTTTATGCGGGTCTGTGATGGACATCTAGGTGCCACATTTTTGGCACTTTTTAAAGCCGGTCTTTGGAGTAACAGGTGTCGAAGACGAGGCATATCGAAATGTTTCTTGACGAAAACTGAAGCACGCCATAATTCTCGAAGCTATCGCAGTCGCAGAACTGACACCACATTGCCACTCTGAACTCTCGTTCAGCTGTCAAACACTCCTCCGACATCTGCCACCTTCTGGAAGAACTTGACATTGATGTCCTCGGCCTCACCGAGACATGGTTCACTGGCATCTCCGGAGGGGGTGTAGCCCTGATCTTCCCCGAGTGGATTCCTGCCTCTGTCATTCCTACGCAGGCATACTCCTCTTTTGAATGCCTCATCTGCAGGCTTTCTCTCTCCCCTTGCCATTCCCTTACTGTGTCCATCTATCAGCCACCTGGTCAGATTTCCCCCTTCCTCTCCGAGTGGGCGGACCTCTCCTCCTCACTCCTGGCCCTGGATTCCTCCTGTCCACCCTCTGGACTTTTTTGCGACCTCTCTGGCTCTCTCTCACTCACTATTCTCCCCTCTGGCCCGAATCACTCTGCAGGGCACACTCTGGACGTTCTGATCCCCTCAGACCTTCCCCTTTCTGTCTCTCTCACCACTCCTCTCTCCTGGAGTGATCACTATCTCCTTTCCTCCCAGCTCACCCTCTCTACTCCTCAGGCCAAGCCATTTCCATCACTGCCACCCACCTTCTCGGTCATCTGACCCCTGAAGCGCGTATCAGTTGAGGCTTTTGCTGCCACTTTCTCACCCCCGCTTCCCCTTTGGCTGACTCTCACCCTGACACAGCCCTCTCCACGCTCCATTCTGCTATATCTGATACACTCGATATCCTTCATGAGGACCCGCCTGAAGCCCAAAGTCAAGTGCAACTCCTGGTACGATTCAGACCTTGTCACCCTAAAAGGCAAGTGCAGGGTGGCCGAGAGGAAATAGCGTGCTTCTCGTACATCCTCTGATAAACTGGCCTGCCGCCTGCTCCAAAGGCAATACCGGCTCTCTGTCCTCACCAAGAGGAGAGCTCATATCCAAGCCCGCATCTCGGCGGCATCTAACAACTCGGCCGAACGCTTTAAAATCTGCAAGGAACTGGCCAATCCTGGCGCAGTCTCTACCTCTCCTGTCCCTTCCCAGGCCCTCTGCACGGCACTGGCTTCTCACTTAATCTCTAAAACTCAGGACATCCTGTCCTCACTCTCCTCCTCTCCTCCTCTCCCCTCTCTCCCTATACTCCCTGCTCTTCCTCTGGCCCTTCTGCAGCCACCTCTCCTCCCTCCTTCCCTGCCTTTCCCCTGTTCTCCGCTGACGGGATTTCTAGACAAGTCTGATCTATGGAAGTCTCATCAAAACAGGTTCACCCCTGTTCCTACAAAACCATCAAGGACCACATTGACACCCTGGCTCCTGCCCTAGCCGACTTCTGCAACCACTCCTTCGCCACAGGAGTCTTCCCATCCCCCCTAACGCACTCCCTTGTGCACCGTCTTCTTAAGAAACCCTCTGCCGATCCCTCCTGCCCGGCTAGCTATTGCCCAATCTCCATCACTCCCTTCCTGGGCAAGCTCCTGGAGAAACTGGCCATCTCCCAGCTGAATCTCCACACTGAATCGGTTGGTTGTCTTCACGACCATCAGTCTGGCTTCGAGCTGCCAGAAGCATGGAAACTGCTCTCCTGAACATCGGTGAAGACCTGCTCTCCACCCCTGTAAGCTCATCTTGCTTGATCTCTCTTCTGCCTTTGACACTGTCAACCATGCCATCCTGCTTAATTGTCTCTGTGATAATCTTGGTATCACCGCTCAGGCCCTGGTGTGGCTGACTTCCTTCCTCTCTGACCGACCCTCCCAAGTCCAACTGGGGTCCTTCCTCTCTGCTATCTTTTTCTCTACCTGTGATATCCCTCAGGGGTCTAAACTCTCTCCCTAGCTGTTCAACCAATACCTGGCACTCCTTGCCCACCGCATTGCCGCTCTCTGCTCCAACTTTCCGTGCTATGAGGATGATACTCAGCTCATTGTCAGGATTCCTTCGGCCACCTCTTCTCTGTCCCTCATCTCTGACTGTCTGCTATCCAGGAGTGGTATGCCGCCAATTACCTCTGCCTTAATGCCAGCAAGACTGAGATTCTCCTCATTGGCACACCCAGTCCTTCCTTTCCTGCAGCCCTCTGGCTGGCCTCGCTTGGCCCTCTTCCTGCTCGCACCTGCAAGGCTTTAAACATTGGGGTCTTCTTCGACTCCACACTCTCTTTCTCTCCTCAACATCTCTGACGTCTCTAAGAAGTCACACTACCAGCTGCACCTCCTCAGAGGTATTCTTCCCTTCCTATCCTTCCCCCAGAAGCTCACTGTGTCCAGAGCGCTGGTTCTCTCTCTAGGCTGGACTATTGCAACAGCCTCTTTCTAAATCTTCCTGCTTCTACTCTACGCCCTCTGCAACTCATCCAGAACAGGACTGCAAGACTTGTCCATAACCTCAAGCCCAGGGATCGTATCTCTCCAGGACTGAAATCTCTGCACTGGCTCCCAGTGGCTGCGAGGATCAAGTTCAAAACCCTCTGAATCGTCCACAAGGCCTTCTGGGGCCTCTATACCTTCAACTCTCTCTTCCTAAATATCTTCCCTCTCGAGCTCTCTGCTCATCCACCTCCAACTCCCTCAGGGTCAGTCGCTTTTCCAAGCAACGAGTTGATGGTAGATCTCTCTCTTCGGCTGGGGCCTCCCTGTCTCCTTGAAACTTGAGGAGAACCATCTTCAGTTCTGGAAGCACCTTAAAATCTTCCTCTTTGCTTCTGCTTTCTTTCCCTCTCTCCCCTGCTAAAGTCCTGCTGATACTGATGGGTTACCTGGCCACCCCTATAATCTCGGGCCCAAGCCCTGCCGTTGCACGTCTGCACTGCCCCCCTGGCAACCCCTGCACCTGGGGACTGTTTTCGGTATCCCTACAGTCGCCCCACCAGCACTTATGTTTGCACTCACCCTGCACTTGCCACCAGCTGGCCGTTCTTTTATTTATCTTGTTATTATCCCTTGTAATGCACTTTTCCCTTCCCCTCCCCCCTGCACTTTCCTTTCCCCCCTCCCCTGCACTTGCGTGATCTGAATGACACCTGGCCTAGTAAGATCGTTATCTTTCTTTCCTCTGTTCCCCCTCCCTTGTCTCGCCGCGCCTTGAAACACTTGTGTACAGGCGCGTTACAAATGCCATATCGTATCATAACGAGAGCTGCGGATGGTATATATACACTCGTCAGTGACTTCAACCAAGATGGAAGCCCTCGAGGAACATTGGGTTGACCGTGTTCACACACAGCGCCCTCTGCCAAGAAAAAAAGTCTTTCTGAAGCTGGAAAGGAAGATATCATAAGATGAGGAATATGTGGGAGGACACCATCCATTCGAAAATAGGTTTCAAGTTAAGGAATGATCTCATCTCGTGTAGAGTTGTAAAGTCCTGTTACTTCAAGCCTTCTAATTAGTGGACAGCATAGAAGGCCGCTGAGATGTTGAGAAGTATGAGTGCCACAGTGATGCTGCCATTCGCTGCGATGTTGTGGTCAGCCTAATAGAAACTAGTGCAGATTTGGTGCCTCTCATAGGTGTAAAGCAGATTAAACTCTGCATGGTCCAAGATTTGGCTGTATACATAGCTCTCTAGAATATTTCTGCTTGGCAAGGTATTTATGAGTTAGTTCTATGGGTCTGCAGTGGTGTTTATTTTTAGAAGTGCTTTGACAGACTTGGAAGCTTTTGGGACAATTTTTTAATTTTTTGTATTTAAGGTTTCCAGTTTATTACAAACTTTTACCATTTATCTTAAAAGACTTATTCTGTCTTCATTTAAGCAATTTGCAATTTCTCAAACAATTTCTAGAAATGTAGTCAACGCATGAGTCCATCTGGGTAGCCCGCCTGCGTAGAGAGCCTTCCACCATGCGTCAGCAACTAGACCAAATTGTGCTGATAGATGTCTATATAGATACAAAGTTCTTAAACTTCGTAGCTTTTGGCAAAACAAAATCAAGTGTTTTAGAAACTCCTATTGTGCATTACAGAGTCTACATTTAAAATGCACAGCCAGGCCATATCTGCGGAGTGTAGTATTATTATGGAGAATATTTAGCTGAAATCTCATGGACAAGTTCCGATGTTTATCACTAGCAAACTTTGTCAGGTAAGCCGGAGTTTGGTTGTCAGGGGGCCATCAAGGTGTTCATGAGCGTGTGAGTCTTCGAGTGTGATCATGTTGTGGTCTCTTGCCAATCATGTCTTCATACGATTTTCTTCACATAAAGGGGTTATTGGTCAGGGTATCTCTCGAAGTTCCCAAGTCAGTTAGAAAATCAAGGCATCTTTTCGACCCTGAGTGTAGAGGCCAATCAGGGTGGCTTCCAGATTTAGTCACCAAAAGCGCAAATTGTATAGGACAAGGTCATTTAATTTTATCAAAGAGTTGCAAGGTTTTCCATTTTACAATTGCATATAAATAAATTAGCCCAACTTCATGGTGAATAATAGCTATAGGAACTGCATTCGGCAAGTGTAGGCTAGCCCACCAGAATTCCACCTCTAGTCAATCCCATGTGTCCCAAGGGAGACAAAGACAACCTTCTGCTCCATATGTTAAGGTGGGACGACTTTTTAGTTATAGAAGTGTACAATAAGGAGAAGTGAGAATTTGCCATATTTGCGTGCGTCCTATTAGTTTCGTCTGCGCCGATAGTTGGATTACTTTTCTGTCCAAATATTCTTTCCATGGAGCCTCGTTTGGATTTGCGCTAATCATGGTGCCAGGTTACTTGATGGTAGAGACTGGCAGCAGATGGTGATTATTTAGAAATCAAGCAAGGTTTTTGGATTTGTGCTAGCTCCTTTTTTCTATAATTAGTATTTCGGATATTTTTGCATTACGTAGGCCATTTAGATCACGTATTTCTGAATAATTTCCAATTATTTTTTGTAGCCCACAAGGATTTCTGTCCAAAATCATCAGATCATCTGCATAAAACATCCACCCAATTATTTGATTGTTTAGCTTTGGTGAGCCTGAGGGTGCAGGATCTAAGATACGTTGTATGTCTGCAATAAAGAAGTTGAACAGAAAGGCTGCGAGAGGACAACCTTGCTTTAGGCCTTTCGTAGTTACAATAGATTTTGTCAATAGGTCTTCATGATTGAGTCTAATGTGCAGTGATTTATCAGTGTATAGGGCTTTTATTATATTTAAGAGGTCATGCGGACATCAGGCTACTGCCATCTTTGACCAGAGTTGCTCCCTCACAATGCCGTCAAATGCACAATCAAGGTCGATGCATGCCATGTAGATTTTGTAATCTTCACAAAGGGTCTTCATTTTCAATAGGCTCAACAGAAACAAGTTCAGGTTACACCCTTTGGGACAATTGCTGTTTTGAGAAAGCAGTTCATAAAGTAGAATGCTGCCCTTTCCTTTGCAGTTGCATTAAGTAAGTCAGGCAGTTAGCACAGTTAGTGCCACATTTCATTATGCCAAGTTAACACAAAAAGACTTTGTACAATAATGCCCAGTTAACACATGAAGCTTGGATAGTGGGACACATTCAGGAAAATCATCCCTTATCCCCAAGGGTGAGCCACCCCCTTTGGGACCAGGGAGGTGATCCAGGTATGCAATTGCCTCCTTAGGGGACAGGGCAAGCAGGATCCCACTGGGAATTAATCCCCCCCCCCCTCACCCACCCACTCTGGGGACAAGGAATGCTCAAATAAAAATTCCTTCCCACCTCCCATTAAGTCTAAATCCTCAAGGTTTATGGAGTAAATGGGGGTTGAACAAGGTAACCATTTACAGGGCCCCTTCAGTGTGTATGGCTTGGTTTCTGACCTGTACTTGCTACAGCCTTCTGATGAAGATCAGGACCAAGGGCATCTTCACTTGACTTCAAGGGAGGAACTCAAATACCACTAGGTGCCGGCAACACGAGGCAGAAGCAGCCGAAGCATGAAAAACAGCAGCCTTCACAACCGCACAGAAGAGAGAACCCCTCCATCACAGTTAGAAGAACCATGCTGCTAACGTGGTGGGTCGGAGTGTCGAGGAAGCCCACAGTACGCTGCTGGGAACCAGCAGAGTACTCGGACAGCCCGGTACCACTGAAAGAGAAGGAGCAGAGTTTCCACCAGGAGCAGAGAGTTGACGTCTCGTGGAAGAGATGTCCAGGGCCTGTCCATCTAGAAACATGGACAGCAACGAGACACAAAACTGCACAGACTGGATCTATGTGATCACTGCGCCCCCGTAACTGCGACAGCTGAAAATGCTGACACCAGTTACGGTGCGGCACAGTGATCATATGGATCACTGTGCTTGCTTCCCCGGCCTACAATACCCCTCCCAACCCCCCCACGCCACTCCACTCACCTTTAGGGCGCACACGCAGAAGAGTGCCGCCCACCCCCTGCGATCCCTGCAGTGTCAGCTCTTCCCACTAACGTGTGTTAGAGCTGACACTGCAGGGTGCTTTTTTCCCCTTTTTTTTCTTACGTGTCCCCCGCTTTCCGAAATGGTAAGCGGGGGACACCCCCGCCACCCCGTTACCACGCCCAGGTAGAGAGGGGGACATCCCCGCGACCCCTGCTCTGCTTGGGCACAGTAAATGTCACCCTCATTTTGTGCGCCTCCAAAGTCGCAGTGACTGCGGGGCCGCACAAACGAGGGCAACATTTTTGTACAATAGCCACAGACTGCACCCAGGTCCGATCCGTGTAACCCCACTGGCCAGAGATGCCAAAGCCATAGAGAGGCACAGCTGCAGGAAGAGAGGTACATGACATAATACGGACAGCGAGCAGAGGGGCTACAGCAAAGCCCACAATGGGATACAAATAAGAATACCCTAGCATGGGTTGAGTGAAACAAGCTAGCGAGCAGGGCTAAACAGGCACATGCAGGCCTGAACATAAGAATACCCCAGGAGGGGCTGAGTGGAGCAAATCAACAGACAGGACTGCACAGTACTGTAGTCCACACAGGGCCGAGTATAAGTGCACCCCAAGAGGGATGCTGCTGAGCAGGGCCGAGTAGGCCCGTAGCCAACAAGAGATTAAAAAAGAAACTCCCCCATAAATGAGGGGTTGAACAAAAGGACACACCAAACAGTGCTGACCAAGTCCAAAGCCTACCAGAGGCTGAGGAGTTGACAACTTCAGGTAAGACTAGGAGTGAACTGGGTCTCTTTTTTCATCCTGTTCAGACCCATTAGGGATTTTCCAGGAGGCGGGATACAGTAAAGACTGCTTGGAATACAGAACAAGGACACTGTCTTGACCTAAAAGAAAGCAGAGATGCATTTATTCTCTTGGCACTTGCAAAGTTGTATCGCTCTGGACACTTTGTATCTAGCACGGAAACACAGGTCTTGAGATCGCCATAGGTGGTGCACTTGTGACCTAGTGGATATTCTTCCCAACACCTGGAGAGAGAGACACACACAAGCACGGACGAATAACAGCAGAGCCATCACAGAGGTTTTCATATAAACATTCACATGTATTAGAAAAAGTTTAAAAAATAAAATACATATCAATAGCTGACAAAAACGCACTGACTGCAAATGATTAATCTCATATGCAAAGAAACATATTATACATTGAATGATTTAGAAAGGTGTCCCAGGTCACAATCCAAGTCATTGGGAAAATGTAATTAAAACATAAATGCTGCACTAATACCCATAATATTTCCAATTCGTTCTGCAAGCCTCTGACACATACCTTTTATTTTGTCAAAGCCTTTTCTAATTTGATCACTTTGGTTTTAACCGTTTAGAGAGGAGTGGGTACTAGTCCCAGTTTTAACAAATCTACCCCCACCCCACTTTGCTTTGAAGAATGCACTCTGCACAACTACGGGTTATTGCTTTGTCTAGGTTGCACTCGTAGGACTGTCTTTCAGAAGACCGTGCATTCTTGCCCTAGTACTAGTCAGTATGTAGCAGACCAATTTTAAGAGGAGACAATCCCCCAACCCCACAAACCTCTACTACGATTGCGTTGGGGCAGAGGAGGGACTCAGCAGGTGGCTTGGAGCAGAAAATAGCCAACAACAAAAAATAGATATTCATGAAAACCTTCACCTTTCTAAGTTTGCTCAACATGATGACCTTTTGTGTTTCTTGCAGGAATTCAATTGGATAATTTCTTCTACTCCAGGTTTTCATATTCAAACTATAGTGACTACTCCTAGTCCATACTTGTCCGCTGTCAGGTGTAGAGGGGGTGGGCACAGGATTGGAGCATCATGTGCAGCAGTGTTGAAAATCACTAGTGCTAGGGCAAAGGCATATGCATATTAACTCTCTCTCTCTCTCTATTTTAATCTTATCATCCACCTGGCATGTGTGTCCATACAGTAGTACTTAGAAGAGTCGAGGGCATCCGCATAGCAGATTTATAAATGACTAAGGAAACTTGTCTTCGAATAGCCACTGAAGCTGCATTTGGTCTTACAAAGTGAGCATGTACACCTTTTGGATTTCTAGAGAATACAAAAAAACACCCATCTGGAAACGGTCTAGTGGAAACTCTCTACAAGTAACATGAAGGTTTGTAGAGGGTCTAAACCCTTCAGAACAGTGCCCGTAAAACACATAAGCATAGAATTCAGGTTCCTTTCTGCCTCCATATCTCGATTTGTAACAATACCAGGAGACATTTCCGGTTTGACATGGCAATCCAACACTACCTTTGGAAAAAGCGAGGAAGGAGTACGAGAAAAGGTCCTTCTGAGCACAGCACCTGTATTTACCCTACAGTGTGGCTTATGTGACAGCTTCAAGAAAAGCTGTGTTACAAGTTATCAGACTGCACAAATTATTGGATCAAAAGGTTAAATATCAGATTGGATCGTACTATGTTCATGTCCCAGGTCACGTGAGGACGAAGGACCTGGAGGAAAGAGGCCTCCAAGGCAGCGAGAATCTGCAAGATTCTAATTTTATAGTAGAACTAGCCAGGCAGTCATAAAGAAGGACATGATCCAGAATACTTCTGAGTGGATTAATTACTGTCTATGCAACAGTGGAAAAGCCTATTCAAATTATGCACATGCTGAGCTCTAGAAGTAAGCCGCTTGGCTGCATTCAGTACATTCAGGTTTTCGGTTGAACGACCAACACCTGCCAAAATGTAGTTAGTTGGGACCAGGCTGCCAAGGACATGTATTGTGGGGATGGGAGATGCATTCACACATCTTTTGGGGACAGAAGCCCTCAGTTTGTAAGAGACCATGGAGGATGATGATGCAACGCAGGAGGTCTGAGAAACAGCCGTTTAGCCACCCTGGGGGCTAGTTAGATCATGTGGCAGTCATTTCTGCATGTCAATATGCGAGTACTGTGGATAAAAGAGGAGAGGGAAGGTTTAGGGGTTTAGGCTCCGACTATCAAATGGAGCTGAAAAACTCCCTGTAGAGGGTGGTCCACTTACCCTGCCATGGTACAAACGGTGAGCATTTATTGCTCTCTGGTGTGACATTGTCTTATAAGAGGCCACCACACCTGCTGAATACCCGATTTACCACCCTTCAGCCAACTCTCACTTCTGAACGGATAGTCACTTTCTACTAATAAGAGTCTGCTTGAACATTCAGATGCCATAAAAAAAAGGCACAAGTTCCAGAGATTCTGAGCAAGTTTCCACAGATGTGAAGCTTTCGGTTCCCCCAGTTAATTCACATAAATGTTGCTGGTTAGTTTGTTCATAAAACGAGCACCCTGGATGCCTGAATTCAGAGAAAGGTACTCCTACAGCAAGAAATAGCATCTTGAATTTCAGCATACTGATGTGGAACCTCCCGTTTGCTGGGCTCCAAATACAGTGTACTTTGAGTCCATGGCTATTGTGACTAGAATGTCTGGGAGCTAAATAGCCACTCCGAGATTCAGGTTTGATTTCTCCATCCACCACAGGAGTACTGTCCTATCATTGGAGAGATGCTAAGGAAAACTGGCTATCAATCTCCAAACACATAAAACGGACAACCAAAACAGGGCAGGGTAATGGAGGTCGAGATTCAGGTAAGAGATCATTTCCAGATGACTTTTAGGACAGGTGATATTATAGTGGGTGATTAAAAGACATGGATCCCTATTGCACATCTTGCTCTTTTTCCCGCCCCCTAGGGGGAGTAAATCCTGTAACTATGAAGGAGAGAGGACGGAGGAGAAATAAATAAAATATACTGATATCACCCAAGGCACAGTTGTGGTTCTGATCGAGATCTGCTCAGATTAAATCACATTGGCTTTCAATGAAATCCGCAAATAAACTATTCCCTCTGGTCTTCTTTGCACACCACATAGGCTTCTTCCAAGCCAACATCAGATCTGGACGTTATCCACATGGCATACTGTAATTCAGTGCATCAAAATACCCTCCATAATCCAGTCCTGTATACTCCATAGAATACTGTAAATCAGCAGGCTATCCAGCATTTTCAGCTGTGGCTCAATATACAAGCCCGAACTCTGCAGGCAATCTGCTGCAGTGCATACTGTTAACAGTGGATCTCCAGCATTTTCCACTGCGACAAAACATACAAAGAAACCTTTTCTCTGGTGCTATAGTATAACTAAAATATCTCAAAATGTATTTCATACTATTGAAGTCCTTGTTTTGATCCTTTTTGAAGGAACATATTTCTCTCTGGAGTGACAAAGTTGTTTAGTGTGTTAACGGTGGTGTTCTGTTTATTTGCTCAATCCATCAGGGAGTTTGGCTGCATTACCGCATCCACCCAAGGGATTAATGGGGAACTCCACATCACTAAAAGGTGACCCTGTGAAGATATTTAAATGCACCGTCCGAAAGATGGGCTTTTTTAAGAGCAAGATAAACTACACAGGGATCCTGAAAACGTACTTTAACAAGGCTACTGTTAACCTAGGGGCTTACTGGCACAATAGAGGCTGCAGTTTACTACACAGTCCTCCTCCTCAGTCTGACCTTTACAGATATGCCTTAAAAGCAGCGGTCTGAAACCTGCAGCTCCGCAGATTGTCTGGACTACGACTCCAAGGATCCGTCTCTACTGACTATGCCATCTAGGGACGATGCAAGTAGTAGTTCAAAACATCTAGTGAGCAGACATTTGCGCATCCTCCCTCATGGTGATGGTTGGTGAGGCGTGAATTCTACTGTGCTTGTACGCTAAGAGCAGTCTTCAACATGGGCAACTCTTCACCGCCACACATCACGTGCACAACTACTTGTTTTTTTAGCCTGCCTTCACAGATTGAGGATCACCGCAGGCACCAGCCCCAAAAATAAGACACTTTTTCTACCAATTTAAACATTCATTTTTGATAAACACTCACGTTTTTCTTCCTAGGAAAACATGCTAGAAAGAGAACAAGCTATGGGCCATCACCTTTTGCATCATCCAAGTTCAACCAGAGCAAGCGATGCACAATTCTGAAAGCTTTAGAACTGGACATCAAACCTTGATTCAGGCTGCTGCAGCCCTAGTTTTGAGGACGGTTGACCATGAAGGGTTGCACAGTTACAAGAAGATGCAGGATTCATTACAGCACCTGCACTGTGAGTCCAGTAACTGAAGATTAGATTGATGAAGACAGGCACACAGAAGCCTGAAAGATGCAGATTCCTGGATACAAAAAAGCACGGCACATCCCACAGCATGGTTAACTGCAGATCATCTTCATCCACGCTACTCCACTCAAGTGTTCTCAAATTCAAGGGATGAATGGAGTATGAGGGAACCCACAAGGATTATCCTTGAAAATCCCAGTCAAACTCTCTCCAGGTGACAGACAGCCCTCTTCAGAGAAAGGCATTCATAAGGGTTTCTTCTTGAGGCCAAACACTGCAATGAAGAGGATGACTTCGATGAAGGCGGGCAAGACACTGAAGGAGGAAAAAGAAGAAGAAAAAAAGATCAGGATACAGCAATATGGTCCAAACATGGAATGTCACATCACCACTAAACGTATTCAATGTAATACTCATTTATAATCACACGCAAAGTAAGGGAGCTCAGAAGGTAGAGCTGTGAGTAGGAGGAGGAATACTACCAGCGTCTCACCCACAACCTGTTTGGCTTAGAGGAATTCAATTCGTAGTTATGTACAGTTTTCCACTACAACCCCCTGTTACTAATTGGCTAGCGATCCATAATTACTTACTTCTCACAACTGTGCCCTTAAGTAGAACCAGGATGCACTTACACCATACACTGTCTCAATTCCTTTCAAACATTGAACAACACCCCTACTGCCTTCAAATGGGTTAAGCTGATGCAGGCCAGAAGGATAAGCTGAAGCAGGCCAGAAGGATGGCTCTGTATGCCATCCGGCATGGAACAATTTAGCCATCCCGAGATCGCACCATGCAACACATCACCATATGTTTCTGAATTTGTAGACGCATACCCGAACTAGAGTACGGTTTTGCCAATTTTACCTTGTCCACCATTTTAGCACATCAACCTTGCTTTCCTGCTTTCACGCTAACCACAGTACCCTTCTTGCCTGAAACACCAAACGTGCCAAGAGGCCATACAAATGGCAGAAGCCACTCTATATGTGTTTTATACTTGTATACCACACTGCAGAAACATTACACAATAGAGCTATTTAAGACTCAGCAACATAACATTTCAAGTAAAATGAACAATAACATCAGTCAGGGCGGACTGCTTGATCCGATTAAAATCAATTTGATTTAAGATTTTTTTAAATCCGCCAAAAATAAAAAACGCATGACTTTCTTGAAGAATCATCAATTTTAATAACAGCATAAATGTACATAATTCTATTAAGAAACTGATACATAGTAAACAATTCCTTTTGTAGATAAATGTACTGAAGAATGTGCACGAGTAATAGTTCACATCAAAATACAGCTCTAAAGTGGCAGATACAATGTTGCCTGTGGACCAAAGACAGCTTCTGGAATCCCTTGCATGACCTGCAGCGGCTAATCTGTAAACCATACAGCGATTTATTTTTCAGATTAGTTTTACAGCTATATCAGAAAATGAATGATGCCATTCACGAATTAAATCAGTTATTTGTGAAGTATTTTAGAGGTGAACCATCTCCAATTTAACAGATTAAATCATTACATTGGAAGATTTTCCAGCCATGCTGCTTTAGTAGAAGTAGATCTGCAGTCAGACATTGAAATTGTTTTATTTAACTAAAAAATAACATGTTAGATTCTGGACATTTTCAACAAGAGCACAGCTACTGCAAATATGCACTCTTTTTTTAATCAAAACAGGCATTTTAATTTTTGAATTAAACATTCCCTTAAAAAAAAAAAAGAAAACATAGGATTTGGTTTACAGTGCTTTAATCTAAAACAGGTGCCTGAAATATAAATTTTAAAAAACTGTCAACATAGGGAACCTGGCTTCTGCTACAAATTAATCTTCAATCCCACTTTAGATTGGCTGATAATCTGAAAAAAAGATTGCCGATCCTGCTTTGTCAGGTTTGAAGCCATTTCTCAATTTGTGCAAAATCTGGCAGTCCCTCTACTGAAAATAAACACTGCCAAATAACCTGCTCCGTGGGATGTCTCCCACTCAGAAGGGTCTGCAATCACGTTTTAGCTCACTGAGCCTTACCAAATGGGAAATATTAGCACATCAGTCTGGTCCCACCCATGAGGGCAGTCAGTCACCGTCCTGACGTTTATTATAATTTGCATTATGAGAGTGATGATTGATGGGTGCCCATGTCAATTCCAACTCCTCTTCAGTAACAGCTAAGGCCTTGTAAAGAGGATTGAGAATATTTTCAAGAAAATTAGCTGGATATAATTCTAATTAAACTAATGGGACACACACTCTTTTAGATTTCTTCCCCCAAAAGTATTTAAATCAAACAAATGATTAGCATAAAAAACAATTTGAATACATTTGATTTCTTTATTTTGTACTAAAAATAAAATCCATTTGTATTCACTCGCCATCTCAGCAACTATTACACATTTACGCATGGGCCTACTCAATTACATTTTTCTTTGGGATTTGCCAGCTGCTGCTTACCCACCTCGAACCCTTCAGGCATTTGGGGACTGAAACACTCAATGCTGCAAGCAGAGACAACAGTGCCATCCCTTGTTCATGCAACACATACACTCCACCATCATGACAGGAACCCCACAAGCCTACTCCTTCCCTCTAGATAGAGGTGCAAGGCAGAGCTTCGTTATAGCCATAGAAATTGAAAACCTAGATATGGATGCTCCACTCTTAGGAGGCAAAAAAAAAAGGGAATTCTCCTATACGCCTTCAATACAGTACTGAGGTTGGGTTTCCAAAAGGCGTTAAATTAATTTGCAGCCTAAGCTCTGAGAATGGGTTTGGAAATCATCTCTCAAAGACCAAAACATTGATATGTTCTAAATCCTTTGGCAAATCTACCACCACCAATTCTTCTGGGAAATGTTGAAGTCGAGAAGATTGTCTTCTAGGACCAATTGGGAGTACATTTAGATGAAAGACGACGATGGAGGAAAACAGATCAACAAGTCTATACTGAATTTTATGAGACAAGGGGGAGATGCACAATGCTTTTTTAAACAGTACAGTGGGAAGGGAACTTGCCAATGCTTGGAAATGATTGCATTTTCTAATATTTGGTCCTCCATACAATAATCTGAGATGAAGATGGATTTTTCCTCCCTATATTTCCCTAAAAAGTGGTACTGCCAGTCAGGCCATCGAAACCATGTAGGAACCCAGAGTGATTGAGTTATGGCTCAGTCCCAATATCTGAAGAAAGCATGGAAACATAAGAATTATTAGTGTTTCGTCCATTCAATTTGCAATGAAATAGTCGCTTTTTAAACAGTGACTTTATGGAATGTTAGCTGGTACGATATTAAGAAATGTTGTAGGAATGAAGCTGATATTGTAGTATTTCAATGTGGAACTGTGTGTCAATATGTGAATTTTATGGTCTGTATACTGAGATTACTATTACAACTACTACTGGTGCAAAACTACTCCAAATGAGCATGGAGAAAACATGATAGAGCAAATCAAACTATCAGGAAATGTAAAAACTTCTGAGATGTGGACTACCAGCATCCAACACCCAGTTCCTGATAATGGAGATAATCTTCAACACATTTATCCATATCTCAGAAGATGACAATTGTGAAGAGCAGGAAGGTATCACCGGCACACAGCAATCTGTATCCAGCACCTTTCCTAAAAGTCAATTATCAAATCCTTGGCACCAGCCTTTAAAGATTTCTCCTTTACCCCACGAAACATGGTTTTTAGTACTCTTAAGAAAGACTCCATTGTACCACTGTTGAAAAAAGTAAATACTGAGCTATCAGAACCTTCGAACTACCATCCTATTGCAAACCTCCCATCAAAGTCACTGAACCTGAAGGGTATAGTAATCTCAAAAAATTAAGGGGTGCCAGATTACAATCCCCGGTCCCTCAGGCTAAATACCTTGAACAACAAAAAAAATGACCAATAGGATAGAGGATGACAGATCATATTTTTATTATTTTAAACATAAAAAATTATTTTTTTTTTATGTTTAACTATTTTATTGCAGCTCAAAATAAAAGATGACCTAGAACTGGATGACCTGGCCCTTTCTCTTTTTATCTCCTCCCAATTCAAAGTGTTTGCATCGTTTGATAGCCAACATCCTCTTGGACCTGCAATTTGACTCGACACACTCCAATCTCAGCACAATCTTTTTTGTGGTCTTCGCCTTTTTGCGGAAAATTGGCTTGGTCTGGCCACCATAACCACTCTGCTTACGATCGTATCGTCTCTTTCCCTGTGCATACAAAGAATCCTTTCCCTTCTTGTACTGAGTTACTTTATGTGGCTGGTGCTTGCCACACTTCTTGCAGTAAGTCCTGCAAGTTTTGGGGACCTTCACCATCTTGCCAGCATCAACGGGCCTAAGAGGAAGGACATAGCCCGGAAGTAGTAGTATATATACGTTGCTTGTGTCAAACATAAAAAATTCAATATCTCCACAATAAAAATGCAATCTTTTGAAATTCAACTCACATACATTAATTCATTCCCACCATACATTCTTTCTCTCTTACCACAAATTAATTTGTGCCTACACACATGACCCACTTGGTCACCAGAAATAATATTCAATGTTAACACTATTAGGGTACCTTTGCTCTGTCGGGGGAATGTCATCAGAGCCTGTACTGGCGTGCAATGTTCTCCATCGCTCGGTTTCTCTTGTTCTCTCTTGGCGTCTTGGTAACTCGACAGATGACAGGTGCGTTTGCCAATTCCTGATCGGTATGGTGTCGGCCAGCTTGCCCACCACGACTTCCTTGTGGTCACGCCACCGTCACACATTGGGATCAACTTGCCTCTGCTTCTCGCTTTCTGCACACGCTGATCTTCCAGCGTTGTGTTTCCCATTCTCACAGCACTTCTGAATGTTGTGGCCTCTGCATCTATCTCCAGCTCTGCCTCCTCCAGCTCTTACACTCAAGAGGGGGCCTGCCCTGCATGTGTCCGAGTTACTTTCTTTCTCAGCTTTGTTCAGCCTACACTCTTTCTGCAACCTCTTCGTCCCAGTTGATGTTTTATTTAAAGAGACATTTTCATTTTCCTTTCTGGTAATGGCATAAAATCTCTATTCTGCCACTTCTCATTGATTTTTTTTCTGTGTACAGTTATTTCCACAGATATAAGCATATCTGTGGAAATAACTGTACACAGAATAAAAAAAATAAAAAAAATCACCTTATAACAGGCAGAGGGACCCTAATAGTGTTAAAATTGAATATTGTTTATGGTGACCTAGTGGGACGTGTGTGTAGGCACAAATTAATTTGTGGTAAGAGAGAAAGAATGTATGGTAGGAATGAATGTATGTGAGCTGAATTTCAAAAGATTACATTTTTATTGTGGAGATATTGAATTTTTTATGTTTAAAATAATGAAAAGAAAATTGAACTTTGAAAGTGGCATTTGTTGTTATATAGAAAAAGATAAATGCATATGATCTGTCATTCTCTATCTTATTGGTCCATTTTTTTGTTGTTCATGGTATAGTAATCCCACTCCACGATCATCAATTAGGATTCAGACCACCCAAGTGCATAGAATCCATGCTGCTAGATAGTGTGATGTGTCAGAAGGAGGACACGACACACAGGAGACATTTCCAACATGTATTTATTAAAGAATAAGGCCTACATTTCCTTATTGCTATGCAGTATTCCCTATCTATTTGACCAACTAAGGTGTTCGTCAGGAAATGTCCAAAGGAATAAGTCTGCTGTCCAAAACTACTGCTAACTGATCCTGCCGCTATTCTAACAAACTAAGGTCAGAAGAAGGACTCCATTCTCCTGATGGAATCTTTGCATATCTTTCTTTTATTTCAAGTTTCTTTTAATATTTTATTACAAATATACTCTTGTTACTTTCTGCACCAGTTCCTGTAGTTCTCTTAGACTCATAGTTTCCATTCCTATATGTCGTTTACGATTTGGCTTCAAGCTTTCTTGTTGTAGTCGGTTTTGTAGATCATTTATTCCCGAGGCTTTTCAGTGCCTCACTTTATAATATTCTTTCTCGGTTATGTTATGATATGATAGTTTATTTATATAGCGCCTATACACAAGTGTTTCAAAGCGCTTCAAGGAGGGAGGGGACATAGGAAAATACAGTTCATTCAGTAAAAGTCCTTGAACAATACAGAATGTGAAAAATAACTATCATAATAGGCCTGTCGACATTTCTGATAGTGCAAGTGCATAGAACAAGTAAGGTAAGAGGTAATGGATAGGAAGGAGAACAAAGCAAGCAGTAACATTACTATGTCTGACGACAATTTACGCAGTGCAGGTGGTAACAAGAGGCGGGGTGGGAGGGGGGGCAAGGGGAAGAAGGGGGAAGAAAGGAGAACAAGGCACGCTACTGAGCAAAAATGTCGGTGACAAATTTAAAAAGCAGGGGAGGGGGGAGGAGGGAGAAGAACAAGGAGGGGAGGAGGGGAGACAGACAAGCTGCTGTCAAGAGTCACGGAACAGATGACAGGAGTAAGTGCTAGGAGGAGGAGGGCTGAGAGGGGGGAGAGAGAAGGGGGGAGTAGGAAGGTAATAGAGGATGGAATTGAGGAGGGGGTTACACAGTGACTAAAGGGGGGCAGGGGGGCTCACTGTGACTAACGGGGAGACAGGGGGTCACACAGTGACTAAAGGGGGGGCAGGGGGGCTCACAGTGACTAATGGGGAGACAGGGGGTCACAGTGACTAATGGGGGGCAGGGGTGGCACACAATGACTCAGGGGGTCAGGGGGGCACAGTGACTAAACGGTGGGGCAGGGGGGCACACTGACTAACGGGGGGCAGGGGGGCACACAGTGACTAACGGGGGGGCAGGGGGGCACACAATGACTCTCGGGGGCAGGGGGGCACACAGTGACTAACGGGGGGGCAGAGGGGCACACAATGACTCTCGGGGGCAGGGGGCCACACAGTGACTAACGGGGGGGCAGAGGGGCACACAATGACTCACGGGGGGCAGGGGGGCACACAGTGAGTAACGGGGGCAGGGGGGCACACAGTGACTAATGGGGGGGCAGGGGGGCAAACAATGACTCACGGGGGCAGGGGGGCACACAGTGAGTAACAGGGGCAGGGGGGCACACAGTGACTAAAGGGGGGGCAGGGGGGCACACAATGACTCACGGGGGGCCGGCGATCCGGCGTACCACGGTGGACAGCGGTAGACAAGGCCTTAGGAGTGGGCCTTGTGAGGAGGGCAGGCCAAGCCTGCCGGCCTTCCCATTGGCCCTGATGTTACATGCTCCAGCCAATCAATGCCCCCCAGCAGCACCAGGCCCAGCACTCCAGTGCAGGGTAAAAACGAGAGGCCATCTTGGAATGGCAGCTCCACATCAAAACGGAGTACAAATGACAGCAGAGTAAAACAAAACGGAGCGATTTCTGGCTCACAGAGTCTGCAATTTACAGATGTAGCACAAGCCTGTGCATAAAATATTATTTGCATAAATGTTCATTTTCGAGCGTCCTCGCGCGCATCTTGGAGTGGCCCAATGGTAGAGGGCTTACCTTCCAGGGTGTCCAGGATCGTAGTGCACAGAGTGAAGAGAAGGTCAGGTGGAGGGGAAAGCTGAAGCCGCTCCGGCAGCCCCATCAGAAAGAGGGATAGTGAGGAAGAGTGAGCAGTGGGGAGGGCCGGGAGTGGGCCTTGTGAAGAGGGCCGGCCAAGCCTGCCGGCCTTCCCATTGGCCCTGATGTTACATGCTCCAGCCAATCAATGCCCCCCAGCAGCACCGGCCCAGCACTCCAGTGCAGGGTAAAAACGAGTGGCCATCTTGGAATGGCAGCTCAATGTCCATGATTACTTTCTTTGGGCCTTGTTGAATCCTTTGCTTTGTGCCAATATGCTCTGGGTAATTGTGGAAAGTGTCCTTTCCTGTGTTTTTGTTTTCTGTGCAAATATGCTTCAACCGTTCTTGGCATAGTCTGTCTTGTGCATTAAAATATTTATTCCCGAGGCTTTTCTTCCTTGAGAATATTCTTTCTCTGTTACATTACCCTTAATGGTCCTTGAGTAACTGCTTGTTTTCACCTTGTTTTCACCTCTTTGGAGGGTAATGTGACCCACGTTTCATTTATCCCAGTCAGGATTATTTGTGATCCTTCTTCTTACATTAACACTGTTCAAGTTCATCAGATTTAGTTTTACAATTTTGTCAGACCAGTCTCTATGCTTGTATAATGAGTCCTGTTTGGCCTCCCAGTTCTCCCATTCTCCTATTTACCTTTGCTCTGTCGGGGGAATGTCACCAGGGCCTGTACTTGCGTGCAATGTTCTCCTTCGCTCGGTATCTCTCCCATCAGCATCTTCTGCTTGAGGGTCTCTTGGCGTCTTGGTAACTCGACAGATGACCAGTGCGTTTGCCAATTCCTGATCGGTATGATGTCTGCATTGCTAGACGGGCAGCTTGCCCACCACAACTACCTTGTGGTCACGCCACTGTCACACATTGGGCTCAACTTGCCTCTGCTTCTCGTTTTCTGCACATGCTGACCTTCCAGCATTTTGTTTCTCACTCTCACAGCACTTCTGAATGCCGTGGTCTTTGCATCTATCTCCAGCTCTGCCTCCTCCAGCTCTTACACTGAAGAGGAGGCCTCCCCTGCATGTGTCTGAGTTACTTTCTCTCTACGATTTGTTCATCCTGCACTCTTTCTGCAACCTCATCGTCCCAGTTGATTTTTATTTAAAGAGACATTTTCATTTTCCTTTCTGGTAATGGCATAAAATCTCTCTTCTGCCAAGTCTCGGGACTTGACACTACTTTGGATATTAGATAGACCCATATTTGCCATCATGTGAAATGGTTTAGGGAGTTCCTCACAGGAACAGGAGACCTTATCCCCTAAGGGAAGTCTCTATGGGTGAGATCCCCCTTGCCTCTACCCATAGGGAGGTTAATGTGGAGCAGGCTCACCTCCGTAGCCTCACAAGGGGAGGGAACTCCCCCCTTGGGAAGAAGGGACGACTTAAACCACTGGATAGGTAAAAACCAACAGCATTTCAGTTTAGACCTCTCCGCAGCCATTCAAATGGGAAGATTAGCACTCCACTCCAACGCCCCCATCACTCTGAGTCTGGGAGGAATAGCTCTGGACTACGACAAACCCTTTTACCACAAGTGAAAATATGCTACTTTCCGTCCACTACATCAACATCCCTGTAAGGCATCGGTAAAAGTTCAGCTCCCTTGACTTGGTTAATCAGTAGCTATATATTAGAGCATGATCTGGAACTAGTTAGCATGGATGTGAAAGGTAATCCATCTGTACAAAGACTCTAACCACCATCAAGCATTCACAACCTGGCAAGAAATAAAATCATTCCAGAGTCGATGTGCCTCAGCAATCAGAGTATAGATGACACTAAAACCTACAATATTACGCTTCGTGTAACAAACAACTGGCCTTTAAAATTTATGGCTGCACTGGGGACTACACCATCACCCACTCCCAAAGATGAAGACCAATAACAACAATTTGGTTTGGATCAGTCCTTCTCTCAACAGATCAACTTTGTTAAAAGGCTAACTACCACCTGCACTTGTGGAAGAAAATCTTATCTGCTGGATTCTGTGCAGAAGATCGGAGTGGCCAGGTCGGATGAAGGAGGCCGTGGAACAATTGCAATTAGTGCAGAACTGAACAGCAGGGTACTGTGAATGATCCTGGTCCTTAAAAGACAGGATCATATTACCGCAGCCATATGCACCATCATTGAGTCAAAATCCAACAAGAAGTTATGTCTAAACTCATATGTGTCACTTCCTGTACTTAATGGGGAAAGGGTCCAATTTACCTATATAACCTAACTATGTTCCCTACATGCCGCTCAGATTGTCCCCCACAGGTAGACAACGTCAAGTCCCTTAGAAGCAACACTGAGGCAGACTAGCTGCCCTCTGACCTTAGGTTTTACATTATAGCCACAAGAACTGAGAGGCCAATAAAACAACTACAAGTTCAGCAATTTTCCTAAATGCCTAATCCCAAGTATTTGAACTGCTCATCCAAGAACAAGCCAAAGTGTGAATATGCCAACAAAAACTATGGAGGTGGACATATATCAGCACCGCCTTCCAGCTGACATTTCCGTTGTCTCCTCTAACTTCTATCTCTTGCACCCTTTGCTAACTCCCCACTGGTCCTTAAGCCCCTCCTCCATTTCTTTCTCGCTAGTGCTTCAATGCAGTTTCAGAACTTTGCAATTAAGCATGTTATAAATGGCTTATAAAAGTCAGTTTCGTATTTTGAAAAGTAGAGTATAATATAGTGCAGAGGACAGAGCCCTGTTTAGTAGCCTTAAGACAAGCTTCTCAGCAAAGCAGCCGCAGTAGCAAAAATATATATAGTCCAGCACTCCTTCTTGCCACAGGTGAGCAGCACCAATTGTAAGGTACTTTGGCATAATATTGACAAAGTATTAATGTTTGAACAGGCCATTTACACTTTCTGCTAAAAATAGAGCAACTTCTGCGTTAAAAGTGAGTAAATGAGACCTTTATGAAGTAATCACCAAACACCCATCATAGTACTGAAGCATCCGTTTTCTTTGGGGAAATCAACATTTTTGCTATCATCTAGAAGTTTTAAAAAAACTCCCCATTTTTGAAGGAAATCCAGAACTGTGGCATGTTGCCGTGCCTGGGAACATTAGCCCCAGGCTACCCCTATTCTTGTACTATAGACAACATCAAATGGTTCTTAGTGATTTTATCCCACAGCTGAAAATGCAAGGCTCTCCCTACGGTTGTGCCTCAGGTAGCAAAGGCAAATAACAAGGGGGATCCTGGGAGACTCTCTGCCAGACATGAGTCCTGGTTACAAGAGTCTTACCCAGAGTCTTTAGCTCACTATCTTTCACAGAGAAGAAATATCCCAAACATATCAGTCTTTGTCCTGCCCTGGGGCAGTCCAGCACCGAAATGCTAGGCAATTCTCCTCTGAACAAGAGTACCAACAGCAACCCCAGACACGTGTTTCGGTCTGGTTGAACCTCATCAGTAGGGTGTAGCTGTGCCTCTCTAAGAATAGTGAGCAAGGGGTCCACGTCTGGATTACCCTAGTAACTTAGGGTGAGACCCAAAGTTACTTGAAATATGCAAATAACAAGGGGGATCCTGGGAGACTCTCTGCCAGACATGAGTCCTGGTTACAAGAGCCTTACCCAGAGTCTTTAGCTCACTATCTTTCACAGAGAAGAAATATCCCAAACATATCAGTCTTTGTCCTGCCCTGGGGCAGTCCAGCACCGAAATGCTAGGCAATTCTCCTCTGAACAAGAGTACCAACAGCAACCCCAGACACGTGTTTCGGTCTGGTTGAACCTCATCAGTAGGGTGTAGCTGTGCCTCTCTAAGAATAGTGAGCAAGGGGTCCACGTCTGGATTACCCTAGTAACTTAAGGTGAGACCCAAAATCCTGGGAGACTCTCTGCCAGACATGAGTCCTGGTTACAAGAGCCTTACCCAGAGTCAGGTAGCAAAGGTACACTGTACCTTTTGAATCCAGCATTCAGTTTCTCTACCTGGTGACTATGCAGGCACTTGTGGATAGGAAGGTATGAAGGATGATCACTATGGCAAAACTAGTATCTCTAGACAAAGGCCTCTTGCTAGGTCTTGAGCACCCACACTTCTTCTACCATACCCAACAAGTGCTCCATGTGACAAACAATGACCTAAACACAATTGGCGATGGCCACCAGAGGCATACCTGGGGTCTACTGTCCCAGTTTTAGCCCTCATCTAATGAAGCTCCAGCCAGGTGACACCCATGATTCCAAATTATTGCTGGCAGAAAGATAAAGAAAAACAAAAAACAAAATAAAAAAGGTGAAAGACTCCTGCACACCAGTTGCATTGTTATGTGAAGGACATGGTTCTATTAAAGTTTAGGATAATTGTATCGACAGATAAACCGAAAACCCGTCAAGCATTATTATAGTTGGCGAGGGAAACTGAGCCGTGAGGGAAATGCTAGACTATAGGAACTCTGAGAGCTGACAATTGTAGTTTCCTCTTTTCATATCCATATGAAAGTCCTGTGGTTTTGTGTCCCACAGGTTTGTTAGGGGCTTCCTCTGTTACAGCATGAATGGGATTATCTATCTTAAAAAATTGAAGTGTGCAATCGTCAAAAACCCTAGAGGGCTTGCTTCCTGCTATAGACATTTGTCTGATAGGAGAGGGTGTGGGGGTTGGGGTGAGGGAGTGGAAGGTTTCCATCTGGTCCTAGATGTTGATGCTCCTCCTCTGGAAAATCTCCTTAAGCCCCAAAAATGAGCAGCCATTTCTTTTGCTGAAAATGGGTGCTCCTTGATGCAGGCACAGTGGGTCTCATGCAGATTGCCATGGCTGTGGATACTAGGTTATACCTGGAAACTCACTAACGTACAAAGTCCTAGTTAACTTAAGGGGCACTGAATTGACGGGCACTGCAGCATTGCACTGGTTGTATTGGTTCCTACCTTTTTATGGTTACTGCTTACACCTGAACAGAAGGACATCTTGCCATCACAGAACACGCATACTACAATGACGGGTACCTATTGTAATGAATCTGACAAGGTAATCACCAGAGGTAGCATCTCCCCATGTGGGAAGGGGATGGTAGTGGCTACCTAATCCTGACCCTGGGGGAGGCTATATGAGGGAGACCCACATGGGGGCAAGGCAACCCTCAAGGGGTGACACGGCATCGTCAGATAAGAAAACATATCCTCTTTTCCTTTTGGGAATCTTTCCTCCATATCGCAAGCCTTTATGGCTTACTGTGATATTTCCCTTCCATTACCCACAACACCTACTAAATATCATGCAAGTAAACCACCCAAAACTCCCTGTCCTTGCTATATGTATGTGAAACACTTTGACAAGGAGGCTGATTGGAGCAATGAAGATCCATGAATTTGAAAAACACAAGACGCGCTCTAGTC
This sequence comes from Ambystoma mexicanum, assembly GCF_040938575.1. NCBI lineage: Eukaryota > Metazoa > Chordata > Amphibia > Caudata > Ambystomatidae > Ambystoma > Ambystoma mexicanum. The sequence continues at coordinate 248,907,975 of NC_090921.1, read as the reverse complement.
GTTATGAACATTTGAAAGATGCCGGGATATTTAAAATCCCCATCCAGCATTGCCTGGTGAGAGACTTCCCTGACTTAGAATTTGCCCAAAATAACAACCCCTTCCTAGCAGAGGCTTTTCTACATGTGGTATCTGAAGAAGAGGGAAGTCTAAAAGCGGGAACTGTTCTTTTTAAAAAGTATGGACTACTTTATAGAGGCGATCTCAGCCCCTACAGTACTCCTAGATCTCAGATTATGGTGTATAAACATCACAAGAGGATGGTGCTAGGAATTACCCACTCCCGCTTAACAGGTGGTCACTTAGGTAAAGCCAAGACACAGGCACAAAAAATAAGCTGCTTTTATTGGCATGAATTCTATGCTGAAGTGAAATACGGTATGCTTACTTGTGCCCTGTGTCAAAAGACTAGCTTCCAAATACCTCCTTCAGCTCCACTACAGCCCTGACCTATTATTGATGTACCCTTTTCCAGCAGAGGCATAGACATAATTGGATGCCTTGAGCCATCCAAATTGGGGAATCGTTATATATTGGTAATCGTGGATTATGCTACTTGATACCCAGAGGCCTTCACATTACGCAATAAAAAATCCCCCAAAAATCAGAACCATCCGATTCTATTTTTTTCACGGCTTGGTTTTCTGAAGGAGATCCAAATGGATCAAGGGACGACCTTCATGAGTTGGTTAATGGCAGAGGTGAAGGAGATCCTACACATTAAAACTCTTAGGACCTTGGTCTACCACCCAAAAACTAGACTACCACCCTAAAACCCAACTGACTAGTAGAGCGTTTCAATAAAACCCTTAAAAATCCAGATTCTAAGATATCGGCCGGCGGGTTACGGATGCGAGTTGCTGGACTCCATCCCCACCAGGCCACAATTTGAGCATTACTCTAGAGTGAACACACATCGATGATGCGGCTGCGGAACATCCAGTAAGTGCTTGTCACTGTAACCCGGATCCCGATACATCAGAAGTGATTGCAGGGATGCACTCACAGCCTGCACTGGGAGAGATGCTCGGCGGGGCTGGGCTCCACCTATGCCTGCATCCCTCCAGCTGGAGCGAGCAGTCTCCTGGGACGGGTGCATCCAGAGCGAGATCCCGGTAGGGTACAGACCCTGGCGTCGGGGCGGCAGTGAGGGGCGTACCCACCGCAGAAGAACCCAGAGAGGCGCGAGGCATCAGGCCCCCGTGGCGCAGAAGGCACCTTACAGGCAAGTGTTGTAAGGCCCCTGGCAGCCAGGGATGCAGCTGCTGGCGGGGCAAGAGGCAAGTTGGAGACCCTATGGTCAGCCAGGAATCGCCTCCACAAGGAGCTCCTATGGCAGAGAAGCATGCTGACAAAGGATTAATGAGCAGGGGGCCCTCACATGGGCAGTAGGGCTCCGACTGAGTCCCCAGGGGAAGCATTGGAGTCCCTGAAATGTAACCGCCCCAGAGCACACACCATCAGCAGAGGGGCTGGCAAGGGGTTAGCAGCAACTGAGGGAGGCCCAGCAAAAAGTCCCCAAGTGGAGGATTGATAGGGTCCAGGTTCATTGAACGCCAGTGGGCCCAGGGAGTACCGGCTCACCCCTCTCTTATAGGGAGTGCATATCAACCACTAGCAGTGATACTCCACGGCACCCCAGGCACATGCTGCACAGAAAAGAGGGAGCATTGTGAAGGAGCCGGGAGAAGGGACAAGGCCCAAAAGCTCTGAAGCTGGGGTAGAGACTGTGGAAGCAGTAAGAGAGGAGCCCCATGTCAAAAAGCAAGGAGAAATCCTCTGTGGCCAGCCAGAACCCCCCAAAAGCGTTTGGATAGTAGCACTGCAAAATACTGGTGACAGGAGGCGCATCCAGGCAGCAGCAGGAAGAACTCAATATGGAAGTCCACAAAGAAGATCTGCAGCAGTGCTTTAAGGACTTTCAAGATCGACTTAAGAATACCATCCAGTCACAGTTCACAATGTTAAAAACAGAACTGAAGCAATTCGTACAAAAACTGAAGCTGGACATCACCAAACTAGAGGAACGCACGGATGACACTGAAAAGGCCCTGCAGGAGATAATAGAATGACACAAAGAAAAACAACGAGATACTGGAACTTATCTCCCACTGCTCCCGCTATTTAGAACTGCAGTGCGAGGTCTTGGAGAATCGGTCCATGAGATCCAACATTTGCATCAAGAATATGGCAGAGACTGTTGTGGATAAGGACCTAATAAACACGGTACAGCAGATTTTTGCGATCTTCAGCGTGGGGAGCAGGAGGAGTCCGTTCAACTGGACAGGATCCACAATGTGGAGCCACGAAGAAATGAATCCAGACCAAGAGATGTCCTGGCAGCAGTGGCCTCCTATTCCCAAAAAGAACATATCAGGTCACTTTCATGTTGTCATTGTCTTTATGTAAAGCACCCTGATGCCTGCGGGCTTCAACGCTATAGAAATACATTTAAAAAAGTGAGGATCAATGGGGTGGACATTCATCTGTGCCAAGATCTGTCCCAAAGCACCTTGCAAAAAAGAAGAGCAATGGGTCCGGTTGCGAGATGCCTCGCTCATAAAAACAAATACAAATGGACATTTCCCTTTGGGCTTCTATTTGAGTGGGAAGCTGCCAAGATAGGGTCACAAGGGAGGATGATGGGGCGCAGATTCTGCAGCTCCAGGAGGAGCTCTAGGAGTGTTATGATCGGATCTCGAATCCTGCTCGGTCTGGCAGGAAAACATGAGAATGGGAAGACAGTATAGCGTTGGGCAAGGGTAAAGGAGTCTGCATGAGCCAGGTTGGTGGAACTGATCCACTATATGGAAACTGGCCAATGACAGAATGCCCGACGGGTGAAGACGGCAGGGGACAAGTAGTCGCCTTTTTTAGATGCAATTCGGGAGAAACAAGTTTGTTTCCATGCTACAGGCGGTCGATTGGAATACAGGGGTTTGGGTTTTAGCATATCCCGAAAGTTGATCTCTGGGAGTGTAGGAATGTCTAAAGCTGTGGTCCATGCGTCCAGGCATTCATAGGAATTTTGACTCGCCCCAGGAAGTTGAGGGGGCATGCAGTTGAGGGGAGGGCAGCCTTTGTTGATTCGCCGGAGTTGGTATGGGACGCATTTAAGGCAGTGATGAGGGGAAGAGTTGATAGCGATCAAAGCCACAAGAGAGAAACAGAGGGCAACGACAAAAGGACTTGGAGGACCAATGAACAGAAATATAGCAGAGCATAGCAACTGGCCTGGCGAGAGCCCGCCAAATAGCGCTAAAACAAACCCAAGGTCAGCTAGACTTGCTCTGCACAAAACGAGTGGTGAAAGCTCTGCTGTAACAAAGCAACGGTACAACATAGGGCCAAATAAGGCCAGCCGCCTGCTAGCAAGGCAACTGAAAAGCAAAACACTGGCTCACAAAGTTCTAAGAATGACAAAAAGCAAGGGTGGCATAGTCAAAGGTAATGATGCAATTCTAGCAAGTTTTTTTTATTTATTTATTTTTGACTGTTTATCCTATGTACTGTACTGTACTGTACTGCACTGCCGCCTCCCCCTTTCTCCTTGCACTTGTGCAATCTCAATGTCACCTGGCATAGTAAAATCGTTTTCTCAGTCTTCCCTCTGTTCCTCCTCCCTTGCCTCGTTGCGTCTTGAAACACTTGTGTATAGGTGCGTTATACATGCCACATCATATGAATGAAGCAAGTGGCATTTTTCCAAAATCTAACACGGGCCCGACAGTCCCTGGGCTGTATAGACCCATATTATTAATAAATCTTGATGCTAAGATTTAAACTCAAGTATTAGTGAATAGACTGACCATACTACTGCCAAGGCTCATTGGGCTGGATCAATCTGGGTTTATACCAGGGAGAGACGCATTACAATGTACGCAGGGTCTGCTATTTGATGGAGAAGACTTCAATAACACAGAAACTGACCTTGTTAGTGTAATTGGATGCAGAAAAAACATCCAACAGTGTAGAACAGACTTTTCTCTTGTGCATGCTTGAATGCATGGGGTTTGGATCAGGATTCCTCAGGCTGGTCCGTGCAAATTAACACTCGCCATTCATAAGGCTATCAAATGAATGGCACCCTTTCTAAACGTATTGACATTCAGTCGGGCACAAAACAAGGGTGCTCGTTGTCCCCGTTATTGCATACTCTGTACTTAGAGCCTCTATTAGTTAAGCTCCGGACCACGGACAGGGTCAAAGGAATTAGTATAGGTGGGGAGAACCATAAAATCATGGCCTTTGCTGACGTTATGCTGCTGGCAATAACAGATCAGGAACACTCACCTCCCGAACTCGTAGGGGAATTGGAAGTGGCGGGCCTAAAAATCAATATGCAAAAATCTGACATTTTAAACCAGTCAGTCCACCCTGATCAGTTGGAACGGATACAGTGTCATGAGGAGAAACAGATGGATCATATGGTCACGCTGCAAACATACGTAGAAGATCCATTACGGTGCCTGCAGCGCTCTATTTGTTACGCAGACCTTCCTTCATAACAAGGATAGCCACGCCCCCTCATCGCATTGCAACTGTTTCTGTTTCTCGCTCCGCTGCTACTGCTGATAGCAGCTTTCCTTGGCTCTCTGCTACAGCGATCCTCGCCCTCCTTTCTTCCGTTTTCTGGTCCTTTTAGTCTTCTCTTGTTTGTTGCCTTTGGCATACCTTTGCCGTTCGCTTCCTGTCAGCTCGCTTTCTATAAAGATCTAGGCGTTCCATTGTGGCTATGTTGTGGGTTGTATTACCCCCTTCACAGTATAGCCTCACTCTCCGTGTTCTTTTTCTTGTCTTTCACAGCTCGGTGTGTACTCTCTCTGTCTCACGGGTTTGCCTTCCTGGGTTTTTTGAGCTTACAATTGTGTGTTTGGGTTCCTTATCTTTCTTTTCTTTTCTCCTTGTCCGTTCAGATTCCCTTTGATCCTTGCTATTTTCTTCCGTGCTATTGATTACCTTCTTTTCCACCATCGTGAATACATCAATCTTCTATGCACCCCGGAACCTCCTGATGAAGTTACCTGCTTGCTCCCAAACTTCATTGGAAGATTTTGTGAACATTCCTGTTACACTCCATTGCTCTGTGCCCTACCCTCATTGGAGTGCTTCAACTGCTACAAGAGAAAGGAACATACATACACATCTAAACATTGGCTGTACCTCCAACTACAACAGGGTTCTTTTGTGCCACTGGCTTTTTCCCTCTCGTGGGCTGGGCTGGGAGATTGCCATTTTGGTTACAGTCTGTTCTCCAGTGTGACCACTGTAGCGAACTACCGGAACAGACCCTTTCTCCTCTCCAAAAAAGGAACTTTGAACAAGACTGCAAAGGCTGCCGAATACAAGTTCTCATCCTGTGAATCCGATGACGAAATCCAGATGAGCCCTACCGTTGACAGATTGCAACGCCAAAAAGACATGGCTAATGCGGAACAAGTACAAGAGCTGTTAAATGCAGTCCAGAACCTCTCCCTGGAGATGCAGGGAGTTAAGGCAGAAAATGTGGTTCTCCGCCAGATGGTAACTGCCAGAGAAGCCCATCCGGCCGACCTGCCACCTTTGTCATTGTCATTAGGAAAGTTTGATGGAGCACCCAAGAAGGTCAAGGAATTTTTGGATGCGTGCTTAGTGTATTTCACCTTCAGACCTACTACTTACGCCTATGATCGTACCTGTGTTGGCTGCCTTATATCCAACATGATTGGAAACGCTTTAGCCTGGGCCACTCCGTTGGTCACGTCCAACGATCCGGTTTTACAAGTCTACAATGCCTTCACCACCAGGTTACGCCAGACGTTTGAACGGCAGGAGATCGGATTCTCGGCAGGAGAAGCCTTGTTTGACATTAAACAAGGATCCATGCATCTCATGACGTACATTTTGCCATTTAAGAGATTCACAGCGGAAGTCGGCTGGCCAGAGACCGTACAATACACCGCATTCAGAAGAGGACCACACAACAAACTCAAAGACGAACTGGCAAGGGTCCCTAGACCATCGACATTAGCTGAATTGTTCAATCTGGTCCTACAGATTGACTATAGAATCCTGGAACGTAGATCAGAGAAGAAGAAGAGTTGCACCCATACATCACAAGTCCCAGGAACGTTGCCTCCTATAACCCACCCAGGTGCCACCTCGCACTTGAGAAGAACCAATGCAAATAGGCTTTACCAGGGGACCTCTTTCAGCTCCCGAAAGAAACAGGCGCAAAGAAAAGGGCCTGTGCTTATATTGTGTGTCAGAAACACATCTCCTTAGGGACTGCCCTGAAGTACCCCCACGGCGTCGGAGAAACGAAGGATCCCGGTTTTAGAGGGAGCCGCTTACCGGGGTGCTGTGGAAGGCTTGTCTTGTGCATCAGCATCGGGAGTAGACTCCCGGCTTATGGTCCTGCAAATTACTCTTCAATGGAAGAATCAACCAAAAAGGAAAGCATTGGCTCTCATTGACAGTGGTGTGGAAGGCAACTTTCTTGACATCAACTGGGCCAAACAAGAAGGTATCCACCTCGTAGACAGAGGGGAGGAACAGAAGGTGGAAGGGATTGAGGGCCGACGGTTGAGTTCTGGACCCATTGTACAAATCACAGAAGACATCCAATTATGCATATCCCATCATTATGAAACCCTCACCTTTGATGTGATCAGAGCTGCGCATTTCACCATAATCTTGGGGATACCTTGGTTTCGTAGGCATAACCCGACTATCAATTGGGCTCTCAACACTTCGAAATTCGATTCAGATTTTTGTATCCAACAGTGTTGCTCCGCTATTCGACTAGAAAAAGCCAATGTTTCTTGTCCTTGGATTCCCTTCAGGCTGTTAATATCCATCCAGTGTTTCAGGACTTCTCTGACGTATTTGAAGATCGGTTGCCAAAGGTTCTACCTCCTCATCGTCCGGAGGATTGTGTCATTGATCTCATTCCGGAAGCTTCAGTTCCCTTTGGGCATATGTTTTCATTAACCATACCCAAAAAGCAAGCTTTAAGAACATATCTTAATCAAAACCTCCAGAATGGCTTGATTAAGCCCCTCTAAATCCCCGGCAGGGGCGTCTTTATTCTTCATTGCCAAGAAGGATACGGATTAATTACGCTCCTGTATTGACTATAGAGGGCTGAACAAGATCACAGTGAGGGATCGCTACCCTATGCCCCTGATAAAGGACATTCTGGAGGCAGTATAAGGATCTTGCATGTTCAGCAAGTTAGATCTTAGAGGAGCCTACCACCTCTTACGGATCAAGACAGGGGACGAATGGAAGACGGCCTTTCGGCCACCTTTTGGATTGTTTGAATACCGGGTAATGCCGTTTGGCCTTGTCAATGCCCCTGCAGCCTTTCAGAGGTTTATGGACCATATCTTTGCCGATTTGTTGTTTGTCTCGGTGATCGTTCACTTGGATGATATTTTAGTATTCTTTCGACATCCACACCAGCATCATACTCATCTCATCGAGGTCATGGAGCGTTTGAGACGCCATCAGCTCTATGCCAAAACCTGACAAATAAATGTCTCATCGCAGTGTCATCGGCACCATACTTGGGCTTTATTCTATCTGAGCAAGGAATCGAGATGGATCCAAGGAAGGTCTCGGCTATACTCACATGGCCCACTCCCTCTTCAGTGAAGGAGGGACAAGCCTTTTATAGGACTCTCCAACTTCTACAGAAGATTCATTGCTAACTTCTCTGAGCGAGTACTTCCTATTACAGCTCTTTTAAAGAAAGATTTTCTGTTTGTATGGAACCAAGCAGAGGAACATGCATATCAGGACCTAAAAAGGGCCTTTTGTTCGCCTCCCATTCTGAAACAGCCAGACCAAAGTCAGTCCTTCATTGTTGAAACCGATGCTTCTGCGGGGGCATTGGGAGCCGTTCTCAAACAAGAGCACAATGGAGTGGAACATCCAATCGCCTACCTTTCCCGCACTTTATCGGCTAGCGAGATCAATTACTCAGTGATAGAAAAGGAGCTGCTGGCCATCAAACATGTATGTACAGAATGGAAACACCTCCTCCAAGGATCAAGACATCCCTTCGAGATCGGCACGGATCATAGCAACTTCAACGTGCTACAACAAATGGAATGTAGGAATACCAGACAAGCCAGATGGGCATATTTGTTTGCCCAATATGACTTTTTCATTACCCATACTTCCTGGCAGCAAAAACATCCTGGCTGACATCGAGTCTATCTCGCTGCCCTTCTTTTTTTTCCAATGCTCCCTTCAAAGGAGAGGTTTTGTACCCTGAAGTCCGATTTGTCCAGACTGTTTCAAGATTTCTCCAGGATGTTGAGAAATAGTCTCCAGAAGAACTGCTACCACTTCCCACTCCGGTATGAGACAAGATAATCAAGAAGGAAGGGCTGTGGTTTCATCAAGGAAAACTGTTCATTCCGAACTCCAAACTACGCTCACAAGTTCTTCATTGGGGTCATGAATCTCGGATCGCAGGACATAAGGGCTTCGCAGCCACCTACAATCTCATCCGATGCATGTTTGGGTGGCCTACTATCCTCCCTGATATCAAGTCTTATGTTGGGTCCTGCCCTGTCTGTGCCAGAAGTAAGGGGCTCTCTACAAAGCCTACTGGCTTGTTACATCAACCAAGTCTACCTACAACTCTGTGGTCTCATGTTTCTACCGATTTTGTGGTAGATCTTCCTGTGTCACAAGGATACACGGCAATCATGGTGACGATTGACAGTTTCAGCAAGATGGGTCATTTCACACCTCTGAGAGGGGTACCGTCTGCTCCTGCGATGGCGCAAGTATTTCTTAGAGACATTGTTCGACTCCATGGGATTCCAGAGACAATCCTTTCTGACAGAGGTTCTCAGTTTACCTCGTCTTTCAGGAAGACATTATGTGACCTCTTGGGTATTGAACGGGCCCTCACCTCTGTATATCATCCCCAGTCTAATGGACAGACGGAACGACTCAACGCAACCATGGAACAATAACTTTGCTGTTTCGTTAATGAACAACAAAACAACTGGGCTTCACTTCTTCCCATGGCCGAATTCTCGTATAACAACACACTTCATTCTGCCACTAAGATGTCACCTTTCTTTTGTGTTTTTGGACGTCATACCCATTCATTTCCAGTGGACTACCTCCAGGCCTCTTGCCTACCCAATGTGGACTCGCTCTTGGAAGACATCACTAGAGCGCAAAGAACTTCCTTAACCAATTTACAGGAGAGTCGGGCACGATACAAACGCCAGGCTGACACACATCGGAACCAGAATCCCGTTTGGCAAGTGGGAGATAAGGTGTGGCTCTCAACTAAGTACCTGTCAGGTTTCCTTTAATTAGTCCCCTTTATTTCTGTGTGGGTTAGAAGTTTTCTACTGCAGTTGGTTTGGCCTTGACATTTCTATACAGATTCCTGGCTCTGGCCCAAGGCAAGATGGAGTTTTACAATATAAGCTTTGATTGGCTAGAGAGAACTGCAGGACAACAATTAACGTTCTAAACTGTCACTCTCTGCCTTTCATCGTCGTAACCCCAGCTGAGAGGACTTGTTTGTAGCTGCTCCTGCTGAAGTCTTGGGCCTAGTGGATTTGAACTTTCAAATCCTGGCAGTCGAGCGGCTACTTATTCTGGGTTGTTCAGGAGAAGTATTCAGGTTCACAGGAGAGTTTTCGGAAGTTCTTTTGGAAAAGAAACATTCTTAAGCTAAGTGAGTTTATTTGAATATATAAATCTGTTGCTCAGATTCATTAGTGACTTTTAAAGAAAGTAAACGTAAATTCAATAGTAGAACTGTGATGTTACACTGTTAATAGTTCAATGTTTAATTCTTAAACGCGCGCGAGCAACGGAAGTCTGTTATGTGAATTCTATAGCGCGTGAGTTCATAGCGCGTGTGTTCATTGCGCGTGTGTTCATAGCGCGTGTACGCGAGAGTGAGAAAAGACTGATACGTGAATTCTACAGCACGTGTATTCATAGCACGTGAACGCAAGCGCGAGAAAAGACTGCTATGTGATTTCTACAGCGCGTGTGTACATAGCGCGGGTATTTATAGTGCGTTTACGCGAGCGCAAGAAAAGACTGCTACGTGATTTCTTCAGCGTGTGTTTTCATAGCGCGTGTGTTCCTCAGCGCGTGTTTTTCTCCGGCGCGTATTTTCTTCAGCGCGTGTTCTGCGCGTGTAAATCTTTGCGCGTGTGGACATGTTTGCAAGTTCTTAAAGAGACTATGTACTTAATTTATTAAGAAAGAAGAGCAGGATTCATTTTAAGCCCATCATTACTGGAACATTATACAGTTTTAAAAGGTATGAGTCAAGGTTCTTAAGGCTACTTTACTCAAAGGAAGATTTCAAAGCAAAAAAGAAGGTAGAAAAATTTTATCAGCAATTACTCCAATCTTCTCTAAGATCCTTAAAGAGAAGAACCAGGTTCCGCATCAGCTAGTCTAGACGTCGCCAGCCTGGTGTTTCTTATGTTATCCACTTCCCCCTTTCCCTTTGGGGTGTAGTTAACAGAGCAGAGTATAAACTGGTTCTGAGGATTACATTTCAGGGGGATTGTCGGGGGTTCAGCAGCTTCCACGGACACAGGATATCTCTCAGCCTGACAGTACCTACCTCGTTGGACCCACCCTTCAAAGTTGGCTCCCAAGTATTTGGGTCCTTTTTCCATCACATCCTGTATCAATCCTGTGGCCTTTCGACTAAAGCTTCCTCCTCAACTTAGCCGATTCCACCCAGTCTTTCACTCTTCTTTGTTGAAAACTTACATGCCCGATCCTCACCATAGAAAGAGACCGCTCAAGTGGAAAGGCAGAGATACAGGCACAGACGTTTATGAGGTGGAAAAAGATTCTGGACTCCCGTTACTGCAGAGGTAGACTACAGTATTTGGTCCGGTGGAAGGGGTACTTCCAGGCTGGAGATTCCTGGGAACCGGTGGCCAATATTGCAGCCCCTCGGTGTCTATGGCAGTTCCATGCCCGTTACCTGGATAAACCGGGTAATGGGCATGGATAAATCGGGGGTCGGTACACCAAGAAGGGGTCATACTGTCATGAGGAGAAACAGATGGACCATATGGTCACACTGGAAACATATGTAGAAGATCCATTATGGTGCCTGCAGTGCTCTAGTTGTTACGCAGACCTTCCTTCATAACGAGGATAGCCACGCTCCCTCATCGCGTTGCAACTGTTTCTGTTCCTGGCTCCATGCTACCGCTGGGATCAGCTTTCCTTGGCTCCGGCTGCCCTCTGCCTTGTTCCGTTATTATTATACTCTCTTTTCCCTTGCTGTGCCTTTGCTTTCTACTTATTGTGTTTTCCGCTTCCTCTCTGCTACAGCGATCCTCGCCCTCCTTTCTTCTGTTTTCTGGTCCTTTTCATTCTTCTTTTATTTTCTTGGTGTTCTGTTGCCTTCGGCATCCCTTTGCCGTTCGCTTCCTGTCACCTCCCTTTCTACGCCGATCTAGGCATTCCATTCTGGCTACGTTGCGGGTTGTATTATCCCCTTCACAGTATAGCCTCACTCTCTGTGTTCATTTTCTTGTCTTTCACAGCTCGTGAGTACTCTTTGTCTTACAGGTTTCCCTTCCTGGGTATCTTAAGCTTACAATTGTGGGTTTTGGTTCCTTATCTTTCTTTTCTCCTTTCCCGTTCGGATTCCCTTTGACCCTCACTATCATTTTCTTCCGTGCTATTGATTACTTTCTTTTCCACCATCGTGGATACATCAGTCTTCTATGCACCCCGGAACCTCCTGATGAACTTACCTGCTTGCTCCCAAACTTCATTGGAAGATTTTGTGAACATTCCTGTTACACTCCATTGCTCTGCGCCCTACCCTCATTGGAGTGCTTCAACTGCTACAAGAGAAAGGAACATACAAACACATCTAAACATCGGCTGTACCTCCAACTACAACAGGGCTTTTTTGTGCCACTGGCTTTTTCCCCTCGTGGATTGGGCAGGGAGATTGCCATTTTGGTTACTGTCTGTTCTCCAGCGTGACCACTGTGGCGAACTACCGGAACAGACCCTTTCTCTTCTCCAAAAAAGGAACTTTGAACAAGACTGCAAAGGCTGCCGAATCAGAGTTCTCATCCTGTGAATCAGACGACGAAATCCAGGTGAGCCCTACCGTTGACATACAGGCCCAAACGCAGCTTAAAATAGCATGCAGCTAATCCCTTTTGAGAAATGTATTACACAATCGGGGTCCAGAAAACCTCGTCCCTCTACTAATGTATCACTGAATGTTCGCCTCCGGTGCAATGGCATTATATGAAGAGGTGGGAGACTGTCACTGGGCAGTGCAGTTTCAGGGTAGCAGCAGGAGCATTAATGGGGCAACATTCCAAAACTGACATGCTCCATTCAGCTTACGGAAATGTGGCATCAAATAATTTTGCTATTACACTACACACCGGCTAGACTTCATGAAATGTACCATACAGTCTCGTCAGAGTGCTGGATGGGATGTAAAGATGGCAGGGATTGAACCCATATCGGGTGGGGTGTAGGAAGACTTAAAGACCCAGATTAAAAAAATATTCGGAGAATGTCAAAATACAGATATGATGGTATGGATGTGTGGTTTGTGGGACTCTAATAATAGGATCTTTACCAAGAGGCAACTAAGGGGGTATATGATTCTACTTATAGCAGTATGACCAGTAATAGCACTGAAGTGGAAGCAGACAAGCACACTGTTAAGATGGATTTCTAAACTCTGACCTGGTGGGCATAAGTTTAGGAGGCCACCCTAGTTTAGTGGAGCAGGGGAACCTTCTGGACAAGCCAGGCCAATCTACGGTAGCTTGTCAGGCGGTCAGGATTAAGTCTCAGGTGGAGTGAGAGTGATCGGAAGCCCACAACAAGCATGCACAGTAAAACTCCACAGAATACGCATAGACAAGTGTATATGAAAAATACATATACATTATAGACCTTAATAATTAAAAACATATAAACTACAGCAATAATAAAACTGTTACCGCACACGCCTTTCACTATTTAACATATATAAAAGTAAGTTTTGCCTAATGCAGTAAAGGGGAAAACACAACCGCAACCTGCAACAGAAGGGTAGGTTAACACAAATATAGCATTACGCAGTTCTTCAGAATCGATCTTGAACTTAAGCAGTCCAGCCCTACAAAGTTGGGAGCCTTGTGCTCAAAAGTAAAAACAGGTGGTCATGCGTAATGAGAGAAAGCGGGTCCTCTTCAAAGAACTGTAGTTCAGGAAGGGGCTTGAGGTGATTAAGAATAGTGTCCCACTATTCGAGGAGGCAGAGCGAGTTTCGGGAATTGCTAAGGAGCGCAGGCTAGCCCAGGCAAGGCAAGTATCTTTTAGGGATTCTCATGCATAAAGAACAATGGCTGTGCCAGGGGGCCACCGGTAAGTGATGCAAGTACTCACTGGCCCTCGACAGTCTGGACCAAACTTTGCCAGTCTAGGCCAGTTCCCTTGTAGGTTCAACCCCTGCAATTGCACGTTTCACCGACTCTCAGCAGCGGCGGGACGGGACGATCGTCCATGGCGGGACAGTAGCCTTTTCTCAGCTCACGATGAAGAAAAGAGGACAATTCCAGTGCAGCACGTCTCAGGGCACAGGAGGGCAGGCAGGCAAGGCACCTAACAACTGTCACCACAGCAGGGCAACGCGACCGTGGCGCACTCTTAAATTACGACCCAGAGGAGCTAGAACTGCGAAATTTAGTGGGGCAGGGCACAGTACCACAAGCTAGCGATTCTCCAAGTCTTGAGGATACCCCATGGGTTCGAGCAGGTCAGTTTGCTAGATGGCCCAGGAACAATTTTAATCAGGCTCTTTTGGAGGGTAATCAGTAGGTGCAGAGAAAAGTTGTTCCCACTAGTCCAAAGGGTCAAAACGCCTTTGCAGGCCTTCTGTGATCGATGCAAAAACAGGGGTCTGATGGGACAACAGTGGGCTCAGGGTGCCAATCCTTCCAGCAGGTCTCTGGCGGATCCATGGGTCTCCTTTCTCATTTCAGGATACTTGGCTCCTTCTGTAGTTCGACGTGAACTTCAGTTGATCGACCTGGAATGGATGCAGAGCCCCTTCTCTTATCCAAGATTTGATTCGCGCTCAAATCTAGGATAGCCAAAGGAAAATCTGCTCTCTTGCATGCATGCTAGGCGTGGGCCAATTATGGCCCATGGTGGTTCTATTTATTCAGGCATACCAGACATACTGGCACCAGTAGTTTGGATTGGAACCAGACAGTCCCAATCCTCTTCCTTGGCACTAGCAAACATGACCTGCAGGAGCCCGCAAAAGTTGAATTTTTCGCGGAAGGCTCCATGCCCAAATAAGGAATTCCCAGGTCGGCTCGACCTGGGGAAAGCAAAGGGACAAAATGGCCAAAGGGCAGAACAAACGACTTTGCGGCAGAGCTATTATCGGCACTGGCCACAGTCTTGCGACAAATTCAGTAAACGCAATATAATTCAGTAAAAAGAAGTAAAAATTCTATCAAAGTAAACTGCTGCCACCGGTTCGTCATAGGCACACCTGTACAATCACAAAAAACCCTTAGTGATGTCTAGGGTCATAAAACAAAAGGACCCCTATGAGCGGTACTGTAAGGTACTTGGCACATAGATAATAGTTACCAAGAAATGGCGACATAGTCTAAGACTAAGGGAAACAGTTTCCCAGTACTGACAGTCTGAAGGACGTCTCAGTTTCCCCAAAATAAATGTGCAAAAGCCCAGGAGGAGTGCCGCTGAAGGCTGTGCTCCACTGGAAAGAGTCAGGTTAGGATCAAAAATAAAAGCAAAATGTTTGGGGGTCCATTATCATGGAAGGAAAGGTGCAGTAAAGAGAAATCTTTCCTAACAAGCACCGACTGAGTTTGACTGGTTGCATAAAGTTTGGAACTTTGTGGCTGTGGAGTGGGCAACCGACAACATGCAGGGGGACCGGGAGGCTTTCAGGCAATATTGGTGTGCAAGTGCTATCATGTCTCCAAAGTGGTGTCTGCACAGACTGAGAATTTAGACATATTGGAATTATTCCAGGCATGCTGCTCTTTAATATAAAACTATGTATATGTCTTTCTGATGACGGGGGGGGGGGGCAGGAGGGAGTGGGTGTTTATGGTGGTTTAAAATGCTTTGCAAAAAAATTGTTTAGGGCGGATGGGAAAAATTGGATATTACGATACCTTGGCCCCTTTGTGCCATCTAAAAACACTGCAATCCTCAACAAGGTTTTCACCATTTCAATTACTGTACGGTAGGGAAACACAGGATGTCCTTGAAATGCTAAGGGAGGTAAGGGAGGAGGCCCTTTTACCACTCTCGCAAACGGCCCATCGCTTAAAAACGCACGTGGCTACTATGAGATCGGTGGTATAGGCCCACATGATTAAAGCCCAAGAAAATCAAAAGTGCTCTCATGACCAGCCACAACAGTGATACCAACTAGTCGCCTAACGGAGGAGTCGGAACCAAATGCTTTAATCCTTTCACACCTACCGCGGACTCAAAAAAGATCTACAAGACTTATTGGAACAGTTTCCAGATGCCTTTAAAAATTAACCAGGGAGAGTAAAACAGGGATTTTCACTACATACGTACACAAAAAGAAATAGTCATAGAGCAAGTACAAGAGAATAAACTCTGATATTATTGTACCATCCCAGAGTCCTTAGTCTTCTCCTTTAGTACTTGTTGCCAAGCCAGATCAGTTGTGGAAGCTTCGTATTGATTTCAGAAAGGTGAACCTAGTATCCCAATTCTAGAGTTACCCTATGCCAAGGATAGACAAACTGATTGGGAGCCGCAGTTTTCCTCTCCACAACTGATCTGATGAAAAAATACTGGCAAGTACCTGTTAACCCAGAGGACAAGGTGAAAACAGCCTTCTCCACCTATATTGGACTGTTCCAGTTCAAAGTATTACCTTTTGGATTCCACGGGGAACCAGCTACATTTCAAAGGTTAATGGACCAAGCCCTTCAACTATACTCCTTCTTTGGAGTTTATATCGAAGATATAATTATTCATAGTAAAACATGGAAACAGCTCCCCCTTATCTAACCGTGAGAATGACTAGGAGAACCTCAACCCCGCTCCTCCAGAGTGGCCAACTCCCACTGCCTAGAGATACCTAGATTCAAGCTTGTAAAATCCGGTAAAAGCAGTTTCCCGGTAAAAGCAGCCCAGGCCTGGAATGCACTACCGCCTAATCTCAGAGCTGACCAGTCCTACCTCAGTTTCAGGCAGAACACTCTCAATTGGCTACGTTCTAGTGATGTATGACTAACTCTACTAGACTATCCTTACCATCTACTGAGGCTACTTGTAAATGTTTACCTTGCACTTCCTTGTAATTTCTATGTACCCCTCTGCTGTACTTGTTTGCATTTCCTGTACTGGGCAATCTGCCTACTGTATTGCTCCAACTATGTAACTAAGTTTTAAGTATACTCAACTACCGTTACACCCAGTTACCTAAGGGTTTGGTTGCACCATACAAATCAATAAACAAACAAACCCCTACACCATCTCACATTTAGTGGTCAGAGCCTTGAGGAGGACCGGACTAACCGCAAACCCCAAAATAATTTCACCTGCCACAGTCAGCAGTCAAGGTTTTTGGTGGGAAATGGACATGTTCAACGCCAAAGTGAAAAAGTAAAAGCTGTTAAGGAAACCCTGGTACCCAGAACCAAGAAACATCCAAGAGCCTTTTTAGGGTTAGTGGGGTATTACAGACGATTCATCCACAGTTATTCTTCCATCTACTCTTGCCTCATTGATGAGCTTAAAAATGCTGAAGACCAAAAGATAACATGGAGTACTGAAGATCAAAACTCTTTTGCCAAACTTGTGTATTTTGTGCAGTGAGCCAGTGTTAAAAGTGGCCGACTTTAATAAGGAGTTTATCTTACAAACAGATGCTTCACATATTGGGTTGAGGGCAGTTCTTTCACAAGATCCCGATGGCATCGAACAAACAAGTCTTTATATCAGTCTGAAGTTACACCTCAGAGAAAATAATTATGCCAAAATTGAGCTTGGGGCCTTAAGTGGGCCATATCATATTTAAAATACTTCCTTAATGGCAGAACATGTGGTCTTGTCACTGATCATTTTCCATTAACCCTTTAAGTGCCATTGGTATTTCGCCCAAGTGCCAAGGCCTTTTTTGGTGATTTCAGTATGTGGCCATTCAATGCCTTGTAACTTTTTTGTTACATGAGATATCTCGGCCAAATTTGGCTCCTTTTTTCCCACATGTAGACGGTCGTAACGTCATCCAGGAATCCTAGGTCGCTGTAGGGGGGTGAGCGAAAATAACCAAAAAGGGCAAAAATGTTGTGTTTTTTCAAAAAATGCGAATAAAATGATGTACAAAGAAGCCTCTGGTTTTTTCCTTGTACGACCTTGGAACAAATGGTTTGCTGTGCTGAATTCCCCAATTCCCTGGTTTTCAAGAACAGGTTGAGTGGAAACAAAAAAAAAATATTTTGATGTGGTTATCAACTGTTTTCTGAGAGGTAGGCGATTTTGGCCATTATCGCCAATTGGACATGCATGAACGGAATGGAAGAAAAGGGTAGGAAAGCCGAATTGGAGGACAGCAAGGCATATATATCTGAAAAGTAGACAAAATTCCAAGTTTAGGAAGGGGTGATTTTCATAGGTCGGGCAACAACTAGGTAGGGGAAAATGCCATAGATTGGGGGAAAAGCGGGAAAATGACTGAAAAAAGGTATGTGGTGGACATGGTTGGCTTGGTACGGCAATGGCTTCTATGAATTTTGAGAAAAGCAATGCTCCGCTACATTCCCCCGACTCTTGCAGTTAGGAAAGCACACATTTGTTGTTGTGTTACAAAACAAGCAATACCACAAGCCAAACACTGAGCCATGGTACACAGGAGTTTTATGCTTACGGCCTGAACAGAAGCACTTAGCATGTGTAAATCAGGAAACCCAATGTGGTGAGGAACGGCAAGCCTACATTTTTTTAAAGAGCACAGACAGACCTTTTCAAGGGTAGGTGACTTGTGCAGGTTACAAAAGTGTATGGTGCCTAAAGCAGCAAATAAATGTAGGGCACATTTGGGAAATGAAAGGGTTGTGTGACAAAGGGCACCAGCAAATGGATCACAACGTTATGAAAACCACACAAACACAACAAATGTTATACCTTCCCGCGTTCCCACAGGCGTCCTGATGAAAACGGTACCTCACATGTGTGGGTGCACCTACCAGGGCGCCAAGGGGAAAGCCCAAAACACAGGTAACCCCAAGTCTATTTTGACACCTGAATTTCACACTTTGTCCAGACGGGCACACCATACAGATATGGGACTCGGGTGTCCAAGCCACCAAGGAAAACAGGGAACCCCATGCATTTCTGAAAAGAGGACACCCGTGGGAATCCGCAGAAGTATGATTTGCGCAAATCGGCCCAGAACGTATGACCCCAGGCACCCCCGCAAAGTCCGAAATGTGGGGGGAAAAAACGCATTTTCCGCACATTTCACTCGGCTCACCCATCGAAACAAGCCGCCAACAGCACATGGCCTACCGTCCCACGTTCCCACAGGTGTCCCGATGAAAACGGTACCTCACATGTGTAGGCGCACCTACCTGGGCACCAAGGGGAAAGCCCAAAACACAGGTAACCCCAAGTCTGTTTTGACACCTGAATTTCACACTTTGTCCAGACGGGCGCACCATACAGATATGGGACTCGGGTGTCCAAGCCACCAAGGAAAACAGGGAACCCCATGCATTTCCGAAAAGAGGACACCCGTGGGAATCCGCAGAGGTATGATTTGCGCAAATCTGCCCCGAATTTATTACCCAGACACCCCGCAAAGTCCGAAATGTGGGGAAAAAACGCATTTTCCGCAAATTTCACTCGGCTCACCCATCGAAACACAACGCCAACAACACCTGGCCTACCATCCCGCATTCCCTCAGGTGTCCCGATGAAAACGGTACCTCACATGTGTGGGTGCACCTACCCGGGCGCCAAAGGGAAAGCCTAAAACACAGGTAACCCCAAGTCTGTTTTGACACCTGAATTTCAAACTTTGTCCAGACGGACCCACCATACGGAAAACAGGGAACCCCATGCATTTCCGAAAAGAGGACACCCCTGGGAATCCGTAGAGGTATGATTTGCGCGAATCGGCCCGAGAATCCCTGGTGGTCCAGTGGGTGGGGGGGCACTCCCCCCAGCACCAGGCCTGATAATTGTTATTTTTCCCCCCCCACCCCTGGGGCAGATGGTCAACCATCCGCCCCATGGGTCTCCATACATGTGGCCCCATACTTTGGGGCCACGGGGGGCACTTACCTAGTAAGCTTCCCCCTAACCCCCCCTCGGTAACACATCCCTGGTGTCCATTGCCCATTGCTGGCCCTGGATCGAGCGCCCTGCGCCCATTCCAGGAGCAGGCAGCAATGCTTACAAACATGGTGTTGTTGGAAAGGGGACAATCTCCCCTTTCCAATGACACCTCTATGAAAAAAATCCATGGTGTCTTGTCTAATAGTCCCCACCCCCCTTCCCATTCTGCTTTTGCAAAAAATAATAATAATTTTTTTGTCCCCCACCCCTGGGGGCAGATGGTCACCCATCCACCCCCAGGGTTCTCCATACATGTGGCCCCATGCTTTGGGGCCACTCGGGATGGGGGGAGCGCTTACCTAGTAAGCTGCCTCCTTCCCCCACCTCTGTATCACATCCCTGGTCTCTAGTGGCCATTGCTGCCTCTGGATCGAGCGCCCTGCGCCCAATCCAAGCGCAGCAATGCTTACAAACAGGGTGTCTTTGGAAAGGGGAGAATCTCCCCTTTCAAACGACACCCTCCCCAAAAAAATCCCTGGTAACCTAGTGGTCGCCAACCCCCTCGCCCCTTCCCATACTATTTATTTTTCTTTTTTTTTCTCCCCCCGCCTCTGGGGTCAGATGGTCACCCATCCGCCCCCAGGGGTCTCCATAAATGTGGCCCCATGCTTTGGGGCCACGAGGGGAAGTGGGCCGCTTACCTAGTAAGCAGACCTGCCTCCCCCCGCGTCACAAACGGATCTCTATTTATCCAGTGACATTGCTGCCCACGGATTGCACGCCCTGCGCCCGATCCGTGAGCAGCAATGCCACACAAAGGGTATCGTTGGAAAGGGGAGAATCTCCCCTTTTGAACGATACCTGCCTCGATCTCCAGCTTGAAATACAGCTGGAGATCGAGGCAGAAGGAGAAGGGCACTCACCTTCGCTCTTCACCACAGCAGCCGAAAAATGGCTGCTGCAGTGAATTTACTTTCAGTTAGTTTCACGCCGACATACTTTACGCACGCCGATGTGAAACTGAAGGTAATCCAGCCCCCTGGCAGTGAGGGGGGACCTTTCCCTCACATAGCCGGGGTTGGATTACTGTTTTGTGTGAAAACAAAGTGCCAAAAAGGACGAGCTAGCTCGTCCTTGGCACTGTAAAAGTGATTCCAAGGACGAGATAGCTCGTCCTTGGCACTTACGGGGTTAACATGGATGAGTCGCAGCAAAGACACCAATGTGCGAGTCATGCGCCGGTTCTTAGATATGCAGCCCTATTTCACGGTAGAACGACGAAAAGGAAGGTATCAGGAAGGGTATGTGATGAACCTGACCACGTCATCACTCCTTTCTTGGAGGTAGCTTCTCGCATTGTGGTTAGAGGACGGCAGCCACTACCTGACCCTGGGGGTGTCTATATGTGGGAGGACCACATGGGGCAAGGCGACCCTCAGGGGGGGGGGGTGAAACAGCATTGTCAGATAACACATATCCCACTTGCCCTTTTAGGGGAAAGATATCCTGCCCAAGAAAAGAGACAGCCAAATCTGAAAACCCAGACGCGGTAGAACAGAGCAAGAAGCAAGCAGTAGAGAAGTTACTGGCCACAGAAGGCACCCAATCACCATCAACCGGACAGGAGGAAGAACCTCTCCCCGACTGCCACATACCAGAGAAACAGTTACAGGGGTGGAGAGATGGGTGCTGAAAGTCCAGGATGTCACAGGAAGCCCTGAACGAAAGAGTGTAACGAGTCAAGAGACCCCTTGGGAGAAACTAAACCAAATATAGCACATTCAGACTTGGCAAAGAAGGGAGCCACGTCATATTGAAAATAAGCGAACATTGTTTTAAAGAGCCAAAAAGCTTATTTAGGTGAACCATGCTTGAAGTAGTCCTGGCAGGAGAGTATACCAGGCAAAGTCAAGTTTGTGAATTAAGTGCATAAAGTGAATTATACAAGAATAGCCCAGGCGTGAGATTACACCAGACCAAGCCAAGTCTTTGAATTAAGTCACAGTGAATGTGGAGAAGTACCTAGCCCGGGAGTACACTAGGTATCCCATAAAGCTGGGACTTGCATCCAAGTTGCGTTATATTTAAATTGTTTGTTGACCAAAGGAAGATTCATGCTCTCAGAGTTTGGAAGTTTTTTTTAACAGAACTGGTGAAGAGACCAGTAGAAGGGAGACCATTCCCACAAACGTGAATTGCAATGCCAAGCGGAGGGAGATATCCTCTGGGGCTACAAATAACTTTTTGTTCAACTGTTGTGTTGGTGAAGAGAGACATTACCTGGAACTGAGCATTATCCATTAGGAACTTTTGTGTTGCAATTACACCAGTCTTTGAACATTTGTGCACCTTCCAAGGCCACTAAGGACATTACCCCTTAACACTTTAGTTACTTTAGAATTTGAGGGCTAGAATAAATAGTATTTCAGACACAGGACGCTTTATTTTGGACATCTTGACATATGACAGACCCTTAGTTTTGGTTGATATATGGAAAATGCCTCCTAGAGTAGCGACAGTGAGGCATTTTTCAAACCACCTTTGTGTTAATAAAAGTTTATAACCGAAACTGAGTCCTCTGTGTTCCGCGTCTTCTTCCTAGCTCCTCACACTACCTTAATAGCTTATGAACCAACTAGTTGAAATTGAGCATTAGTCTGGTAAAATGATACTATATTCCGCCATTTCCCCTAAACCACCTGGAAAAATAGAGCTTCTGTTTGCATTCAAATACCAAGTGGCCAAAATTGGGCTGATAAATACGTCGCAAATTTCAATCAACATCTTCACCCTGTGGCCACTACTACCATTGCATTGGTTACTGAATGTCTGCATCTTAAAAATAGAAAAGAAAATCATCAGTAAAAGTCACCGCTGATGAGTGTTCCATCGTTTTCTCCATTGACATATTGTTCTGTCCCTTTGACGTACAATATTGTATCCACCTCAATTCTGTGTGGAAAGTTGGAAATGCCACCCAACCATCATGTGGCGATATCTACGAGCGAGGTATCACCTTTGCAAATGGCAAAGGACCACCTGTAATCCTCCCATACACTTCTTGAAACTATGCCTTGAGAATCCCCAAAAAAATTTCAAACACCATGGTTACAGACAGCACCTTGAGAAAACAGCTAATGCATTTCTGAATCATTTTATACATTTGGGGCCAACAAAAGGTGCAGTTAGCATGTCGATATGGAGGAGCAGAGTTGCAAGGCCAGGAGTTTAACGTGGCCTATCTATAGGTTAAATTAGGCAGTTTTGGGTATTGACTCACACCCCCAATGGCTGCTTTATAAAGGTTAAATATGAGCAGTTGCGCTAGATGGTGCTTCTGCAGTGTAGCAGGATGCTGGGGTAAATGACTCCCAATACACCAGAAGTAAATGTCTGGTGAAAATACTTAGGTCTATTCCCAAAAGTACATGTTTCAGCTATCAGATTAGAATTGGGCTTAGCGAGCATGAAATCCTCTACCGTTGCATGACCCTTGATTAATTTACTGAAGGGCGCAACAATTCCCTGGCATGACAGGATTACTTGAGCACAGGGCCCATGGGTAGTCTATAAAGTACTTAGCACCTTGCATTGCACTCATCCGCCCTCCCAGACAAGATGGTGTAGGAGCCTAGGTTGGAGGAGATCGGAAAGAAGCCTGCAAGAATAATCTCAAACAGCCATAAATCAGGGGTGAAGATCCTCCTTGCCAATGCTGGAAGGCAGAATTAACAATAGCGCTAAGGATGCAGTTAGAACCCTACCTAGCGTTCTTGAAACCACCAAGGCGTGTGTAGGGGAGGAGTGGGCCAAAATACCCTCCTTGCCTGCATCCCCTCCCCAGGTGAGGGCCATGGCTCATTGGGCGTCCCCTCAGACCACCCGGGCCCAGGTGGTGGAGGGTTCACCTGCTGAAGACATTGCCCACACGTATTGAATTTAGCTAGGCCCAGAAACCATTTTGTCTATCAAAGATGGTGTGAGCTCAGCGCACTGTAGCGCGGCCCCCACCCTTGGAGAGTTTCAATTATCCCTGTCGCCGCAGATCCACTGTGAGCCCGTTCCCACGAACAAGACGGACATGAACTAGCATAAGATACTAACACTGTAACATTTCACCGCCCACAGTGTATCACTGCTCCCAGAGTGACCCGGTCAGCGAGGCCTGGATGATGGGAAGATCTGTAGAATGGTCATCCAATGAAAGCAGAAAAATACCCAAATACGAATGTCAAAAACTACTTTTAATACGTGTATGCTTTCCATAAAACTACTTCTACTAAAGAAACCTGTAAAATTGTGTAATTATTGTAAGAAACGCATGTTTACATGACACCAGCAATGAAGGACCCACACCCCTGCAGGGGTGTGCAAATGATAAAAGCATTCCGGGGGATTATTCTTTATATGTATCATTGAAAATCGTACACCCCGCGGTCCCGCGCCATAACTGAACTAATGCTGCTAGAGTACACAAGAAAACGAATGTAACCATACAGAGGGCTCATGTAAAGGATGTGCGAGAATGCACTTGTCATATGTGTATGTCTAAAGCCCCTTATGTACCACCACCGTCACGTACAGTGGCGGGTTACCTTCTATGTACTCCACCAACCTCGCTACTACCTCACTTACTGCAAATGTATATGCACACAACTAAATACTGTGGTTGTTAAAACATAGTGTACGAATAAGGTGCCCAGACTGGATATAATCGCGACACATCCAGCAAAGTTGAAATGCATGTTTTAAAGTGATTTGAATAAGTATTATAGAGTGTTCAAATGTTTGTGATGTTTTTACCTAAAGTCGGCAACACACAAGGGAGATACCTTTGTAAATATGTGCAAGGCCATTCCCCCTCCCTCCCTGCGAAGACTGCCAAACATGAGAGCAGAGGCCCGCGCCGCGCTTCTCCACCTCCCCCAACCAGACTGGAGCCGCTTCAAAGATTTGTAGCCCCCTCTGCAGCACCCAAGGCCACGGCCCGCCACCTGCATTATTTACAGCACAGCAGTAAACCTCTGCCTGAACACACACTTCCAAAGGCGCCCTCTCGTAAACCCCACAACCCACCGGATCATCTTAAATTCATGGCCCTGTGCAATCAGGACACCCAACACTTTGACAATACACAGCGGCACATCCATAACAACTTCTAACAAGACAGAAAAGACCTGTACCGCCCGTCCCAGGCCCTGAAGCTTAGCACCTCGACCTATGGCCCCGGTCAACAGGACACTGGTAACCATGTCCTGACGTATTACCATCAGACCCCTCACAAGGTGCATTCCTCCTGTGTTGCATTAACCTGTAGAATAACCTATTGGAAGATTTACTAAAGAAGATAATATTGTAATGACTGAATGACTGCGGTGTGCATGGCCTAGGGCAAATAAGTCAGGAAAAGACATTCATCTCTGCCACTGGCCGCGAGGGCACAACACCACCGCCCGGATGAACTCAGCCAACCTGCCAGGCCCAGCCCAACCCACGAGGCTGACCAGTGACGTCTTCCAGCCAAAGCCAACCGCATCGCAGCAGCACCTATAGTTAGTCATCGTCACCCAATCCCATCGAACTTGTGCCCCCTATAGTATGTAGGTTCTTATGACGTTTTTTGTAAATATATACGCCTGTCTTTGCTATTGTCAGACAGAGCGCTCTCGGAGTTTGCAGAGTTCTTTGCATGCCCTATTCTGATTGATAAACTCCCATTTGAGCTCACCCGCACTCTGTCTTGGCTTTATTCCCAACTTGGGAGAGTCCGTCATTGTCTCTCATTGCGGGGAGTATCGTGCTGGTTGGGGACGCTTGCCTTCAGTGGTGACCCCGAAAGCGTGATCATTACTATTATTATTTTTTCCCGACCTAACATTACCGTCGCCTTTTGGCACGAGAATCTCTGGTCGAAAAGGGATACGCACGGTGAGCCGGCTCCGGGAGGCTGCCCGCCAACGGCGACCGGTACACTAAGAAGTGCGCACTCAAAAGAGAGAGGGTACGGGATCCCGGTTGAAAAATCCCCTTTGAGTACCGCTCGCCGGAGCCGGGGCTGACTGTTGAGCTGACGGCAACACTGCCTGGACGGACCCAGTTTCAGAGACTATCGGTTCAAGACGGGCACGTGAGTATTGAGTGCGAGCGATCGTAAAGGGAGTGGGGGGAAGAAGTCTAGGACAGAAAACGAAGAGGGGTAGAAAAGGGGGTACGCAGATCTACTAAGGATCATCCTAAAATTTCTTTGCTTTTTCTTTGCATATGGCCATTAGGAATAAGAGGTGAATAAGAGATAAAAGTGACGGGAACCTAGCTCCGAAAGGGGGTGGAAGGCGGCGCCGCATAGTGCTATCTTGACTAGTACTGGGAATATATGAAGAAGTGGAAAATAAGATAAAAGTGTCTGGCAAAGGGGGACACGGAGAATATATTAGTGACTGCTATTTCTTCCTTCTTTTCTTTAGGGTTGGGGGGAAAATAAAAGTGAGATCAGTACAAAATGTTAGGGAGAAAGTAAAAGAGAGAGAGTCTTACTAGAAGAGGGAAGAGCAGACCAATATATATATATATATATATATATATATATATACGCATCCATATATCTGAATAAGAAGGACAGGGACAGCCGGCTAGGGAGGAAAGGGAGGGCAGCTTGAATTGTGAATAGAGTGTTACAGAGAGGTGTGTGCACCTCGTATGCGTCAGAAGACAATTTGGTGCTGTGGGTGTGTAAAGTGGTTATAAATGTATAGTAATTGCATGGTCATGGTAAGTGTGGCCGGATAAAGCTTCTTGAAGGAAAAAATGACAAGGTGAAGTGAGTGTGTACCTTTTTGATTTCCGGGTTAATATTGTCAAAATCACTGATGATTTGCTCTTGTATGTGCCCTCCCCCCCAAAGAGAATAGAATAGAGACTGTGTACAGCCAGTTTTGGATTGCGCAGGCAGGGGGAAGAGCACAAAGAAGCCCATTATTGAATGTGAAGGAGAAGACGAAACCCATATTGGTAATAGGTTTACATTGTAATTGTGGACACACAGAGAGACACAAGTACTAGGAAAACACAGAGATGGGGGCCGAAACACCCTTATCACATATTTGTAAGAACCTACCAGGGTACGCGGAGCGAATTAAGAAATATCATGACCAATGGATAACAGAGCTGAAGGGAGAGGGGTTACCCCAGATATGGCCCGAGGGGGGGTCATTTGATAAAAGTGTTCTGGACATGGTGGCCACATGCATTTGTTTGAAATACAAGGGGAAGCAGCTGCACAATAGGAGGGAAATATTAGATCTCTGGAGGTTATTTGAAGAGATACCACCGCCTAAAGCACCAGCATTAAATGCTGACCTCCCGTCCACCACAGACAATCCACTGATGATACAGAAAGATGTTAAAGAATCGTCAAATGTAGCGCCACCAATAGAGGTAATAAGCTTGTACCCGATATTAAACAAGCCTGTGCCCGCAGAAGGGTACAGTGATCCCACTTATGTGCCTCCCCCGACAACTACTACACCCCACCGGCCCACGGCACCCCCGCCATATGAAAGTACAAGGGAGCGAGCCCAGGCAAGTACACAAAGGGTGGACATAGAAAAGCTAACAGATGATTTACAATCCAGACTCTCAATAGCGAAAGATGAGCTCTCAAGGATAAAAGACATATGTGAACAAACAGCACTTAATGCAGCAAGATCAGGGCGCACATCTAGAGCGCCGAGTGAGAATAGAACACTCGAAGACGGGTGGAAAAAGGGTGAGATACTGTTCAGATTGAGGAAGAACCTACGCGAATAATCGAAGTAGGGACACGAGAGGAAGGTACTGATAATGAAGAAAGGCCTATAGGGGACAGAGAGGAACTACTATGTGATATAAGGGACGATTTAGAAGAAAGCGACAGGTTGAGCATGGCAATGGGAGGGGGAAGTGAAGGGGTGGATGGTACATGTTGCTATTGCCCCCGTTATCAGGAGGGGCAAGTAAGTGGATAAACGCCTTTGAGAAACACACTGCTGGGGTACCCCTAGCAATAGGAGATGACAAAAGCTTGCTCGTATCAGCAGTGGGGGATCAGGCTGAGAGAGTATGGGTTAAGGCCGGTTTCCCGGGAGTAACATTAGACTGCGACCGCCATGACGGAGCCTCCTTCAACACAGTGCGTGCGAGGGTGTGGGATGGCTTGCGAGAAAAGTTTCCAGATACGCCAGACTTACAGTCAGTAATGCAGTGTACAATGAATGACGGGGAGGAGGCTATGGATTACATTTTTCGGGTCCAAGAGATGTGGAGAGCAGAAACGGGCACGCCCTGGTATCAATCGACATCTTTATTTTACTTCATTATAAAAAGAGGGCTCCCAAAGGAAGTGCAAAAGGCGCTTGACAAGATAGCAGGTATTGAAGCAAAGGGATGGCCTGAGATTCAGAGCATAATAGTACACCATTGTAAGCGAATAAAGGAAAGGGAGAAGGAGGTGGCGCAAAAAAGATTGGTAGACGAAGCGAAATTAGTACAGACAAAGTTGGTGAAGGTTGCAGCAGCAGTAGCCGCGCTCCCACACAGCAGGGAGGGAGATGAAGAGGAGGAGGGGCTGATAGCAATACAAGGAAGGATGGCAACTAATTGGGCGGGAATAGGACAGCGGCAGTGGAACGAGCAGGAGCAAAGCGGAGGTCCGCAGTGGCAAGAGTGGACCCCTCGAGGGGGACGAGGTGGGTACAGGGGGCGAAGAGGAGGTGGACCGGGGTACGGGGGAATGGGAGGAAATGGATGGCAGGGTCCTAGAGGTGCACAAGGAAGTTGCTGGAACTGCGGGAGATGGGGGCATTACTCTAGGGAGTGCAGAAGCAGACCCAACAACGGGTTCCAAGAGGTAGAACATTATGGCCATCCTCACCCGGGGAGCCCATATGGCCTTCCGATGGGACAACAGCAACCGATAAACCCAGGACAAGGAAATAATGAGCAACAACAGAGACACCAGTATAGAGCACAGAGCCACCTACAAAACAATGACAATATGCAGTATACGCCAGGCAACCCTTTTGCGACAACAGCAAACGGGGCCCCCGCACCAGCACCCTATAGCGGCGTATCAGTGGTTTCAGGGAGTGTCTTTAATCAAGGGGAGGCGATGAGACACCCCGCATAGGACAGCCCACAGAGAACACTTGCGTGTCCAGTTCTATCTACCACCTATGATGCAGCAGAGGAACCATTGGTAGGGGCGCAGATAGGAGACAAGCAGTTCATATTCATGGTTGATTCGGGAGCGGAGAAATCATGCATTAAAGCGGGCCGGTTCCCGTTATCTAACCGGAAGTTAGAGACGCAGGGGTTCTCTGGGGCTGTAATTGAAGTTCCTTACACAGAAGCATTGGATGTAACAGTGGGGGGTAAGACTGTAAAGACACCCTTACTGTATTATGAACACTCACCAATAAATTTATTAGTAAACTTAACATGACCATATCATTTACCGAGAGAGGAATAGTGTGTTCAACGCCCGGAATATGCCCCTTGCGTGCAATGTTGGTAGTGCAAGCCTACACAACCACACAAGAAGTACGAGGGTTGCCGGAAAATGAGGAAATGTTTATTGAAGGGCTAAAGACACTGGCCCTCATAATTCCTGAGCTGAGAAGAATGGGCTGGAGGATTCCAGCGGAGTTCCTCTTCCGCCCCATAGTGTGCCCCGACACAGCACCAGGATCAGTGGTATCATTAGATTTGCACGCTGTACAGGTATCAGCGAAAAGGATTGCTGTGATTGGAGTAGATAGGGAAGGATGTGTGTGGCGTACAGTGCTGTGTACAAATGCCAACACCGCCCTAAGAGAGATAACAGATGAGGATCTCTTTTCAGATGCAGAAGGGGATGGTGAAATAGTAATGGAAATAGTGATGCCCTGTGACATTTTGATTCAAGCCAGGGAAATCCCCGTTCAACTGATGGCAGTGGTGGGAGCACCGCCGTCATTTTTTGATGACGATATGAGGCTCGTACCAAATAATTTGTGGGCAACAGGCCCCCATGATGTAGGGCTGTTGCATGGAGTACAACCTGTGGTAATAAAACTAAAGCAAGGAGCAATCTTACCTCGAGTGAAACAGTATCCATTGTCCCGTGAAGCTGAAGAAGGGATAAAAGAGACAATAAATGCACTACTAGCACAAGGGATAATATTGCCTTCAAACTCCCCATGCAACACATGTATTTATCCAATCAAAAAAGCAAAGGGAGGGTCTTGGAGGATGATACAGGATTTACGCCCCCTAAATGATGGAATTCAGAAAGAGTTCCCTTTGGTCCCGAACCCTGCATCAATATTATGCAGCATCCCAAAAACGGCATCATACTTCACAGTAGTCGACTTGAAAAACGCATTTTTCTCAATCCCCCTGGCTGAAGAGAGTAGCTACCTGACAGCATTCACACTGGGGGGAAAGAGATATGAACACTGCAGATTACCACAGGGATACTGTGAGAGCCCAAGCATATTCAACCGCATATTGCATGAAGACTTGGGAAACCTATCAGTTGAGAGTACGATCATTCAGTACGTAGACGATTTATTAGTGTGTGCACAAGACGAAGTAACATGTAGAAAGGATTCAACAACGCTCCTGACTCTACTGGCCAACAAGGGGTACAAGGTAGACAAGGAGAAGTTACAGTACTGCCTGTCAGAGGTCTTGTACTTAGGACAGCTGATATCAAAAGATGGAAAAAGAATAATCCCCGACAGGGTAGAAGCGATAAGATCTGTAGGAGAACCCACAACAGTGAGAGACATGCAGAAATTCTTGGGAATGTGCAACTATTGCCGAGCATGGATATTAGACTATGCAGCATACACGAGGCCCCTACCACAAGCACTCAAAGAGGCACAACAGGAAAATAAAAAAATAGAATGGTCAGAAGAAATGAGCGCGTCATTCCAATCATTAAAATAGTTAATTTCAAGCGCTCCAGTGCTAGCAAACCCTGATTATGGACGCGAATTTTACCTATTCTCACACTGCAAGGGAACACTCATGACAGCTGTACTGACACAAAAGACGTCCCTAGGACACAAGCCTTTGGCTTACTATAGTGGTACTTTGGATGCCGTGATGCAAGGCCATTTCGCGTGCGAGCAATCACTCGCTGCAGCCGCGTTCGCGATTGAGAAAAGTGCCACAATAGTAATGGGTTGCCCTGTAACATTGTTTGTGGAACATTCATTATTTGCAATACTTGAGAGGTCAAAAAGCACACTGACAACACAGTGGGCAACAGCCTATGAGATCATATTGTCTAGCGCCAATATTCATGTGGTGAGATGCAAGACAGTGAACCCCGCAACATTCATTACAGAAGCATGCACACTAGAGGACATGCAGGACCACGATTGTGCAACTTACACAGGAGAACGAGGGGAGGACACAGTGGTGTGTGAGAACGCTCTAAGCGAGGGGGAAGTGTACTTCGTGGATGGGTCTGCATCCATTGATGTGGACACGGGAGAAAAGCATGTTGGTATGGCAGTGGTGAGGTTAGAAGACGGTGAGTATGAAACACTAGTGCAGTACCGCCTCCCATCACACTACTCCGCACAAGCAGCAGAACTGATTGCGCTCATAGAAGCACTACATGCAGCAAAGGGTTGCGCAGTGACAATATACACAGACTCAGCCTACATGACAACGACAGTACATGGAGGTCTAGCAAGATGGGGGCGGAGGGGATTTCGACGGGCAGACGGAACACCAGTACAACATGCAGAATTGTTAAAAGAGTTAATTGAGGCCCTACCAAACCTTACTGCAGTAGCAATAGTGAAGTGCCAAGCACATACATCCAACGCAGACGTTGTGTCTTTGGGAAACGCGGCAGCGGACGCTGCCGCCAAGGAAGCTTCCTATTTTCAGAAATATGAAACAGGTGAGTACATGCTGCAGCACAAGACAAACGTAGAGCTCCCAGAAGGCTACAACATGATGCCTGTATCACAAATACTAGAATTACAGGAAGGAGCTAGTGCAGACGAAAAATTGATGTGGACAAAACGAGGGTGCAGCAAATTGGCAACAGACTTATTGTGGCGACAAAGCAACTCAGGGAAAGTGGTAATGCCAATAAGGTTGTTGGAAATTGCGTTTCAACAGCTACACTTCCCAGCACACAATACCAAACAGCACATTGCAGCAGAAATACAGGAAGAATGGTTCGTGCCCTGTCTCCAGGAGCACGTATCTCGATTAGCAATGGAATGCACAACATGTCAGATATACAATTCGGGAATGACATTACGCACGCTCCGGGGAACAATTCCAAAACCCATTGGCCCATTCAGAGAGCTACACATTGATTACGCCGACATGGGGGAAAGGTGTAATGGCGCACGATATATGATTGTGGTTGTATGCCCATTCTCAAGGTGGGTGGAAGCAGGACCATGTGCACGACCTGATGCCAAAAGCGCTGCAAAGTTCCTAGTGAGGGAAGTGTTCCCGCGCTGGGGAATTTGTGACGTGATTCGCTCAGATAATGGCACTCATTTTGTAAATGAACTTTTCAAGGAAGTCACTACATTATTGGGAATAAAACACGAGTTGTGTCCGATTTATCCTCAAAGTAATGGCGTAGTCGAAAAGATGAACGGACTGTTAAAAGGCAGGTTATCAAAACTATGCTTCTCACTTAAAAAGAATTGGATTTACTGTCTGCCCCTTGCGCTATTTGAGCTGAGGAATCAGCCGAGCAAGGACCACCATTTGTCCCCGCACGAGATCGTGACTGGGAGACGAATGTGCACAGCACACTCTCCACTGCGCGAACACTCAGATGCACACAGAAGCGCTGCGATATTGGGGGATGAGTTTACAGACTATTTGAAGAAACTGACAAGGGCAGTGCGCGCGATATCAAAGCAGCTCTCTCCACCCTTCACTAGAGAGGGGGGAAACACAGCAGGGCCTGTCACGGAGTCTGAACAATAGCTACAGCTGATGCCGGGTGACTCAATTTATGTCAGAAGTTTTGTGCGTCGATGGAATGCACCACGGTTCCATGGCCCGTATGAGGTAGTGTTCTGCACGCCCACAGCAGTGAAAGTTAAGGGCTTGAGGTACTGGGTGCACTTGACAGATGTACGAAAAGCATATAGTAATGTGCAAGAGGAGGTAGATGAGGAGGCACAGACAACAGCAAACGATGCAACTGAGCAGAGTGTCTGAAAACGAACGTGTGTTAGTACTGGACCTGAATGGGAAAATGTCTGATGATTATACTTGCATTCTTTTTAAGATATTACTGAAAGAAAAAAAAAAAAAAACATTTTTCCTTTTTATCCTGTGGACTTATATGTAATTAATGAAGTGATCCAATTATGACGTGTTTACACCCTTGTCTGTGAATACCCTTCCCTGCATCCCTACCCGCTTCCACTCCCCGTCAACATACATTGGCACTGATAGTGCCAACGAAATGTTTACATGCATGCACTTAATGCACCTTTATATCTCAAACAGGAACTACCATGGCATCTAACGGGCAGCCTGCAACGGATAGAATTAGTAGAATGAGAGAATTACTAAATGAGAGATGCAGATATACGTATGAGTGTGGATTATCTGTGTGCATTACATTGTTTTTTATAATAATGTTTGGCCTGGTTACGTATTGGTTTGTAGCGTTCATCTCTATCGAGATGAACGAGGGGGGAGGGATTAACAGCACTGGGATTAACAGCACTACTGGGACCAATGCAACTGCAAGTGTCAATACGAGGGAAGGTGATTTTCTGGTATGGGACGGAACTACACTTGTATGGGGTCACTATACTACACCATCCAATGCTGTCATGATAAAAAACGAAGAGCCACAGGGTGAAATGCAAAATAACACTGTATCCCCGCCAAAGATCTCTAATTACAACGCTCACAGTCTGAACGACCGAAACCCCTCCGCCATATCCTGGTTGTATAACACCCCTACCAGCCAACCCGCCCCCATAGCTATAGACACATTGTCAACTAATAAGATGGAAAAAAATGGAAGGATGAACGCAACATACGTAATATTACATGATGATTGGGTGAAGGGGGGCGGGAATGAGAAAGGGGGGGTCTATTTTGTCCCTCGCCCAGGAGGCGGGAAGTACATGAGGAACAAGAATAACAGACGGAAAAGGGAAGCCGGGAGGAGGAAGTATGATGAGTACTATGGGTTAGGACTAGATAAAATTGAAGACCCACGACACCCCCACCAGACAAATAAGTGGTATGCAGATATGAGTGCCACAGCGAAACAAACAACAAATGAGAGCTGTTATGTCTGCTCCCTCATTCCTCATGCTTCAGGTACACCCAAAGTATTGCTACCCAAAGAATTGCCAATTATAGATGCCCAATGTCTCCTTCATCTCACGTTATGCAGGATTAAGAACACCTTCCAGGCACATGAAGTTACTTTTAGAATGCTGCAGAACGAGAAAACTTGCTATCCAAGGACGGCAGGGGTGGTATGTCTGGAAGAACCATTTTTTGCAATACAAGGGACACTTTTTTCGGACAACAAGTGGAAGGATGAAGAAGTAATGTGCAAAGCTGAAGCACTGAGAGGTGTGGCACCAGAGAAATTGCAGTGGATAGAAGAAACATGCACACCAGTATGGAAGGAACACATTCCAAAACTAACTTGGGTAACCGCCATTGAAAAACCCTTCAAACTACAGAACGAAATAGACTATGAACTATGTTTTAAAGGAGAGGGGAAAACCTCCATGGGAACAAACAAGAACTGTAACAAAACCCTCACCATCCCAGATCTGAGAAAAGGGACAGCGGCCCTGATGGACACGTACTGGGTGTGCGGCAACCAGGCATACCTGCACCTTCCCCCGTCATGGAGTGGCAGCTGCTCAATGGCCACTCTGCACTCAGCCCTAATGGTAATACCAGAAAGCCACATCGATGGGAGCAAAAAGACACAGGAACGCATACAACAGAATGCAGGCCAGCCGACTGCGGAGTCACAAATGTATGTCCTGTCTTCCGGAAGCAAGGGAGAGGTGCTGACTCGCAACCGACGAGCATCAAACTACATATCAACGGCATCATCAGAACTGTTGGCTCAGATCCCAGACAGATATCGATTATTCAGCTCAGCAGAAACATTCTTTGCCTCACTCATCTCAAGTGTCCAAGCAAGGGCAAACGCAAAATGGCTCCAGATAACACGTTGTGAACTGATTCAGCTGGCCAATGACACTGAAGAAGGGTTCAACGTAATAAAAGTGGAACTAAGGGCTTTACGGCTGATGACAATGCAAAACAGGTATGTCCTGGACCTGTTGACGGCGATGGATGGAGGTGTTTGCCGAAAAATCGGAAGTGCCTGTTGCACTTTCGTACCTTCCGAAGACGCAGAAAACGTCTCCCTGTCCCATGTGATCGAAGCAGTCCACAACCTGGGAGAAAAAATGAAAATGGAAGGTGGAGCAGAAGACAGTACATGATTCGATAACATCTTCTCCTGGGTCCCCTCATGGCTTGGAACAACTGTGAAATTTTTGATGCCAGCTGTGGTGTTCCTCCTTTTTATTTTTTGCCTGTGCCAGGTGGGTCTTCGATGTTGTGCTAACGCAGTACCTAATGGTGCGATGATGATGGTGACAATGGGCAACACCCGGGGGACAATGCAAACTATGCAGGAAGTGCAGGTACAAACTGGAACTGATGATGCACCAAGATATTAACTGGTGCCTAGGTATCATGACAAGGATATCGTAGATAAAGCATGGCAGACCACCATTAGGGAGCCCCGTGTATTAGAATGGTACCAGGAGGTGTGGGTAGATTTGGCGGGAGATGGCGGATGTATATACCTGACTTGTACCCCAGATGAATATGCCAGAAGAGGGGAGAGCTTACGGGGGGTGTGCAGAGCATGGATGCCCATAAAAGGCACACCTGCATGGGATGAGGCAGTAATGGACGAAGCAGAATGTAGAAGGTTGGAGGACTTAAAGTATTCGTTACTTAAGTAACGAAAGGGGGGAAATGTAGGGGAGGAGTGGGCCAAAAGACCCACCTTGCCTGCATCCCCTCCTCAGGTGAGGGCCATGGCTCATTGGGCGTCCCCTCAGACCACCCGGGCCCAGGTGGTGGAGGGTTCACCTGCTGAAGACATTGCCCACACGTATTGAATTTAGCTAGGCCCAGAAACCATTTTGTCTATCAAAGATGGTGTGAGCTCAGCGCACTGTAGCGCGGCCCCCACCCTTGGAGAGTTTCAATTATCCCTGTCGCCGCAGCACCCTGGCAGATCCGCTGTGAGCCCGTTCCCACGAACAAGACGGACATGAACTAGCATAAGATACTAACACTGTAACATTTCACCGCCCACAGTGTATCACTGCTCCCAGAGTGACCCGGTCAGCGAGGCCTGGGTGATGGGAAGATCTGTAGAATGGTCATCCGATGAAAGCAGAAAAATACCCAAATACTAATGTCAAAAACTACTTTTAATACGTGTATCCTTTCCATAAAACTACTTCTACTAAAGAAACCTGTAAAATTGTGTAATTATTGTAAGAAACGCATGTTTACATGACACCAGCAATGAAGGACCCACACCCCTGCAGGGGTGTGCAAATGATAAAAGCATTCCGGGGGATTATTCTTTATATGTATCATTAAAATCGTACAGCCAGCGGTCCCGCGCCATAACTGAACTAATGCTGCTAGAGTACACAAGAAAACGAATGTAACCATACAGAGGGCTCATGTAAAGGATGTGCGAGAATGCACTTGTCATGTGTGTATGTCTAAAGCCCCTTATGTACCACCACCGTCACGTACAGTGGCGGGTTACCTTCTATGTACTCCACCAACCTCGCTACTACCTCACTTACTGCAAATGTATATGCACACAACTAAATACTGTAGTTGTTAAAACATAGTGTACGAATAAGGTGCCCAGACTGGATATAATCGCGACACATCCAGCAAAGTTGAAATGCATGTTTTAAAGTGATTTGAATAAGTATTATAGAGTGTTCAAATGTTTGTGATGTTTTTACCTAAAGTCGGCAACACACGAGGGAGATACCTTTGTAAATATGTGCAAGGCCATTCCCCCTCCCTCCCTGCGAAGACTGCCAAACATGAGAGCAGAGGCCCGCGCCGCGCTGCTCCACCTCCCCCAACCAGACTGGAGCCGCTTCAAAGATTTGTAGCCCCCTCTGCAGCACCCAAGGCCACGGCCCGCCACCTGCATTATTTACAGCACAGCAGTAAACCTCTGCCTGAACACACACTTCCAAAGGCGCCCTCTCGTAAACCCCACAACCCACCGGATCATCTTAAATTCATGGCCCTGTGCAATCAGGACACCCAACACTTTGACAATACACAGCGGCACATCCATAACAACTTCTAACAAGACAGAAAAGACCTGTACCGCCCGTCCCAGGCCCTGAAGCTTAGCACCTCGACCTATGGCCCCGGTCAACAGGACACTGGTAACCATGTCCTGACGTATTACCATCAGACCCCTCACAAGGTGCATTCCTCCTATGTTGCATTAACCTGTAGAATAACCTATTGGAAGATTTACTAAAGAAGACAATATTGTAATGTCTGAATGACTGCGGTGTGCATGGCCTAGGGCAAATAAGTCAGGAAAAGACATTCATCTCTGCCACTGGCCGCAAGGCCACAACAACACCGCCCGGATGAACTCAGCCAACCTGCCAGGCCCAGCCCAACCCACGAGGCTGACCAGTGACGTCTTCCAGCCAAAGCCAACCGCATCGCAGCAGCACCTATAGTTAGTCATCGTCACCCAATCCCATCGAACTTGTGCCCCCTATAGTATGTAGGTTCTTATGACGTTTTTTGTAAATATATACGCCTGTCTTTGCTATTGTCAGACAG
Source organism: Ambystoma mexicanum (assembly GCF_040938575.1). Classification (NCBI taxonomy): domain Eukaryota; kingdom Metazoa; phylum Chordata; class Amphibia; order Caudata; family Ambystomatidae; genus Ambystoma; species Ambystoma mexicanum. The sequence goes on along the minus strand of NC_090921.1, from coordinate 248,870,700 downwards.
AGCGCTCTCGGAGTTTGCAGAGTTCTTTGCATGCCCTATTCTGATTGATAAACTCCCATTTGAGCTCACCCGCACTCTGTCTTGGCTTTATTCCCAACTTGGGAGAGTCCGTCATTGTCTCTCATTGCGGGGAGGATCGTGCTTGTTGGGGACGCTTGCCTTCAGTGGTGACCCCGAAAGCGTGATCATTACTATTATTATTTTTTCCTGACCTAACATTACCGTCGCCTTTTGGCACGAGAATCTCCGGTCGAAAAGGGATACGCACGGTGAGCCGGCTCCGGGAGGCTGCCCGCCAACGGCGACCGGTACACTAAGAAGTGCGCACTCAAAAGAGAGAGGGTACGGGATCCCGGTTGAAAAATCCCCTTTGAGTACCGCTCGCCGGAGCCGGGGCTGACTGTTGAGCTGACGGCAACACTGCCTGGACGGACCCAGTTTCGGAGACTATCGGTTCAAGACGGGCATGTGAGTATTGAGTGCGAGCGATCGTAAAGGGAGTGGGGGAAGAAGTCTAGGACAGAAAACGAAGAGGGGTAGAAAAGGGGGTACGCAGATCTACTAAGGATCATCCTAAAATTTCCTTGCTTTTTCTTTGCATATGGCCATTAGGAATAAGAGGTGAATAAGAGATAAAAGTGACGGGAACCTAGCTCCGAAAGGGGGTGGAAGGCGGCACCGCATAGTGCTATCTTGACTAGTACTGGGAATATATGAAGAAGTGGAAAATAAGATAAAAGTGTCTGGCAAAGGGGGACACGGAGAATATATTAGTGACTGCTATTTCTTCCTTCTTTTCTTTTCTTTAGGGTTGGGGGGAAAATAAAAGTGAGATCAGTACAAAATGTTAGGGAGAAAGTAAAAGAGAGAGAGTCTTACTAGAAGAGGGAAGAGCAGACCAATATATATATATATATATACGCATCCATATATCTGAATAAGAAGGACAGGGACAGCCGGCTAGGGAGGAAAGGGAGGGCAGCTTGAATTGTGAATAGAGTGTTACAGAGAGGTGTGTGCACCTCGTATGCGTCAGAAGACAATTTGGTGCTGTGGATGTGTAAAGTGGTTATAAATGTATAGTAATTGCATGGTCATGGTAAGTGTGGCCGGATAAAGCTTCTCGAAGGAAAAAATGACAAGGTGAAGTGAGTGTGTACCTTTTTGATTTCCGGGTTAATATTGTCAAAATCACTGATGATTTGCTCTTGTATGTGCCCTCCCCCCCCAAAGAGAATAGAATAGAGACTGTGTACAGCCAGTTTTGGATTGCGCAGGCAGGGGGAAGAGCACAAAGAAGCCCATTATTGAATGTGAAGTAGAAGACGAAACCCATATTGGTAATAGGTTTACATTGTAATTGTGGACACACAGAGAGACACAAGTACTAGGAAAACACAGAGATGGGGGCCGAAACACCCTTATCACATATTTGTAAGAACCTACCAGGGTACGCGGAGCGAATTAAGAAATATCATGACCAATGGATAACAGAGCTGAAGGGAGAGGGGTTACCCCAGATATGGCCCGAGGGGGGGTCATTTGATAAAAGTGTTCTGGACATGGTGGCCACATGCATTTGTTTGAAATACAAGGGGAAGCAGCTGCACAATAGGAGGGAAATATTAGATCTCTGGAGGTTATTTGAAGAGATACCACCGCCTAAAGCACCAGCATTAAATGCTGACCTCCCGTCCACCACAGACAATCCACTGATGAAGATGTTAAAGAATCGTCAAAAGTAGCGCCACCAATAGAGGTAATAAGCTTGTACCCGATATTAAACAAGCCTGTGCCCGCAGAAGGGTACAGTGATCCCACTTATGTGCCTCCCCCGACAACTACTACACCCCACCGGCCCACGGCACCCCCGCCATATGAAAGTACAAGGGAGCGAGCCCAGGCAAGTACACAAAGGGTGGACATAGAAAAGCTAACAGATGATTTACAATCCAGACTCTCAATAGCGAAAGATGAGCTCTCAAGGATAAAAGACATATGTGAACAAACAGCACTTAATGCAGCAAGATCAGGGCGCACATCTAGAGCGCCGAGTGAGAATAGAACACTCGAAGACGGGTGGAAAAAGGGTGAGATACTGTTCAGAATTGAGGAAGAACCTACGCGAATAATCGAAGTAGGGACACGAGAGTAAAGGTATTGATAATGAAGAAAGGCCTATAGGGGACAGAGAGGAACTACTATGTGATATAAGGGACGATTTAGAAGAAAGCAACAGGTTGAGCATGGCAATGGGAGGGGGAAGTGAAGGGGTGGATGGTACATGTTCAATGAGAACATTGGATGATGAGTGGACGGGGCGATTAAGGAACAGGGTGGGGAAAATGGCATCACTGGGAACCTCAGCAGCCAAAACGGGTGTAGATGCAACGACAAAAGGAAGGCTACAGCTCCCATTGATACATAGGGGAGGAGGGAGGCCGAATTATATCCCATGGGCTCAGATGGATAAAGCCAATTTATTAAAGCTATTGCCCCCGTTATCAGGAGGGGCAAGTAAGTGAATATACGCCTTTGAGAAACACACTGCCGGGGTACCCATAGCAATAGGAGATGTGAAAAGCTTGCTCGTATCAGCAGTGGGGGATCAGGCTGAGAGAGTATGGGTTAAGGCCGGTTTCCCGGGAGTAACATTAGACTGCGACCGCCATGACGGAGCCTCCTTCAACACAGTGCGTGCGAGGGTATGGGATGCCTTGCGAGAAACGTTTCCAGATACGCCAGACTTACAGTCAGTAATGCAGTGTACAATGAATGACGGGGAGGAGGCTATGGATTACATTTTTCGGGTCCAAGAAATGTGGAGAGCAGAAACGGGCACGCCCTGGTATCAATCGACATCTTTATTTTACTTCATTATAAAAAGAGGGCTCCCAAAGGAAGTGCAAAAGGCGCTTGACAAGATAGCAGGTATTGAAGCAAAGGGATGGCCTGAGATTCAGAGCATAATAGTACACCATTGTAAGCGAATAAAGGAAAGGGAGGAGGTGGCGCAAAAAAGATTGGCAGACAAAGCGAAATTAGTACAGACAAAGTTGGTGAAGGTTGCAGCAGCAGTAGCCGCGCTCCCACACAGCAGGGAGGGAGATGAAGAGGAGGAGGGGCTGATAGCAATACAAGGAAGGATGGCAACTAATTGGGCGGGAATAGGACAGCGGCAGTGGAACGAGCAGGAGCAAAGCGGAGGTCCGCAGTGGCAAGAGTGGACCCCTCGAGGGGGACGAGGGAGGTACTGGGGGCGAAGAGGAGGTGGACCGGGGTACGGGGGAATGGGAGGAAATGGATGGCAGGGTCCTAGAGGTGCACAAGGAAGTTGCTGGAACTGCGGGAGATGGGGGCATTACTCTAGGGAGTGCAGAAGCAGACCCAACAACGGGTTCCAAGAGGTAGAACATTGTGGCCATCCTCACCCGGGGAGCCCATATGGCCTTCCGATGGGACAACAGCAACCGATAAACCCAGGACAAGGAAATAATGAGCAACAACAGAGACACCAGTATAGAGCACAGAGCCACCTACAAAACAATGACAATATGCAGTATACGCCAGGCAACCCTTTTGCGACAACAGCAAACGGGGCCCCCGCACCAGCACCCTATAGCGGTGTATCAGTGGTTTCAGGGAGTGTCTTTAATCAAGGGGGGGGCGATGAGACACCCCGCATAGGACGGCCCACAGAGAACACTTGCGTGTCTAGTTCTATCTACCACCTACGATGCAGCAGAGGAACCATTGGTAGGGGCTCAGATAGGAGACAAGCAGTTCATATTCATGGTTGATTCGGGAGCGGAGAAATCATGCATTAAAGCGGGCCGGTTCCCGTTATCTAACCGGAAGTTAGAGACGCAGGGGTTCTCTGGGGCTGTAATTGAAGTTCCTTACACAGAAGCATTGGATGTAACAGTGGGGGGTAAGACTGTAAAGACACCCTTACTGTATTATGAACACTCACCGATAAATTTATTAGGGAGGGATCTCCTGAGTAAACTTAACATGACCATATCATTTACAGAGAGAGGAATAGTGTGTTCAACGCCCGCAATATGCCCCTTGCGTGCAATGTTGGTAGTGCAAGCCTACACAACCACACAAGAAGTACGAGGGTTGCCGGAAAATGAGGAAATGTTTATTGAAGGGCTAAAGACACTGGCCCTCATAATTCCTGAGCTGAGAAGAATGGACTGGAGGATTCCAGCGGAGTTCCTCTTCCGCCCCATAGTGTGCCCCGACACAGCACCAGGATCAGTGGTATCATTAGATTTGCACGCTGTACAGGTATCAGCTAAAAGGATTGCTGTGATTGGAGTAGATAGGGAAGGATGTGAGTGGCGTACAGTGCTGTGTACAAATGCCAACATCGCCCTAAGAGAGATAACAGATGAGGATCTCTTTTCAGATGCAGAAGGGGATGGTGAAATAGTAATGGAAATAGCGATGCCCTGTGACATTTTGATTCAAGCCAGGGAAATCCCCGTTCAACTGATGGCAGTGGTGGGAGCACTGCCGTCATTTTTTGATGACGACATGAGGCTCGTACCAAATAATTTGTGGACAACAGGCCCCCATGATGTAGGGCTGTTGCATGGAGTACAACCTGTGGTAATAAAACTAAAGCAAGGAGCAATCTTACCTCGAGTGAAACAGTATCCATTGTCCCGTGAAGCTCAAGAAGGGATAAAAGAGACAATAAATGCACTACTAGCACAAGGGATAATAGTGCCTTCAAACTCCCGATGCAACACATGTATTTATCCAATCAAAAAAGCAAAGGGAGGGTCTTGGAGGATGATACAGGATTTACGCCCCCTAAATGATGTAATTCAGAAAGAGTTCCCTTTGGTCCCGAACCCTGCATCAATATTATGCAGCATCCCAAAAACGGCATCATACTTCACAGTAGTCGACTTGAAAAACGCATTTTTCTCAATCCCCCTGGCTGAAGAGAGTAGATACCTGACAGTATTCACACTGGGGGGAAAGAGATATGAACACTGCAGATTACCACAGGGATACTGTGAGAGCCCAAGCATATTCAACCGCATATTGCATGAAGACTTGGGAAACCTATCAGTTGAGAGTACGATCATTCAGTACGTAGATGATTTATTAGTGTGTGCACAAGACAAAGTAACATGTAGAAAGGATTCAACAACGCTCCTGACTCTACTGGCCAACAAGGGGTACAAGGTAGACATGGAGAAGTTACAGTACTGCCTGTCAGAGGTCTTATACTTAGGACAGCTGATATCAAAAGATGAAAAAAGAATAATCCCCGACAGGGTAGAAGCGATAAGATCTGTAGGAGAACCCACAACAGTGAGAGACATGCAGAAATTCTTGGGAATGTGCAACTATTGCCGAGCATGGATGTTAGACTATGCAGCATACACGAGGTCCCTACTACAAGCACTCAAAGAGGCACAACAGGAAAATAAAAAAATAGAATGGTCAGAAGAAATGAGCGCGTCATTCCAATCATTAAAAGAGTTAATTTCAAGCGCTCCAGTGCTAGCAAACCCTGATTATGGACGCGAATTTTACCTATTCTCACACTGCAAGGGAACACTCATGACAGCTGTACTGACACAAAAGACGTCCCTAGGACACAAGCCTTTGGCTTACTATAGTGGTACTTTGGATGCCGTGATGCAAGGCCATTTCGCGTGCGAGCAATCACTCGCTGCAGCCGCGTTCGCAATTGAGAAAAGTGCCACAATAGTAATGGGTTGCCCTGTAACATTGTTTGTGGAACATTCATTATTTGCAATACTTGAGAGGTCAAAAAGCACACTGACAACACAGCGGGCAACAGCCTATGAGATCATATTGTCTAGCGCCAATATTCATGTGGTGAGATGCAAGACAGTGAACCCCGCAACATTCATTACAGAAGCATGCACACTAGAGGACATGCAGGACCACGATTGTGCAACTTACACAGGAGAACGAGGGGAGGACACAGTGGTGTGTGAGAACGCTGTAAGCGAGGGGGAAGTGTACTTCGTGGATGGGTCTGCATCCATTGATGTGGACACGGGAGAAAAGCATGTTGGTATGGCAGTGGTGAGGTTAGAAGACGGCGAGTATGAAACACTAGTGCAGTACCGCCTCCCATCACACTACTCCGCACAAGCAGCAGAACTGATTGCGCTCATAGAAGCACTACATGCAGCAAAGGGTTGCGCAGTGACAATATACACAGACTCAGCCTACATGACAACGACAGTACATGGAGGTCTAGCAAGATGGGGGCGGAGGGGATTTCGACGGGCAGACGGAACACCAGTACAACATGCAGAATTGTTAAAAGAGTTAATTGAGGCCCTACCAAACCCTACTGCAGTAGCAATAGTGAAGTGCCAAGCACATACATCCAACGCAGACGTTGTGTCTTTGGGAAACGCGGCAGCGTACGCTGCCGCCAAGGAAGCTTCCTATTTTCAGAAATATGAAACAGGTGAGTACATGCTGCAGCACAAGACAAACGTAGAGCTCCCAGAAGGCTACAACATGATGCCTGTATCACAAATACTAGAATTACAGGAAGGAGCTAGTGCAGACGAAAAATTGATGTGGACAAAACGAGGGTGCAGCAAATCGGCAACAGACTTATTGTGGCGACAAAGCAACTCAGGGAAAGTGGTAATGCCAATAAGGTTGTTGGAAATTGCGTTTCAACAGCTACACTTCCCAGCACACAATACCAAACAGCACATTGCAGCAGAAATACAGGAAGAATGGTTCGTGCCCTGTCTCCAGGAGCACGTATCTCGATTAGCAATGGAATGCACAACATGTCAGATATACAATTCGGGAATGACATTACGCACGCTCCGGGGAACAATTCCAAAACCCATTGGCCCATTCAGAGAGCTACACATTGATTACGCCGACATGGGGGAAAGGTGTAATGGCGCACGATATATGATTGTGGTTGTATGCCCATTCTCAAGGTGGGTGGAAGCAGGACCATGTGCACGACCTGATGCCAAAAGCGCTGCAAAGTTCCTAGTGAGGGAACTGTTCCCGCGCTGGGGAATTTGTGACGTGATTCGCTCAGATAATGGCACTCATTTTGTAAATGAACTTTTCAAGGAAGTCACTACATTATTGGGAATAAAACACAAGTTGTGTCCGATTTATCATCCTCAAAGTAATGGCATAGTCGAAAAGATGAATGGACTGTTAAAAGGCAGGTTATCAAAACTATGCTTCTCACTTAAAAAGAATTGGATTTACTGTCTGCCCCTTGCGCTATTTGAGCTGAGGAATCAGCCGAGCAAGGACCACCATTTGTCCCCGCACGAGATCGTGACTGGGAGACGAATGTGCACAGCACACTCTCCACTGCGCGAACACTCAGATGCACACAGAAGCGCTGCGATATTGGGGGATGAGTTTACAGACTATTTGAAGAAACTGACAAGGGCAGTGCGCGCGATATCAAAGCAGCTCTCTCCACCCTTCACTAGAGAGGGGGGATACACAGCAGGGCCTGTCACGGAGTCTGAACAACAGCTACAGCTGATGCCGGGTGACTCAATTTATGTCAGAAGTTTTGTGCGTCGATGGAATGCACCACGGTTCCATGGCCCGTATGAGGTAGTGTTCTGCACGCCCACAGCAGTGAAAGTTAAGGGCTTGAGGTACTGGGTGCACTTGACAGATGTACGAAAAGCATATAGTAATGTGCAAGAGGAGGTAGATGAGGAGGCACAGACAACAGCAAACGATGCAACTGAGCAGAGTGTCTGAAAACGAACTTGTGTATGTGTGTTAGTACTGGACCTGAATGGGAAAATGTCTGATGATTATACTTGCATTCTTTTTAAGATATTACCTTAAATAAAAAAAAAACCCTTTTTCCTTTTTATCCTGTGGACTTATATGTAATTAATGAAGTGATCCAATTATGACGTGTTTACACCCTTGTCTGTGAATACCCTTCCCTGCATCCCTACCCGCTTCCACTCCCCGTCAACATACATTGGCACTGATAGTGCCAACGAAATGAAATGTTTACATGCATGCACTTAATGCACCTTTATATCTCGAACAGGAACTACCATGGCATCTAACAGGCAGCCTGCAACGGATAGAATTAGTAGAATGAGAGAATTACTAAATGAGAGATGCAGATATACGTATGAGTGTGGATTATCTGTGTGCATTACATTGTTTTTTATAATAATGTTTGGCCTGGTTACGTATTGGTTTGTAGCGTTCATCTCTATCGAGATGAACGAGGGGGGAGGGATTAACAGCACTGGGATTAACAGCACTACTGGGACCAATGCAACTGCAAGTGTCAATACGAGGGAAGGTGATTTTCTGGTATGGGACGGAACTACACTTGTATGGGGTCACTATACTACACCATCCAATGCTGTCATGATAAAAAACGAAGAGCCACAGGGTGAAATGCAAAATAACACTGTATCCCCGCCAAAGATATCTAATTACAATGCTCACAGTCTGAACGACCGAAACCCCTCCGCCATATCCTGGTTGTATAACACCCCTACCAGCCAACCCGCCCCCATAGCTATAGACACATTGTCAACTAATAAGATGGAAAAAAATGGAAGGATGAACGCAACATACGAAATATTACATGATGATTGGGTGAAGGGGGGCGGGAATGAGAAAGGGGGGTCTATTTTGTCCCTCGCCCAGGAGGCTGGGAAGTACATGAGGAACAAGAATAACAGACGGAAAAGGGAAGCCGGGAGGAGGAAGTATGATGAGTACTATGGGTTAGGACTAGATAAAATGGAAGACCCATGACACCCCCACCAGACAAATAAGTGGTATGCAGATATGAGTGCCACAGCAAAACAAACAACAAATGAGAGCTGTTATGTCTGCTCCCTCATTCCTCATGCTTCAGGTACACCCAAAGTATTACTACCCAAAGAATTTCCAATTATAGATGCCCAATGTCTCCTTCATCTCACGTTATGCAGGATTAAGAACACCTTCCAGGCACATGAAGTTACTTTTAGAATGCTGCAGAACGAGAAAACTTGCTATCCAAGGACGGCAGGGGTGGTATGTCTGGAAGAACCATTTTTTGCAATACAAGGGACACTTTTTTCGGACAACAAGTGGAAGGATGAAGAAGTAATGAGCAAAGCTGAAGCACTGAGAGGTGTGGCACCAGAGAAATTGCAGTGGATAGAAGAAACATGCACACCAGTATGGAAGGAACACATTCCAAAACTAACTTGGGTAACCGCCATTGAAAAACCCTTCAAACTATAGAACGAAATAGACTATGAACTATGTTTTAAAGGAGAGGGGAAAACCTCCATGGGAACAAACAAGAACTGTAACAAAACCCTCACCATCCCAGATCTGAGAAAAGGGACAGCGGCCCTGATGGACACGTACTGGGTGTGCGGCAACCAGGCATACCTGCACCTTCCCCCGTCATGGAGTGGCAGCTGCTCAATGGCCACTCTGCACTCAGCCCTAATGGTAATACTAGAAAGCCACATCGATGGGAGCAAAAAGACACAGGAACGCATACAACAGAATGCAGGCCAGCTGACTGCGGAGTCACAAATGTATGTCCTGTCTTCCGGAAGCAAGGGAGAGGTGCTGACTCGCAACCGACGAGCATCAAACTACATATCAACGGCATCATCAGAACTGTTGGCTCAGATCCCAGACAGATATCGATTATTCAGCTCAGCAGAAACATTCTTTGCCTCACTCATCTCAAGTGTCCAAGCAAGGGCAAACGCAAAATGGCTCCAGATAACACGTTGGGAACTGATTCAGCTGGCCAATGACACTGAAGAAGGGTTCAACATAATAAAAGTGGAACTAAGGGCTTTACGGCTGATGACAATGCAAAACAGGTATGTCCTGGACCTGTTGACGGCGATGGATGGAGGTGTTTGCCGAAAAATCGGAAGTGCCTGTTGCACTTTCGTACCTTCCGAAGACGCAGAAAACGGCTCCCTGCCCCATGTGATCGAAGCAGTCCACAACCTGGGAGAAAAAATGAAAATGGAAGGTGGAGCAGAAGACAGTACATGGTTCGATAACATCTTCTTCTGGGTCCCCTCATGGCTTGGAACAACTGTGAAATTTTTGATGCCAGCTGTGGTGTTCCTCCTTTTTATTTTTTGCCTGTGCCAGGTGGGTCTTCGATGTTGTGCTAACGCAGTACCTAATGGTGCGATGATGATGGTGACAATGGGCAACACCCGGGGGACAATGCAAACTATGCAGGAAGTGCAGGTACAAACTGGAACCGATGATGCACCAAGATATCAACTGGTGCCTAAGTATCATGACAAGCATATCGTAGATAAAGCATGGCACACCACCATTAGGGAGCCCCGTGTATTAGAATGGTACCAGGAGGTGTGGGTAGATTTGGCGGGAGATGGCGGATGTATATACCTGACTTGTACCCCAGATGAATATGCCAGAAGAGGGGAGAGCTTACGGGGGGTGTGCAGAGCATGGATGCCCATAAAAGGCACACCTGCATGGGATGAGGCAGTAATGGACGAAGCAGAATGTAGAAGGTTGGAGGACTTAAAGTATTCGTTACTTAAGTAACGAAAGGGGGGAAATGTAGGGGAGGAGTGGGCCAAAAGACCCTCCTTGCCTGCATCCCCTCCCCAGGTGAGGGCCATGGCTCATTGGGCGTCCCCTCAGACCACCCGGGCCCAGGTGGTGGAGGATTCACCTGCTGAAGACATTGCCCACACGTATTGAATTTAGCTAGGCCCAGAAACCATTTTGTCTATCAAAGATGGTGTGAGCTCAGCGCACTGTAGCGCGGCCCCCACCCTTGGAGAGTTTCAATTATCCCTGTCGCATCAGCACCCTGGCAGATCCGCTGTGAGCCCGTTCCCACGAACAAGACGGACATGAACTAGCATAAGATACTAACACTGTAACATTTCACCGCCCACAGTGTATCACTGCTCCCAGAGTGACCCGGTCAGCGAGGCCTGGGTGATGGGAAGATCTGTAGAATGGTCATCCGATGAAAGCAGAAAAATACCCAAATACTAATGTCAAAAACTACTTTTAATACGTGTATCCTTTCCATAAAACTACTTCTACTAAAGAAACCTGTAAAATTGTGTAATTATTGTAAGAAATGCATGTTTACATGACACCAGCAATGAAGGACCCACACCCCTGCAGGGGTGTGCAAATGATAAAAGCATTCCGGGGGGTTATTCTTTATATGCATCATTGAAAATCATACACCCCGCGGTCCCGCGCCATAACTGAACTAATGCTGCTAGAGTACACAAGAAAACAAATGTAACCATACAGAGGGCTCATGTAAAGGATGTGCGAGAATGCACTTGTCATGTGTGTATGTCTAAAGCCCCTTATGTACCACCACCGTCACGTACAGTGGCGGGTTACCTTCTATGTACTCCACCAACCTCGCTACTACCTCACTTACTGCAAATGTATATGCACACAACTAAATACTGTAGTTGCTAAAACATAGTGTACGAATAAGGTGCCCAGACTGGATATAATCGCGACACATCCAGCAAAGTTGAAATGCATGTTTTAAAGTGATTTGAATAAGTATTATAGAGTGTTCAAATGTTTGTGATGTTTTTACCTAAAGTCGGCAACACACGAGGGAGATACCTTTGTAAATATGTGCAAGGCCATTCCCCCTCCCTCCCTGCGAAGACTGCCAAACATGAGAGCAGAGGCCCGCGCCGCGCTGCTCCACCTCCCCCAACCAGACTGGAGCCGCTTCAAAGATTTGTAGCCCCCTCTGCAGCACCCAAGGCCACGGCCCGCCACCTGCATTATTTACAGCACAGCAGTAAACCTCTGCCTGAACACACACTTCCAAAGGCGCCCTCTCGTAAACCCCACAACCCACCGGATCATCTTAAATTCATGGCCCTGTGCAATCAGGACACCCAACACTTTGACAATACACAGCGGCACATCCATAACAACTTCTAACAAGACAGAAAAGACCTGTACCGCCCGTCCCAGGCCCTGAAGCTTAGCACCTCGACCTATGGCCCCGGTCAACAGGACACTGGTAACCATGTCCTGACGTATTACCATCAGACCCCTCACAAGGTGCATTCCTCCTGTGTTGCATTAACCTGTAGAATAACCTATTGGAAGATTTACTAAAGAAGATAATATTGTAATGACTGAATGACTGCGGTGTGCATGGCCTAGGGCAAATAAGTCAGGAAAAGACATTCATCTCTGCCACTGGCCGCGAGGGCACAACAACACCGCCCGGATGAACTCAGCCAACCTGCCAGGCCCAGCCCAACCCACGAGGCTGACCAGTGACGTCTTCCAGCCAAAGCCAACCGCATCGCAGCAGCACCTATAGTTAGTCATCGTCACCCAATCCCATCGAACTTGTGCCCCCTATAGTATGTAGGTTCTTATGACGTTTTTTGTAAATATATACGCCTGTCTTTGCTATTGTCAGACAGAGCGCTCTCGGAGTTTGCAGAGTTCTTTGCATGCCCTATTCTGATTGATAAACTCCCATTTGAGCTCACCCGCACTCTGTCTTGGCTTTATTCCCAACTTGGGAGAGTCCGTCATTGTCTCTCATTGCGGGGAGGATCGTGCTGGTTGGGGACGCTTGCCTTCACGTGGAATGAAAGGACACTAAAAGACTACTTCTGAACCTTGAGTAATGTTGTGACTCGCCAGGACCACGAGTTTGTGCTACCCCTTTTGAATAGCTCGAAGGGCAGCAGTCCACAATCTGGGGAGACTTTGCTCCTGAGAGCGCCATCCGCGGAACCTGAGAGCATCTTTCAAATTTGTCCTGACAAATATGCCCAGAGGTAAAATAGATGGAAATCAGGAGCTGAAGTACTGAAAGTTACTATGAAGTTAACACTTTTGTGTGAATACCCAACTGGTCCTCTCGCTTGCTACAAAATGATGTGCTTGGTAGGGGTCCAGCCAGGTGTAACCGAAAGACAATTAAATGTCATGGAATATATGTACAGTGACCATTTGCCGGTGGCACTACAAATAAGCCTAACAGGAATGCTACAGATGTTATTGTGGGAGATGCAGACAGGTGCAAATAGGATTTACTGGAGTGAAAAAAATCTGGGATAAAGTAAGCTGACTGTGGAAACCCGATGGGTCACTGCTTTGGAAAGTATGTGAACTAATGAAATTGAAGATTGGATTAAGTGCCTTACATACCGGGTGGGCATTAGAGGTGGTCTTTTTGCCCTAAAGGATGGAAGGAAGATGTGCAAGATATAGGATAGGCAAGATATAGGATAGGGTGATTTAGGAAGTCCAAAGAGATACGCATGGCAGAGTTGGTTGGGGCCACGATAAGTATGAGCTGTCCTGGGTCATACATAAAATTAAGAACAGGTATTCATACCAGATGAAATGATGGAGATAGTCTCATAAGTATGCATAGTGGCAAAATGTCAGTCATGGTAAACAAAGGTATATCTAAATTCATGTGGCAATTGTTAGGTGTATGCAAGGGTAACAAAGCTGAAGTCATGACCAACCCAGTTGGCGAGGCTGCCTGGAGAAGTCATGTTATCAATAATTTTAAAATGAGGGGGAATCTACTAGGGGAATCTACTAGTTATTATGGTAGCAATTGTAAACTAATCAATAAATGGGAAATCGATATGGAAAATATAGAGGCATGGATTTAAAAACAAAAAAAAAAAAACTGAAAAGATCTCGGTCCTTGGGGCCATGCAAATGTAGTCCTTAAGAGAGACCCAGCGTGTTAGTCGATTATATGGAGGATACTGTCCTCAAGAATCTGTACTTCTCCAGCCTGTCTCGCTTGAATGGAGCTGTGCATGGATTCTTCACAAGGGCTAGGCACTCCTCCCAAATGTTGTCCATGAAAGGTACCGCCATGATAGTCTTCCTCTTGGACTCTTGCCTCTGATAAAAGAAGCCCTCTTTCTTGGTTTCCTCAGGCACCAGCTGGAACAGATCAGAGAACCTGGCGATCATGGAGTGGAATGACCCCACCTCGTCCGGTCAGGAGACTGAGGAGTATCCAAACGCAGCGAATCATCGTCCAGCGGGACGAAATACCGTCTTTATCGGTACTCGTGACTGTATCCATCCTAATACCCGTCTGGCGGTCCGCTGGAGGAGTTTGGGCCTGACGTGTGGAAGAGATTGATGTGGGGGCATCGGGTGGCGCTTCCTCTTTTTAGGCGGTGGCTGATCCGGAGCCTGAGGTACTCAGGCTCAGGGTGCCATTGGCAACATCTGCTGAATCTCTGACACCATGGCACTGAGAGTGGACAAAATGTCCACGGAAAGGTACCTTGGTTGAGGAGGGAATGAAGCAGCGATCGGCCCTGCGCCGCCGTGGTCTTCGTAGTCATCGTCCTCATGGACCGTATGGACGGACTCTTGGTCGTAATCTGTGGATGAAATATCCATTGGTTGAATGCCAACCTTGGAGGACTGTTTCGGGGCCTCCTCGTTCCCCCTCCCCTTTTTTTCATCCCTGAGCCGGGACCTGGGCCGTTGTCTTCACCCCTTTAGGAGTTCTTGCAGCCTTTGCTAATGCCTCAGCTGCAGTGTTGCGCTGTGGGGGAAGTCGTAGTAGATGGCAACGAAATAGCTTTGTCAGTACAGGTAAAGCCTGCTTGGGCTGCGCAGCCTTATTCTCCTCTTCCACCCTGGGCTTATTTGACTTCTCCCGTAGCTTAGGCGGGGTTGATGACTTCCTCTTTGAAGAGGAGCTCGATGGTAGGCTGGCTATGGAGAAGGAAGGCGATGGTGATCACGGCCTATCCAACCTGGGACCCGCGGCAGCGGTGAACCCGTTGGACTCAGACTTGGCCTTACCTTGGACCCCCACAGATGGGGTGACCTCAAAGGACATTCTTTCCAGAGTGGAGACCACTCCTCGGACCTGGACGAGGCATGACCCTTCTGGGAGCACGGGCAGAGGCCATGCCGCCAACCAGCTATGCCTGTGTTTCGTCGTCTTCTTCGAGAAACCTAGGCATATCTTGCAATCCACCTCCTTGTGGTCCGGTTGTAGACAGTACAGGCATTGCAGGTGCTTGTCTTCCACAAACACATTCCATAGCCCATATTTGGTGCAGGGCCTGAAGAGGGTCCTTCCCTCCTTCTCCTCAGTCATGGTCAGAGGGAGCAAAGTAGGCCCAAGGTGGCCTTCTAGAAACCGCGATGAATCTTCACCCTTGAGAGGTGTGGAACTTTACCCACAGCGGATCCCAGTTGCCGGCAGATGAGGAAAAGAGCACAGGGGCTCTTTGGAACAAAAATTGAACTTTTCTCATCAATAAACCCAAAAAAACATACAAATAGCTCGGAGAGCAACTCGAGGACACCCAACACTGAAGTGTGCTGTAAAAATCTGAAGATAGCTGCCAGAGGCAGGGCTTAGGGAGAGGACCGTCATTGGATGGAGGCAGTTTGACCCAAAGGACAGTGATTGGTTTAGAGGAGAAGAACTAGTTACTCTTACCTTGTAACGTTCTTTCGATGGGATGTTCCTCCGACGTATTCCTTATCTTAGATAGAAATCCTTCAGCTTTGCTGGCCTCGGAAAATTTTTTCGCCAGAGGGCGCTGCGCGTCGATGATCGCCGAGTCGATGACCCTCGACGGCCTCCGTGCCGACGTCGACGTCATCCTGCCTATAAAGGCCGCGCGCAGCGTCCGTTGCTCAGTTCCGTTTTGTAGTCCCCAGTAATGTTTTTGGATTAGACTAATCACCTTGAAGGAGCATAGGCTGCAAACCCACAGGAAGTCATACTGCGGGGATGGATGGGAGGGTCGATAAGGAATACGTCGGAGGAACATCCCATCGAAAGAACGTTACAAGGTAAGAGTAACTAGTTCTTCGAAGGGATTGTGTCCTCCGACGTATTCCTTATCTTAGATAGACTCCCATAGCAGTGGTATTGTGACTGGAGGCGGGAGTAATAAAAGTTATGTTACCCTTCCAGAATGGACAGAGTGTAACACAGCCTTGCCGAATCTAGTTTCTTGACTAGAGGAGGAATCCAGGCTATAGAATTTGGTAAATGTATGTGCGGACGACCATGTGGCAGCCGCACATATATCTCGAATTGGCACCCCTCTTTGAAGGGCTGAGGATGTTGCGATACCCCTGGTAGAATGAGCCCTTAGATTTTGAGGAGGCTCCTTTCCTGCCAATTTGTAGCACTCCAGAATGGCTAAAATAATCCATCTGGAGATGGTTTGTTTTGTTATTGGAAGGCCCAACTTATGTCCTGCATAACCTACAAAGAGTTGGTCTGCTTGTCTGATCTTAGCCAATCTGCTGATATAGAAGCTCAAGGCTCGCTTAGGGTCCAGCCTGTGCAGTCTCTCTTCCTCCTTCCCCGGATGAGGAGGAGGGTAGAAAGAAGGTAATATAATCTTCTGAGTGATGTGAAACTCCGAGACTACCTTCGGGAGGAAGTTAGGCTTCACCTGAAGAACAACTTTGTCCTTGTAAAAGATTGTATGTGGAGGTTTACACGATAAGGCTTGCAACTCGCTAACCCTTCTAGCAGATGTCAATGCTATTAGCAAAACAGTTTTGAGGGTGAGAAGCTTCAATGAACAAGAGTGTAGTGGTTCAAAAGGGGCACCCTTTAGGAAGTTTAAAATTAGGTTTAAATCCCATAAGGGAACTTGAAAAGGTTTCGGGGGATAAACATTAGTTAATCCTTTTAGGTATTGTATTACCAATGGAATTTTGAAGTATGAAGGCTCCTCTGCAGTGCGCTTAAAGATTGATAGCGCTGCGAGATAGCCCTTAATTGTGCCAACCTGTAGGCCTGAATTAGCCAGGTAAAGTAAGAATGACAACACCATAGGTGTACCACAAGAAAAGGGTTCAATATTCTTTTCTCTGCACCAGCTGCAAAATTTGTTCCAACGGCAGCGGTATAGAGTTTTAGTTGCCGGCCTTCTGGCCGAAAGCAACACCTCCATAACATCATCCGGAAGGTCCCAATCCTTGTACCTCAACCTTTCAGACACCAAGCGTGAAGGTTGAGGGTCTTGATGGCTGGATGGAGAACCTGACCTTCCTTCTGCGAGAGAAGATCCTCTCTGTATGGCAGTCGAATTGGAGGGCAGATGGACATGTCTAGAAGGTCCGGGTACCACGTTCTCCTGGCCCAATCCGGGGCAATTAGGATCATGGTCTTCCGAAACCTTCTCAACCTCCTGATCATTTGAGGAATGACAGGGACCGGAGGGAACGCGTACAGAAGTGGGAACTCCCAGTCCACTACGAACGCATCTCCTAGAGCTCCTCTCGGGGGAAATTCCCTTGAGCAAAATCTGTCGCACTTCCTGTTGATACTGGTGGCGAACAGATCCACTTGAGGGGTTCCCCAAAGGGCGAAGATCTCTTGAAGGACTTCCTGAGCTATCTCCCACTCGTGAGAGACTGTGCTCTGCCTGCTCAGAGCGTCCGCTGTCAAGTTCTTCTCTCCGGCTAGGTGAATTGCCGATAGAGAGATTCCTTCCTGAATTGCCCAAAACCAGAGCTGCATCGCCTCTCTGCACAGTGGTAGTGAGCCTACGCCTCCTCTTTTGTTGAGGTAGTGCATGGCCACTGTATTGTCCGTCATTATTAGGACGTTTCTTCCCCGTACAGACGGCAGAAAAGCCTTCAGCGCTAGTCTGATGGCTCTCAGCTCCAACAGGTTGATATGTAGTCTGGACTCCGATGGAGACCAACGACCGCTGATGGTCAAGTCGTTGGCGTGAGCTCCCCACCCCGTGAGTGAGGCATCCGTGACTACTGTTATCTCCGGCCATGGTTGCCAAAACATTTCTCCTTTCAGGATGTTCTCCCGACAGGCCCACCACTGAAGGTCTCGGGCTACTTTGACCGGGATCCGAAGGAGATCTGTCATCCTTCCTGAGAACTGTGACCACTGAGTTCTCAGTGCCCACTGGAGGGATCTCATTCTCAGGCGAGCCTCCGGCACGAGGAATATGCAGGATGCCATGAGGCCTAGCAACCTCAGAAAGTCGTAGGCTGGGAGATATTGGGCATTCTGAAATCTGATGACCATCTGCAGAATATCTCGAGCCCTCACCTCTGGTGGCAAGGCTTTTCCCAGGGAAGTGTCCAGGACTGCTCCAATGAATTGGAGTCTCTGTGATGGTATCATCTGTGACTTCTTTAAATTGAGGGAGAAGCCCAGCTTGTGAAGGAAGTGGCAAACATAATCTAGTTGTCTCTGAGCCTGTTCCGAAGATTCAGCTCTGATCAACCAATCGTCTAGGTAAGGGTAGACATGAATCCCTTCCCTCCTTAGACTTGCAGCCACAACCGACATTAGCTTGGTAAAGACCCTCGGGGCGGAGGTTAGCCCAAATGGCAGAACTCGAAATTGATAATGAGAGCTGCCAATTGCGAACCTCAGGTATCTCCTGTGCCTGGGATGGATCGGCACATGGAAATAAGCGTCCTGGAGGTCTAGAGATACCAACCAGTCCTGAAGCTGGAGGGCCTGAAGGATCTGAGAGAGAGTCACCATCTTGAACTTGTCCTTTCGGAGGAATTTGTTCAATTCCCGTAAGTCTAAGATGGGTCTCAGTCCTCCGTCCTTCTTCGGTATTATGAAGTAGGGGGAGTACCAACCCTTGTTCCTTTCCGCTACAGGTACCAGTTCTATGGCACCTTTCTCTAGCAGGTCTAAAACCTCCTGCAAGAGGAGCGGATCTGGAAGCTTCAAAGGGTTGTTCCCCGGTGGATGACTCTGAGGGATATGTAGGAAGGGCAGGCAGTAACCTTGGGCTACTGTCTCCAGAGCCCAAGCATCTGACGTAATAGCCTGCCATTCCGTCAGATGGTGAGTTAACCTGCCCCCTACTGGTGTTCTGTGAGGGGAGACCTCAGAGTGGTTTTGAAGCGGCTGATGCAGTTGCCGAAGGTAAAGTGGCTCCTGCTCCTGCGGGTGCGGCTTTCTTTCCCCTACCCCGTCCACCACGGGTAAATCTTCCTTGGCCTCTTTGAGCCGGTCGTCCCCTGCCCCTTCCATATGAGGAATAGTAACGAAAGGACCGTCCTCTCCACGATGATCCCGAAGGACGAAAGGTATTCTGACGGATAGCAGCTCCCAATGACTTGGCTGCTGCCTTGGACGTTTGCAGTTTCTCCAAACTGTCATCCGCCTTCTTTCCAAAGAGGGTAGAACCGTCAAAGGGCATATTCAAAAGCCTGGTCTGCACGTCAGAGGCAAAACCAGACTTCCTCAACCACGCATGCCTGCGGATTGTGGTACTTGCCGCCATGGCCCTGCTGATACTGTCAGCAGAATCTAGGCCAGTTTGTAGGGTCTCGCACATCGCATCTTTACCATCCCTGATGATGTTTAAAAATGCGTCCCTTTCCTCTCCTTCTTGGAGGCAGTCAGCCGCTGATGAAGCGCACTCCCAAAGGGTGTGGCTGAACCTAGCGAGCGTACAGGTCGCGTTAATAGACTTTAACGCCATGCTACAGGCAGAAAAAACCTTCTTAGCCATGGCATCATATTTTTTGTCATCCCTATCCTGCGGAGCAGTGGGGTATGCAGATGTGCTGCCTGATGAGGTTGCAGCCTGTACAACCAAGCTCTCAGGAGTAGGGTGTTTTGACAAATATTCAGGGTCAGAACTAGCCACCCTGTATTTTGTTGACAGTTTTTTATTTACTGCCGGGATAATTTCTGGCGTTTCCCAGTTTGTCAAAATCCTTCTCTGTAGAGCAGAGTGAAATGGAACCACAGGATCCTCCTGTGGGCCCTTGTCCAGTATGTCAGTGAGGTCATCCTGCTGAAAGGCAGGAGAAGGTGCAGACCAACCCATAAATTCTATGATTCTAGACATCAGAGCTCTATATGGAGTCTCCGCATGTTCTCCTGGGTCTGGTTTGATAAATTCTGCTTCAGGAGAAGTGTCCAAGCCACTAGCTTCCTGAAGTGCATCCTGAAGATTTTTTAATCTTCCTTCCTCAGAGGCGAAAGTCTCTGGCTCTGGTGATGTGGTCCTCTGTAAATCAATATCTTGGTCTGAATCCTCCCTTTCCTCAAAAATCGAGGTTAAAGGGGGATACATTGGTTTTTGGAATGGTATAAACCCCATTTCCAATGCAGAAGGAGCCATCATCACAGGCCTTGAAAACGTCGATGTCGTCGACACCGACGTGAAAGTACTCGAAGGCGCCGTGAAAAGCGTCGAGAAATGTGTACTAGGCCTCGAAGAACTCGAAAGGATCGGAGTCTTGCTCGAGAACGACGTCGACGTTCTCGGCGTCGAGTCGGAGGTCTTTTGTCTAACCGTTGGCTGTGGAGTAGCCGTGGTTCTTTCCTTCACCGGCGTCGATATCGGCGTCGACGTCGGCGTCGACTCGATCGACTGATGCGCCGATGAATCCTTCGACAACGGCGTCGATGGCGCCGACCTCTGTTTCGAAGGAGTTTTCGACGATGGCGTCGATGATGCTTTATCTCCCGATGGCTCGAGGCGCTTTCGGGTTGACTTTTCCGCCGGGTACTGCGACTCGCGGCGTTTAGATTTTTTGGGTTTTTTACCCGGGGTATCACCCTCAGCTGTCTTCGAGGGGGACGAGGCCGCTTTCTCGAAGACGCTTAGCATCTTTTTCCTGAATTCCTCCCACTCAGCTTGCGAGCTGCGTTTTGTGGGGCAATGAACTCTCTCAGGAGAACTCGACGAAGATGACGAAGGGGATCTCCTACGTCTCTTCTTCGAGTGTCTCGATGTCGACGAGTGGTGGGAGCCACTTCGTGATCTAGATCGAGAGTGTTTTTTATGGTGAGGAGACGAACGTCTCGACTCTACCGAAGAAGCTTTCGAGGAAGTTAAAGTTGACCTACCTCTCTCGAGCTTCCCCCTACGCTCCTTCAAGGCTTTCGCCGTCATGGAAAGGCATTCCTCACACTCCGAACTCTGGTGCGTGATTCCCAGACACCACAAACAGACCCTGTGAGGGTCCGTCAACGACATTTTCTTCCCGCAGTCTCGGCACTTTTTGAAACCGGACCGAGGGGTCGTCGGGTCGGAGGAGGATGCCATCGATATCGAGGTAAATAGTAGTTATTATATACGTTATCTTGACGAGAACTGAGCAACGGTGTTCCGAGGCACAACGAAGCGCGGAAAAACGGAACTGAACAACGGACGCTGCGCGCGGCCTTTATAGGCAGGATGACGTCGACGTCGGCACGGAGGCCGTCGAGGGTCATCGACTCGGCGATCATCGACGCGCAGCGCCCTCTGGCGAAAAAATTTTCCGAGGCCAGCAAAGCTGAAGGATTTCTATCTAAGATAAGGAATACGTCGGAGGACACAATCCCTTCGAAATACAGTTTTTAAGTGAAAGTGAAAGTGTTTTTTCTTTTACCGAGGATTCCCAGCCTGACAACATGGAATATTCATGAGCATGTTAATCCATGCCAAAACGTATGCTGGAGAAATAGTTATCATAATGCTCTATGCTGAAAAGGATACTGCACACATGTAACTCTGCTGATGCTGTCCACTGACACACCTCAGCAGCTTCCTTGTAGTTTGCCAACATGGCAATTGCAGAACATGTGCATTCCTAGCCCCAAATTCTAGACCTTGGCTGCTGAACCTAAAGTTCTCCATTGTTAGCCCAGATCCTAAATGCTATAATTGGTACCTCCCAGAGCCTGGTTGCGTTGGAACTCTAAATATAAGCCAGGTCTAGTTTTGCCATGGTGGCCTTTGGGAATGTGAAATTAAACTGGCTAAAGCATATTGGTGTCATATTATTGTTAGCTTAGCTGCTAGGGACACATTCCACTGAGAGGGCCTTATGTGTGCAAGGCTTTATTGAAAACAACCATTTGGGCACAGACAAGGCATCCCACGCTTTTGATCTCAGTTTGCTACTTTCTCCAGAAGAGAGGAAATCTCCCCACGGGGGTAGCTGGTACCACTGCTTCAAAGGAAAGACTTCCCAGGACAATGGAGAGCTCACATCCTGGTGGCAATTACCAGAGATTCTTTGATGCAGGGCAGGCAGAGGAAAGGGCAGAGTTGGAAAAGTCAGGAAAAGTAGTATCGGCACACAGAATGAATGGCCCCATCATCTTGGATTCCCCTGGGGCTCCCCCATTTCCTGCTTCACACTCTGATTGAAGCATTAGGCAGAAGACTTTGAACACAGCAGCTAGGATTGTACCTTTATAAGGTGGCAGATTGCCTTATATAAGGGGGTGAATCCACCCCCGCAGTTGGATCATCTTCGAACTACAGAAGGTTTCACCTGGAACTTTATTTGGGATACAGTCAGCAGAAAGTCTTCCATAGAGGTGAAGACAAAGCCTTGCAAGAAATTATCAAGCCTTTCCCTCAACAATCCCACACAAAAATCTGGGGTGATCGGATTGTTGAACAAGGCATACTGCAAGCTGAGACCACTGGAACACAGGAACCTGCTCAGTGGAGGCGACAGCCCCTTGAAGTGCGCTCTCTGAAAAGCTTCCTGGCTTGGGAGTGAAGAAAAAGGATTCACCATGCACCTTGAGAGCCAGGACAGGGTCCCTCAAGCAACCAGCAGTCTGGAATCTGGGTACTGTTTGCCCACTTTTATCCACTTTTGTGAAGGCTTGACTGCTTAGAGCCACTTTATGCCACTGAAAACAACCGGAGCTGCATTTGACACTTCACCACTTTTCATTCTGTCTTTGTTCTGTCTCCATGCCAGCTCGACACAGTGGAAGCCATCCGCTTGCCTGTCTCGATGCAGGCCCAACGTACTCAAAGCACCTAGAAGATACTCTGCCGAGACCCAATAACACACCTAAAAGGGATTTAAAGTGGTTCTGTCCCCCTGGCCTGCCTTCAAGGGCCCTGGCAACATTTAAAGACCTTCATTAAACTTGACTTTGGGTGCACAGGCAATAATTTTGGCAGCAGACTTCAGAACCAGAGGGCTCACTTTCATTACAAAGTCTGCATATTCTGTGCCTTGCCTGACAAGGGTGGATTGGCTACTTTTATAAAACTTTGACAGAACATTCTTATATTTTGGTACCACTACTGGGACCTGAACTGCTTCTCTGCTAGTACATATCCTTCCTGAAGAGTTTAGCTTGGCCTGGACCCACATTACCACAAGAGTCAAAAGTAGGTCAACCTCATGTGCCGGTTTCAACTTTATTATTGGAATCACTGCTAGTTTAGTAATAGTAGGGAGCTGAGCAGGAGTTTTATCCACTCCTCATCCTTGTTCTCTTGCCGAGCAGAAGTCATTTCATCACATTCTGAAACTCAAGAAAATAGCACTTCTGACAAAGAGAAAAACAAAAGAACCTGAAATTTGAAATGGTTACCAACTTTTTCAAATAAAGGTAACCAATAAAAAATAAGTCACTTATTTTTTTTTAATGACAACCCACAACTACATAAATGAATATATCAATTCTAAAAATGATCCCTTAGTTAATCGGACTGTTCTGTGGGTGTGTTTTCTGCATTTCATGACATTACATATAGCTGGCTCACTAGCAACTGATTTGGGGGACAAAATGGAGGGTTGCTGTGCATGCAAACAGACACATATAGACACACACACAGTTACAGAGTGGAGGCTCATGCCCACAGCATTCCGTTGGTCCCAAACAATTCCTATTAAAGGCATCTACCTGCAGAAGCCGAAGATGTACCAGTAGGTGAAGCATTCCCACTTCTCGAAGACGAAAAACGAGAGACAGACAGAGGCACTGGAATGAGCCACCAGAGCTGAGCCTGGAGTCAGGGAAAAATAGTGACGTATACAGGGTACAGCAGCTGATGCTGCACTGCGCTCACTAGCGGACTTCTAAGGTGAGACCAAAAACCTATCGATTTACAGCATCTGTAATAAACCCCTGCTGCTGCACATTGCTTTTGCAAATGCCACTGCCAGTGTGGGGGCCTTCCTGGACACTTCCAGGGAGGCTCTGAATGGAGCTTTGACTTGATTAGCGTAATCCAAGATTGTCAATATGCTCTTTAGTGGACAGGTCCAGACCCCTATGCCCTTCTCCCTCTCACAAGTAGAAGCCCACATATGCCACTGACCTGCAGAAGGCAAATATCCACCAGTAGACACTGCAGTCCCACTGCTCAAACAGGAAGAAAATCAGGGCCAAGGAGGCGCTGGTATGAGCTGCGATAGCTGCAGGGCGGGTGCCAGTGTTAGGGATAAACAGCAGTAAAAGTAGATGGGCCAAGTTACCCAGGTGCTTCCAGACAAGAGAGAGTAGTCGCAATACACAAGGAGTCCAAAGAAAGGTTTTGGTACTTGCAGGCCTATATGCTATTTAGACAGAATCAGTTGAAGGGATAATAATGAAGCACATGTACAGGAAAGACAAGGCAAAGAGGGAGTTAAAATGATGCGTTAGACAGGCCCAACTCTTATTACTTGCAACACCAAATAGTAGGTGTAACGTTTTACCATTTCATACAGACTTTTTACTGAATTGACCCTCCTATGTCATTGGAAACAGGTTCGTTAACTGTTTTATAAAATTGGCCGACATGAGAAAGAATATACCACATGTAACCAAATCCTAAGGAAAGTGTGACAACTGGTGAGACCTCAAAAGGGATTGGTGTTGGGTCAGTGCTTTTTACACTTCTATACTGTGAGTGACACTGAGTATCAAAAAGCTAATATATGCCTATCTGCAGACAATACAAACATGTGCCAGACTGCTGATACAACAGAGATGGCGTGAAAGATGGGAGTGATTTGGAAAAGTGGTTTGGGTGGTGAAAGTTTAGGATGTCCTCGTTGTCACTGTTGGCCGCATCAATCCAGAGGACTGGCATATTGTGGCGTGCAAGGAATTAAAAGGCTCCCAGATAGGGAGGGATCATAGATAAGAGCGGGATCAGAGTTGTACTGTCAGAGGATATTCAAGGGCTAAAACAATGGGATATGTCAGCAAGGAAAGCAAGTGGCATGTTGGGGTGCAAATGTTTAAATCTACACAACAACAAAAGGGAGGCTGTGCTGCACCTGCACACATCACTTAGGAAACATGATCTAGACTATGAATGCCAGGAGTAGAGATCACACCTACAGGTGGATACACAAATAAAAAAAGACAGTTCAGGATTCTGCAACCAAAGCTGTGCATGGTTTAGACCACAAGATTCACTGGGAGAGGTAAGACCAATGTAAATATATACTCATTAAAGGAAAGGGGGAAATGGTAAAGATAGTCAGATTGTTAAATGGTGCCAAGAGTAAGAATCCACATTTGTCATTGCACCAGTGAGAAAATTCCAAGGTCTGAGGCCATGAATTCAGAGAGGATCGGGTAGTTGGACAGCACTCACAGTAGGAAATTATTCTTTGTCAAATAAGTTAGTGAATATTTGAAATGGGATGTAAAGTATTTAAAAGGTCAGGTACCGAAACAAGGGAATAACACTAGAGAGTAAGCAAGGCTAAGGCTGAAAACCATATGTTGTGTGTAGCAGGAAAAAACAGATATGATTGCTTTGACACTCCTTATTGATCATCAGTCACTGCATGTCAATTGAAGGATACAGATGAGGCTTTGCGTGTTGTTAAACATGGATACACCGGACAGGAAGCCTGCGAGTTCCACTACAAACAATCCCAGAGTGATGGAGAGGGCCACGATTAACCTGTGGGAGAAGTAGAAACAAAGTTACTTAATGTGTTCTTGTGTCCTATTGATAGCCATTTCAAACCCAGAAGCAATATGACAAATGAGATGAGGGCTGGGGGAGGTGGAAGAGAGGGTGAACAAACTGTGGCAACTCATGAACTCATCAACAGGTAAAGGAACATGCAGATCAAGACAGAAGTCATGATCACAGAGATTCCCTTACTGCAGAGTCAGCAATGGGGCTACAAATAACTTACAGAAATTACACATGTATGGAAGCGTACAGTATTTCATTACTGAAACAAATAGGAACATGCATTGACAAAGCCAATAATGTTTGCTCCAGATGGGGGTTTAAAGTGTGTTTGGAGTGGCAGGTGGACACAGTAAAATTGGGGTAGTTCAGTTGCTTGGGGAAGGGGCCACAGTCCGTTAGATGGGGACACCTGTAGCACACTGGGCCCCCTGCACAGGGTCACAAAGATCTTTGTATTTTGTTGGGGGGGGGCATAGTTGGGTCTACATAGACAAGGGGCACCAGGAAACAATGGTTCTGTATGAGGGTCAGGAACAATCAGTAGCACCAAGAGGAAATGGATGGAGCGAAGGAGGCAGATTTAATTAACAGCTGCTGCTGCATTGGCCTTTTCTGTTTGAGAGCCACGTCTCGTCCCAAGGACTGCAGGTGAGTGGGGAAGCAGGAACATGCACCAAACATGCAGCCCCAAGAAACAAATGGACGGGTCGGTAACAAGAATAACACCAGCATGTGTGTAGAGGTACATGCCTGTCTTACCTCTTATTCCACAATTATTGTTAGAGAATCCTTCTGTATTGTAAGGTACGGTCTTGCCGCTGTGCTCCTTATCTTTTTTTTCTTGAATTATATATTAACGTTGGCTCACAATTTCTTTTCCTTTAAAGCACTAGGTTATTACCTAGACTGTGGCACGTAACCGGGCACCACTTACCTACATTCACGCTACTTGTAGCGAGTATATTTTAGCATTTTAATGTTATTTTAATTTGCTCTGTATTTTAAATGTATTTTTCCTTGTATGCCAGTAACTGGCAGAGGATGCCAGGCCTCAATTGTGCACCGAAGTTCGCTCAGTTGTTCAAGTCTTTCCTTACTTTCTAATTGCACACAGACACTAGGGGCAGTCTGGGCTCACTACTTACTACAAGTGGGACGGATTGGCTCTGGTAATACACCATCTGCATATATGTGTGGACCTGACAGACAGCGCAGTAGTCGTGCACAGTAGGAACAGGCCCATCGTGTCGAAGTTGTGCCAAAGTTTAGCCCTTCTAGGCCCGTCCGGGTTAAGGACGGACATGTACATTCGAGGAAAGCACTGCTTGATCACTTCTTCCAGGTACAGTACTGCCCAATCACTTAGTATTATGGGATCGGTTATTGATGCTAATTTAAATGTTGAGCATAGCCTACTAACTGCTTTTGTAATCAACTCACGATCATTGGTTGCCCATGCATTATTTTTGCATGAGCTCCTGGCTCAAGTTTTGCCGGATGTAGATTTTATGAAGGTGACGTCGAATCTCTCTCTCTCATGCTCTTCCGGATGGCTATATTATTATCCAACTTGACCGGGTCTCCCCTCATCCAACTGGGGGGTGTTGCGGTCATTTTTAGAACAGCTCTTCAATTCTCCTTGATTCCTTGGACCACAAGTTCACAGAATCACTATTAGTCCACTTTACAGTATTGGCATCAGTTGCTTGGCATTTTCTGGTCGTTTACTTAGAAAGGTTTCTAAATCCTTTCTTGGATTTCGTAGCGGCACTCAGGTGAAATGTGTGAACCTGAGGGTGTTAGGATATTTTAACATGAGGTTTAATATACCTTTAGTACCAGCACTACCCCAATTCTGTGAGACTATGCTGGACTTGGGATTAACCAATTTATACATGAGCACACCCATGTTCAAGGTGGTAAACGTGACCTGATTTTTTCAGCCGCGGCCAGCATTACTGTTGCTTCAGAAAAACAGGTTATTTGGCCCGACCACAACCGTATGCCATTTAGGATATTGGGGCCAGCAGTACCTTTTAAATCTGCCCCTGTAACTTCTCGGAAACGTAATTGGCATACTGTGGATCATCAGCTGCTGCTGTCTACAATACTGGACAGATGTAGGGATTCTGCAATAACCAATGGGTCTTCTTTGTCACATATTTTTAGTGAGGCGGCTGATCAGGTAGCGCCCCTCAATCTCAAACAGGGTCAGAGGCATCCCACAGTGCAGAGCGCAAATGGCGCTGTTCCTATAGTCCTACATAGAAAGTCATATTTCGACAGCCCACTAAAAGATATCACCAAGATATTCCATCTGCCAAACAAACTTGTGCAGGCTCTCTATCAGTCAAAAGAACCATTTTCTGTTGTGAAATCCTTTTCAACCACTACTCGTTTCTCCCCAGGGGTCCTGCCTACTCAAGCACTATGTGACTCTAGGATTTCTTTATTGTAAGGTGGCAGATATCAGGAAAGTGATCTCTGCTGGGAATCCATGTGGAGATTTTTTTTCTCCTTGCCCGGTAGCTGTAGATACTACTATAAGTGTGTGGGCTAAGTTCCCTGAATTGTCCTTGGATGAGGTCTCACAGGAAGTCCTTCGAATTAAGTCAGCTGCCCCTCTAATCCGATTCGTTGCCCACTCTTAAAGTATGTATGCCAGGCACGATCCCTTGGATCACGGAAGCTGTGAATCTCGCGTGTCAAACAGGTTGTATTCCAAATGAGCTGAAACAGGCGACTGGTATCCCTCTCCTGAAAAAACCATCACTGGAAGCATCAGTGTTGGCTAACTTTTCGCTCCATTTCACTTTTTTTCAAGAAATTGCTCGAGTCCCTAGCGTCTCCCTTTCTGTCTTCCTTTCTGGAAACGTCTCTATTCTTCGATTCCTTTCAGTCTGGGTTTCGCTTCGGGTGAGGCACGGAGACTGGTGTCTGTGATGATCTGACCTTACTGGTTGACCAGGGTGGAGTAGGGGCCCTGATTTTATTAGATCTGTCTGCAGCCCACAACACTATCGACCACTCCATACTGTTGTACCGGCTAGCTATGGCAGGCCTCTCTGGGCACATCCTGGACTGGTTCACCTCAATCCTAACTGACCAGTTGCTGTCACGATCCCACTTTCATTCATCTCCATGTGCAAAAACTTGTGGTGTTCCTCAGGGCTCTGTCTTGTCACCCATGCTTTTTGATATCTATGTTCACCCGCTGGTTCACCTCATCCGCTCCCATGGTTTCCGATGCTACTCTTACACCGACGATAACCAGATTCTGGTCCAATTAGATCTGGGCTGGGCTGAGGTGTCGTGTGGGTTTTGCGAGTGTCTGTCGGTGGTAGGGTGGTAGAGGAGTGCGAACTGGCTTAAGATGAACGGAGACGAGACGGAAGTCCAGGTGGTGGGTCCTCCTCTGGTTCCGCTATGTGGACATCCTCATTCTGGCCTTCCACGCTTGGGGACCTTCCCACTCTGACAGTTGTCAGGAATTTGGGGGTTCTTCTGTCATCTTCCCTTTCAATGACCCCGCAAGTGAGTGCAGTGTGCTAAATGGTGGCAATCTCTAAAATGTGGCTGGAAAGCTTTGGAATGGTCTACCTCCTGACCTTAGAGCGACTGAGAATCACCTTTAATTCAGGTGGGTCCTGAAAACCCTCCTTTTTTAGCTTATTCGTGGAGGGGCTACCACTTTGGAAACTTCGCCCCAAGATGCCCTCAGGTGAATGTGCGCATTATAAATGGAAATAACATAACATCCTGTTCTGCTATCAGTTATGGAACGAAGGAACGTCTTCAAGCCTTTAATGTTTTGCAGGTGAAAGAAGACAAGGAAAGTAAAGAAAACTGAAGAGTTCTTCATTTTTTAGAACACACGCCAAGGATGCAATATTCTCATGGCATTAGTTTGCCATCTAACTGCATCAGAGACTCAAGTTAAACTAAAACTGTGCAGCAGATCATTTAACTAGATTCTAGCAAGCTCTTTAACAAGCAAGCCAAATGAACATTCAGCCATGGGGATATTTCGTCTGCATTACGACAGAGAATACACTCTCCTTATGAAACTTCCAGAAGGTTGTCATAGAAATGTGACGATAGCACCAACATAACAAAAACTGGGCTTTGAGCTATCCAGCAGGGCAGTACCCTTTAGCATTTTATTTATAATGGCTATACGAGTGGGGTTAATGTTGTAATTTCTTAAACCTGCACTCCATTTCCTAATCTTTTTAAAGATGATTTAAATAAATTCTGTGCATTCATCATTGTTCTTAAAGGTCATCTGTCAATGGGCTTGAAAAAGCATTGCATATTTTTCAATAATCAGAAAAATATCCACAAGCTCTCACCAGACCAAATGCAACTCAACCTGCCCTGCCTACAGCTGGCATGTCTTTGTAGATTTCAAGTTGTATAGAAAGTGGAACTCTTATAAAAAAAAAAAAATAAGAAAGGCATCCTCTTGCCTCCTACCCCATCCACTCCACTTGACATCCTGGGCAGGGCACGGGAAGGAATTGGGAGTTACCTCTCGGAAACATGTGCTCTCACAGTTATGGGACACATTGAGTTATAAAGTATAAACCTACTCTGTGTCTTTGCTGGTGAATTGCTCCGGGGTATAGGTGACAGGTAGACAGGCCAGGACATTGTTCTCCTGGAAGACAAAAACGAGAGCACTGAATGAATTGCACAGGCGAATAAAGCAGAAAACAAACTGGCAGGAGCAAGCACAGGGAGGTCTTCTGGGGGCACAGATCAGACCTGCAGGAAAGATGCAATTCAAAACTTATTTTAGACTTAGCCCAAACGAGAGTTGTACATGGACCCCTTGTTGCACGTCCTGCTAAGGGGACCACGTTGGTACTCTGGATTGGCCTCATTCTGGCACCAATTTATCAGGAACTCCAGTATTTCACGTTAAGTAGGTCATTACTCCACACAGGATGACAGAACGTAACTGCTCATCGGCTCCCCTTCTGTCCCTCCCTCACTTTCTGTACTTCCGATCTACCATTCATTTGTTTTTTTCTTTCTGTGCACCCTGTAACTTCTTGCTTTCTGGCCTTTCTATCTCGCCATCTTCTCCCCCCGTAGCTCATGGCCTCCCCATCACATCTTCTTCCTTTGGCCATGTGCACAGCCTTCTATGCGTTCAGTGGCCTCCTTTTCCCACATTCCCGTCCACCTTGAATAATTCCTCTCATATCGTTTCAGCACCCTATTTTCCTGCACTCAACTTCTCCCCACTTCTCGATCGGTAGGTGGGCAAGTGCACTCCATTTGTGCAGCCTTGTCTGACGCCCTCACCCCAGCATCAGGCACTGCACCCACACCTGCCACCGGTCGATCGAATGTTCTTGTGCAGTGCCACGTCCTGAATCCAATGTAGATCACAAGAAGCACTCATTTCTAAGCCATCTGTGGAGGGAAACCACCTGTAGTTTTTGGCTTCCATTCCCTTTCGAATTTAGACACATTTGACAATGACCAACAGCTGCCACTGACCTAGGAAGTCCCACATTTGCTCAGTCTTCTTGTACTGTTCCCATGCTCGTTCACTGTGTGAGAATCACTGCAAGATCCTTTCGAAGCGCCCAATCTGGCCCCTTCTCTTAACATACCTATTTGCTATCAACTACCATCATCTTAAAACGAGGTCTATGAAACATACAAAGCTAATCCCTGCGGACATAACAGAACATGTTGTTAGTCCAATAAAAAGATACCAAAGATTGTGTGATTTTACAAATTAAAGAACACAAGATAAAATCTTTCTTTGCAAGTCCTACTTGGCCCCATCGTTTCTTTGCGGTTTTATGAAACCATTTGCAGCCTCGCTGTAATCAATAGTCCGTTAAGATTCCATTCTGAACTCCCTTTTGAGAGGACATGCATTGTGTTGCCTCATTATACTCTCCATGCAAGCCCGGCATGTTCAGAGCTTTGATAACTGCCTGTACCCCATTTCTTTCATCAGTCCCCTTAGCCAGGAAACTGCCACTCTTACCCTCTTCTGCAGTGTATTTTTGGACATAAATCCTCTAGCTGTTTTAAAACGTATGGCTTTCTAACGGGCATTGGAGTCACTTTCTTCTTCTCTATCGGAGAGAAAAACATTAAACATCAACCCCACGAGTTGCACCCTCGGTGAGTCCAAACGGCCAGGAACAGAATGATTCCAAATGGAAAATCACGGATTATATCAAGTTTACAGACAAAGGAAAACAACATTTTACGCACACACATGTTGAAGAGTAAGAAGAGTAAATCGATGTATACATTTATATGTTTGAGTCATTAGTCTATTGGAAATATATCTACTTGTGTGTACACACACACACACACACACACACACACACACACACCCCCACCCAAACATTACCTACAAGCCACGGAAAATCAGTATATGCTCAGAATCATACGCTTGCATAGGCCACCATCTAGCGGTTGCCTTGGTGTATTACACCTTATTTTTCGATATCGAAAATAGGATTTGACAAGGGTGCTTGTTGTAATATGCACGGGCTCGTGCATAGGCACACTGGTGGAATGTTGATGGTGTTCGGCAATCAACATTCCACAGTGGCCATTGAGCTGAGGGAGCCGTGGCAGCAGGCTGCGGGGTCTCGCAATAAAGACACTTTGTTCCACTTACCAGAGTGTGTGTAGGAGTTTATGACATTGGCGACGAGGATTTCGGCGAGACCCCGTCCCACGTGTGCGCAGAACAGCTGTTCGGGCTCCGTGCTCATCTCCGGTGTTGTCGGCGAGGAGGAACCGCTGGAGCTGTTTGCCATATGCCCTGTCCGCCATTGAGGACAGCGCGGGCCACAGTAGGGCCCTCTTGACGGGTGTGCGGTTGTCCTGTGAAGAGGGGAAGGAGAGGAGCTGTCCGGGTGCCCAGTCAGGGTACCGCGGCGGGCCAGTTCGTTGCCGGCTCGCCGTGAGCAGCTGGAAGCTCCAGGGAGTTCGCGGGTCGGCTGCTTTGCTTCCGTGTTTCCACCGGAGGCAGCGACAGGGGCAGGAGGGCTCCATTCTGGGAAGGAGTCTTTGGCTGCTCGGGTCCAGTCGGGGCCAGGAGGAAGAGCAGCCGTTGGGCTTCACGGAGGCCTGCACACGACAGCATCTGCGTAACTAGCAGAGTGCCGGCCGCTGGCCCCGCCCCCGGCAGTGTCTCTATCCAACGCTGTTCTCTGCGGACTGCGGTCTCCTCTGGGAAGGAGGAGGGGCTGCGGTGGCGCAGCGCGGCGTGCTCAGCAATCAGCTGACTGCTGCCAAATTTGCGAGAAGGCAGGAGCATAATACGACCCAGCGACACATGCAAGTTGAGGGGCCACAGGTTAATCCAAAAGGCCGTTGGTGGTAAGGTTGGGGGCACACAAACCTTGTGGAGTCCTGACAACTGGAGGTTGGCAGATTTGCTTGGGCTGGGTTGGCTGCAAGTGAGTTTTTGCATCAGTAGTTGAGACTCACCCAGTGCCAGAACCTGGCTGTACTGCATTTACGTGTGGGTGCACGTGCTCAAGGCAACAGTGGGAGACATCGGTCTGCTTTTACATTGGTTGGCGTGTTGTGACTCACCCAGTGCCAAATTCTTTGGGGTACTGCATATATTTGTGGGTGCATGTGCACAAGGGGACAGTGAGGTAATCCTCTGCCGCAAGGGAACAAAGAGCATTGAGGATTGCACAGAGGCGGGCAAGTTATTCTTGGGGGCATAAGGAACAAGCGAGTACATTCAGCCATGTTGCATACAGCTGCTAGGCCTCCACCTTCTTTTCTGCCTAATCCTGGAGAGCCTGTTGCTCCTTGGGAGCAGTGGGTAGATGCCTTTAAAGTATATTTGAGGGCTGCAGGTGGGGCAAAGTTCACCGATGATGAAAAGGAGGCTGCATTACTGAATTGTATTGGTACTGAGGGGTTGAGGGTTTTTCGTCATCTGCCTGGAGAGAATGTAATGGTTCAAGGGGGAGGTGAAGGGGAAATGGTTGTAAGTGCCTACGAGACTGCTTTGAAGAAATTGCAAATACGTTTTGGTAAAAGAGTTAATGTGGTTTTAGAGCGATATAAGTTTTTCTCTAGGGCACAAGGTTCCACGGAAAGCATAGATTCATATGCTACAGCCCTACGTGCACTCATGGCTACGTGTGGGTTCCCGGGGAATGGAGAGGAACATAAGGGATCAGATTATGATGAAGACGTCTAATCAAAAAATTAGAGAGAGATTGTGGATTGAGAGCAATCCTTCTCTTGATAAGGTTTTGGAGATTGCCAGAGCAATTGAAGCCTCAAAGGCGAGCGTACAAGTGGTTACTGAAAGGGATGGGAATAGGGAGATGGTGCATGCTTTGGTGCCAAGGAGCAAGAAAGGTTTGAATAAAGTTGTGGTACAAGGCAATAGAGCATCTAAGGGTAAGGAGGGGTGCAAAAATTGTGGCTGGTCGAGTCACACTGCTGATTCGAAATCCTGTCCTGCTAACAATGTTGAATGCAGGAAATGTAAACGTTTGGGCCATTTTGCATGCATGTGTAAGGGGCAGGTGATCGCTAGTGTAGCTACAGAGGACTCTACCATGGGGCTAGAAGGGGCATCAGGAGGTGGCTCTAATCAGAGTGTCATATTACATGTTGAGGGATGTGGGCGGAAGGGTCCCTGGGTGTCGGTATTGGTGGACCAGCATCCTGTGGATATGCTGGTGGATTCGGGTTCACCTTATACACTGGTGTCTCTGGAAGTCTATCAAGAGGTTTTGGGTAAAGAGATTTCTACTTTGTTGACTCCGGACATCAGACCATATGCTTATGGGCAGAATTCCATCGACCTGCTTGGTTATAATTGGTCGAATTTCTCTTTCAAAGGGAGGCAAACTTCGGGTAAATTGTATGTGGTTTCAAAGGGCACAAGTGTGTTGGGTTGGGATGAGCAGGCTGCACTAAAAATACAAATTCATCCAGGTGAAAAGGAACCGGTTCTAAGTGTCATGGAGGGAGCGGGAGAGAATGACATAATGGTTACTCCCACAGTGCTCATGAGTGAGTTTCCTGAAGTATTTTCAGACACTCTTGGTAAGCTTAGGGGTTTTACACATCGCATTGTGTTGAAGCAGGGTGCAATTCCGAGAGTTCATAAAGTGAGGGGAGTGCCAGTTGCAGCGAGGGAGGCATTTAAAGCGGAATTGGCCAAGTTGCAGTCAGCAGGAATAATTGAGCCTATTGAGTCCTCAGAGTGGTTGTTTCCCGTGGTTTTAGTTAAGAAGAGTGATGGCAGCATCAGACTGTGTGTAGACCTCCAGGAACTAAATTCCAGCATATGGGTGGATCGGCATCCTTTGCCAAATATTAATGAGTTGTTGTTGACGTTGGGAGAAGCTAAATACTTTTCAACTTTTGATCTGTCAACGGCGTATCATCAAATTGACATGCATGTTGAATCTAGACCCCAAACTTAATTTGTGACTCCGTTTGGGGCATTCAGATTTTGTCGCATGCCTTTTGGCCTGGCTTCGGCTTCGGCTGTGTTTCAGAGGCTGATGCAGCAGTTGTTTGGTGGTGTGATGGGTGTCAGCTACTTTCAAGATGACATTTTGGTTTGGGGCAGCAGCAAGGAGCAACATGATGTCAGGGTAAGGAAGGTCATGCAGATTCTTAAAGAGAGAGGATTGACGGTAAAATTGACCAAGTGTCAGGTGGGTGTGGAGGAGGTCACATATTTGGGACACACATGGAGTTCACGAGGTGTGAGCCCAAAAAAGGAGTTAGTACAAGTGTTGAGGGATACGCCAGCTCCGGTCAATAAGGATCAGCTAAGGGCTTTTCTGGGTCTTGCGGAGCACTATGTTAGATTTGTTTCAAATTATGCTGAAAAAACGGTGGCCATGAGAGCTCTCATGAGGAAATGCGTAAGGTTTGCATGGTCTGCGGAGTGTGCGGCAGAATTTGAGTTGGTCAAGAAGGAAGTGGAGAATGCTCCATCATTAAAGTCATTTGACCTGAAAAATAAAACTGCTTTGACTGTGGATGCAAGTGAGGTGGGTCTGGGGGCAGTGCTAGAGCAATGTATAAATGGTGAATGGGTCCCAGTGGCTTTTGCTTCGAGGACCTTGAGAGATGTGGAAACCAGGTACTCTGTAATTGAGAGAGAGACTTTGGCAGTCTTATGGGCTTCAAAACACTTCAGGACATTTTTGTGGGGCATACCCTATATTGTCAGAACGGACCATAAACCGTTGGTGCAGGTATTTTCTACCAAGGGAGTCATGGCAGTATCCCCGAGGATTGCAAGGTGGTCAGTACAGTTACAGGATTACAATTTTTCCTTGCAGTATTTTCCGGGAAAGTTTAATGTTGTTGCGGACTGTTTGTCCCGCTTGCCAGTGGTACAGGCTGACAGTGAGGCAGGAATAGTAAAAGAGGATGATTTGCAGGAGTGTCAGGTTGCTTTGGTGATTTCAGCTGTGGAGAAGTCGTTGTGGGATCGGGAGTCTGAGGCTGATCTCGAGTTAAAGTGGATTAGGGAAGGTCTGGTTAAGGGGGGGCACATTGTTAAGGACAGGCCGGAAGGGAAAGCTTATATTCAGGTTCTTTATGAATTAGCCGAGGGTCCCTGGGGTGTGTCTAGGGGTAGTAGGTTGATACCTCCTGTAAGTCTGAGGGGAAGAATGGTGGAATTGGCACATGTTGGTAATTCGGGCCAATCTTTGACCAAAAGGAGACTGAAAGAGGAGTACTGGTGGCCGTCAATGGACAAGGACTTTGAGCAAGTGCATGTTCCGTCAGCGATAAGAGCAAGGTACTGCGTCCACAACCTATGCATCCTGTAGAGGTTCCAGAGCAGGTATGGTCGAAATTGACTTTGGACATCATGGGTCCGTTTGACTGTTTAGAGCCTGAGTCCAGATATATGTTGGTATTGGTGGACTATACGTCCAGGTGGATTGAGGTGGCGGCGTGTTCTTGTGTTACAACCAATTCCGTTATTGATTTTTTGAGGAAAGTATTTGATTGTGAGGGATTACCTGCAACTTTAGTTACTGATAATGGGGTGCAGTTCACCTCTAGAGCAATGAGAGAATTTTTGGAGCAGCATGCCATTTCTTTTTTTTTTTTTTTTTTTTTTTTTTTTTAATTCAAATTTTTATTTTCACATTAAGCAAACATAAATAAATGAACAGCAGTCCATGAGATACACACATATCAACCAAGTGAAAGCAAAGTAATCAATTCGCCATAAACAATCCAAACATATAACCATCAAAAATAGAACAAGAAGGAAGAAAGGAAAAGAAGAAAAAGAAAAGGAAGAAAGAGAATAAGAGCGTAGGAGTAGAAGACATAAACCAAAAATATCAATGCAAAATACTATACCTCAGACAAAAGGGCATTACAAAAACCATCACACAAACTATAGATATTATACAGATCATGAGTGTTCAAGGGTAAGTACATAATACCCCAGGTCAAAGATCAGGTTTATCCATATGCATCAAGAAAGCAGCTCCAAATGTCCCAAAATTTTTCAATGTCACCAGTGAGTTTGTAAATGGCTTTTTCATATGTTGAAACAGTAAGTAGCTCCTCCACCCAGTCATCAATGTTAAATGAAGTACTTGATTTCCATGACCTCAATATGAATTTTTTAGCAACCATGCATGCACGAAGCAACCAAACTCTCTTACCAAAGTCAATTTCCTCCAGAGAAGAGTCATCACCCAAAACCAGTAATGAAGCATTCATGGGGATTGTGACATCTAAGACCAGACTCAACCTCTCCCGAACCATATCCCAGAATTGCATCGTCTTGGGACAGGACCAAATTAAATGACTCAGAGATCCTCTCGAACATTTACACTTCCAGCAAAGATTGTTGTCTAAAAGTCGTCTCCTGAATAGTTTCTCCGGCGTCCAATAGGCCCTGAACAACAACTTAGTTTGGGAAGCTCTGAGGGACCAATCCAAACTTACCAAACGAGTGTTTTCACAGCACCTCCGCCAACATCTGAAGTTAACATCTTCCCCCAATTCCTCCGCCCAAATTGCAGGCAATCTCGGATCACCCTTTTATAATTCCATACATGGTAGAAGCAGGGTGTGAGGCACTCAAGCATACAGATAGAGCTGTCCAAGCAGGACTCTGACCAGTCAATTGTGGCATCTCAACACAAGCTGAAATAATAATCTTCAGTTTCCTATATTCAGCAAACGAGCATTCTGACATGTCATACATCTGGCCAAGCTGAGCGTACGTCAACCAGTTATCCCCCTCAAACAAATCTCCAATATATTTGATGCCAGCCACAAACCACTCAACCCAAAACAGAGGTTTACCCTGATATTTCAAGGCTGGATTATTCCATATGGAGGCATCTGGGTGTAAATATGGGTCATTTCTCATTGTAGGACAGCTCTATATAATCCTTCTGCGAATGGATTAGTTGAGAGGGCAAATGGTACGATTAAGTCAGCCATACAATTGGCTTTGGCCAATGGTTTGGATTGGCAGGAAGTGCTGACACAATATCTGGCTGCATATCGGAGAACCCCTGCCATGCTTACGGGAAGATCTCCATTTGAACTAATGAGGGGCAGGAAGGCAGGTACAACGTTGAGAACTTTGGCTATGGGGGGTGGTGGGCCATGTAATATGTATTTGCGAGCTATTTATCGCAGTATTTTGGAGCACCAGCAGAGCACAGTGTCTTCACAAAAGTCTAGGAAGGAGTTGAATGTTAAGCCTGGGGATGAAGTGTACATAAAGAATCCTAGGATGGTTCACAAAGGTTACAGCTCTTTTATGCCCTCAAGGAGAGTTGTTAAGGTCGGAAAAGGGCATGTGCACTTGGAGGATGGCTCTGTCTGGAGTAAGAGACGGGTGGTGGTGAATGGCCGCAAAAGTGTGGACAGGGCAGGTGTGGAATCTGATTTGGAATCGCAGGAAACTGTACTGGATTATGATCCTGTGGGTTCACAAGCAATCGGGCTTGAACAGGAAGAGATTGTCCCAATTCCAGGTCCTGTTGGTCCAGAGGTCAATGTGGAATGTCAAAATGCTATTGATCAGCAACCTGATGTAGGACAACAAAGGGGTCGTGTGGGTAGGAGCTGTGGTCCTCCCATAAAATTTAGAGATTACATTTGTTAAAAGTGAAAGTACATTTAATCGCACCCATGTTATTTTGTCTTTATCTAGGTGGAAGTTGTATTTATGACAAGTCATGTAATATTTTGTTCATTTTTTCCATTTGTTCAAATTGGTGTTAACATTTTTATCCAAGGGAAGAGGATATGT
This sequence comes from Ambystoma mexicanum, assembly GCF_040938575.1. NCBI lineage: Eukaryota > Metazoa > Chordata > Amphibia > Caudata > Ambystomatidae > Ambystoma > Ambystoma mexicanum. Next base: position 248,831,685 of record NC_090921.1, on the reverse strand, counting down.
TGTAATATGCACGGGCTCGTGCATAGGCACACTGGTGGAATGTTGATGCGTGTTCGACAATCAACATTCCACAGTGGCCGTTGAGCTGAGGGAGCCGTGGCAGCAGGCTGCGGGGTCTCGCAATAAAGACACTTTGTTCCACTTACCAGAGTGTGTGTAGGAGTTTATGACAGTGCTCCCGTCACTTTATTCATATCTTATGTATGCATGGATCCATTTTCTTTTCCTGACATGACATGTATTTCCCGAGAGAGTGCTGCTGTATTTTGTAATGCTGCATTGCATATGACACACAGAAAGACAATTACTGTATCCAAGTAGAGTTTGTTTTTTGAGGTTTGGGCATAGCTTTGCCGAGGGTACCAACGTGTTTCGAGCCAGACTAGGCCCAACCGGGAATCAACTCTTCTTGCGTATCCACACATTCACACAAAGCTGCTGCTTTACAATTGCCTTTTAATGGTGCATTTACGAACAACGCTAGCATTTACTTATTTATATAGCGCTTATACACGTGAAGTGCTTCAGCTGGAAGGGAACAAGGGCATACAGTAATCATTCTTATGCTTGAAGATTCCGAAAGATCTAAACAGAAAAACTAGCATACAAGGCCTGACATTTCACCTAGTGCAAGTGCATGAAGTGGTACAGTTGAGAGCAAATCGAGATGGGGGCGGGGACAGAAAACATTGGGGCGGGGGAGAACAGACGAACTAACTGGTCCTAGTATATTTAGGTCATGCATGTGTAGAGAGGGGGAGCGGGGTACAAAGAGTTTGGTTCCAGCAGGGCCCTGGGTTAAGTGCAGAGTGGATTGCCCCACTCAAGGAGCATAAACTCAAAGTGCAGAAATGTTTAACAAAGTGCAGTGGCCCGAAGTGTGAAAGACTGGCGGGGGAGCCAGGGACCTGTAGGCTCTGGAGGGGAACCAGGCAACCAGTCAGCAGAAACTGAACAGAGTTAGGGAGGAGGAGGAAGAAGTACCTGTGTACCTGTGCTGTAAGTGAGCAAGCCATCAAGGTGAATGCCAGCAACCTCTGAGCCATACTGTAACAGAGCTGTATACACCTCACAATGATTGCCAAAGCCACCGGGTGTCCCGCTCTACTGTTGAGGAGATACATAATTATTTTACGATCTTCACTCTCTACATGTAGCCGCTGGGAGCCCTCCTAGCCACACACAACCTCCACCAATACACCAACGACACACAGCTATACCTCAAGATCGACTTCATCAAGGACATCTATAGGCTCAAAATCTGCCGCTCACAGATCCAGGCTTGGATGTCCAATGCATACTTACAGCTCAAACTCTACAAGACCAAATTCCTACTCCTCACCAACAACACCGACCACCTAGACATACAGACCTGGCTATCACCCATGAACTCTGAGGGCTTCACAACTGAGCACACCTTCTGCAGCAAGTCCCTCAGGTTCCACATCGACAAACACCTCGCCTTCAAGACAAACATAGCTAAGAAAACTCAAGACAGCTTGGCATCAACTCTCCCTCCTGCGGAAAGTGAAGCCCTTCCTCCCTCTTGACAGCTTTAGATCCACTGTTCAAGCACTGGTCCTATCCCACCTGGATGGGCGCAATGCACTCCTCGAAGGCCTGCCATCATCCTCCCTTTTGCCCCTGAGAAGTGACCAACACGTGGCCTCACGCCTCATCAATGGTCTACACAGATAAGACCACATCACCCCGACCCTCATCGACCTTCACTGGTTCCCACTGCATGCACAAATCCCCTCCAAGTCTAGTGGCATCATCTAGAAGACAGTCACCCAGCTACCTCGCTGAGAAACTCAGCATCTCCAGCGGACAGCGCACCACCAGAAGCCAGGACACGTGCAGACTTGAAATCCGCCGCACAAAAAAGGAAAGGACTAGAAAATAAGCCTTCGCTGCCAACGCCACAAGACTATGGAACATCCTCCCCATCAGCATCAGCATCAAACTTGCACGCACACTCATACAATTCAGGAAATAACTCAGGACCCACCTCTTCAAGGAGTCTCTCCTCCTCAAGACTTGGGCCATCACGTTGCCACTTGCGCCACCCTACTTGCTAAACACTGCCCGCCCTTCTCATCCCACCACCCTGTACAGCTGTATCCCTCCTCTGTGCCCTTCTGTATCCAACCCCCTGCTGTCTATCTGTTCTGTTGCTGTACTGTTGTATACCGCCGTAAAGCGATATATTGCTTCCCGAAGTTAGGTCAGCACTAAACAAATACCATAATAATAAAACAAATATCTTTGGTCCTGACAAAGTAGAACATTACAGCTATTTGGACATTTAAAGTATTGTACCTTTTCTGCTTTCGTTTCTGATAATGGGTGTCAGGCAGAATCCTGTGCAGTGCCCTTAGGGACCACTACACACAATTAAGACTACAGGTGGCAATACAGGTTTTACCTTTGGTACAAGACTGTACTACTATGCTAAAGTGGTAGCAATAGCAGAGCAGCCAGGCCTATCAAGAGTATATGAACAGTAGCAGAGATTACACAAAGGGACCACAATTACTGTGACTCAAGCAAACACTGACTCAAGGTCTCAGGTAAAAAATATAAGTACATTTATTTTTAAACCGTTTGTTATAAACACAACACTCCTATTACTTCAAAATCACACGTAAAATACACTACAACCAACCAATTCACTTTGGTACTCTAACTCAAGGTAAGTACCCTATGTTTTAACGGACCGGTGTTGTGAAACAAAAGACGTTACCGGGAATATGTATGCGCTCACTTTTTGACAGTAATGGCAGTTCGGTCTTACTAAAGAAACGCGTATCCGCGGCAAGAAATGTTACCGGTGCCAAAACACACTTAGCACCCGAGTTAACCAGAGAAAGTTGAGGGCAAAAATCATAGGCAATAATTCCTGTTGTCGAGGATCACACAGTCGGACAGTTCAAGATTCAACGTTGCCAGGAGTACTTAGATATTGTCAACAGAGGAAGCAAAAGTTATAAGAAGGAGGGAAGACAAGGGCAAGCTTTGGAGGCGAAGAAAAGGGATTCGCCCTAATTCCTCAAGCAGAACACAGTACCTTATTCAATAAAGAAGCTGGTGCCACGGCAGTTGTTCCTGGTAGTTTCCTGCAGACCCACGGTTCCTGGAGCTTCGGTACGAAGGAGGACGTCTGGAGGGGTCTGCACCACACAGGGATGAGGCCGGCAGCAGCGATGGTGAATAAAAGGTACGCTCCTTAAAAACAGGAGAGGCTCTTCAGGTGGCTATCCAGACCACTACAGCCGTGTGCAGCGATTTCGACCAAGAAGAGGATCCTGTGGCTGTGGAAGATGAGCTGGTTATCCCCACCAGGCTCAATGGAGGAAGACTCCGGACTGGATCTTCTCTGGTCGTCGAAGGGTAGATAGCTCAGGACTGCAGCAGAGCTTCACCGGGACGGGGTAGTTGCAGCAGCCATCTTCTTCTGTGCTTCTCTTTGGTTCCTTGCAGTTCCAGTGGCGACTCCGATTTCTAGCCCAAGAGACCTGCCTTTTATGCGAAAATCCCCCATTCACACAGCCTGGCTGTCAATCACGCAGCAGAGGGATTGTCCAGCCCGGACAACCACCTCAGCCAATCATGGCAAAGAGTGACTTGGGTTTCCTAGGATACCCTGTGCAGGGGGTGACTACACCCCTCCCTCACATTCAGTCCACCTACACAACCAGGCGCCTGGAGGAGGGCTTCTTGGCAGAAGCCCGCCAAAAGACAGTGAACAAAGAAGGCAAACCTGGTTTGCTGTGCAAAGTAAATCACAAGAAGGATTTTAACAAAAAGAAATGGCGAATAAACCCGACCGGCGCCAAAAGAAAAAGTATTTGGTCAAGCGGGTTTAAGTTTGAGGCTAATATAATAGCCTAAAACAATACCACGTTTATATATTATAATCGCGGTAGAAAAGTTAGGGTAGATACCACTGCCACCAGCCAAGTCTAAATGTTAAAAGAGCGAAACAATGCTCTAGGAAGTACAGATAAAAAGGGCTAAGGATTAGCCCTTTCCAGTACTTCATGTAAAATGGGGGTGTACTGGATCTGTGGTTAAATGACTAAGTAAAGTTAATGGCAACTTTCCCCTTTTCTGGGGGACAGTAGTCAGCCTCAGAAATGGAGTCAGTGGGAAGTCTAAAAGACAACCCTGTGTCACTGCACTGAAGGTGCTGTGCAACACACAAAAAAAGGGGGCTACTGAAGTGGTGTACTCCAGAGTACACAATCACAAAAGCAGATGAAATACACATGGCAAAAACACAGGTAAGAGTGGGAAAAAGAGGCACACTCTTACCAAGTGAAAAATAATAACTCCAGAAATCCAGCAAAGCTGCTGGGGGACTCACTAGGTAAGGGAAAATTAGCCATAGGGTAGTATAGCTCAGTGGCAACGCGCTTGCCTTGGAAGCAAAACGATGCAGAGCAATACCGGTTTAAATCCCTGGTACGCGCTTAGAAACCTCTCGGTATTAAGCATGTTATAAAAAACCCATTTATAATAACATGTAAAGCACAACCGTTATTTGATGGACTCATAAATGTGAAATGTATTTTGAAAACTGTGAATGTGTTCTTAAAACCACTTTATATTTATGAATAATGACAAATGGTTCTGTGAAAAAGGGCTTACTGTTCGATTATTCTCCTGATGGACAGGACAACTAGTATGAATGCGACTTAGCGCTCACACAGCCCCTGGGTATCGAGGCGCTGTTACAGAAATTGTTTTTCTTGGTTGTGTAATTGTTTTATGTGTGTCTTAGTTGCGTATTTATAACGTGCTTAAACACCCACAGGTTTCTAAGGCGGACCTGGGGATCGAACCTGTGCTGTTCGTGTCGTCTTGCTTCCAAGGCGCACAGGTTGCCGCTGAGCTATTCTCGTGGGACTTTGTTGGTGAGCTCCATCAGAAGTGCATTATGCATTCCTTAGAAGCCTCCAAGTGGAGGCTGTGCGATTGGTGGGTATATGCGCGTGATACCATCCATAAAAGCTCTGGAAACAGGCACCTTCCACCAGGACACCCTATGTTGTGTAGCTTCTAGGTGAATCTTAAGGGAATTGTAAAGTCAAGGAATTAGATGAAGTATGCTACAAAATCTTCTTTAACACAGTCAATAGGATTCATATTTTAGTTTGAACACCAGATGACACACTGCTCCCACTTACTATAGTAGTGTTGGATTTAACTGCCTCTCACAAGATATACATGCATCTTGGTGGAAAATGCAAATGGCCAAACTATATGATACCAGGAGCCATGCTGCTATGTTCATTGTCTGCGGGCTTGAGTGCGTTACCTGAGCCTGTTGGGTCAGTAAGTTGTGAATTAGATTGAGCATTATTGGTGGTTGGAGTGCCATCCTCATGAGGTGGAAGCAACAGGTTTGCCTCACCTACACTGGTGCAGTGAGAATAAAAGTTAGATGAGTGTGTAGTATCTTGTGGAGTGAAGGTGTTGGGGGGTGGGGTGGGTTTTGAAAGGAGGGAGTAAAGCATAAGCAATATCAAAGGGCAAGTCATCCATAGTGTGTTCCCTAGTGATCCTTCCAATGGGTAACTGGATGCACAAGAATGGATATTTGGCGTTGTGGTCTGATGAGAACAGATCCAGTGAAGGCTGACCTTCCCACTGCAAAAATCTGTCAAGAGTATATTTGAGGTAATTTCCCTCTCCGATTCTTGTAGGAACACCCGACTTCGGGTGTCCGCTTGGAATTGTGATCTACGGGTACATGTTGTGCTTGAATGAAGATGTGTCGCCTGACACACTTGTGCCAAATATGTTGTCAGAGGAGAGACAGGGATTTGAATGCATGCTACCCCGTTTGTTTATGCAGAACATGGCGGTGGCATGGTCTGTGTTGATAAGCACACTTCTGCCTGGAAGTCATGCTTAGATTAAGTGTATGGCCTGTAAGGGTGCAGACGTACGAGTCTGACACAGTGTTGGTATAATTGTTGGCAAAGACTTATTTATATATAAAAGAAAAGAAAACCAATCTGGCCCTATTTTGTTTTTTTGAACCTTTATTTAAACTTGGCAGTCAGGGTATACAGTACATTGGAAATGAGCCTTACAGCAGTCCTGTTTACAACAGCATCCTATCAAGGTGCCCAAGAAAGGAAAAACAATCAAAGACATGACCTACATTACACGTTAGACACCTTATTTATTTATTTTAATTTATAAAGGGCACAAACAAACCATGAGGTATTGAGGCGCTGTTGCAGGTACAAGTCATTCTTATATAGCTTAATTCTCATTTGGATAGCTGGGCTTTCTCATCCCACCCAGCTGGGCGCTCAACACTCATGTCCTGGTCCTATTTTGGAGGTCGCTTAGTTAAGTATGTTCGGAATTCCACCCATTTGTCTCTGGGCCGAGGTGTACTCGGTAATGTCCAGATATAAAAGTTTCCTCACAGTTCTCAGCCCACGTCAAATCTGTCAACCACGCCTTGGTCTGTGGCAGGGATTTATCCTTCCACTTCCGCAGGATGCACTGTTTGGCTATCATGCACCTTATATTAATAAAAGCACTCAGACGCTTCGCTGGAATATAATAGGCCAAAAAGCATCCCCATAGGCGTACATGCAAAAGGTAGCCCCACAATTTCCGACTGCGTATCTCAATCACTGACTCTCAAAAAGCACTCGTACAATTACAACTCCAGAGCATATGGAGGTGGTCAGCACCGCCAAGGTGGCATCTCTGGCATGCACCACCTGCATATTGATTTTTGATAATCTTGCATTGTGTGAAGTATAGTATGTTAAGGATTACCTTAAGTATTAACGTAAGTCTAGCATTCAGTGCTACAGTCTTAGTATGTAAACGCATCAATTCCCACTGTTCATCTGATAGGCATATGCCCATGTCTGCTTACCATTTAAGCCTCACTCCTGAGTTCAGCATTTCTATCTTACCCATTATCATTTTGTAGCCACCTGCGTGTGCCCACTCCCCATGAATCGGCAATCTAAACAAGGTGGTCACTCGCGGGGTATGTCCTCTCCACCATGCTACGCCGATTGTACAGAGCCTATTGTATCAGCTCTAGGGCTGTGCCTCAGTGTTCTTGTTTCCAGGTTTGTGGCGTGATAAATGTCCCCTTTGGGAATAAGTCCATTAACGCCATGTAACCCATCCTCTCCCAGTACGACATTACCGATCTATCCTACGCTGTGGCAATGCCAGGGAACCCCCACAATGGGAGCCACTTACAGTATGGACATGTCACACCCAGTTTCGTATAAATGTCGTATAAAGGTCACCACACTGAGGATTGGGTCATATGGGCTGTCATCCTTATACGTTCTATCGAGCAACAGTGTCCTAATGTCTGACTCGCCTGCCGCTAGTCTCTCTAGTATAACATGCAGCAGACTTTGCCCATTCCCATTCCCATATGTAGCAAACTGTGCCTGGGCTGCCAGCCAATATATTTCAAAGTGCGGTGCTACGAAACCACTCCATCATATGGCAATGTCATCTCTGTCCAGTTGTTCCGAACGGCACCGGTATGCCAAAAAAACTGCACCAGGGACACATGAATCCTCACAAAAAAAGAAGGGCCAATCTCCCTGCTAATGAGATGGGTGCCTTAGCCCACCTTGCCGCTCTTTCCTCCACGCTTCGCTCCTGGTTGATATAATTATCACAGAGGAGCACATTTCTATCCCTCGACATGACAACCCCTAGAAATTTAATCCGATTGGGAACCCTTTGCAAAGGGAAATCTCCATGTGGTTCCCTTGTGGCGGCTGTAAGTGGGAAGATCACCAATTTAGTTAGTTCATTTCAAACCCAGAATACTCACCAACTTCTGTGATATCATACAAGGCTAGATTCACTTGTGAGTTCCCGACATAGAACAGAACGTCTTCTGTATATAAGGATATAATCGCAGAGATTCCCTTCAGTCAAATTCCTCTCTTCCCATGATGTTCCCTAACCAGGTCCGCAATCGGCTCAATGGCCAGGGAAAATAGCAACGGAGATAAAGGGCAACCCTGAAGTGTGCCTCTACCAAGGACAAACTGTTCAGAGACTTGTGCGTTCACCAACACTTTGCCGTTGGCAGAGTATATAAAAGTTTAATATATCGAGTCATGTTCGAGCCTAGCTCCATCTTTCCCAGCATGGCAAAGAGGTATTGCCATGAAACCACATTGAACGCTTTCTGTGCATCCAACGTTATTGCATCTGCTGAGGTGTCCGGGACCATTCTAGCCACGACATTGAACAGTCGACAGATGTTAAGGGTCGTTGAACTATCAGGAATGAAGCTGGCCTGGTCCTCATGGACCAGGTATGGCATGAGCGGGAGTAAGCGGTTGGCCAGCACCTTTGCATAAATCTTGGTATCTACGTTCATGATCAGTAGTGGCCTATAAGATCCAAAATCATTACTGGGTTTTTCAGGTTTAAGAAATACTGTTTTTGTGGCTTCACGCAGTGAATCCTGCAGGAGTGAATTCTTCAACGATTTTTTGGGAAGAAAGTGTCTTTCTGACCCCGCCTCAACACTCCCGCGTGAACTGGATCTCGTGTTCACCCAATGGTGGTAGACGTCCCCAAGTTTGTTCATCCGTTTATACTATTTGGACCGCATACAAACAAATAAAACGGTAAACAAAACCATTTGGTGTGACATACAGACTCCATTTTGTGCCACCCTGAATGCCATCTTTTGCTAGGCTGCACCATGATCTCTAAAAACAATCTCTCCCTTGTGTCAGTGCCATGCACAGCCAGCCCATCCTCCACCCCTCCGCCTCCTTTCAGCTCAGAGCCATTTCTCATGGAAGTCCAGCAGTGTATTGTTGCAAATATTCTGTATCTTTTCTCTGCCTAGGAGCTCACTGCCCTGTGTGTGACCGGAGCAACTCTTGCCCTGTGTGCCCATTCGTCTCCACAAACCCACCGGTGCCCCCTCAGTCCCCACCTTTAAAATCAGTTTACAGAGCCCCAGACCCTCTATCTCTTTGATGCAGATACACATCTAAACCTTTGTAATGACCACACAAAATGCCCACCATAGCTTTAATCCTCTCTCACCATAAATCCATATTAGAAACAACATATGTCAATCTATATAATGAGGCGTCAAGCAGATCAAAAAACCCAAAGCAGACACCTGGGTCAGGGCACCGTGCCTTAGACGCAAAAGGGTAATCTAACCATATACCCGTCAATGAACTTTACAGCACCCCCATGAAATGTTAGCCTTTTTATGTCTGTCATCTATCTCATGTCTTCAGATCCTATCATGCTAAGATAGAATAGTCAGAGATGTTGCATCTTGTGCGCCTGACCTTCACCCCGCGAAGACGAGCCCAGCTGACCCATGTGTTGCCTATCGAACCTCCAAGCTACCAGACAATCCTGTGGGGGCAGCCCCTATATCCATATAATGTATCCATGTATTCCTCAAATCCTGATGTAACATTGTGACCTATAGGGAACGTCAGTAGTGATGTTTCCACAATTTATAAGGCACTGTTAATGTAATGTTTTGCAGAGCGCCCTCAGGGCAGTAGAGTTCTCTGTATGCACAACTTTATATAAAACTTTGTTCAACTTGCAATCCATCTCCTGGTCTCATTCCCTAACAGGTTGTGGCCATTATTTGGCTTCTTTTGGTATCGTGTTGGGACCAGGTCGCTTTCAAGTGGTGACCAGTCCGACGTGATTGTTCCTTGAAGTCCCCGTACTGCAGCAAGATCCGGGGCTTCCACTGGAGGGCCATCGCCACCTATGGCTGACCAGACGGGTTCTGTGGGTCCCAGCTTTGCGAATACCCAACTGCTCGCCGGAGCCGGGCAGGGCCCACCGCGGGGAGGCCCCCCTTGTGGATAGACGGCGAACGGAGGCTCTCGGAATACCACGGACACGCAAGTATTGATTGCAAGAAGAATTAAAGAGGCAAGATTGGGAAGGGATGGAGCAGATATTTTAAGGGGGAAAAACGATTATGGGTTGGGGTGGATGTGAGTGAATAGAGTGAGTGTTGAAGACAAAGGGTTTGTTCTTTTTCTCCTTATGGCCATTAGGATCTTATGAATAAAGGTGATGAAATAAGAGGAGATACAGGAACCTAGCTCCGAAAAGGGGGTGGAAGGCAGCACCACATAGCGCTGTCCCGACCAGTGCAGGAATATAAGAGAGGATAAGGAAAAAAGTAGGAGACTCCTATATTAAGTAGGCTCAGGAAATAGTAGTAACTCTCTCTTTTAGTATCTATAATCCTTTGGAGGAAGGCCCAGGAGGGGCGGAGGTGATGTGACTGTTGAGTGTGAATGGGGGGAGACACGAGCTTTTGGCAGAAGCCTGGGATATAAGGAGCTATTTTGATGTTCTATGTTTTCTGTTTTAGGTGGTCTGTATATTTGTTGATCTGTCATGTTTAAACGTTAAATGGTTAACGTTTTTAATGTTTTATGTGCCCACTAATGCAATACATAGATAACTGGTTTAAAGTGTAAAATTAGAAACTGTGATTTAAATATCAAAGGTAAAGAGGTAACGGTGTGTCTTACACACACACATACGCACACGGATACGCCACTCACACATTTGTAAGCACCTCCCTCTCTACAGTGACAAAATAGAGAAGAACCATGGCCAATGGTTGACAGATATTAAGCGGGAGGGGCCACCACGAGTCTGGCCGGAAGAAGGGTCTTTCAACAAAGTAGTATTGGACCATGTAGACACACACTTAATGATAAAGTATAAAGAGAAGCAGCTCCAAAATAGAAGAGGAGTGTTTGATTTGTGGAGGATGTTCGATGAAACACCCCCTACAAATAAAGAGAAGGAATCAGAGGCCCCAGCAGTGTCAAATGGCGAGGCAGGAGAGAAGGACAAGGAAGGGGCAGAACCACCCCACCGCTTTCAAGACCCGCTGAGGGGTACTGCGATCCACTATATCTGCCGCAGCCAAGTGCACCAGCAACCCCCTTATGTCCCAGTAAATTCCAATGGTACCCCTGTGGGTTTATATACTCCTGTCCCCGCGGGACTTACAACCCAAGATCTAGAAATATTAATGACAAACATGCAAACAGGGCTATCCCGATTGCGGGCAGTGTGCTAAACAACATTGCCACTACAGGGGGGTGGGGGGGAGGCAGCCACAGTTGCCGCCCCCATTAAAAAGTTCCTATGCATTACCAGAGGATGAAGGGAAATTCGGGGATTTCCTTTTTCGAATAGACAGTGCCCCAATTAAAACAGTGCGAGTAGAGAGAGAGAGGGAGAAACCTAAGTGTGGGGTACAACACGGTAGCATCAGAGAGGGAAGAAGAATGTTGGAGTGACTGAGTCGGATGAGGGGGCGGTGGGAGGAATACAGCATATACAGTGGGCAACCCCTCAAGTAACAGAAGCAGGAGAAGAAGCGCGGGCTCCGCAACAGACTGGGGCGAATGGCGTTAGCAAAAAAGAAAGGAGTTAAGGTAAGTAGGGGAAAGGTTTGTATTTTTTATTTGTTCATTATTTATATCGTGCGCCAAACCCTGAGGTAACTGGGTGCTGGAAAACCTAAGTGTTACAGGCATACATACAAGGAAAACAATAGTCAGGTTGACCAAGGGTTACAGATGGTCCAGTGACAAATATTACAAGTAAGAGCATTGGAGTTCGTACAATGATAGCACAAGTAGAAAATTAGAAGAAAGCATCAGTGTATGGACAGTAGCATCATAAGATAGGCTTATCAGTGAGCCAGCTCTTTACTCTGGTTTTGAAAGCACAGAGGAAAGGTTCCAATCTGATGGTAAGAGGCAAAGAGTTCCAGCATTTGGTGGCTTGAACTGGGAAGCTAGCTCCTCCAGCTGTTTTTAGGTTGAACCTTGGTGATGTGAGGCAGTGGGATTGGAAAGATCTGGTAGGTCGAGCTGGTTGGTATTTGCAGAATTTGGTTGACGGGTACTTAGGAGCCGAGTTTGACAGGCATTTGTAGGTGATTGCCAGCGTGCGTAGAGTTATTCTATCGCGCACCGACAGCCAGTTGGTCTCCCGTCCGAGACTCGAAATGTAGCTAGATCTAGGAATGTTTAATGCTGCTCTCAGGGAGTTATTTTGTAGGACCTGTAGTCAATTAAGATTCCGTTCCACGGATCCTAGGAAGAGCGTGTTGCAATAGTCAATCTTGGATGCAAGTGCTGGGGGACAAATAAGATTTACAGGCATTGATCAGCTTGGTGGTGTAGGCTGTAGATGACGCCACTGCACTGACTTGTTTCTTTAGGGACAATGTAGAATCAAGATAAACTCCTAGAGTTTTTATTTTTATTTCCTTGGCAACTTTGATCGGATTCCCATCAATATTGAAGGAAATGTACCGCGGGTCGAGTTTATTTAGGCGTGCCTGAGTGCCGACAATCAAGAGCTCAGTCTTTTCGTCATTGAGACATAGGCTGTTGGCAGCCATCCAAGCCTGGATTTCCAGGTAGCTTTCATAAATTAACTTGGAGTCCTCTTCGTAATGGCCTGACAGTGTGATGAGAACCAGAGTGTCATCTGCATAGTTTGTGTAGATGACACCAATGCCAAGCGATTGAAGAGGAGCTTTGTGAATATGTTGAAGAGCGTTGGTGAGACGCAGGAGCCCTGAGGTACCCTGCAGTGTATACTGATCAGGTCTGCTGAGGCTGAGAAGACTTTAGTAGTTCGATTAGATAAGGAGATGCCTGGGGGGGGAGGAGGCAGCTTCTGTGCTCATGTGTCCAGTTGGGGTCTGGTGATCGACCAAATCAAATGCAGCCAAGCGGTCTAACAGCAGTAGGATCGCCAGGTTACCTTTGTCTTTAGCCTCGTCCATCTGAATTTTCAGGTCCAGGAGGGCTGTCTCTGTGGCATGTCTAGGCCGAAAACCAGATTGTCTAAGGCCAAGTAGGTTAGGTCAAAATTACAGATGCCCCTCATTCATAAGGGAGCAGGACGTTCCCATCATGTCCCTTGGGGACTAAAGCCCTCCCACCACTTTCAGGAGGAGCGGGAAAATGGATATACGCAGTCGGGAAAAATACAGCAGGTGTCCCCTTGGCCATAGGAGATATTAAAAGCCTCCTTGTGTCAGCAGTAGGCGATCAAGCTGACACAGTGTGGGTGAAGGCGGGGTTCCCTGTAGTAATGATGGGCAATGATCGACATGACGGGGCATCCTTTAACAACGTAAGAGCACAAGTATGGGATGCACTACAGAGGACCTTGCCTGATACCCCTGATTTACACTCCGTTATGCAATGCACTATTGGGGACGAGGAAGAGGCTCCGCAGTTCATTCTTCGGATGCAGGATATGTGACTGGTGAAGACGGGTACAGCATGGGACCAATTCAACTGCCTGTTCCATTTCATTATCAAAAAAGGCCCCCAAAGGAGGTGTAGAAGGCCCTTGATAAAATTGCTGGGATAGAATCCAAGGGATGGCAAGAAATACAGAGCATCATAGTGCACCACTACAGGAGGATCAAAGAAAGGGAAAAAGTAATAGCCCAAAAACGATTAGCAGACAAGGCAAAGCTGGTACAGAGTAAGTTAGTGAAGGTCTTCAGGCACCCTTGCACGCCCTCCTCATCATGTACCGCACCTACACCACCCCCAGACATTCCTTTGTGAACTCACTCACGGAACCAACCTATTGTAATGACACGTTACACATCGGTTGCAGAAGCTACACTCCTCTAACGTATTGCAACACATCGGCACCCTTGCTGATTACTTGCCTATCCAACGGCACCCGCTAATTGTCTTTTATTGAGTTTGCTTATAATTCAGTCACCAACCGCATGGGAAGACTTGCACATGCTTGTTGCCTACTTTTGCAATGTGGATCACTTTGCTGTGCCTTGCACTAACTTCATATCATGTGCATGTGTACCTATCAGATATATTCATATCATACCTTGAGTAATTTGACTGGGCACTTGTAAATGTAATTGTCAGCCTTATTTTGCATCTTGCCTTTGAGTAATTTGAATGCGATTGTGTAAGCTAAGTGTACTTCTCAGCCGTATTTTGCATCTTGCCTTGAGTAATTTGAATGCGATTCTGTAAGCTAAGTGTACTTAATAATAAGGCTATCTAATGTATAATCCGAATGTCTGTCATAATGCACTTGCACTGCACTGGGCGCTAGTGCACCCTCTGTATGGATATATACTAACTCAGCACCTGCATGTGTAGACAGGTTACGGTCATAGATACCCAAGACATAAAATAATTTGACTGAAATCCACACTTACTGCCCAGATACTCTTAGCATTGTCTCATTTGTCTCTAGCCCCAGTGTATGCATGCTGCTTAGAGAGCTACAGATGCATTGTAAAGGTACCTTCTCACCCATATAAGTATCACTACTTGTCTTGCCTCAAGGTAGCTATACGCTGCCTAAGTGCCCGTACATTTAGGTGCCTCCTATGCCACGTATTTCAGTCATTGTTTGATTGCCACATCTAGGTGCCCTTACTCACTGCATTTTAGCCTTGTTGGGACTGGTGCATTTAGGTGCCTCATATGCTACGTATTTTAGTCATTGTTTGATTGCCACATCTAGGTGCCCTTACTCACTGCATTTTAGCCTCGTTGGGACTGGTGCATTTAGGTGCCTCCTATGAAATGTATTTTAGTCACTGCCTATTCGTGCCTCACAGATTTGTGCCCCTACTAGTGAATGGCATCTAGACGGCATAGACTCTGCCACACTTGGTAAAATGCACCTAACATTTTAACGTGCCTGCTCTTAGTCATATAGTTATCCGACACCTAGTAACCTAGACTGCCTGAAATCCTAGTCTGCTCACACCAAGTGGCATTGCTAGTCACCAGGGATAGTTCTGCACTATGTCAAGCTTACTTAATATCTATACTATAATGGTCATGGCCACGCTTCATGCCCCCAGTACCCAGAAGTGCCACAGTGAAGCTCCCCTATGCAAATCAGTTCTCGCGCCTCCTCTCCCACCTATCACTCCCAAGGTACTCAACTATACTGGCCATACCAGCCCTTTGCACCAGGCCATACCAGGCCAACTAGCCTATACCTCTCAGCCTATTCCAACTCGCGAGAGAAACCTCAAATTACGCGCCAGACTCAATAAACTTTATGAACCACTTAGAAGATCCCTTCCCGCTATAAAGCGTACAATGAAAGGCCAACATACCAGGATATGTAATGGTCCCAATCCCCCTCACTCCCTACCAGTGAACATAAATACCCAAACTTTCAAGCTCAAGACAAATACTATCTCATCAAATTCTGCCCTAACTAAAATGGACCCTGAAGGACATTCCTTTATGGGAGCACTCCTTAATGTAAAATCCCTAGTAGCACACGCCATCGACCTAGCTGACCTAATTATAGAAGCCAATCTAGATTTTATTGCTATAACCGAGACCTGGTTGCACAGAGCGGCAGGTCCATCACTCATGCTGGCCATTCCCGGCGGTTACACCATATCCAGGCAGGACCGAGAAGGCTGCCGTGGAGGTGGAATCGCCATTATATCCAAAGTAAACCTATCATTACGACTAGCCCCTGCCACAACCATGCAATCTTGTGAAACTCTCACTGCGAAAATCCCTATAAACAATACCCAAACTCTATCTATTCACCTAATTTACAGACCACCAGGTCCACTTGGAACCTTTGAGGAGGATTTGCACAGCCTTCTGTCCAACAATACCAAAACTACCTTACAATTGCTGGTACTAGGGGACTTTAACCTTGGCTTCAATGACCAAGCAGATGCTCATGCATCACCTATTGCCAACACCCTTAACACCTTAGGACTAACCCAAAAAGTTAACACCCCTACCCATGTGAAGGGCAGAATACTTGACTGGATCGCCGATTCCAACTGCTCAGCCATAGTCTCCTCTATTACGCCCCTATCCTGGACCGACCACTCTCTGGTGTCCTTTAACCTACTGACCACCAAACCACCCACTCCAGTCTTACAGGTGGCTCCACCCTGCCCCACAAGAAACAAAATGAATATTACAGTGGATAATATTATTCCCCTGATCCTTCCAACCTTAAATACACTACCAGACAACCTCGACCCTAGTGCATTGGTCAACGGATACAACAATATCATGCGTACCACTATGGACAAAGTCGCCCCACTCAAAATGCGAACAAGCAAGCCAAAGGCACATTTACCCCTGCGCTTAACCAAAAGAAAATGCAAATCTGACTGGAAACTATGTCCAACCGAGGAGAACAAAGTTAACTTAACTAACATCTCTCGGCACTTCAAAAATGAAATCTGCCTAGCAAAGCGTAACTCTTATAATGTTCACATTGCCAACTCTAACTCAAGTATGAAGGAACTCTTCTCCATCCTTAAAGAACTTGAGTCTCCTATTGCCACACCAGAAACCTGTATTAAGGACCAGACCTGGTGTACAGATATCCAAACTGCCCTAGCAAATAAAATGACCACACTGCAAAATAAAATCCAACTAAAAAAAGAATCCTTAAACCTCCCAAATAAGCCGCCCCTCAATGACACCACCAACAACCCAAATAACAAATTCTCCTTCACTAAAACTACCACCTTAGAGGTAGAGAAAACCATCCTTTCCCTCAAACCTTCAAATTGCAAAGGTGACATCTGCCCAGCACAACTAATAAAAGACGCTGCCAGAGACCTCTCACCATTCATTTCCAAACTGATAAAACGCCTCCTTCGCCACAGGCAACATCCCGGCTAACCTAAAACAATCATGGGTGCTCCCACTTCTCAAGAAGCAGACTCTAGACCCCCTAATCCCCTATATCGGCCCATTACTACGGTACCTTTCTTACTGAAAATACTAGACAAGGTTGCCTATACACAAATTCAAAGACACCTTGAACTACATAATCTATTGGGAGCTAGACAATCTGGTTTCCGTCCACTCCATGGAACTGAAACTGCCCTCATTGATTTAAAGACCCAAACAGATGAACTGAGAGATCAAGGTAAGACAGCACTCCTCCTTCTACTTGATCTCTCAGCTGCTTTCGAGCTGGTGGACCACAAGGTCCTTTGGAAACACTTGGAGACTGCTGCACACTTCTCCACCCATGCCACTAAATGGATTGAATCCTTTTTGAGCGAGAGAACAAGGAGAGTCTTCTCCCCACTCGGCAGCAGCCGACCCTTCACCAATCACGTGCGGAGTCCCTCAAGGCTCCTGTGTCTCACCGACCCTATACAACATATTCACTAAACCCCTCTTCGATGATCTGGACCTTCTAGGGATCACCTACACTAATTATGCAGATGATACAGATTCTCCTCCCGCTTTCTGGGGATCACAGCAAGGACAGGGAGTTGGTGAATAGGGTGTACCTCATTATTCAGGCATGGATGGCATCCCATGGCCTCTGCCTGAATGATGATAAGACCGAGCTGATTATCCTGGGCACGCAGGCCAATATCAACAAGCTAGGCAAGGACTACTCCATGTTTAACATAAATGGCAATAGCATTAAGGTTTCGAGAGAAGTAAAAACACTAGGTTTTTATCTCGATTCCACCATGTCTTTCACTAAACAAGTTATCTCCTTAGCTTCCACTACAGCTTATACCTGGAAAATAATAAGAGCAGGTAAACCTTTCTTATCTAACGATAGTTGCATGATCCTAGCGAGAGCCTTAATATTATCCCAACTTGATTATTGCAATGCCCTTTACAGTGGTCCTAACAAAACTATCACCAAAAGGCTACAAATCTTACAAAATAATGCCCTCACAGCTGCTCTAGGCATACATAAAAGGGAACATATCTCCTCTATCAGACACCAATACAAATGGCTTTCCACCGACAATAAAATCCATCTAAAAATGTTCTCCTTGACGCACAAAGCCCTCAACAACGCTGCTCCTAGCTACCTGATGGACAAAATAAAAATTAAAATCTCGAGTAGGCCTACAAGAACTCCCAACTCCAACTGCTTGGTAATTCCTAGATTTAAACTTGCTAAAATTGGCAGTACCAGTTTCCCCGTGCTAGCCGCTAAATGGTGGAATGCCCTGCCACACAACTTGAGAACAGACCAACCTTTCTCACACTTTAGAATGAATCAATCAAACACCTCAATGACAAAAATATGTAAGGTACTGTTAGACACTTGTGTTATGCTACTTTATCTGTATGTATATATGTATTATTAGAGATATATCACAACTGTAAATAATTATAGTAACATTGTATATAACTGACCGCCTCGCCTTATAGCAATGCCTCAACCTTTTGATCAGATATGATCCCTGTGAAGTCTGAACCTACCTTCTCTTTATCACTGTAAATTATGTAACATTTTAATTCTATGTAACATTGTAATTCTTTGTAACACTGTAATTCTATGTAACATTGTAAGCTTTGCATATTCTCTTCACTGCGCCAGGTTACACTTGGGTCTGGTACGTATTACAAATAAATAAACAAACAAGGTTGCAGCGTTAACCGTAGGACCAACCCCAGAGCAATAGGGAGAAGAGGGGGAGGGAACAGTAGCACTACAGGCTAGGATGGCAGCTACATGGGCAGACCTCAGTGGTAAGGAAGGCCCACAAGAGGAAGTGTGTACCGAGGGCAGCGAGGGGGAGGATATGGAGGGCAGGGACCCAGGGGAGGAGGAGGACCGGGTGCCTGTTGGTCATGTGGAAGGTGGGGCCACTTTGCGAGGGAATGTCGTATTCGTCCTGTGGCTAATTATCAAAATACTCAGAGGTACAATAATGAAAATCAATATGGACATCCTCACCCGGGCAGCCCATATGGCTTGCCTATGGGAGGTTATGGACAAGATGAATAGACAGTAGACACCCACCAGGACCCAATTCGCCCAGACACCCACCAAAAAAGATGTAGACGCGTCTCACTCGCCAAAACCAGATGACACATACACACACAAACCCCTTTGTCACAACCTCAAATGGCACACTGGCCCCCTTTCGGGGAACATGCATGCTCAGCGATAATGTTTTCTCCTGCCCTGGAACAGACACTCACCCAGATTAGGACAGCCCCCCACAGAGAGCCCTTGCGTGTCCAGTCCTATCAACTACCTTACGCCCAGACGAGGAACCATTGGTGGGGGCAGAGATAGGAAAATAACAGTTCATATTTATGGTGGACTCGGGGGGCGGAGAAATCATGTCTATGTGAAGACAATTTTCCACTATCTGGCAAAAATCTCGAGACACAGGGTTTCTCTGGGGCTGTGGTAACGGTTCCTTATACTAAAGATTTGGGTGTCAGAGTAGGGGGAAAACAATATGAGCACCCCTACTTTACCACGAAAATTCACCTATAAACTTACTGGGAAGAGATCTCCTCAGCAAACTTAATATGACAATAGCATTCACAGACAAGGGCGTAGTGTGCTCCACACCAGGCATGTGCCCTCTAAGGGCAATATTGTTGATACAGACAATAGCAAATGAAACAGCAGTTCGAGGAATTCCCATCAATGCAGATATGTTTGTTTATGGCATACAAGTGTTGGCGAGAGTAGTGTCAGAAATGGCACGAAAAGACTGGAGTATCATCTGATTTTGTTGTCTGCCAAGTTGCCATCCCCAAAATATTACCTGGTACGGTCCTCTCACTGGATTTGCAAGGGGTACAGGTGTCAGCAAAACATATTGTGGCAATTGGGCTGGACATGCACAGGTGTGAACGGCGCACAGTGTTCTGCATAGATCCAAACGTAGCTTTACGTGATTTGACAGATGAGGAGTTGTTGTTACAAACTTGATGGTCGTGCAGAGTATGGGCAACCCCTCTGTCCCCAAGTATCACACTGACAACACCAGAAATACTGTCTGTGTGATCTTTGAAGCCACAGGTGGAAGTCCGCAAGCCTGGGCGTGGGGAACAGCCGGAAGAACCCCTTGAGCGCTGCAAGGCAAGGTGCAATGTGGTTAGGATACAGGGCAAGGCAATGTATACTGAATGCAAAATAGAAGAGCACGATGTACCTGTGAGGATTTGAGGGTGGTTCCGGAAAGGCCGACGGAGGCGTTGACCTTCAGACAGCTGTTGGGCCAGACAGAGGGCAAGGGTAGGTGAACACCTAGTGCAGGACCGAAATCCTAAAGTGGTACGTGATCCGTAGAGAAAATCAAGCAGTCCGTGGTCAAAAACAGGCGATCCAGGTCGAGGCAGATGAAGGGTTAAGAGACAAATACAGTCCGTAGAGCAAAGCGTAGTTCGGCAGCATGTAAATCGAAGTTCCAAATCAAGTGAAGGGTTAAGCACAGAGCAGTCCGTTGGGCAAAGCGTAATAGTCAGCAGGCAATCCAAAGTTCCAAAACAGATGAGGGCTAAGCGTAACAGTCCTTGAAGAAAACCGTGGTCAGGCGATGGACACAGATCCTTAGAACGAAGAATGAGCGTCACGTGATCCAGACGAAAACAGCTGTGAAGCAACGTCTTCAGTTTCCGGTCTTCCTTTATCCCTTGGGAGAAAGCACGTGACCGTAGTCACGTGAGGTGTGGAAACGAAACGCTGCGGCGTTGCTAAGGGACCATGAGTCACGTGATCCGTGATGCGCCGTGACGCGCAGGTTTCCGTGAACGCCGTATGTCTCGGCGATGAAGGAGTCTCCA
Organism: Ambystoma mexicanum; assembly: GCF_040938575.1. Classification (NCBI taxonomy): domain Eukaryota; kingdom Metazoa; phylum Chordata; class Amphibia; order Caudata; family Ambystomatidae; genus Ambystoma; species Ambystoma mexicanum. Next base: position 248,811,040 of record NC_090921.1, on the reverse strand, counting down.
CTTCGTTTGCCAGCGATGTGAAGGGCGATAAACGCCAGTCCTGCCAATCATGCCATGCCGTGCCCTGCTGTACAGGAAGCGAGGAGGCAAAACGGTACATGTGTCAAGGTGTGTGTGTCGGGTGGCAAGAGGGGTGGAGGCCACAGCCGGGGTAGGGCGTGTCTTTGTTTTCATAGGTGCAGCAGGTAGTGCGGGGGGCGGCGTGACAGTTGTTCAAAGACGATGACACTGATGGGGAGATAATCATGGAAATATGCATGCCCTGTGACATAATGGTACAAAATAGACGAGTGACAAACCTCCTTCTGGCCATTGTCAGTGCACCACCCTCATTTTGCAACTCAGATTTGCAGCAGGTGCCATCAAGCCTATGGACCACAAACGCACATGATGTTGGGTTACTGAAAGAAGTGACCCAAGTAAAAATAAAATTGTAAAACAGAGCAGTTTTGCCCAGAGTCAGATAATACCCACTATCAAGGAAAGCAGAGGAGGGAATAAAATAAACAATACACGCACTGCTGCAACAAGGCATCATTGGCCCCTCATGTTCTTCATGCAATACTGCGATGAAGCCGATTAAAAAAATCAAAAGGAGGGCCGTGGCGTATGGTGCAGGATCTTCGCCCACTTAATGACGTAGTACAAAATGTTCCCTCTTGTCCCAAACCCAGCGTCCATTTTGTGTAGTATCCCTAAGTGGCCCACGCACTTTACAGTGGTGGACCTGAAAAATTCCTTTTTCTCAGTGCCACTCGATCCAGTGTCCCAGTACGTCACTGCTTTCACCCTACGAAGGAAAAGATATGAGTATTGCTGACTACCACAGGGTTACTGTGAAAGCCCAAACATTTTTTATAGAATATTGCATGAAGATCTTGCCAATATTAATGTCCATAGCACCATCATTCAATACGTTGCAAAAAGTGCTTCCAATCATGTCGGTCGATGGATCAAGACAGGAACAATAGAGATAAACATTTTTTAATCAGTAAGTATAAAAACACTCGGGAACAATTTCCGTATAAAAAAGACAAAAAGACATTTTGTTTACACAAGATATCACATAAAACAACATTTTGTGAAGATCACTGATTGCGTTGAATCAAAACTACCACAATTCCCAAGTTCTAACAAATTTGTGAGGTTAGTAAGGGTGTGTGGTGGACATTTTGGATGTCTCTCATTCATATAAATTGTCCTTGGCTCTGTCGGCACAGAGAAATGTGTTTCTGGGGATTAGCGACAATTATTTACGGAACACTTTCTAGCCGACTTAAACCGCTATTAGAAGTGTGCTGAACCCGTCTTCAGGACGTTAAATGGTGACATCAGGATTTGGGATGTCAAGGAAGGTACATTGGTTGACCCTTCGCGTTATTGCAATCTAAAAACCAAAACAGAAAAAGTGTGTTGGTGACATGGTTAAAAACCCGAAATGGGGTATCATCTCTCTATACGTGTGCACAAGCAACTATTGACACTAACCTTCTGATTACTTCATTGTGTGGCATCGAATTGGGAGAAAATGTAGACCAAATTCGAACATAAAGGCTGTAGATTCTCACAGTCGTTGAAACTGGAAAGCAAGAATGAGATGGACCTTGTAAACTCAATCTTGTGATAATGCTTCTACTTTTAGTTACTTTATGCATAGCTTGGTGCAAGTTATATAATAGGTGCACAGCAATGTGAAGGCGTAAATTTACCTTCAGCACATGGGGATGGTTCCTCCGATGACCTCGCTAACCGCGGGAAACGCGTGTTATGCCCGGCATTAAAAAGAAAGTGCTGTGGATTCGATTTCTGCAAGAATTTCTTTTTGAGTCAGTGACTCGAAACATTGCATTCAATTTAAAAGTTATTTTGTAGCTGGAGCATACGGATGCTGACCTGCTGTTTGTGTCTTTGTTAGTTCGGTTGCCACACCGTCCGTGTTTGCAGGGTTTCCTGATTGAAACAACCGGATATACCTCTGCGGATGTGAGATGGAGCTGGACCGTGACTGGAGGGGGAAATCAAAGTTGTTACAAATTGTGCGCCATCTTGAAATGAAAAATGGTGGCTGTACTTAGAGAGGCCCGGTTGAAGGCATATTTTAAAGGCCTAGTTCAACTGGATTTTAGTTCTATCTGTTGGAGGGATCAGGACAATATATATTGGACCTGAACTGTGCTTAATGCAAAACAAAAGGTCATTTACGCAGAAAAAGACTCCTCTCTATTCCAATGTTGAGGCCTGCCTGTACAGTATTGAGATTGTAAATCCATTTTTGCTCCAGTTGTCTTAGTTTTCGATCTCTGTCTCCTCCACGGGGGTGGGCTGGCACGGTTTGAATTATAAACCACTTTATATCTTTAGCAGTATGTTTGGCTTTTACAAAGTGGGCTACTAATGGTTTGTCGGGCACTTGATTTTTTACGAATGAGCGATGTTCGCAGATCCTCTGCTTAATGGGTCTCTTCTTTTGCTGACGTATATAAGCCCACATGGGCAGGTGATGGCATAAATTGGCCATGGTGTATTGCAATTTGTGAAGGTGCGTAAGTGCCAGGTCTGACCATTTAGATTGACGGATTTGAGATTTTCAGTCAAATCACACACTGAGCAGTTCCCACATTTGAAATGGCCACTGACTGGTGGCAAGTGCCATAGTGTTGTTTGTTGCGGAGTGGGAGGTGTTTCTGAGGTTTTGTACGTGTACACCAATTTATCGCGTAGATTGGGCATACGTTTGAATGCAAAGCGTGGTTTTTGGATGGAAAAATCTTCAGTTTGAATCAGAGGCCAGTGTTTCAAGATACAACGACGTAAGTCGTTGCTGATCGGGGAATAAGTGGAGACACATGTGATCTTGTCTACCTGAACCCTTTCTTGTTTTTCCAAACAGTGGGATCTATCAGTGTTTCGTGCCCTTTTCATTGATCGTCGGATAATGTGTGGAGGATATCCCCGTTCTTTTAATCTAAGAGACACATTTTGGCTGTTGCTATCAAACACTTCCTTTGCGTCTGATGCGCAAAAATTGCCCAAAAGGAAGGTTTTCTCGCAATGATAGCGGATGGAAACTTTTGAATGACAGCAAAGTGTTCTTATCTGTTGGTTTCTTGTATAGTGTCGTGTTTTTTTTTTTTTTAACAACTTTATTTATTTTTGCACACAGGTTATGCACATACTTTTGTAGCTTTCTTTGATTATACAGACATATTACTTATACAGTTTATTAGCCTTCTGTGTTCAGGTTCTCCGGTTCACTGAGGTCAGCTAGATATTGCTTGTATCGCAACCATATGTTTCTGGGTCTACTTTGTGGTGTGACCAAGTCAATATACAGTTCCTCAGTGTCATTAATCCACACCATATCTCTGTTCCAGTCCTCTATTGTAGGGGGTTGTACGTTCTTCCATCTCATCAATATGACCCTTTTGGCTATGAGCAAACTCAGATTCAATAATTTCCGCCACGTCGGATTCAGTTTCCCTTCTGCCCCCAACATACAAATCCGTGGTGTCCATGTCACCGGCTGGTCTGCCATTTTGTCTAGCGCCCACATACCCCTGACCAATAATGTCTCAATTTGGTGCAGTCCCACAGCATATGGAATAGATTAGCGTTTCCAGCATTACATCTTGGACAGGTACCATTCGATGTGGGATATATCTGCTTAAGCCTTAATGGAGTGTAATGTATCCTGTGCACTATTTTATAGTGTATTAATTTAAACCTTCAGTTACACGATATCCCTTTAGTCAGTGCGCAAATCCGAGACCACTCTTGATCGTCTATCAGTTGCCCCAAATCCTGTTCCCATCTCCCTTTAGCTGTGTGGTTTATCGCAGGGCGTGTTTGTATTATAGTTTTGTACACCGTAGATGCAGTGACCTTTTGGGTACCTCCTGTGAATATGTAGCCTAATGCCATATTTATTTCTGGTTCTTCTGGAAATGTTGGGTGGGTTCGTTGTGCCATGGCTACAACCTTGTGGTATTGCTGTTTGTGTGTATGTGTGGCTCCCAGTGTATCCTTAATATCCTCTCAGGATATAAAATGTTGGTCCAGGAATAACTGACCCCACTGTGTGATACCTTTAGCGCTCCAGTGCCTTGCTATTTCACTATCAACACTGAGTGATGTGTATGGATCTCCCCATATTGGCATGCTTGGCTGATATAGTTTACTGGCACCATATATGTCAGTGATTCTGGACCATGCCGTGGTTGTGACTTTGGAGGGGTTGGTTGTATTGTATTGCTTCGGGGTGGGTCTGGACATTCTTTGCAGCGCCCCTATCGCCTCTCTCTCTTGTGGCGACAGGGAAACGTCAGTAGGGTTAAGAAAGGATGTGGCCCATCTTGCCGCCTGTTGTGCCTGTGCCGTCAAGTAATAAAGTTCCACGTCCGGTGCCATCAGTCCTCCCCTTGGATATGTATCTGTCAGGACTCTCCAGCTTAGTCTAGGGTGTCCTCCCCAAGCAAAATTTGCGCAGGCGCTATTGATTTTGGTGAACAGAGCGCAGCCGGGCCACACCGGAACCGTACTATAGAGGTAGAAAAGTTTCGGTAGTATCACCATTTTGATTAAGGCTAATCGTCCCGCCAATGATATTGGGAGTACACTCCATCGTTTCATTTTAGCGCAGAGGGTGTCCGCTAGGGTCGTGTAGTTTAATGCTCGGGATAGTTGGGCCGTTCTGGCTATGTGGGCCCCTAGATACACTATGTGTGTCGGACTCCATATAAGTCCGTGAAGATTCCGGGGTTGTGGTGTGGCGTCTGTGAGCAGGAATATTTCAGATTTGTGGGGGTTGAGGTGTAGCCCTGAGTATTCGCCAAACCTTTCTACTTCTGCCAGGATCTTGCCGAGCGTTCTGTCCAGGTTTTTTAGGTATAAAAGAATGTCATCTGCATATAGCGTTATAATTTGCAGTTTGCCTTCAAGCCAAATCCCAAACGAGCTGTAACGAGACCTGAGAATATCTGCCAGTGTTTCTATAACTAAGGCAAAGAGCAAGGGGGAAAGCGGGCAACCTTGTCTGGTGCCTCCCAACAGCTCCAGTATGCCCGTGAGGGCTCCATTCACTCTTATCCTCGCGTGAGGCCGAGTATATAGCACCCTGATCCACTTTATAAATTGTGGGCCAAACCCGTAGTTTCGCAGTAATCCGAATAGAAAGGGCCATGAGACTGTGTCGAAAGCTTTTCTCATGTCTAGGGACGCCGCTATCCCTTGAGTGGTAGCAGGTATGGAGGTCATTATTTGATGGCATCGTCTAATATTAGTGGCTGTGGATCTACCCGTTATAAACCCGGCCTGGTCTTCATGTACCATGTATGGCATATATGGTGTGAGTCTCGTTGCAAGTATTTTGGCCAGGATCTTGGCGTCAGTGTTTATTAATGATAGTGGGCGATATGATCCACATTCTGTAGTTGGTTTACCGGGCTTCAGTAGAAGCGTGATTATTGCTTCTCTGGTGGTTTCGGGGAGTTCTATTTCCAGAGCTTGCTTCCAGAGAGCGTGCAGTCTGGGTGTAAGGACTTGACTAAACTCCTTATAGAACTCTGCTCCTAGCCCATCTGCGCCCGGAGCTTTTCTATTGGGAAGAGCTTTAATTGCTTCATGTATTTCGGCCTCCGTAATGGGTGCCTCTAGTAATTCTATAGTAGATTCTGATATAAGCGTTGTTGGTATCTTGGAGAGTTATTGTTCAATCTCCATGTCTGTGACCGTGCCCTGGGGGGAGTATAATTCTTTATAGAATTTATAAAACGTGTCTTTCACTTCATTCTGGTTTGTGGACACCGTACCATCTTCTATTTGTAATCAGGGTATGCTAGTGGGTCCCCTTTCTCCACATACTGTTCTGGCCAGTAATTTCCCAGGGCGTTCTCCCTCCCCATATGTACGTGCTGCTATAGGCCTATCAAAGTATCTTATCTCTTGGTCTGCCGCTTCCTGATACTGCTCCAGTTTAGTCTTAATTTCAGCACCCAATTGGGGGGTCGGGGTCACGGCATATTGGGTTTGTAGTGATGCTAATTGCATCTCAAGCCTCTCTAGTCTGGCCCTGATGTCTTTGAGGATTCCCCATTCGATGGATATCGATTGGCCCCTTATACAGACTTTAAACGCTTGCCAAAGCGTGGCCTGAGTTGAGACTGAGTGTTCGTTGATCTCAAAATAGTCCTGCACATATTGCGCCATCGAGTTTTTGTATACTACGTCCCTTAGTGCTGCTGGTTTAAACCTCCATGGCAGTCTTGGAGTGGCCTTGTTCATGATTTGGAATGTTAGTTGTATCGGGGAGTGGTCGGAGTAGGTTCTGGGGTATATGTGAGATTTCGTTACCCAGGCCATGCTATCCGTGTCTATTAACCACAAATCCTGGAATGCATATCGTGGACTGTGGAGTAGTATGTGTATTCTCTGCCAGTTGGGTTTAGCGTTCTCCAGACATCTTTTAATTGCAGATCTGTCATTTGTGTGTTTATGGTCTGTGCTGCCTTAGTTAGTGTTCTGGTTTTTGTTGACGTACAATCTAACTGTACGTCCAGAATTGTGTTGAAATCCTCACCACATATTACCCGAGCTGTGGGGTATCTTGCTAATTTTTCAAACACTGGTGTAGAATTCGGGTTGGTCAATATTTGGGCCATATATGTTCAGAAAAACGATTTCTTTGTCGTATAGCATACCATGTACTATAACATATCTCCCTTCGGGGTCGCGTTCAGTCCCATTACATACGAACTGAATTGTTTTGTGTATTAGTATCGCCACCCCCCTTGCCATAGTAGAGTAGGTCGTGAAGTATTGATGAGTGCCCCAGTTCGGAATCAATTGGTCGCCCTGTGTCTCCTGGAGGAAAATTATCTTAGCTTTTTGTCTATTGAGGTAAGCCATGATCTTCCTTGTCTTAATCCTAGATCCCAGCCCCTGACATTCCAGCTCAGAGCATTGAGTCGGTGTTAGGATTATCCATTATCTATGTAGTATTTACGATGTTGTGTGGCTCTATATGTCTGTATTTTGGCCTGAGAGTTTCTGTGCCTGGTACCTGTGTGCTTTTTGTGCTTACAACCTTGCTTTTTTAAACAATAATCAAACTCCCCCCGTCTTTTCCCACCCCCCTCCCTCACAGTTCCCCGAACTTCAACCGTGCCTTGATTTCCTCACGTCTTCCCACCCCACATCTTCTCTAGCACCTGCTACAGGGGGGGCTGCGGCGTCTCCTGTGCCCAAGCCATCCATTATTATAAGCGTTGTCTCCAGTTCTGGTCTGTTGCTTTCCTTTAGTTGGCATCTTCGAATCAGCATTTGTGTTATGTTTCTTTTCGTTGTTTCTCGACATCCATAGTATGTGGCTCCCGACTTGGAGCTGTCTCTTCGCTGGTCCAATTTCCTTCTTGATCATAATTTCTGCGAAGTTGACTCAGATTTCTCCTATTGGTTTTACTTCCATTTCAGGATTGTCCTTTATTCAGCGGTATGTGCGTCTCTATGAAGGTCGCGGCTTCCTCAGGGAATGTAAAAAAGTACGCCTTATTTTGATGTTGGATCTTGAGTCTGGCAGGATAGAGCATTGCATATTGTATCTGCCGATCACGCAGCATCTTTTTGATTCCTGTGAAAAGCTTTCTCTCCTGCTGGACTGCTAGGGTGAAGTCTGGGTAGATGCGTATTGTGCTGGTTTCCCACTTAAGTTCTTGTTTCTCTCTTGCAGTTTTTAGGATCAGGTCTCTGTCTCTGTAATTAAGTATACGAGCTATAATGGGCCTGGGGTATGCTCCTGGTTTCGGTTTTGGGGACAATGTTCTGTGCGCCCTTTCCACCATGAATACTGGCGACCATCCTGGTTCTCCTAGCAGTGTTCGCAGAAGATTTTCCACCACTTTCTCCATCGTTCCTTTAATTGCCTCTTCCGGAACACCTATTATACGGATATTATTTCTCCTTGATCTCGCCTCTAAGTCTTTACACTTAGATTTAACTGTCCCCAGTTCAATGGCCATCATGGACACCGTGTTCTGCAGTGTTTCCATCTTGTCTTCTACTCCTGATATTCTGGTTTCTGCCTCCGTCATGCGAGACGTCGTTTTGTCAAGCTGTGTTTTGATGCTTGCAACACTTGCCGTGATTCCGTCCAGCTTGTCTGTTAGCGTCGCAAATCCCTGTTGCATAGCTTGGAACACCGCTTGTGGGTCCATCATGGAGGCAGCAGGGGTCTGTTCAACCTGTGTTAGCATTGCCTCTTCTTCCTCGGGCTCGGAACCTTTGGGCATTGTGGTTGTGTATTTCTCAATTGTACCCTTGTTCCTTTTCGGGCCAAATCTTTTGGGCATTGTCTCTGGTCTGGAAGCTATGCTGGTGTATGTCTCCTCTGTATACCTTGTTATTATATTCACGTAGCATGGGTTTGGTCGGTGTCCCGATCTTCCTTGCGTAGTTCTCTGCCAGGATCGGGGTGTTATCGGCCGACCAGGGGATTTGTTCAAGTCCAGTTCAGTGTGGGTTGCATTGGCTTTTGTGTAGTATCGTGTCACCTCTGTGGCAGGGGGAGGCAATGTTATTTGCGCCCCTTATTTAGTCACTCTTTAGATGCGGAGGGAGCAATCTCAAGCCGACCTTACCCCGGTTTCAATCATCAGTCTCTTAAGGCCAGCACCGGTAAGTCGATAGTCGTCCGCTTGCCCGCTTTCCCAACTCGTCAGTTGAACCGCGGTCCCACCCGCAACCCAGCGGTGATAGGCTGCAACGGCCGAGCGGCCTACCTTTTCTGTTGTGGGCCGAGTTCTCGGATATTCTCCTCTTGTGTGGGGAAGTCGCTTTGTTGTGGGCGGCAGGGGGTCGGCAGGGCGCTCTACGAGGAGCGGAGCACCCACGACACTTCCCGCCGCGCTGAGCGATCTCGGTGCATCGGGTTCCGCCTCCGCTTTTGCTGCTCCCACGCCGGGCTCCTCCTCTCGATCTTGGGCGAGAGCGCCACACCGTGTCCCACTCAGCTACTGAGTCCCGAACCGCTGTTCCTTTTTTCGCAAGATTTCGTGTGAGTGGTCTTGGTTCACTGAAGCATATTTCCCTTAAAATTTGTGCCGAACCGGAGTGTATAAATGTTATAAGCAGGCTTTGTGGCCCAGGATATCGCCGGAGCTTATACGGACGCCGCCATTTTGTTCCGTGCGGAACAGCGCCCCCCTATAGGGTCGTGTTTAAATATAGGCCAGTCCAGCACCGAAATGCTAGGCAATTCTCCTCTGAACAAGAGTACCAACAGCAACCCCAGACACGTGACCCTGTAACAAAGGTGTTGTACCTAGGCCAGCTGATTTCCAAAGATGGCAAAAGAATAATACCAGGCAGGACTACTACAGTGCGTTCTGCAGCCAGACCCCACACAGTGAAAGATATGCAAAAATGTCTTGGCATCTGTAACAGAGCTTGGATATTAGATTATGCAGCATACACGAGGCCCTTACTGCAGGGATTACAAGAAGCGCAGAAAAACAACACAGCAATAACATGGACACAGGAAATGCACACTGCCTTTACAGCACTCAAGGAACTAATATTCCCTGTTCTCACATTCTAATGGAACATTAATGACAGCAGTGCTGACACAAAAAACATCTTTGGGTCACAAGCCATTAGGTTATTACAGCGGCACCCGCAACTCAGTGATGCAAGGCCATTTTGCGTGCGAAAAAGTCCTTGCAGCGGCCGCCATCGCAATTGAGAATTGTGCAACAATAGTGGTGGTGTGCGCTGTCACGTTGTTTGTGGAACCCTTCTTGTTTGCATCAAAATCCCCACTCACAACACAGAGGGCCACAGCATATGAAATAATACTCTGAAGCCCAACCGTCCACATAGTACGTTGCCAGACGGTAAAGCCAGCAATGTTCCTCACTGAACAATGCACAGTAGAAGACATACAAAATCATGATTGTGCCACTTATGAGGGGGAAGGAGACGACATTCCCAAAGCGAGTGAGAACGCATTAAATGAGGGCAAAGTGTATTTTGTAAATGGGTCAGCCTCTATTTGTCCAGAGACAGGAGAGAAACATGTGGGCGCAGCAGTAGTGAGAATGGAGGAAGGGGAGTACAAGATTCTGATACAAAGACGATTACCAATGCACTATTCGGCACAGGCCGCAGAGTTGGTAGCACTCACTGAAGCATTGCATGCAGCAAAAGGCTGTACAGTAACAATATACTCGGATTTGGTATACGCCACCACTACGGTACATGCTGGATTGTCCCGCTGGAGAAGGAGGGGTTTCAGGAGGGCAGATGGGTCACCAGTACAGCATGCAGAATTGTTAAATGAACCGTTTAAAACACTTGCCGAGCTATCAGTGGTAGCCCTGGTAAAATGCCAAGCTCACACAAACAACAGTGACGAAATATCACTGGGAAACGCAGCGGCAGACGCCGCAGCAAAATAAACAGCGTACTTTTCAAAACCACTGCATGCAGAATGAGTGCAAAAAAAGTAAAGCAAAGGAAGAAAAAGAGGATGGGTATAATGCTTTGCCTGTAGCACAAATAATAGAACTGCAGAGAAGGGCCCCACCCGCAGAACAGGACCTATGGATAAAAAGGGGTAGTACAAAATCATCAACGGATCTCCCTTGAGGCAGGAGGCAACGGGAAAGGTAGCAATGCCTGTAGAATTGTTACAAATAGCCTTCCAGCAACTGCATTTCCCTGCCCACACCACAAAACAGCCCATAGCTGCAGACATCCAGGAGGACTGGTTTGTTCCAAACCTCCATGAGTACCACATTAAAATGTCCATTGAATGTGTCACATGCCAAACTTACAGTTCAGGAGTGACCCTCCGAACATTACGAGGAATTCTACCGTGCCCCATCGGACTTTTCCATGAGCTGCACATTGATTACGCAGATATGGGAGAATGGTGCAATGATGCGAGATACTTAATAGTGGTGGTCTGTCCCGTTCCACGGTGGGTGGAAGCAGGACCTTGTGCATACCCAAATGCGAGATGCGCAACAACATTTTTGTGAGAGAAGAGTTCCTGCGCTGGGAAATATGTGACATCATACGCTCTGTCAATGGAACACATTTTGGTAATGATCTAGTCAAAGAAGTGACTACATTGTTGGGAATAAAGCAAAATGTTTTCGATTTACCACCTGCAAGCGAACGGAGTTGTGGAGAAAATAAGCAGCCTCCTTATCAAAATTGTGCCATACTCTCAAGAATAATTGGGTAGATTGCCTACCCTTGGCATTATTCTAATTGCGTACACATCCCGGTAAAGACCACCACCTGTCGCTCAACGAAATAGTGACAGGGAGACAAATGCAAACTCCCCTGTCACCAGTAAGAAGAGTGTCAGATGCACACAAAACTGCAACAATATTAGGTGATGAGTTGAAGGACTATCTGACACAGCTCACACCTACAGTAAGAAGCATTACTAAACAAATTGCCTCGCCCTTCACAAAGGATAACGAGACAGAGACAACAACAGCTTCTGTCGACAGCCCAAAGCCACTGATGTCAGGCGAAGTAGTGTACGTGCGCAGCTTTGCAAGAAGGTGGAATTCTCCAAGATTTCAAGGCCCTTATGAAGTAATATATTGCACTTCTTCAGCAGTAAAAGCAAAGGGTCTGAAATATTGGATCCACCTATCAGATGTCAGTAAAGCACATGACAGTGTACTACCAGAAACAATCCTACCAGGGGAGCATGAAGTTGCAATTCCTTAAGAGAAAGATTGAACGTAACAATAGCAGCTGCTAAGGCACCGAACAGATGAACTGAATAGTGATCACATTCTACACACATATAGTAATGCGTATATGTTCTTGGAGAAATAAATTGATGAAAACATATGTGCAAAATGAAAGTATATGTACACATTTCGCCCTCCCTCTCTCTCTCACTTAAAATATTAAAAAGTGTATATTTCTTAAACTGAAGGTGCATTTAACCCATTGTATTCCACTCTGTAGGTGCAACAAAGACGGCGACACGGCCTCTAAATGGTGCAACAAGCGAGATAGATAGCAGTAGTAGTGCCACTAGTGCCATTAGAACATACTCTTATAATTGCGGGCTTTATTTGACGCCCATTGTCTTTTCAAATTTATTATTAGGTTTAGGTCTTTATTGGAGTGTGTCTTTTATTATAGGAGATATAAAAGAAGGGGGTAGCGGGGGAAAACAGATACAAGAAGGAACTCGGCTCACATGGGATGGGGTAAAATTGATATGGTACCATAATACCTCTGCAAATCTTACCACATCACATAAGAACTGCACAATGAAAGCACTACAGCCTTGGTTTCCCATGATGAATAGTAGCAAAAAAGGAATCCATGTATATGACTATCAACCAACTTCAGAAGCATTTACAATATCACAAACCCACTTTCAACCAACCTCTGATCCTACCTCAAATGTCAAGTTTATGCACACTCTGTCCCCTGCCACCCCACCCAACACTCCTCCAAATGTACAGTATTGGCAACATAGTAATGATCATAATGAAACGTTCAATACAGGTATCTTTCCCATCTATTACTGAAATGTTATATATGCATACAATCGTCTGGGGGGGATTAGGAGGAAAAGGGATATACAACAGCACAAAAATGATGCATATCATGGACAGGGGCTAGACACAGTAGAAGACCGCCGCCACCCAGATCAATACAACAAATGGTACTCTGACATGAGCACCACAGGAAGACAGGGCACAAATGAAAGCGGTTATGTGTGTTCACTGATTCCTCATGCATCAGGAACACCTAAGGTGTAAGTGCCACAAGAGACCCCTATAGTGGAGGCCCAGTGTCTCGTTCATCTCGCACTGTGTAGAATTCAAAGTACCTTCCAGGCACACAGAGTAAAACTACAATTGCTTCCTCCTGACGAGATAATTTGCTAAAAGAAGCCAGAAGGTGCTACATGCTTCATGGAGCCATTTTTTGCAATAAAAGGTACAATGTTTGCTCAAAACTAATGGCAAGATGCAACAGTGATGTGTAAAGCTGAAGCGTTACACGAGCAGACGGACAAGAGACTCACATGGATGGAGGACACATGTTGCGAGATCTGGTCAAAACACATCACAAAGCTGACCTGGGTTACAGCCCTCGAGAAACCAATCAAAATACAGCATGAAGAAACATTCGAACTTTGTTTTTCGCGGGGAAGGAAAGGTGCCCATGGGTTCAACACAAGCTGCAACAGAACCCTTGTTATCACAGATATGCAAAAAGTAACAGCGGTTTAAATGGACAATTATTGGGTGTGTGGCAAACAGGTATACTTACACCTCCCACAATCATGGAGGGGCGACTGTGCTCTGGCAACGCTTACTATTGCCCTGTTGGTGATTCCTGAAAATCATGTCAAAGGGGAGAGGGTGCCCGCCAGACTGCCACCGGCACACCAGTCAATAAGCGAAGAACCCCCCCCCCCCATCTATGATGTGCTAACAGAAGACAAGCTGTAAGATCAGGTATCACGTAAAAAGAGAGCGGCAAACTACCTCTCTAGGGACTCTTCCAACCTCCTGGCACAGATACCTGATCAATATAAATTATTTAACTCAGCAGAGACATTTTCTCCATCACTCAAGCATCCAGGCCGGAGCAAATGGCAGATGGTTAAAATAGTGAGATGGGAGCTGATCTAACTGGCCAACGACACGGAAAGAAGGGTTCAACGTCATCAAGGTGGAACTCGGGGCCCTGAGGTTGATGACGGCGTCTTGGACCGCCTCACAGCATTGGAAGGCGGTATTTGCCGAAAAATTGGGAGCGCATGTTGCACTTGCTGACAACAGGACACTATCACATGTGATTGCCACAGTACACGACCTTGGAGTAAGAATGAAGAGGAAGGTGGTGTCCAGCCCAGTGATTGGTTTGACACAGTGTTTGAATGGGTACCCTCATGGTTCGGGACTGCAATGAAGCTGCTGATCCCGATCATCATTTTTCTGTTACCGATTTTCTGTGTGTGCCAGGTAGGGGTTCGATGCTGTGCAGAAACAATTCCTAGTAGTTCGATGATGATGGTGACCATGGGCAATCCAAATAAGATACCTCATGATACGAAGGAAACCCAGGTGCAAACGGGTGAGAGTAATGAGCCGAAATATGGTAGCAGTATACAACACAGGAGATGTAGTGGACAATCTATATCAAACAACCATTGAAGAACCCACTATCAGGAGGTTTGGGTTGCCCTGGCTCGTGATGGGGGATGTATGACATGTACTCCTGAAGAATATTCAAGGAGGGGCGAGATCTTAAGAAGTGTGTGCCATGCATGGATGTCAATAAAGGATAATCCAGTATGGGACGAAGCGGTAAAAAGAGCTGAGGAACGTGGGCATACTGGACGGGGGTATTCGTTACTTTAGGAGTAAGGGGGAATGTTGGGAAGAAAGGGTCGTTCTGACACCCCTCCCTCGACATTCCTGCGTGAAATGGATCTCATGTTCACCCAATGGTGGGAGACGTCCCCACGTTTGTTCATCTGTTTATACGATTTGGACCGCATTCAACAAAAAATAAGACGGTAAACAAAACCATTTGGTGTGACATACAGACTCCATTTTGTGCCACCCTGAATACCATCTTTTGCTAGGCCGCACCATGATTTCTAATAACCATCTCTCCCTCTGTCCAGCGCCACGCAGAGACAGACCAGCCTCTCCGCCTCCTGTCAGCTCCGCTCAGTCATTTCTCACAGAAGTCCAGCTGTGTATTGTTGCAAATATTCATTATCTTTTCTCGGCACATGAGCTCACTGTCCTGTGTGTGACCAGAGCAACTCTTGCCCCGTGTGCCCATTCATCTCCACAAACCCGCCTGTGCCCCCTCGACCTCCACTTATGAAATCACAGTTTACAGAGCTCCTGACTCTCCATCTCTTTGATGCAGATACACATCTAAACCTTTGTAATGACCACACCAAGAGCCCACCATAGCTGTAATTCTCTCTCACCATATATCCATTGTAGAAACAACATATGTCAATCTATACCATGAGACATCAAGCAGATCAAAAACCTCAAAGCAGGCACCTGGGTCAGAGCACCGTGTTTTATGAGTCCTTAGACACAAAAGGGTAATCTAACCATATACCCGTCAATGAACTTTACAGCACCCCCATGAAATATTAGCATTTTTAGGACCGTCATCTATCTCATGTCTTCAGCAAGTCAGCACCATAGTCTCGGCCTCAGCACTGAGTACTAAACTCATTAATGCAATAAAACCATTCCTAACCAAGGATAACTGCCTTTCCATTGCCCGAGCAACTATAGGAGCCAAACTAGACTATTGTAATGCGCTCCTAGCCGGCACCTCCAATAAAAACATATCTAGGCTCCAAACAACCCAAAACAATGCTCTCAGAGCAGCCCTCAGCATACCAAAAAGAGAACACATCACACAAGCCAGAAAGGCAGCTCACTGGCTCCCAGTCGAAGACCGGATCTCCTTCAAAATTCTCACAACCATCCATAAATGCATCAACCTCACAGCTCCCTCTTACTTATCTGACACGATAGGTAGATATCAATCCACGAGACCAAGAAGAGCACAATACACAAATCAACTAGTAATACCTTGCATCAACAGAACCAAAGCAGGAGGCATAGGCTTCCCCTTCCTCGCACCTAAACTTTGGAATTCCCTCTCTACTGACCTCAGAGCAGACACATCTCTCTTATCCTTCCAAAAAAACCAAATAACTGCCCTATTCAACTAACCCCGTTCTCATGTGGTCCTGCTGCTCTTGAATATCTGTAAAAAAGTATATCTCGTCCAATGTAACCGTACGGACATGAACTGTATGCAACTAAGTATAAGCAACACTGTAACTAGCGCCACAATGTCTTCGGTTTGCTGTGCCATCAACAAATGTGAATAAGTAAATAATAAATAAATACATTCAGATCCTGTTATGCTAAGATAGAATAGTTGGAGATGTTGCACTCTTGTGTGCCTGACCTTCACCCCACGGTGATGAGCCCAACTGAACGTCGAACCTCCAAGCTACCAGCCAATCCTGTGGGGCCAGCCCCTATATCCATATAATGTATCCATGTATTCCTCCAATCCTGATGTAACATTGCGACCTAGAGGGAAACGTCAATAGTGACGTTTCCACAACTTATAAATGTACTGCTCATGTAATGTTTAGCAGAGCGCTCTCAGGGCAGCAGAGTTCTCTGCATGCACAAGTTTATATAAAACTTTGTTCAACTTGCAATCCATCTCCTAGTCTCATTACCTAACGGGGTGTGTCCATTATTTGGCTTCTTTTGGTATCGTGTTGGGACCAGGTCGCTTTCAGATTCTTCCAAGACCCCTAGAAGATGAGCCAGCAGCACATGGTATTACCTGTAGAATTCAGCTATTCACCCATCGGGGCCAGGAGCTTTACACTGCGGAAGAGCCATAATGACTGCCATTATCTCAAGCAGTAAGCAGCACATTAATTTGGGCTTTAGCTGCGGTGGATAGCTGTGACAGAGGGATACCCTCCAGTAGAGAGTATATAGCCTGCTCCCCATGCTGCCAACCCGCCCCATATATGTCTTGTAAAAATTACAGAACACCACCAGAATGTCCTGATATGTCCACTTACTATTTCCCTGCTCGTCCAACATACAACCAACGTGTACAGGCCCCTTCTCGCAGCGCACCATGCATGCCATGCGTGCCATCGTTCTCCCAGGTTGCTCCCCCGCCCCATATTTCCTAGCCATCACAGGTTGGTAAAAGTACCTTGTCTCCCTCTCCGCATGTTCTCGAAAGTGCTCCAAGGCAGCACATATACGTGCAAGTGTTTCCGGGGCAGGGACCGCAGCATACGTTCTCTCCAATCCCTTAAACTGTTCCTCGCATTTTTTGAGAGTCATGCTGGTTGGTCTTCAGTGTCCCAACTTCTCTAGAGATTGCCATGCCTCTAATGAATACCTTGAATGCCTACCATTTTATGCCATGTGATGCGTCTTTTGGGGAGTTAATCAAGAAATAATTCCTAATGTAATTTTCTCTATCAGTTTTTAACACTATGTCCTGTAATGTGTCTGACTAATCTTCACGATACGTATTGTGTGCGCCCCCACCTCCCACCCTCAGTCGTACCACTGCAGACAAATGATTTGACAATGTATCTGGGAGGATATTCGCTGACTCTACCTTCCCTATGAGTGAATGAGATAGTAAAAAGAAAATCGAAGCGGGACGCCATATTATGCACTAATTGTAAAACGTGTAGTCACAGGTACGCAGGTGCAGGAGACGCCACAAATCTTGGACAGATAAAATGTTAATTTTCTCTAGTAGGCAAAGTCCTGTTGACCTTCTGATCAAGGATGAGGTTTATGTCGCCCCATCAGAGGATGGTTAACCCTGGATATGTGGACAGAATCCCTGCAACATTAGAATACATTTCCAGGAAGTCAATATCGGCCCATTTGTGTTTACAAAGAGTACCTCCATGCGGTGGAGGTAGCCATGCACAATGACATAGCGACCATCGGTATCAATATGTGGGCCCCTCCTGGTGAAATGAAGTGACTTAGAATCAGGACCCCCCAGAATGGGTCAATTAAGTGGTAAAATCAACCCCCATGACACTGCCATGCTTCCACAGACCCCCGCCATAGCATGTATTTCTTGGAGGAATAACACATTAATCTTATGCCTGTTTACATACAAGATGATACTTCTAGTTTTAGTGTAGTTCCCAACACACTGGACATTCCAACTATATTAATTGACATTTACCATCCAAGGAGCCATATATTTTCCCCAAACATACCTGCCAATTGTAATCATGCTGTTGAAATCACACAATTTAGATCACATAAATGCACTCCCAGGCCTGCCAAGACAGTTTTGCTTTTACCCCCTCAATCCAACTCCACCCCCCACATGCATGTTTGCCAACCCCGCCCTGTGCACCCCCAACCCCTCCCATGCACCCTCACTGCACCCCCACTCCCCAACTAGATGTGTAAACTGTACCCTCCCACCTCTCCTTGCCACAAAACTGGACTGACTCAAAAACGTGGCCGGCGTCCAACAATAAAGGACAATCAAGCAATTGCAATGGTGGTATTCGGTTGCCGCTTAGGCGCATTTCTTAAAATCCCAGCAAGGATATGCTATACACAGTTGCACTCAAAACTTAATTACAATACTATCAACTCATACAGATGAGGAGCACTTTAGGATACACAGAACAGAGTGACTCAAGTTGCGACAAATCGTCCAGGGGTGCAGCAGGGGGTGGTTGAGGTGGTATCTTGGCCTCAATAAAATTCACAGCCTCATCAGGAACCGTATAAAAATAAATTGTTCCCCGATACTAGAAACACTAATGGTCTGGGAATAATGTTGCATATGGAATGTTACATTCCCGCAATAGTTTCTTATCGCCCAGAAACTGCCGGCGCTCCTGCTGAACGGCAACCGAGAAGTCAGGGAAAATGCATATGACCTTGGAGCTCTTTCTTATCCCTAGCCTATTTCAGAAGTAAATCTCTGTCGCAGTAGCTGAGGATGTTAGCAATTATAGGCCTAGGGAAGAATCGCTAGGCTTCAGTTTCTGAACCAGAGCCTTATGCGCTCTTTCCACAGCAAAGAAGGGCGAAAAATGCAGATCTCTCAGTAGGTCTTTTAACAACTACTCTACCGCATGTTCCATATTTCCTGTGAGAGCATTCTCCGGAAAAACTATTATCTGCCCGTTATTTCTCCGCGAGCAGGATTCAAGGTCATCACATTTCGTTTTCATAAACTTCATGTCTTTTGCCAGTACCTGCACTGCTGATTGCAGTTTTTGCACAATATCTCCGGTTATCCCAATCCTTTCTTCCACTTCATTTATTCGCTCGTCTTTTTTAGCCAGTTGTGCCCGGTTAGTGCTGACGTTTACTGTGATGTCGTCCAGTTTTTCACTGCCGTAAATCCCGTCGTAATAGCGACCAGCATTTGCTGCATTTCCAAAAGAGGGGGTGGGTGGGGAAAGGAGTCCCCCTACCTGCACAGGGGACTTGAGCCAATGCAACTTCTTCCCCCTGGGGAGTCTACCTACTGAAATTGTCAATTGCACCAGCTTTTTTTGCCCCACCTGCGCCCCTCGTCATGTTGCACGATGGACCACCTTTAGTACCAAGGGAGCACGGTCGCACTGTTTCCCAAAAGCCCACCAACACCACAGCACATGCCCCCAGCACAGTACCTCCTGGTTGCTTGATATTTAGTAACCCACGCTGGGTGCGGGCAGGTATTTCAGTCTCTGGCGCACAAGGAGATCCCAGGTAGTCCGCTCTGTGGCGGGGGCCAATGTATCACAACACCACTGTCATGTGTCCACCCTACAGGTGTCCACTTCTATGCACAAGTGCCCAAAGATCTAGATTTGCAATCAACAGCGTGGTACAGTGAGCAACACAGGTAGGTGTCCCTCCAGCTCCCCTAGGTCAGTAGCTGAATATTTGTGGACCATAGGCTGCCTTCCTAACATTTATGTGACTCACCAGATATTTAACAGCGCTTTGTCGCAATCTCCACTTTCCACTGGCAAATCCTTATTTATGGAGTGATTACAGCTACTGCTCCGGGTCTCATCCCAGGTCCGCCGGACAGCCCTTCATTCACCGGCGCCACAGCAAGCTGGCCCCAACCATGCCGGACAGGCGCCCCCAATGCAACTTTGCTCCTTACACCCGGAGCAGGCACAGCTCCCACCGTAATCCCTTGCAGGGAGCACCAGCGCTGGCAAGGAGGCTAACTCTGCCTACTGTCGCTGTCTGATCCAGCTCTGGGGAGGGCGTTTCACGTGGACAGAGTGCTCTGGTTTCTCCTCAGCAGTGGCTGCAGTGCAGCACCGCAGCCTCCTGCCAAGCCGTCCCTCTTCACTACGGTCCCGGTCAGCTCACAGGCAGCGCTCCGGGGCTAACTCGGGCCGGGCCCTGGCAGCTGGATCTCAGATATCACGGACCACAGGGGCACCCACCAGACAATATTCGGTGCAGCGTCCCATTAGGTGTTGGGTTTCACTGTTGCCTAGTCACTACTCCAATATTGACGGCAACTGACCTTGACGGTTTTGTGCCATTTAGCAGAGCCACACGGCTAAGCAGCTATTTGTCTCATCCGCTCCACAGCTGCCTCCTATCTGGCCCTATTTCTAAGAGGGGTTTCCCTACCTCAACGAAAAGACTAAGGACTCAGGGAAGATGTGTGATAAAGTAAAGGGCCCACTGTCCTGTATCCAAACCTATTTCCTTCACTTACACTCCAGGTTAACTAAAGAAAAACTGGGTATCTCATTGATACAGAATGAGGCTGGATAAGAAGGTGAATGTTCAGTTCTGAATGAAAAGCACAACAAAAAGTTTTTAATGTTTGATACTCGTCCAAACGGGTACAAAATACAAAAAGCTTGGTGGGAATCGTCTACCCCTCGTTTAACTTTCACAGTTCGTGGTTATTCGCAAAACACAATTTCCAAGCATGAAAAAGGTGGGTTTCCTTCCCTGGTTTATTCTCCAATTCACACCAGTACTCAAGTTTGGTTCACTATCCTGCCAGACTTGATTGTAGAGTATCTTATTTCACAAACACAGTTCTCTTCTCAAGTACAAAGGGGGGAGTCTCTTCTCCTGCTCTCTTTCTCCAGTTCACAAGGGTGGTGTCAATTCTGGTTCACTATCCTGCCATTCTTTTTCTTCTTATGCCACAAAATGTTCTTTCTTTAGACAGAGTGTCTATCTCCCCGCCCCTCCCTCCGTGCCTCCCTCCGCCCAGGCATTTATTTCAGAGCACCAAACCCTGATGCATTAGAGCACCAGTTACAGAAAGTGCATAGTACAGTTCAAAAAGTGCAAGAAAGCGTAAAGGTTACTGCGTAACGGTGGGTGGTACAAGCAAGCATAGTCGAGCCTCACCTCTTGGTGCGGGGGAGCTACAACAGGCATGCAAACCGGCATACAGACGAAAATAAGTATGAGCACACAGACTGGAAAAGCCTCACCTCATGGTACGGGGGGCTACTTCAGGCATTTGAGACAATGTGGGCATGTGTAGACGGTATTGGTTACATAGACAGCACAGGGCTGCCAGGTCAAATGGCAAATTGGAGCAAGCCGGCATAATGGGTAAAATCAATGAGTGTCAACAGTCTGGCAAAGCCTCACCTCATGGTGCAGGGGGCAAATTCAGGAATGCAAACAGAAATAATGGGTGAAAACAAAAAGGAAAAGATAATAGTTGGAAGTGAGGGTGCCCATCTGCTACAGGCAAGCATAGAGTGTTAGGGGGCCCATGAAGGTAGGCCGAAAGCACATGACTTTTGGATCATGGTGTCAAGTTATATAAGGAGAGATTGCAGAGCACAGTTGCAGGCAGCCACAAACCGAGAGGTGTTAACAGACCAGGCTTTCAGGGCCTTACCTTGTAGAGCGTGTATAGTGTGCGCTGGAGTCATTTGTAATGCAAATTTTGATCTGTCCCATAAGCGTAGGGGGTATGTCAGCATGGACAGTCCGGATATCGTGCCAACGCTACTGGAGATATGGTGTAATGCACCCTCCATGCCCAGACATATATTTTATTTATGTTTTAGATTTTTGACCAGACCCAGGTGCATCACAGCTTTAGTACAGCATAAAGTGAGAGAGCAAGGTACAAGAAAGTCAGTACAGGAAATACATAGATCCATGCAGGAAGAACATCGGTCCAATTATTACTCGTATTTGTCAAACAACAAGGCCTTGGCTAGCAGGTAGTTCATTCCAGAGTGTGGGAGACGGGGTGTGCAAGTGTTCTTAGACACCGGTCTTGCACATAGGCCAGCTAAGCCATCCGGTGAAGTTGTTTTTCAGGATTTGCTGAACATTGCATTCAATCAGCAGACTCCTTGTGTGGGTGGGGGGGTTCGTCCTCCTGCAGCGCTACGTCATGGAGATGCCTACCTGGCATCCAATGTGTACCCAGCTGAGAGTTTGGTTGACAAAAGTGGTCACTTACTATGATGTTGCTCAGCCCCCGGCCCAGACAGCATGTGCGTTCTCCCAACATATTAATTTCTCCCAGCATTCATCACCGGTCCCTCCCCATGAGATTCAACCGCTGAGTACTATTGCATAGCATCCTCTCTAGCCTGGCCTCATGGGAGCAGTGACAATACCTTGAGATTTGTCACAGGTCATTTTGATAAGGCGGTCCAACAAGTTTATGTGTTGAGTCGCCTGTGGTGGCCCTGTGCAGTGAGTTCGTGACACTGGGCTCCCCAGCTGACCGGAGAGGCATCTTTGGTTTGTAGTGGCAGATTGTGGAAAGGTCTGACCTTTAGCATGCTTGGCTTCGTCCCTCAATGAGGAGCGTTTACCAACCTTGACGACGCTACCACCACATCGTCCCTTCTACCAGACACCTGTGACCACTGGTTTGTGCCACTGTTGTAAAGGGCACATATTGAGGAGCATCGAGCTACACGCAAGATATGGGCATAGTTTTCAGAGAGGAGAGCGACCACCTTCCTCTCTGTACCAGATTGTCATTGCCACATGGTGCAACCTCCCCTGAGGTCTATGATAAGACTGGCCAAATATACTTGAATGAGGGACAAAATAGAATTTACTCGCATGTACAAAATCTTGATAAAGCAAATCCATTGGCTAAGACATTATTACCGAACCTTATAAGTAATAAGTCCTTGTCCCCCCATAAATAGGGAATCTGTGCTAGTATTAAGTTACTATGACATTATGGAAGAGATAAGTAAGCAAGCTCAGGGGAATCGTTTATGTAAAACTAGCTCAGAACAAACTAATTCAAACAAGACTTCGAATAAACAAAAGGATGCAAAGATAAGGCAAGCTGAGAAACAGGTACGTCAAGAAATTGCCAAGGTGGTTTTCACAAGGAAAAGTTGCCCAGTTTATGTTTTATCCAGTGTTAAAATCATTGACAACAGATAGACGCTGTATAATACAATATCACCTGTATCGTGAGAAAGAACGATGGCAAAGGATTGCCCTGTTAGCACAAAAAAGTAGGTCAACAGGTATATGGAATGTCATTCGATGTACAAAGCAACGCAACCTCACGATAAATTCTAAAAGTGAAGAAACTTGGAGTACATATATTAAATCAACTTTAGGTAAAGAGGATAATACAGAGTTGGTCTACCCATCACTGCCAGTGAGATGGAAATGTAAAGCTACTGCATTGGATATAGTGATTATTATTGAACAACTTAAAAATTCCCGTGCTGCAGGGCCGGACAGTACATGGAATAAATTAATCGCGAGTTATGGGCTGCTGTACTACATAAGCTTTTTGAGGAGATTGGGGTATTAGGTAGAATACCGAAGAATTGCACCGTGAGGCACATCCTCACGGTATACAAGAAATGCTCATGGGAAGACCCTAGCAAAAGGCTGGCTATGTCAGATATATCATCAAAGATATTTGCTTGCGTATTACTTGATGAATAGATATTGGAAAACAATATATGACCGATAAATCAGATTGGCTTTAGATGACGATCTAGCACTATTCATACTCTGTCGATATTGTCCTCTGCAATAGAATATGCTTGGAAACACAGAGAAGTGAATGTGTACTGTGCATTCATTGACTTCTCAGCGGCATTCGATTCTATAGTACGTAATAGTCTATGGATCAAATTAAGTTCCTGGAACATACTGCAAGGTCTTTTGAAAATGATTATAATGCAGTATACAGATACTTCAGTTCGGATACGTTTGGATGCAACTTTACCTTGCAGACATACAAAATGCGTTTCAGAACCTAGAATTATATCCGGTAAAAGTAGCTACATCATATGTAGGATGACCTTATTTTGCTAGATTACACCCCAATAGGCCTACAAAAGATGATGGATGCATTGGCTGCCTGTTCTAGTCAGAATGGGCTTTAGATCAACATAGATAAAAGGTAATGGTTTTCCCAGGCATAAATAAAAAACACCGAAAAACATGTCTGGTACATGAATAATGAGAATATTGAACAAGTTTATAGTTACAAGTACTTGGGGATAATCAAAGATGACAAATTAATGTGGGAACATCAATGGACATCGATGAGATCTAGATGCCTTATATCGACCAATGCACTCAGCAGCTTTATTGGCAGAAATGTGGGTTCTTCCGCTTACGCAGTATTATCGTTGTATACAGCGAAAATACAAGATATGTTACTCTATGCCATAGAGATATGGGGGCATAAGTACACCACTTGCCCGATTAAACTAGAAGCAATGATCTTGCGTAAACTCATGCGTTTACCAAGTAGTATATCCATTGAATACATTTATTTAGAATGTGATATAAAATGTATTATGTCTGAGTACACACAAAGATCGATCATGCGCTATGAAAATCTCCTCACACTGGATAACAATACTATTGCAGTAACACATACACAGGCATTTATGAAAATCAATAAATGCTCAACGATGGGTACAATGGGGCGCATGAAAACCCTACATGAAAAATGGTCTGAAGGGTTTGCTAGTAATCCTTGTTATAATAAAAATGTGCAGTTGAAAAAATGGTTAAAAAGGAAACTATCAGTTTACTTTTATGAACATCATATGGTAGAACTAGCTACCAAATCTTACAGTGGCGGTTATTGCCAATATAGAATGTCTAGGGAAACTGTACCATAACATATTATGGCCTACCCTGATCCTGCAATATTCAGAACCTATTTGTTGTTGAAATGCAACCATTCGGAGGCTTTAGAAATCAAGGAGGCTCAACTAAAATTGTCAAGAGAAACTATACTACGCCGTTTATGTGGTTGTGTTGTTGAGTCAATGCAGCACCTAATGTTAAAATGCGAGAGATTATAATCTTATAATAATATGGTAGACATCAGCAACATACCCATGCTGTCCGCACTATTAATGAGTGGGAATGACTGTTTGTTTATGTTTTATTTTCTTATATAGCACACTTCACCCAAGGGTATCTGGGCGCTTATACTTAGACAGAGGAACAATGTTGTTACACACATCAAATACAAATCCCGCCTGGCAGGGCGGTGGTCGGTTACAGTTCACCTTTTTGCAGAAATAGATATTGGAGGTGTGCTGCAGATCTCCTTTTTGCAGTAATATATACTGGAGGTGTGTTACAGATCACCTTTTTGCAGAAATGGATGCTGGAGGTGTGTTACAGATCACCTTGAGGGCATAATCAATGAGCAGGGGATCGGAAGCCGCACACTCGGAGAGTATGTAGTTTTCAGGAAGGGAGATGACATGCTTAGAAGTCATTTTGACTGAGAAACCAAGATTTGGTTTTGGCTCTAAAAGTCCAGAAGGCGGGCTCTGCTCTGATGTCAGGAGGGATGGTATTCCATTGTTTGGCTGCTAGCACTGGGAAACTGACCCCTACTGCTGTTTTAGGTTGAATTTGGGGATTGTGAGCTGGTTGAGGTAGTTGGATCTGGTGGGTCTGTTGGTTTGGTGTCTTGCGAATTTATTTAGCTGTCAGGTATGCAGGAGCTGTGTTTGCTAGGCACTTATGAGTGATGACCAGTGTGCGAAGGGTAATTCTGTCCTGGATGGGTAGCCATTGAGCTTCTCTTCTGAGGGAGGAGATACGGCTCGATCGCGGGATATTGAAGGCTGATCTCAGGGCATTGTTTTGCAACACTTGGCGTTTGTTTAAGTTTCGTGTGGAGGTACTGACAAATAGTGTGTTACAATAGCCGAGTTTGGAGAGAATGAGAGCTCTCGCTAGTGTGATACAGCTGGTGGTGGATAAGAAGGGCTTACATGCGTTGATCAGTTTGTTAGTATAGGTTGTGGTGGAGGCGAAAGAGTTAACTTGTCTATTTAGCGTCAACGTGGAATCAAGGTAAATGCCCAGTATTTTGACTTACCTCGAGACTTTAATGCTATTGCCGTCAATGTTAAATGATTCATAGCGGGAGTCTAATTTTTTTAAACGAGTTTGAAAGCCAATGATAAGTAGCTCCGTTTTATCATCGTTTAAACAGAGGCTAGGAGTGGCCATCCAAACTTGGATCTCTAGATAAATGTCGTTGATCAGTTTGGTGTCTTGAGAGTGGCATCCAGTGAGTGTGATGAGGATCTGGGTGTCGTCTGCATAATTGGTATACATGACACCCAGATTATCAAGGCGGTTGAATAGGAGTTTGGTGAAAATATTGTAGAGTGTCGGCGACACACAAGAGCCCTGAGGAACCCCACAAGTAATGGGCACCGGTGGTGCTGAGGCTGTAGGTGAACCTAGTGTTTCTGTTGGAGAGGAAGGATTTGATCCAGCTGGCCGCGTTCGGTGAGAAGGCGGAAGCTGATGTTAGGTGTTGAGTGAGGAATTCATGGTCTACCAAGTCGAAGGCAGCTGATAGATCCAGGAGCAGGAGAATGGCAATCTTTCCTCTTTCTTTAAGCTCATCCATCTGAATCTTGAGATCTAGCAGTGCCGTCTCTGTACCATGTCTGGGTCTGAATCCAGATTGACGAAGGCCTAATAGATTGTTGTTTTCAAGGTGTTTTTGTATTTGTAAATAGGATACGCGGTCCAGGATCTTAATTGGAAACGGGACCCTTGTGATGGGCCTATAGTTTGTGGGCACATTCGGGTCTAAGTTAGGCTTTTTTTAATAGGGTCATGACCCAGGCTTCTTTGAGATTGTTGGGTACTGCACCGTTTTTGAATGATGCATTTAAGAGTAGTGATAAATGGGACTAATTCTCTTGCACTGTCCTTAATGACTACAGCGGGGCAATTGTCACCCTGACAGTTGTTTTTTTGGGGTTGAGTTTGCATTTTAGGAGAGCTATTTTGTCTGAGAGGGTGTGTGGGAGCGAGGGGCCAGTCGGTCCTCCACGCATCCTTTACTTCTCAGTACAAAACTCTGACCAAGTGCCTCCAGTAGTGTGTTCGACCCTTGCCCTTATGCAATGTCGACTTTGGTTAACATTCGCGTAGATGGGACCACTGAGCAGGACACAGGGCATCCATTTTTGTACCCCCTTTCGACTCCATCTTGGTAACTAGGCCTCACTGCGATAGTACAATATGCTTCTCTTCCATTTCTTGCAATGGCCAGACGTGCAGGGCACATGGCTCCCACCATCTTTCCCACTCCGACTGGAAAACTCCTCGGCTCCATTCTCACGCTGCAGCCGGAGGTACTTGCAACAAATAATAAATGTGAAACATTACTCTTCCTCTGAGATCACTGTCCTGCATGTGAACCAGCATGAGCTGAGCACATAGCTCGTTCATCTCCACAAATGCGTCCTTGCCCCCACACCCTCGCCAGTGGAAACTTACTGTGACATTGTGACCCTGTGCCCCTGCAAGGTATTGCTTTCATGTGCCAGACCACTGACCATGCCATGATGCCCACCCAACAGATTCCCAACTAACATTAGACCCCTGCTGCAGTATATCGTTGTCTACCACTAACAAATGTCCCATACCAGAGATTCTTATGAACACAGACCCTCACTTCAACCAGAGTTATTATGGTGGTCAAGGCCCTTAACCTAAGGCCTTTACAATCCGATGCAACTGATAGTATAGATACACATGTGACGTTTTTAGAGACGTAATGAGTTATTCAAAGACTTCGAATTATTATTATTTAGTGCATGCATTTTGAGAATATATTATGTTAGCTTAACTAGTGACCACCCCGCTTCACAGCGACCCGACCTTCACCCATTCGGAGCACAGATGCCTGATGTCCATCCTCCCACCAACCAAGCAGCCAACCCGGAGGAAGAGATACCACCCACACCATGGGTACCATATGGACTGTCCAATCCAGGACCAACGTAGTATCCTATATAAGTTGCGTCATTTGCCCTATAAAATTTATTGTAACATTAATTTTGGTCAGAGCGCTCTCAGATGCAACAGAGATCTTTGAATGCCATTTACTTATATAAACGTTGCCTTGAACTCTCGCAACCTGCTCTCTTTGCCTCATTCCCCGTCCGGGGTGTGTCTGTTTTATTCTTTTGCATGAGAAAGACGGGGAGGGCACAAACATTTGGTGACCCCCTGCAACGTGATTTGGAGAGGTGCCTCGAGGGCCGCACCATGCGGCGCGATCCGGGACACCCCCCAGCAAAGCA
Source organism: Ambystoma mexicanum (assembly GCF_040938575.1). NCBI lineage: Eukaryota > Metazoa > Chordata > Amphibia > Caudata > Ambystomatidae > Ambystoma > Ambystoma mexicanum. The sequence goes on along the minus strand of NC_090921.1, from coordinate 248,782,869 downwards.
TTGCCTCCGCGGCCGATCAGCCTGTGCGCACTACGAGAAAGGGTCAAGGGTTCCCGGTTGACGAATACCGAACTGAAAAAGCTGCTCGCCGAGGCGGGCCACGGCTTGGTTGGGGTGCGGCCCCGACTGGGGTCAGACCGTGAACGGTCACCCTCGGATTACCTGACTGAACACGTGAGTGCCGGTTGCAAAGGTTCCCAAGGAAAGGTAAGGGGGAAAATAAGGGAACAGGAGAACATTTGATAGTGGGTTAAAGCCAAGAGTAGGGACTGTGTGAGTGATGCTGAGGCTTTTCTGATCTCTCCTTTATATGGCCATTAGGTTTTTGTGAGAAGTAAGAAGAAGAAGAAGAAGAGAAGAAGAGGTATCCTAGCCCGAACGGCGTAGAAAGCAGCGCCGCGTAGCATTGTCTCGTCCAGTGTAGATAAATGAGTGAAGATAAAGAGAAAATTGTAGGGGTCTCGTATATTGAGTAGACTCAGAGTAGTTATTTAGAATATTCTTTTTCCGTGTAATCAAGAATTCTTGGGAAAGAGTAAGAGGGTGTAAGAGAAGAGTAGGCAACGAGGAAGGATAAAAAGTGTGTAGTAACGGGAACAGGGGGAGATAAAAGCGCGCAGGTAGTGCACGTTATGTGTTATGTCTTTTTTGTTCATTGTTGTCACGTATGTCAAGACGTTATATGTGATCTGTCAGTAAGGGGTTATATATGAAAAAGTGAAATGTTGGAATTGAAAATGCAATAATTGCAAAGGTGATTTTGAGTATTGATGCACAATAACTGTCAATAATTGAGAAACGCTTAATATATTGTTGACCTGTAATAAGGGGAAAGGTGGTTGAAGGGTGTGAAATTGAGAGAAGATAACTATTGCACACGAGATTAGAGGGAGCCTCAGGTGCAAGGGCGTACACAAGCAAAGGGAGAAACATTGTCATGGGGAGAATAACACCATTAGCTCACATTTGCCAGCACCTCCCACTATATAGTCACAGGAGACAAAAATACCACAATCAATGGGTGACGGAGATAAAAGGGGACAGCGTGACACCAATTTGGCCAGAGGGAGGGTTGTTTGACAAAAAGGTGTTAGATTTAGTGTCCACACACTTATTGGCGAGATATAAGGGAAAACAGTTGCAGAACAGAAGGGAAGTATTGGACCTGTGGTGAATGTTCGAGGAAGTTACCCCTACAGCAGAGGTAAATGCAGAAAAAACAATCAAAAAACAGAAAACACAGGCAGAGGTAAGCGGGACACCAAAGGGTGAATGCACAACGACCACAGCTGAGAATGATACAACCAAAATATACCCCTTAATGACAAAGCCAGCAGTAGCATACAGTGAGCCTCTGTATATACCAGCATGCCCCACCCCCACTCCCTCAAATGGAACGGTAGCCACGGCGCCTCCGCCATACGACAAAGGAGGCCTTTATGGCCCGACAAGTGCGCCCCTTGTAAATTTAGCGCAATTAACCGGAGATTTAGACCGCCAGTTAGCGCATGCACAGATGGAAATAACACGGCTAAGAGCACTGTGTGACAGGGGCCAAATGCTGTGGGGGGGGGGGGGAGGTACCACCATTGTCCGTAGCAGATCTCACACCCCCGCTAAGTGTAACAGGGGAGTCAGCACCAGCGACACCAGGACCAGTACAGTCCGTATTGACTCAGGGAACACCCACATCACAGGGGCGAGAGAAAGAATGGCGATCGGGAGAATTCCTGTTCAATCTGAATGATAAACTTGTGAGAATCATACGCCCAGCCACCCCAGAAAGTCACCCCAGAAAGTCAGCGAGGGAAGAACAAGAGGAGAATGACGAGCAAGAAGAAGAAATAGGAGGTGTGGAGTGATCTAGACGAATACGAGGAAGGAGTGGCAGCTGTAGGATCCCCACTGCCACATAATTTCGATGACGTAGATCCACGATCAAACCACGATGGCAGGATAGATTAAGGCAGCAAGTAGGGAATATGCTGGTAAGTAAGACAAAGAAAGGGACGGTAAGTAAAACAGGAAAGAAGCATAAATTGCAGATGCCGTTGATACACAAAGGAGCAGGTAGGCCACACTATATTCCGTGGGCCCAGATGGACAAAAACAACCTGTTGAAGCTCCTCCCCCCACTTGCGGGAGGAGCAGGGAAATGGATACATGCGTTCGAGGAGAACACGGCAGGAGTACCGTTAGCGATAGGTGATGTAAAAAGTTTGCTAGTGTCCGCCGTCGGTGATCAAGCAGACGCCGTGTGGGAAAAGGCGGGGTTCCCAGGAGTAACAATGAGCTGTGACCGCCACGATGGATCACCCTTCAACTATGTTCGAGCACAAGTTTGGGACGCATTGTGGCACACATTTCCAGATATTCCAGATTTACATTTGGTAATGCAATGTACCATGGAGGAGAACGAGGGTCCCACGCAATTCATACTGCGGGTGCAAGACTTATGGAGAAGCGAAACTGGTACGGCGTGGAACCAATCCAACCCCTTGTTCTATTTTATAATCAAGAAAGGGCTCCCGAAGGAGGTACAGAAGGCCTTGGACAAGATAGCTGGGATAGCAGCCAAGGGAGGGCCTGAAATTCAGAGCATAATTGTGCACCACTGTAGGAGGATCAAAGAGAGAGAAAAGGAGATAGCACAAAAAAGACTGGAAGACGAAGCGAAACTGGTACAGAATAAATTAGTGAAGGTCGCCGCCATTAACGCCAACGTAGCAACAGATAGAGAGAACGCCTGCACTGCACTGTTCCGTGGCGCAACAGTAGTTGGAGATAATGTTTTCTCAGTGCCAGGACAAGAAAGGTACGCAGATTAGGACAGCCCACAGGGAGCACTTGCGCGTCCAGTCCTATCCACCACCCTTCGTGCAGAAGAGGAACCACTAGTGGGGGCAGAGATAGGAAATACGCAGTTTATCTTTGTGGTAGACTCAGGAGCGGAAAAATCATGTCTTATGGAAGGGCGGTTTCCGCTTTCAGGCAGGAATTTGGAAACCCAGGGGTTCTCTGGGGCTATTTTAAAAGTTCCTTACACCAAAGATCTTGATATAACCGTAGGGGGAAAAACAGTGCGCGCACCCTTACTTTACCACGAAGACGCGCCAATCAACTTGCTGGGCAGAGATTTGCTAAGTAAATTGAACATGACCATTTCGTTTACTGATCAGGGAATAGTGTGTTCCACCCCAGGAGTAGGCCCAGTGAGACCAATGTTAGATTAGTACGATGATGAATGAAGTTGTAGTACGAGGGATACCCATTGATATAGACATGTTTATCTATGGCATCAAAGTATTAGCCCGAGTAGTACCTGAGATAACGAGAATAGAATGGAGGACACCATCAGTCTTTATATTCCGCCCAATTGCGAATACGGATGTCGTGCCAGGCACTATAATGTCCATAGACATCGAGGCAGTTCAGGTAAGCAAACGTATTGTGGTCATAGGCTTGGACACGCATGGGTGCGAGTGGAGAACTGTGTTATGTATAGATCCAACCGAAGAAACCGTGCATCATTTTCTTAAAACATATATTTATACGTATACGTCACAGCAATTAGATGTGAAATAAAAAAATATATTTTAAGAAAATGATGCACAGTTTCTAATTTGAATCTTCACGAAAATACGAACACACAGTGCAAAAGTGGACATTCCCTATTTTTTAGGGCAAACTGAGAGCACCAGTCCTAATAGAGTCAATTCACTCTATTTTTCTTCGGTTATATTTTTGGGTCCTTATGCCATAGGACCTATGTAGACTGGTAGCCCCAGACTAAAACTTCAACAAGTACAACACGATTGTATAATAACGCACCGAAACGACACGTAGTGCCCTCCTTCAACTCCTTTATGTATAGATCCAAACATAATGCTAAAAGATCTAACTGACGAAGAATTATTCAACTGACAACTAAGATGATGGAGAGATAATAATGGAAATAAGCATACCGTGTGACATCATGATCCAGTACAGAGAGGTACACAACCCACTTATGGCTAGTGTTAATGCCCCACCAACAATATTTGAGGAAGACATGGCAAAGGTAGCACCAGAAATTTGGACTACAGGCCCCCCATGATGTAGGGTTATTACATGAAGTAACACCAATAAAGATAAAACTTAAACCAGGTGCCATACCGCCAAGAGTGAAACAGTACCCAATATCCAGAGAAGCAGAGGAAGGGATTAGGGAGACAATAAATGCACTCCTGAACCAAGGTATAATAGTGCCATCAAACTCCCCATGTAACACAGCCATCTATCCGATTAAAAAAGCAAAAGGAGGGGCGTGGAGGATGATCCAAGATCTCCGCCCACTCAAGGACGTCATTCAAAAAGAATTCCCGCTAGTGCCTAACCTGGCATCAATACTGTGCAGCATACCCAAAGAATCTACATGTTTTACTGTGGTTGACTTGAAGAATGCCTTCTCCATACCACTGGAACCAGGATCGCAGTATCTCACAGCATTCACACTGGGAAATAACAGATTTGAGCATCGTAGACTCCCACAGGGATATTGCGAAAGCCCAAGTATTTTTAACAGAGTATTACGAGAGGACATTGGAAACAGACGTAGAGAGCACCATCATACAATACGTAGACGATTTACTTGTCTGTAGCAAAAAAGAAGAAAAGTGTAGAGAAGACTCTATAACACAGTTAAACGTGTTAGCCACCAAAGGATACAAGGTTGATAAAGGGAAACTACAATACTGCCTTGCCGAAGTTGTATACCTCGGACAATTAATATCGAAAGATGGAAAACGAATACTCCCTGACAGGGCAGCTGCTATACGCAACATAATAATACCAAAGACATTGAAGGACATGCAAAATTTCTTGGTATATGTAACTATTGCCGAGCATGGATCCTTGATTATGCAGCATACACACGCCCAATATTGCAAGCATTAAAAGAAGCGCAAAAGAGTTGAGCCCCAATAAAATGGACACATGACATGATGGCTCAGTACTTCAGACTGAAAGACCTTATCGCAGAGGCCCCAGTGCTCGCAAACCCAGACTATGAGAGGGAATTTCTCTTGTTCTCGCACTGCAATGGAACACCGATGGCAGTGTTGACACAGAAAACATCATTAGGCCACAAGCCATTGGCCTACTACAGCGAAACACTAGATGCAGTGATGCAAGGTCAATTCGTGTGCGAACAGGCCCTCGCAGCTGCGGCCTTCGCCATTGAAAAAAGTGCCACGATTGTAATGGGATGTTCAGTAACATTGTATGCAGAGCATTCATTATTTGCTATTCTTGAGCGGTCAAAATAAACACTGACAACACAGAAGGCAACCGCATATGAGATCATAATTTCAAGCCCCAACGCGCATGTGGTCAGTTGTAAAACAGTAAACCCAGCAACATTCATTTCAGAGCCATGTACAATGGAGGACATGCAGGAACACGACTGTGCCACCTATGAGGAGGAGGGTGATGATATTCCCAAAGCGAGTGAAAATGCCCTGAAGGAAGGAGAAATATATTTCATAGACGGTTCAGCATCAATAAACCCAGAAACAGGAGAGAAGCATGTCGGGATGGCAGTAGTACGAATGGAGGAAGATCGCTATGAAACAATCGTCCAAAAGCGTCTCCCATCCCATTACTCTGCACAAGCAGCTGAACTAACGGCATTAATTGAAGCATTACCTACAGCCAAAGGATGCACAGTGACTATATACTCAGATTCAGCATATGCAACTACCACTGTCCATTCAGGACTATCACGCTGGCGTAGAAGAGGGTTCAGACGAGAAGATGGCTCACCCGTACAGCACGCCACACTGTTGAATGAATTGAGGCATTGGCAGAGCCATCAGTAGTGGCAGTAGTGAAATGCCAAGCCCATACCAATAACACAGATGTAATCTCATTTGGAAACGCGGCCGCCGACGCAGCAGGGAAGGAGGCCTCGTATTTCAATATAACACCTACGACTGAGTGCATTGTTAAAGCCATCACCGCAGAACCACTAGAAGAAGCATATAGTAACACGCCCATAACACAGCTAATAGAGCTACAGAGAAGAGCACCACTGGAGGAACAAGAATTATGGAGCAAGTGGGGATGCAAACAATCGGCCACAGACCTCATTTGGAGACAAGAGACAACGGGAAAGGTGGTGATGCCGATAGAATTACTAGAACAGCTCTACTTTCCAGCCCATGTTGCAAAACAACACATCGCCGCAGACATCCAGGAACATTGGTTTGTCCCCAAACTACAGGAACATTTGTCAAAATTTATCATAGGTTGTACAACAATTCAGGGATGACACTGAGGACATTGCGAGGTACTTTGCCACGGCCGGCAGGGCCATTCAGGGAGCTCCACATAGACTATGCAGATATGGGGGAGAGATGTAACGGGGCAAGATATCCAATTGTGGTAGTATGTCCTTTATCAAGGTGGGTGGAGGCGGGTCCATGCCCCCACCCAGATGCGAAGTGCGCGGCGAAGTTTCTGGTGAGAGAAGTGTTTTCCCGGTGGGGAATATGTGATGTGATACGGTGAGACAATGGCACGTACTTTGTGAATGACCTCTTCAAGGAAGTAGCATCACTCTTAGGGGTGAAGCACAAACTATGTTCCATTTAAGACCAATGGCTAATGGAGTGGTGGAAAAGATCAACGGTCTGCTCAAGAGTAAACTATCGAAATTGTTTAATACACTAAAGAAAAACTGGGTGTATTGCTTACCCCTAGCACTGTTCCAACTCAGAACGCAACCCTGCAAGGACCACCATTTGAGCCCCCATGAAATTGTGACTGGGAGGCGAATACACACACCACTCTCCCCGATTAGGAGAGCATCAGATGCACACAGGGCTGCCACAGTGCTGGGTGAAGAATTTTAGGAATACTTGACTCAGCTGACACGCGCAGTACGCAGCATAGCGCGACAAATAGCACCGCCTTTTACTGAAAATGTGGCAACTGATACTACCATGCCAGCTACAGACAGCCCAACTGGGCCACTGATGCCAGGAGCACAGGTATATGTGAGGAGTTTTGTCAGGAGATGGAATTCACCAAGGTTTCATGGCCCTTATGAAGTGATTTACAGTACGCCCACTGCAGTGAAGGTAAAGGGACTAAAACATTGGGTGCACCTCTCAGATGTGAGCAGGGCACGCGATAGTACACTCCCTCAGAGCGAACAGGAATGTGCAAGTGGTACTAGAAGTGAGGTTGAGAAGCAATGACGAGCTGATCAAGTAAAAAAGGGAACTTGTAACGAACAAACACTCTTTTCATTACTACATCTCCCTCCTGCTATAAACATGCACAGTAAAAAAGAGGATATAAGTGAAGCGGATAACAGACAAATGTATGCTAATAAGTGCAGCAATCATAAATAAAAGCAATGAGTAAACATGATGTGTAAATATATATAAATGTACATATTATGGTGATTTAACAAATTTGTATCGTCCCTCCAGGTGACAAAATGGCCCAGCGAAGTGAACTCGCGGAGAACACGCTAATGTTAGATAGCAATAGGGATGCCATTCGGGCTAATAAGTTTAGTAATGTTGAATGTGTTTTGAAATGTGCTGCAGTTTTGCTTTCTGGGATGTTGTTCTTCATGGCCAGGTATTATACTCTCTTAACTCTGGTTAATGACATGCACAAAGGGGGGAGCGGGGCTAAGCTGATACAAGAAGGGTCAAGACTAATATGGACTGGAGTAAAGACAATATGGGGAGAAACATATATCATTGGTATTAGCGATACAGATGTAACACAAACTTCAGAGCGCGCCCCTGCTGATACAACAATTGTCTCCTTGTTACATCCTGGCATAAATATAAGTAATGATTATGAATCGAATGAATATGATGGCGACTATTATTGGCCAAGCAACATAGCCAACACAAGTGTGCCTGCACAGAGAACCATAGAACCTACCTCATATTACACTGCTGCTACTAACAAGTATACACATGCCATATTCAATAGCAATGATACTGCCTGGGCTGGAATGTTCCCAATACATTACCAAAATGTAAGAAGCTACAAGGAGGGAGGGAAAAGAAGAGAAAAAAGGGGGACGGGAAGGAAAAGATACAACATTTATCATGACTTGGGATTAGATGAAATAGAAGACCCCCGCCACCCAGATCAATCTAACAAATGGAATTCAGACATGAGTGCTAGGGCAAAGCAAGCAACAAATGAAAGCTGCTATGTCTGGTCACTCATACCGCATGCATCAGGGACACCCAAAATGTTGGTACCACAGGAAGTGCCCTTGTCGGAGGCTCAATGTTTAATTCACTTAGTTCTGTGTAGGATAAAAAGCACCTTCCAGGCACAAACCTAACTATGGAGAGAATGGAAAATGAGAGAACATGCACAAGCCGGCATCAAGGAGTAATTTGCATCAGAGAGCCATTTCTTGTCATCAAAGGGGCGAGGTATGCAGAGAACAAATGGCACGATGAAACTATTGAATGCAAAGCAGAAGCACTCCGAGAACTATCTGAGGACACCTTCCAATGGATAAAGGAAGTGTGTGCCCCCATTTGGTCACAACACGTCACAAAGCTAACATGGATCACAGCACTAGAAAAGCCTATAAAAATACAGAAAGAAGTACCGCACAAACTATGCTTTCATGGGGAAGGGAAAGTGAACCTGGGGGAGGTAAGGAAATGCAATAAGACAGTAATCATACCTGATATGAAGAAAGGCACCGCAGCCCTCATGGACATGTACTGGATTTGCAGCAAACAAGCCTACCTGCATCTACCTGCATCCTGGAAAGGTACTTCCGCCTTAGCCACCCTCCATACGGCCCTGATGGTAATACCCGAAAGTCATATCCAAGGAGCAGCAGGAGAATCGGCTGACAAATCGGCAGCAGGGTAATCGGCTGAGCCATCGACAGCGTCCCAACAAGTAAAAACAGAACCTCCAGCTTTCGAACTGTTGTCAGAACACGAGTTGAAAACAAAGCTATCACGAAGTAAAAGATCATCCAACTATATTTCGTCCGAATCATCAAAACTCCTTGCTGAGATCCCACAAAAACACAAGCTTTTCTCATCCTCAGAGACATTTTTTGCATCGCTCCTAGCGCCATGGCTCCAAGCACGAGCAAATGCCAAATGGTTACAAATAGTGCGCTGGGAGCCAATTCAACTGGCCAACGACACTGAAGAAGGATTCAACGTTATAAAAATAGAGCTCCGTGCCTTGCGCCTAATGACAATGCAAAACCGATATGTTCTAGATCTCCTCACGGCGATGGATGGTGGTGCTTGCCGAATAATCGGGGGGGGGGGCGTGTTGCACATTCGCGCCATCTGAAGATGCAGATAAAGGGACACTCTCACATGTGATAACAGCAGTTCACAACTTAGGAGAGAGGATGAGAACGGAGGGCAGAGCAGAAGAAAGCACATGGTTTGGCAACATGTTCAGCTGGATACCATCATGGGTAAATGGGATTATGAAAATACTTGTTCCTGTCATCGTCTTTGTGTTGCTGTTCTTCTGCATGTGCCAATTAGGACTCCAATGTTGTGCAAAAAGTATTCCTACCTCAACTATGATGATGGTAACAATGGGCCTACCGACAACGGTACCAACTATGATAGATGCACAAATACAAACAGGGTAACATAACACTCCAAAATACAGGATGACTGCCATCTATAGGCAATATGCGGACAGGGTTGATAATTTATACCATACCTCCATCAAGGAACCAGGAGAATTGCAGTGGTATAAAGAGGTGTGGGTAGACCTGGATGGGGATGGTGGGATATACCTAACATGCACTCCAGACGAATATGCAAGAAGAGGTAATAGCTTGAGGAGTGTATGCAGAGCATGGATGCGATAAAAGGTACCCCAGCCTGGGAAGAAGCAGTTGCTGCAGCTGAGTACTACCAGAGGGAGAATGAAAGAAAAGAAGTGTCATAATTAGTTACTTTAGATGTAACGAAAGGGGGGAATGAGTGGGAGCGAGGGGCCAGTCGCCACCCCGCATCCTTTATTTCTCAGTACAAAACTCGGACCAAGTGCCTCCAGTACTGGGTTCGCCCCTTGCCCTTATGCAATGTCGACTTTGGTTAACATTTGCGTAGATGGGACCACTGAGCAGGACACAGGACATCCAGTTTTGTACCCCCTTTCGACTCCATCTTGGTAACTAGGCCTCACTGCGATAGTACAATACGCTTCTCTTCCATTTCTTTCAACGGCCAGACGCGCAGGGCACATGGCCCCCACCATCTTTCCCACTCTGACTGGAAAACTCCACGGCTCCATTCTCACGCTGCAGCCGGAGGTACTTGCAACAAATAATAAATGTAACACATTACTCTTCCTCTGATATCACTGTCCTGCATGTGAACCAGCATGAGCTGAGCACATGGCTCGTTCATCTCCACAGAGGTGTCCTTGCCCCCACACCCTCGCCAGTGGAAGCTTACTGCCATTGTGACCCTGTGCCCCTGCAAGGTATTCCTTTCCTGTGCCAGACCACTGACCATACCATGATGCCCATCCAACAGATTCCCAACTAATATTAGACCCCTGCTGCAGTATTTCGTTGTCTACCACTAACAAATGTCACATACCAGAGATTCTTATGAACACAGACCCTCACTTCAACCAGTGTTATTATGGTGGTCAAGGCCCTTAACCTAAGGCCTTTATAATCCGATGCAACTGATAGTATAGATACACATGTGACTTTTTTAGAGACATAATTAGTTATTCAAAGACTTTGAATGATTATTATTTAGTGCATGCATTTTGAGAATATATTATGTTAGCTTAGCTAGTGACCACCCTGCTTCACAGCGACCTGACCATCACCCATTCGGAGCACAGATGCCCGATGTCCATCCTCCCACCGACCAAGCAGCCAACCCGGAGGAAGAGATGCCACCCACACCATGGGCACCATATGGACTGTCCAATCCAGGACCACGCAGTATCCCATGTTAGTTGCGTCATTTGCCCTATAAAATGTATTGTAACATTAATTTTGGTCAGAGCGCTCTCAGAGGCAACAGAGATCTTTGAATGCCATTAACTTATATAAACCTTGCCTTGAACTTTCACAGCCTGCTCTCTTTGCCTCATTCCCCGTCCGGGGTGTATCTGTTTTATTCTTTTGCATGAGAAAGACATGGTGGGCACAAACAAGGGCCTTTTGGAGATTCGCACACCAAGTCTCATTTTTGGAGCAGTCATCAATGATAGGGGCAGGGGATTCTAACTCTCTTAGGATGGTGACGAGTTCCTTAGTGCTATATTTAGCATTTTGGATTCTTTCATTATAGATTTCCTTTTTTGTCCTAGTGATGTTTTTTTGTAGGCAGTTGCAATAGTCATGTATTTTTCCTTATTTGCTGGAGTGTTTTTTTTTTCTTCCAGAAGGATTCTGCTGATCTTTTTTCATTCCGGAGTATTTTCAGTTCCGGAGAAAACCATTTGTTTAAGTGGGAGGAGGGATTAGCTTTTTGAAGTTTAAGCGGTGCAATCTAGTCGATTGCTTGCTTCACTGCGGTATCATAGATATCGCCTAGTTCTGAAGGGTTTGTATCAGCGTTCAGTGGAGTGTTAGTGATATGATGTAGCAAAGGCAGGAGTAAATCAGGTTTAAGGTTGCCCTTATTCCTTGCTAGAGTGGTAGGGAGTGCAGTAGTATTAGAATCAGAGAGGGCTTTTCCCTGGATGGAAAAGGTGATGCAATGATGGTCTGACCATACACAGGGTTCTTTGTTGAGCATAGTGGTCGGCCAACCAGTCCAGGGTTCTGTCTTTATCGTGTGTGGGTTTGAGGATGCGGGATTTGAAGCCGAGTTGAGAAATGGTGTTCATTAGTGCAGTGGCGATCGTGTCTTTGGAATCGTGAAGGCCTGGATTCATATCTCCTAGGAGGATGATCTGAGATCCCGGCTTGGTATTTGGGTGAGGAGGGTTGAAATGTCTTCCTTGAATGAAGAGATGGGGCCAGGTGGCCGATATATGAGGTGCACGAGTATGGTACTTGAGTGGGATAGGCGTAGTTCGACTGAGAGCAATTCTGCAGAAGGGAGGTGGGCGCTGGTGAATTCTCCGAGTCCTAGGTGGGATTTGGTGATGAAAGCTAAGCCACCTCCTTTGCCAGAGGTAGCAAGAAAATCCAATTGGTTGGCGATAATGAGGTCAGCAATATCGGAGCAATGGGCTACTAGAGAGTGGGCATTATTCAATGCTCCTTTGTTGTCAGGTGGGACTATAGGGGTGTGTTTGACAGTCAAATTGTTTGCGCCTTGCATCTGGAGTAGGAATAGTATTGGGATCTGAGGGGCAGTGTAGTTTCTGGAGAGTGTTTGGAGGGGCTCGCTTAAAGTGGGACCCTAGTCTGGAATTTCATGTGAAGAGTGAACATGGGACAAGAGGTGTGGGTGGGGTGGTGAAGCAGTGGATCCATTCTTCAGGGGTGAGGAGGCTGCTGGTATCCCGGGGAGAGGAGTGGGTGACGCATGGCTGGGGTGGTGTAAGGCAGTTGTGTAGCTGCAATGCGGAGGAGAGTTGAAGAAGGAGCATAAGAATGAGAGCTAAAAGGTGGGGACTGTCCATTCGGACGAGCAGGTCTGTGTTAGAGGCGATGACAGGCGTTATGCGGTAGTTGACAGTGGCAATGGCAAGCGAGTGGCAGGATGTTAGAGTACAGGTGGGTGAGGTTAGGGATGCTAGTTAGAGTGGTATCATGTGCAATAGGTATAATGTTGGGCAGCAGGGTTGAACAATAAATGCTAATCACACACAATATTTGCACATTAGGTAGTAGCACATTTGGTAATAGCAAGTGGTGCTATGTCAATAGGTAAGGTATTGAGCAGCAGCCGATGCTAATCACACAAACAACAATACTCCAAGTAGATGAGATCAGACAATAAAGTGTGTGGGACAACAGGTGAGCCTGAGTTGTTAAAAAAATGAATGAAATACTAAGTAAAGTTTTCATATATGGCGTAACAAGCAAATGCGGGGCAACAATATTTTAAACAAAGAAGGCATTTTAGTTGCAAACACAGTCTACTCACAATAGAGGCAAGCTTAAGTCGCTGGTGATACCCAGGAGGACTCTGGTGCGTAGTAGAGGCACGGGAAGTATGCTGGGATGCGTGGGGCAGAGATTTGTGCCCTGGTCCCCGACAGTCCCGGACAGTCCCGGACAGGCACGGACAGGCACGGACAGGCGTAGGCCTTCTTCTGGAGGCCTTCGTCTGGTGAGGCCGGCTTCCGCCTCCGGTTTAGGGCGATTGGCTACGACGCCCTCGGTCCGTAGGTTGCTAGGCAACCAGAATAAGCATATTGGTCGTCTGTTTGGTGGCAGCCATTTTAGACTACTGGATAGCGCCGCATGGCCAAATGCGGGGCACAGGCATCTGAGATGAAGGTGGTGGGTCTGATACAGCTCCAGCTGAACTGTGAACGGCGCTGAAGGCAGGGAGTCTAGTGACGCTGCGGTGCGGGAGCAGGCGTTGCGCTGACTCTGCAGCTCAGATGCTGCTGGGTGGTTGCGTAGAAGGTGCTGCTCCTGCAACCCTGGGTCGGTCAGGAGGGCTCCTGCCCGGATGAAAGTCCTCAGAGCTATACATTGTAATTTTATCTATTTTATGTGTTCTTTTTATCTCAGAATTGTGGAAATTATTAAAATTGTTTAGTATAATAATGGAATTTTACACTGACGAGAAATTTATGTTTTATATGTTTTAAAATGATACATTTTAAATCATGTATTTAAAATCATGAGTTTTATGCAGCAGAATTATTGTGTATAGGTATGTAACTGTTTTTGTTGTATATCCAAATCCGAAAGGCTGAAAGTATATTAAATAAACTGTAAACTATTGAGGAGTGGGTTCTATGTGAAAAAAATTGTCACCAGGAAAATGTAGTCAGCAAAAAAGTCATTTAAAAGAAATTCAGTCATTCAATACAAGCAATGCAACATGTGAAAATGTTGCCAGTATGAAGGCTATAAAAATATGGCCCAAAACTAGAACGAAAACTCCAAACTCCATAATCACCCTAACTCCATTCCTAAACCTTATTCTACCCTGAACTCTTACAGAACACTAACCCTTCAGCTCGCTAAAGCATTTCATTTACATAACACAAAGCAAAATAAACAGAAAACAGTAAACCCATCTCCAACCCCATCGCCAGCTCGCCACAAATTACATAGCCCTTGATCAAACCCTGGCTGTAATACTAACCTTATCCTAACTGCAACTATACCACTTACCCCAATTCTAACATTACCCTAACCACTAAGGTTATCCTACCCGTTATCCTAGGCCAACATCACAAGCCCTTTCCAACCACTGTATCCCTTTCTTCAACACTTACCCAAACCAATGTTCCATTAGCCCTAGCCTTACCATAACCTTTACCCTGAAACTTCACCTACCCTAACTAACCAAAACCCAACATCTTTAGTCCAGCCATAAACCCTATCCTTACCCAAACCCCAGCAATCACAAGCCCTCCAAACCCTCCTTTACTGCTACTTTCAGCTACATTTATGGACTACTTATTGTTTCGCAACTTTTAAACTGCAGACGTATTTTCACCACAATTTTTTCAACAACTACATTTCACAGGATACCGAGGCGTCAATTGAATCATTCTGAACATTTTCATGTCCTTTCCGAACTGGTAACAGGGAATCTGGGTTAATAATGGTTGCACTCTTTCTTGTGAGGGATATGCTACTGGCTGCGTCGAATTATCGTGAGGAATCGTTTTGTTTGCGACTGTGAGCCATGACTTAATTTAAAAATCTTTTTAGAGAAAGTCCACAGTCTTTTCCATGTTCTGCAAGCAAATAGCCTCTGGTTCTCCTGTTATTAGCTAGCAGTCTCGAAAAGGGTAAAAAGGAATATTTTGGCACAAATGTGTTCCACCACCACTAGAGCACCTTCATGAATACATCCAAGCCCACCTCTCTGCGGCCTCTAACAACTAGCCCGAACCTTTCAAAATCTGCAAGGAGCTGGCCAATCCTGCTGCAGTCTCCACCTCTCCGGTTCCCTCCCCGGCCCTTTGCAAGGCACTGGCTTCTCACTTCACCACAAGGACATCCTGTTCACTCTCTCCTCCTCCTCTACCACTCCCAGCCTCTCTCCGGCAGTCTCCACTCCCCCTTTTTCCTCCTTTCCCTTGCTCACTCCTGATGTTTCTCGACAAGTCCAATCTATGAAAGTCTTGTAACAGCAGGTCCTCCCCCCTGCTCCTCCAGAACTATCAAGGTCGACATCGACAGCCTCGGCTTATTTCGGCAATCACTCTCTTGCCACTAGAACCTTCCCTTGCCCCTAAAGCACTCCCTTGTGCACCCCCTCCTCAAGAAGCCCTCTGCCGATCCTTCCTCTCCGGCAACCTACCGCCCGATATCCATAATTTCTTTCCTGGGCAAACTCCTGGGAAAGCTGGCCATCTACCTGCTTACTCTCCATACTAAATCTGTTGTTTTTTTCTGCGACAACCAGTCTGGCTTTAGAGCAGCCAGAAGCACAGAAACTGCTCTCCTGGCCACCCATGCAAACATGCTCTCTAATCTCGACTAACCTTCCTTCTGTCCCCATTCTCCTTGATCTATCCTCCGCTTTCGATACGGTCAACCATGCCATCCTGATCAATCGTCTCTGTGACAACCTGGGAATCACGGGTTCGGCCCTAGCCTGGTTGACCTCCTTTCTCTCCAATCGACCCTTCAATGGCGTTTCTCTCTACCACCTCTCTCTCTCTCTCTCTCTACATGTGGCGTTTCCCAGGGTTCTAACCTCTCACCCTGGCTCTTCATCCATTACCTGGCACCTAGGGCCCACCACAGCTCTACCTTCTGTTATAACTTTCAGTGTTGTGCAGATGACACTCCGCTCTCCTTCAGGCTTCGACTCCACCCTCTCCTTCTCTCCTCACATCTCTAAGAAGTCACACTACCAGCTGCACCACCTCAGAGGTATTTTCCCTTTTCTCACTTTCCCCAAGAAGCTCACTGTCTCCAGAGCCCTAGTTCTCTAGGCCGGACTACTGCATCAGTGTCTTTCTAAATCTGCCAGACTCTACTCTTAGGCCTTTGCAACTAATCCAGAACAGGACTGCAAGAATTGTCCTTAGCCACAAGCCCAGGCCTCTCCAGGCCTGAAATCTCTCCACTGACTCCCAGTGGCTGCAAGGATCAAGTTCAAGATCATTTGCATTGTCCACAAGGATTTCTGGGGCTGAGGACCACACTACATCCAACTCTCTCTTCCTAAGTATCTTTCTTCTCAAGCCCTCCGCTCATCCACCTCCAATTCTAAGGGTATGATGCTTTTCCAGGCAGAGAGTGGGGGAGGCCGGGAAGGAGTAGATCTCTGTCCTCGGCTAGAGCCTTCCTCCGGAACAGCCTCTCTGCCTCTATCAAACTTGAGCAGGCCCATATAAGGTTCCCGGAAGCAACTCAAGACCTTCCTTTTCGTTTCCGCTTTCTCGCCCCTGCTGATGCTCCTGTCTGCTGCGCTAACTGGTTAACTGGCCACCCATTGAGCCTCATGGGCACCAGGCGCCTGCACGACCAGTAGCCCCTTGCACTGCCTCCGGGCTTCCCACCCACTTCGGGACTGTATCTGCAACCCTACAGTCGACTGCCTCCCTGCATTTACTTGCACCACCATCCTCGCGGCACTTTACGCTTTTTACAACTGCCCCCCCCCTCACACCCCAAGCACTTCTCTTCCCTCCCCCTCGCACAATCTGAATGACACAAGGCCTAGTAGGATTGTTTGTTTTGTCCTCCCTCCCTCGGTCAATCCTTGCTCGTCTTGACGCGCCTAGAAACACTTGTGTACAGGGCCTTTATAAATGACATATCATGAGGTGTCGATGCAACTTCAAAAGGAAGTACCTAGAACTGAATATGATGTGAACTTATTTTGAATTGGAGAAACATTCAGTGACCTGGGAACATTGAAATATAAAAGATGCTTTCATATTTCAATATTGTCACATAATCCCCCCTTCTTTAGGAGCGGGATTATTTCCTAAAGCGTGGTCATGCTGAATTCCTGCCGATTAACATACACGTTTGCTGGCCCAGTTTTGCCTTTTGGGCTAGGATATTAAAAATAATAAATGCCCAGGTTTACCCGTGGTGGTGGAAATAGTGCGATGGCTTTCTTTAACAGTGGTGCATCAAGTTTCTTTTGCAGATTATCAAGCTACATGTTTCTTTCTCTCATGGCTGGAGGTTGCGTGGTTTGCACACAAACTCCACTCTGTAACCTTGGGTCACTGTACCTAAACACCCACTTGCCTATTGGGATTGCTTTCTATACGTGGATGAATGATGATATTCTGCCTACTACTTTGGAAACATGGGAGGGGAGCCTGGATCTTGAAGTCACATAGAGGTAAAGGACACCCTCTTGTGGTTTAACCTCTACCTCCTGAGCTGGCACAGCACTGCAGATGTAACACTGAGGAGTAGATGAAAGGCTGCGGCTGTAGCTCAGCGAACCACTCGCAACTAGATGAAGAAATAGGGTGAGTTGACATTTCACTACATATGTCATGCAGCAAAAGGATCAGTAACTTGCAGTGGTGTTTCTCTGTTTGTAGTTACTACTTCAAATCTGCCCTAGGGGTTTACGAGTGTCATGATATTTGTTTCACCCTCAATACTGCCTTACCGAAAAGTAGTGATTCCTCAACCACCTTGTCTCATAGGGTGGTTTGTGTTTTCACTTTGAAACCCGCCTCCTGCAGCTTTTCTGCCAACATAGTGAATCCACCTACTTTCCTTTTCAAGTAGATACTCTGTATGTGAAAAGGGTACATTGGTCCAGCTGTTTTAACGACCAGAGAATCTCAGGGTGCGTGATTCTCAATATACACTGGGTCCTCACGTGTAAGGTTAATATTTTTCCTCTAGTCAGAGGTTTACCACTTTGTAGAGAGACCACTTTGTAGAGACCAGATCAATTAATGAAGCTGCAATGTGCTTCTTCACGGAATTCTATAATGGAATGCAGTGGGACACCGGGTTTTTCCTTCTAATATGTCCTCTATAAAATCAATGTATTCATCAGATTCTTGAGCTTTTATGCCAATTGTTTTGCTGCCCCAATAAAAAGGTCTGTATTTAGGTAATGGTCCTCTGTTACGGAGGAACCATGACGTAGCCATCTCAGTCTACATATTTATCCCCACCTCAAGGTTACATGTGTGGTGTGCGTCATCATCCCCCATGTCTATCTAGACAGGAATCTTCTTTGGTATTAGCGTATGTGTCTACTGTAGATCTTTTACTAAGTGGTTCCTCATGAGATGACCTCTAGTTTATGGTCCTCTATGAAGAATACCACTTAGCTCCTGGTTTTCATAAAATCTCCCATGGACCACCTTTTTATGGTCAAGACGTTGGCTCAGAAGAGGTAGATATGAAGAGTCATTTATAACGCACCTGTACACAAGTGTTTCTAGGCGTGACAAGTTAGGGAAGACAGAGGGAGGACAAAACACATTTTTTTATTAGGAGTCTCAGCCTCAATGACTTTGATGCCTTCTTCTCCCGCCAATCTTACTCCAACACGGAGAATTCACTTAGGCCCTTGTGTTGCTCCAGCACTCTTTATTCTTTTCTCTGAATGTGTGGTCTGTGGGGTCAGGAGAGGGAAGGAGGTGTAGTGTTCTTCAGAAAAAAATAGTTCTATCTCCCCATGTTTTTGTGTTGTACCCGTGGTGTGTATGTTTTTCAGTGTCAGCATCTACTGCGCTCGACGCCTGAGCCTTTCAAACGCTCTTGGAATGGCTGCCCACGTGTTGGTGGATATGTTTTTATTCATGGCAGCATGCAGCCTCTTTGTCAGCATGGGACTTCTCCATTGCTCAATGTGACGTCAAACCATTGGAGTGGAGGACCAACAGTGAGGCCTTGCCTGTCAGCACCTCAACACGTGTCACTTAGGGATCTCTATCGACTTCTGCACCCGAAACCTCGATGTCGAGAGCCTGCACCAGAGCACTGGTCTTGCCATGGACCCATTCCGATTGCAATGGGTATGCTGCTCTGCGCTTTCGATGGCATTTCCTAGGGGTTTTCACCCACAATTTCTGGTACGATCCTCGGCATGATCTCTTGGCAGACAGTTATTGCACACTTTGAGATTTTCTCTCTATGTGTTACGCTCACCTGGTATCCACAGGGACGCCACCCAGCCGGGTTACTCGCTGGTATGCTTCTTAGCTTTGCCCAGATGTGGTCTGCAGGGAAGGTTCTGCCTGAAAATACAGGAGGATTGTGTTCAAGACTGACCGACCGGGGGAAGTATCCTCCCTCCACCCCCGTATGATTTCAGCCCCTCTGGGCCCTCTCCTCACCTGGTGGTAGAATTAGGCGTGCTCTCCGTCCTGCCTTCTTTGCAGGGGCGCGTTGTCTTTCATGGGCGTGTGCGGTCCAGTTACTTCACTGACGCCGGCCCGTTTGATATTGTTCAGCTAGGTCTTATTGCTGTTCTTTAGTTTTGTTGCTATCCCGCATGCCTTTCTTTGTTTAGAATGTCTCTTTTTCCTCCCTTAGGAATGCGGAGCTTCAGCGCGGCGAACTGGCTTGGTTGAGCCCCGCTGGTAAATGATGGCGCCTTAAGAGCGCTATGATGCGGTAAGTAAGTGCTATGCGCAGCACTGCGAAGTCTTGCTTTTGCTAACCTGTATTTTCCTTCCTTGTAGCTCGCGGTGTTCTTCAGCGCGAGTAGAATGTCCGGAATGGTGCCAGCCGTGAGGCGACCAGCCAGGTAAACCTTTTGAGCAGTTCGCAATTTACAAATGTCTGTACTGCTTTCTTTAATGTTGTCTCTATTTTCCTCTTTCAGGTCGTACTGTCCAGGAGGCGTGCTGATTCAAGGAAGCTGTTCTCAGAAGCTGCGAGTGATTAAAGATGAAGAGTGCAGGTAAGATGCTGCTGCTAATGATGTTCCTTTTGTCTCCTTGCAGGTTCTGCTTCTCTGAGGTTCGAGGGAATAGCTGGACATGGTGAGTGTCACGCTGCAAGCTGCAAAGTAACGCGAAGCGGGTTGTCTTGCTCGGGTGTGGTTTAAATAGCCCCAACAAAATAGTCCAGGAAAAGTATTCCCTAGGCTACCACACCCAAAACACTAGACCGCATAGCTTGGTTCTTGGGAACCAAGCTATCTGGATGCCTCCATGTTGGCTGGCAACACAATAAGTAGTTCCCAAGCACATGTTTCTCATGGTGTATGAGCCTGGCGCCATGGGCGCCAGGAGTGGCCCCAAGAGGGTTTTGAAAAAGGATGCCTGGCTCTAGAGGCCCAAGTCCTGACTCCACCTGGCCAATGGGTTTGCCAGAGGGGGTTTTGGGCGAGGGTCGTGACACTATGGGAATTTAGAGTTGCATCCAGGGAAGAATCTAAACCGGGGTCTTCTCCATTCATGTTTTTCTGATTGAGTGGAGCTGTGGAAATGGAACAAAATAGAGGCATTCTATAGGCCCGAACAATAATAAAGGAAGCCACTCTCTCACTACAGTACACCTATAACTGTTATACTTTCACAGAGTGTCGACAGGCTGTGAATCGGCACTGAACAGTGATTGGACATTAAGCAACAAGTTCTCTTCGTTTTTTTTCCTGCCTTACTTTAAAAAGTGTATCTAAGGACTTTGCTGTGCAAAGGAACCTTGGTCCCTATACACTCAAGATAGAGATAGTGTGACAGTGAGACGGCTGTAGAAACCAGATTGTTGAGCCAATCACTGGATAGGAGCCTATGCAAAGCATGCGAACCTAAGCAGATTCAAAAGAGACAGAGACAGATAGGCAGACAGACAGACAGACAGACACACACACACACACCCCCCCCCCCCGTTTCAGGAATATGCTTCTTGCACAATGCTTGCATCTATCAATGTAGAGGCTAATATTGGGGCTGAAAAAGAGCTCAGCTTTGCCCTCCAAGGTTATTAGACAAACAAGCTCCTGATTAACAGAATACAGCTTCCCAGTGAAAGCGGCTAAACTGTGGAACTCCCTACCACCCACTCTTAGAATGGACTTACCCTACCAAAACTTCCGTTCCAAGATGATGTCTTGGCTGAAGGCAGCCGTTGTATAACCATACTGAGCCATGATCTGCTTCTCCCTCGTGCCACTTGGATATACTGTACACACAATTGGTAACTGTATATGGGATACATTACTCACCGTAATCGTATTTCTGATGCTTGTATCTGCTTAGATTCACATGCTGTGCATAGGCCGACATCTAGTGGAAGCTGCGGAGTATTACAGTTTGTTTTTGGAAACTCGAAAATGGGCGTCGACACAGGGCGTGCCAGTAATACTATCCCTAGTGTGACGTCCACTGTACCCAAGATCCCTCACGCGTCTAGGATCCTCAGATTGTATTTTATCTGACATGAGGTAGCATGAGGAGTAGCGCGAGTACAGATAATCCAAGCAGATAGATAGAAAGGTAAGACTACAAGCAATCATGCGCCTTCTCTCAGAGGGGAGGAAGGGTGGGTCGCATGTGAATCTAAGCAGATACAAGCATCAGAAATACGATTACGGTGAGTAATGTATCCCTTCTGAGGCTTGTGGAATCTGCTTAGATCACATGCTCTGCATAGATTAGCGAGCAGTACCTGAAGAAGGAGGTGGGACGTGAGAAGGGTCATGAGCAAATAAGTGTCTTAGAACCGCTTGTCCCACTTGTGTATCTGCCTTGGAATGGGTGTCAATGCAGTAATGCTGAGTAAAAGTGTGAATAGAGCTCCAAGTAGCTGCTTTGCAATTGGTGTCAAGGGGTACATTTGCAATGAAGGCCAGAGTGGCCCCAATGCCTCTAGTAGAGTGGGCTCTTGGCGTGAAAGGCAGAGTTCTTTCAGAGAGTGAGTAACACAGCTGGATACAGTTAATAATCCACTTCGAGATGGCACCTTTAGAGACGCGATCCCCCTCTCTGCCTGTAGCTACGGAGACAAACAGTTGATCTGTTTTTCTTAGCGGTCTGGTTTTATTTACATAGTAGAGGACCGCCCTACGCACATCTAGGGTGTGTAGTTTCACCTCAGCCGAGCTTTGAGGGTCCTGGAAGAAAGCCGGAAGCTCGATGGACTGCTTTACAGGGAATTTTGATATAAACTTAGGTGAGAACCTAGGGTGTGCGCGTAAAACCAGTTTGTCTTTATGGACAGTAAAGACTGGATCCTGCACTGATAGAGCCTGAATTTCACTGACCCTTCTTATAGAAGTAATAGCTACTAAGAAGGCCGTTTTATAAGTCAGGTGTTTGAGACTGCTTTTATGCATAGGTTCGAAAGGGGGTTCCATGAGCTTGGCTAGCACCACATTAAGGTCCCACCCTGGTGGTGGGTTTTGAATAGGAGGGTGAAGTCTCTTTACTCCTTCCATGAAGGCTTTAACTACTGGTACTTTCCACCACGAGACCTTGCTATGGGAAGTGGTGTATGCCGACAGGGCTGCCAGGTGTACTTTCAGTGAGTTAAAAACCAATCCTGCATCTAGCAGGTGGAGCATGTATGTAACAATAGTGGAAGGAGTGCAATCAACAGGGTTGATTTGTCTACTCTGGCACCAGATAACAAACCTCTTCCACTTGTCAAAGTAACAGTGCCTTTTGTTTGGTTTCCTAGATTCCTTTAGGATGTCCATACACCTCTTTGGCAAATTGAGATGTCCAAACTCTATGACCTCAGGAGCCATGCTGCCAGGTTCATTGAGTTGGGTTGCTGGTGCACTGTTTGACCTTGGTGCTGGGACAGTAGGTTGTACCAGGCTGGAAGTTTGATGGGCTCGCACACCGCCATCCTGCGTAGGTGTGGGAACCACGGTTGTCTTGCCCACATGGGAGCAACTAGGACGAGCGTCATCGACTCTTTGTTCATCTTGTTCACCACTTTCCTGATGAGAGGAGTTGGTGGAAAAGCGTACGCAAACATCCCTGACCAGTTCATCCACAGGGCGTTCCCCTGGGAGTCTGGTTGGGGGAACCTGGATGCAAATCATGGGCATTGTCTGTTTTCGCTTGTGGCGAATAAGTCTATAGTGGGGAAACCCCACTGAGAGAAGATATCTTCTACGACCTCTCTGTGTAGAACCCATTCGTGTTCCTCTGGGAGGGAGTCTCTGCTCAGAGCATCCGCTAGGGAATTGAGCTCCCCTGGAACATGTTGTGATGACAGGAAGATGTTCCGTCTGAGTGCCCATATCCAGATTTTCTGGGCAAGCTTGGACAGATTTGGCGAACAAGTCCCTCCTTGCTTGTTCAGGTAGAACATGGCTGTTGTGCTGTCCGTCCGGATTTGCACTGACAGGTTTAGTAGGTGGGGCTCGAACGCTTGAAGCGCTCTGAATACTGCCAGAAGCTCTAGCAGGTTGATGTGGTTCTTGGCCACTGAGGGAGACCAGAGACCCTGAGCTATGTGGTGGAGATGGTGAGCTCCCCACCCCGTCAGACATGCATCGGTAGTGACTACTGCCTGTACTTCAGGATCGTAAAAGGGTTTCCCCTGTGCGAGATTCTCTCTTGTCCACCAGTGAAGGCTTTGTACTAGTGTTGGCGAAATGACCACTAGATCGTCCCACTGACCACTTGCCCGAGACCACTGTTTCGCCAACCATTCCTGCATGGGACGCATGCGCAGGCGCGCGTGGGGGACCAGGTAAATACATGACGCCATCATGCCCAGTAAACGCATTGCTTTGCGTACCGTTATTTGGTGACCGGACTGATAATGCGGAATTTGCAGTAGTATATTCCGAATTCTTTCTTCTGAAGGAAAGGTCAACCCCTCTTGAGTATCTAGGATTGCTCCTAGGAACTGTTTGGAGGTGCTTGGCACTAGGCTTGACTTTTTCTCATTGATTGAGAAGCCTAACTCGTGGAGGAGGTCGATTGTCCTTTGAATGTTTGTCCTACAAATTCCTGGGGTTTCCCCCGTTATGAGCCAGTCGTCCAGATAAGGGTACACAGGGATTGCCTCCCTGCGTAGGTGTGCAGCCGCCACCGCCAGTACTTTGGTGAATACCCTTGGTGCTGAAGCTATCCCGAAGGGCAGTACCTTGAATTGGTAGTGCTGACTGTCCACCTTGAAGCGCAAGTACCTTCTGTGCGCTGGGAACATGGAAATATGAAAATAAGCATCTTTCATATCCAAGGTTGCCATGTAATCCCCCTTTTTTAGGAGGGGGGATTACCTCTTGTAGCGTAGTCATACGAAACTTTTGGGGCTTGACATACTTGTTGGCAGGCCGTAAGTCCAATACTGGGCGCATTGTCAAATCTTTCTTTGGCACAAGGAAGTAAGTTGAATAAATACCCTTGTTTACCTGGTGTCCTGGGACGATTTCTATCGCGTCCTTTTCTAGCAGAATGGCGATCTCCTCAAGGAGAATCTTCTGATGTTCTAAAGAGTGTACTCTTTGTCACGGAGGATGGTTCCGGGGACGCTGCAGTAGTTCTATACAGTACCCTGTGGATACTGTTGACAGCACCCATCTGTCTGATGTGATCCCTTCCTAAGCCTGGGTGAAGTTGGAAATGCGTCCCCCCTACTGGGGTTGCGTGAGAAGGGACCCTGAACTGAGCGTCACTGCTTTGGTGGAGGCCTGCCGCCTCCCTTGCTGGGGCTGCCTCTGCCTTTACCACGACCTCTCATATTACCCCTGCCGTAGCCCTGGGTAGACTGTTAGCTGTTGTTCCACTGTGTACCCTGCCCCTGGGAATAGTTAGATCCTCTCTGGGAATTTTGGCCACGTGGGCGACGAAAATTACTATTCCCTCTCTGGTTAGGGGGTTTATTGGTTAACTGGCCAAGGGGCTTGAGTGTCTCGTATTCGTCCTTGGCATTCTTCAGTGCATCTTCGACCGCCTTACCAAACAACAGATCGGCTTCCACCGGTTTGTCCAACAACGATGCCTGGGTTTCTGCCTTAAAACCAGACTGCCGTAACCACGCATGTCTCTTGATAACAGTGCCTTCTACTATCAATCTGCCTGCGTTGTCCGCGGCGTCAAAGGTTGCTTTCAAAATGCAACCAGACACGGCTCTACCCTCTGCGGAAATCCGAGCTAACTGGCCCTTTAAAAGGTTCAGGAGCAGAGGCTAAGAGTGCCGCGACTTCTTCCCACTGATGGCAGTTGTAGCTGGCCAACAGGGTGGTGGAGTTTGCAATCCTTGCTTGATAGGCGGACGTTGAGTCTACTTTCCTGCCAAAACCATATAGTTTTTTGCTCTCCTTGTTGGGAGGAGCTTCGGACGATGACAAGGGTGTTCCAGCCCTCTTACGAGTGTTAGTGACCACTAGGGAGTCTGGCTTCAGATGTCCTCTTATATAGAGAGGGTCAGACTGGGCTGCCCTGAAAAGTTTTTCAACCCGTGGACTGACTGCTCTGGTGAGGTTCGGGTTCACCAGGGACGGGTCTATTCTTCACTGAATGGACTTAAGAATAGGGATGGTCTGGGCAACAGGCCTCCTTTCTCCCACTAACTCCTCCGCGAAGTCCTTCTCCTCCTGGACACCGTGGGTGTCAATATGGAAATGTTCTGCTGCACGTGCGAGAAACTCGTTTAGGAGGGGTTGGTTATCGACAGGGGAGTTGGTAACCGGGGCTTCGTTTTCTACTGGTGAATCTACTCTGTAGGTTTCCGGGTCTTCCTCTTCCTCTTCTTGGTCCTCATTATCCCCATAGTAGCCCGTCCCGGTTCGCTCTTCTACCATGCCAAATTCTTGTAACTCACCAAAGGAAGCCTCTCCTTGATACAGTGAGTATGGTCTTGAGTATGGTTGTACCTCAAAGGGGTCTGTAGACCTCATCGGGGTTTCAAACTGGGGCTTCTTACTCGGGGGGGGGATAGGATCATTAGAGCCTGAGGGTGTCGCCCCTTGTGGATCATACGAAAGGAAATGTTCTGGATTTTTATCGTAAAAATCAGCCAAAGAAGACATCCTTGACATGACCCTATCTATGTCTTCACTCAACCATTTTTTGGAACTGGGAATGACTCTCTCAGCAAGTCTCTGGGATTTATCTTGAGTAGATTTGCTGGTTTTAGACATATCAGCAGACCTGGTTTTGTCTGTCTGTTTAGGGGGAGTGGTGTGTTTCACAGGTGTGGAAGAGTGCAAAGGCTGCTTCTTCTGCTGTTTTCCCCCCTCCCCGTGAGTGGAAAAATGTTTTCCCTGTCCTTTTGTGGCTCCGGAGTTTTTCGACGCCTGGCGTCGAGGATCGGGGGTAGGGTCCCTGTCCTTCGAGCGTGGGGCCTCGCTGATTTTGACTGCGGGCTCCGACTCCTGGAGCGCGGCCTGGGGGTGGAAGTCGTCTTCGTCTTCCGACGATCGAACTTCTGTTAGCCTAGGGAGCGAGGGACTCTTGGCAAGAGTGGATGATTGCCTGGAGTCATGCGGCGATCTCGATCGAGAGCGCCCAGAGGACACCGAATCGGACCGTTCTGTTTGTGCCTCTTTCCGAGAACTCGACGTCGTCGAGTCTCGGTTGGACTTCGTGTGTTTAGTGTGTGTGGTGTGTGAAGCGCTTGTGTCGCCGGGGGTCTTCCCCATAGCCGCCCTGCCGGACGACCTTCTGAGGTCGGGGACTTGCACTCGGCTGTCTTTCGACACCGTAATGCCCTCGCCGTCCGAAAGTACGGCGTCGCTGCCGTCGCTGAAGGCGCCCTCCGCTGCCATGGCCGCCTGCCTGGCGTGGTGGGCCCAACGCTTCGTCGAACGGTCCTTACGTGTCTTAGGTTTAAACCTACTACACGCTCTGCAGTTCGCTTCGGGGTGGTCCCTCGGCAAGCAGAGATTGCACGTGGCGTGCCTGTCGACCCAAGGGTATTTGCGATTGCACTTGGGGCAGAATTGAAAAGGGGTACCCTCCATACGCACCTTGAGGCAGCGGGCTGTTAAGTGTAGGAAATGTATAAGGTGTACCTATATACCAAGAGTGTAGAGTATGTACAACCCCCCACTCTCCCTACTTGCAGGGCCGAGGCCAGAGGCCTTCCAAGGCCCAGGCTGAGGCCAGAGGCCTTCCGAAGCCCAAATCCGTCGTGCAGCAGCCGACGGTCGATTTCTTCTCCAGCCGGCGTCGAGTGTCGAAGTTCGACCTTGGGATGGGGAAGGATGTAAATAAATTAATATTTTAGCCAAAGTATGGCTAAGGCCAGGGGACTCCGCAAAATGCTTCCGACCAGTATGTCGGAAAAAAACAATCTGAGGATCCTAGACGCGTGAGGGATCTTGGGTACAGTGGACGTCACACTAGGGATAGTATTACTGGCACGCCCTGTGTCGACGCCCATTTTTGAGTTTCGAAAAACAAACTGTAATACTCCGCAGCTTCCACTAGATGTCGGCCTATGCACAGCATGTGATCTAAGCAGATTCCACAAGCCTCAGAAATGTATATATTCCTTGCTTTTCTTTTATTATTATTGTGTATATGCCATGTATATATTTTATTGTCCGCAACTAAGTTTCGCAAATTCCTGTATCTGCTGCGCCTTGTTACACTAGGGTATTCTGGCGCATTACAAATAATAAACAAACAAACAACAACTAGTATAGGAGTAATGGGTGACCCCTGAGAATTCCAGTTCTAATACTGGACGACTCCCTCGCCATTATCATGGTAGATGAATGACAAGAAATACACTGTTATTGGAATCAAAACTATTTTCTACTAATATCGAACAAAGTAACTGAAAGCACAAATTGCAACCAAAAAAAGAAAGAAAAAAGGATTCTAATTCAAACATTACATCATTTGGCGATTGTTATGTTCTGGATATCCTAGTTGGTCGTCTGTATGTTCTTGATGTTCAGCCCACAGTCATACATTTTTCTGTATGTAGCCCAAAACAATTCATTGCCACTGGCAATTAAAAGAAGAAACGTGTAGGGGATAAAGTGGCCTCAACAATCACAAACCAAGTAGAGGAAAAGTGCAGTGTTTCGCAAAGCTCCAATATACAAAAGGAAATACAAATGATTTGGCCTTTAGGTCATGCTAGGGTTATCAAGCAATTTAAAAAAAAGTGTTTACATTTTGATAAGTGAAGCCTTAGCATGTTCTCCTGTGCCTACGATCACCATCAGTCAAAGAACAAATATGTTTTGCCTTGGAAACAGTTGCCGGTTGGCTTACCCGGGACCAGAAGATGGTGATCACTATGACCAAGTGGGCAAGCAGAGTCAGGAAGCGGGAGGGCACCAGGCTGCTGACTGCAGGCATGTTCCTGCTGAACACCAATGAAAGGGTTCCTAGGACAGAAGGTGATAAGCAGGAGAATTATTGGAGGTATGGGAAAACAAAACATTAGTGCCGTAAGTGCCAGATGTTCAGAATCCAGAGTTGAATGGAAACAATAAATGTGGAATACTGTGAAGTAAAACCAATCCAGCTGGCCTCTATATCACCGTTACTCTCCAAACTATGTCTATAGGCCACACATATTCCTTAACAAGTGATGCCTATGTGTGCAATTTTGCAGAAAGCAGCATATGGTCAGAACTTCTCATTAAACAAGGAACAATGAGCACGACATAGGCATCAAGGTTTTTTTCTTTTTCCATCAAACGTTTGTATTACAAAAAGGTCAAGAGGAAAAACATAAAAATTCAACAGTGATTCGAGTCAAGCACCAGCCTGAAAATTACTTACATTTTTTTAAAGTATTATAATAATGCATAACATTTTATGTGATGACATGAATATTCCAAAAGATGCGTTAAAAAAAAAAAATATGTATACATGAAGATTTTTCTGCAGATGTATTACACTGCAGAGACATGGAAAGTGCTGGGAGGGTGGAAAGAAACCAGACGAGGGTGTCGGGTAGAGTGCAGGAAGGTGGAATATATTCCCCCGCTCCGAGGTGCCTAACAGCTGGAGGCCATCATCTTCCCCCAACGGGGAACGAGGTAAGTTTGGTCTTCCCCCTCTCTGCTCCCCATCCACAGAATTCCCGAACCCGCCGCCCTCCCCACCCCCACAACTTACCTTCTTTTCAGTCCGTTTCGAGAGTGGACGCGCTGGGACTACTTCTGTCCTCAGTGCATCCCCTCCCGATCTACAACAGGTCGTCATGGAAAAGAGGATCTCTTCCATGGCGGCCATTTTCTTTGTTTACTTTTTTTAATGGGCGCCATGGAAAGAGAGAAGGGACTAGGCCCCCTTTCAATCGTGGCGATTTTCTTTTACTTTTCCAATGGCCGCAATGGAAACTTCCTCGACGGCCATGTTTTTGACGGAGCATTTCATAAAAGGAAAAAAATGCTTTTAGTATCCCGGTCTTACGAGCCTTGGTAATAATAGCAATAAATTGCTCGCAGCGAGTGGCATTACCACTTCAGGTAATGCCCCGGTGCCCATAATACTGTAAAGGACCGGAGGGGGGTGTCTGTACTTCCGCTCTCTATATGGCAGAGGAGAGGCACAGAGGACCCCAACCAAGATTCTCTATTATTGGTAACGTAGTCGAGCAATCAAGGCCTAGCTTCTCAGGAGGTGATGCAGGCTGGTTCTTAAGTACAGTGTAGTTTCCAAGCACCCACAAAGGAATGTCCGCACCCTGTATCGGTTGAAACACAGTCTTTATATAATATATATTCAAAAGGTATATACAATATCACGATAACTCACTTTGTGCTAAAAAAATCAACAATGGCAAATATATACAGTTCTAAATTGGTACCACAACGATTATTAACTCTCAATAAAGTGCATCAACTATACTGTCAAAATGTCACACAGATCAATAAAGAGGAAACCAGCAGTAGAGAGAGGAAGGAAAGCAAGATGGTTGAGCAATTGGCAGAATGCTGGCCCAGTACGACTAGACACAGTTCTGTGTGGAGATCCCCCCCACCTGGGAAACCTGTAGGATAAAGATACAAGCCCAGTCCATATATTGTTCACACTAGACTTCCCAATAGCTCTGCAACCCCAAAGTACCTGACGTTGTAGCGTTCCTTGGCGGGGAATCGACGGCCTTTCTTGAGTGCCCTCCCTTTAAGACAGGATTCACGGGTCGTCGAACGTCCGACAGAGAACAGGTTGAGCTATGACGGTGAAGTGGCAGCTTCGTTCCTAGCGGTGCTCGTTGACGGGGAAGCGTAAACGTCCTGCAAGGAAGAGGCGTGCGGGGCACGTCGATGTCGATAGTTCTGGACCGCAAAGAGTTTGAAGAATTGTGGCCCAGCAAGGTGTCTCTGTGGTCTTTGTGTGGCAGGAAACCCACCGGCGGATGCTCATCGGCTCGTCGACGGTCAGGCCTTCTCCAGCAGGATACAGCAGCGACGATGCGGACGAGAGCATCCTTGGATCAAGTGAAGTTCTTAGGCAAACGGGAGCACGGCGGCTCCGGTCAGCGACGGCGGTCATCGACAGTGGCAGACAACAGTCCTGGCGCTTCACTTTGTGATTCTGCGGCAGTCCCCATCTCGGGTCGGCAGCCTGTCAAAGGTCTGTCTACCAGGGAGCTTTGGCAAAGATCTGCTGGTGCACGATGGTCCCTCGTAGCTCGGGAAGAGGGCGCCTTACCAGGTCCTCTCTGGGCCAGTCCTTGGAGACACAGCAGCTTTCAGATTGCAAAGGAGAGCAACAGCAATTCTTCTCGTCCAGCAGGGCTTTAAGGTCAAGCTTCAGTTACTCCAGTTACTCGTCGTAGTGGACTTCAGCTTCTGAACACGATTCCTAGCAATGAGAGGTCCCCAGATATACTGTTGATCTCCCATTCATTCCGCTGGGTCATACTCAAGCATTCAATCACGACTAAGGGCATTCAGGCAGGCAGGCAGCCAGCCAGCCAATCAGGCACATGGTGCATTCAGGCCATTCACTTCTCTCCAGACACTCCCAAAAAGTTATGTGTTTTGGGACAAGTACCAAGCCATTCAACACTCCACACTGCATTCATACCGGTTTCAGGCAGGGCTGTCTCAGTCATTGTGTCAAACACCAGATACTAGACACCCACAACACAGAACGCGCATTTGTCACACACTCCATTCACCCAGGTCCCACCCACAGGCGTACCCACAACATACGGTCGTTGGGAAGGCTCCAGCCAGTCTGGTCAGCACTTCCCCACACTACAATATATGGAACTTCCACCCAACAGCCAGTCAGGGGGATGGGACAGTGTCAGGGCTTCCCGGGACTTTGGGAAGATCAAGGTAACAGGCGATGGAAGGCAAGAGGCCATGGGGGCCATTTTGTCTCCATCAGGAATCTACAGATTCCAATGTCAGGGCCTGGGCATCCCAAAATGCTAGTCGCTCAGGGCACCAGTCAATTCAGCACAGAGCTGCCACCAGCCCGTACCCTGCTCTGTGGGTCACACACAGGTGCCCAAAACATACACTAGGGGCACAGGGTTGCACCCCTACCCATGGGTGCCATAAGGGTATCCCATGGGTCTGTTCACCAAACCAAGAGAGAGAGCTGCACCGCCAGGAGTCACACATGAACTCCAGCACGGAAAACACGACAGAACACACGATAAAAAGCAGTAAAGGACAAGGATACAGAGGCCTTGTCCCTCTGATGCATTTCCAGCATCACAAATACCCCTCCTGCTTGGGGCTTATTGCTTAAATAGAAATTAGTGTGGATGCTAGCCTACTAGAACCGTGCATCAAAATACAGCAAGCTTATGTAGTTCACCATAAGGGGCTTTACTGGCTAATTCCTGGAATGAACACAGGGAAATTGCACTATACCATAAATGTAGGAGTAGCCCAAACCATTATCCTTTCAAACACAAATGCATCTTAGAGTAACAACGTAGTGATTTTATCCTACTGGTGCTATTTGATCCAGAGGACAGTTCGGGTAAACGCCTCTACCAAATGACTGCCTTGGAAATTTGACTTGTCTGCAACCTCTAGTTATTCCTGCCTTCAATATTAAAGGATCAACCCAGGGGTGAAAATAACATTCTACTCCATTCAATGAGCAGAATTCACGAGTAAAGTCTAGATTTATGATCATCCATTTATTTATGGCCACATTATTAGGATACTTCCATTTATACGTTTTTCTTTAGTGTGCCCCACATTTGTTGGCAGGTATTAGCACGCTGTACTAACAGCACAATGAATATCTGGTATTACATTATGTTTTGTACAGAGATTGCTTAAAGTGAGGATGTTTGAGGAGACAAGGAATGAGGAATTGTGGTGGGATTAGAGAAAAGCTTCAAGTTGTAGGAACTTGTTCAGAGCGTGGTCTTTCATTTCTTTGGGATTATGGGAAGAGAAAAAGGGACTAGCAGAAGTCTGTTGGGAGTAGAGTACGGAAGGACAGAAAGCCGTTGCAAATAGGGTAGGAGCACAGTAGATGTCTGGTAGGAAAACAATACTGGGAGGAGAGTGGATGGCTGGAATGGGGCAGTTTGGAGGGATGAGGATGGGTGGGGATTAGGTCTGTTGGGCAGAGAACAGGTTTTTAAACCCTGGATAAGAAATCATAGCGCTCTAAAATTAAAATCTGTCGTCATTAGTTCATAGTAGTGTTCCTAATGCTTCCTTATTGTCATGCATTGAACACATAAACCTTGTATCAATGAATGGTCAGATTATAATCAGACCTTCAATATTCAAAGTGAAATTTGCCCAAACAGGTACATTCATGTTTTAATTTGCCTAGATTTACCAACATGTGTTTCTGGCTCTAGCTCTTCATCAGGGTGTTTGATTATTTAAGCTGCCAACATATGAATTTCTGAATATTTTGCAGAAGTGATTTATTAAACTGTGATCTCCCTTATTGCATGCACCAGAGTGGTAAAGTAATCCAACATCAATAACTGTGAAGAAATCTTCAAAACGTCCACTTGTAGTTCATGAAAGCTTAAAATGATTGGGTAATATGTCTGTAGTTACCACAGTAGCATTGCTCAATAGTTGTTCACCTCATCTATATATTGGCCTTTTACAGCATACTAAATTCTACAGTTGCATGTAAATTCATTGAAGACTGGCATTGGTGCGGAGCGAACCATCCAAAAGACTCTTCCACTTAACCCTCTGTGGTCCCCCACTCACCTATGTATTTCTGTAGTATAGTCTTCTGAGATTTAATGTCTCAATTGTGCATGTAATGAGTTCCTTTTGCAATCAAAATAAGAAACATGTACCCTGCATTGGTTCGTTGCACTTAATTCCTGTTAAACAAGTACTAACAAAAGGTTAAAGTTTTGGCTTTTGTACAGGTATGTTGTAATGTAAGTGGTCTTGTATAGCACTTGTCTGCCACGATTAGTGTCCTTGCTGCACTTGGCTGTGTAAGGAAACAGGGGGCTCATTAGGGGGACAGTGGGAAAGGCAGATGCAAAACCTGCGGTATTGATGGGTGAAGCTCAAAAGTACCCAGTCCAATCTGCTTTCTATCGGTTTGGCTGAGAAATATTGGGTTACATTAGCTATAGGGAAGAGCCAAAGGTCTGATAGACTACAGCGCTTTGGTTGAGTGCGATAGGGCTAAAGAGGGGAGCTTAATCGTGGCTCTATGGCAAGAACTAAATTGGTACAGGGGTAGAGGCGCGGGGGGTGTTGGCTTAAAAAGGAATATGAACAAGTCAGAGGTGCATAACTTTTCCCTGTGTCCTTCAATCCAGCAGACTGTTCAGTTAGGCCTCAAGAAGACTTTGCATAACTATTCACTTGACCAAGTCATTTCCTACCCTAGCTAAGATCAATACTATACATCTGGTCTCAGAGTTCATTGCAGATCTCAACAGATGACAACAGCATTTGTTAGAAGCTTAAGGGTACAGAGGTAGGAGAAGCCTGTGCAGACTGGAACAAAACGCATGGCACTGGCTAAGCTCAAGTGCTTTTTTTAAAAGGAGATCCCAACACAAGCCAAGCCAAGCCATCGCCGTATCCCAGTCTGTTACATTCACAATAAAGTACACTAAAGTGGCACTGCCACAGTTAAAGAAATGCCCACACGTATCCTACTAGCGGAATACACTAGTTTATCCCATGCCTGGCAAAGATTGCTGATGCAAACTAACGTGAAATTGTAGCATGTGTACTGTACAAAATTGCAAACTGTGCAACCACACAGGCTGGGCTTACTGTCAGGCTGCCCCAGCACCATCATCAATCGATCAAAACCTGAGCAATTATCTCATTTGCTTCTGACTTCCTTTTGTTGCCACACTTGGATTGACTTAGAAGTGGTTGCGTTATGTATGCAGTACACAAAAACCTCACTCGTACATGGTTTATTAGACTACAATGTTTGCTCCAAAGATGATACAAATATTTGGCATTTAGATGGTGCATTCATGCCACAGAATGAATTGTCCCTTAACTTGCAATGTCACTTGTGAACCATGGTTCTCGCCTAACAGTAAAGCGAACATAAAATGATATACTTCAATGTTTGGTGGTCAAGAAGGCTAGTCTGGGGCACTGTCCTGGATTGTTTAATGCGTCGTCCAGCACAATTTCTTTACTCTCCTCACTGCCTATAGGCTGTAACCACAGGATTTCCACCTACTACCTAATTTGTGAAGGGGGCAGTAGGAGGTGTCACTAGTCTAGGCCATGGGGGATGCGTGCATACACAATTACATTAAATAAAGTGGTCCTCCGCTCTGCAACATGACGACCTTATGGCAAGAGTGGTGTCAGTGTTTTTTTTGGGATGGGTTAGCAGGGAGGTAGGACTTGGGCATTCATGGGCTATGAGGAGCTTCCCTGGCTATCAAAAGTTGCCTGCAATGAAAACTGCTGTTTACGCTAGTCTGCCCGCCTTCTCCTCTCCTCCCTAAACAGATAGCAGTGCCCCTAGATCGTCCTTCGCTGGATAGGATTCCAGCCCCAGGGAATAGGGGGACTGATGATGAGAGAGTGGTCAGTAAATTCCTAAGGAAGGCGACTGAATGAAGGGGCCCTGTATCTCCTACATAACTTTGATTTGTAGCATTTCTCAGCCACTCAAGGCTCAGATGGCATGGCAGGTCTCTCAGTATTAAGGGTTGTCCGGATAGTTTTCACTGTGCTTATGATCATGGCCCTCAGCTTTAATTGCTGAAATTATGATAGTGAGGTCTGGCTCCAAGGCCCAACTAGCACTGTAGGTGGAAGCCTGCAGGGAAGGGTGGTAGCTTTCCACGGGCCGATCGAGAACAATGTCTCTCGCCTTTCCCACCTGGAGAGGGGGCTGCAAGTCCTCCTACCATCCCAGCTGTCAGGACAACAAGGTGATCTGCTCGAAGTAGGGAGGCGGGGACTGATGCAAATGTCAGGATAATGCTGGGAAGACCTCCTGTGGTCTCTGACCCATAGCTTATTGAAGAAAACTTCAGATTGCCACTGAACTATGGAAAGGCCTCCCGCTGTCTTCCCACAATGTTGGAAAGGGTCCATGGTTCCCTGAAATGTACCCGCAAGGGAGGGAAACTTATGCAGGGCAAAGTTATATCCACCACATGCCACTTGACCAGGCACAGGACAGCAGGACAAGCACTTTGAAGATCAGCAAAATAGCCCCTATGGGGAAAACACAACAGGAGTAAAAGGGAAAAAAATGAGATACTGTGGGTAAGCAGTGTGTCTTTTTACCTTTTTGGTAGCGGAGGAGTCACCTTTACCCTAAGGGGGATGTTTTGCACTGGTTAAAGCAAAACGTGTGTGTCTCGAGAGGTGGATTCCTCATATATTGGGACTGGGATCTGGAGGTAATAAACTTTAGGACAGGTTCAAAGCAGCAGGTGATCGGTAGACTACATGTGGCAAGGGAACAAGAGGCCGGGTCAAGAGACGGGTCTGACTGTGTAATTTTCAAAAACAGATGTTTAGAAACGCACGTACTTACAATGTTTAATTTCAACATGTGATAATGACAGTACAACGAATTACAGCTGAAACGTGCATTTCCAGAAGTTGCAAAAGGGCTCCTCTTAACAATATAACAAAGGGGTGAAAACGTTAAGTTAATGGATGCTAAAAGAAATGCATACAAAATTCACTACAAGAGCTGGATTGCATGCACTCACCTAATGCTGCCTGGAATCAGGACACGGGCGTTTTGTAAAAGGTAGTGTTTAGTTCCCATCCGAGAAACGGACCATAGCAACGCTCCGCCTCCACTTCATCACGTGAGCTGCTCTGCATCACGTGGGTTCAAACGTTCATTCGTCATCTTTCCTGCAAGAGCGGGAAGGCAAAGCGTTGCACGAGCCGGAGAGATTCCTCCATTACAAAGCAAATTTCGAATAGTTGATTGTTATTTGGTGATTGATTTTAGTTTATGGTAAGTCTTAAAGTTATCTCATGTTGATTGTTACTTTAATAAAGAGCGGTAATATTGGGAAGGGGGTATTTCGGTGTATTTTGGGGGTTTGTAATATGCATCAGGGGTGAGATTTACTTAAATTACAGGCGAATTCAGTTTTGTTTTTTCCGTTATTTCAGTGTATGTTGGCGATATGTAATGTGCATCATAGGGGTGAGGCAGTATTGGGGGAGAGGGTATTTCTGTATTTTGCGGGTTTGTCATGTGCATCAGTGGTGAGATTTACTTAAAGTACAGGCAGATTCAGTTGTTTTGTTTTTTCATTATTGCGGTGTATTTTGGCGATATGTAATGTGCATCACAGGGGTGAGGCAATATTGGGGAGGGGGTATTTCTGTGTATTTTGGGGTTTGTAATGTGCATCAGCAGTGAGATTTACTAAAAGTACAGGAAGGTTCAATTATTTTTTGGGTTTTCTCATGCAGATGGGCGAGATGTGTTTTATGGAGTGGGGCTGGACACAGCGTGTTCCTCCCCTCCCAATGGGACTGTACCAGTGGCCAGTGAACAATACAGCGAATAGTTATCCTTCCGGCTCGAGAGGGGAGGGGTATTGGAGGATTTGTTATGTGCAGCAGATGCGGAGATGTATGTGCAGGAGGTGGGGATATGTGTTTTATGCAGACAGACGCATTTGGGTATGAATTTCCAGCATATCAGTTCAGTTATTTATTTCAGAAAAAAATAGGTTTGGCAGAAGAAGTCACAAAACCACAGCGCTTGTATGAATACATATTAAGAGTGCACATAGGCTGCAGGTGCCTGAGAGGTGTGGGAGTACTGCCAAGTACAACCCACTGTTGTGGAAACAATTAGAGCATGGGCAATTCTCAGTCGCACTGCGCCCAAGAGTGCAATATAGGCATGTGTTGCAAGTAATTGAAGAGAGCTGTGGTTATAAGTCTGATGGATTTATTTGCAAAGTAGCCTGACACGTGTTTCGAGTCTAAACCAACTCTTCATCCGAGGGTGTAAATGGGAGATGGGACCTAAGATAAATTGAATGAAGGACAGTGCCAGAAAACTCTCTCACGGCTTCACAATAGCGGTAATTTCAGCACAGCAGGAAAAGCCAAAGTGATGAGAAAGGAAGCACCCCTGCTTTTGCTGCTGTGCTGAAATTACCACAATTGCGAAGCCGTGAGAGAGTTTTCTGGCACTGTCCTTCATTCAATTTATCTTAGGTCCCATCTCCCATTTACAGCCTCGGATGAAGAGTTGGTTTAGACTCGAAAGACGTGCCAGGCTACTTTGCAAATAAATCCATCGGACTTATAACCACATCTCTCTTCAATTACTTGCAACACATGCCTATATTGCACTCTTGGACGCAGTGCGACTGATAATTGCCAGTTATTTATTTCTCCTGCATGGCGGGGGCGATTTGGCATTCCCCGTGGAGGGGGTTGTTAATTTGCCCCTTTGTAATGTGTGGCAGAGAAGGCTAAAGGGAGTATATTGCTTTCATTATCAATTGCACATTTAAAGTCCCTATGAGACCCGATATCATTGTGTGTTTGTTTAAAAGTTTGCCAATATTTTCTAAAATGCTTTTAAGGCATCATGACGTATATCACGTATTTCTGTTAAGTCGTTGTGATGTTTTCACGTAGCATGTCTATACGTGCTTAGGAAGAAAATCACAGAGGAAGGACCACTCCATGCCGTGTACGGACAGGTATTTATTTTTTATTGTGTATTTATAAGGCGCTCATGCATCTCGGAAGTGTTTCGAAGTGCGAGGTATATTTAGGTGCCGGTGGGTTTCTTTTTCCAATTTTGATTTTGGTTGCAGCAACAGCAGATCTTTGTGTGTCTTCTTGGCTAGTATCATCCCCATCCCGACTCACCCGCCCCCAAACAGAAGTGATTTGTGGCCGTGCCGTGCACGCCGATGGAATTTCAGGGAAGATATTTTTTCCAAATTAGGCTGCCAGCAGCAAGTCTGATTATATGCCATCTTTCTTCACCCTTATCTGCTCAACACGGCTTTCACTGTTAAAACAGCAATGCCCTCACCCAGTTGGAAATTAAGCCCCATGTCCATCCCATTTTCACCACAGCCGCATGCTTGCTTTTTTATCTACACTACTGCACAGGCTCACACGGGCTTGGATGCCTCTGGGGTTGGCGAGCCCTGCTGCGCTGGGGATGAATGATATATGTACCGCCACCGGAGCGGGGGACAAGTGTGGTGGCAGCCCTAGGCTCTGGATGAAGAGCAGCGGGCGTGGCTGAAGTTCCCTTGGCATGATTACTGTAACTTTACTGTCTTTCCAGGTGAGGGGTTCTGATTTGAACATTGCAGGGAGATGTGCCTAACTTTACTGCTCAGTGCTGTCAGGCTGTGCTTTGAACTGTACCAGCCAGAGTCTGTTTGTACCACAAGATGTCTTTCTTGATTTTCACCCCCACGCCCTAGCATTTCTTCTGCTGTCTGTCCGTATAGGACAGAGTTCCTTCATTTCCATGCGTTCTCTTACTGACTAGGTGCCTGCATGTTCATGTATACTTTGCTAGTATAAAGTGAAAATGCAGACTCCTATGTAGTCTTACAAGCAAGATAACAATTTAGTATTTCATCTTAAGCCACACTATACAATCTTCGTGGTGTGTGATCCAGGACGGCGAAAAAAGAGAAAATACTTTTTTTTTTGCCTCATTTAACTGCATGGCGAACCACGGGCCCCTAATGCACATGCCCAGTCAGTGCAACGTGGCCACGCAACAGGAAATAAACGCAGCCTGGATGTGCACTTTCCTGCATTTGGATTGTGCGTCCACGCTGTGTTGTTGCTTCCTGCTAGTGCCGCCAGTGTCTTCTTGCCTGGTAAGGAATGCCGCTTCTCGGCTCAGCCCCCCCACACCACAGTTGGAGGGGGTGCCAAGAAGCAAGCGTTTCAGGCCTTTACCGGTCCCTCTGCATTGGACCCACAAAGGCAAATGCGTGGAGAGAGGAGGCGAGCAGGTGGCCGGATCACTGCAATGCTGGCCCCCCTGGACCCCTCTTTCTCTGTGCCACTACCTTGTGGGCCACGGGGGAGAGGAGGCGAGCAGGGAGCAGGGACAGAAGCACGCATTGCCGGCATTGTATGATATCCGGCTTCCCCACGGCAGATTGCTGGGCTCCAGCAATCTGCTGTGGGGGACCAGAATATCATACAACACCGGCCCCCCTGCCTTGGGTGCCCCTCTGCCTGGTCACCCCTCTGGTCCATGGGACGACTCTGGCCGGGTCTGATATTGGCATTAGATGTCTGGCCGGATCTCGGGACCCGGCCTGTCTGCCTCAGCCATGACCAGGCTTTACCAAGCCCCCAGCTTTGCAGAGGGAAACCGGGGGATCGATGACCTAATCTTTGCAGTGCTCCTTTCCCCAGCCGTCACTCGCACATTTCCTGGCTCTCTTTGCTCATCCCGTTTGTTTTCTTCTGTCCTGAAAGGGACACCACGGAAGTCTTAGTTACTTACCTGTAACTGTATTTCTCCAGAATTGGTATCTTTCATAGATTCACATGCTTGAATATTCCCCGTCGTCAGACCGGGAATCCTCATTGATTTAAAATAATTATAAAAAATTAAATATATACATTATTTCCATAGGAAAATGAATGTAGATTGCCCATGATGGTCAATGAGGCATTCAATTGTGTAGTCCCTTCACCTCACTTTGGTCCTTTATGACCCTAACCAATGAGGTGGCAAGGCTTAAGCTCCACGCCAGGTAGCCATCTTCAGATTTTGAGCCATGAGTAGACTACATGTACGATGACTGCCGGGCGTTGGAGCAGCCTCTCGGGAGGCAGGTGGGCGCATGTGAATCTATGAAAGATACCAATGCTGGAGAAATACAGTTACAGGTAAGTAACTAAGACTTCTCCAGCATTGGATCTTTCATATATTCAGTTGCTTGAACAGAATACCAAGCAGTTAAGCATGCCCACAATACTATACATTTTGAAGATTCTTCAATGTGCCTAGCATATAGCAACTGAACAGGTCACATTTACTAGGGAAAAGGCAGGAAAAAGGCGGCTGCTCCTACCTTACGCCAAGAGGTGGCGGAGGACCGCCTGACCAATCGCTGATTTTTTGTTGGCATCTTCAGCACAGCTTTAATGGTTGGCGCACGTATGCAGTGTTCTCCAAGTCGCGGTTCTGCAGATGTCCTTTATCGGTACTCCTGCGTGAAAAGCGACCGAAGCTGCTCTTCTTCTGGTGGAGTGAGCTGAAGGAGGTTTGGCGAGAGGATGGCCTTTAGACTGATGGCAGTGACTAATACATTGGGTCACCCAACGTGCTAGGCTCTGTTTTCAGATATGCTGTCCTTTTGTGCGACCAGCGGATGCTATGAACAGCCTTGTAGAGGAGGGGAACTCCCTGGTCCTTTGACCTTTGTCCTAACATTTTAGGACTCTCGCTACATCTAGTGAGTGTAACGATCTATCTGCATTAGATGTGTGGTTCATGAAGAAGGTCGGCAGCACGATGCGCTCTGTGAAAGACATTTCTGACAGCCCCGTGGGCAGAAATTTAGGGTGCGTTTTAAGTATGACACGGTCCCTTAGGAACATGGTGAATGGAGGTTCTGACGAGCTCACTAATCCTCGTGGCTGATGTGATGGCTACCAGAAAAGCAGTTTTCCAGGATTAAAATGTCATGTCACACCTATGTATGGGTTCATATGGTGATTCTATTAGCGCTCCCAGGATCGTGTTCAGGCTCTGCGAAGGAAACGATGTTGGTGTAGGTGGAAAAGAATGCAGCAATCCTTTCAGAAATATCTCGATAGCCTGGTTGGTAAGCAAGGATGGTTGATTTGAATTTGACATGTAGACCGATATGGCGGACAAATGCACCTTAATGGAGGCCAGGTAAAGCCCCGCTTTAGCTAGGTGCAATAGGTATGTTCTTGTTCTACTGCCGCAGTGTTGAAACGAGTCAATTTTCGGATGTAAGTGGTCCGTGTTCTGGATATCTGTAGGCGAACATGTGGCATTTCTTGTTGCTCTTGGTGGCAAAGAGGTCGCTATCCGGATGACCCCACTCGCAAAATATCCTTTGAGCTTCTGCTTCGTCCAGCTCCCATTCGTGGGATGTTGTGTAGTCTCTGCTCAGCTTGTCTACTAAGCCGTTGTCCACTCCCAGCAGATGTTCTGCTTTGATCCGAACTTTGTGCTGCAGCGCCCAAGTCCAAAGCCTCTGTGCTTCTTGGGACAACATCTACGATCTCGTCTCTCCTTGCTTGTTGGTATAATGCATGGAGGTTGTGTTGTGTAAAGACTGGAGGGGGGTGTCTGTTCTTCTGCTATCTATATGGTAGAGGAGCTGCACATAGGACCCCAGTCAAGATTCTCTATTATTGGTAACGTAGTCGAGCAATCAAGGCCTAGCTTCTCAGGAGGTGATGCAGGCTGGTTGTTAAGTACAGTGTAGTCCCAAGCCCCCACAAAGGAATGTCCACACACTGTATTCATTAAAACACAGTCTTTATATAATTAATATGCAAGGTTATGTACACAATTACATTAACTCACTTTGTGCTAAGAAAATTAATAATGGTAAATATATACAGTTCTAAAGTGGTACCACAAATATTATCAGATATCATTAAGTGCATCATCTATACTGTCAGAATGTCACACAGATCAAATAAAGGGGAAACCAGCAGTCGATAGAGGAAGGAAAGCAAGATGGCTGAACAATTGGCTGAATACCGGCCTATACCAATCCACCCACCTGGGCAACCTGTAAAGCAAAGATGTATCACAAGCCCAGTCTATATCTTGTTCTATGAGTCTTATTTCCCTCTACAATAGTTCTACAGACCCATTGTACCTGGAATTGTAGCGTTCGTCGACGGGAAATCGACGGCCCTTCTTGGGTGCCCTCCCTTTAAGGCAGGAGTCACGGGTTGTCGAACGTCTGATGGAGAACAGGGTGAACTACGGCGGTGAAGTGGCAGCTTCGTTCCTAGTGGTGCTCGTCGACGACGGAGCGTTGGCGTCCTGCAAGGAAGAGGTGTGGGGGGCACATTGGTGACGATAGTTCTGGACCGCAAAGAGATGATGAAGAACTATGGCCCAGCAAGGGCGTCAAGCCGTCGTCGTCTCTGTGGTCTTTAGGTGGCGGGAAACCCACCGGCGGATGCTCCTCGGCACGTCGCCGGTCGGGCCTTCTCCAGCGGGATAAAGCAGGCGGCTATACAGACGAGAGCGTCCGTGGATCAAATGAAGTTCTTAGGCAAACAGGAGCATGGCAGCTCCAGTCGGCGACGGCGGTCGTTGACAGTGGCGGACAACAGTCCGGGCGCTTCTCCTTCGGATTCCGCAGCAGTCCCCATCTCG
Source organism: Ambystoma mexicanum (assembly GCF_040938575.1). Lineage (NCBI taxonomy): Eukaryota > Metazoa > Chordata > Amphibia > Caudata > Ambystomatidae > Ambystoma > Ambystoma mexicanum. The sequence continues at coordinate 248,740,125 of NC_090921.1, read as the reverse complement.
GGTCGGCAGCCTGTCGAAGGTCTGTCTACCAGGGAGCTTTGGCAAAGATCAGCTGGTGCACGATGGTCCCTCGTAGCTCGGGAAGAGGGCGCCTTACTAGGTCCTCTCTGGGTCAGTCCTTGGAGGCACAGCAGCTTTCAGATTGGGAAGGAGAGCAACAGCAATTCTTCTCATCCAGCAGGGCTTCAACGTCAAGCTTCAGTTACTCCAGTTACTCGTTGTAGTGGACTTCAGCTTCTGAACACGAATTCTAGCAGTGAGAGGCCCCCAGATATACTAGTTGATCTCCCATTCATTCTGCTGGGTCACACTCAGGCAACCAATCAGTCAGAAGGGCATTCATGCAGGCAGGCAGCCATTCAGGTGCATAGTGCATTCAGGCCATTTACTCTTCTCCAGACACTCACAACAAGTTATGTGTATTGGGACAAGTACCCAGCCATTCAACACTCCACACTGCATTCATACCAGTTTCGGGCAGGGCTGTCTCAGTCATTGTGTCAAACACCAGAATATAGACACCCATGTTAGGCAGAATCCTGTGCAGTTCCCTTAGGGAGCACTACAGAAGATTAAGACTACAGGTATGAGCAATAAATCCCCTTTGGTATCAGTCTGTACCACAAAGATTTAGTTGGTAGCTGTGGCTAAGCAATCAGACTTATCTCAAGAGGGAGATGAGCAGTATTCAGGGTTTACACAATAGGACTACAATACTAGGGTACAAGGAAACACTGACCAAAGCTTTGTATTAAAAAGTATATATATATTTTTATTACACACTTCTAGTTCAACACATTAATCAGTTATAAAAGCAAGTTAAAATCAGTCAAGAAAAGTATGCACAACTCCCTAGTTAAATTGTTTGAGCAAGAGTGAAAACTGAGTAAAACAGCACAGTGAAAACCAAACGCAAATGGCACTCTATCCATTTCTCACAAGGGAGGGAAAATACAAGTGTCTTCTTACACACCCTAACAACACTTCCCATAAGTTTGTGAACAAGTTTAGGCAAGGCAGCACTTTAGTTTGTATAATTCTTAAATGAAAACCAAGCAAAATGGCCCTTCACAAGTTTTAAAAGTGGGAAGAAGAAGGTGGTTATAAGAAGTGGGTGCACCAACACAGTTCTAGTTGAGAAGCGATCTAGAGAAGGCAGTTCTAACAAATTCAACCAGAGACAATAGGCCTGTGCCAGAGTCAGTGGTACAGGGCAAAGGGCCCAGGAGTAAAATGTTCTTGTAGCTGCAGTCAAGTCTTTGTTAAATGATTCAAAAAGGTGGATGCAGAAGGTGAAAGACAATGTTAAAAGATAGGGTGGCCAACCCAACTGGTAGGTAAAGGATTTAAAACACCTTTAGGGTTACCAACGAAAAAGGGCGCCCTGGCGGAACAAAGTAACTTAAAATGAAAAAGAGGCTCCTGCGGTGGCAGTTGTTCCTGGCAGTTCCTGCAGTTCGGGAGATCCAGCAGAGGAAGAGAGGCTCTCGTCATGGAGGAAGGTTCAAGTTACTGCACTGCCCAGGGATGAAACCAGCCGCGGTGCTGCCCAACGAATAAAAGGTACGCTCCTTTAAATGACAGTCCGGGTGGACGAGTGCCTGGCCATCCGGTCTCCGAGTGCAGGGTACTGGCGATTCAACCAAGGCAGGTCCAGGAAGGCGATTGGCAAACTGGTTGGCCCCACCAGCTCAAGGGAAGAAGGCTCTTGCCGATGAAGATCTTCTCTCGTCGTGTGGAGAAAAGTGGTGAGACGCTACAGCAGGGCTTCACCAGTGGTTCAGTTGTTGCAGATGTCTTTGGCTTCTCTCCTCTTCGGCTTCTTAGTTCCAGTGGCGATGTCTTGCTCTTCCAGTCCTCAGGACCCTGCTTTTATGCAAAAAGATCGCCATTCATACAGCCTAGCTGTCACTCACACAGTGGAGTGGTCATCCTGGCGGGAGACCCTCCAGCCTATCAGGGCAGAGTGCGACATGGGTTGCTGAAGCAACCCTGTCCAGGGGTCCTACTCTCCCTCCCACACAATGGATCCATCCCAGACTCAGTGGCGCCGAAAGGAGGGCTTCTTGGCAGAAGCCCGCCAAAAGGACGAACAAAGGATCCCCGACCTGGGTTAGGGGTTTAGAGAAAGACACGAGAAAGAATTTATATAAAAGTTCTGGCAAATAAAACCTACCGGAGTAAAGTTAATATAAAAATAAACCGGCGGTATGTTAGAGGCTGTCAGTAAATGTGGTAGATTCGAACAATGGGGAAATCCCATAGGGAAATATTTGCGGTTGAATATTGTTGGTAGTAACCACTGCCACCAGCCAGAAACTTTTAAGAGAGAGACTGTACGGTACCCTCTCGAAAATGAACATAAGGGAAAAACTATTAACCCTTGCCAGTACCTCCATAGTAAATGGGTTGTACTGGTTTTGTTCATAAATATTGACTAGTAAAGTCAATGGGGACTTTACATGCCCTGGGACACAGTAGTCAGTCCCAGGGTATGGAGACTATGTTTGGGGGTTGCTACGACACCCCTGTGTCACTACACAGAGGGTGCTGTGTAACACATGTGGATAAAGATGGTTCCTATGGGGGTGAGATAAACCCCATAGACATTAAACACAAAAAAATAGCCTAGAACACACATAGCAAATATGCTTAAGAGTGGGAAAAAGAGTCCCACTCTTAGCAGGGGAAGAAAACAAACCCTTCAAATCCAGCAAATCTGCTGGGGGACTCTATAGGTAAGGGAAATTAGCCATAGAATGAGAATTCTCCCTAACACTCGCCCCCGCCCCCAGACTAAAGGACAGGAGGATCTAATCCACTCCTGGATGAGTCTCTAACCTCTAGTCGGTTATAAACATCCTAGAGAGACCATCAGCATTTTAGTGGTGACATTCTGACCTGTGCTCAATGGTAAAATCAAACACTTGGAGGCAGATTGACCATCTTAGCAGTTTTGGGTTTTCCCCTTTCATTTGCATCAACCATCTCAAGGGCAGCTGGTGGTCTGTTTGAATAATGAAAGTAGATTCATACAAGTATGGTCTAAACTTCTTCAAAGACCACACAATCGCAAAACATTCTCTCTCAATAGTTGCCCACCTTGTTTCAGGTTCTTTCAGTTTCCTACTGATGAAGCAAATGGGGTGCTCCCTACCTTTCTCATCCAGTTGACTGAGGACTGCACCTATACCTATATTGGAAGCATCTTTCTGCACAATGAAGGGTTGGTGGTAGTCAGGAGCTCTGAGAACAGGAGCTTGACAAAGGGCTTTCAAAGGCTTTCAAAGGCCTGATTGCACTCTTCATTCCATTTGACCTTTTTAGGGAATTTTGGAGAGGAGATTACATTCAGAGGAGAAGCTATGGACCCATAATTCTCAATGTAATTCCTGTAATACCCAGTGAGGCCTAGGAAGGCTCTCACTTGGGTTTGAGTAGAAGGGGTTGTCCAATTTTGCACAGCTTCAATCTTGCTGAGCAAAGGCCTTGTTCCTCCACCTCCTACCTCATGTCCAAGATAGACCACTTTACTTTGACCAATTTGACATTTGCTTGCCTTTATTGTCAGATGGGCCTGTTCAAGAGCCTGCAAAACATATCCTAAGTGGTCAACATGTTCTTTCCAAGTAGGGCTGAACACTGCAATGTCACCCAAGTAAACCATGCAGAAGTCCTCCATCCCATTCATAACCTGATTAACCATCCTTTGGAATGTAGCAGGTGCATTATTTAGTCCAAAAGGCATTATTATTATTATTATAAAATTAAACTGGTATAAGCCAACTGGGGTGGAGAATGCAGTTTTCTCCTCGGCATGGTCAGTCAGGGCTATTTGCCGATAGCCTGACGTGAGATCAAATGTGCTGAGGAACTTGGCTGAACCAAGTCTATCCACCAACTAATCTGTCCTTGCAAAGCAGTTAGTGACTGCGTTTGGGGCTCTATAGTCCACACAGAATCTCAACTCCTTGGATCCTGCCTTTGGTACTAACACAACTGGGCTAGACCATGGACTAGTAGAGGGCTCTATTACCCCGAGATCAAGCATCTTGTTGACCTCTCCTTTGATGTGGTTTCTTACATTCTCTGACATCCTGTAACCCTGCTTTTGACAGGTAAACAGTCACCAGTATTGATATCATGATGGCCCCAAGGGGTCAGGCCTGGTGCTAGAGAAAACAGAGGGGCAAATTGATTTAACAAAACTTTGCACTCCTCCTGTTGCTCAGGTGTCAGATTAGAAGAGAGATTAACCCCTTCTACTTTATCATCTAAAGGTTTGCCTCTGAGGAGGTCAGGTCTCCTCCTGAGCTGAAGCTAGAAGCAAAGCTCCCAGTTCTGGTCTCAAGACATAAGCTTTTAGACGGTTGGTGTGAAAGACTCTAGGAACCTCCTTAGGATTGCCTAAATCCACCAGATAATTCACTTCTCCAAGTTTTCCTACAATCTTGAAGGGTCCGATCCATTTGTCCTGCAAGGCTCTCTGCCTTGTTGGTACCATAACAAGAACTAGCTGGTCTTGAGCGAACTCAACCATGTTGGCCTTCTGGTCATGCCAATGCTTCACCAGAGCCTGACCTGCTTTCAAGTTATTACTTGCTTCAGCCATCATGTGTGACATTCTCCTCCGGAGTCCTATCACATAGTCAGTAACTCTGACTGGCGTGGGGGAAGGAGCACTCTCCAACTCCAACCCCTCCTTGATCAGGGCCAATGGACCTCTGACCGGATGGCCATAGAGAAGTTCAAAGGGATATGATATGATATGATATGATATAATATGATATGGCATTTGTAACGTGCCTATACACAAGTGTTTCAAGGCGCGACGAGGCGGGGGGGATCAAGGGGAGACAGACAATGATCCTACTAGGCCAAGTGTCAAGGTGTCAAGGGACTGTAACCCACTCCCTCCTGAGGGACTTCTCTATATGCAAAGAGAAGGCATGGCAGTAGAAGATCCCACTTTTTCTTAAGGGGGTCTTCTAAAGCTCCTATCATGCTCTTCATGGTTCTGTCAAACCTTTCTACCAACCCATTTGTCTGAGGGTGGTATGCTGTTGAGAACTTGTAGGTAACTCCACTGTTTTTCCACATGGCCTTCATGTAGTGGGACATAAAATTTGACCCCCTGTCGGATATTACCTCCTTAGGAAACCCAACCCTAGTAAAAATACCAAGGAGGGCCTTAGCCACAGCCTGAGCTGTAACAGTCCTCATAGGAATTGCTTCAGGGTATCTAGAAGCATGGTCTACTACAACAAGTATAAACCTGTTGCCTGAAGATGTTGGAGGGTCAAGAGGACCAAAAATGTCGATCCCTACCCTTTCAAATTGTACTCCCACCACAGGGAGATTCACTAAAGGTGCCACGTTCTTGGAGCCACTTTTACCAGAAGTTTGGCAAGTGTGGCAACTCTTGCCATACTCATCTACCTCAGCCCCCATTTTAGGCCAATAAAAGTAGAGAGAGAGCCTTTCCTTGGTCTTCTTGAAACTCAAGTGACCAGCCAAAGGTATCTCATGGGCTAGTTGTAAGAATTGGAGTCTGTTTTCTTGGGGCACTACAAGCCTCTTGTAGTTTCCAGGGATTGACTTATGTCGGTTCACTATAGAAGAGGCCATCTTCCCAGTGTAACCTATACTTCCCAGGCTCTTGCCCTTCAAGCTGAGAAGCTGCCTGGTGGCGAAGACCTTCCAGAGTTGGACATTCTCTTTGTCCCCTACTGAAGTCTGCCCTGTTGGGGCCACCTTCTGCCAGTAAAGACTGCAGCTCAGGATGGTCCACAGGGTCAAGATCTCCAATGAGTTCCTGGCCTTCTACTATATCTGAGTCCTCAGGATCTAGTTCAACCACACAGGGTTGTACCTCACTCTCAGCCTCAGCTGGAGGAGGAATCACAGGTGTGAACTTTGACAACCCAAGAGATTTCCTGGTTGGAAGCACTGGAGTGCTTTCTGCTGGTTTCTTCTTTGAAGTCTTGGGTTTCCCCTTTGCTTCTGGTTGCTTTGAAATAGCAGTTAGTAACTCCAGTGGAGTAGGAGTGATTTCATTTTCTATCATCTCCTCAGGTGAGCCCCTCAAGGTGCTCTCCCTTGCAGGTCTGGTGAGCTCCTGCAATCTTTTGCTGAGAGGTCTTGGAGTACTTGACACCACACCCAGTTTTTTAAGGTCATTCCCTAAAAGAACCCTTCCAGGCACTTCAGATTGCACACTAACAGGTATCCTCACAGTCATTTCATTGCACTGGATGAGAGCTGGTAATTGGGGAAGCATCTGCACAGGCTCTCCAGCTAACCTGGTGAGGCATTTGGGTGCCTTAGCAACATCCTCCACCTTGAAAAAAGATTCATCCACCACAGTTATGCTGGCTCCAGTGTCTCTAATGGCAGGGGTCTCCTGACCATTTACTAGGACACTGTCTTTATAATACTCTTAAATATTAGGAGGGATAGAATTATACACATCTAAATTCTGTTGTTCCCACAACCCTAGGGATACTAAAGATACACTAGCTGAGACTCTGATGGGGTCTTCAGCTTGTAGTTGAAAGTTTCCACTGGCCATATGTACTTCCTCCTCTGGAGCTAAGGCTAAGTGTGGACCCCTGAAGGTTTACCTTTACATCTGGGATCCCCTTTCACATGATCAGTAGAGCCACAAACATAACATTTCCCCAATGTCTTTATGAGTGGTGGCTTGTTCTGACCTTTTTCTGGTCTGGGACCAGAAGGTACACTAACCTGATTAGGTTTCCCCTGGGGCTTACCCTTAGAATTTTGTTTGGGGGGGCCTCTTTGGAATTGGAATCATTTGAATTCTCTTTGTCTTTCTTAGGCTGCTTTCCCTCATCCTTTTTCTGAGTGAACCCTGAATCCTTGTGAGTAGCCCTGTTGGCAACCCACAAGTCAGCAGCCTTAGCCAGTTTCTTAGAATCTAGTTATTTTGTATCAGCCAAGTGCTGTCTGAGCTCAGGAGAGCAGGCATCATAGATAGACTCCAACATTACAAGATTCCTCATTCCTTCATAAGTGTTAACTCTGTAACCCTTAATCAATCCCTCTAAGTTCTTCAAACACTCATTCACCCAAGTAGCCCAAGGGGTACTATCATGCTTTTTGAGGGTCCTAAACCTCTTAAGGTACTGGGAAGGAGTCTTCCCAAATCTAGCTATTAAAGCTAGCTTTACACATCATAATCCATCCTATCTACGTCCCCCAATTCCATTACTACATCAGATGCAACAGGGGGGTGCCTAGAGAATAACCAGGGGATCAACTGATTCCCTGTGATATCCTGGAGCCCATGATTGTATTCAAACATAGCTAACCAATCTAATACATCCAACTTAGGTTCATACATACCCACAATCTCTTTAGGCATCCGGGGTCTTTTTGAACTGGAAGATCTAAAGGATTCGGGGAGAGAAGCATTTTCCAAAGACAATTTCTTCATCTGAAGCTCATGATTGAGCTCTACTTCTTTGAGACTTAGTTCTTGATGTTTCTGTTCAGTTTGGGCACTAATTCTTTTGAATTCAAGCTCATGTCTCATTTGTTCTAGAGTGATAAATTCAGGACATAATGTGGGACCTGACAAAGGTCCAGTAGCCACAGATTGAGGCCTTTGAGCGGGCAGAGGGCCAGAGGGGGTGACATTGTTATCCTCCTCTTCCTCATCTGCTTCAACAATAACATCATCAACATTATCATCCTCAATGTTTGCTACATTTGCTGGAGTAGTAGGCACTACAGCACCACTATCCAGACTTTGTTTGACTATCAGTCTATCAATCATTTCTGATTTCTTTTCTTTGACAGGAAGACCTTTCTGTCTACACAGATCCCTTAAATAATCAGCAGTATTAGTAAGGAGGGCTGTAACTTTCCATACTTTGACTTTGTTTAAAATAAACTTTTTGTGATTGTTAGCATTGTGGTTAATTGAACCAAGATACTAGCAGTATACTAAAATGTAAATCCAATACTTTTATCCCACCGCTGTACACCAGTGGTAGGCAGAATCGTGTGCAGTTCCCTTAGGGAGCACTACAGAAGATTAAGACTACAGGTATGAGCAATAAATCCCCTTTGGTGTCAGTCTATACCACAAAGATTTAGTTGGTAGCTGTGGCTAAGCAGTCAGACTTATCTCAAGAGGGAGATGAGCAGTATTCAGGGTTTACACAATAGGACTACAATACTAGGGTACAAGGAAACACTGACCAAAGCTTTGTATTAAACAGAATAAATAAATATATATATATATATATATATATATATATATATATATATATATATATATATATATATATATATATATATTACACACTTCTAGTTCAACACATTAATCACAGTTATAAAAGCAAGTTAAAATCAGTCAAGAAAAGTATACATAACTCCCGGGTTCATTTGTAGACAAGTTTGAGCAAGAGTGAAAACTGAGCAAAACGGCACAGTGAAAACCAAACACAATGGCACTCTGTCAATTTCTCACAAGGGAGGGAAAATACAAGTTATACAGAAATATCTTCTTGCACACCCTAACAACACTTCCCATAAGTTTGTGAACAAGTTTCGGCAAGGCAGCACTTTAGTTTGTATAATACTAAATTAAAACCGAGCAAAATGGCACTTCACAAGTTTTAAAAGTGGGAAGAAGAAGGTGGTTCTAAGAAGTGGGTGCACCAACACAGTTCTAGTTGAGAAGCAATCTAGAGAAGGCAGTTATAACAAATTCAACCAGAGTCAATAGGCCTGTGCCAGAGTCAGTGGTACAGGGCAAAGGGCCCAGGAGTAAAATGTTCTTGTAGCTGCAGTCAAGTCTTTAAAACGATTCGAAAAGGTGGATGCAGAAGGTGAAAGACAATGTTAGAAGATAGGGGCGGCCAACCCAACAGGTAGGTAAAGGATTTAAAACACCTTTAGGGCTACCAACGAAAAACGGCGGCCTGGGGGTACAAAGTACCTTAAAATGAAGAAGAGGCTCCTGCGGTGGCAGTTGTTCCTGCCAGTTCTAGCAGTTCGGTAGATCCAGCAGAGGAAGAGAGGCTCTCGTCGTGGAGGAAGGTTCGAGTTACTGCACTGCCAAGGGATGAAACCAACCGCGGTGCTGCCCAACGAATAAAAGGTACGCTCCTGTAAATCACGGTCCAGGTGGACGAGTGCCTGGCCATCCGGTCTCCGAGTACAGGGTACTGGCGATGTTGATGGTTGGCCCCACCAGCCCAAGGGAAGAAGGCTCTTGCAGATGAAGATCTTCTCTCGTCGTGTGGAGAAAAGTGAGCAGCAGGGCTTCACCGGTCGTTCAGTTGTTGAAGATGTCTTTGGCTTCTCTCCTCTTCGGTTTCTTAGTTCCAGTAGCAACGTCTTGCTCTTCCAGTCCTCAGGACCCCTGCTTTTATGCAAAAAGATTCCCATTCATACAGCCTAGCTGTCACTCACACAGTGGAGTGGTCATCCTGGCGGGAGACCCTCCAGCCTATCAGGGCTGAGTGCGACATGGGTTGCTGAGGCAACCCTGTCCAGGGGTCCTTCTCCCCCTCCCACACAATGGATCCACCCCAGACTCAGTGGCGCCGAAAAGAGGGCTTCTTGGCAGAAGCCCGGCAAAAGGACAAACAAAGGATCCCCGAACTGTGTTAGGAGTTTAGAGAAAGACACAAGAAATAATTTATATAAAAGTTCTGGCAAATAAAACCTACCGGAATAAAGTTAATATAAAAATAAACCGGCGGTATGTTAGAGGCTGTCAGTAAATGTGGTAGCCTCGAACAATGGGAAAATCCCATAGGGAAATATTTGTGGTCGAATATTTTTGGTAGTAACCACTGCCACCAGCCAGAAGCTTTTGAGAGAGGGACTGTACGGTACCCTCTCGAAAATGAACATAAGGGAAAAACTATGAACCCTTGCCAGTACCTCCATAGTAAGATGGGTTGTACTGGTTTTGTTCATAAAGATTGACTAGTAAAGTCAATGGGGACTTTAAATGCCCTGGGAGACAGTAGTCAGTCCCAGGGTATGGAGTCTATGTTTGGGGGTTGCTATGACACCCCTGTGTCACTGCACGGAGGGTGCTGTGTAACACATGGTTCCTATGGGGGTGAGTAAACCCCATAAACATTAAACACAAAAAAAATTGCCTAGAACACACATAGCAAATAAGCCTAAGAGTGGGAAAAAGAGTTACACTCTTAGCAGGGGAAGAAAACAAACCCTTCAAATCCAGCAAAGCTGCTGGGGGACTCTATAGGTAAGGGAAATTAGCCATAGAATGAGAATTCTCCCTAACAACCCACAACACAGAAAACGTATTCGTCAAACACTCCATTCACCCAGGTCCCACCCACAGGCGTACCCACAACATACAGTCATTGGGAAGGCTCCAGCCAGTCTGGTCAGCACTTCATAACAACACAATATATGGAACTTCCACCCAACAGCCGGTCAGGGGGAAGGGGCAGAGTCAGGGCTTCCCAGGACTTTGGGAAAACAAGGTAACAGGCAATAGAAAGCAAGAGGCCACGGGGGCCATCTTGTTTCCTATGAGGAATCAACCTATCCCAATCGCAGGGCCTGGGTATCTCAAAATCGAGGATATTCAGAGCACCTGTCAAATTCAGCCTGGAGCTGCCACCAGCCCATACCCTGCTCTGTGGGCCACCCACAGGTGCCCAACAACATACACTAGGGGCACAGGTTTGTACCCCCACCCATGGGCGCCCTAAGGGCATCCCATTGGTCTGTTCACCAAACCAAAAGAGAGAGCTGCACCGCCAGGAGTCCCACATGAACTCCTGCACGGAAAACATGACAGAACGATAAAAACAGTAAAGACAAGGAGACGGAGGCCCTGTCCCTCTGATGCATTTCCAGTATCACAGTTGCCCCCCCCCAGACTGAGGTTAGGGTGCCTAATATCCCACGAGATAGACACCCTCATCCAGACGGTCAACATAACTTCTGGAAAGGCAATCTGCATTATCGTGACCCTTCCCTGGCCTGTGCTCTATGGTGAAGTCTAGCCCTTGCAGACTAATGGACCACCTGAGCAGTTTCGGGTTTTCACCCTTCATCTGCATAAGCCAATTAAGGGGCTTATGATCTGTTTGGACCTTGAAGGTAGACCCTGTAAGGTAGGGCCTAAAACGCCTAAGGCTCCAAACTAGGCTAAAATATTTCTTTTCAACCGTAGCCCACCTAAGTTCTCTACCCTTGAGTTGTCTGCTGATGAATATGATAGGCTGTTCCCTCCCTTTGTCATCTAACTGGGACAAGACAGCACAAATTCCGGTGTCGCAGGCATCCGCCTGGACGATAAAGGGTCGGCTGTAGTCAGGCGCACACAACACAGGTGCCCTACACAGACTTTCTTTCAAGCCATCAAAGGCCCACTGACAATCGTCAGTCCAATTAACCTTCCTAGGCTGTTTGGGTGAAGTCAGAGCTGTCAGGGGTGCAGCTATGGTTCCATAGTCTGCCATGCAATTGCGATAATACCCAGTGAGACCCAAAAAGTCTCTCACCTGGGTTTCAGTAGTGGGAGTCTCCCAGTCATGTACATCCTGTACTTTACTGGGGAGAGGTTGGATTTGACCCCCTCCTACCTCATGACCAAGATACATGACTTTCCCCTGAGCTATCTGGCACTTGTTGGCCTTGATAGTGAGGTTAGCCCTTTTTAAGGCCTGCAACACCTTATCCAGATGTGTCAAATGCTCTTCCCAGGTGGAACTGTAGATGGCAATGTCGTCTAAGTAAGCCATACAAAAGGCTTCCAGCCCACTGAGCGCATGATTGACCAATCTCTGGAAGGTGGCAGGGGCATTCTTCAATCCAAAAGGCATGACCCTAAACTGGTAGAGTCCCTCTGGTGTTGAGAACGCCGTCCTTTCCTTGGCATGGTCCGTCAGAGCTATTTGCCAATAGCCTGAGGTAAGGTCAAAGGTGCTCACAAATTTGGCAGCACCTATGGTGTCCACGAGCTCATCAGCCCTTGGCAATGGGTGCACTTCAGTTTGGGTGACGGCATTGACTCCTCGGTAGTCCACATAGAACCTCCAATCCTTGGTACCCGCCTGGGTACTTGCCTTGGGGACAAGGACCACTGGACTGGACCAGGGACTGGTTGAGGGTTCAATAACACCCAGATCCAACATCTTGGCGACCTCAGCCTGGATGTGGTTCTTAACTGTATCTGACATACAGTAGCACCTGCTTTTGACAGGCACACTGTCACCAGGGTCAATTTCGTGCCTACACCACGGTGTAAGGCCTGGTGTCAGGGAAAACAGAGAGGCATGCTGCCGGAGCAAAGTTCTGCAGGCCTTCTGCTGCTCTGTCATCAGATCGGGAGAAAGATGTACTCCCTCCACTGAGCCATCCTGAGGGTTGCTATGCAGCAAATCAGGAAGGGGTTCACTCTCATCCTCCTCTTACTCTGAAGCTAGCAAGGGACATGGGACTCCGGCTTGCCTGTGGAAACGATTAAGCCTGTGAACATGGAATACCTGAGGGGCTACCCCCGAAGCTCCCATGTCAAGCAAATAATTGACCTTGCCCCTCTTGGAGATTATCCTGAAGGGTCCAGTCCATTTATCTGCCAAAGCCTGAGGCTTGGTAGGCTCCATCACGAGGACCTCCTGTCCCGGAGTCCAATCCACTTGCAATGCTTTAAGGTCATGCCAGTACTTATTAAATTCCTGGCTGGGCTTGAGATTCGCTGTTGCCTGACCCATCATCTGTGTCATCCTCCGTCTGAGGCCTAACACATAGTCCCCCACTTGCTTGGCGGGACCTGGAGGGGTGGACTTCAAACTTTCTCTGATCAAGGCAAGGGGCCCCCTCACGGGATGTCCAAAGAGTAACTCAAAGGGGCTGAAACCAACACCCTCTTGAGGTGCCTCTCTGTAAGCAAACAGCAGGCATGGCAGTAGGAGATCCCATTTCCTCCTTAGCGGCTCTTCCAAAGCGCCTAGCATGCCCTTGAGAGTTTTATTAAACCTCTCATCCAGACCATTGGTCTGGGGATGGTAAGAGGTGGAGAACTTGTAGGTTACCCCGTACTCTTTCCACATGGTTTTCATGTAACTAGACATGAAGTTGGATCCTCTGTCAGAGACAACCTCCTTAGGGAATCCAACATGGGTGAAAATGCCCTGGAGAGCCCTGGCAACCCCCTTGGCAGTAACAGTCTGAACGGGTATAGCCTCAGGGTACCTGGTGGCATGATCAACCAAGACCAGGATGAACCGATGTCAACCTGAAGTGGGAGGGTCAAGGGGGCCGACAATGTTGATGCCCCCCTCTCAAACGGTGTGCCAACTACTGGCAATGGTAGCAGTGGGGCAATGACACTGCCTCCAGTCTTGCCAGACAACTGACAAGTTGGACAGGTCCTGCAGTGGGACTCCACCTCTACTCCCATCCGAGGCCAGTAGAAATGGGCAGAGAGCCTATACCTAGTCTTCTTGGTACCAAGATTCCCAACTAAGGGCACCTCATGCGCCAACTGCAGTAGGAAGGGCCTGTAAACCTGGGGTACCACCAACCTCTTGAGGGCACCAGGTTCAGGCTTAGTGGGCTCACTAACAAGGAGCTCACCCTCCCAATAGATCCGGAATGTCCTAGGCACTTTTCCTTGTGCCTGGGACAGGGTCTGTTTCCTCAGACCCTAGAGAGAATGGCACTCTCTCTGTCCCTTACAGAAGTCCGCCCGGGAGGGTCCCCCTTCAGCCAACAAGCATTGAAGGTCGGGATGATCCTCCGGGTTGAGAGCCTCTCCCACAGGAAATTCTTCTGGCTCTTCTCCCACAGGAGTTGAGAAGGGATTCACCACTAGACCCAGCCCGTCCGGAGCATGGATCCCAATGAGTGCTGTCGGAACAGCAGGAAGAGCAGGGGCTCCCTCCACAGAGGTGGCCTTCTTACTCTTCCGTTTCCTTCGTGCCTTGGGTTTCCCCATCGGCGAGGGTACCGGGCTTGCAGCCGGACCCTGTATAACCTGCGATTGGGTGACCGCCACAGCAGCAATGGGTAGACCATCCGTGATCATCCCCAACTCGACCAAATCGTTTCCCAATAAAATGTTCACAGGCACGTTGTCCTGAACCAGGTCCGGAAGCTTTGCTGTCTTGTCTCCAATCGTAAGGTTGACTAAGGCTACAGGCGATAATTTGGGAGGCCCACCAGCTAACCTGGTGGTTCTCAGAAGAGCACCTACATAGTCCTCTGGCTTGAGCAGGGTCCTGTCCACCACTGTCATGCTTGCCCCAGTATCTCTCAAACGAGTAGAAGGCTGGCCATTCAAGAGGACACTTCTCAAAAACCTACGAGTGTTCCGTGGGATAGTCGCCAGTACTTCTGCGTACTAGTCCCAGGCCCCAAGGGACACTAAGGAAATCTCTACGGGAGCACCGAAGGTGATCCAAGTAGAGGAGGGGAGGACAGTGGCCTCCACCTCAGGTACGGAGTAGGGGTAGGTCAGGCTGACAGCCTGGACTCTAAGTGCCTTACCCTTACAATTGGGGTCAACCGTTCGGTGATCCAGAGCCCCACAATCCCAACAAGTGCTAGGAGTACAGGGTACAGTACTGGAACCACTGGGACCCTGCTTTGCAGCAGGCGGACCACTACTCTTACTCCCACCCGCAACAGACTTATGCCCACTAGGTTTTTGGGTCTTAGGAGAGGAAGGTTTTGGTTTACCTGACGGTGATTGCTTATGGGACCCCTCAGCTTTCTGAGAGGTCCCCTTTTCTTTGTCCTTGTCCTTCCCACTGGAGTCCTTGGGGACACCCAGTGGGAGACCCACTTTTCAGCCAACCTAGCCAGCTTAAAGGGGTCCAAAATGTTCTGGTCAGCAACATACGGATGCAGCTCTGGTGAACAGGCTTCCGAAAAATGCTCAAAAAACAAGAGGTGGGACAATTCAACAAACGTTTTCACTTTGTAACCATCAATCCACCCCATCATGTTCATGTGCGCAGCACTCACCCAGTCAATCCAAGACACATTGTCTTGTTTCTTAAATTCCCTGAACCGTTTAAGGTATTGGGTAGGCATCTTGCCAAACTTGGCAATTAAAGCAGACTTCATGCACTCATACTGACCCCTTTCTTCCACACTCAGTTTCAGAATCCGGTCATATCCAGTTTACGGCACTCTGCTTAAAAAACACTTAGCCCAATCTCTCTTATCAACATCATGAATCGCACATGCCATTTCAAGCGCTTCAATCCATTGGAGGATATCAGAACCCTCCGCATACACAACAACCAAATCCTTCATTAATTTGGTTGCTGGGGACCTGACACTCTCAACTGGTTTAGCTGAAGTCTCCACTCAAGCTTTCTCTAACTGGATTCGCTGACCTTCAGTTTCCTTGCTTTTGAGTTCAAGATCCCTATTCTTGAGTTCCACTTGCTGTGCCAACTCCTCTTTCTTAAGCTCAGCATCTATTTCCAATTTGCGATATTCAACTTCATCCTAAATAACTGAAGCTCCAAGGAAGTGCTGGGGTTTGGAACAGAGGCAGCAGGAATGGTGACATTCCCAGAATCAGATTCGGCGACTACCCTCGGGGTAGAGTCCTCATTGGTTGCATCCCCCCCTTCAAGAGTTTCACAATCGGTCTGGTAGTCCACCAGGGCAGCTATCAGCTCAGCCCTAGACTTATTCACAAAATCTCACTCCGGCTTCACAGGCACTCTGGAGAGCCTCTAAGCTCATCCAAGTCAATTGAACATTTGCAATAGATTCCATTTCTTGTAATGCAGTTATCTTGTACACAACTAAACCTCAATTTAATAAAGTGCAGATATATTTGTAAGTGGCACGGTTATACACTGATTCTTAAAACCATAAGCATCCCACCACTGCCCCCAGTGTAAAGACTGGAGGGCGGTGTCTGTACTTCGTCTCTCTATAAGGTAGAGGAGAGGCACAGAGGACCCCAGCCAATATTCTCTATTATTGGTAACATAGCAATCAAGGCCTAGCTTCTCAGGAGGTGATGCAGTCTGGTTCTTAAGTACAGTGTAGTCCCAAAGCCCCCACAAAGGAATGTCCACACACTGTATTGGTTAAAACACAGTCTTTATATAATTAATATTCAAGGTTATGTACAGTATTACAATAACTCACTTTGTGCTCAGAAAATCACCAATGATAAATATATACAGTTCTAAAGTGGTACCACAAATATTATCAGATATCATTAAAGTGCATCATCTATACTGTCAGAATGTCACACAGATCAAATAAAGGGGAAACCAGCAGTAGAGAGAGGAAGGAAAGCAAGATGGTTGAACACTTGGCAGAATACCAGCCTATACCAACCAGGCACAGTTCTGTCTGAAGATCCCCCCACCTGGGCAACCTGTAAAGCAAAAATGTATCACAAGCCCAGTACATATATTGTTCTATGAGTCTTATTTCCCTACAACCCCAATGTACCTTGAATTGTAGCGTTTGTCGATGGGAAATCGACGGCCCTTCTTGAGTGCCCTCCCTTTAAGGCAGGAGTCACGGGTCACCGAACGTCCGACGGAGAACAGGGTGAACTACGGCGGTGAAGTGGCAGCTTCGTTCCTAGCGGTGCTCGTCGACGACAGAGCGGTGGCGTCCTGCAAGGAAGAGGCGTGCCGGGCACCTTGGTGACGATAGATCTGGACCGCAAAGAGATGATGAAGAACTATGGCCCAGTAAGGGCGTCGAGTCGTCGGCTTCTCTGTGGTCTTTAGGTGGCGGGAAACCCACCGGCGGATGCTCCTCGGCGTGTCGACGGTCGGGCCTTCTCCAGCAGGATAAAGCGGGTGGCGATGCAGACGAGAGCGTCCTTGGATCAAATGAAGTTCTTAGGCAAACAGGAGCACGGCGGCTCCAGTCGGCGACGGTGGTCATCGACAGTGGCGGACAACAGTCTGGGCGCTTCTCCTTGGGATTCCGCAGCAGTCCCCGTCTCGGGCCGGCAGCCTGTCGAAGGTCTGTCTACCAGGGAGCTTTGGCAAAGATCAGCTGGTGCACGATGGTCCCTCATAGCTCCGCTAGAGGGCGCCTTACCAGGTACTCTCTGGGCCAGTCCTTGGAGGCACAGCAGCTTTCAGATTGGGAAGGAGAGCAACACAATTCTTCTTATTCAGCAGGGCTTCAAGGTCAAGCTTCAGTTACTCCAGTTACTCCTCGCAGTGGACTTCAGCTTCTGAACACGAATTCTAGCAGTGAGAGGCCCCCAGATATACTGTTGATCTCACATTCATTCTGCTGGGTCACACTCAGGCAACCAATCGGTCAGAAGGGCATTCATGCAGGCAGGCAGACAATCAGGTGCATAGTGCATTCAGGCCATTCACTCCTCTCCAGACACTCACAACAAGTTATGTGTATTGGGACAAGTACCCAGCCATTCAACACTCCACACTGCATTCATACCAGTTTTGGGCAGGGCTGTCTCAGTCATTGGCCCTCATTACGACCCTGGCGCTAAGGGGTCTGCGCCAGCGTTAGCTGCGCCGACCCCTTACCGCCAACTACGAGTTCCCGGAGCGCCATGGTCATTTTTCCGCCCGCTTTTTGCGGGCGGAAAAATCCATGGCGCTCTGGGACCTTGGTGTTAATTACGCCACCGTATTTTACGGTGGCGTAATTAACTCCTTCCCCACTCCCATTATACCCTATGGGGCCGAAATGGGAATGGGGAAGGGTAAATGGGTCAATGGGGACTTACCGCCCCGCCGACCTCGGAATGGGGCGGTAAGTCCGCCATCCGCCATGGCGTAAAGGGACTTTGCGCCATGGCGGAAAAGTCCGCCGATGGCGGAAAATATCCGCCAGGGTCGTAATGAGGGCCATTGTGTCAAACACCAGAAAGTAGACACCCACAACACAGAATGCGTATTCGTCACACACTCCATTCACCCAGATCCCACCCATAGGCGTACCCACAACATACAGTCATTGGGAAGGCTCCAGCCAGTCTGGTCAGCACTTCACAACAACACCATATATGGAACTTCCACCCAACAGCTTGTCAGGGGGAAGGGACAGAGTCAGGGCTTCCCAGGACTTTGGGCCATCTTGTTTCCTATTAGGAATCAACCGATCCCAATGGCAGGGCCTGGGTATCTCAAAATGGAGGATACTCAGAGCACCTGTCAAATTCAGCATGGAAGCTGCCTCCAGCCCATACCCTGCTCTGTTAGCCACCCACAGGTGCCCAAAAACATGCACTAGGGGCACAGGGTTGTACCCCCACCCATGTGTGCCCTAAGGGTATCCCCTGGGCCTGTTCACCAAACCAAAAGAGAGAGCTGCACCGCCAGGAGTCCCACATGAACTCCTGCGCGGAAAACATGACAGAACACACAATAAAAAACAGTAAAGGACAAGGAGATGGAGGCCCTGTCCCTCCGATGCATTTCCAGCATCACACTGTTGTCCATCTGGATGGTTACCACCTGCCCTGCTAGTACAGGCAGGAAGGAATTTAGTGCCCAGCGTATTGCCCTGAGTTCCAGAACATTGATATGTAGATTGGACTCTTGGTCTGACCAAGTGCCCTTTGTTTGCAGATCTGTCTGGTGTGCCCCCCAGCCTGATAACGATGCATCCGTTTTGAGGAGAAGGGTCGATGTCGGAGCTTGGTAAGGCATTCCCTGCGACAGATTCTGAGGTGTACTCCACCACTGGAGTGCTTTGTGGAAGGCTCCTGGGAGTTGAATGGTATCTTCCCATGACCTGAGTGATTGGGCCTCATTACGAGTCCGGCGGTAACTGAGGCGGTAAAACCGCCTGGTTACCGCTGGACTCATATTACCATTCCGCCTCCGTGACTCCCAGAAATACCAGGGCATTACAACCCTGGTGTCCCGGGAATTCCGGAGGCAGATCATGGAAACACCGGCACCATCTCGTGATGGTGCTGGTGTTTCCACGTCCGCCTGCAGGCGGGCGGTGTTAAACCCGCCAGGTCAGACCTGGCGGGTTTGACGCCTCCGCCTGCAGGAGTTGTGATCGCCCGGCATGGAAACAACGGTGGCGGCGGGTTTACCGTTGTTTCCATACCGGGCGATTTCTAATGAGGGCCATTGTCTCCATTGGAGGTCCAGGGTCTCTTGTATCGGCCTCATGCAGAGTCTGCAATTTGGTATGAGAAATATACATGAGGACATCATGCCCAGTAGCGACTTGAAAGAGCGTACCGTGGCTGTTACGTTGTCTTGGAACCATGAGGTCAGCTGGAGCATTGCTGATATTCTCTCTGTTGAAGGCCTTACAGTGGGTATGCTAGTGTTGAGTTCTGCTCCTAAGAAAGAGCAATGTCTTGTCGGGCATTGGACAGGATTTGGTTTTGTTTATTGAGAAACCTAGCCCCTTTAGGAGGTTCATTGTTTTTGTGACCGCAGTGGTGGCGAGTTTGAATGAGCCTGCTCTTATTAACCAGTGGTCCAGGTATGGGAAGACACCCGTTCCAGTTCGTCTGAGCTTTGCTGCCACCTGTGCTAGGCACTTGGTAAAAACTCTTGGTGCTGACTTTAGACCAAACGGGAGAACACGGAATTGAAAATGTGACTCCCCTATTGCAAATCTGAGGAACCTTCTGTGGGCGGGGTGGATGGGAATATGAAAGCAGGCATCTTCCAAGTCCAGGGTGGCTAGGAAATCGTGTTTGGTTAACCATGGGAGGAAGTTCTGTAAGGATGTCATCCTGAATTTGATGCGCTTGATGAATTTTTTTAGCGCTCTCAAATCTAATATCAGTCTCCATTGACCGTTCTTTTTTCTCACAAGGAAAAACCGGGAGTAGAAGCCTCTTGCCATGTGGTGGTCTGGAACCAGTTGAAGCAGTTGCGAATTTCCAATGTGATATGTTTCATGAGATGCATCTTGTGTGAATGGGAGCGAGGGATGGGGGTTGATCCAGAAACTTGATAGTGTGATCCGCGCAAATCACTTGCAACACCCACTTGCCCGATGTTATCTTCCGCCAACGTTGGTGCGGCTTACTCTTCCCCCCACTGGGGTGTTTCGTGGGAGGGGAAGATAGGATTTGTCAGTTTTATTTGCTTTGAGCTTTGGCCTGGTACGAGCCCCGTCTCCCCCTTTGGCTGTACCTGGTCGTCGACTGATGGTATCTAATGTCTTGGAAGGTGTTGCCCTGTGTCTTTTGACTGTAGGATGGGCGGTTAAAACCTCTGTACTTGGACGATAATCCTCGAAAGGGTCGAAAGGATCTGCGCTCTTTGTCCTTATCTTTAAGAGAAATGATGGCTCGGGCTGTATCAGTGTCCGTTTTTATTCCTTTGAGATGGTCATCAATCTTTTTCCCAAAGAGATCGTGCCCATCAAAAGGCATATCCAAAATTTGAGCTTGGACCTCTGGCGTGAAGTTTGCTGCCTTCATCCAGGCTTGCCTTCTCAGGACCATACCATGGGCCATTTGCCGAAAATCTCATTCTGCTACGTCCACCGCTGCGTCAATCATATGATCAGACGTAGCTTCACCGTCCAATATGATTGCTCTAGCTTGTGTTTAGATAACTTACATACAAATCCATAGCTCACGGTCCAGTTGCGCTGTCATTGCTAGCGCGTTGCCCGCCCTGATAGTAAGGGAAACCGACGAAGACACTTTTCTGCCCATCGCCTCCAATTTACGTCCTTCTTTATCAGGCGGGGCTGATAATGGTGATGAAGGGTTCTTCCCTGAGTGGATTCCTGCCACTGTCACTCCTACGCAGACCTACTCCTCTTTCGAATGCCTTGTCTGCCGCCTCTCTCTCTCTCCTAGCCATTCCCTTACCGTGGCCACTATCTATCGACCACCTGGTCAAATCTCCTCCTTCCTCTCTGAGTGGGCTGACCTCTCCTCCTCACTCCTGTCCTCAACCACTCAACTCCTCCTTCTTGGTGACTTCAACATCCACTTGGATGCCTCCTGTCCCCCCACGGGACTCTTTTGTGACCTCTGCGACTCTCTCTCACTCTCTATTCTCCCGTCTGGACCTACGCATTCTGCAGGGCACACTCTTGATGCTCTGATCTCTTCCGACCTTCCCCTCTCCGTCCCTCTCTCCACTCCTCTCTCCTGGAGTGATCACTTTCTGCTATCCTCCCACCTCACCCTCCCTACCCCACAGGCAATGCCACCCTCATCACTGCCACCCACCTTCTCGGTCATCCGACCCATGAAGCGCGTGTCAGTTGAGGCTTTCGCTACCACCTTCTCGGCCCCTCCTCCCCCTTCGGCTGATTCCCACCCTGACACAGCCCTCTCCATGCTCCACTCTGCTATATCTGATACTCTTGATATCCTTGCCCCTGTCATGAGAGTCCGACTGAAGCCCAAAGCCAAATGTAACTCCTGGTATGACTCGGATCTCGTCACCCTTAAACGCAAGTGCAGGGTGGCAGAGAGGAAATGGCGTGCCTCATGTTCATCCTCTGACAAACTGGCCTGCCGCTTGCTCCAAAGGCAATACCGTCTCTCCGTTCTCACCAAGAAGAGAGCCCTTATCCAAGCCCACATCTCTGCGGCATCTAACAACTCGGCCGAACTCTTTAAAATCTGCAAGGAGCTTGCCAACCCTGCTGCTGTCTCTACCTCTCCTGTCCCCTCCCAGGCCCTCTGCACTGCACTGGCCTCTCACTTTATCTCTAAAACTCAGGACATCCTGTCCTCACTCTCCTCCTATCACCTCCCTCCCTCCCTTCCCGCCTCTTCCTCTGGCCCTTCTGCAGCCACCCCTCCTCCCTCCTTCTCTGCCTTTCCCCTTTTTTCTGCTGACGAGGTTTCCAGACAAGTCCGATCTATGAAAGTCTCGTCTAAACAGGTTCACCCCTGTTCCTCCAAAACTATCAAGGACCACATCGACTCTCTGGCTCCGGCCCTGGCTGACTTTTGCAACCACTCTTTCGCCTCTGGAGTCTTCCCATCCCCCCTTAAGCACTCCCTTGTGCACCCTCTTCTTAAGAAACCCTCTTCTGACCCCTCCTGCCCGGCTAACTATCGCCCAATCTCCATCACTCCCTTCCTGGGCAAGCTCCTGGAGAAACTGGCCATCTCCCAGCTTAACCTCCATGCTGAATCTGTTGGAAGTCTTCATGACCATCAATCTGGCTTCAGAGCTGCCAGAAGCACGGAAACTGCTCTCCTGAACATCCGTGAGGACCTGCTCTTGAATCTCGACTCCAACACTCTGTGTGTTCTCATCCTGCTCGATCTCTCCTCTGCCTTTGACACTGTCAACCATGCCATCCTGCTCAACCGTCTCTGTGATAATCTGGGTATCACTGGTCAGGCTCTGGCGTGGCTGACCTCTTTCCTCTCAAATCGACCCTCCCAGATCCAACTGGGGTCCTTCCTCTCTGACATCTTTTTCTCAACCTGTGGTGTCCCCCAGGGATCTAATCTTTCCCCCTGGCTGTTCAACCAGTATCTGGCACTCCTTGCCCACCGCATCGCCGCTCTCTGCCCCAACTTTTAGTGCTATGCGGACGATACCCAGCTCACTTTCAGGCTACCCTCGGCCTCCTCCTCTCCTTCCCTCATCTCTGACTGTCTGTCTGCTATCCAGGAATGGTGTGCCGCCAATGACCTCTGCCTTAATTCCAGTAGGACTGAGATTCTACTCATCGGCACACCCACCCCCTCCTTCCCTGCAGCTCTCTGGCCGGCCTCTCTTGGCCCTCTTCCTGTTCCTACCTGCAAGGCAAAAAACCTTGGGGTTATCTTCGACTCCACACTCTCCTTCTCTCCGCATTTATCCGACTTCTCTAAGAAGTCACACTACCAGCTGCACCTCCTCAGAGGTATTTTTCCCTTCCTCTCCTTCCCCCAGAAGCTCACTGTCTCCCGAGCCCTGGTTCTCTCGAAGCTGGACTACTGTAACAGCCTCTATCTTAATCTGCCTGCCTCCACTATCCGCCCTCTGCAACTCATCCAGAACAGAACTGCGAGACTTGTCCTTGGCCTCAAGCCCAGGGACCGTATCTCTCCAGGACTGAAATCTCTACACTGGCTCCCAGTGGCTGCGAGGATAAAGTTCAAACCCTCTGCATTGTCCACAAGGCCTTCTGGGGCCTGGGGCCTAAATACCTTCAACTCTCTCTTCCTAAATATCTTCCTTCCCGATCCCTTCGCTCATCCGTCTCCAACTCCCTCAGGGTCAGCCGCTTCTCGAAGCAACGTGCTGGGGGTAGATCTCTCTCTGCGGCAGGGGCCTCCCTCTGGAACAGCCTTCCTGCCTCCCTGAAACTTGAGGAGAACCATCTCCGGTTCAGGAAGCACCTCAAAACCTTCCTCTTTGCTTCTGCTTTCTCTCTCCCTCTCCCCTGCTAATTCTTCGCTGAAACTGCACTGAATCTGCAACTGGGCCACTCTCCCCGACCCTGGGCCCAGCCACTCTCCACTTGCACTGCCTCCCTGGCAACCCCTGCACTGCGGGACTGTCTCTGTATCCCTCCAGCCCCCCTTCCCAGCACTTACCTGCACTTACCTTGCACTTGCCACCAGCTGGCCCTCCTTATTTATTTATTTATCATTTATTTTATTCTACTTACCTTGTACTGCACTTCCCCCTCCCCCCCTTGAAATTCCCCCCTCCCCCCTTGGACTTCTTCCCTTCCCCCTACCCCTGCACTTGCGCGATCTGAATGACACCTGGCCTAGTAGGATCGTTGTCTGTCTTCCCCCTGTTCCCCCTCCCTGCCTCGTCGCGCCTTCAAACACTTGTGTATAGGCGCGTTACAAATGCCATATCATCATATCATATCATATCATATCATATCATCATATCATATCATAAGGGTTAGCCCATTTTTCCCTGGCTGCCACTGGGATTACGGAATCTGGCTTAGTATGCCCTCTTAGGCATAGGGGTGCCGTGTCCGGGGCTTTGTACTTCTTTTCTGGTCACGAGACGAGTGCAGGTGTGGACAGAGATGTAGACAATATCTTTGCTCCTGAGTCCCATATGGTATCTAAAAGAGGGATAGTGATGACTGTTCTTCTGCCCTTAGGCCTATGTTTGTCTAGAACTGACTTCTTTTCTTCTGACGTAACTTGTAACTTGAAAAGGTCTGCCGCCTTGCCAATAATCGTGTGGAACGATACCAAATCGTCAGGTGGTGAAGTATCTCCCGGAGAATCCTTTTTCCTGGGTTTGTGTGTCCGGTTCATGAGTAATCTCCCCTTCTTCAGGGTCTGAGAAGTCTCTGAACGGATCCTCCTGCCAGCCTGAGATCGGAGCGGTCAATGGCACTAGCGTAGGATCCCTTGTAGGTGAGCGTGGTCTTGGTCTAGGTGAAGACCTTGGTAGGGAGATTCTTGTTGGTGAAGCACTGTGTGTCCTGCTCCTAGATCTGCTAGGAGGTTCTGGTGAACGCAGCATTTTATGAGGTCTGCTCTTGGGAAGGGATCTTCTTGGCGTGCTGCGATGAGGCGATTTGTCCCTTTGGGGATACCTTTTGTCTCTCGGAGTAGAAGACAGATTCCTCTGCCTCTGATCCCTGTTGAATTTGTCAATAATTTTTTGCATTGATTCCGTGAGTGTTGGATCATACGGATCTGCTGGCTCCTACATAGTGGGTTGCCAGGGCAGGCTATCCTCCTTAGGTGCGAGAACAGGTTGTTCAAGTACGAATTCGGTATCTGAAAAATCTTCCTGTAAAATGATGTCTGGAAGCTCTGCCATCTCGCTTAAGGGAGACAATTGTGACCCTATTAGTTCCTCGTGAGTCTCCGGGATGTAAAGGATCGTGCCCATCTGCTTCGCTGAGCTGCCCTCATTGGAATGCATAACTGTGATGTCCATGGACAGTGTTTTAGGCTAGTTTTTCGCCAACAAAACCATCGACGAGCGTGTTGACAGTTTCGTCGACGGTTTTGTTGATGACTTCGTGGACGACGCAAATTGCTTTGTCAACGATGACTTCATTGACGAGTGATGATCTCTTGGCTCCGTCGACGAGAGCTTCGTGGACGAGTGATGGGATTCCTTCATCGACAATTGCTTTGTGTATGATGATTTCGACTACGAGGACTTACTCGTCGATGATGAGGTTCGGAGAGGGAGAGTTGTGGATGTTTTCGGCTTCATTGACGGTCTGTTCGTCGACAAGCCTTTATCACTGGTGCCGCTCATGGAGGTTTGCAACCCCGACAAGTTTTTAGAAAATGCCTCCTTACCTTTGGATGTAGTTTTTTCCTCAGGATGCTGTTTTTCCTGGTTCCCAAGAGGGAAGTCATCTCCACCTTTCTTTTGCTTTTATGTGAAAGGGAAGTGCTCCTATCCACTGAAGAGGCCCTTCTCTTTGAAGTTTGCCTCTCTGATGGCTTCATAGCTAGAACAGGGGCTGTCTTGACAGATTCCTCATCAGAAGAGTGCCCTTTTGACTCGAGGTGTAGCAAAAGTCTCCTGTGCCTGTCCTGCGAGGTTTTTGTGGTGAAGGTCTTGCAAATGTCGCATTTGTGGATGTCATGGCGGTAAAGGCAGTAGATGCACTGCGCATGAGGGTCCCCCATATATACAAGTTTCTTCCTGCATCTGGTGCAGTCCCTGGACAGGCAAGGTGTTTTGTCAGTTGGTTCTTCAGCCATAGTGTGAAGTGGAGTTTCACTCGACGAAATAAGGTCGACATTTTGGGTTTTCTGAGCCCAGAAACACACACTCAGTAGAGCTTGATCAGGAGATCAAGATAGAATATATTTTGAAAAATAGTTTGAAACAGCTAACATTAGAAAAAAAGGAAAAACGCAGAGAGCTGGAAGATTCCCTCTGTCTTTTAGACTGCAGTGAAAAATCTGAAGATGGCTGCCTGGGGCGGAGCTTAAGCCTTGCCACCTAATTGGTTAGGGTCATAAATGACCAACGTGAGGTGAAGGGACTACAAAATGGAATGCCTCATTGGCCATCATGGGCAATCTACGTTCATTTAGCTATGGAAATAATGTATATATTTAATTTTTAATAATGATTTTAAATCACTAAGGATTCCCAGTCTGACGACAGGGAATATTCAAGCATCTGAATCTATGAAAGATCCAATGCTGGAGAAATCAATGGACCATGAGCATCACTGTGGCGGGAGGGGAGATCACTGTTGAAAGCAGGCATTCTAAATGCTGGACACATTATTGATGTTCAAAAGTGCATTTTACACGTTCATAGGGAAAAAGTAATTTCCAAACTCAAAAACGCTGCTGGAACTTGCGTTGACTAGTTTTCTTTGAGCAGTTTTTTTTGTTCTTTTTTTTTTTTGGAGTGCTACACCAATACTCTGTAATTTGTGTGTCCCTTGCTTTGTGTTTTATCACAGGTTATATTTATAAAGATGTTATGTTTATCAAACTGGTTAATGACAAATAAATGCTTCTGTTGTGCTGGCAGCAGTTATTAGAAAAATAAACTGGGTTCATGGGTGCCAACTTTTGGTTTTCACTACAGAGGTAGAAATACCTTAACCCCTTGTCCAACCCATTCCTTTGCCAAACACATTTTATAGCACTTTCTTTTTTATATGTAATTGCAAAAAGTCATTCGATTTAACAGGTTTTGCATACATATTTTTTGTTTTTATTGTTTTGGTTAAATTCAACCTTAAACACATTAAAAGAAACAACAATATATCAATACACATAATTATATTTTGAATATATAACGTCTCAGCAACCTTCTGTCAACCTGCTGAGCTATCCCAGTAGCCATCTACTATAGAGCGAGTCTATTCATCCAACCTGGTGCCTTATTGGTTGCCACTCTTTCTCCCCACTTAGCAAGCCCCGCCCACCTGGTGCCTTCCTGGTTGCCGCTCTTTTTCCCTACTTAAGGAGCCGCCAGCCTCTTTTCCATTGCAGATGGGGAGCAGGTACAAGTGGGTTTAGGTCACCTGGCCTAAGCCCGCCCACCTGGTGCCTTCCTCCTTTCCGCTCTTTTTCCCCACTTAACAAGCCCCGCCCACCTGGTGCCTTCCTGGTTGACACTCTTTTTCCATACTTAAGGAGCCCTCCAGCCTCTTTTCCTTCAAAGATGGGGTGCAGGTGCAAGTGGGTCTAGGTCACCTGGCCTAAGCCCCCCCACCTGGTGCCTTCCTGGTTGCTGCTCTTTTTCACCACTAAGCAAGCCCTGCCCACCTGGTGCCTTCTTGGTTGCCGCTCTTTTTATACTTAAAGGAATAGTGTGCTCAAAAATGTTATTCGCCCGATCGTTCGGGCATGTGGTTTTAAGCAAACTGTGATCGATCGTAAAGACATTTCCTATGCACCTTACCTTAGTTTTCCTCACTTTTACACATGCGAAATCAACGAGCGGGCGTGGCCATCTTGTGCTAATCTTATCTGTTGCCGCATCGCCCTAAGTTCAACTGCCCTCGCGGCACTAAATCATATCACCCGCCCCTGAAGCTGGCATCACTAGACGCAAACGGCCCATTTCACAACGCAAATTCACGTCTTGTGTCAACGTTCTCTGTACGCCAGCTAATGATGTATCTCCATGGAAATGGCAACCCGGCTCTTTCCTCAATAAGTATAAACAGACTGCTTCTCATCAGACAACATCAGCGTTGCTTTTTCAGTTGTTTCTCTGCTTTTTTTGTATAGCCTGTGACTCGTTTCTGCTCTGTTCGTTGCTCGGAGGTCTTCCGAACAGATACATGTGTTAGCATTACTATCGATTTTAATTTTGTCGTATAATGGCAACAATACAGCCCTACCAGTACGAGCCGGAGTATTCTAAGGCGGAATTAGTTGATAGAGAAAGATGCAGAAATGATGGGGCATGTGGCGACAGTTGGGAAGACGAATCACTGTATCCTGAGCCGGAGCCTAGTCACATGGAAGACGTTTCCACCTGGTGTACCTGCACTCGGTGCAAGGTCATGCCAACCGAGGAGGAGAACTGCTGCTGTAATGAAAACTCTGGATGCCTGGCCTACATATCGGAAGAAAACACACCTTTGCTATGTGTTACCGAGCTGCATGACTTCAGGGCAGCCTGCCTCACAAGGTCCGTGTTGAGGATTATGATGGTGCTTATGCACAAACTTCGCTTAACAGTTCGCTCTCGCATTCCAAGTAACGAGTAAGTGTAGTCTAGATTTGATGTCACTTTGACCACCGAGGCCACTAACATTTCTGGTTTGTCCTCCTACATTGTCCTAACTTTGATCTATTACTGCCAAATTAATGTAGTCTGGCAATTCAATACATCTCTTGTGCTTTGGGGAAATCGTAGTGGTCATCATATGTGTCTTTCAATTTCAACTAAGAAACAATATTTCTCTATGCCCCAAACGTTATGGATTGCATGGGGGTTTACTTTTGTAATATGTCTGCACTTTAAAGCCCAAGTTGATTGATCCATGAAGTAACATTTGTACGGGCAACTATGCCATAGGATACATGATGCATTTTCAAGTAAGGTTTGTACACTTATCAGGTTCATTTAAATACAGTATGTATGTTTCTCTTCCACAGGTGGTACAGGCTAGTGGTCTATCATTCCTTTACATGGTGGCTTCATGGGAGGCTTGGATACCGCGTTCGACAAGTAATTCCCGCCTGTGTCGTTGGAGCCATTTGCGCCAAATTCCCCTGTGACAGCGGACAGTACAGGGGATTTTCCCACACTGTGCTGAACCCGAAGTATACAATTTGTAGTACATATGTGCCATCAACATGAGCAACAAAATAAAATACAAATGATCTTTTATGAATAGTAGTTTCTATTTTTCAGTGAATCAAGGACACGCTCACTTGTCCATGAGTGACACGCAACAATGGTTGGTGCACTTTTACGCTCCCCAGACCTCCACTGCAAGAATCCATCCCCCCTCCATTATAAATGGGCAAGGTGCCAAACACCATGTACACTTCAAAGGTATCTTCCGCACAGCGGCCATTGTACACATGGCCTCCACAGACCCCATGTCTCCAGGCTCCCCTCTTGCAGACCTAACCCCTGGAATCCACATAACTGTGTCTCTCTTCAGCAGTGTTCCAGACCTTTTCTGCACGCCTCACGCCCATCCATCTCGCATCTGCTATCAATGGCAGTTCGCACCTTTGGCTGTGCCCTCCTAATGGGGCTGGCAGGGTGGGAACAGCCAAGGTGCCTAACACCATGTACACTTCACAGGTATCTTCTGCACAGGGGCCATTGTACACATGCCCTCCACAGACCCTGTGTCTCCAGGCTCCCCTTTTGCAGACCCTGCACCTGCAATCCACATAAGTGTGTCTCCCTTCAGCAGTGTTACAGGCCGTTTCTGCACGCCTCATGCCCATCCATCCCCCCTTCACTATCAATGGCAGTTTGCACCTTTGGCCGTGCCCTCCCAAGGGGGCTCGCAGGGTGGGAACGGCCAAGTTGCCAAACACCATGTACACTTTAAAGGTATCTTCTGCACAGGGGCCATTGTACACATGGCCTCCCCAGGCCCCATGTCTCCAGGCTCCCCTCTTGAAGTGCCCGCCCCTGCAATCCACATGAGTGTGTCTCCCATCAGCAGTGTTCCGGGCCTTTTCTGCACGCCTCATGCCCATCCATCCCTCCTCCACTATCAATGGCAGTTCGTACCTTTGGCTGTGCCGTCCCAAGGGGGCTGGCAGGGTGGGAACGGTAAGGGACGGAGACAAGAACAAGAGTGGCAGTCAGGACAGTTCCTGTTCCAATTGAATAACAAGCCAGTGAGAATTATACGCCCAGACACACCGGAGAGTCAACAAAGTGGAGATCAGGATGAAAGACAAGGAAGTGAACCCAAGGAAAACTGGGAGGATAATAACGAGCTAGAGTCAGAAATAGAAGAAATATGGGACGATTTAGATGAATACGAAGAGGCAGCTGCCGCAGAGGGTTCCCCACTGCCAAACCGCCATTACCCAGACAAACTATCACCACCGTTATGGCAAGGTAGATTAAGACAACGAACAGGGAGGACAGGAAACTTACTGGTAAGTAAAACGAAAAAAGGGAAGACGAGCAGAACGTGAAAGAAACAGAAACTACAAATGCCACTGATACATAAAGGAGCAGGTAGGCCAAACTACATTCCGTGGGCCCAAATGGACAAAACCAACTTGTTAAAACTCCTCCCCCAGCTGACGGGAGGGGCAGGTAAGTGGATACATGTATTTGAGAAGAACACGGCAGGCGTGCCGTTAGCTATAGGTGATGTGAAAAGTCTATTAGTATCAGCAATCGGGGACCAAGCAGACACAATCTGGGAAAGGGCAGGGTTCCCGGGAGTAACGATGAGCTGTAACCGACACGATGGATCACCATTCAACAATGTTCGAGCACAAGTGTGGGATGCATTACGGCGTGCATTTCCAGACGTTCCAGATTTACATGCAGTGATGCAGTGCACGATGGAGGAGAACGAGGATCCTGCGCAATTCATTTTGCGAGTGCAAGACTTATGGAGAAGCGAAACTGGTACGGCATGGAATCAATCAACAGCTTTGTTCTATTTTATCATTTAAAAGGGGTTGCGAAAGAGGTGCAGAAGGCCTTGGACAAAATAGCTGGGATCGAAGCCAAAGGGTGGCCTGAAATTCAGAGCATAATTGTACACCACTGGAGGAGGATCAAAGAGAAGGAAAAGGAGGTCACGCAAAAGAGGCTGGCTGACGAACCAAAATTAGTACAGACGAAATTAGTGAAGCCATTACTGCCAGCGCAACAGCAGACAGAGGAAATGAAGGAGAGGAAAACGCGGGAGGAAGGCCCGTTGGGATAGCAGCGCAGTGGGTTGGAGAGGACCAAGGACAGTGGAACGGAGAGGAACAGCCATGCCAAGGATCGCAGTGGCAGAACAGGCCTGCCCAAGGAAGAGGTGGGTACCGCGGGCAGAGGGGAGGATACGGAGGAATGGGAAACAGAGGGTATGATGGGCAAGGACCAAGGGGAGGACAACAGGGGTCATGTTGGAATTGTGGAAGATGGGGACATTATTCACGAGATTGTAGAGTGCGACCATCAGGGTATTTTCAAGGGCAGCAACAACAGCCCATGAATAATGAACAGGGGTGGGGCTGCCCACACCCAGGTAGCCCTTGTAGAGCTCCAATGGGGAGGGGGGGACAACAAGATCAATACTGCTATGACCCCCAAATGCAACAGAGACAGTCAGCCCCACAACAGCAGCAACAGCAGCAGCAGCCACAACAGAAAAACGCACTACAGCCCATGGTGAGACAAAACCCAGTAGGGAACATAAACAATAACCCTTTTGCAGCGGCCGCATTCCGTGGCGTAACGGTCATGGGTGACAACGTTTTTTCAGTGCCAGGTCAGCAAAGATACCAAGACTAGGACAGCCCACAGGGAGCACTTGCGTGTCCAGTCCTATCCACCACACAATGTGCAAATGAGGAACCACCAGTGGTGGCAGAGATAGGAAACAAGCAGTTTATCTTTATGGTAGACTCTGGAGCAGAAAAATCATGCCTCACAGAAGGCGGTTTCAGCTCTCTGGAAGAAATTTGGAGACACAGGGGTTCTCTGGGGCTATTTTAAAAGTTCCTTATACAAAAGATATTGATGTAACAGTAGGGGGAAAAACAGTGCGTGCACCCTTATTGTATTACGAAGACGCGCCAATCAATTTGATGGGACGAGACTTGCTCAGTAAGTTAAACATGACCATAGCCTTTACTGAAAGAGGAATAGTGTGCTCGACGCTAGGGGTATGCCCCGTACGAGCACTCTTGATAATAAGCACGATTACAAAGGAAGTTGCAGTAAGAGGGATTCCCATTGACATGGACATGTTCGTCTATGGAATACAGGTATTAGCCCGAGTAGTGCCTGAAATAACACAAAAAGAGTGGAGAATACCATCCGACTTCATATTCCGCCCAATCACACCAACAGATGTAGTGCCAGGCACAATTATGTCTATAGACATTGAGGCAGTTCAAGTTTCCAACAAATGCATTGTGGTCATAGGCCTGGACACGCAGGGACGCGAGTGGAGAAGTGTGCTATGCATAGAGCCAAACATACTGCTAAAAGATGTAACTGATGAAGAATTGTTTACTGATTACGAAGGGGATGGAGAAATAATAATGGAAATAAGCATACCATGTGACATTATGATCCAATACAGAGAAATACACAACCCACTCATGGCTAACATAAAGGCCCCACCGACAATATTTGAAGAAGACATGGCCAGGGTAGCACCTGAAATGTGGACTACAGGACCACACGATGTGGGATTGTTGCACGAGGTAACTCCCATAAAGATAAAACTGAAACCAGGTGCCCTCCCACCCAGAGTGAAACAATACCCAATATCCAAAGAAGCAGAGGATGGTATTAGAGAAACAGTGAATGCACTCCTAAGCCAAGGTATTTTAGTGCCAGCAACTTCCTCATGCAATACAGAGATTTTTCCGATTAAGAAAGCGAAAGGAGGGGCATGGAGAATGGTCCAGGACCTCCGCCCACTCAGTGACGTCATCCAAAACGAGTTCCCTTTAGTGCCTAACCCGGCATCAATATTGTGCAGTATACCAAAAGAGGCAACTTGCTTCACTGTCATTGATCTGAAAAATGCCTTTTTCTCTGTGCCACTCGCACCAGAGTCGCAGTACCTTACAGCTTTTACATTAGGAAACAGCAGATATGAACATCGCAGACTCCCACAGGGGTATTGCGAGAGCCCAAGCATTTTTAACAGAGTACTACGAGAAGACATTGCAACATAGATGTAGGGAGCACCATTATACAGTACGTAGACGATTTACTCGTCTGCAGCAAAACAGAGTGTAGAGAAGACTCGATAACACTGCTTAACGTATTGGCTGCCATGGGATACAAGGTGGACAAAGGAAAGTTACAATACTGCCTTGCAGACGTTGTGTATCTTGGCCAGCAAATATCTAAAGATGGAAAAAGAATACTACCAGACAGAGCAGCGGCCATACGACACATTATCTTACCAAAAACAGTTAAGGACATGCATACATTTCTTGGCATATGTAACTATTGCCGAGCATGAATCCTCGATTACGCAGCGTACACACGGCCAATGTTACAAGCACTGAAAGAAGCGCAAAAGAACAGAGCCCCAATAAAATGGACACAGGAGACAATTGCTCAATTCTCTGGATTAAAAGACCTTATTTCAGACGCCCCAGTCCTTGCAAATCCAGATTATGAAAGGGAATTTTTCCTGTTTTCACACAGCAATGGAACATTAATGACAGCAGTATTGACACAAAAGACATCGCTAGGCCACAAACCATTGGCATACTACAGTGGAATATTAGACCCAGTAATGCAGGGACATTTCGATTGCGAACAGGCCCTCGCTGCAGCAGCCTTCGCCATTGAGAAAAGTGCCACAATCGTAATGGGATGTTCAGTGACGCTATATGCGGAACACTCGTTATTTGCTAACTTGGAAAGATCAAAATCTACTCTCACGACACAGAGAGCCTCTGCTTATGAAATAATAATATCAAGTCCAAATGTAATGTGGTCAGATGCAAGACAGTGAACCCAGCCACATTCATCACAGAGCCATGCACAACTGAGGATTTACAGGAACACGATTGTAGCACATATGAGGGAGAGGGCGATGACATTCCCAAAGCAAGAGAAAACGCCCTTACAGAAGGAGAAATGTATTTCATAGACGGGTCAGCATCCATAAACTCAGAGACAGGAGAGAAACATGTGGGGATGGCGTAGTGCGCATGGAAGAAGACACATACGAAGTGATTGTTCAAAAACGCCTCCCCTCATACTACTCTGCACAAGCAGCCGAACTGACCGCACTAATCAGCGCGTTACACACAGCCAAAGATTGTGCCGTGACAATATATTCAGACTCAGTTTATGTCACCACCACAGTTCACTCAGGGCTATCACGGTGGCGAAGGAGAGGGGTCAGAAGAGCAGACAGGTCCCCCGTACAACATGCCACGTTGTTAAATGAACTAATAGAAGCTTTAGCAGAACCATCGGTAGTAGCGGTGGTAAATGCCAGGCCCATACCAATAAAACAGACGCCGTCTCATTGGGGAACGCAGCAGCCGACGCAGCAGCGAAGGAAGCCTCGTACTTCAATGAGACACCAACATCAGAGTATATTGTAAAAACAACCACAGCAGAACAACCAGCAGAAGCATACAGTAATACGCCCATAGCACAATTGATAGAACTCCAGAGAAGGGCCCCACTGGAAGAGCAGGAGTTGTGGGGCAAACGAGGGTGTAAGCAATCAGCCACAGATCTCATTTGGAGACAGGAAACGACAGTCAAGGTAGTGATGCCTGTAGAATTATTAGAAGTAACATTCCAATAACTGCATTTCCCAGCTCACCTTGCAAAACAACACATTGGCTCAGATATTCAAGAGGATTGGCTTGTTCCTAATCTGCACGAATTCTTGTCTAAATTTGTGATTGAATGTACTACATGCCAAACTTACAATTCGGGAATGACATTACGAACTCTGCGTGGCACTTTGCCACGCCATACAGGTCCATTAGAGAACTACATATTGACTACGCCGATATGGGAGAAAGATGTAATGGAGCAAGATACTTGATTGTGGTGGTATGCCCTTTTTCACGGTGGGTAGAAGCTGGCCCCTGTCCCCATCCTGATGCAAAATGTGCTGCCAAGTTCCTTGTGCGAGAAGTATTCTCACGGTGGGGAATCTGTGACATGATCCGTTCAGACAAAGGCACGCACTTTGTGAATGACCTCTTCAAGGAAGTGACCTCCCTTCTGGGGGTGAAACACAAACTATGTTCAATTTATCATCCAATGGCCAATGGAGTTGTGGAGAGGATCAACTGGCTGCTCAAAAGCAATTTATCGAAATTATGCAGCACGTTGAAAAACAATTGGGTATATTGACTGCCCCTAGCACTGTTCCAACTCAGAAATCAACCATGCAAGGATCATCATTTAAGCCCGCACGAAATCGTGACGGGAAGGAGAATGCACACGCCGCTCTCTGCTGTTAGGAGGGCGTCTGATGCGCACAGGGCTGCCACAGTGCTGGGAGAAGAATTTAAGGAATACCTAGCACAGCTAACGCGCGCAGTACGCAGCATAGCAAAACAAATTGTTTCACCATTTACTGAAGATGTAGCAACAGACACCTCCATGCCGACAGCAGAAAGCCCGGAGAGGCCTTTAATACCAGGGGAGCATATTTACGTCAGAAATTTTGTAAGAAGGTGGAATTCACCAAGATTTCATGGTCCATACACAGTGGTGTACAGCACCCCAACTGCAGTTAAAGTTAAGGGGTTAGAATACTGGGTGCACCTCTCAGACGTGAGAAGGGCACACAGTGTTGCACCTCCCCAAAAGGAAACCGACTGTGTGGATGCCATCTCTGGCACAGGTTGATATGATGAAAACTGCAATTTAGACAGGGAAAGTATAGAGGAAAAGCAAAAGGTTTTTACATATTTTGTCTCTTTCTCTCTCTCTTTCTTTTCTTCTCATATAAATCGTGTTGTCTTTTCTATTTTTCCTCATTTAAAATGAAAAGGAATTGTTAAATGCCTAACTGAGTAAAGAAATGAAAAAGAATGAACAATTGCAAATATGTTTCTTTTCATATGACTTAAGGAATTTGTCTTGCCCACATAGGTTCAACATGAGCCAATGTGACGAAATGGCTGAGCAGGCTGAAATGTTAGATAGAAATAGGGATGAGGGCCAGTAGATTAAATAATTTGGAATGTGTTATAAAATATGCTGCCATACTATTTGCAATAATGATGTTTTATCTTATTTGACATAATGTTGTTTTATATGTGGCAAATGAAATGAACAAAGGGGGGAGCGGAACTGATATGACAAAACCAGGGTCTAAACTGATATGGACTGAAGCAATGGCTATTTTGAAGGACACTCATAACATTGAATTGAATAGTAAAAATATAACGTTACCCTTCGAACAATTGCATGTAAACAAAACTGCTATTCCTTTGTTGAATAATACTGTGGCCAAGGAAATAGAGCTTGGATGGAATGTAAATGGTGATTACCATTGGTTAACTAATTCCAGAAATACAAGCATGCGTACACACACTGCACCAGAAACCACTACTGAATACACACATGTCACCATGAACAATATAGATGAAGCATGGTCTAGAATATTTCCGCTGCAATATCCACAAGTTGGTACCCAATTAAAAAAACATAAGGAGGAGGAAAAGGAGGGTGGCAAAAAACAGATACGATATTTATCATAACCTGGGGTTAGATGAAATAGAGGACCCCCGACACCCTGACCAATCAAACAAATGGTATTCAGACATGAGCGCCACAGCAAAGCAAGCAAGTAATGAAAGTTGTTACGTGTGCTCACTTATTCCTCATGCAACTGGAACCCCAAAAATGTTAATCCCACAGGAAGTACCCTTGTCTGAGGCCCAATGTTTAATTCATTTGATGCTATGTAGAATAAAAAAAACATTCCAAGCACACACTATGGAAAAATTGGAGAACAAACAAACTTGCACCAGCAGACGACAAGGAGTAATCTGCCTGCAGGAGCCATTTTTCATTATAAAAGGGGCAAGATATGCAGATGACAAGTGGCATGATGAAACAATTGAATGCAAAGCTGAGGGGCTTCGAGGGCTGCCAGATGAAACATACGAATGGGCAAAAGAAACGTGCATCCCCATCTGGTCACAGCATATCACCAAGCTGACATGAGTCACACCCCTGGAGAGACCCATAAAGATTCAACAGGAAATACCGCACAAACTTTGCTTCCATGGAGAAGGGAAGGTGAACATGGGAACCGTGCAGCAGTGCAATAAGACTTTAATAATGCCAGTTATGAAAATAGACACTGCTGCATTAATGGACATATACTGGATCTGTGGCAAACGAGCTTACCTGCATCTCCCAGCATCCTGGAGGGGCACTTGTGCCCTAGCCACACTTCATTCAGCACTAATGGTGAAACCAGAGAGCCGCGTCCAGTTTACAGCAAGGCCTTCGGCTGACACATCGACAGCAGGCCTATCGGCTGACACATCGGCAGCAGGGCAATTGGCTGAACCATCGACAGCGCCCGATGAGACAATCACGGAGCTCCCAGCATACGAACTCTTGTCAGAAGAAACCTTGAAAACCAAGTTGTCACGCAGCAAAAGATCCAATTATATTTCGTCCAAATCGTCAGAACTCCTTGCTGAAATCCAACAACAGTATAAGCTTTTTTCATCTGCCGAAACATTCTTTGCATCGTTTCTAGCACCAGGCGTTCAGGCAAGGGCAAACGCGAAATGGCTGCAGATAACACGCTGGGAGCTCATCCAGCTGGCCAACGACACTGAAGAAGGATTCAACATCATAAAAATAGAGCTCCGTGCACTGCGCCTGATGACGATGCAAAACAGATATGTCTTAGATCTTATCACGGCAATGGAGGGTGGTGTTTGCAAAAAAATTGGGGGGGGCGTGTTGCACGTTCGTACCAACTTCCGATGCTGATAACGGGACACTGTCACATGTGATAACAGCAGTGCATAATTTAGGAGAAAGAATGAGAGCAGAAGGTGGAGTAGACAACAACACGTGGTTCGACGATCTGTTCAGCTGGATACCATCATGGGTGAACATCGCAGCGAAGATACTCATTCCCATCATAGTCTTTCTTCTCCTAATATTCTTTGTGTGCCAACTGGGACTAAGATGCTGTGAAAATAATATGCCTAATTCAGCAATGATGATGGTAACCGTGGGCCGACAGACAACGGTGGCTACCATGATAGATGCCCAAGTACAAACCGGAGAATACACCACACCATAGTATAGGATGACTGCCATCTATAGACAGTATGGGGACGTGGTCGATAATCTACATTACACTACCATTAGAGAACCAAAGAACTTGCTGTGGTATAACGAGGTTTGGATAGATTTAGATGGGGATGGTGGGATATACTTAATGGTCACCACAGAAAAATACGCAAGAAGAGGTAACATCTTAAGAAGTGTGTGCAAAGCATGGATGCCAATAAAGGGTACACCTGCTTGGGATGAGGCTGAGGCTGAAGCTGAGCGCTACCGAAGGGAGAATGGAAAGAACAAGATAAAGTAGTTACTTTAGATGTAACGAAAGGGGGGAATGTATGGGAGCGAGGGGTCCTCAGGCCCCCTCGTGTGGTACGCTCTTCAGTACAAAGCTTGGACCACGTGCCTCCGGTAGTGGGATTGCCCCTTGCCCTTATGTAAAGTTAACCACGGTTGACTACTGCATAGATGGGATTACTGAGCAGGACACGGGGCATCCATCTTTTGTGCCCCCTTTCGACTCCATCTTGGGTAAACAGGCCTCACTGCGATAGTACAGCAATGCTATTATATGATATGATATGGTATTTGTAACGCGCCTATACACAAGTGTTTCAAGGCGCGACGAGGCAGGGAGGGAGGGAAACAAGGGGAAGACAGACAAACGATCCTACTAGGCCAGGTGTCATTCAGATCGCGCAAGTGCAGAGGTAAGGGGAAAAGGAGAAAGTGCAGGGGGAGGAGTTGGGGTGGAAGTGCAGTACAAGGTAAGTAGCGTAATAAAATAATAAATAATAAATAAAAAGGGCCAGCTGGTGGCAAGTGCGAGGTAAGTGCAGAGCAAGTGCTGAGAAGTGCTGGGAAGGGGGGCTGTAGGGATACAGTGACAGTCCCACAGTGCAGGGGGAGCCAGGGAGGCAGTGCAAGTGGAGAGTGGCTGGGCCCTGGACCGAGGTCGCTGAGAGTGGCCCAGGTGCAGGTTTAGTGCAGAATTCAGTGGGGAGTTAAGCAGGTTTAGCAGGGGAGAGGGAGAGAGAAGGCAGAAGCGAAGAGGAAGGTTTTGAGGTACTTCCGGAACCGGAGATGGTTCTCCTCAAGTTTCAGGGAGGCAGGAAGGCTGTTCCAGAGGGAGGCCCCTGCTGCGGAGAGAGATCTACCCCCAGCTCGTTGCTTCGAGAAGCGGCTGACCATGAGGGAGTTGGAGACGGATGAGCGAAGGGCTCGTGAAGGAAGATATTTAGGAAGAGAGAGTTGAAGGTATTTAGGCCCCAGGCCCCAGAAGGCCTTGTGGACAATGCAGAGGGTTTTGAACTTAATCCTCGCAGCCACTGGGAGCCAGTGAAGAGATTTCAGTCCTGGAGAGATACGGTCCCTGGGCTTGAGGCCAAGGACAAGTCTCGCAGTTCTGTTCTGGATAAGTTGCAGAGGGCGGAGAGTGGAGGCTGGCAGATTAAGATAGAGGCTGTTACAGTAGTCCAGCCTTGAGAGAACCAGGGCTCGGGAGACAGTGAGCTTCTGGGGGAAGGAGAGGAAGGGAAGAATACCTCTGAGGAGGTGCAGCTGGTAGTGTGACTTCTTAGAGACGTCAGATATATGAGGAGAGAAGGAGAGTGTGGAGTCGAAGATGGCCCCGAGGTTTTTAGCCTTGCAGGTAGGGGCGGGAAGGGGGCCAAGGGAGGCCGGCCAGAGAGCTGCAGGGAAGGAGGGAGTGGGTGTGCCGATGAGTAGAATCTCAGTCTTACTGGCGTTAAGGCAGAGGTCATTGGCAGCACACCATTCCTGGATAGCAGACAGACAGTCGCAGATGAGGGAAGGAGAGGAGGAGGCCGAGGGTAGCCTGAAAATGAGCTGGGTATCGTCCGCATAGCACTGGAAGTGGGGGCAGAGAGCGGCAATGCGGTGGGCAAGGAGTGCCAGATACTGGTTGAAAAGCCAGGGAGAGAGGTTGGATCCCTGGGGGACACCACAGGTGGAGAAAAAGATGTCAGAGAGGAAGGAGCCCATTTGGACCTGGGAGGGTCGACCGGAAAGGAAAGAGGTCAGCCATGCCAGAGCCTGACCAGTGATACCCAGGTTATCACGGAGACGGTTGAGCAGGATGGCATGGTTGACAGTGTCAAAGGCAGAGGAGAGATCGAGCAGAATGAGAACACAGGGAGTGTTGGAATCGAGGTTAAGGAGCAGGTCCTCACGGATGTTCAGGAGAGCAGTTTCCGTACTTCTGGCCGCTCTGAAGCCGGATTGATGGTCATGAAGATTACCAACAGATTCAGCATGGAGGTTAAGCTGGGAGATGGCCAGTTTCTCCAGGAGTTTGCCCAGGAAGGGAGTAATGGAGATTGGGCGATAGTTGGCCGGGCAGGAGGGGTCGGAACAGGGTTTCTTGAGGAGGGGGTGCACAAGGGAGTGCTTGAGGGGGGATGGGAAGACTCCAGAGGCGAATGAGTGGTTGCAAAAGTCAGCCAGGGCAGGAGCCAGGGAGTCGATGTGGTCCTTGATGGTTTTGGAGGAACAGGGGTGTACCTGTTTAGACGAGGCTTTCATAGATCGGACTTGTCTGGAAACCTCATCAGCAGAAAAAGGTGGAAAAGCAGTGAAGGAGGGCGGAGGGGCGGCTGCAAGAGAGCAAGAGGAAGAGCCGGGAAGAGAGGGAGGGAGGAGAGCGGAGGAGAGCGAGGACAGGATGTCCTGAGTTTTTGAGATGAAGTGCGAGGCCAGTGCAGTGCAGAGGGCCTGGGAGGGGACAGGAGAGGTAGAGACTGCAGCAGGGTTGGCCAGCTCCTTGCAGATTTTAAAGAGTTCGGCCGAGTTGTTAGATGCCTCAGAGATGCAGGCTTGGATAAGGGCTCTCTTCTTGGTGAGAACGGAGAGCCGGTATTGCCTTTGGAGCAGGCGGCAGGCCAGTTTGTCAGAGGATGAACATGAAGCACGCCATTTCCTCTCTGCCACCCTGCACTTGCGTTTTAGGGTGACGAGATTTCCACCGCAGCAGCCAAGGACAGAGACACACACACACAAGGCGCGCAGGCAGCTGGCTGGCCCCCACCCTTGCACTCCCCCTGCGAAGGAAAGCTCGGCGCTTCCATTCTCACGCTGAAGCTGGAGAAAGTTGCAACAATCAATATGCTACAGTTTTCTTCCTCTGAGATCACTGTTCGTCTGAGAACTGGCATGTGAACCAGGATGAGCTAAGCACTTTCTGCTCGATTCGTCCTCATAAACGTGCAAGCCACCCACCCCCATTAGAACAATTTATTGCCATCCTGACCCTGCACCCCCTGTAAGGTATTTCTTTCAAGTGCCAGACCCTCGCCTGTGCTGCGAAACCCACCCAATACACTCCTTACTAACCTTAAGCATTTTTATTACTATATATGTTTTTTGTACTAATGAGTTTTGAAACCTAGGAAAAGATGCAAAAACACAGCCTGATTCTTCTACATGCACGATAAGGTCAAGGCCTCCAATTAAAGCCACAAATGACCCAATTGTACTGACAATAATCATTGTGTGTGACTTATGTAGAAATGTGACAAGTAGCATAAAATGTTTTAAATAATTTGTTATTTAGTGTGTAACATATTAGCTTAGGTAGTGACCACAGTGACCGGACCCTGACCTGCGTGAGCACAAGATGTTTGACGTCCGTCATCTCGTCAGCCACTCAGCCAACCAGGAGGAAGAGATGCCAAACACACCTACAGCACCACACCGCCTGGCCAATCGGGTCCATTTAACATTTTTTGTTAGAGTTACTTAAATTAATATAAATATAAGTGTGATGTAATGAGGGTTGGAGGGTTTTTTGGGTTATTTCCTAGCTGGAGAAATAAACCATCCTTTGAAATCTTGCAGCTGGGTCTCAGTTCCTCTTTCCCCGACAAGGGGTTTTGTCGGCTATTTTATTTTCACTCACAAGTAGTAAGCCGGAGAAAGGCACCTACACATGTTTTTGTATTTAAATTGCTATCTACTGTATGTGTGCTATACATTGAACATGTTTTTACAACCCATATCCTAGAGGCCTAGAAGGAATAGAAGTATAAAGACACAGACAACAAATGAAACCAAAGATGCCGCTAGCCAAACAGATTACACCATGGAGCAACTACTATTTGAGGCGCAGCGTGATCCTGTCAATAAGCAGACTCGAGATGTTTATGTCCAATGGCCTGAAACTGAATTGAATGTGACTAGCGAAGCCAGCAAAGTGTTCTTGGACCATTCTACAATGTGAGAACTTGACAAGATGAAACTGAATATACTGAAGATGCTTTGGAATTCCTCGCTGACCACTTGACACAATCTACACCCGCAAAAAAGGTCCACCCAATAGACATTCGACATTAATGGTTTCTCCAATTCGTGTACAAATAACACAAGCTGAACTAACAGAGACTGAGGCTTCAACGCAACTGACCGAGGAACTTGCCAAAGATCTCGACTACAGTTTGTCTAGTTTGGACGATTTGTCCACCACAGTTGACTCACAAATCACAATCATGCAGGACGATTGGCTAGTAAAGGAGCAGAAATACATTGTATTCGACAGCTGCCTGGTAGAGATAATACTGATGCTGAAATGTGTCCATACATTGAGGGGGAAAATATGTGGGAAGCTATTGGTGCATGTGTTTTGTGTATTATAAGGCACTAACCTGAAAATCCAAGCCAGCTGTTTCCACCTCCATGAAACATTTTCATGGTCCGCTC
Organism: Ambystoma mexicanum; assembly: GCF_040938575.1. Taxonomy (NCBI): domain Eukaryota; kingdom Metazoa; phylum Chordata; class Amphibia; order Caudata; family Ambystomatidae; genus Ambystoma; species Ambystoma mexicanum. Next base: position 248,697,610 of record NC_090921.1, on the reverse strand, counting down.
AACCGATGCTGGGAAAAGTTCCAGCCGGAAATCTACTATGTACAGCAGCTTTACTTTTCAGTGGCTCTACTTTTAGTAAGATGTTGAGTTTCTGTCAATTTGTGGGAGTTCAGTTCCTTGCTAAAACACAGTACTACAAATAGCAAAGAGAATTCTTATTCCCTGCTATAAGTCTAGCCTGAAAAATTGAACAAATGTCAATTGAAAGCCCATTTTCTAGCTAACGGTTCAGGCTAGCTGGCGACGGACAGTGTGATAGCCCCGGTTTTCAGGAAAGTACTGCACATACCACTTTCAAGTCATGGAAACTAAACAAATTGTGAGTTCGGAGATCGTGCAGGTGTCCCAATGTAAATCCTCTGTGGCCATGGAGAAACATGGTTTCATAAAATCCCTCGAACATTTTCAATCGAGGGGGATGCAAATAGACCTCATATCCACTGACAGACATGTTTCAATAGCCAAGGCCATACGAGAGCAGTTTCCAAACATTCCTCATCAATTTGACAGATTTGGCAAGTTGCCAAATCAGTCAAAAAACTACAGCTGCTGCCAAAAAAAGGGCTCAGAAAATATTTTATAGTGGTCTCAGTCTTTCAGTAACCATCTTTGGTGGAGCTCCAAAACTTGTGATGGGTCTGTGAAAATTATACTTGAAAAATGGCACTCATTAATGCACCACTGTTCCAACGTTCACTCATGCACAGAAAACTGAAATGTTCACGAATGTGCACTTGGACCTTTATCAGAGGAGCAGGAACGCAAGAAGAAGTGGTTGGTTCCATCTTTACCTCCACACAAAGCTCTTGAGAAGATCGTGTTTGATAAAACTCTTTCAAGAGACCTAAAGGGACTCACAGAATTCGGTCACACCAGAAATTTGGAGGTGTTCCACAATATGTGCTTAAGGTACAGACCCAAAAGGTTGCATTTCGGCATAGACGGTATGCAAGCTAGAACATTAATAGCCGTATTAGCGCATAATGAGAACTTAGGGAGAGAACAATCGAGAACTGCAGGAAACTTTGGGATGCTTTGTTAGACATGTGCCTTTGCAAAACGAAGCCAAAAATGGGTGGCCAAGCCAATATACCAGGAAATAGAATTCAATTTTGTATTTGTGAAAGATCTCACTTTGACTGTGTTGGCCATGCATATTCATGCAATCGATCCTGATATTGTTCCTAGGACACATACATTGCCACAAAATATTGCAAACAAGCCCTATCCACCTAAAGTGGAACTCGTTGAACAGTTGACTTCCCGGTATAAATGATTTGCAGCGGTGTTCTTAATATGCTCACTATAATTTTTGGAATGCTATTAAACTCTAATTTCAAAGCTATTAAAAGTATTAAGATGTAACCTATTATGCAGATTAAATCCGGTTTATGGTTCATTTATGTATAGCTGGAATGATAACATACATGTGTGTAAAGCTCGACATAGGTGGCCGTAGCTTCCAAATAGTCTTTTCAAATATATCTTCTTTGTCAACTTTTTTTTTACAGAAGTGCCTGTTGTAGGATGCCATACAGTGTAACCCTGTGTTTTGCCCCCTCCCGCTTTCGCCCCGCTCTTGTGGGTCATTTGGATATCAGCATGAAAGGAACTGCGGGGTCTGAGCTGGTGGGCTCAGGCCTGGCGGTGTGGAGGCTGTGAGTGCACAGGAATTTTAGTGGAGATGAATTGGCACTTGGATTTATGACTTGTCAGTTTCTCAAGTTATACTCAGAGCACATTCCTCCGTGAGAACAGGGCGCGTGCAGACGTGGCAATGGGGAGGAGATTTTTGGGATGGCTGAGCTAGGCGCTGGGGATGGGTGAGCTGCATTTGTACAGAGAGATGGACTTTCGGGCCTAGTAGAAAGATGTCATTCGACCTATTTGAAAATGGTTTCCTAATTATCTGTTTTACTTACCCTAACTGTAACTGTTGTCCAAAAATATCTAAATCATTAGCACTATTGATGGGTAAAAAAGTATTCACGATAGCGCGGCATTGGTGGATGCCAGCAAGCAATTTCTTTATTTTTCGAACATATTTCAAATACCATGTTGGTCGGCCAGGCTAATCGCTCCCATGGAGTGAAGGTCACTTCATTTGATCTTGCTTGTGGGGAGTTCACACTGACGCATCTTGTGCAGTATGTTTTTGATTTCTGGCTTTCCTTCACAAAAACAAAAGTTACCAGGCATACACCCTCAAAACAAGGTTCAATTGTTGTTCGACCTTGGAAGAAAGGGAGGATTAGCTATGGATTGAAGGACGGAAGCTGTTGAATACCCGCAAAGATGATAAGGTTCACTATTTTAAAACTTGACATTGGAACAATTATTTTTATTCTTTGAGACTGTTGTTCTGAGCGGACACTCTGCATTACGCCAAGAGAATGGAAATACCTAATATAATGGAAATCAAAGGGGGGTGTCTGGGAGTCTCTCTACCAGCACAAACATAGCCCATTGACCTGTTCTTGGGTGAATGACCCCTGGGAGAGTCTCAACCAAGTCTTTAGCTCACTGTCCCTTTCACAGAGGAGAAATAACCCTGCATATCAGTCTTTGGCAGTCCAGCACCGAAATGCTAGGCAATTCTTGTCTGAACAAGAGTACCAACAGCAACCCCAGACAGGTGTTTGGGCCTAGTCGGGCCTCATCAGTGAGGGGGAGCTCTGCCTCTCTAAGAACAGTGAGCAAGTGGTCCACGTCTGGATTCCCCTGGTAACTTAGGGTGAGACCCAAGTTACTTAATATGCAAATCAAAGGGGGGTCTGGGAGTCTCTCTACCAGCACGAACACAGCCCATTGACCTGTTCTTGGATGAATGGCCCCTGGGAGAGTCTCAAACAAGTCTTTAGCTCACTGTCCCTTTCACAAAGGAGAAATAACCCTGCATATCAGTCTTTGTCCTGCCCAGGGGCAGTCCAGCACCGAAATGCTAGGCAATTCTTCTCTGAACAAGAGTGCCAACAGCAACCCCAGACACATGTTTCGGCCTGGGCAGGACAAAGACTGATATGCAGGGATATTTCTTCTCTGTGAAAGGGACAGTGAGCTAAAGACTTGGTTGAGACTCTCCCAGGGGCCATCCACCCAAGAACAGGTCAATGGGCTTTCTTCGTGCTGGTAGAGAGACTCCCAGAACCCCCTTTGTTTTGCAAATATAATGTAAGTTTGACTGAAGACGAGTATATAGACGAACGAGTAAAGGTTTCATTTTCTGACCGGTATTGCTTGCTTACATTGCTATGGGTTGTTGGTTAGGGCATATTGTGATGACACGCACACACAACCCATATGCAGGCTAGTGATATCTAAACCACTTCGTCCAATGGCATATCAGTGTGTGCTATCAACGTTGTATTAATGGGTGCCCCGGGTGCAGAACATTTTCCAAGGAAGCAGGCACCCCTCTCTAGCAAGAACAAAGCATGATAACTGGTTCTGTGGTTTTTTTTCCCACTTTGATAGTATGCAGCCATTGCTTTTAGCTCACTGTACCTTTTACAGATGGGAAATACCCATTTGCATATCAGGCATTGTCCCGCCTACATGGGCAGTCCAGCACCGAAATGCAATGGCAATTTCCTTCTGAACTAGAGTACCTACAGCAACCCCATACACATTTGAGCCTTGTTGTGCCTCATCAATGAGGTGGAGCTGTGCCTCTCTGAGCACAGTGAGCATGGAGACCACGTCTGGGTTCTCCCTGGTTCCACCAACCCCAAGTTTGTTGCTAATTGTTGTAATTGTCATTGTTTATTCATTTACAGTGTGCACCTGGCCCGTAGGCATCTGGGCGCAGAGCAGGTTACAAGGTTACATATGACATGACATCAAAGTACAGAGAGATATAGTAATCAGACATATACAGATATGTACAGGATAATGAGGCATCAATGTGCATATATACAATGGAATAAATTCCTAGGCTACTGTTACAGATATTGGAGTAGTTTGCAGTGAGAAGTAGCAGGAAACAGACCATAGGTCATCGGTCTAGGGATTGTAGCCACTTCTTGGCATTAGACTTAAAGCAATTGAAGGGAGATATGACTCTTATTGAGTCAGGAATAGACTTTCATAGTTGCGCAGCCAGGACTGGGAAGCTGGCACCTCCCTGTTTTTTTTAAATTTGAGCTTGGGTATTCTGAGACTGTTGGATTGTGCTACTCTGATAGGTCGTGTAGAGGTGTGTTTGGTAAATCTCTCGGTGAGGTACAGTGGAGCCTTGATGGACAGACATTTATCAGTGAGGTTGAGTGATTTGAGCTTGATTCTGTCATTTATGCATAGCCAATTGGTGTCTCATCTCACGTGAGATATGTGCTGAAATTTGGGAATGCCCAGGGCCGCTCTTAGGTGCGTTGTTTTGGATGGTCTGTAGTTTAGTGGTGTTGTGTTTGCTGGTGCCTAGGTATAAGGCGTTGCAATAGTCCACTTTGGATAGGATTAAGGCCCTTGCAATTGTGATGCAGCTTGTCGTGGACAGAAATGGTTTGCAATGGGGATGAGAATCCTGGTGTCGTCAACATAATTGGTATATGAGATACCCAGATTGTCAAGTATGTTGAATAGGGGCTTTGTAACTATATTATACAAGGTTGGGGATACGCAGGAGCATTGTGGTACTCCACATGTAATGGGTACTGGGTCTGCTGTGGATGAGGGTGAGAATACTCTCATGGATCTGTTGTCCAAGAATTAACTTATCCAGGTGGTGGCTTCTTTAGAGAAATTGGCGGCTGTTTTGAGGTGATTACACGGGACATTATGGTTGACAAGGTCGAACACAGCGGATAAGTCTAGTAGGAGAAGGATGGATGCTTCACCTTTGTCTTTTCGGTCGTCTAGTTGATTCTTCAGATCAATGAGGGCCGTCTCAATCCCATGTCTTGGCCTAAAGCCTGATTGGCGAGTGCCCAGTAGGTTGTTGATCTCCAGATCAGCTCGGTGACTGGGTCTGGATTCCAGCAATATGGCTTCTTGAGTTTCTAAGGCAATCTTGTGTAGGGTACATTTTGTGACATTCATTTTATTTTGGAGTAAGGTTATTTTATTGCAGAGGGCGTCTTGGAAGTCTGTGCACCAAGATTTGTTTTTAATGCAGGATTCCCTGGGAGTGATCGGGGTTTCCAATTCCCTTAGGATAGAGAAGATTTCTGTGGTGCTAGAGCTGGCTTTTTCTATTCTACCATTAAAGATGTCTTTTTTTGTTTGAATGTTTTCTTTTTTATACTTAACGGACAGGGAAGTGAGAAGGAGCTTGTTCTGGTCAGTTGGGTTGTTTTTCCAACGGGTCTCAGCAAGTCTTTTTTTGATAAGCATGGCTTTTAGGTTGGGAGTAAACCACAATTTTAGGTGAGCTGTAGGTTTCTCTTTGCTGAGTTTAAGTGGTGTACTGGTATCGATAGCTGAGTTAATGGTATTATTATACCAGTCGACCAGATGACACGTTCGCAGAGTTTGTGATTGGTTGTATGAGGGGTAGGAGGTTGGGGACTGTGAGATTATTTTCTATTCCTGGTTGGAGCTGGTGGGGCCATGGGTCTAGTTTAATTGGTTTGAGGGCTATCTTGGATGGTGAATGAGATCAGGTTGTGATCTGTCCACACGCATGGTTCAATATTTGTTATGGATGAGAGGCAATTGATGTCTGCGATCCAATCTAGGGTGCTGCCTTTTGTATGAATGGGTCCGTTGTTCTTGAGGGTGAGACCTGCTTCTGTGATGGCACTAGCTAGGATGGTGGCATTTGTGTCGTTTGAGTCATTGAGAACTAGATTAAAGTCTCCAAGTAAGATCATTTGGGAGCTGGGTTTGATGTTAGTATTAAGGAGTAGAGAGCACCATGGAGTAGAAGGTCACCGAGACATGGTTCGCGGTCAGCTCTGTCACAAGCTCTGACACACTTCTCCCTGATGGCTACAAGATCCAGGCCCAACCGCTCCGTAGGGGGTGTAGCCCTGATCTTCCCCGAGTGGATTCCTGCCTCTGTCATTCATACTCCGCTTTTGAATGCCTCCTCTGCAGGCTCTCTCTCTCCCCTAGCCATTCCCTTACTGTGGCTACTATCTATCGGCCACCTAGTCAGATCTCCTCCTTCCTCTCTGAGTGGGTGGACCGCTCCTCTTCCCTCCTTGTCTCGACTACTCAACTTCTTCTTCTTGGAGACTTCAATATCCACCTGGATGCCTCATTTCCCCCCTCTGGACTCTTTCGCGACCTCTGCGACTCTCTCTCACTCTCTATTCTCCCCTCTGGCCTGACTCATTCTGCAGGGCACACTCTTGATGTTCTGATCTCCTCAGACCTTCCCCTTTCTTCCCCGCTCACCAGTCATCTCTCCTGGAGTGATCACTTTCTCGTTTCCTCCCATCTCACCCTCTCTACCCCTCAGGCCAAGCCACTTCCATCACTGCCACCCACCTTATCGGTCGTCCGACCCATGAAGCGCGTGTCAGTTGAAGCTTTCGCCACCACTTTCACACGCCCCCCTCCCCTTTGGCTGACACTCACCCTGACACAGCCCTTTCCCTGCTCTACTCTGCTATATCCGATACTCTTGATATTCTTGCCCCTGTCATGAGAATCTGCCTGAAGCCCAAAGCTAAGTGCAACTCCTGGTACGACTCAGACCTCGTCACCCTTAAATGCAAGTGCAGGGTGGCCGAGAGGAAATGGCGGGCTTCATGGACATCCTCTGACAAACAGGCCTGCCGCCTGCTTCAAAGGCAATACCGCCTCTCTGTCCTCACCAAGAAGAGAGCTCTTATCCAAGCCTGCGTCTCTGCGGCATCCAACAACTCGGCTGAACTCTTTAAAATCTGCAAGGAACTGGCCAATCTTGCTGCAGTCTCTACCTCTCCTGTCCTTTCCTAGGCCCTCTGCACGGCACTGGTCTCTCACTTCATCTCTAAAACTCAGGACATCCTGTGCTCACTCTCCTCCTCTCTCCTCCCTCCTTCTACTCCCTGCTCTTTCTCTGGCCCTTCTACAGCCACCTCTCCTCCCTCCTTCTTTGCTGTTCCCCTTTTCTCTGCAGACAAGGTTTCTAAACGAGTCCGATCTATGAAAGTCTTGTCTAAACAGGTTTACCCCTGTTCCTCCCAAACCATCAAGGACCACATCGACTCCCTGGGTCCTGCCCTGGCCGACTTCTGCAACCACTCCTTCGCCACTGGAGCCTTCCCATTCCCCTGAAGCACTCCCTTGGGCACCCTCTTCTTAAGAAATCCTCCGCCGACCCCTCCTGCCCAGCTAACTAGCGCCTAATCTCCATCACTCCCTTCCTGGGCAAACTCCTAGAAGAACTGGCCATCTCCCAGCTTAATCTCCACACTGAATCTGTTGGTTGTCTGCATGACCATCAGTCTGGCTTCAGAGCTGCCAGAAGCACGGAAACTGCTCTCCTGAACATCCGCGAAGACCTGCTCTCCAACCTTGATTCTAACACCCCCTATGTTCTCATCTTGCTTGATCTTTCTTCTGCCTTTGACACGGTCAACCATGGCATCCTGCTCAAATGTCTCCGTGATAACCTGGGTATCACCGGTCAGGCCCTGGCGTGGCTGACTTCTTTCCTCACTGACCGACCCTCCCAGGTCCAACTTTGGTCCTTCCTCTCTGCTATCTTTTTCTCTACCTGTGGTGTCCCCCAGGGGTCTACCCTGGCTGTTCAACCTATACCTGGCACTTTTTGCCCACCGCATTGCCGCTCTCTGGCCCAACTTTCAGTGCTATACGGATGACACTAAGCTCATTTTCAGGCTACCTTCGGCCACCTCTTCTCCGTCTCTCATCTCTGACTGTCTGTCTGCTATCCAGGAATTGTGTGTTGCCAATGACCTCTGCTTTAATGCCAGTAAGACTGAGATTCTCCTCATCGGCCCACCCGCTCCCTCCTTTTCTGTCGCTCTCTGGCCGGCCGCCCTTGGATCCCCTCCTGCCCCTACCGCGAGGCTAAACACCTCGGGGTCATCTTCGACTACACATTCTCCTTCTCTCCTCACATTTCTGACGTCTCTAAAAAGGCACACTAGCATCTGCACCTCCTCAAAGGTATTCTACCGTTCCTCTCCTTCCCCCAGAAGCTCACTGTCCCCAGAGCTCTGGTTCTCTCTAGGCTGGACTACTGCAACAGCCTCTTTCTAAATCTGCCTGCCTCTACTCTACACCCACTGCAACTCATCCAGAACAGATCTGCGAGACTTGTCCTTGGCCTCAAGCCCAGGTATCGTATCTCTCCAGGATTGAAATCTCTGCACTGGCTCCCAGTGGCTGTGAGGATCAAGTTCAAAACCCTCTGCATTGTCCACAAGGCCTGATGGGGCCTCAATACCTTCAACTCTCTCTTCCTAAATATCTTCCCTCTCAAGCTCTTTGCTCATCCACCTCCACCTCCAACTCCCTTATGGTCAGTCGCTTCTCCAAGCAACGAGTGGGTGCTAGATATCTTTTTTCGTCTGGATCCTCCCTCTGGAACAGCCTCCCTGCCTCCCTGAAACTTGAGGAGAACCATCTCTGGTTCCGGAAACACCTCAAAACCTTTCTCTTTGCTTCTGCCTTTTCTCCTCCTCTCCCCTGCTGACTTACTGGCTGAAACTGAATCTGCACTGGTGACCTGGCCACCCTCTCTTCTCTGGCCCAGGACCCCCCCCCCCCCGCCTGTTCACGCACACCAGCATGGCCTGCCTTGCAACCCCCGCACCTGGGTACTGTTTCTGTATCCCTACAGTACCACTACCAGCTCTTAACACCTGATGCCTGCACTTACGTTTGCACATGCCACCTGTTGGCCGTTATTTTTACTTATTGTTTTTATTCTATGCCCATGTACTGCTCTATCCCTCCCCACCCGCACTTTCCCCTTTCCCCCTTGCCCCTTCCCATGAACTTGCGCAATCTAAATGACACCTGGCCTAGTAGGATCGTTGTCTGTCCTCCCTTTGTTTCCCCCTCCCTTGCCTCTTTGCACCTTGAAACACTTGTGTATAGGCGCGTTATAAATGCCATATCATATCATGATGTCAGCGATTTCAGTGGCGTGGGCTACGAGAGATCTCGCATTGATTAGTGCACCACTAATTTTGTGGGTTTCCTTGGCCATTTTGTTGGCATGGATTTTTTGCTGGGGTGGTGGAAGATCGGGTACCTGAGTGAGTTTGGAGTTGCGTTTGGTGGTGCAGAGCTCAGGATCTGAAGTCAGGTTGGTGCTTCTGGAGCCTAATCTGTGCTTTCTCCAGTTAGTGGAGCTGGGTTGGTTGGGCTTAGGTTTACTTGCGAAACGTCCATTGGGCAGGTGATAAAGTCTCTGATAGGTGTTGGGTGTTTTTGCTGATAGGGTGTGTTATCTGCTGTGTAGGAGTACTAGGTGTTAGAAAGTAGGTGGGCCATATCCATTCTGATGGTGGTAATGTTTTATTCATGGATAAGGGTCTGGGGGTTAAGTTGGAGTAGACTATATCGGTGGCCATAGTGGCGGATGAAGGCAGAGTGCGGTGAGGCGATTTGGACTTGGGGTGAGTGATGGTGTTCGTGGCGATATTGATCGTTATGATGGTTAGAATGTTTGTTAGGACAATATTCATGACTCCTAGGTTATGAACTGTGGGATAAGTACAGGTTTCTGGGATTAGGCGTAAATAGCTGGGAGCTGAGAGCAATTATCCAGTGGGCGGCACTATAGGCTAAGTACAGATTACCATTGTAAGGCATGGTGCTAGGCTAAATGCAGTTCCCAATTTGCAGATGTAAGGCACAACGTAAGGCTAAATGCAATTTGCAGATGTAAGGCACAATATAAGGCAAGATGCAATTTGCAGCTATAAGGCACAATGCAAGGCTAGATGCAATTTGCAGATATAAGGCACACTGTAACGCTGGATGCAATTTGCAGATATAAGGCACAGTGTAAGGCTGGATGCAATTTGCCGCTACAAGGCACAATGTAAGGCCCAATTCAATTTGCAGCTATAAGGCACAATGTGAGGCAAGATGCAATTTGCAGCTATAAGGCACAATGTAAGGCTAGATGCAATTTGCAGCTATAAGGCCAGTGTAAGGCTGGATGCAATTTGCAGATATAAGGCACAATGTAAGGCTAAATGCAATTTGCAGTTATAGGGCACGATGGTAGGCAAGATGCAATTTAATTTGCAGCTATATGGCACAATGTAAGACAAGATACAATTTGCAGTTATAGGGCACAATGGTGGGCGATGTGGCCTGGATACAAGTTCCCATTATAGGGCAGAGTGTGATGCACAGATTAGAGTTGGCCACGGAGGAGGTGCGTAAAATATGTAATATGCACATTAGAAAGTACAGTGTGGAATAGTGAGAATACAGGCCAGATGATAATACTCTGCATGTGCAATGTAGGAAGGCAATGAGGAATCGGGCACAGCAGGTTCTCACTTATGCTTACCTGGGGCGAGGCGAGTTCGGGTCATAATGTTCAGCGAGGATAGTTCAGAAGATGGGTATGATGAAGCGACGGTCAAGGCTGCGTGAATTGGGTCCTTTTTGCGTCCTGTGGCGAATAGGGGCAAACAAGGCCTTCGACGTGGCCGGCTCTTCCACCTGCCGGCGGATGTTGCTGAAATATATTAGGCATGTTGCCTAGCAACGCCACAAAGCCGAGCCTCGTTGTGGCACCACATCACGCCCGACATTTTGAAAAATTGGGCGAAGTCGGTGCGATGCGGTTTGGGTGCAGGTTGTCTTGCTGTGGCTCATGCACTGAGGTAATGGGGCTCAGGAGGTGCCCAGACAGGCACAGGGCTTTCTGATGGATAAATGATCTCTCACGCACGCACATGGGCCTCACTGCATAGTGTGTTGGGCTGCTGGGGGAGACGGTTCGCTACTGGGTGGCATGCAGGCATGCAGCGCCGCGTAGTTGGCGCAGCTTGTCCGGGCTGGTGGAGGCTCCTGCCCACTCCACCACGAGATGGGTATGCACTTTCCGTTATAATGCCGTCTGTGTGTTGTTTAAATTTGTCCGTCAGCTTCCACATCCCATTGGGAGCTAAACATACTCCACATCGCTAACCTCTCAAGCACAACGTAGACTCCAACTTAACCCAATATTTTCTGAGAGTTTCCATTGTTTGTCGTTTGTGTTCGTTATTAGGTTTCACCCGGTGTAGGATTAAAGGGTAAATGGATCAATTTGAATAAAGAACGGCTACTGAAACATATTTTTATTATGTTTTCTACACAGCTACATTCTTCCTTTCTGCGAATGTCATCGTTTCCAGATACCGAGTGATGGTTTCTTTAGCCAGCAGTGGCAGATACGCCTAAACAGATGGATTTCGATTACGCTGATGTGGGACGATCGCCTGGGACCGATATGCCGTTTGGCGGTACCAGCGACAAGGAGCTACCTGTCATCGTTTACAGTGGTCTAGCAAGAAGCTGATCCCAAAGCCTTGCGATTCAAGGTGCGTCGAATGCGCATCTTCTCCCGAAAGGAACACTGTGTGCCTCATGATAAAGTTTTGATACTATAACCCAAGGACTTTCAATAATTTGTGGTAAATTGAAATAATTGGATGTTCTCTGAGCATATTTTGTGAAATAAAAGCACATTGTAAATTCCAGAGTATTGATGTTTCCTAAAATAGTGTTTTCTATTCCGATTTGTGACGCGCTGTGCTGTGAGAGGATGTGTGTGTTGATATTCCGGGTTCTGTGTCAACTGATAAGACGTAGGTGATGATTGGGCACGTTTGGCTACGCTGCTCACTAACGTCAGGAAAATAGGTGGAGAATATCTCTAGGAATAGTGATGTCAGCTTCAGGGGCGGGTGATATGATTTAGTGCCGCAAGGGCAGTTGAATTTAGGGCGATGCAGCAACGGATAAGATTAGCACAAAATGGCCACGCCCCACTCGTTGATTTCGCATGTGTAAAAGTGAGAGAAACTAAGGTAAGATGCATAGGAAATGTCTTTATGATCGATCACAGTTTGCTTAAAACCACATGCCCGAACACACATTTTTGAGTGTACAATTCCTTTAAGGAGCCCTCCAACCCTGTTTTCCTTTTCAAAAACGGGGAGCAGGTGCAAGTCGGTCTATGTCACCTGGCCTAAGCTTGCCCACCTGGTGCCTTCCTGGTTGCTGCTCTTTTTCTCCACTTAGCAAGCCCCCTTTCCTCCCCCAGCTGAGTCGTCACAGGAGGCAGAGGTGAGTTTGGACTGTATGTGTGTGTGAGTGTATGTGGGTAGGATGCGTGTGTTGATGGGCGTGATGGGTGGGAAAATTGGGGTTTCGGGGGGGTTTATCCCCCCTTCCCGATTTCCTATCTCCCCCCTTTTCCTTTCTCCCTTTTCCTATCTCCCCCCCTCCTCCCCTTACTTTTTTCCTTTTTTCTATGCACTTACTCTATCAGAATTGTCCCTGAACCTAGTATGAAAGCAACCTCGTCTGCCTCCTCCGGCCTACCCTTACTTGTTCCCTCCAGCGACCTCCAGCACTATCTGAAATGTCGTCAGGCCTAGTACGATAGTCCCTTGTTTTGTTCCTCCCTTGCCTTTCTGCACCCCTCTCCCTCACCTTTTGTTTTTCTCTGGCTCTACTAGAAATGTCGTCCGGCCTAGTACGGTAGTGACCTGCCTGTTTCCATTTCCTTCCCACTCTCCCCCTCCCTTCCTTATGTATGTCTTAGCTCTTGCACTATCTGAAATGTTGTCAGGCCGAGTACGATAGTTAATTTCACATCCTTACTGTTCATGGCATGTAAGAATGTCATTGTATTTTCCCTTGTTCCCTCCCTTGCCTTGAAGTGCTTTGAAACACATTGCGTATAGGTGCTATATAGATAAATTATCATATCATATCCCTTGATGTACTAAAATCACTGCATTACCAACAGTACTTTGGGTACACCACTGCCATAGAAGTGATTTAAAGTGGAATTCATGTATATCTCCCTGGTGTGGGTGCATGGGGCAACATATGTTGCAGAGAAGCCAGGTGCCCTCGTGTCTGGCATGGCAGCTCCGTCAGTCTGCTGCTACGTTAGCGCTGTCACCGAACTGCAGTCAAAGCTACATGGCTATTACTCGATGTTTCCGAAAGTAAGCTTGGTGAGTTAAGAACTACTGTGTCGGATTCTATGTAAGATATATAGATGAATGATTGCAATGCCAGCAGGCTGGACTTCTCAACTATTCTAGGCATGGAATAGAAAGGATAAAGTATAACAAGCTGATGCTCTTTCTCTCGCTCTATTTTTTTTTTGTCTCTGTGACCGAGTATGAGTGACGTTTAAAGGTATGTGCTCTGATTGCTCTCTGTTCTCTCTGCCAGCTGGGATGGAATGGCCTATAGGGAACTTTGGAGAGTTCCCGGTAGGACCCTGCACCCTAGGTCCCTTTTGTGTGCAGAGGAGGATGTGTGCCGACTGGCAGAGTGTAGCGCGCAAATATTGGTATGGTCAATCTGGTACGTCTATAATATTTATTTATTGTTCTTTTTCAATTGTAGGAACTCAAATGGCTCTATCGTCCCATCCTGGACAGCAGAGCAATGCAGCAATGGCACCATAAAAATTCCTGACATCTGTAGTAGGACTTGCCGACGGTAAGAATGCCTTTTTTTAAAATGACTGTATTTTGCTGTGGGTGATGGTGGGGCAATTTTAAAGGTATAGTTAGGAGTCACAATCAGGGATTTCAAACCTATTTTTGAGGCTGTTCCTTTCTCATGTTCAGTTTGGGGCGGTACGGAAAGTTCACGTCTCATGCGGGAGTTGCATTTACAGTACACTGTGTACTCTCTCCTGGTTTCCCAGAATTAGTTCCTGCTTACTAGCTGATGCCTAACACCCAAGAGCTGGTTTTAAACCCTGGTCATCTAATCTTAATTTTGAAGTCTCAGGTAGACCCATGTATCCTTCCCTAACTGTTTGTTTTCATTGCAGCAGCATCGCTCAAAGCATCGGTGTGTCAACCTAACCACCTGTGTCCCAGCAAGAAAAATACAGTGAAGCACTTGACCCAGTCAAGCAGGCAGGTAAGGATTTTTTTTCCCTATGTACCATTGGTTGAGTAGAAGTGCTGAAGGTTTATATTGGCCCTGTGCAATGTCCATCCAGGTGTGATTGTCGCCGCCAATCTGAGGCCTAGTCCAGGACCACACTTCAAAAGAAATTCAAGCTAGAACTTCACGATCTGAACAGAGAGTCTTCTGAGACTTGTATCAATGTGGTGTTTTGTTTTATTCAACCAGTATTTCTGACCCTTTTTTTGCAGAGTTTTTTTCCCCCAAGCTGTTCATATGGTTTCTTTTGGGGACTTTTTTAAAAAATGATTTTTTTTCCCGCCTTTTCACATGGTTCGTTTTAAATCTTTGCATGTGGTGTTTGCCATTTTAAGTCTTTTGAAGCATTTTACATTTTTGAAAACTTGAAATTGTTTTTAAAAACTAAAGTGACATAAATTAAAGTGGTGGTTTGCAATGTTTTCACAGATTGAGGCTCCTTTTTTAGATGGATCGTTGGTACTAAGTGAAAAGATCTTTTTCACTGTACCGATGGGGGGGAGGGAAGGTTGATATAGAAAGACCGCGCCATGACCGCACAAAGCAGTCTTTCTAAATCGAACTATCATACTTGTCAAACCCCTGCCGCACACGAGTGCACGCAGTGGCTGACAGGCACTGTGAGCCCCAGCGGAGTCGTCACAGGAGGCAGAGGTGAGTTTTGGACTGTATGTGTGTGTGAGTGTATGTGGGTAGGATGCGTGTGTTGATGGGCATGATGGGTGGGGAAATTGGGGTTTCGGGGGGGTTTATCCCCCTTCCCGATTAATGAGTTGAAGAGCGGGCGGGGAAGGAGGGGGGCAGTATGTGATATTTCCGCATTTTAAAGCCAATACAAAAACGCAAAAACGGCCAAAACAAATCAGTCTTTTTTGTGTTCTGGCTTTAAAATGCAGAAATATCTCATTAAATTGGATTGTTTCCTAGTGCCCAAAGATGGTAGGAATCTAAAAGGAAAAGCAGAAGGAGAGGTGGAACCAGACAATCGCAGGGAAACCAGCGCACATCGATTCATGGAAGTCTGTGCGCGAGAAAAACATTGGATGTGCGCTGAAAAAGTGTGCGGCGCACGCCCGCGCACAGGTCATCCAACAGCGTGCGCCACGGCCACTGCGAAATCGCACATAGTGCGGCGTACATCACAAAAGTAGGCGGAACACGGGGCGTAACAATTGGAATGGGGAACAACGCGTGAAAATATGGGCGTCACGGGGGAAGTACAGGAGGCAAGTGCGCGGAAGGCCCACACGCTCGCCTAAACCCGTATTCATGGAATCGAAGAGCACAAACCAGGGCACGGTGAAAGACGCGCACAGGGCCAAACAAGTACGCCACAAGAAAGCAGGCGGTAGCGTCCCTGCGCCTGAAATAAATGTGCGCCAAAATGTGCGCTAACAAAAAGCACCCATATACAGCCATGATGAATGGTCCATACAGTGGCCCTCTAGGACAAATGAGGTGCAAAGGGGTACCGACAAACACGGACACCCGCTGTGTGAAAAATAGCATGTGCGTGTATTACGGGGTTCGCGGAAGTTCCACACGCAATTGGCCTGGGCACGTGTATTCTGGGGTGCTCGGGAAGTTTCACACGCGAATTTGCAGGGTACGTGTATAACGGGGTTTGCGGGAAGTTCCACACGCGATTGCTCTGGGTCCGTGTATTTCGGGGTGCGCGGGAAGTTTCACACGCAAATTAGTAGGGTACGTGTATTTCGGTGTGCGCGTGAAGTTCCACACGCAATTTCAGCAGGGTATGTGTACTCCGGGTGCGTGGCAAATTCCACACGCAAATCCAGCAGCCTACGTGTATTTCTGGGGTGCCGGGGAGTCCCACACGTGAATTGGCCGTGTGGGTCCTCCCAGCTGTTCCCTCTACACCCTCCACGGCCCCTGCAGGCGGCCCACACCACAGGGGACTACCCTGCACCCCTGCACATGTCCCGCAGGCAGCCCATCCACCATGGCCATGCCCCCCAGCCAACCCACATGTCACCTTGCACTACTGCCCACCAACGCATGTCTCCCAGCACCCCCACCCCCCAGCATCCAGGGGCACCCGCCACAAGGCCCCCACTCATGTCTCCCTGCACCCCCACCCCCCTGCATCCAGGGGCACCCTCCACTAGGCCCCCACTCATGTCTCCCAGAACCCCCACCCCCTGCATCCAGGGGCACCCTCCACCAGGCCCCCACTCATGTCCCCCTGCACCTCCACCCCCAGCACTGTGGGGCACCCTCCACCAGGCCCCCACTCATGTCTCCCTGCACCCCCACCCCCCACCAATCAGGGGCACCCTCCACCAGGCCCCCACTCATGTCCAACTCATGTCTCCTTGCACCCCCACCCCCCAGCATCCAGGGGCACCCTCCACCAGGCCCCCACTCATGTCTCCCTGCACCCCCACCCCCCACCATTCAGGGGCACCCTCCACCAGGTCCCCACTCATGTCTCCCAGCACCCCCACCCCCTGCATCCAGGGGCACCCTCCACCAGGCCCCCACTCATGTTCCCCTGCACCCCCACCCCCCAGCACTGTGGGGTACCCTCCACCAGGCCCCCACTCATGTCTCCCTGCACCCCCACCTCCCACCAGTCAGGGGCACCCTCCACCAGGCCCCCACTCATGTCCAACTCATGTCTCCTTGCACCCCCACCCCCCAGCACTGTGTGGCACCCTCCACCAGAGCCCCACTCATGTCTCCCAGCACCCCCGTCCCCCACCAGTCAGGGGCACCCTCCACCAGGCCCCCACTCATGTTTCCCTGCACCCCCACCCCCCAGCACTGTGGGGCACCCTCCACCAGGCCCCCACTCATGTCTCCCAGCACCCCCACCCCCCTGCATCCAGGGGCACCCTCCACCAGGCCCCCACTCATGTCTCCCTGCACCCCCACCCCCCACCAGTCAGGCGCACCCTCCACCAGGCCCCCACTCATGTCCAACTCATGTCTCCTTGCACCCCCACCCCCCAGCACTGTGGGGCACCCTCCACCAGGCCCCCACACATGTCTCCCTGCACCCCCACCCCCCACCAGTCAGGGGCACCCTCCACCAGGCCCCCACTCATGTCCAACACATGTCTCCTTGCACCCCCACCCCCCAGCAGCCAGGGGCACCCTCCACCAGGCCCCCACTCATGTCTCCCTGCACCCCCACCAGTCAGGGGCACCCTCCACCAGGTCCCCACTCATGTCCAACTCATGTCTCCTTGCACCCGCACCCCCCAGCATCCAGGGGCACCCTCCACCAGGCCCCCACTCATGTCTCCCAGCACCCCACCCCCCTGCATCCAGGGGCACCCTCCACCAGGCCCCCACTCATGTCTCCCAGCACCCCCACCCCCCACCAGTCAGGGGCACCCTCCACCAGGCCCCCACTCATGTCTCCCAGCACCCCCACCCCCTGCATCCAGGGGCACCCTCCACCAGGCCCTTACTCATGTCCCCATGCACCCCCACCCCCAGCACTGTGGGGCACCCTCCACAAGGCCCCCACTCATGTCTCCCAGCACCCCCACCCCCCTGCATCCAGGGGCACCCTCCACCAGGCCCCCACTCATGTCTCCCAGCACCCCCACCCCCCTGCATCCAGGGGCACCCTCCACCAGGCCCCCACTCATGTCTCCCAGCACCCCCACCCCCTGCATCCAGGGGCACCCTCCACCAGGCCCCCACTCATGTCTCCCAGCACCCCCACCCCCCACAGTCAGGGGCACCCTCCACCAGGCCCCCACTCATGTCTCCCAGCACCCCCACCCCCCTGCATCCAGGGGCACCCTCCACCAGGCCCCCACTCATGTCCCCCTGCATCCCCACCCCCCAGCACTGTGGAGCACCCTCCACCAGGCCCCCACTCATGTCTCCCAGCACCCCAACCCCCGCATCCAGGGGCACCCTCCACCAGGCCCCCACTCATGTCTCCCTGCACCCCCACCCCCCAGCACTGTGGGGCCCCCTCCACCAGGCCCCCTCTCATGTCTCCCAGCACCCCCGCCCCCCTGTATCCAGGGGCACCCTCCACCAGGCCCCCACTCATGTCTCCCTGCACCCCCACCCCCCAGCACTGTGGGGCACCCTCCACCAGGCCCCCACTCATGTCTCCCAGCACCTCCACCCCCAGCATCCAGGGGCACCCTCCACCAGGCCCCCACTTATGTCTCCCTGCACCCCCACCCCCCACCAGTCAGGGGCACCCTCCACCAGGCCCCCACTCATGTCCAACTCATGTCTCCTTGCACCCCCACCCCCCAGCATCCAGGGGCACCCTCCACCAGGCCCCCACTCATGTCTCCCTGCACCCCCACCCCCCACCAGTCAGGGGCACCCTCCACCAGGCCCCCACTCATGTCCAACTCATGTCTCCTTGCACCCCCACCCCCCAGCATCCAGGGGCACCCTCCACCAGGCCCCCACTCATGTCCAACTCATGTCTCCTTGCACCCCCACCCCCAGCATCCAGGGGCACCCTCCACCAGGCCCCCACTCATGTCTCCCTGCACCCACGCCCCCCTGCATCCAGGAGCACCCTCCACCAGGCCCCCACTCATGTCTCCCAGCACCCCCACCCCCCACCAGTCAGGGGCACCCTCCACCAGTCCCCCACTCATGTCTCCCTGCACCCCCAGCCCCCACCAGTCAGGGGTACCCTCCACCAGGCCCCGACTCATGTCCCCCTGCACCCCCACCCCCCAGCACTGTGGGGCACCCTCCACCAGGCCCCCTCTCATGTCTCCATGCACCCCCACCCCCCACCAGTCAGGGGCACCCTTCACCAGGCCCCCACTCATGTCCAACACATGTCTCCTTGCACCCCCACCCCCCAGCACTGTGGCGCACCCTCCACCAGGCCCCCACTCATGTCTCCCAGCACCCCCACCAGTCAGGCGCACCCTCCACCAGGCCCCCACTCGTGTCCAACTCATGTCTCCTTGCACCCCCACCCCCCAGCATCCAGGGGCACCCTCCACCAAGCCCCCACTCATGTCTCCCTGCACCCCCACCCCCCTGCATCCAAGGGGACCCTCCACCAGGCCCCCACTCATGTCTCCCAGCACCCCCACCCCCTGCATCCAAGGGCACCCTCCACCAGGCCCCCACTCATGTCCCCCTGCACCTCCACCCCCCCAGCACTGTGGGGCACCCTCCACCAGGCCCCCACTCATGTCTCCCTGCACCCCCACCCCCACCAGTCAGGGGCACCCTCCACCAGGCCCCAACTCATGTCCAACTCATGTCTCCTTGCACCCCCACCCCCCAGCATCCAGGGGCACCCTCCACCAAGCCCCCACTCATGTCTCCCTGCACCCCCACCCCCTGCATCCAGGGGCACCCTCCACCAGGACCCCACTCATGTCTCCCAGCACCCCCACCCCCTGCATCCAGGGGCACCCTCCACCAGGCCCCTACTCATGTCCCCCTGCACCACCATCCCCCAGCACTGTGGGGCACCCTCCACCAGGCCCCCACTCATGTCTCCCTGCACCCCCACCTCTCACCAGTCAGGGGCACCCTCCACCAGGCCCCCACTCATGTCCAACTCATGTCTCCTTGCACCCCCACCCCCAGCACTGTGGGGCACCCTCCACCAGAGCCCCACTCATGTCTCCCAGCACCCCCGTCCCCCACCAGTCAGGGGCACCCGCCACCAGGCCCCCACTCATGTCTCCCTGCACCCCCACCCCCCAGCACTATGGGGCACCCTCCACCAGGCCCCCACTCATGTCTCCCAGCACCCCCACCCCCTGCATCCAGGGGCACCCTCCACCAGGCCCCAACTCATGTCTCCCTGCACCCCCACCCCCCACCAGTCAGGCGCACCCTCCACCACGCCCCCACTCATGTCCAACTCATGTCTCCTTGCACCCCCACCCCCCAGCACTGTGGGGCACCCTCCACCAGGCCCCCACTCATGTCTCTCTGCACCCCCACCCCCCACCAGTCAGGGGCACCCACCACCAGGCCCCCACTCATGTCCAACTCATGTCTCCTTGCACCCCCACCCCCCAGCATCCAGGGGCACCCTCCACCAGGTCCCCACTCATGTCTCCCAGCACCCCCACCCCCTGCATCCAGGGGCACCCTCCACCAGGCCCCCACTCATGTCCCCCTGCACCCCCACCCCCCCAGCACTGTGGGGCACCCTCCACCAGGCCCCCACTCATGTCTCCCTGCACCCCCACCTCCCACCAGTCAGGGGCACCCTCCACCAGGCCCCCACTCATGTCCAACTCATGTCTCCTTGCACCCCCACCCCCCAGCACTGTGGGGCACCCTCCACCAGAGCCCCACTCATGTCTCCCAGCACCCCCGTCCCCCACCAGTCAGGGGCACCCTCCACCAGGCACCCACTCATGTCTCCCTTCACCCCCACCCCCCAGCACTGTGGGGCACCCTCCACCAGGCCCCCACTCATGTCTCCCAGCACCCCCACCCCCCTGCATCCAGGGGCACCCTCCACCAGGCCCCCACTCATGTCTCCCTGCACCCCCACCCCCCACCAGTCAGGGGCACCCTCCACCAGGCCCCCACTCATGTCCAACTCATGTCTCCTTGCACCCCCACCCCCCAGCATCCAGGGGCACCCTCCACCAGGCCCCCACTCATGTCTCCCTGCACCCCCACCCCCCACCAGTCAGGGGCACCCTCCACCAGGTCCCCACTCATGTCCAACTCATGTCTCCTTGCACCCCCACCCCCCAGCATCCAGGGGCACCCTCCACCAGGCCCCCACTCATGTCTCCCAGCACCCCCACCCCCCTGCATCCAGGGGCACCCTCCACCAGGCCCCCACTCATGTCTCCCAGCACCCCCACCCCCCACCAGTCAGGGGCACCCTCCACCAGGCCCCCACTCATGTCTCCCAGCACCCCCACCCCCTGCATCCAGGGGCACCTTCCACCAGGCCCCTACTCATGTCCCCCTGCACCCCCACCCCCAGCACTGTGGGGCACCCTCCACAAGGCCCCCACTCATGTCTCCCAGCACCCCCACCCACCTGCATCCAGGGGCATCCTCCACCAGGCCCCCACTCATGTCTCCCAGCACCCCCACCCCCCTGCATCCAGGGGCACCCTCCACCAGGCCCCCACTCATGTCTACCAGCACCCCACCCCCCTGCATCCAGGGGCACCCTCCACCAGGCCCCCACTCATGTCTCCCAGCACCCCCACCCCCCACAGTCAGGGGCACCCTCCACCAGGCCCCCACTCATGTCTCCCAGCACCCCCACCCCCCTGATCCAGGGGCACCCTCCACCAGGCCCCCACTCATGTCCCCCTGCATCCCCACCCCCCAGCACTGTGGAGCACCCTCCACCAGGCCCCCACTCATGTCTCCCAGCGCCCCAACCCCCGCATCCAGGGGCACCCTCCACCAGGCCCCCACTCATGTCCCCCTGCACCCCCACCCCCCCAGCACTGTGGGGCACCCTCCACCAGGCCCCCACTCATGTCTCCCTGCACCCCCACCTCCCACCAGTCAGGGGCACCCTCCACCAGGCCCCCACTCATGTCCAACTCATGTCTCCTTGCACCCCCACCCCCCAGCACTGTGGGGCACCCTCCACCAGAGCCCCACTCATGTCTCCCAGCACCCCCGTCCCCCACCAGTCAGGGGCACCCTCCACCAGGCACCCACTCATGTCTCCCTTCACCCCCACCCCCCAGCACTGTGGGGCACCCTCCACCAGGCCCCCACTCATGTCTCCCAGCACCCCCACCCCCCTGCATCCAGGGGCACCCTCCACCAGGCCCCCACTCATGTCTCCCTGCACCCCCACCCCCCACCAGTCAGGGGCACCCTCCACCAGGCCCCCACTCATGTCCAACTCATGTCTCCTTGCACCCCCACCCCCCAGCATCCAGGGGCACCCTCCACCAGGCCCCCACTCATGTCTCCCTGCACCCCCACCCCCCACCAGTCAGGGGCACCCTCCACCAGGTCCCCACTCATGTCCAACTCATGTCTCCTTGCACCCCCACCCCCCAGCATCCAGGGGCACCCTCCACCAGGCCCCCACTCATGTCTCCCAGCACCCCACCCCCCTGCATCCAGGGGCACCCTCCACCAGGCCCCCACTCATGTCTCCCAGCACCCCCACCCCCCACCAGTCAGGGGCACCCTCCACCAGGCCCCCACTCATGTCTCCCAGCACCCCCACCCCCTGCATCCAGGGGCACCTTCCACCAGGCCCCTACTCATGTCCCCCTGCACCCCCACCCCCAGCACTGTGGGGCACCCTCCACAAGGCCCCCACTCATGTCTCCCAGCACCCCCACCCACCTGCATCCAGGGGCATCCTCCACCAGGCCCCCACTCATGTCTCCCAGCACCCCCACCCCCCTGCATCCAGGGGCACCCTCCACCAGGCCCCCACTCATGTCTACCAGCACCCCACCCCCCTGCATCCAGGGGCACCCTCCACCAGGCCCCCACTCATGTCTCCCAGCACCCCCACCCCCCACAGTCAGGGGCACCCTCCACCAGGCCCCCACTCATGTCTCCCAGCACCCCCACCCCCCTGATCCAGGGGCACCCTCCACCAGGCCCCCACTCATGTCCCCCTGCACCCCCACCCCCCAGCACTGTGGAGCACCCTCCACCAGGCCCCCACTCATGTCTCCCAGCGCCCCAACCCCCGCATCCAGGGGCACCCTCCACCAGGCCCCCACTCATGTCTCCCTGCACCCCCACCCCCCAGCACTGTTGGGCACCCTCCACCAGGCCACCACTCATGTCTCCCAGCACCCCCGCCCCCCTGTATCCAGGGGCACCCTCCACCAGGCCCCCACTCATGTCTCCCTGCACCCCCACCCCCCAGCACTGTGGGGCACCCTCCACCAGGCCCCCACTCATGTCTCCCAGCACCTCCACCCCCCAGCATCCAGGGGCACCCTCCACCAGGCCCCCACTCATGTCTCCTTGCACCCCCACCCCCCACCAGTCAGGGGCACCCTCCACCAGGCCCCCACTCATGTCCAACTCATGTCTCCTTGCACCCCCACCCCCCAGCATCCAGGGGCACCCTCCACCAGGCCCCCACTCATGTCCAACTCATGTCTCCTTGCACCCCCACCCCCAGCATCCAGGGGCACCCTCCACCAGGCCCCCACTCATGTCTCCCTGCACCCCCGCCCCCCTGAATCCAGGGGCACCCTCCACCAGGCCCCCACTCATGTCTCCCAGCACCCCCACCCCCTTGCATCCAGGGGTACCCTCCACCAGGCCCCCACTCATGTCTCCCAGCACCCCCACCCCCCACCAGTCAGGGGTACCCTCCACCAGGCCCCCACTCATGTCCCCCTGCACCCCCACCCCCCAGCACTGTGGGGCACCCTCCACCAGGCCCCCACTCATGTCCAACTCATGTCTCCTTGCACCCCCACCCCGCAGCACTGTGGGGCACCCTCCACAGGCCCCCACTCATGTCTCCCAGCACCCCCACGCCCCACCAGTCAGGGGCACCCTCCACCAGGCCCCCACCCATGTCACCCTGCACCCCCACCCCAGCACTGTGGGGCACCCTCCACTAGGCCCCCACTCATGTCCAACTCATGTCTCCTTGCACCCCCACCCCCCAGCACTGTGGGGCACCCTCCACCAGGCCCCCACTCATGTCTCCCAGCACCCCCACCCCCCTGCATCCAGGGGCACCCTCCACCAGGCCCCCACTCATGTCTCCCTGCACCCCCACCCCCCTGCATCCAGGGGCACCCTCCACCAGGCCCCCACTCATGTCCCCCTGCACCCCCACCCCCCAGCACTGTGGGGCACCCTCCACCAGGCCCCCACTCATGTCTCCCAGCACCCCCACCCCCCTGCATCCAGGGGCACCCTCCACCAGGCCCCCACTCATGTCTCCCAGCACCCCCACCCCCCTGCATCCAGGGGCACCCTCCACCAGGCCCCCACTCATGTCCCGCTGCACCCTCACCCCCCAGCACTGTGGGGCACCCTCCACCAGGCCCCCACTCATGTCTCCCAGCACCCCCACCCCCCTGCATCCAGGGGCACCCTCCACCAGGCCCCCACTCCTGTCCCCCTGCACCCCACCCCCCAGCACTGTGGGGCACCCTCCACCAGGCCCCCACTCATGTCTCCCTGCACCCCCACCCCCACCAGTCAGGGGCACCCTCCACCAGGCCCCAACTCATGTCCAACTCATGTCTCCTTGCACCCCCACCCCCCAGCACTGTGGGGCACCCTCCACCAGAGCCCCACTCATGTCTCCCAGCACCCCCGTCCCCCACCAGTCAGGGGCACCCTCCACCAGGCCCCCACTCATGTCCCCCTGCACCCCCACCCCCCAGCACTGTGGAGCACCCTCCACCAGGCCCCCACTCATGTCTTCCAGCACCCCCACCCCCCTGCATCCAGGGGCACCCTCCACCAGGCCCCCACTCATGTCTCCCTGCACCCCCACCCCCACCAGTCAGGGGCACACTCCACCAGGCCCCAACTCATGTCCAACTCATGTCTCCTTGCACCCCCACCCCCCAGCACTGTGGGGCACCCTCCACCAGGCCCCCACTCATGTCTCCCTGCACCTCCACCCCCCACCAGTCAGGGGCACCCTCCACCAGGCCCCCACTCATGTCCAACTCATGTCTCCTTGCACCCCCACCCCCAGCATCCAGGGGCACCCTCCACCAGGCCCCCACTCATGTCTCCCTGCACCCCCACCCCCCACCAGTCAGGGGCACCCTCCACCAGGTCCCCAGTCATGTCCAATTCATGTCTCCTTGCACCCCCACCCCCCAGCATCCAGGGGCACCCTCCACCAGACCCCCACTCATGTCTCCCAGCACCCCCACCCCCATGCATCCAGGGGCACCCTCCACCAGGCTCCCACTCATGTCTCCCAGCACCCCCACCCCCCTGCATCCAGGGGCACCCTCCACCAGGCTCCCACTCATGTCTCCCAGCACCCCCACCCCCCTGCATCCAGGGGCACCCTCCACCAGGCCCCTACTCATGTCCCCCTGCACCCCCACCCCCCAGCACTGTGGGGCACCCTCCACAAGGCCCCCACTCATGTCTCCCAGCACCCCCACCCCCCTGCATCCAGGGGCACCCTCCACCAGGCCCCCACTCATGTCTCCTAGCACCCCCACCCACCTGCATCCAGGGGCACCCTCCACCAGGCCCCCACTCATGTCTCCCAGCACCCCCACCCCCACAGTCAGGGGCACCCTCCACCAGGCCCCCACTCATGTCTCCCAGCACCCCCACCCCCCTGCATCCAGGGGCACCCTCAACCAGGCCCCCACTCATGTCCCCCTGCACCCCCACCTCCCAGCACTGTGGGGCACCCTCCACCAGGCCCCCACTCACGTCTCCCAGCACCCCCACCCCCCTGCATCCAGGGGCACCCTCCACCAGGCCCCAACTCATGTCTCCCTGCACCCCCACCCCCCAGCACTGTGGGGCACCCTCCACCAGGCCCCCACTCATGTCTCCCAGCACCCCCGCCCCCCTGCATCCAGGAGCACCCTCCACCAGGCCCCCACTCATGTCTCCCTGCACCCCCACCCCCCCAGCACTGTGGGGCACCCTCCACCAGGCCCCCACTCATGTCTCCCAGCACCTCCACCCCCCTGCATCCAGGGGCAACCTCCACCAGGCCCCCACTCATGTCTCCCTGCACCCCCACCCCCACCAGTCAGGGGCACCCTCCACCAGGCCCCCACTCATGTCCAACTCATGTCTCCTTGCACCCCCACCCCCCAGCATCCAGGGGCACCCTCCACCAGGCCCCGACTCATGTCTCCCTGCACCCCCACCCCCCACCAGCCAGGGGCACCCTCCACCAGGCCCCCACTCATGTCCAACTCATGTCTCCTTGCACCCCCACCCCCCACCAGCCAGGGGCACCCTCCACCAGGCCCACACTCATGTCTCCCAGCACCCCCACCCCCACAGTCAGGGGCACCCTCCACCAGGCCCCCACTCATGTCTCCCAGCACCCCCACCCCCCTGCATCCAGGGGCACCCTCCACCAGGCCCCCACTCACGTCTCCCAGCACCCCCACCCCCCTGCATCCAGGGGCACCCTCCACCAGGCCCCCACTCATGTCTCCCTGCACCCCCACCCCCCAGCACTGTGGGGCACCCTCCACCAGGCTCCCACTCATGTCTCCCAGCACCCCCGCCCCCTGCATCCAGGAGCACCCTCCACCAGGCCCCCACTCATGTCTCCCTGCACCCCCACCCCCCCAGCACTGTGGGGCACCCTCCACCAGGCCCCCACTCATGTCTCCCAGCACCTCCACCCCCCTGCATCCAGGGGCACCCTCCACCAGGCCCCCACTCATGTCTCCCTGCACCCCCACCCCCACCAGTCAGGGGCACCCTCCACCAGGCCCCCACTCATGTCCAACTCATGTCTCCTCGCACCCCCACCCCCCAGCATCCAGGGGCACCCTCCACCAGGCCCCGACTCATGTCTCCCTGCACCCCCACCCCCCACCAGCCAGGGGCACCCTCCACCAGGCCCCCACTCATGTCCAACTCATGTCTCCTTGCACCCCCAGCCCCCAGCATCCAGGGGCACCATCCACCAGGCCCCCACTCATGTCCAACTCATGTCTCCTTGCACCCCCACCCCCAGCATCCAGGGGTACCCTCCACCAGGCCCCCACTCATGTCTCCCTGCACCCCCACCCCCCTGCATCCAGGGGCACCCGCCACCAGGCCCCCACTCACGTCTCCCAGCACCCCCACCAGTCAGGGGCACCCTCCACCAGGCCCCCACTCATGTCTCCCTGCACCCCCACCCCCCTGCATCCAGGGTTACCCTCCACCAGCCCCCCACTCATGTCTCCCAGCACCCCCACCCCCCACCAGTCAGGGGCACCCTCCACCAGGCCCCCACTCATGTCCCCCTGCACCCCCACCCCCCAGCACTGTGGGGCACCCTCCACCAGGCCCCCACTCATGTCTCCCTGCACCCCCACCCCCCACCAGTCAGGGGCACCCTTCACCAGGCCCCCACTCATGTCCAACTCATGTCTCCTTGCACCCCCACCCCCCAGCACTGTGGGGCACCCTCCACCAGGCCCCCACTCATGTCTCCATGCACCCCCACCCCCCACCAGTCAGGGGCACCCTTCACCAGGCCCCCACTCATGTCCAACTCATGTCTCCTTGCACCCCCACCCCGCAGCACTGTGGGGCACCCTCCACAGGCCCCCACTCATGTCTCCCAGCACCCCCACGCCCCACCAGTCAGGGGCACCCTCCACCATGCCCCCACTCATGTCCCCCTGCACCCCCACCCCCCAGCACTGTGGGGCACCCTCCACCAGTCCCCCACTCATGTCTCCCTGCACCCCCACCCCCCACCAGTCAGGGGCACCCTTCACCAGGCCCCCACTCATGTCCAACTCATGTCTCCTTGCACCCCCACCCCCCAGCACTGTGGGGCACCCTCCACCAGGCCCCCACTCATGTCTCCCAGCACCCCCACCCCCCACCAGTCAGGGGCACCCTCCACCAGGCCCCCACTCATGTCTCCCTGCACCCCCACCCCCAGCACTGTGGGGCACCCTCCACCAGGCCCCCACTCATGTCTCCCAGCACCCCCACCCCCTGCATCCAGAGGCACCCTCCACCAGGCCCCCTCTCATGTCTCCCTGCACCCCCACCCCCCACCAGTCAGGGGCACCCTCCACCAGGCCCCCACTCATGTCCAACTCATGTCTCCTTGCACCCCCATCCCCCAGCACTGTGGGGCACCCTCCACCAGGCCCCCACTCATGTCTCCCAGCACCCCCACCCCCCTGCATCCAGGGGCACCCTCCACCAGGCCCCCACTCATGTCTCCCTGCACCCCCACCCCCCTGCATCCAGGGGCACCCTCCACCAGGCCCCCACTCATGTCCCCCTGCACCCCCATCCCCCAGCACTGTGGGGCACCCTCCATCAGACCCCCACTCATGTCTCCCTGCACCCCCCACCAGTCAGGGGCACCCTCCACCAGGCTCCCACTCATGTCTCCCTGCACCCCCACCCCCCACCAGTCAGGGGCACCCTCCACCAGGCCCCCACTCATGTCCAACTCATGTCTCCTTGCACCCCCACCCCCCAGCATCCAGGGGCACCCTCCACCAGGCCCCCACTCATGTCTCCCAGCACCCCCACCCCCCACCAGTCAGGGGCACCCTCCACCAGGCCCCCACCCATGTCTCCCAGCATCCCCAACCCCCTGCATCCAGGGGCACCCTCCACCAGGCCCCCACTCATGTCTCCCTGCACCCCCACCCCCCAGCACTGTGGGGCACCCTCCACCAGGCCCCCACTCATGTCTCCTTGCTCTCCCACCCCCCACCAGTCAGGGGCACCCTCCACCAGGCCCCCACTCATGTCCAACTCATGTCTCCTTGCACCCCCACCCCCCAGCATCCAGGGGCACCCTCCACCAGGCCCCCACTCATGTCTCCCTGCACCCCCACCCCCCTGCATCCAGGGGCACCCTCCACCAGGCCCCCTCTCATGTCTCCCTGCACCCCCACCCCCCACCAGTCAGGGGCACCCTCCACCAGGCCCCCACTCATGTCCAACTCATGTCTCCTTGCACCCCCACCCCCCAGCACTGTGGGGCACCCTCCACCAGGCCCCCACTCATGTCTCCCAGCACCCCCACCCCCCTGCATCCAGGGGCACCCTCCACCAGGCCCCCACTCATGTCTCCCTGCACCCCCACCCCCCTGCATCCAGGGGCACCCTCCACCAGCCCCCCACTCATGTCCCCCTGCACCCCCATCCCCCAGCACTGTGGGGCACCCTCCATCAGACCCCCACTCATGTCTCCCTGCACCCCCCACCAGTCAGGGGCACCCTCCACCAGGCTCCCACTCATGTCTCCCTGCACCCCCACCCCCCACCAGTCAGGGGCACCCTCCACCAGGCCCCCACTCATGTCCAACTCATGTCTCCTTGCACCCCCACCCCCCAGCATCCAGGGGCACCCTCCACCAGGCCCCCACTCATGTCTCCCAGCACCCCCCACCAGTCAGGGGCACCCTCCACCAGGCCCCCACTCATGTCTCCCAGCATCCCCAACCCCCTGCATCCAGGGGCACCCTCCACCAGGCCCCCACACATGTCTCCCTGCACCCCCACCCCCCAGCACTGTGGGGCACCCTCCACCAGGCCCCCACTCATGTCTCCCTGCTCTCCCACCCCCCACCAGTCAGGGGCACCCTCCACCAGGCCCCCACTCATGTCCAACTCATGTCTCCTTGCACCCCCACCCCCCAGCATCCAGGGGCACCCTCCACCAGGCCCCCACTCATGTCTCCCTGCACCCCCACACCCCTGCATCCAGGGGCACCCTCCACCAGGCCCCCACTCCTTCCTACCACCCACCCCCCAGCAGTGCGATCCGCCTGTGTACGTGTATATCAGGGATGCGCGTGTAGTCTGACATGCGATATCAGCAGGGTACGTGTATTACGGGGTTCGCCGGAAGTTCCACACGCGATTTCAGCAGGGTACGTGTATTTCGGGGTGCGCGGGAAGTTTCACACGTGAATTTGCAGGGTACGTGTATTTCGGTGTGTGCGCGTGAAGTTACACACGCGACTGTGCCTGTGAGAGTGGGGTACGTGTATTCCAGAGGTGGGCGGGATTATTTACTTGCGACTGGGCCTGGGAGAGCGTGTTACGTGTATTCCTGGGGTGGGCGGGAAGATTTACACGGTCGCCTACAACGCGCCAAAAAATAAAAGGACCAATCCTGAAACACGTACGCCAGCATGAAGCAGGCGCACGTCCCGCGCAGCATAAAAGTGTGCGCAAACAACAAACAAGCTCAGATGCCAGGATGAATATACCGTTCCTAGCAGCAGTGGCCGTGGGATACCGCAGGAGGAGGAGAAGGATAGTCAGGGCCAGAATCTTCACACCCGAACCAGCCTATTTGGTATGCCAGATGACCAGGTGTATGGGAGGTACAGGTTTCCACCACACATAATACTCGACCTGGTCAGTGAGTGGGAGGATGACCTCACATCACCCACCCTGTGCTCCCAAGCACTCAGCCGCCTGGAGAAGGTCCTCAATGTACTGCACTTCTTGGCTACCGGATTATTTCAGCGGACAAGTGCCATAGTGGGGGGGGGGTGTCACAGGCCACGCAGTCACGGTGCCTACACCAGGTGTTGGCCACCATCACTGCACGGCCATCAGTCCGCAGGCACATATACCTGCCCAGAACACCTGCAGAAAGGCAGGCTGTCAGCCAGGATTTCTACAGGGTGGCACAATTCCCCAAAGTGCTAGGTGCCATTGATTGCACCGATGTGGCTCTACGTCCCCCCAGGGCATCTGAGCACATCTATAGAAACCGCAAGCACTGGCATTCCATCAACGTCCAGGTAGTATGTGATGCCAAGGGAATCATCACCTCAGTATATGCCAACTATCCAGGGTCCACCCACGACAGCTTCATTTACAGGATGTCAACGCTAAACCGGGACATGGAAGCTGGGCGGCATGGCGATGTATGGCTGCTTGGTGAGTAGAAATGCCACAGCACATGCATGCATGTCAGATACTGAGCAAGGTCACAACCCCACCAATGATACCAATCACCACCTCCACAGGGGACAGTGCCTACCCTCTCAGCCCCCACATGATGACGCCAATTCGGAACCCCACCACGCCACCCGAGGTAAGATATAACACAGCCCACATTGCAACCCGGGGCATAGTGGAGCGCACATTCGGAGTGCTTAAGTCACGCTTTCGCTCCCTTGACCGTTCTGGCGGGCAGCTGTTATACGCTCCCCCAGTAGTGTGCAGGATCATAGTGGCAGCATGTGTCCTGCACAATGTTGCAACACGCCGGGGCCTGGCTGTGGACATGGTGGTGCCCCCACATCCCCAACCACATGCACGCCTGCTGCGCATGGGAGGGGAAAGGGCACGGGGTGAGGCAGCCCGTAGGCAGCTGGTGGCTAATTACTTCACATAGAAAGCACACCCCTGTGGAGTGCACACAGCCCTCGCACATACCATCTGACAATCAATGATGACTCAATCTGACAATTATGATGAACAAAGGGACAGTCAACTGTCAGAACCATAGCAGCCTGAGATTGTTCATCTGGAAGTGTCACAATGTGTGCATCCCTACCTACACAAACACCACCAATGCAGTGTCATCAAAAGACACACTTCCATGCAGCAAAAAAGAAATACCCACTTGCAAAATACAACATGAGAACAGTGCCATGTCACCCAACCCCTCCCTGGCACGGCCACACAACACACCATGGCATGTTATGCAATGTGAGAGCAAACAAATTAATCCCCACAACATGCCCCAAGTGTCACCAACTACAGTGTCCCTAATGGAAACTGGCCACACATGAAATGCTCACAGTAATGCAGGACCAACAACACACATTACCAAATACTTACCAAGAATACCAATCACCTACACAACCTCCAACCTACCATAAACATGACAGTACAGACTTAAAAAATTGGTAGCCTCACTACCTGATAATGGCAGCACTTCGAACACTTCCAAGTATACAGTGTTAGCGCCACGCAAGAGTGTAGGTGCACTGCTTACAACATGGACTCCAGTCCCAAAGTAGACCGCCTTGTGAAGACATGAGAAATGGACCTGCAAATTAGGAGGATGAGATGGATGCAGAGGCACATATCAATACACCATGCAGTGTACAATACAACAACAATATGCACTAGGAATGTATACACAGTATTGACTACAGACTGCCCACACATCAAATGGGAGTCCAACGTCACTGTGTAAGTCAATGTCACTTGGGCACACCCTTTGCAAGCCCATGGAAACGGGAAGCAGGAGGGGTGTGTGTCACACAAACCCAAGCATCTGACCCAAATTCAGGACAAGCCTGCATGTGCCCAGCCACAATACAGCGTATGCCCACGGGAGCCACACAAGGCAACACACTGTCCAAAAAATCAAAAATCCAAAATAAATAAAAAAACAAAAAACAAAAACAAAAATGGCCATTAATGGGCCCGGTGAGGGGGGTTGGGGGAAGCCACCCAGGAGGTCCGAGGACAGGGTGCACACCAAAACCTGCCTGTGTGGATCTTGCGGAAAAAAAACACCTCCATGGGCTCATGGCCTGCACGGCTACCCTATTGTGGGAGAATCACTGCTGTCGCTCTCCTCACCCTCTGCAGCTGCATCAGGAGGTGGTGGCACTATGGGAGGCAGCCCACGCAAAGCCCTAGTCTGGTCCTCCATGGCAGCAAGCATGCGGGTGTGGAAGGTCTGGTTCTGGAGGATAATTGTGCGGAGGTCCCCATGCAACAACTCACGGGATGCCCGGACCTCCGCCCTAGTTGCCTGCATCTCAGCTGAGAGCGTACGCATGAGCCGCTCCAGCTGCTGTTCTGTCCTCGTGTTAGCTGAAGCCTCAGGCTCAACCAGAGTTGCCCTGAGCTGAGAGTTCCACCCTCAGGGCTTCCCTGTGGCCCTGGGACTCAATGGAAATGGCTTCCCGCAGAGTCTCCAGTGCCACCCGCCTGTCCCTGTTGGACGCCAACATGTCCTCCCTGTGTGACTGGCTAATGGAGTCTGTTGCCTGCTGTAGTTGTTCAATTAGCCTTTCTTGGGGTACAATGGAAGTGGCCACCCTATCCATGGCCTGAGCCATCATCTCAGTTGATGCTGCCTGTTGGTTTGCCATACCGTATATGGATTGCTCCCATGCGGTATTGCCTGGTGGCGTACAGCCACCGCGTCGGCGGGCACCACACCTGTCTGGGGCAAGGCGAACTGCGCCTTGCTGTGCCGGCACTGCCTGAGGCTGCAGGACTGCATTCCCCCTCTGATCTGCTGGCCCAGGAACAGGATCAGATGTAGCGGAGTGTGACCCTGCATCCGTAACCACCCAAGGCTGACCTACCAACACAGACATACCCATTGAGGGTTCTACCCCTGGTGCAGGTGGGTTGGATAGTACAGAATCCCTCCCAGAGATACTTACCTGTGACGGCACATAGGTCTCATCATCCGAATCGACACCTGAATAGAGCTCGGGGGATGTGCACCCAGAGGCACCCCTTGAGATGACAGCCTGCAGCAAGTGTGGGTTCTCACCCACCACCACACCATGTCCCTCACAGGTGCCCGGTCGGGCCGGAGACCCCTCCTGGGTCTGCACCATCTCCACAACCCCAGCAGTATCAAGTGTGTCATCCCCTGCAAAGACATGAAAGAAAAGAAATGGGAACAGGCATTAGCAACATGGAACACAATTAGGGCTGAGAAGCAACAGAAACAGTACTTCATTGACACATGTCCCACATGACTATAACCCTCCCATGCATGCACTGTCACTGCGTATGAAGGGGAGGCAAATGGCACACATTGATGACACCAAGATGGAAGACCAACAAATTTGCTGCATGCTGCCTAGCAGTGCCATCACACATTGGACTGTGATTGGCATGTCCAATACAAATACATGACACATGCCATCACACAGATGGCATGTACCCTAGCCATGTCACACATGTGACAATAGGACTGAGAAATGCCTAGTGAAAGTGGTGGAATGCAGACAATCAGCCTGAATGAACACAGAATAACATGCAACTATGTTGTGGCAAGATGACAATTCAAGGGCAACTGGCGTGAGGTTGGGCTGAATGTCTACTGTTGCCAGAAGGGATACTGCAACACCCAAATCCTGGTGCGCAGAATGTTTTGGATGAAGCACATGGGTTACCCAAACCACTCAGGCACACACCCCCTCACCTGGCACTCAATCAGAAGCACTCACACACACGCCATGCACATTTATGACACACACATGCATGTGCACTCACCGGACAATGCCTCGTAATCTGGCAGGTCTCCCACGCCTTGGATCTGTTCCTCCGTGACGTAGGTCCCAGCAACATACTCATGTGGAGTGAGTTCTATGTCCTCTGCCGGAGACCCACCTCCAGTCACTAGAGTTGCGGCATGACTTGAGGCCAGCTTTTTCTTTGCCCTGCGCTTAAGGTCATTTCAGTGCTTGTAGCAATCATTAGCTGTGCGCCTCACGAATCCAAGGGCACTTATGAGTTCCGCAATGGTCTGCCAGTGTGCCTGACGTTGTGCAGGTGTGGTCTTGCATCCTGCAGTAATCACCATTTCGCTGTCATGTGCTGACACATACTCCACAAGTGCATCAAGTTCGACCCGATTGAAGCAGGGCTTCCTTGGTGGGCCGGACTGTGTAGCCGTGTCTGGGGCATCAGCCTGTACTGGACGAGCACTCTTCCTCTTCCGCTTGGAAGGTGGTGGTGATACTGAGTGTCCTACACCGCTCTGGACACTAGGAGCAGGAGCCCCGGTGGACTGTGGACTAGGAGTGTGGGAATGAACACTCACCATGGGAGTTGGTGCAGGCATTAGCTGAAGTGTGATGTGGTCAGGGGGAACGTCAGCAGGATGGACTAGGACCGACACTGCCCTGGCTGGGACACTCAGAGCTGGGGTGGATGGAGCCGCAGCTGCCCCTGCAGCCTCCCCACCCTGCCTACTCGGAGCAGCAGATGACATAGCTGCCCCTGATCCACGTGGGCTGGTGACACCAACGTGCACCGCCACACGTGGCCTAGACCTGCTGACCTGGAAGTAAGCCATGGAGTCACCCAGTAAAAACAAAGAGGTGATGGCTGGAAGGTTTAGACTGAATCTTAACCACTGGCATTGCTCGGGGCAACCCTCCAGACCATCGTTCTTCGCCTGCCAAGCCATTACAGAAGAGGAAAGACCTTATGCAAATCAGGCTTGGCCCCACCCCAAAAGGGGCAGTCCAGCCCGAACTGCTAGGTCACATCCCTTCTGCACGAGACCACAAGCATCCCCAAACATGTTTCACCCTTGTTGGGGCTCATCAGTGAGGAGTAGCTTGGGTCTCTAGGCCCAGCAGGCACGGGACCCACGTCTGGGCATAACCGTCCCACTCGGGGTGACAAAGCAAAAACAAAGAGGTGATGGCTGGAAGGTTTAGACTGAATCTTAACCACTGGCATTGCTCGGGGCAACCCTCCAGACCATCGTTCTTCGCCTGCCAAGCCATTACAGAAGAGGAAAGACCTTATGCAAATCAGGCTTGGCCCCACCCCAAAAGGGGCAGTCCAGCCCGAACTGCTAGGTCACATCCCTTCTGCACGAGACCACAAGCATCCCCAAACATGTTTCACCCTTGTTGGGGCTCATCAGTGAGGAGTAGCTTGGGTCTCTAGGCCCAGCAGGCACGGGACCCACGTCTGGGCATACCCGTCCCACTCGGGGTGACAAAGCAAAAACAAAGAGGTGATGGCTGGAAGGTTTAGACTGAATCTTAACCACTGGCATTGCTCGGGGCAACCCTCCAGACCATCGTTCTTCGCCTGCCAAGCCATTACAGAAGAGGAAAGACCTTATGCAAATCAGGCTTGGCCCCACCCCAAAAGGGGCAGTCCAGCCCGAACTGCTAGGTCACATCCCTTCTGCACGAGACCACAAGCATCCCCAAACATGTTTCACCCTTGTTGGGGCTCATCAGTGAGGAGTAGCTTGGGTCTCTAGGCCCAGCAGGCACGGGACCCACGTCTGGGCATACCCGTCCCACTCGGGGTGACAAAGCAAAAACAAAGAGGTGATGGCTGGAAGGTTTAGACTGAATCTTAACCACTGGCATTGCTCGGGGCAACCCTCCAGACCATCGTTCTTCGCCTGCCAAGCCATTACAGAAGAGGAAAGACCTTATGCAAATCAGGCTTGGCCCCACCCCAAAAGGGGCAGTCCAGCCCGAACTGCTAGGTCACATCCCTTCTGCACGAGACCACAAGCATCCCCAAACGTGCCAGGTCTGGTGCCACAATGGGCTGGTCCAACAAGGGCTGAGCAGAGATGGTGTCAGCCACGTTACCCTCAACCGGGGGGGGCATGGGTGTCCTTGACTGGTCACCCACACATGGGGGGCTAGGGGAACCCTGCAAGTCTTGGCCACGTCCCCTACCGTATCCACCACGGCCACCTCTCGTGGCTCGCCCACCTTTGCCACCCTTACCGCGTGCTTGCCTCCCAACCATGGCACTGATGTTGTTGTGCATATGGGAGTTGCAGGAAACTATTGTCCTGGGCAATTGGGGGTCAAAGGGGTAGGGTACTAGATGGAATTCGTACCCTAGTGCTCTAGCAAGGCTGTATGTGACCCCTGGGGGAAGATGACGGGCCACGCAACGCACAGGCATCCCGAAAAAGGTAGATAATGTGCACGCAACCCCTCCTAGACCACGAGCGTGGAAAAAAAAACCTGCACTACGCTGTGGCACCCAGAAACAAAAAAATGAACGTATGCGTGTCACACGCAGCCTAGAATGACCTCTGAAGGGGTAGGCAACACACGGGGCAAGCACATATGTCAAATACGTGCGCAACTCACCGTCTGCCAGGAAAAATCGCATGTAAAATACGCGCAACACCCCCGCCAAAGGAAGAATTGTACGCTGTCTGAGGAGACAGGACAACAGGAGAAGTGAACGCTGTTTGAGGAAACAGGCCCAGGAAAAAGACAAGAAGAGAAAAAGCTGTCAGAGGTAACAGGGAGTACGAACTTGGAACGCCGTAAAGTAAATCGCGTGTGAACCGACAAGAAGTACAGATTTCACCCACTCGCTCTCCACGAAAAGCACGTACAAGGAAATGGCGTTCTACACGTACCTTTTAAACATGCCCACACGTCCAGCATCACTTCCGCGTGTACGCGCTAAGGCCCCATCCTCCAATTACACGCGCTGACACTCTGACGTGCAGTCATTGGATGTGTAACATGCACACGAGTACAGGGAAATGCCCGCGCACGCACGTCACAGACGCGCATACGCGCTGTTGGCCTTTGGGCCAATGAATTCGCATACGTGTGCTAACGCGCTTACGCGCTAAGGCCCTTTCCTCGAATTACACGCAGACGTGCTGGATTTTCACATGCCAAATCCCTCCTTATCAAGCTGGCCACACGTAAGCACACGGAAGACCACGCTCCTGCCCAGAAGGCCGAATTACAGCCCCCCAGAGCCCCGAGCACGCTCCCACCTGCCATCTGCTGCTGCCTGATTGCCTGCTGCCCACGTGCCCTGCCATTTGCTGCCTGCACATCAGCCAGGGGTGCTGTTGCTGTGACCACCCCTGCTGGAACCGAAGACTCCCGACTGGGATTCCATCGCTCCACAGCCCAGCCCCAGGACACAGTTGCCCACCCATTCCTGCCTCTGGGGTTGTCATGTCGGGCACTGCAACATCTGGCACCACTGACAACCCCCGGCCAGAGAGGCAGAGGGACACCAGCTTCATTGCCACCGAAATTGGTGTCCTGGTGGAGCAAGTCCTGGGGCAGTATGATGCCCTGTTCAGAAGTTTGCGCACCGACAAGGAAGGACGGACTCGGATCTGGACGGACATCGTGACTGCCATCAACGCGGAGGGGGT
The DNA here is from genome assembly GCF_040938575.1 of Ambystoma mexicanum. Lineage (NCBI taxonomy): Eukaryota > Metazoa > Chordata > Amphibia > Caudata > Ambystomatidae > Ambystoma > Ambystoma mexicanum. The sequence continues at coordinate 248,660,073 of NC_090921.1, read as the reverse complement.
GGCAGTCCGCGACATTTAACATGTCAAGAAGCGCTGGGAGGACTTCAGGTCCAGGACCCTCAACAAGGCCCGGCGCCTCTTGAAGGCAGCGGATGCTAAGGGGCGCCGGGGCCACTTGTCGGAAGATCAGATGAGGGTCCTGGAATGCATATCCCCAACGCTCCACGTCCAGGTCCTTGAGAGGCAGACCCGTCTGGAGTCGAGCGGTAAGTGTACATGCATCATGATTGTAAGCTGTGCGTGTGATGATGTGCCAGTAGTGTGCAGGTTGCACATCTGTTTGTATGGGGCCGAGTATGGGAGGGGGTGTACAGGGCCGTGAGGCTAACACATGCGAGGGCTGTCATGTGTGAGACATGGATGGTGCTTGTGTGTGTAAGCTTGCATGCCAAATGCAGTTGTGTGGGCACACATGTTTGGATGAATGTGTATGTAAGTAGGCATGTTCGTGATGTCACACATGTATGTTGTTTTCAGCTGCATGTATAAGCACTGTGTACATGTGCATGTGTGTGTATTTGACAAGGGTGCAACAGTGATGCAACATGGATGCATGTGACAGCGGGATGTGGAAGCCTGATTGGCAGATGTGACATGGATGCCCATCTGAACACTGCAACAGTTGGCAGAGGTGTACACATGCATGCAAGTGTGGTGGTGTGTGTGCATGTGTAGTGCACTCCCTGTGTTGCGTGTGATGTCTGGCTCACCTTTGCCTGCTCATGCTGTTGTATGTGTATGGATGGTGCTGGCAGTTGCGATATGGCTGTGGTATGGCTCATGTGTGCAAGTTGAAATGACATGTGTGTTGGCGATTGTGATGCCATGTCTGAGGTTTGCCAATGCCACTCATGTACAACTGTCATGTGTGTATGTGTCCATTGTACAGTGCCCTGATGCCTGTGTTTTATTTCTCCCTGTCTGCAGCGTCAACTGATGAAGAGGGCGGAGAAGGTGCTGTGGAGCACAGCGGCGGGGATCGCACCGCCAGCCGGAGACGCAAGGCCCGGCTCCCCTCCCAGGTTGTGATCTCGTCGGGGAGTGAGGAGACCGGTGCCGCGTCCCAGGCCGCAGCTGCCGGGGGGAGGTCCAAGAGGCGGAGGTCGGAGTTGGACTCCTCGGCAGCAGAAGGGGCAGCTGGGACCCCACAGGGCCCAACGGGGGAAGATGGCACGGAGTCATCCAGGTTGGTGGGGGGTTTGGTGGAGGAAGAGGCCGTGCAAGCAACAGAGACGGGGTCTGGAGGTGGGGATTCCACTGGTGCTAGTGGTGCAGTGCAGGACCAGGGACAGGAGGCAGCAGAGGCCGCCGCGGAGGTGCCTGTGTGCAATCCTGTCCCTGATCCTGTCACTGCATCATCTTGCACCAGCAGGGATGCCTACGTCCAGACCCGTTTTCAGGCAGGGGATGAGCTCACAACAACTGGCCTTCCTCTGCCTGCGGACTTGGCTATCCGGGTCCGGGTTCAGCCTGTCCTGACTGGTGTGGCATTGCGTCAACGGGCCATGCGAGGTGACCTGCAGTCTTTCATGAGGAGACTGCACGTCATCTCGAATGGCTCGTTGACCGCGTCGGCCTACTGGGACAGGGCACCCAGGCCGGATTCCTCCGTTTGATGGGGCTTGCTCAGACCCCCTCCTCAACTGAACCCCCTATGCGCCAGTCGTCCTCCGTGCCATCTTCCCACCCATTAGTCACCTGGGTGCCCTGTGGAGCTGCCTCTGACGGTGCGGCCAGGCTGGTGGAGGAGGCATCCCTGCCACAGTCGGGAGTCGGACGTCCAGCAGGGGTGGCCACATCAACGACTGCACCCCAGCCAGTGGAGGATGTGCAGGCAGCAGGAGGCAGTGCACGGGCAGAGGTACAGCAGCAGCAGCAACAAGATGGGAGCCATGATGGCTCGGGGCCTTCGACATCGGAGGGGCAGGCATCGGCCGGAGGGCAGGAGGACCCAGGACGGGAAGTGTCTTCTGGTGGCAGCGGTTGGGCCACGCCAGAGATGCGGAGCGGCAGCGGGCGGAAGAGGCACGGCTCACGATGGTCAGGGCGGAGAACTCCATGCGGAGGGCCCTGAGGCGGGCCGAATGCCTCGAGGCAATCCGCAGGGATTTGGAGGTGAACATGTTGACGGCTCTGCGGACCCTCGGGGCCATGGAGGAGGACCGCCTCCGGGACATTGAGCAGGAGTTCGATGATGCCCTGGCCCGGAACATCCCGAAGTGAGCCGTCGGACTAGCCCGCTGCCCTTGTAAATAGTTCTGTAGTTAGTGTTAGGTTTCCTTTGGTTTTGCATTTTTTTTTTGGACCTTTTGGACAATGGGCCACATTTTTGTATATAGTTTTTTTATTAGGTATTGTAGTGTTATTAGATAGGTTTCATTTCTTCTTTTGGGATCATGGACCCTGGATTGTTTATCTGTATATAGTTGACTGTTGGATTTTCATTTTTTTTAATGATTTACCCATGGAGCAATGGTTTTCGATTTTAATTTTCCATTGGATTTACTTTTGTGGACTGTGACTTTGGACACCTTTCCTTTGGATTATGATTTGTGGTCTTGCATTATTTCACGGTCATGCTGTTTTTTTTTTTAAATTCCCATTTTTGTTTGTTTATTTTTGATTCAATTTATGTTGCTTTTAATACATATTTTTTGTTCAAACTTCAATGTGTAGTATCATCTCATTGGTTTCATGCATATCATGATATGGGTTTTGACATTCACTGACACCCATTGGGTGTATGTGAGGGACATGTGTTCATTTCCAAACTTGCAATTGGGGTTCTATCATGTTATTGCCATTTCTAAGTGGGTGGATGCAATACTCGGGTGGGTGTTTGGCATTTGGAGGCTGACCATAAGGGCCAGGGATCTAGATTGTGATGACATGTTGGCTGGGGGACATGTGTGGGGGCCTGGTGGAGGGTGCCCCTGGATGCAGGGGGGTGGGGGTGCTGGGAGACATGAGTGGGGGCCTGGTGGAGGGTGCCCCTGGATGCAGGGGGGTGGGGGTGCTGGGAGACATGAGTGGGGGCCTGGTGGAGGGTGCACCTAGATGCAGGGGGGTGGGTGCTGCAGGGAGACATGAGTCGGGGCCTGGTGGAGGGTGCCCCTGACTGGTGGGGGGTGGGGGTGCAGGGAGACATGAGTGGGGGCCTGGTGGAGGGTGCCCCTGGATGCAGGAGGGTGGGGTGCAGGGGAACATGAGTGGGGGCCTGGTGGAGGGTGCCCCACAGTGCTGGGGGGTGGGGGTGCAGGGAAACATGAGTTGGACATGAGTGGGGGCCTGGTGGAGGGTGCCCCTGGATGCTGGGGGATGGGGGTGCAGGGAGACATGAGTTGGACATGAGTGGGGGCCTGGTGGAGGGTGCCTCTGACTGGTGGGGGGTGGGGGTGCAGGGAGGCATGAGTGGGGGCCTCGTGGAGGGTGCCCCTGGATGCAGGGGGGTGGGGGTGCAGGGAGACATGAGTTGGACATGAGTGGGGGCCTAGTGGAGGGTGCCCCTGACTGGTGGGAGTTGGGGGTGCTGGGAGACATGAGTGGGGGCCTGGTGGAGGGTGCCCCTGGATGCTGGGGAGTGGGGGTGCAGGGAGACATGAGTTGGACATGAGTGGGGGCCTGGTGGAGGGTGCCCCTGGATGCCGGGGGATGGGGGTGCAGGGGGACATGAGTGGGGGCCTGGTGAAGGGTGCCCCTGGATGCTGGGGGGTGGGGGTGCTGGGAGACATGAGTGGGGGCCTGGTGGAGGGTACCCCTGGATGCTGGGGGATGGGGGTGCAGGGAGACATGAGTTGGACATGAGTGGGGGCCTGGTGGAGGGTGCCCCTGGATGCTGGTGGGTGGGGGTGCTGGGAGACATGAGTGGGGGCCTGGTGGAGGGTGCCCCACAGTGCTGGGGGGTGGGGGTTCAGGGAGACATGAGTGGGGGCCTGGTGGAGGGTGCCCCTGGATGCAGGGGGTGGGGGTGCAGGGAGACATGAGTGGGGGCCTGGTGGAGGGTGCCCCACAGTGCTGGGTGGTGGGGGTGCAGGGGGACATGAGTGGGGGCCTGGTGGAGGGTGCCCCTGGATGCTGGGGGGTGGGGGTGCAGGGGGACATGAGTGGGGGCCTGGTGGAGGGTGCCCCTGACTGGTGGGGGGTGGGGGTGCAGGGAGGCATGAGTGGGGGACTGGTGGAGGGTGCCCCTGGATGCTGGGGGGTGGGGGTGCTGGGAGACATGAGTGGGGGCCTGGTGGAGGGTGCTACCGGATGCAGGGGGGTGGGGGTGCAGGGAGACATGAGTCGGACATGAGTGGGGGTCCGGTGGAGGGTGCCCCTGGATGCAGGGGGGTGGGGGTGCAGGGGGACATGAGTGGGGGCCTGGTGGAGGGTTCCCCTGGATGCTGGGGGGTGGGGGTGCTGGGAGACATGAGTGGTGGCCTCGTGGAGGGTGCCCCTGGATGCTGGGGGGTGAGGGTGCAGGGAGACATGAGTGGGGGCCTGGTGGAGGGTGCCCCACAGTGCTGGGGGGTGGGGGTGCTGGGAGACATGAGTCGGGGCCTGGTGGAGGGTGCCCCTGGATGCTGGGGGGTGAGGTGCAAGGAGACATGAGTTGGACATGAGTGGGGGCCTGGTGGAGGGTGCCCCTGGATGCTGGGGGGTGGGGGTGCTGGGAGACATGAGTGGGGGCCTGGTGGAGGGTGCCCCTGGATGCTGGAGGGTGGGGGTGCTGGGAGACATGAGTGGGGGCCTTGTGGAGGGTGCCCCTGGATGCTGGGGTTTGGGGGTGCAAGGAGACATGAGTTGGACATGAGTGGGGGCCTGGTGGAGGGTGCCCCTGACTGGTGGGGGGGTGGGGGTGCAGGGAAACATGAGTGGGGGCCTGGTGGAGGGTGCCCCTGGATGCAGGGGGGTGGGGGTGCTGGGAGACATGAGTGGGGGCCTGGTGGAGGGTGCCCCACAGTGCTGGGTGGTGGGGGTGCAGGGGGACATGAGTTAGACATGTGTGGGGGCCTGCTGGCAGGTGCCCCACAGTGCTGGGGGGTGAGGGTGCTGGGAGACATGCATTGTTGATCAGTAGTGCAAGGTGACATGTGGCTTGGCTTGGCTGGGGGGCATGGCCATGATGGATGGGCTGCCTGCGGGACATGGGCAGGGGTGCAGGATGGTCCCCTGTGGTGTGGGCTGGTTGCAGGGGCTGTGGAGGGTGTAGAGGGAACACCTGGGAGGACCCACACGGCCAATTTACGTGTAGTGCTCCCCGCGCACCCCTGAAATACACGTGCCCTGATGGAATCGCGTGTGATACTTCCTGCGCACCCCTGGAATACACGTACCCTGATGGAATCGCGTGTGATACTTCCCGCGCACCCCTGAGATACACGTTCCCTGCTGATATTGCGTGTGATACTTCCCGCGCACCCCTGGAATACACGTACCCTGATGGAATCGCGTGTGATACTTCCCGCGCACTCCTGAAATACACGTACCCTGCTGATTTTGCTTGTGATACTTCCCGCGCACCCCTGGAATACACGTACCGTGATGGAATCGCGTGTGATACTTCCCGCGCACCCCTGAGATACACGTACCCTGCTGATTTTGCTTGTGATACTTCCCGCGCACCCCTGGAATACACGTACCCTGATGGAATCGCGTGTGATACTTCCCGCACACCCCTGAAATACACGTACCCTGCTGATTTTGCGTGTGATACTTCCCGCGCACCCCTGGAATACACATGCCCTGATGGAATCACGTGTGATAGTTCCCGCGCACCCCTGGAATACACGTGCCCTGATGGAATCGCGTGTGATAGTTCCCACGCACCCCTGGAATACACGTGCCCTGATGGAATCGCGTGTGATAGTTCCCGCGCACCCCTGAAATACACGTACCCTGCTGATTTTGCGTGTGATATATCCCGCGCACCCCTGGAATACACGTGCCCTGATGGAATCGCGTGTGTTACTTCACGCGCACCCCTGATGTACACGTACCCAGGGCAATTGCGTGTGATACTTCCCGCGAACCACTGAAATACACGTTCCCCGCTTGGCGTTTGCTGTTTGGCAGCCCTGTGAACTGGTCCAGGGTTAGCGCAGCCCTTTGCGATGAATTGGGAATTTTGAAGGGTTTTCCTTGCGCGAGGGCGTTCTTGGGGGCGTAACTGGCGCTGCTGCAGGGTCGCTGTGCCACTCTGCGCCACGGCTGGTTTTGGAGGCTGGAATCCATGAATACGCTGTGCGATGAAATGGATGTTATCACACGCGGCTGGGGCAGTGTATCGCACGGGCACACTGTGCGCCAGCCGCGTGCGCCACTTTTGTGCGAAATTCTATGAATTACCCTGAATGTCTCCTATTTGGACTTAAGAGTTCACATGGATCGCAGTTGCTGGACAATTTAAGATGCAGTGTGTGGTTTGTGGCGCTACATTAGCAAGCCGGAAGCCAACACAATTAAGGCGGCATTTGGAAACAAAACATTCCGATTTAGAAAAAAGTTTGTTTGTACGGCAGCTGCAAGGCATACAAAAGCAAAAGGACGCTGTTAAACATGTGGCCTCAGTACCTGAAAATGCTTTGGAAGCTTCTTGCCACATTATCTGGGCAAAAACAAAAAGCTCTTTACAGATCCTGAGAAAGTAATTTTGCCAACAATTCTCGCTGTCAACCGGGTAATGCTTAGTGACAGAGCAGCAGAGAAATGCAAACGTGTCTCTATGTCTGATACCACAATGTTTCCGCTGCATCACTGACCTGCCCTCTGATATCAGTACAGAATTGATATTGCGCTTCAAACAGTCAGTTTGCCGTGCAGTTGGATGAGGCCTCTGACATTTCAAAAGAAGCACATTTGATTGCTTTATTGAGGTACTGCTGTAGAAAAGAAATATTGGAGAAGTATTTTGTAAACCAATTCAGGGCAGAGCAACTGACATTGTTAACTAATTCCTAAGTTCTCACTGTCTGAAGTGGGAGGCATGTGTTGGTATTTGCATGGATGGTGCTCCTTCAATGTGTGGTGCTAGAGCTGGGTTAAAAGCAAAAGTGTTGGTAGGAGCTCCAAATATTGTGGACACACTATGTGATCCCCCGGGAAGCTTTGTCTGTGAACAATATGAGGAATGGACTCTCAGAGGTGCTGACTTCTGGTGTAAATATTGTACATTTTATTAAGATGCATAGCACAAAAGCCCGTCTCTTTGCCACATTATGTGCAGAAATGGTAGCGGAACATTATGCTTTGTTGTTTCACACAGAGGTCAGGTGGCTCTCCAGGGGGAGAGGTATTAAATCGCGTTTAGGAAATCGGGAACAAAGGAACAAAGTGAGACACTTTTTCCTGGGTTTAGACCAGACGAAAGAAGAGCCTCTGTGTGATTCACACTGGCTTGTGCGTCCTCTTTGAAAAGCTACATTTTCACAGAAAAGAAACCACATCATTGGCTATAAAAGAAAAAATATCAGCATTCAAGAAGAAGCTGGAGCTTTGGAGGAGGAGTATTGATGTCTGCATTCCGATGCATTTCCATTATTAGCAAATGCTCTTGAGGAGACAGAGTATGATCTGTCATGTGTTGCTGAACTAATAGGAAACTATCTCAGAACCAGTGTCAAAGTACTTTCCAGAGGACAATTGTAGCATCAATGACTGAGTGGTTAAGCCTTTGCTAGCAGATGTAGGGAACCACCTCTCTATACACCTCGAGGAGGAACGAATGGAGCTTCAAAGTGACCACCTACTGGAGAGCCAAATCCAATAATTGTCTTTGGGTGGATTTAGGCAAAATGGAGAGTTTCCAACTTTATCCAAATGTACTGTTACATTTCAGCACCTTGTACTTTCGCGAGATTGGATTCTCAGCCCTTGCACCCCTAAAGACTAAATATCGGTCAAAGCTGGATGAAAGCCTGTTGTTGGCCTCTGCAAACATTGAACCCAATAGTGACAGGCTGGCTGATGAAAGACAGGCCCACCCTTCACATTAGTTCTCCTCTATGGCACTGTCCAACTTGCAAGTGACTGCATTAATAGTAATCAAGTTGTTGTACTTAAGAAACAAATTGTTACATGTCAAACGCTACTTTAGGGAATACATATCCAACACTGCTTTTAGTCAAGTCCTCTGTAGCAAAACATTCTGAATGCTGTGTTTACAAATATTTGCCATCTACTCTAATTTGAGTTATTGCAAGCAATGATTTTGAAAGAATTTTGGTGTTTAGCACCCACACCTCCATTTGGGGCACCATTCTACACCAGCGGGCGATAACCATTGTAGGGGAGGACTGGTCCAGGAGACCCCTCTCGCCTGCGTTTTCTCCCCAGGTGAGGGCTATGGCTCATTGGGCGTTCCCTCGTGCCACCCGGGCCCAGGTGGTGGAGGGCTCACCCGCTGGAGACATTGCCCACACGTATCGAGTGCCCACACGTATTGATTGCCACACAAATTTAGCTAGGCCCAGAAACCATTTTTTGCCCGGTAAAAATGGTGTGAGCTCAGCGCACTGTAGCGCGGCCCCCACCCTTGGAGAGTCTCATCACTGTTGCCGCAGCACCCTGGCAGATCCGCTGCAGGCACGTTCCCACGAACAAGACGGACATGAGCTAGCGCAATACGCTAACATTGTAACAGTTCACCTCCCGCAGTGTACTATCACTATCAGCATGACCCGGCCAGCAGGCCTGAACAATGAGAAGAACGGTAAAATGGTCATCTAATAGCTTAATATATATGTATATAGTAATGTCACGACCACTTGCAAAGTATGCTTCTTCCACAAAATCTCTTATATTACAAACGCCTGTAGAATATATTAAAAATGAGAGAGCATGCTCCCATGATATGAGCAATGGCGAGCTCACACCATTGAAGGTGGATGCTAATAATAAAGGAACGCTCCAGGGATCTGTTTGTTTTGCGTGGATCACTGGGCAACCTACCTCCCATGGTTTTGCGCCATAACTAAGCTAATGCTGCTAGAGTACACGAGAAAGCGAATGCAACTATACTATGAACTCATGTAAAGGATGCACGAGAATGCACTTATCATGTGTGTATGTCTAAGCCCCTTATGTGCCACCACCGTCACGTACAGTGGCGGGTCGTTTTCTATGTACTCCACCGACCCAACTACTACCTCATTTACTGCGAATGTATATGCATGTAACTAAAATACTGTAGCTGCTAGAATATAATGTACAAATATGGTGCTCGGACTGGGTATAATCGAGACACATCCAGCAAAGTTTAAATGCATGTTTTGAAGCGATGTTGAATAAGTATTATAGAAAGTGTTCAAATGTTTGTGATGTCTTTACCTACATTCAGCAACACACGAGGGAGATACCTTTGTGAGTGCGTACAAGGCCATTTCCCCCTCCCACCCCGCGAAGGCTGCCAAGACATGAGAACAGAGGCCCGCTCTGCGCTATCCCACCTCCCCCGACCAGACTGGAGCCGCTTCAAAGATTTGTAACCCCACTGCAGCACCCAAGGCCGCGACCAGCCACCTGCATTATTTACAGCACAGCAGTAAACCTTTGTTTAAACTCACGCGCCCCCACGTAAACCCCACAACCCACCGGACCGTCTTAGACTTATGGCCCTGTGCAATCAGGACACCCAACACTTTGACAACACACAGCGGAACATCCATAACAACTTCTAACAAGACAGAAAGACCTGTACCACCCGTCCCAGGCCCCGAAGCTTAGCCCCTCGACCTATGGCCCCGGTCAGCAGGACACGGGTAACCAGGCCTCGATGTATTACCTCCAGACCCCTCACAAGGTGCATTCCTCCTGTGTTGCATTAACCTATAAAATAACCTATTGGAAGATTTACTAAAGAGAATAACACTGTAAATGACTGAATGACTGCGGTGTGCATGGCCGAGGGCAAGTAAGTCAGGAAAGGCATTCATCTCTGCCACAGGCCGCATTGGCACACCAACACCGCCCGGATGAACTCAAGCCGACCTGCCAGGCCCAGCCCAACCCACGAGGGTGACCAGTGACGTCCTTCAGCCAAGATCAACCACGCCGCAGCAGCACCTATAGTTAGTCGTCGCCACCCAATCCCAATGAACTTGTGCCCCCTATAGTATGTAGGTTTTGATGACGTTTTTTGTAAATATATACGCCTGTCTTTGCTATTGTCAGACAGAGCGCTCTCGGAGTTTGCAGAGTTCTTTGCATGCCCTATTCTGATTGATAAACTCCCATTTACGCTCACCCGCACTCTGTCTTGGCCTTATTCCCATTTTGAGAGAGTCTTTCATTGTCTCTCATTGCGGGGAGGATCGTGCTGTTTGGGGACGCTTGCTTTCAGTGGTGACCCCGATAGCGTGATTTCTATTTCTTCCCAAACTCCTTATAACCGTCCCCTTTTGGCACGAGAATCTCCGGTCGAAAAGGGATACGTACGGTGAGCCGGCTCCGGGAGGCTGCCCGCCAACGGCGACCGGTACACTAAGAAGTGCGCACTCAATAGAGAGAGGGTACGGGATCCCGGTTGAAAAATCCCCTTTGAGTACCGCTCGCCGGAGCCGGGGCTGACTGTAGAGCTGACGGCGACACTGCCTGGACGGACCCAGTTTCGGAGACTATCGGTTCAAGACAGGCACGTGAGTACTGAGTGCGAGCGATTGTAAGGGGAGCGGGGAGAGAAGTGTAGGACAGGTAACGAAGAGGGGGGTACGCAGATCTACTAAGGATCATCTTGAACTTTCCTTGCTTTTTCTTTGCATATGGCCATTAGGATTACGAGGTGAATTAGAGATAAGAGTGACGGGAACCTAGCTCCGAAAGGGGGTGGAAGGCGGCGCCGCATAGTGCTATCTTGACTAGTACTGGGAATATATGAAGAAGTGGAATATAAAATAAAAGTGTTCAGCAAAAGGGGACACTGAGAGTACATTAGTGACCGCTATTACTTTTTTCCTTTTTTTCTTTAAGAGTAGGGGGAGAATAAAGAACTGTGATTAGCACAAACTTAGGGAGACAGTAAGAGAAGAAGAGTCCTACTAGAAAGGGGGGAAAGCAGGTTAATATCTATATATATGCGTATCCAGATATTCAAATAAGACGAACAGGCACAGCCGGCTAGGGAGGAAAGGGAGGGCAGCTTGAATGGTGAATTGAGTGGTGCCAAGAGGTGTGTGCACCTCGTATGTGCTAGAAGACATTTTGATGTTGTGAATGTGTGAAGCGGTTATAAATGTGTAATAATTAAATGGTCATGGTAAGTGTGGTTGGATAAAAGTTTTTTTTCCTTCTAAGACAACGTCAATATAGTGAAGTGAATGAGTACCTTTTTGATTTCCAGGCCGACGTTGTCAAAATAAAGGATGGGTTGCTCTTGTATGTGCCCCCCAAAGAGAACAGAATAGACATTGTGTACGGCCAGTTTTGTATTGTGCAGTCAGGGAGGAGGAGAGCCCAAAAGGAGCCAACATTGAATGTGAAGTAAAATATAACGAATAACATTGATACTGCATTTACATTGTAGTTGCAAACACACGGAGACACACCAGCACTAGGAGGGCACAGAGATGGGGGCTGAAACACCCTTATCACATATTTGTAAGAATCTCCCGGGATACGTGGAGCGGATTAAAAAATATCACGACCAATGGGTGACCGAGCTAAAGGGGGAGGGGTTACCTCAGATTTGGCCCGAGGGAGGGTCATTTGATAAAAGTGTTCTGGATACGGTGGCCACATGCATTTTTCTAAAATACAAAGGAAAGCAGCTGCAGAATAGGAGGGAAATATTAGATCTTTGGAGGTTATTTGAAGAAGTACCACCGCCTAAAACACCAGCATTAAATCCGGATGTCCCGTCCACCACAGACAATCCACTACTAATACAGAGAGATGTCAAAGAAGTATCAAGTGTAGCGCCACCAGTAGAGGTAATAAGTTTGTACCCGATATTAAAGAAGCCTGTGCCCGCAGAGGGGTACAGTGACCCCACTTACATACCTCCCCCAAAAGATACTACACCCCACCGGCCCACGGCACCTCCGCCATATGAAAGCACGAGGGAGCGAGCCCAGGCAGGCACACAAAGGGTAGATATAGAGAAGCTCACAGATGATTTAGAGTCAAGACTGTCGATAGCAAAAGATGAGCTCTCAAGGATAAAAGACATATGCGAACGAACAGCACTAGATGCAACTAGATCAGGGCGTACGTCCAGAGCACCAGGTGAACATAGAAAGCCCGAAGAAGGGTGGAAAAAGGGCGAGATCCTGTTCAGAATTGAGGAAGAACCAACGCGAATAATAGAAGTAGGGTCCCGAGAGGGAGATGTTGTAAACGAAGAAAGGCTTGGGGGAATTAGAGAGGAATTGCTGTGTGATATAAGGGACGAGTTAGAAGAAAGTGACAGGTTGAGTATGGCGATGGGAGCGGGAAGCGAGGGGGAGGAAGGTACGTGTTCAATGAGAACACTGGACGATGAATGGACGGGGCGATTAAGGAACAGAGTGGGGAAAATGGCATCACTGGGAACATCAGCAGCCAAAACGGGCCCGGATGGGATGACGAAAGGAAAGCTACAGCTCCCGTTGATACACAGGGGAGGAGGGAGGCCTAACTATATCCCATGGGCGCAGATGGATAAAGCCAATTTATTAAAGCTATTGCCCCCGTTATCAGGAGGGGCAAGTAAGTGGATATATGCCTTTGAGAAACATACTGCTGGGGTACCCCTAGCTATAGGAGATGTGAAAAGTCTGCTCGTATCAGCAGTGGGCGATCAGGCTGAAAGAGTATGGGTAAAAGCCGGTTTCCCGGGAGTAACGTTAGACTGTGACCGCCATGATGGGGCATCCTTTAACACAGTGCGTGCCAGGGTGTGGGATGCCTTACGCGAAACATTCCCAGACACACCGGACTTACAGTCAGTGATGCAGTGTACAATGAATGACGGGGAGGAGGCTATGGATTACATTTTTCGGGTCCAAGAGATGTGGAGAGCAGAAACGGGCACGCCCTGGTATCAATCGACATCTTTATTTTATTTTATTATAAAGAGAGGGCTCCCAAAGGAAGTGCAGAAGGCCCTTGACAAGATAGCAGGTATTGAAGCAAAGGGATGGCCAGAAATTCAGAGCATAATAGTACACCATTGTAAACGAATTAAGGAGAGGGAGAAGGAGGTGGCGCAGAAAAGATTGGCAGACGAAGCGAAGTTAGTACAGACAAAGTTAGTGAAGGTTGCAGCAGCAGTAGCCGCGCTCCCACACAGTAGGGAGGGAGATGATGAGGAGGAGGGGCTGATAGCACTCCAAGGAAGGGTGGCAACTAATTGGGCGGGAACAGTACAGCGGCAGTGGACTGAGCAGGAGCAAGGTGGAGGTCCGCAGTGGCAAGAGTGGACCCCTCGAGGGGGACGAGGTGGGTACAGGGGCCGGAGAGGAGGCGGACAAGGGTACGGGGGAATGGGAGGAAATGGATGGCAGGGTCCCAGGGGCCCCCAGGGGAGTTGCTGGAACTGTGGACGATGGGGGCATTACTCCAGGGAGTGTAGAAGTAGACAAAACAATGGGTTCCAAGAGGAGGAGAATTATGGTCATCCACACCCAGGGAGCTCCTATGGTCTCCCTATGGGACAGCAGCAACTAAGAAACCCCGGCCAGGGTACCACGGGCCAGCAACAGGGACCCCAGTATAGGACACAGAACCACCCACAAAACAATGACAGTATGCAATACACACCAGGTAACCCTTTCGCGACAACAGCAAACGGGGCCCCCGCACCAGCACCTTACAGTGGCATGTCAGTGGTTTCAGGGAGTGTTTTTAATGAGGGAGGGGCGATGAGATACCCAGCATAGGACAGCCCACAGAGAACACTTGCGTGTCCAGTTCTATCCACCACCTACAATGCAGCAGAGGAACCATTGGTAGGGGCGCAGATAGGAGACAAGCAGTTTATATTCATGGTTGATTCGGGAGCGGAGAAATCATGTGTCAGAGAGGGCCGATTCCCGTTATCTAACAGGAAGTTAGAGACGCAGGGGTTCTCTGGGGCTGTAATTGAAGTTCCTTACACAGAAGCTTTGGATGTAACAGTGGGGGGTAAGACTGTGAAGGCACCCTTATTGTATTACGAACATTCCCCAATAAACTTGCTAGGGAGGGACCTTCTGAGCAAACTCAACATGACCATATCATTTACCGAGAGAGGAATAGTGTGTTCTACACCTGGGATCTGCCCCTTGCGTGCGATGTTGGTAGTGCAAGCCTACACAACCACACAGGAAATACGAGGGCTGCCACAAAACGAGGAAATGTTTATCAAAGGGCTAAAGACTCTGGCCCTCATAATTCCCGAGCTAGGAGGCATGGACTGGAGGATTCCGGCGGAGTTCCTCTTCCGCCCCATAGTGTGTCCCAACACAGCACCGGGATCAGTGGTATCATTAGACTTGCACGCTGTACAAGTGTCAGCAAAAAGGATCGCTGTGATTGGAGTGGACGAGGAAGGGTGTGAGTGGCGCACAGTGCTGTGCACAAACGCCAACATCGCCCTACGAAAGGTAACAGATGAGGATCTCTTTTCAGACACGGAAGGGGATGGTGAGATAGTAATGGAAATAGCGATGCCCTGTGATATTTTAATACAAGCAAGGGAGACCCCCGTCCAATTGATGACAGTGGTAGGAGCACCACCGTCATTTTTTGATGACGACATGAGGCTTGTACCAAACAACTTATGGACAACAGGCCCCCATGATGTGGGACTGTTGCATGGAGTACAACCTGTGGTAATAAAACTAAAGCAAGGAGCAATTTTACCGTGAGTTAAACAGTATCCTTTGTCTCGTGAAGCTGAAGAAGGGATAAAAGAGACAATAAATGCCCTACTAGCACAAGGGATAATAGTGCCTTCAAACTCCCCATGTAACGCCTGTATTTATCCGATCAAAAAAGCAAAAGGGGGGTCTTGGAGGATGATACAGGACTTACGCCCCCTCAATGATGTAATTCAGAAGGAGTTCCCTCTAGTCCCGAACCCTGCGTCAATACTATGCAGCATCCCGAAAGAGGCATCACATTTCACAGTAGTAGACTTGAAGAACGCATTTTTCTCTATACCCCTGGCTGAAGAGAGTAGATACCTTACCGCCTTCACACTGGGGGGAAAAAGATATGAACATTGCAGATTACCACAGGGATACTGCGAGAGCCCGAGCATCTTCAACCGCGTATTACATGAAGACCTAGGAAACCTATCAGTTGAGAGCACCATTATTCAGTACGTAGACGATCTACTAGTATGCGCACAAAACGAAGAGAAATGCAGAACAGATTCCATAACATTACTGACTTTGCTGGCCAACAAGGGGTACAAAGTGGACAAGGGAAAGCTACAGTACTGTCTGACAGAGGTCCTGTACCTAGGACAGCTGATTTCAAGAGATGGGAAAAGAATAATCAGAACCACGATTGCGCAACCTACACAGGAGAAAGAGGGGAGGACACAGTGGTGTGTGAGAACGCTCTAAGCGAGGGGGAAATGTACTTTGTGGATGGGTCTGCATCAATTGACGTGGACACGGGAGAAAAACACGTTGGCATGGCAGTAGTGAGGTTAGAAGACGGTGAGTATGAAACACTGGTACAATACCGCCTCCCATCACATTACTCCGCACAGGCAGCAGAACTGATTGCGCTCATAGAAGCACTACATGCAGCAAAGGGTTGTGCAGTGACAATATACACAGACTCAGCTTACATGACAACTACAGTACATGGAGGCCTAGCAAGATGGGGGCGTAGGGGATTTAGGCGGGCAGACGGAACACCAGTACAGCATGCAGAATTGTTGAAAGAGTTAATTGAGGCCCTGCAAAACCCTACAGCAGTAGCAATAGTAAAGTGCCAAGCACATACATCCAACACAGTTGTTGTGTCTTTAGGGAACGCAGCAGCGGACGCTGCCGCCAAGGAGGCTTCCTATTTTCAGAAAAATGACACAGGTGAGTACATGCTTAAGAACAAAAGAAACGAAGAGCCCCCAGAAGGATATAATATGATGCCCATACCACAAATAATAGAATTACAGGAAGGAGCCAGTGCAGAGGAAAAATTAATGTGGACAAAACGAGGATGCAGCAAGTCAGGAACAGACCTGCTGTGGCGGCAAAATAACTCGGGGAAAGTGGTAATGCCAATACAGCTATTAGAGGTTGCATTTCAACAGCTACACTTCCCTGCACATAACACTAAACAGCATATTGCAGCAGAAATACAGGAAGACTGGTTCGTGCCCTGCCTCCAGGAGCACGTGTCTCGATTGGCAATGGAATGTACAACATGCCAAATATACAATTCAGGAATGACATTACGCACTCTCCGGGGAACAATACCTAAACCCATTGGCCCATTCAAAGAACTGCATATAGATTATGCAGATATGGGGGCAAGGTGTAATGGCGCACGGTACATGATCGTGGTTGTGTGCCCATTTTCGAGGTGGGTGGAAGCAGGACCCTGCGCACGACCCGATGCCAAGAGCGCCGCCAAGTTCCTAGTAAGGGAAGTGTTCCCGCGCTGGGGAATTTGTGACGTGATTCGCTCAGACAACGGCACTCATTTTGTGAATGAGCTTTTTAAGGAAGTCACTACATTATTGGGAATAAAACATAAATTATGTTCAATTTATCATCCTCAAAGTAATGGCGTAGTGGAAAAGATGAACGGACTGTTGAAGGGCAGGTTATCAAAACTATGCTTCTCATTAAAAAAGAATTGGATTTACTGCCTACCCCTTGCGCTATTTGAATTAAGAAATCAGCCAAGTAAAGACCACCATTTGTCCCCGCACGAGATCGTGACTGGGAGACGGATGAACACAGCACACTCGCCGCTGCGCGAACACTCAGACGCTCACAGAAGCGCCGCGATATTGGGAGACGAGTTCACAGATTATTTAAAGAAACTGACAAGGGCAGCGCGCGTGATATCAAAGCAACTCTCCCCACCCTTCACTAGAGAAGAGGGAAATGTAACAGGCGCTGTCACGGAGCCAGGGCAACAGCTACAGCTAATGCCAGGCGACTGGATTTATGTCAGAAGCTTTGTGCGTCGGTGGAATGCACCACGATTCCATGGCCCATACGAAGTAATATTTTGCACGCCCACGGCAGTAAAGGTCAAAGGCTTGAGGTACTGGGTGCACTTGACCGACGTAAGGAAGGCATATAGCAACGTACAAGAGGAGGTAGATGAGGAGGCACAGACAACAGCAAACGATGCAACTGAGCAGAATGTCTGAATATGCATTTGTGTGTGTGTGTGTTGGTACTGGACTTGAATAAGAGAATAACTGATAAGGATACTTAAAAAAAAAAAAAAAAAAATGTGTTTTCTCTTTTCATCTTGTTGATTTGTGTATACTTAATGAAATGACCAAATTATGGCCTGTATAAACCCTTGTCTGTGGATACCCATCCCCGTATCCCCACCCGCTTCCATTCCCCGTCAAATATATATTGGCACTGATGGTGCTAGCAAAACGTTTACATGCATGCACTTAATGCACTTTTATATCTCAAAACAGGAGCTTCCATGGCATCTAACGGGCAGCCTGCAACGGATAGAATTAGTAGAATGAGAGAATTAATACGTGAGAGATGCAGATATTCGTATGAGTGTGGATTATCTGTATGCATTACATTATTTTTTATGTTAATGTTTGGTCTGGTTACATATTGGTTTGTAGCGTTCATCTCTATCGAGATGAACGAGGGGGGAGGGATTAACAGCACTACTGGGCCAAATACAACTACAAGGGCCAATACAAGGGAAGGTGATTTTTTGAGATGGGACGGAACTAAACTTGTATGGGGGTATCATACCACACCATCCAGTGCTGTCATCATACAAAGAAAAAAGCCACAAGGCGGAATGCAGAACAACACAGTGTCTCCACAAGGGGTATCTAATTACAATGCCCACAGTTTAAATGACCGAAACCCGTCTGCCATATCGTGGTTGTATAACACCCCCACCAGCCAGCCTGCCCCCATACTAAACAACTACCTGCCAGATAACGTCAGGAAGGAAGAGGAAAAGCTGCTAGCCATACACAAGATATTATATGATGCATGGGCCAAGGGGGGCGGGAATGAGAAAGGGGGGTCTAGTTTGTCCCTTGCCCAGGGAGTTGGGAAGTATATGAGGGATAAGAACAACAGACGGAAGAGGGAAGCCGGGAGGAGGAAGTATGATGAGTACTATGGGCTAGGTCTAGATAAGATGGAAGACCCACGACACCCCCACCAAACAAATAAGTGGTATGCAGATATGAGTGCCACAGCTAAACAAACAACAAACGAGAGCTGTTATGTTTGCTCCCTCATCCCTCACGCATCAGGTACACCCAAAGTACTGTTACCCAAAGAGTTGCCAATTATAGATGCCCAATGTCTCCTTCATCTCACGTTATGCAGAATTAAGAACACCTTCCAGGCACATGAAGTGACATTTCAAATGCTGCAGAACGAGAAAACGTGCTACCCAAAACCGTCAGGGGTTGTATGTCTGAAAGAACCATTTTTTGTAATTGAAGGGACACTTTTTTCTGATAACAAGTTGAAGAACGAAGAAGTAATGTGTAAAGCTGAAGCACTGAGGGGTGTGGCACCGGAGAAATTGCAATGGATAGAAGAAACGTGCACACCCGTATGGAAGGAACACATTTCAAAGTTAACTTGGGTTACGCCCATCGAAAAGCCTTTCAAGCTGCAGAGTGAAATAGACTATGAACTGTGTTTTAAAGGAGAAGGGAGAACCCCCAGGGGAACAAACAAGAGCTGTAACAAGACCCTCACCATCCCAGATCTAAGAAAAGGGACTGCGGCCCTTATGGACACGTACTGGGTATGCGGCAACCAGGCATACCTACACCTCCCCCCGTCATGGAGTGGCAGCTGCTCAATGGCCACTCTGCACTCAGCCCTAATGGTGATACCCGAAAGCCACATCGATGGGAGCAAAAGGACACAGGAACGCATGCAGCAAAGTGTGGCTCAACCAACTTCAGAGTCACAAATGTATGTCCTGTCTTCCGGAAGCAAGGGAGAGGTGCTGACCCGTAACAGACGAGCAACAAATTATATATCAAAGGCATCATCAGAACTATTGGCTCAGATCCCAGACAAATATCGATTATTCAGCTCAGCGGAAACATTTTTTGCCTCGCTTGTATCAAGTGTCCAAGCAAGGGCTAACGCAAAATGGCTCCAGATAACCCGTTGGGAATTAATTCAGCTGGCAAACGACACTGAAGAAGGTTTTAACATAATAAAGGGCGAACTAAGAGCCTTGCGACTGATGACCATGCAAAACAGGTATGTCCTGGACCTGTTGACGGCGATGGACGGCGGTGTTTGCCGAAAAATAGGAAGTGCCTGCTGCACTTTCGTACCTTCTGAAGATGCAGAGAACGGCTCCCTGTCCCATGTGATCAAAGCAGTCCACAACCTAGGAAAAAAAATGAAGATGGAAGGCGGAGCAGAAGATAGTACATGGTTCGATAACATCTTTTCCTGGGTCCCCTCATGGCTTGGAACAACTGTGAAATTTTTGATGCCAGCTGTGGTGTTCCTCCTTTTGATTTTCTGCCTGTGCCAGGTGGGTCTTCGAGTCTGTGCTAACGCAGTACCAAATGGTGCAATGATGATGGTGACAATGGGCAACTCACACGGTACAATAAAAACGATGCAAGAAGCACAAGTACAAACAGGGGTAGACAACACACCCAGGTACCAACTGGTGCCCATGTACCACGAAAAGGATATTGTAGATAAGCTGTGGCACACCACCATCAAAGAGCCCCGCATACTAGAATGGTACGAGGAAGTTTGGGTAGATTTGGAGGGAGATGGTGGGTGTATATATCTCACGTGTACTCCAGATGAATACGCCAGGAGAGGTGAGAGCTTAAGGGGGGTGTGCAGAGCATGGATGCCTATCAAAGGAACTCCTGCATGGGATGAGGCAGTTATGGACGAAGCAGAATGTAGGATGATAGAGGATTTAAAGAATTCGTTACTTTAGTAACGAAAGGGGGGAAATGTTGGGGAGGACTGGTCCAGGAGACCCCTCTCGCCTGCGTTTTCTCCCCAGGTGAGGGCTATGGCTCATTGGGCGTTCCCTCGTGCCACCCGGGCCCAGGTGGTGGAGGGCTCACCCGCTGGAGACATTGCCCACACGTATCGAGTGCCCACACGTATTGATTGCCACACAAATTTAGCTAGGCCCAGAAACCATTTTTTGCCCGGTAAAAATGGTGTGAGCTCAGCGCACTGTAGCGCGGCCCCCACCCTTGGAGAGTCTCATCACTGTTGCTGCAGCACCCTGGCAGATCCGCTGCGGGCACGTTCCCACGAACAAGACGGACATGAGCTAGCGCAATACGCTAACATTGTAACAGTTCACCTCCCGCAGTGTACTATCACTATCAGCATGACCCGGCCAGCAGGCCTGAACAATGAGAAGAACGGTAAAATGGTCATCTAATAGCTTAATATATATGTATATAGTAATGTCACGACCACTTGCAAAGTATGCTTCCTCCACAAAATCTCTTATATTACAAACGCCTGTAGAATATATTAAAAATGAGAGAGCATGCTCCCATGATATGAGCAATGGCGAGCTCACACCATTGAAGGTGGATGCTAATAATAAAGGAACGCTCCAGGGATCTGTTTGTTGCGTGGATCACTGGGCAACCTACCTCCCATGGTTTTGCGCCATAACTAAGCTAATGCTGCTAGAGTACACGAGAAAGCGAATGCAACTATACTATGAACTCATGTAAAGGATGCGCGAGAATGCACTTATCATGTGTGTATGTCTAAGCCCCTTATGTGCCACCACCGTCACGTACAGTGGCGGGTCGTTTTCTATGTACTCCACCGACCCAACTACTACCTCTTTTACTGCGAATGTATATGCATGTAACTAAAATACTGTAGCTGCTAGAATATAATGTACAAATATGGTGCTCGGACTGGGTATAATCGAGACACATCCAGCAAAGTTTAAATGCATGTTTTGAAGCGATGTTGAATAAGTATTATAGAAAGTGTTCCAATGTTTGTGATGTCTTTACCTACATTCAGCAACACACGAGGAAGATACCTTTGTGAGTGCGTACAAGGCCATTTCCCCCTCCCACCCCGCGAAGGCTGCCAAGACATGAGAACAGAGGCCCGCTCTTCGCTATCCCACCTCCCCCGACCAGACTGGAGCCCCATGCCACAAATGCTTATATTTTCTACTAAAAAACAGTCACCATTATCCTTCAAGCCTCCCACCACCGGGCATCCTTCGGGCCCCCCAGTTTGAACAGTCAGGAACAGACCTGCTGTGGCGGCAAAATAACTCGGGGAAAGTGGTAATGCCAATACAGCTATTAGAGGTTGCATTTCAACAGCTACACTTCCCTGCACATAACACTAAACAGCATATTGCAGCAGAAATACAGGAAGACTGGTTCGTGCCCTGCCTCCAGGAGCACGTGTCTCGATTGGCAATGGAATGTACAACATGCCAAATATACAATTCAGGAATGACATTACGCACTCTCCGGGGAACAATACCTAAACCCATTGGCCCATTCAAAGAACTGCATATAGATTATGCAGATATGGGGGAAAGGTGTAATGGCGCACGGTACATGATCGTGGTTGTGTGCCCATTTTCGAGGTGGGTGGAAGCAGGACCCTGCGCACGACCCGATGCCAAGAGCGCCGCCAAGTTCCTAGTAAGGGAAGTGTTCCCGCGCTGGGGAATTTGTGACGTGATTCGCTCAGACAACGGCACTCATTTTGTGAATGAGCTTTTTAAGGAAGTCACTACATTATTGGGAATAAAACATAAATTATGTTCAATTTATCATCCTCAAAGTAATGGCGTAGTGGAAAAGATGAACGGACTGTTGAAGGGCAGGTTATCAAAACTATGCTTCTCATTAAAAAAGAATTGGATTTACTGCCTACCCCTTGCGCTATTTGAATTAAGAAATCAGCCAAGTAAAGACCACCATTTGTCCCCGCACGAGATCGTGACTGGGAGACGGATGAACACAGCACACTCGCCGCTGCGCGAACACTCAGACGCTCACAGAAGCGCCGCGATATTGGGAGACGAGTTCACAGTTTATTTAAAGAAACTGACAAGGGCAGCGCGCGTGATATCAAAGCAACTCTCCGCACCCTTCACTAGAGAAGAGGGAAATGTAACAGGCGCTGTCACGGAGCCAGGGCAACAGCTACAGCTAATGCCAGGCGACTGGATTTATGTCAGAAGCTTTGTGCGTCGGTGGAATGCACCACGATTCCATGGCCCATACGAAGTAATATTTTGCACGCCCACGGCAGTAAAGGTCAAAGGCTTGAGGTACTGGGTGCACTTGACCGACGTACGGAAGGCATATAGCAACGTACAAGAGGAGGTAGATGAGGAGGCACAGACAACAGCAAACGATGCAACTGAGCAGAATGTCTGAATATGCATTTGTGTGTGTGTGTGTTGGTACTGGACTTGAATAAGAGAATAACTGATAAGGATACTTAAAAAAAAAAAAAAAATGTGGTTTCTCTTTTCATCTTGTTGATTTGTGTATACTTAATGAAATGACCAAATTATGGCCTGTATAAACCCTTGTCTGTGGATACCCATCCCCGTATCCCCACCCGCTTCCATTCCCCGTCAAATATATATTGGCACTGATGGTGCTAGCAAAACGTTTACATGCATGCACTTAATGCACTTTTATATCTCAAAACAGGAGCTTCCATGGCATCTAACGGGCAGCCTGCAACGGATAGAATTAGTAGAATGAGAGAATTAATACGTGAGATGCAGATATTCGTATGAGTGTGGATTATCTGTATGCATTACATTATTTTTTATGTTAATGTTTGGTCTGGTTACATATTGGTTTGTAGCGTTCATCTCTATCGAGATGAACGAGGGGGGAGGGATTAATAGCACTACTGGGCCAAATACAACTACAAGGGCCAATACAAGGGAAGGTGATTTTTTGAGATGGGACGGAACTAAACTTGTATGGGGGTATCATACCACACCATCCAGTGCTGTCATCATACAAAGAAAAAAGCCACAAGGCGGAATGCAGAACAACACAGTGTCTCCACAAGGGGTATCTAATTACAATGCCCACAGTTTAAATGACCGAAACCCGTCTGCCATATCGTGGTTGTATAACACCCCCACCATCCAGCCTGCCCCCATACTAAACAACTACCTGCCAGATAACGTCAGGAAGGAAGAGGAAAAGCTGCTAGCCATACACAAGATATTATATGATGCATGGGCCAAAGGGGGCGGGAATGAGAAAGGGGGGTCTAGTTTGTCCCTTGCCCAGGGAGTTGGGAATTATATGAGGGATAAGAACAACAGACGGAAGAGGGAAGCCGGGAGGAGGAAGTATGATGAGTACTATGGGCTAGGTCTAGATAAGATGGAAGACCCACGACACCCCCACCAAACAAATAAGTGGTATGCAGATATGAGTGCCACAGCTAAACAAACAACAAACGAGAGCTGTTATGTTTGCTCCCTCATCCCTCACGCATCAGGTACACCCAAAGTACTGTTACCCAAAGAGTTGCCAATTATAGATGCCCAATGTCTCCTTCATCTCACGTTATGCAGAATTAAGAACACCTTCCAGGCACATGAAGTGACATTTCAAATGCTGCAGAACGAGAAAACGTGCTACCCAAAACCGTCAGGGGTTGTATGTCTGAAAGAACCATTTTTTGTAATTGAAGGGACACTTTTTTCTGATAACAAGTTGAAGAACGAAGAAGTAATGTGTAAAGCTGAAGCACTGAGGGGTGTGGCACCGGAGAAATTGCAATGGATAGAAGAAACGTGCACACCCGTATGGAAGGAACACATTTCAAAGTTAACTTGGGTTACGCCCATCGAAAAGCCTTTCAAGCTGCAGAGTGAAATAGACTATGAACTGTGTTTTAAAGGAGAAGGGAGAACCCCCAGGGGAACAAACAAGAGCTGTAACAAGACCCTCACCATCCCAGATCTAAGAAAAGGGACTGCGGCCCTTATGGACACGTACTGGGTATGCGGCAACCAGGCATACCTACACCTCCCCCCGTCATGGAGTGGCAGCTGCTCAATGGCCACTCTGCACTCAGCCCTAATGGTGATACCCGAAAGCCACATCGATGGGAGCAAAAGGACACAGGAACGCATGCAGCAAAGTGTGGCTCAACCAACTTCAGAGTCACAAATGTATGTCCTGTCTTCCAGAAGCAAGGGAGAGGTGCTGACCCGTAACAGACGAGCATCAAATTATATATCAAAGGCATCATCAGAACTATTGGCTCAGATCCCAGACAAATATCGATTATTCAGCTCAGCAGAAACATTTTTTGCCTCGCTCGTATCAAGTGTCCAAGCAAGGGCTAACGCAAAATGGCTCCAGATAACCCGTTGGGAATTAATTCAGCTGGCAAACGACACTGAAGAAGGTTTTAACATAATAAAAGTCGAACTAAGAGCCTTGCGACTGATGACCATGCAAAACAGGTATGTCCTGGACCTGTTGACGGCGATGGACGGCGGTGTTTGCCGAAAAATAGGAAGTGCCTGCTGCACTTTCGTACCTTCTGAAGACGCAGAGAACGGCTCCCTGTCCCATGTGATCGAAGCAGTCCACAACCTAGGAAAAAAAATGAAGATGGAAGGCGGAGCAGAAGATAGTACATGGTTCGATAACATCTTTTCCTGGGTCCCCTCATGGCTTGGAACAACTGTGAAATTTTTGATGCCAGCTGTGGTGTTCCTCCTTTTGATTTTCTGCCTGTGCCAGGTGGGTCTTCGAGTCTGTGCTAACGCAGTACCAAATGGTGCAATGATGATGGTGACAATGGGCAACTCACACGGTACAATAAAAACGATGCAAGAAGCACAAGTACAAACAGGGGTAGACAACACACCCAGGTACCAACTGGTGCCCATGTACCACGACAAGGATATTGTAGATAAGCTGTGGCACACCACCATCAAAGAGCCCCGCATACTAGAATGGTACGAGGAAGTTTGGGTAGATTTGGAGGGAAATGGTGGGTGTATATATCTCACGTGTACTCCAGATGAATACGCCAGGAGAGGTGAGAGCTTAAGGGGGGTGTGCAGAGCATGGATGCCTATCAAAGGAACTCCTGCATGGGATGAGGCAGTGATGGACGAAGCAGAATGTAGGAGGATAGAGGATTTAAAGAATTTGTTACTTAAGTAACGAAAGGGGGGAAATGTTGGGGAGGACTGGTCCAGGAGACCCCTCTCGCCTGCGTTTTCTCCCCAGGTGAGGGCTATGGCTCATTGGGCGTTCCCTTGTGCCACCCGGGCCCAGGTGGTGGAGGGCTCACCCGCTGGAGACATTGCCCACACGTATCGAGTGCCCACACGTATTGATTGGCACACAAATTTAGCTAGGCCCAGAAACCATTTTTTGCCCGATAAAAATGGTGTGAGCTCAGCGCACTGTAGCGCGGCCCCCACCCTTGGAGAGTCTCATCACTGTTGCCGCAGCACCCTGGCAGATCCGCTGCGGGCACGTTCCTACGAACAAGACGGACATGAGCTAGCGCAATACGCTAACATTGTAACAGTTCACCTCCCGCAGTGTACTATCACTATCAGCATGACCCGGCCAGCAGGCCTGAACAATGAGAAGAACGGTAAAATGGTCATCTAATAGCTTAATATATATGTATATAGTAATGTCACGACCACTTGCAAAGTATGCTTCTTCCACAAAATCTCTTATATTACAAACGCCTGTAGAATATATTAAAAATGAGAGAGCATGCTCCCATGATATGAGCAATGGCGAGCTCACACCATTGAAGGTGGATGCTAATAATAAAGGAACGCTCCAGGGATCTGTTTGTTGCGTGGATCACTGGGCAACCTACCTCCCATGGTTTTGCGCCATAACTAAGCTAATGCTGCTAGAGTACACGAGAAAGCGAATGCAACTATACTATGAACTCATGTAAAGGATGCGCGAGAATGCACTTATCATGTGTGTATGTCTAAGCCCCTTATGTGCCACCACCGTCACGTACAGTGGCGGGTCGTTTTCTATGTACTCCACCGACCCAACTACTACCTCATTTACTGCGAATGTATATGCATGTAACTAAAATACTGTAGCTGCTAGAATATAATGTACAAATATGGTGCTCGGACTGGGTATAATCGAGACACATCCAGCAAAGTTTAAATGCATGTTTTGAAGCGATGTTGAATAAGTATTATAGAAAGTGTTCAAATGTTTGTGATGTCTTTACCTACATTCAGCAACACACGAGGGAGATACCTTTGTGAGTGCGTACAAGGCCATTTCCCCCTCCCACCCCGCGAAGGCTGCCAAGACATGAGAACAGAGGCCCGCTCTGCGCTATCCCACCTCCCCCGACCAGACTGGAGCCGCTTCAAAGATTTGTAGCCCCACTGCAGCACCCAAGGCCGCGACCAGCCACCTGCATTATTTACAGCACAGCAGTAAACCTTTGTTTAAACTCACGCGCCCCCACGTAAACCCCACAACCCACCGGACCGTCTTAGACTTATGGCCCTGTGCAATCAGGACACCCAACACTTTGACAACACACAGCGGAACATCCATAACAACTTCTAACAAGACAGAAAGACCTGTACCACCCGTCGCAGGCCCCGAAGCTTAGCCCCTCGACCTATGGCCCCGGTCAGCAGGACACGGGTAACCAGGCCTCGCTGTATTACCTCCAGACCCCTCACAAGGTGCATTCCTCCTGTGTTGCATTAACCTATAAAATAACCTATTGGAAGATTTACTAAAGAGAATAACACTGTAAATGACTGAATGACTGCGGTGTGCATGGCCGAGGGCAAGTAAGTCAGGAAAGGCATTCATCTCTGCCACAGGCCGCATTGGCACACCAACACCGCCCGGATGAACTCAAGCCGACCTGCCAGGCCCAGCCCAACCCACGAGGGTGACCAGTGACGTCCTTCAGCCAAGACCAACCACGCCGCAGCAGCACCTATAGTTAGTCGTCGCCACCCAATCCCAATGAACTTGTGCCCCCTATAGTATGTAGGTTTTGATGACGTTTTTTGTAAATATATACGCCTGTCTTTGCTATTGTCAGACAGAGCGCTCTCGGAGTTTGCAGAGTTCTTTGCATGCCCTATTCTGATTGATAAACTCCCATTTACGCTCACCCGCACTCTGTCTTGGCCTTATTCCCATTTTGGGAGAGTCTTTCATTGTCTCTCATTGCGGGGAGGATCGTGCTGTTTGGGGACGCTTGCTTTCACCATTCACAACCGATAAACATTTTGGAGTCCATCTATATAGGGGTGCCCAAGCCAGGTACCTTTTTCTTAGGGTGTTCGGGGTAAAGAAAGTTTGAAGACCACTGCTGTAGTGTGATCTTGTTATCAAGATTATTTTTTTTTATTTTTAAAAATGCTACTTGCTATTTTGCTGCCACCGCTATATGTTAACATATATTTTGATTGCTAGTTTGGAAGAGCACTTAGACCCTCCCGGTCCCTAGAGGACAGTGCACGTGTGGGATTGAACGGCAGAAGCTTATGTACTAAACAAACCTTTGCAAAATCCCTGGTTGCTTTTTAAAGTAGTCCATTAGCCACGTGATTGATGTGCCCTTGTGTGCAACGTTGCTATGTGTATGGTACGGTGCATATACAACTCATACACATGACCGCACCTTCAATGGGTATGAGCAAAATCATTCCAGTGCTTTACTGTGAAGGAAAGAGTTGCACGGGCCCAGCGATACTCAAGATTTGACTCGGTCATCTGCTTAAGAACATTGCAGTGTTGCATAGCCCCTGTGAGAATGTGTCAATTGTATATAAAGGGCACAGTGCTTGTAATTTCCAATAAGTTGCCCATACAGCTGCATGCCGGCTGGCATAGATTTCACATGCTGTTGATGTGTGGCTCGTGAGAAGCTGGTGTGAGTTTCACAGCATCTTTAATATTGCTTATCTTTAATAATTCTGAAGCAGGGTGCCAAGTGGCAAAGTTTTGTTTGGCTGGCATGAAGACTGGCTAAGTTTTGAAGTGTGCGGCAGACTGTGTGAGCCACTGTGTGGTACGGGGTGTGCTGCACACACCGCCAGGTGTAGTCTCAGGCTGGGGATGGTTGAAATGCCCTGATGAATGCGTTCTTTGATTCCTGCTTCTGGTGGCACAGGGTGCTTTGGGCTTTACTTTACAAAAGCTCAATTAGATTTGCTGTTGTGATTCTGCACACAGAGAAAGGTTGCAGATATTGGACATCCAAGCTCTCATTAAGAAGGGAGAGAAAAAGGCCCCTCTAACCAAAAGTGGACAGATGCACCCCATCTATTTATTTATCTTAACAATGCTTGCAACCTGATCATTGCTTTCACTTAAGCCATTGAACACCAGCCAACGAAAAAAAAGTGGCATCCATTAATTGTCCAGCAACTGAATTTGCATTAAAGGAGAGGCTCGCTCCCCCCACCCCGATTGTCTGCCCTCCGTTCCACCTCGTTCAAGCTGGGGAAGATTGATTACAGGATGTGCATCAGTTTGAGATTTGTTTAATGTGAAAAGTGTACAGGACAGGTACTCTGTTGTTAAGTTCAAGGTCAAAGCACCCCTAAAGTGGTTATGTAAAGCAGGCCCCACATAAAAAGCAAACTGTCTGGCATTCAAAGACTCATTTTGTATTGCAATGCTTTTGAATATTATTTTTTCACTGCTGTAAGTTATGGATGCTATACCCATGAGGCAGAGCTTTTTACGCAATTTATTTCAAAGAACACATAGAGGGCTTGTTTATCCCTGTTTTCCATTGCCTTTTTCGGTTCACAGTAGGGATAGTTGTGCCAGCCTTTATGTGCGGGGGACAGTGTTCTAATTCCCCCCCATGACTCGTGCTCTACTCGTTCTACGTTTAGTTTGTTCAACTCTTTGGGGACATCGCTACATGATTTAACATATACAAACGTAAGTTTCAGGGACTCAGGAATACTGCATGTTCTAGTTATACTTATGTCACATTCTCTATATAGGTTGATGAGGTTCCCGGAGGGATTTTATTGCCCCTTCAATGTGCTTTGTTTTTCCAACCACTTGACCTCAGCAGTTAATTGAAGATAGTTTGCTTGTAAACTAATTCTTGCTAGGGCTAGTGATCCCTGTCATTAATTTTGAAAATATCTTTTTTGATCATCGTTTATGATGATCAGGGGTGAATGCGTTTTACAGTGATGGTTGTCTTTTCTTTGTTTTTTTGTCTCTAATGATGGGACCACTTAATTCTCGTTAGATGTTGTGGAGCTTGGAGCTATTTTCTTGCTTTTCTGGATTTTTCAGCAGCCTTGTGTATCAGAGGACTGGCGCAGTAGCAGGAGTTTTCTGACCTTGGCGTGAAAGGACTGCTGTTAATTGCTTTACTATTTGAAAGTGGGAGGTAACTTTATTCCCTTAAGGCAGTGGTCTTTAACCCTTTTTATGCTGAGCCCCCCTTTGAGTAAAATATAGTTTCTGGTCCCCCATGCCACAAATGCTTATATTTTCTACTAAAAAACAGTTACCATTATCCTTCAAGCCTCCCACCACCGGGCATCCTTTGGGCCCCCCAGTTTGAAGCCCACTGACGTACGGCACCCTAGCTGTTCAGCATAGATAGGCCCCCTTTTCGTGGGTGGGGCGATTCCTTCCAAGTTCAACACAATGACTGCTCTACTGATCAGGCTAATCACTTTCAAACCGTCGCCAAGTAGGGGATAAATGAACCTACCGACTGCCCCTCTCTGGCTTTAACGCTGTTGATGCTCCAATGCCCCCACAATGTTCCACACAAATAGATCCATGCCTTCCTCAGATAGGTGCACCCGACCCTCTAAGTAATAAGTTATCTACATGTATCAGGCCGTGGCGCATGTGTGAGACCCCATGTATCTGAAAAATGTACCCATGGCTTGGTTTACTTTTTTGCAGGATTTTTCCACCGCGCTGCACTAGTTCAGATCTAGTGGATTATTTATGGCACAGTAGCGATGCTTATGGGGGCAATGGGGAGACTTCTGACCTTTCTGGAGGATAGTGCCTGGCTCATATAAGCAAAGGCCTTCCGGCTAAGGTGTAATATTTACTTTTTGTCCCCCCAGCCCCCAGTAAATATCACTTTGGTCATGGGTTCTGTCCCTGCATACCCTCCTATTTCAGGTCCCTATCATTTCATGTATATGTTGCTGTCTGCAAGCTTGGACATTCTATGGTTGATATTTACATTTAAGAAACTGAAACAGGTGCTTGTCTTTTAAAGATATGATATGATACATGATATGATAGTTTATTTATATAGCGGCCATACACAATGGGCCTCATTACGACTTTGGAGGTAGCCATGCCCTTAGTAAGGGCATGGCTGCCTCCAAAATCGTGTCCGGGTTCCCTGAATGGGGAAATACCGGGCCATTCCGAGTATGGAGAGCCGGGTATTTCCTCCTTCAGGGAACCCGGGCCCGGTCCTTTCCCATTCCCATTTGAGCCCTCATAGGGCTCAATGGGAATGGGGAGGGAGCTAACAACGGGCCCATTACGAAAGGGCCCGTTGTTAGCTCCATGGCCCCCTCGCGGGACCCGCTATAGACGTCTGGAAAAACCAGATGTCCAGACCGGGTCCCGCGAGGGGACCTCGTAATTGTGCGGAATGGGTTTAACAGCGCCGGCACCATTACCGGCGCCGTTAAACCCATTCCACACAAGTTATAATGAGGCCCTATGTGTTTCAAAGCGTTTCAAGGCAAGGGAGGGAACAAGGGAAAATACAACGACATTCTTACAGGCCATGAACAGTAAGGATGTGAAATTAAGTATTCCAGAAAAAAATGGATCTTGCACTTCTTCGTATCAATATTACAAAAGAAGATTTATTAAGGAGAGCAAGTTATTCTAAATAAAGATTGTATCAAATGGACTAGGTGGATGCCTATAACAAAATTGAGACTTACAAGTTATACATGGAGTTTGCTCTACATTCACACAAAAGATCACAGAGGCTGATGTACATAGAATGCTTTCCTAATGTAAAAATACGGGAAATGTACATGCGTTTCCGGATGAATCAATTGCACTCAAAAGAACGTATCAGTCATTGTATTCAATTTGACTCGGAGGTATGTCGTTTTTGTAAGATAGTGCCCCAAAAAGAAACTATAAAACATCTGGTTATCTATTGCAAATACTTTGAAAAAGAAAGAATTTTGTGTTTGGGAGATAACAATGTCGGATAAACAATATTATCACGTGAAATGCTGTGGTATAAATGTATGAATAATCCTTTTGTTCCTTTCATGTGTGCATTGTCTAGACTTCTATTTAAAATTGAAGAGGAACTTATGGCCCAAATGAAGTGTTATCATAACGGCATAGTGTGAGAATTCTTTGAATCAAACTTTGGAGGTCAATAGCCTTTTATATAGTTGTATATTAGATGGTTACGAATTTTACTTGATCATGGTGTACTCAGATGTGTATGGTGTTTATGAAGAAACAAGCTACCTGTAATCTACGTATGCTCTAATTTATCTTCATGAAATGGAGTTTTGTTTTTAATCTTGAATTTATAGTTTTTAAGTGTGACAGTGTGAAAAGTTTATTTTTGTAAACTATAACACAAAGGCCCTCATTACGACCCTTGCGGAAATCGACTGACCGGAGCGCCACAGCGTAAATAGCGTTTCCGCCATTGCACGAAGGAGCAAAGTGCGGCCCATTCCGACCCATCGGGCACGAGCACCACGGCATGGCGGAAGTGCAAAGTCCGCGATGGCGGAAATGACCCCAAAACGGCCCACACCGCCGCCGTACGGCGCCCCAGGTGCAATACCGCCACCCCTCTTAGCGGTCACCGCAGTGTGCGCCTACCGGAAAGTACGGTGGCCGGAAATATACGGAAACGGAAGTTAAAACACGGGCCCGGAACGGGAAACATCCCGGCGTACACCTATAAATACACTAAAACCACACAACCACTAAAAACACTACCCTGAGACACACCCCACCCCGTCAACCACCCTAGCGAAACCAAGAAAAATGGGAAAAGTAGCGAAGAAAGCGTGCGACCGCAAGCGGCAGGTCCACTTCTCCCGTGAGGAACTCACCGTGCTAACAGAGACCCTCCAGGAGAATGCTGCCGTGGTCTTCTCCACGCAAATGACCAGGACGGCACTTGCAAACAAGAAGGCCATATGGGCTCTGGTGGCACAGCGGGTAAGTGCGGTGGGGACCGCACCCGGCACCCCACAGCAATGCCGCAAGCGATGGGACGACCTGCGGATACGCGTCCGCAGCATACTCTCTGCCAACCGCAACATTGCCACAGCCACCGGGGGAGGTCCTGAATCACCCATCAAGTTGACCCCCTGGGAAGAAATCTGTGCCTCCACCATCGGAATGGAGAGCATTGAGGGAGTCGCAGGGATGGAGAAAGGAGTGCAGACATCCGAAGATTCAGGTAGGTGGGCCAGATAAAACAATCCACACAGTCCATCCATGTGAAGTACCATGCGTCCACATAGTGCAACAGAAACACATGTCCAGGAGAACGTCCACACACATCGGCCTGATAGCGCACGTTAAAAACCACAATAAATACATAAATAATTAAAAACCCCTAAAACACGCACTACACGTGCAGCAGGCACACCCTAACTGCAGGCTGCCAAACAACTGCACCCTCACTCCACACACAAATGAAAGCACCTCCAAGGCCCCGACCCAAATCACCCTCAGGTACCACCCCAATGCATGTGATACAATGCCATTCCAATTCCCACAGACCCATCAATAACCCTCGCCCTCCTTTACTCCACCACAGGGTCCGATCCAAACGACGAGCAACAGGACACCCCTACCAGCACACCTGCAAAGAGGGCCAAGACCAACGGCCAGAGACCCTCCACCTCAGCTGCACGCATCAAGACACGGCAGCAGCACAAATCAGGTGGCAGCACAGAGGAGGGAACATCAACAGGCACCCCAGCAGCCAGCATGCCCACAACACCACCACCACAGGTCCCCCCAATGGATGCCACAGAAGGCACTGCCTCTGGTGGCAGCAGCACCATAGGTGACACCCCATTGATGGCAGCATGCTCGGACACAGAAAACGGGGATGCCGAAGTCAGATCCATCCATGACCTGTCCCAATCCCCCTGTCTGTCCCATCCCGTACAACATGAGGATACCACGCAGGGGCACCCACAAGACGACGACTGGCCATCCCCCCCAAGCCCTGTGGGAAGGCAACATGAGGTCAACAGCCCCTCTGCGACACCCCCGCAAATGGCCATGGCCCAGCAGAGGCAACAGTCCCTCGACCAGTTGATCGAACAACAGCAGCAACTGGCCACACTCCTCAAGGACCATGCCGATGAATGTGGGGGCACCAAGGCAGACATAGAAACATCAACTGAGACACTTAGGGCAGAAATGGAGAGAGGCACAGAGACGCTAAGGTCACAAATTGAGAGAAGCACCGAGAGCCTGAGGGGGGAACTGCATGCGACGTCCAAAGACGTATGTGCCGAACTTGCCGCAGTGCGCCGTGTGCTCACTGAGCTCTCGCAAACCCTTAGGGACATGCATGGACGTGAGCAGGCAGACACATCATCCGTTGCAAGTTCCGTCCAGGGCAGCCCCCAACGTAGATCTGGGAGGACCCGGCGCTCCACAGGCAGGGGTGCCCCTGATACCCGCAGAGGGGGCATGCAATAGCGACAGCCCACTGACAATGAGCATCTTTGAACACTGGTGTTCGGGGGGGAGGTAGGAGGGTGGAGGGGGTGTGTTGGGCTCACTTGGGTGGCGGGTCGATAGGGTGTACAACATGATATCACATATGCCATAAACAGTGCACGATCAACCAATGAGATGTGTGGACATTGATCTTTGTGTACTAGGCCATCATAGGCGTACAGTCCATTTTGTGCATGTTCCAGACACACACAGTGCCACGTGTCCCGTGTCCATGTATCAGCCACCAGGCATGAGTGCTAGAAGCATACATCAATGAGATGCTGACGAATGTCACGGGCCTCCGGTGCCTCGCAGACTCCTTGAGGTGCTGCCACATCCCCACCCTCATCATGACCATCATCAGGTGCTTGCAGTTCTGCGTCAGGGGGCATGGGCACATTTCTACGTACGCACATGTTGTGGAGCATGACACATGCCATCACCATCTTTGCAACCTTCTCATGGCGGTACAGGAGTGCCCCGCCAGACCTGCTGAGGCAGCGGAAACGGCCCTTCAGTAGGCCGAATGCCTGCTCAATGACTACACGGGTACGTGAGTGGGCATGGTTGTAGTCCTCCTCATGCTGGTCCCGTGGGTTCCGGACTGGTGTGAGGAGCCATCTCTTCAGTGGATATCCAGCATCACCTGTATGTGGACGAGAAACGTAGGATGTGGGATGCCATTGATACGTACGCACACCCCCCCCCCTTCCTGCCAGTACATTGCCAAATCACATACCCCACATCATCATGCATGCAATGAGACTCACCGAGTAGCCAGGATCTGTTCCCTGCGTGTCGCTCCATGTAGCGTGGTATGGTAGAGTTCCTCAAGACCATGGAATCATGGGTTGATCCAGGGAATCGGGCACAACAATGCGTAAAGATCCTGTTGGAGTCACACACCATTTGTACATTCAGGGAATGAAATTGTTTTCGGTTGCGGTACTGGGCCTCCATGGCATGTGGCACGACCAATTCAACATGGGTGCAGTCGATGGCACCAATGCAACCCGGTATGCCGGCAAGTGCATGGAATCCCACTTTTGTGTTGGTTATTTCCTGCTCCGAGCGTGGTAGGGAGATGTAGTCGTCTGCGTGCTGCAGGAGGGCATCGAGCACTTGGAATAGTGTCCGTGAGAACAGTGGCTGAGAAATGCCATGCAACTGTCCGACTGTGTGCTGGTAGGTGCCTGTGGCCAGGAAGTGGAGTACAGACACCACCTTCAGTAGGGGTGGGATGGCGGTTGGGCTATCTATCATGCTGACTAGGTCAGCCTGTGTCATGTCCACAATGGCGGCTTTGGTGTCCCGGTCCAGACGGTAGAGGGTGTGGATCTGCTCATCAGTGAGGTTGAACGGATGTGCTCGGAGGCGTGGGATTGCGGGCTGCCTGCGTGGTGGTAGTGGCTGTGCTGCTGGGCCTTGCTGGCCCTGCCTTGGCCTCCTCCTCCTCCTGCGTCTCCTCCGTGCGGCTGGTTGTAGTTGTTGTTCGTCTTCTTCTTGGAGTCGGAGCACTTGCAGTGCTATCAGGTCCCCCAGGGCCAACATCGCGAGTCCTGCCGGTAGCATTTCGCTGTGGTTGTGGGAGGAGACTGGCTGTGCAATTTATGTGTTTTCAGGCTGTATGGCCTCCACCTGTGGTGATTGATTCCACCTGTGCAAACTGCTCTCCCCTTTGGCCGAGCACGTCCCGCGCACAACGCTGCAATTCGGGGAATGGTATCTTGCTATTGCAATCATGTATTTGTACCCAATGGGCGTGTAAGATTGGTTGATATGTTCATTCTGCTGTGGTCCCATTGTTTCCCATACTATCTGTGCAGTCGCGAACGGACTTGTGAAGGGTCAGTGGAACGTAGTACTCGAGTAACGGTGGGCCCTCATGCATCACTGTACCGAGTTGCAACGCCGGGCGGGGCGTCCCATTTGTGGGTGAAGGCAGTTGCCATTTTCACACACAGCCGCACTCGATGGAATAATTAGTGATTTCAAACGGCCACAGATGCCTTTTCGACGTGATGTTGCAAATGAGGAATTCGAAGGGCGGCGCTTTCGGTTTCCAGCTAGCGGCGAGGAGATGCCCACAGGTCTGACTGCAAATATAACGTTCTATTGTTCTATGTCCTTGAGACAGGGCCCATGGCGAGGGAGCAATGATTGATATGAATAGTTTGGGATGCGCAATAGCTACGTGGGCGATGAGGCCGGCCATTCCCAAATACATGTTACTTCACAACACTGGATTTACGGGCTGGGGCACTGTGGATTTAGCAGGCTGCATTACGCACAGACTCAATGGACGTTTCTAATGTCATGTGAGTAATTATTCAGGCGTTTTGATCCCGGGATGAGGGAATGATGAATGGATGCATGGGCAGGTGATTTGATGCAGAGTCTGCCATGTACAGGGCTTCTTGGGATCTATCCGCCTCCCCTACGCTATGTGATGCAGGGCTGCCATAGTGGGACCATCGTCTATCTGGCCTTGTTGAGCCCTCCCTGTCTCGACGCGCCCTCAGACACTTGTGTCCATGCACGTTAACATTCCCATCTGATGGATTCTGTTTTGGCAGACGCATGCACAGGTACACTCGTTCGTGATGGTGTTTACACCTAGGTATAGATGGTTATGAGTCGCAAGTGGCTTTGGGGTGGTGATGATCCTTTGGGGTGGGCTAGCATGCATATGGCTGTGGATTTCGTGTGCTCATTGAAGTGAGTTGTTCGAATGTAGTTCTGATGGCCATTCTGTTCTTGTTCTTTTCTTTTGGTTGACAGGTATCTCCTCCCCTTTTGCCACTGCCATCTGTATGCCACTCCTGCAGATGGATTTTACTCCCGACACCTGCTGCTTCGTGTTAATCGGTGGAGCAGCATTACGATCTTATGGGACGATCGCCAGTGGCCCACATGCCCTTACGCAGTACTGGTGGCTCGGAGCAACATTTCGGCCTTTCAGCTGGACTAGTGCCTCCCCATTGGGACGGCCCTGCGGTTGTGTGCGCTTCCTTTTTGCCTTTTCGTACGTGATTGTGGCTCTGTGTACCATGATGGGACAGGGCGTCACACAAGTAGTGGCTGGTCATTTCTTGCGGATGCAGCCCACAATGGTGAAATGTGTTTTGGAGTTCATGGCCTGATGGCTGTATGGGCTTGGTGATTTTGTTGTGCATTAAATTTCTATTCTGATTTGGCCCGTGTAGCGTTTTTCTTTGCAAGTGATGTGGCATGTGCCTATTTGTGGGGCGATGTATTGTGAGGAGATCTGCATTGGGTTCCTGCTTCGGGGTTTAGTTGCGTGGTACTGTGCTGGGCGCGTTTGCCTACTGAGCCCGTGAGGTCAGGGATGGGGGCTGCCTATATGTCAGTTTGGATGTTGTCATGCTCAGGGGCGGGGGATTGGGTTTTGTGTGACAGATGGCGGTCAGCCAGGTGGACTGGTGGAATGATGTGATTTTCGGAATGTTGCTGGTCACAGGTGCCTGTGTTTGCGTGCGTTTCTTGGTGGGGGACTGTGGTCATGTCCATTGGGATGGCTTCTGTATTCGTGCCATCTGTGCCCTGCAGCTCCCATTGGCCCCTCTTGTGTTGCTTTTGTTCGTTGGCATGCATGGGTGCTTTGTACATTTCAATGGTTGCATTGTGACTTCATTGCACCTACAGGGAGTTGTACTTTGTGGGCAGGGAGCGGTGTACAGGCACTCAGTGGGGCCGTTTACGGTTGATTCGCGATGCCGTACTTCTCGCCATGGCGGAATGGTCCATTCCGCCATGCCTGATGGCGTTAGGTACATGTCCGCTAGGGTCGGAATTGGCGTACCGTTGCACCATGGTGGTGTTTGCGGTTTGGCATGGCGCGCGCGCGCGTGCTTAGTGCAGTTAGCGTTGGCGTTCACTACGGTGTCGCTAATGGCTTCGTACTTTGCGGTGACGGGTCATAGTCGCACCGAGCGCTATTCGATGGCGGTATTGCATTTCCGCCATCGTTTTCCCCTTTCCGCCAGGGTCGTAATGAGGGCCAAAATATTGAATTTTTTTTTTTTTTTTTTTAAAAAGCAATTAACAATCGTACTCGGCCTGACGACATTTCAGATAGTGCAAGAGCTAAGACATAGATAAGGAAGGGAGGGGGAGAGTGGGACGGAAAGGACACACACAAAATGACTGAAGCATTTTAGGTACAAGAGCTCTGCAGTTAAGAACGTATTGCCTCTCCAGAACACCCACCTCTAATTGTATCAGGGAGAAGATGCAACTAGTTAAAGCTAGAATGGGAGAAAGATTCGGAGGAAGTTACCAAGCATCAAGAGACGCTTCACTCACAAATTGGGACACATCAGGCAGGAACATCAATAGCAAACCCACTATAAACTAATGGCTTTGGGTACAGACCTGGTTCACAAATACTTGGAGCATACTAAATTTACTTTTTTTACTTCTTTTGTTAGGCAATAACTGAAATCATGGCACTCTTTAATGTGTTTTTCTTTGATTCCGACAATTCTCTGTGTATTTGAAAGGATGGGGAATTTGAGCCTTTTGCAATTCCTGGTGAAGTTAATTGTAAATGGCTGACAGAGGGTCTTGATGAAAGTAGAAGAGAAATACGTGAAGAAAAGGATTTCAAGGCAGTCATGCTTTTCTAGTCAGGTAAGCAATGTATTCATTTTTTGTTCATCTATTTGCTGTTTGGGGGAGGAGGGTACATCTGACGTCCCTACGCATAGGCATTCTCTTTTTTCACTCATACAGATGAATGCTGCACAATGCCCACCACTCTTTTACAGCATCTCTTTCCTCTAGAGTAACTCTCTAAAGTATAGATGGTCTACTGATTTCTCTTATGTTATTGGCAAAGCGCTACGGGTTGAACACCCTGGGGACTGTAGTCCAGGTCAGAGTATGTATGCAGTTAGACTGAGTTGTGGATAGCTGCTTGGAGATGGAGGGAAAGCGCCAAGCAGAGAAAGAATAAGCAAAAATCCAGGGGACGGATAGGATCACGCTTAAGGGAAGTCACTTACCCCAGTGTACAGCTCAAGCAAAATGTTTGTTGTATTGGTAGTCACATTATGAAGTTTCAACTTGTCTTTTTCATACCTGCAGCCAAGAAACAGTATTAAGACACAGAAAACATTTGACGACATAATGAAAACCTATTGTGATGCAGAGGGACTAATTGAAGCTTTAAAAAGAAAGGTAGACAAGAAAAAGCAGCTACTGGTGGAATCTGGAATTAACTACAAGAAGAAGATGCAGTGAAAAAAACGGAAGAATTATATTGTAAAAGCTGATGGGTGGAAACTGACCATTCCAAAACTTATTAATGTCTGTTCACAAAAGCTGGAAAACCTAAGTCTTTTGGTCGGGATGGCTAGTGTTCTTAATTCCTCCTACATTCCTTCCTCAGAACCCGCCTCTTACTTCACCTGGACAATTGAAAGACACAGCATTAAATCGGCAGATGTCTCCATGTAACGTTGCAGTTCCCAAAGATGTAGCTGCGCAACAACTCCAAAATATTGGACTATAAAGTAACAGTCAATTGTCTGCTACAAATGTTTTGTCGGACAGATCTAATTTGACAAGCTCAACTCTTATCACCACGTCTTCCATACAGTGTGTCCTTGTTACAGTATGACGGTCACGCCTGTTTGGACAGTGAAGTAACACCTACATGTTCCCACACACCTTCGCAATCATTCAGATTACGGTCTTAAAAAAACAATGGAATTGGAACATCCCCGCAACCGAGTTTGATTGCTACATCATCCCCTGCTATTAATCGACAACGTAATTGTAGCTCACACGCTGCTTTGTGAAACTGAAGATGCAAGTGCTCTTCGATCACATGTTCAAACACGGAAGTTAATAAATCAGTGTGATGTGGGACGGGACGCTGTTGATACAGCCGTTCTTCCTGTCCCAGCATCGCGTTCACTAAAATCACGTAAAGAGGTTAGGTTGGGGGATATTTTGAAGCGGACAGGGTAGTGGCTACGCTACAAACATGAAAGCTATCAGTGGAATCCAGTACACAATCATAGAGCAACTTCCTTGGCATTTCTGTTCTTTCAGCTGAGAACGCTGAGATTAAGTCTCCACGCAAACACATAGGACTAGAAAGGTTGATCCAGTGAACGAATAACCACGGCTTGAACAAGTGGGTGGATATTTTTGTTTTTGGATGATAGTGCAATATGTTTAAGTTACTTCCACACAGGAATTTTGTTTAAGAATCTTAGGACATATTTCTTTATTCCCTATAGATTGTGGTGTCATGTGAATCACCTACCTTAAGGAACATTTCGTTTCAAGAATACAGACAGGTCAGTCAGTACATTTCAAGCGTATTTTCTATGTAATTGAGACTAGTGTTCATGAGAACGGGGTTATGATTGATGGGCATCTTTCTGTTCCTTTTTACAGTTGATGCCTCATCAGTAACAACTTCACCTGAAGAAGGGGCTGTTATGTGAAGTGAATTCAATACTTCTGTGGTTTTCTCAACTCATCGACAAAGAGTGGTTACTGTAGATAATTACAATTGTGTTTAGCTCTGAGAAGCAATTATCAAGAATAGGTAAAATTAAAAAATGTTTTTCAAGTGTTTAGTTTGAAATATAAATTGTTAGTGTTTCAATGGAATAATGCCAATTTTTGGATTTTGAAATCAATTTTGACCCATAAGAATCTTGACACAATTTCTCAAAAGTGTTTTTAAAAAAAAAACGAAAAAAAATCAAACTGTGTTCATTTACTTTCAATCACACACCTTTACGTATCCAGAATTTTGTGAAAACTAAGGAAGATATATTGGTTAGATCTAGGGAGGAGTGACCGGGTATTTCACCAGGGAGTCTGGTTCCCACACACCTTTGCAATCATTCAGATTGCGGTCTTAAAAAAATAATGGAATTCGAACATCACCACAACCGAGTTTGGTTGCTACGTCAGCCCCTGCTGCTAATCGACAACGTAATTGTAGCTCACACGCTGCTCTGTGAAACTGATGATGCAAGTGCTC
The DNA here is from genome assembly GCF_040938575.1 of Ambystoma mexicanum. Classification (NCBI taxonomy): domain Eukaryota; kingdom Metazoa; phylum Chordata; class Amphibia; order Caudata; family Ambystomatidae; genus Ambystoma; species Ambystoma mexicanum. Next base: position 248,619,175 of record NC_090921.1, on the reverse strand, counting down.
TTGTGTGTAGAACTATATAGTTGATCTGGTGAATGTGTAGGGTGGTGCCAACTTGTAAATGGTACATATTTTGGGCTATTGATTTCTGTTGGGGCCAGCTAGTGTTTTCTTGAGTGTGGTGAATGGTCGAACTAATTGCTAGCTGTTCTTAGTGATATTGGGTGAAGTGATCAGCAGTCTGTCATGCAGGTAGACCTTAAACGGATTCTGTTTAGGTCACTGAAAGTGTGTATTTTAGTGCAGTGATTTGCAATTGTGGGAGTTTATTGAGTGTGATGCCATGTTAGCTAGTGGTGAGAACTGAAATGAGGGTGTTTAAGGTTGGTTTGTGACCTTGTGGGCTGGATTTGTAGTTTTGTATACTAAATCAGTGAACCTTAGTGAATAACATTTGAGTGCTCTAGCAAAGATGGAAAGTAACGGCTGAAAATTCCCTTGAAGTTTTCCAGTACACTATCCATAAGTCTAACTAGGCTCACCCGATAGTTATACCACCCATCTTACACACAAGGAATCAAAACTCTTTTCCTAAATCGTTTGGAAGCCAAATGAAATAACTCCTCCTGAAGTTGTCTGCAATAATCGTTCACAATTTCAAACCCATCCTAAAGTTGTTATGGGATCATCCTGGAGTAATAGCCCAATTATCCTGAAGTTGTCAAAGAGTCATCCTTGGAGTAATCCCCCCACCCATCCTGAAGTTGTCATGGGGTAATCCTGGTGTAATCCCCACCCATCCTGAAGTTGTCATGGGGTCATCCTGGAGTAATACAAGGTCATCACTGCTATTAATCAGAACTCATCCTGGAGTAGTTTCGGTGATAACTCTAGAGTAATCTAATTTAAATATTTCAGCCTATACACATACTTCAGGATGGTTTCCGATGATCTCCCTGAACTAGCCATGGATGACTCTAGGATGGAGTCACCGGATGACTCCAGAATGATTCCAGGAAGACATGCCTTTTTGACTTGGGTCTGCTTTGCTTTCCTTTCCTCCTTCATCTTGGACGAGCACCTACGTTTACGCTTCTGTGAGATTTGAACCCCGGTGTAAAAGAGGATTCCTATGGAATACACCTTGCATTTACACCAGGCAATAGCAGGCGGATTACATAGGAATCCATTATAAAACGCTGCCGGCAAAGCGTAATTTGCAGGGAGATCTTCATTTGTACAAAGCAGAGAGTAAAAGTGAAGTGATTTTAACTTGAGTGACTCTTCACGAGTGCACTCCGTTTTGGGAGTGATGAAGATTACATGCAGCAGACCCAAGTGCAAACGTTGGAGCTCTCATGCATGCAATTTTCATTTTTTACAAAATGACCTCTATAAAGAACAGCAGAACACAACAGAGCCGAACGACTTGCGCCTCCTAGGTCAGCACTGATAATTACCATTTTGCACAATGTTTAAACTTACCACTATGTGTAACAGAAGGTTTCAGTTTATAGATAAAATATGCGTTTCTTTGCAACAGTAAGGATTACTTGATGGGATCACTTAATATAGACACAAAGGGACATTCCATGTGACCTTACAGCATGGGCAGAAACGGCTTGTGTTCCTTCAGAATTAAGTTGTGGCTAATACATATTGGCTACTTGTCCAGGCTTTGGTAAGGACTCGGAGGGTAGTTGTACACATACATTCAGATTAAACGTATATTGTTATTCGATGAGCAAATCAATCTTTTGTACAGTCAAAATAAGAAAACAAAAATTAAAGAGAAAGACAAATGGGTCACATATGCCAAAGAAATGTGTTTTCACGTCTACCAGGGCATCTGCATTGCTGAATATTGTTTCAGTTTAAACTGAAAATGACTGACTTCATGCCACACGGGCCACAAACATCCAGCAACAATAATAAACCCGACTCTGCATTATGGGAATTGCATTCTTCTATCACTTCAATTGAAGCAATCATTAGAAGGGACTGGAGGGTGCAAAAATCAGATTAAAATGTTTTTAAAAAGAACTTGCATGTGCCCCCGTCATCTGAGAGCGTACAAGTACAAAACCTACAACGCTCAGTCGGTATGCTATTTATCATAAAATGTATACTTCAGAGAAAGGGTCCAGCCCGCCACCAAAACCTTGTCATTGGTCGACCGAAACAAGTAGCTTACCTGGAGTTTCACCACCCAAGCAGTAAACTACCAGTTTGCAGCTTTGTATCTAGTTCCCAGCCACGAAGCTGACCCTAGCAATTCCCTGCCTCCTCCGTATCACGTGAATTGAATGTAACATTCAGACCCTGTAAGTCTGTGGTCTCTTCTAACACGTCTTCAGCACCTCGTGATCATTACGTTAGCGGGAAGGCATGAGCCGTAGTGAACATGTGTTGCAGTTGTCTAACCAACACAGAGGATAATGACGGCGACCCAGTAAGTTCACAGGCGAATTTGCAGTAAACCACTTTACATCTTGGTACTTGTGGCTCTGTGCAGCAGGGCAGAATACTTAGTTTCTTGTGTAGAGGGGTGACTTGCTCTGGGTATTTGGGATTTCTCCTGTGCACAGAGGCATTTGTCACATGCAAAAAAGAAGTGATTTGTCCTTGCAAGCTAGAAGACTTGGGGCCTCATTACGAGGTGGGCGCAAAGGGATACCGGGCACCGTTAAGGACATTGGTGCCGGTAATGCCTTTGCACCCTATTCCGAGGTCCCTTAGCGGGAGCCACAAAGGGACCAGGGAGCAAATAACGGTACCGCAAATTGCGGTACCGTTATTAGCTCCCTCCCCATTCCCATTGAGCCCTATGGGGGCTCAAATGGGAATGGGGATTGCCTATTTTAATGGGGACTTACCGGTCCCTCCAAGGTCGGAATAGACCGGTAAGTCCCGATTGAACCAGGTCGGAGTCGGAACCAGTATTGGAGGCAGCCATGGTGCTCATAGCACCATGGCTGCCTCCAAACTCGGAATGAGGCCCTTGGTATTTGTCTTGCACAGAGAGTTCAGGTTAGTGGAAGGTTTGGTGTCCTGCGCAAAGGAGGCATTTGGAGATTTCACCTGTGTGGGGAGTGCATACATGTCAACATTTGGAAGCACCTGGGGGGGAGATTTTATCAGGGAAATCGGGAGACCTACATTTTCCCATAGAAATGCATTGGGGCTAAATCGGAAGGGTTGGCATGTATCGGGGTGGGCGCAGTTGATCTTTGCAAAGGGGCGGGGATTTGTCCTGTGTGGGGAGTTGTGTGGGATTTAACTGTGCAGAGGGTTATTTGGGGTTATTTCTTGTGCAGAAGAAGGTTTGGGTAGGGTAAGTAAGGTCAGGTAGTCTTTCAAGAGAGGGGGTCTAAATACCTTTAAATAACAGACATATGACTTTATAGTCAGGGTGCAAAAGTTACACTCAGCACTATCAATTGGCTAGTAATATGTGACTCTTGACGAGTAAGTAATCGTGTGCTTTGTGAATGTATAGAATTGAGGTGGTGAGTGACCTTTTATGGCTGGCTAGTACCTTGCAACTTGAATTGTTGCACACTGTTATAGTAGTGGTTGTGGATGATGGTTATGCATGGGGATAAAGGTCTCAGTGTGAATTTGTGGATGGGGATCTGGATAGGGCTTTGTAGAGGTGGTGGCTAGATAATACCTTTTGTAGAGATGTTATGGAAGGTGAGTTATAAAGGGGGTCAGAATTAGATTTGGTCTGTGTTTTTTAAATTATTTTTATTATGGAATTTATTGAGGGCGGATCTAGCTTTGCGAAGCAACAATACAGATATATCGAAAGAAAATGGAGTCAAAGGCTACCCTTGTCAGTGACGCTAAGGTGGTTTGTCTAAAAGGGTGCAGTGGAGCTTTGGATAACGTATATCTATAGGCTCTTCCAGAAAGATAGTTAAGTTCTGCAATTTATTAGTTCACATCCAATACAAGAATATTTAACCATGCTTGTGTACTGCCTTATTATTAGCAATACATAAAATCACAGTCACTTGAATTGTACTAACCCACTGAAATATGTACAAAGTATTGTGATCTATATACAATATCTTTTTGTGCCCAGGACGGCATATGTCATTGTTTTAAATATTCTTTTATTGGATGTGAACTAATAAATTGCAGAACTTAACTATCTCTCTTTTTCTGTAAGAGCATATTGATATACGTTATCCAAAGCTCCACTGCACCCTTTTAGACAAACCACCTTAGCGTCACTGACAAGGGTAGCTTTCGACTCCATTTTCTTTCGATATATTTGCCTAAACCCTCCGGAGTCAGGCCCCCATCAATAAAGAGGGTTCCTTTGCCCTTACTGTACAATACAGATACATAAAGGAGTGCTTTACAGAGATATTCAACAATATAGATGCATAACGGAGCGCTTTTCAGATGTAATAACAGAACAGCTATACAGCGGGGGATAGGATACAGAAGGGCACAGAGGAGGGTATCAGGTGGCGGGGAGGAGAGGATTGTGTGGCATTTAGTGAGTAAGATGGTGCGAGTGGTCATGTTGTGGCCTGGGTGTTGAGGAGGAGAGACTCCTTGAAGAGGTGAGTCTTGAGTTCTTTTCTGTATTGCGTGGGGGTGAGTCTAATGCTGATGGTGGGGTTTCCATAGTCTTGGGGCATCCGCAGAGAAGGCTTGTTTTCTGGTCTTTTCCTTTTTGCAGCAGCGTGTTTCACGTCTCCACATGTCCTGGCTTCTGGTGGTGAGCTGCCCGCCGGAGATGCTGAGTCTCTCTGCGAGGTAGCTGGGTGACTTGAGGGTGACTGTCTTATAGATGACGCAGCAAGACTTGAAGGTGATTTGTGCATGCAGTTGGAGCCATTGAAGGTCAATGAGGGCCGTGGTGATGTGGTCATATCTCTGTAGATCCTTGATGAGGCGTGCAGCCACATGTCAGACACTTCTCAGTGGCACAAGGGAGGACGACGGGAGGCCTTCGAGGAGTGCATTGCCACCATCCAGATGGGATAGGACCGGTGCTTGAATGGTGGATCTGAAGCTGTCCTGAGGGAGGAAGGGCTCGACTTTCCACAGGAGGGAGAGCTGGTACCAAGCTGTCTGAGTTTTTTTCAGCTATGTGTGTCTTGAAGGAGAGTTGTTTGTCAATTTGGAACCCTAGGGACTTGGCGCAGGAGGTGAACTCGGGTGTCAAGCCCTCAGAGTTCATGGTTGATAGCCAAGTCTGCATGTCTGGGTGTTCGGTGTTGTTGGTGAGGAGTAGGAATTCAGTATCGGAGGGGTTGAGCTTCAAGTATGCACTGGACATCCAAGACCGGATCAGCGAGAGGCAGGTTTTGAGCCGATGGATGTCCTTGATGTAGTCGATCTTGAGGTATAGTTTTGTGTCGTCGGCATATTGGTGGATGTGAGTCTGGTGTGTAGCTAGGACGACTCCCAGCGGCTCCATGTATAGACTGAAGAGACTGGGGAGAGGATGAAACCCTGCGGGACTCCACAGGTGACGGGTAGCATTGGTGATCTTGAGTAGTCCATCTGAACAAACTGCTGGCTGTTTGCGAGGTAGGACTTGAACCAGTGCAAGACAAGATTTCCGATCCACTTGCACCGATTTAGGTTGTCCGTAAGTGCCAGATGGTCTACTGTGTCGAAAGCGGCTGAGAGGTCGAGTAGAACCAGGAGGCAGTGGGGGCCGCCGTCAAGGATTTTGAGGGCGTCATCGACCATCTGTATGGTTGTTGTCTTTGTGCTGCATCTGGGTCTGAACCCGGTTGGTAGGTTTGTAGGAGATTTTTGGTGTCAATGTGTTGCTGCAGTTGTGCGGCTAACGCTTTCTTGATGATCTTACGTAATAAGGGAAGATGGGTGATGGGGCGATAGTTACCTAGATTGAGCCAGAGTGAGTTTCTTTGGTAGATGGAGGATTTGTCCTGTTTTTAAGGTCGATGGTAAGGTGCTTTGAGTTAGGGAGCTGTTGATGATCTCCAGCTAGGGAAGGAGAGCTTCCGCTAAGAGGGTCTTGAGAATGGATACTGGGAGGATGACGTCTGTATACGATCTGGCTTTCTACCAGGTTCTCTGTCGAGAGTGTTTTGAATGTTGTCTATGGTGAGGATATTTAACGAGGAGGGAGGTGAGCTGGGTCTGGGGGTGCACTGCTGGTGCCTAGGAGCTGGTGAATCTTGCTGATTTTGTCGTTGAAGTAGGTGTTGATGACAGTGGCCCTCATTACGACCCTGGCGGAAAGGGGAAAACGATGGCGGAAATGCAATACCGCCATCGAATAGCGCTCGGTGCGACTATGACCCGTCACCGCAAAGTACGAAGCCATTAGCGACACCGTAGTGAACGCCAACGCTAACTGCACTAAGCACGCGCGCGCGCGCCATGCCAAACCGCAAACACCACCATGGTGCAACGGTACGCCAATTCCGACCCCAGCGGACATGTACCTAACGCCATCAGGCATGGCGGAATGGACCATTCCGCCATGGCGAGAAGTACGGCATCGCGAATCAACCGTAAACGGCCCCACTGAGTGCCTGTACACCGCTCCCTGCCCACAAAGTACAACTCCCTGTAGGTGCAATGAAGTCACAATGCAACCAGTGAAATGTACAAAGCACCCATGCATGCCAACGAACAAAAGCAACACAAGAGGGGCCAATGGGAGCTGCAGGTCACAGATGGCACGAATACAGAAGCCATCCCAATGGACATGACCACAGTCCCCCACCAAGAAACGCACGCAAACACAGGCACCTGTGACCAGCAACATTCCGAAAATCACATCATTCCACCAGTCCACCTGGCTGACCGCCATCTGTCACACAAAACCCAATCCCCCGCCCCTGAGCATGACAACATCCAAACTGTCATATAGGCAGCCCCCATCCCTGACCTCACGGGCTCAGTAGGCAAACGCGCCCAGCACAGTACCACGCAACTAAACCCCGAAGCAGGAACCCAATGCAGATCTCCTCACAATACATCGCCCCACATATAGGCACATGCCACATCACTTGCAAAGAAAAACGCTACACGGGCCAAATCAGAATAGAAATTTAATGCACAACAAAATCACCAAGCCCATACAGCCATCAGGCCATGAACTCCAAAACACATTTCACCATTGTGGGCTGCATCCGCAAGAAATGACCAGCCACTACTTGTGTGACGCCCTGTCCCATCATGGTACACAGAGCCACAATCACGTACGAAAAGGCAAAAAGGAAGCGCACACAACCGCAGGGCCGTCCCAATGGGGAGGCACTAGTCCAGCTGAAAGGCCGAAATGTTGCTCCGAGCCACCAGTACTGCGTAAGGGCATGTGGGCCACTGGCGATCGTCCCATAAGATCGTAATGCTGCTCCACCGATTAACACGAAGCAGCAGGTGTCGGGAGTAAAATCCATCTGCAGGAGTGGCATACAGATGGCAGTGGCAAAAGGGGAGGAGATACCTGTCAACCAAAAGAAAAGAACAAGAACAGAATGGCCATCAGAACTACATTCGAACAACTCACTTCAATGAGCACACGAAATCCACAGCCATATGCATGCTAGCCCACTCCAAAGGATCATCACCACCCCAAAGCCACTTGCGACTCATAACCATCCATACCTAGGTGTAAACACCATCACGAACGAGTGTACCTGTGCATGCGTCTGCCAAAACAGAATCCATCAGATGGGAATGTTAACGTGCATGGACACAAGTGTCTGAGGGCGCGTCGAGACAGGGAGGGCTCAACAAGGCCAGATAGACGATGGTCCCACTATGGCAGCCCTGCATCACATAGCGTAGGGGAGGCGGATAGATCCCAAGAAGCCCTGTACATGGCAAACTCTGCATCAAATCACCTGCCCATGCATCCATTCATCATTCCCTCATCCCGGGATCAAAACGCCTGAATAATTACTCACATGACATTAGAAACGTCCATTGAGTCTGTGCGTAATGCAGCCTGCTAAATCCACAGTGCCCCAGCCCGTAAATCCAGTGTTGTGAAGTAACATGTATTTGGGAATGGCCGGCCTCATCGCCCACGTAGCTATTGCGCATCCCAAACTATTCATATCAATCATTGCTCCCTCGCCATGGGCCCTGTCTCAAGGACATTGAACAATAGAACGTTATATTTGCAGTCAGACCTGTGGGCATCTCCTCGCCGCTAGCTGGAAACCGAAAGCGCCGCCCTTCGAATTCCTCATTTGCAACATCACGTCGAAAAGGCATCTGTGGCCGTTTGAAATCACTAATTATTCCATCGAGTGCGGCTGTGTGTGAAAATGGCAACTGCCTTCACCCACAAATGGGACGCCCCGCCCGTCGTTGCAACTCGGTACAGTGATGCATGAGGGCCCACCGTTACTCGAGTACTACGTTCCACTGACCCTTCACAAGTCCGTTCGCGACTGCACAGATAGTATGGGAAACAATGGGACCACAGCAGAATGAACATATCAACCAATCTTACACGGCCATCGGGTACAAATACATGATTGCAATAGCAAGATACCATTCCCCGAATTGCAGCGTAGTGCGCGGGACGTGCTCGGCCAAAGGGGAGAGCAGTTTGCACAGGTGGAATCAATCACCACAGGTGGAGGCCATACAGCCTGGAAACACATAAATTGCACACCCAGTCTCCTCCCACAACCACAGCGAAATGCTACCGGCAGGACTCGCGATGTTGGCCCTGGGGGACCTGATAGCACTGCAAGTGCTCCGACTCCAAGAAGAAGACGAACAACAACTACAACCAGCCGCACGGAGGAGACGCAGGAGGAGGAGGAGGCCAAGGCAGGGCCAGCAAGGCCCAGCAGCACAGCCACTACCACCACGCAGGCAGCCCGCAATCCCACGCCTCCGAGCACATCCGTTCAACCTCACTGATGAGCAGATCCACACCCTCTACCGTCTGGACCGGGACACCATAGCCGCCATTGTGGACATGACACAGGCTGACCTAGTCAGCATGATAGATAGCCCAACCGCAATCCCACCCCTACTGAAGGTGGTGTCTGTACTCCACTTCCTGGCCACAGGCACCTACCAGCACACAGTCGGACAGTTGCATGGCATTTCTCAGCCACTGTTCTCACGGACACTATTCCAAGTGCTCGATGCCCTCCTGCAGCACGCAGACGACTACATCTCCCTACCACGCTCGGAGCAGGAAATAACCAACACATAAGTGGGATTCCATGCACTTGCCGGCATACCGGGTTGCATTGGTGCCATCGACTGCACCCATGTTGAATTGGTCGTGCCACATGCCATGGAGGCCCAGTACCGCAACCGAAAACAATTTCATTCCCTGAATGTACAAATGGTGTGTGACTCCAACAGGATCTTTACGCATTGTTGTGCCCGATTCCCTGGATCAACCCATGATTCCATGGTCTTGAGGAACTCTACCATACCACGCTACATGGAGCGACACGCAGGGAACAGATCCTGGCTACTCGGTGAGTCTCATTGCATGCATGATGATGTGGGGTATGTGATTTGGCAATGTACTGGCAGGAAGGGGGGGGGGTGTGCGTACGTATCAATGGCATCCCACATCCTACGTTTCTCGTCCACATACAGGTGATGCTGGATATCCACTGAAGAGATGGCTCCTCACACCAGTCCGGAACCCACGGGACCAGCATGAGGAGGACTACAACCATGCCCACTCACGTACCCGTGTAGTCATTGAGCAGGCATTCGGCCTACTGAAGGGCCGTTTCCGCTGCCTCAGCAGGTCTGGCGGGGCACTCCTGTACCGCCATGAGAAGGTTGCAAAGATGGTGATGGCATGTGTCATGCTCCACAACATGTGCGTACGTAGAAATGTGCCCATGCCCCCTGACGCAGAACTGCAAGCACCGGATGATGGTCATGATGAGGGTGGGGATGTGGCAGCACCTCAAGGAGTCTGCGAGGCACAGGAGGCCCGTGACATTCGTCAGCATCTCATTGATGTATGCTTCTAGCACTCATGCCTGGTGGCTGATACATGGACACGGGACACGTGGCACTGTGTGTGTCTGGAACATGCACGAAATGGACTGTACGCCTATGATGGCCTAGTACACAAAGATCAATGTCCACACATCTCATTGGTTGATCGTGCACTGTTTATGGCATATGTGATATCATGTTGTACACCCTATCGACCCGCCACCCAAGTGAGCCCAACACACCCCCTCCACCCTCCTACCTCCCCCCCGAACACCAGTGTTCAAAGATGCTCATTGTCAGTGGGCTGTCGCTATTGCATGCCCCCTCTGCGGGTATCAGGGGCACCCCTGCCTGTGGAGCGCCGGGTCCTCCCAGATCTACGTTGGGGGCTGCCCTGGACGGAACTTGCAACGGATGATGTGTCTGCCTGCTCACGTCCATGCATGTCCCTAAGGGTTTGCGAGAGCTCAGTGAGCACACGGCGCACTGCGGCAAGTTCGGCACATACGTCTTTGGACGTCGCATGCAGTTCCCCCCTCAGGCTCTCGGTGCTTCTCTCAATTTGTGACCTTAGCGTCTCTGTGCCTCTCTCCATTTCTGCCCTAAGTGTCTCAGTTGATGTTTCTATGTCTGCCTTGGTGCCCCCACATTCATCGGCATGGTCCTTGAGGAGTTTGGCCAGTTGCTGCTGTTGTTCGATCAACTGGTCGAGGGACTGTTGCCTCTGCTGGGCCATGGCCATTTGCGGGGGTGTCGCAGAGGGGCTGTTGACCTCATGTTGCCTTCCCACAGGGCTTGGGGGGGATGGCCAGTCGTCGTCTTGTGGGTGCCCCTGCGTGGTATCCTCATGTTGTACGGGATGGGACAGACAGGGGGATTGGGACAGGTCATGGATGGATCTGACTTCGGCATCCCCGTTTTCTGTGTCCGAGCATGCTGCCATCAATGGGGTGTCACCTATGGTGCTGCTGCCACCAGAGGCAGTGCCTTCTGTGGCATCCATTGGGGGGACCTGTGGTGGTGGTGTTGTGGGCATGCTGGCTGCTGGGGTGCCTGTTGATGTTCCCTCCTCTGTGCTGCCACCTGATTTGTGCTGCTGCCGTGTCTTGATGCGTGCAGCTGAGGTGGAGGGTCTCTGGCCGTTGGTCTTGGCCCTCTTTGCAGGTGTGCTGGTAGGGGTGTCCTGTTGCTCGTCGTTTGGATCGGACCCTGTGGTGGAGTAAAGGAGAGCGAGGGTCATTGATGGGTCTGTGGGAATTGGAATGGCATAGTATCACATGCTTTGGGGTGGTACCTGAGGGTGATTTGGGTCGGGGCCTTGGAGGTGCTTTCATTTGTGTGTGGAGTGAGGGTGCAGTTGTTTGGCAGCCTGCAGTTAGGGTGTGCCTGCTGCACGTGTAGTGCGTGTTTTAGGGGTTTTTAATTATTTATGTATTTATTGTGGTTTTTAACGTGCGCTATCAGGCCGATGTGTGTGGACGTTCTCCTGGACATGTGTTTCTGTTGCACTATGTGGACGCATGGTACTTCACATGGATGGACTGTGTGGATTGTTTTATCTGGCCCACCTACCTGAATATTCGGATGTCTGCACTCCTTTCTCCATCCCTCCGACTCCCTCAATGCTCTCCATTCCGATGGTGGAGGCACAGATTTCTTCCCAGGGGGTCAACTTGATGGGTGATTCAGGACCTCCCCCGGTGGCTGTGGCAATGTTGCGGTTGGCAGAGAGTATGCTGCGGACGCGTATCCGCAGGTCGTCCCATCGCTTGCGGCATTGCTGTGGGGTGCGGGGTGCGGTCCCCACCGCACTTACCCGCTGTGCAACCAGAGCCCATATGGCCTTCTTGTTTGCAAGTGCCGTCCTGGTCATTTGCGTGGAGAAGACCACGGCAGCATTCTCCTGGAGGGTCTCTGTTTGCACGGTGAGTTCCTCACGGGAGAAGTGGACCTGCCGCTTGCGGTCGCACGCTTTCTTCGCTGCTTTTCCCATTTTTCTTGGTTTCGCTAGGGTGGTTGACGGGGTGGGGTGTGTCTCAGGGTAGTGTTTTTAGTGGTTGTGTGGTTTTAGTGTATTTATAGGTGTACGCCGGGATGTTTCCCGTTCCGGGCCCGTGTTTTAACTTCCGTTTCCGTATATTTCCGGCCACCGTACTTTCCGGTAGGCGCACACTGCGGTGACCGCTAAGAGGGGTGGCGGTATTGCACCTGGGGCGCCGTACGGCGGCGGTGTGGGCCGTTTTGGGGTCTTTTCCGCCATCGCGGACTTTGCACTTCCGCCATGCCGTGGTGCTCGTGCCCGATGGGTCGGAATGGGCCGCACTTTGCTCCTTCGTGCAATGGCGGAAACGCTATTTACGCTGTGGCGCTCCGGTCAGTCGATTTCCGCAAGGGTCGTAATGAGGGCCAGTGGATTTTTCAATGGAGTGTGGTATGGCAGGGTTGGGTAGTGGGTTGACGCAGTGCTTGACCGCTTTGAAGAGGACACTGCTTTTATTGTCAGCTTCTGCTACAGTATTCTGATAGTAGGAGGCATTGGCTGTGTTGATTAGTTGTCGGCGGGTTGCCTGGCATTCTTTGAGGAGCACCAGATTAGATGCAATCCTGGAGCAGCGCCATGTTTTTTCTTGTTTCCTGATGAATGTTGCTGAGGTTGAGTTCTTGCGTGTACCAGGGTGCTGATGGTTTCGTTTGCAGGTGCGTTGCTTCAGAGGCGCATGTCGGTCGATGGAGGCTGAGAGAGTGGCGTTGAGTGCTTCCAGTAGAGAGTCGCAGTTCTTTTGGGGGTGTTTGGTCCATGTAAGGTAGAGGTTGGTGAGGTCTTTAGTGAGGGCTTCCACCAGAAAGTTCTTGAAGGACCTGAAGGTTTGTCTGATGGATTTCTGCTTGGAGTGTTTGACTGGGCTGGTGTTCAGGATGTTGAAAGGCACGGCTATGTGGTCAGCTGTGAGGCTGAGGAGAGCTTCCTTCATCGGTTTGTGGCCTTGTTGCCTGGGAGGTTGAAATCGCCTAGGAAGATGTTGTTGGCGTGCGTGAGGGACATGGTGGTGACCAGGTCAGTGAAGTCTCAGATGAAGGCAGTGTTGAGTTTGGGTGGTCTGTAGATGAGATGGAAAGTGACTGTGTCTGTCAGGGAGAGCGGGAAGTGGCAGGTAAGGGTTTCAAAGGAGCCAATGCTGTCGAAGTCAAGTGTGCTGCGGGCCACAATGTCTTGACAATGACTGTGACGTCTCCGCCTGTCTTGTTCACCTGGTCTCTGTGTTGGATGCTGTTGTCATCAGGGACAAGGACATCTAGGATGTGTGTGAAGGTGGGTGTCAGCCAGGTCTCGGTGATGCCGATGGCATCAAGGTCGTGTGTAGTGATGGGGTCGGCGATGTCTGCTGCATGGGTGATAGCTGAGTGGATGTTGGTGAGCATTAACTTCTGTGTCATGGACAGTGAGGGGGTGCTGATGGGCTTGGAGCTGATGTGAGTGAGGTTGCTGCATTGCGGAGTCCATGCCTTAGAGGAGGGGCAATCGTTGACGTTGCCTGGTGGTAGTGGGGATGGTGTGTGAGGACGGAGGGAGAAAACGCATGTGGCGCATGCTTACATGTTGTCTGAGCAGGGGTTCTGGCTCTGGGTTCTCCCGGTCAGAATAGGTCCAAACAGGAATTGCCCTTTTCTTTGTCTGCTCTTCACTTCGGACTCCCGGGCGAGAGACACCCTTGATCTAAGAGTTAAGAGCAGAAAGGAAGAGACAGGGCTAAAATCGTTGGAGGGGTTAGGCCACGTGACCTAGATCCAACTGGTTTAGGTTGGTGGTTTGCAGAGAGGGCATAAAGATTGAGCCCTGTTAGAGAATGTTTGAATTGTGCTCTCTATGGGGGGTCCATTTTGGACCTTGTAAGACGATTTTTTGGATGGTGCTTTATAGAGAGGGCAACAGGATTTACTTTGAGTGCTTTGGGATTGGGCGTGTGTGACGGATTGCCATTTGGCATAGAAGTAGAAGCCATGGCTTTTTAATTTTGTATTAAATGAATAAAATAATACAGGTAATTTAATCTCTGGGAGGGTAATCTGATAATCAGATTCCCCTTTCATAAACTCCATGCCAAAAACATAGTGTGTACCTGTGCCCTGTTGCCTCCGTTTCCTGATCTGCGGCACCTTCTCTACTAGTGCCACAGAGCATGTTCAGAAGCCACAAGTGCCCATTTGACAACTGCAGTGACCGCCAAGTCTCTGTCGCAGAAGGGCTAAATTGAAGACATTCACCCCTGTATCAAAACCCCATAATTATGAGTTTAATGTCCTAGTGCCAGATACATCTTTAATAATAAGCAATACCTGAGTTATGATATGGTGGATGGTATTTCTCATTATTATTAAATCCACAGCAATTTGATTTCACACATGTGCTAGTCTTGTTAGCCCAGCTCAGCTATGAAAGGAGTTTGTATATTCTCTTCAGACAGGCTGTCTTTGCTACTATTATTAGGACTGTAGCTTTGGGATTTCCTGACTCTGCTCCTTTGCGAGGGCAGGTAACACCCTCCACAGAGAGACTGTTACTCCACAGTAAGTCCTGAGAACAGGAATTAAAGGACACAATCCTTCACAACAGGAGTGGCTTCACACCAGGGTGCTAAATATCTAAATGCCTTTGATTCTATTGAGAAGGGAAGGGTGTTGGGAAGGAGATGGAGACCAAGCAGGTCCCAGTTCATGTGCCCATCCATCTCCACTAACCTGCCTATGCTCTTTCAACCCCCACCCTCCAGGCCACAGCCCACCGGTCCGCAGCCCCCTACTCTCTTTCATGTAGATACAAATCTGACCCCCTTGCACTGACCACACCAGGCCCCTCACTGTAGAGTTAATCCTGTGCTACAGTATATTCTCCCCAGAATTAACATATGTCTGTTTGTATCATGAGGCATCGGGTAGATCAAACCCCACGGGAGACACACATGGGAGTGGGACCCCGGTATCGATGAGACCCTGAATGCAGATGTTGGAATGCCAATATATTAGCCTGTGTTCTCTAAGTACCCTCATTCATGCAACAATTTTTATGTTCACCATTATTCTTTCTTTATCAGTTCTTGTTGTTTAGCTTAGTTAATTAGCCATGTTTCATATTTGTCCTGACCTTCACCGTGGAGATGAGCCCAGCTGACCCACGTGCCACCGGATCCACTGGGAAGCGGCAGCCGATTGCAGCCTGGCATCGCCTATGGAGCAGGCTATCCCATACGGGCCCACCAATCCACCCTGTTATTTTGTACCATATAGTATGACCTCACTGATGATGACGCTGTCTCTCATAAGGTCCTGCCCGTGTATTGTTTGGCAGAGCGCTCTCGGGCAGCAGAGATCTTTGCTTGCACACTTTATTCTATATAAAGTTTGTTTTTCCTTTCAATTTATCTCTTGGTCTCACTCCCTAACGGGTTATGTTATCTCTATTTTTGCATATGGTGAGGACACGTGCACTTTCAAGGGGGCGGGGTTAGTGTAGACATGGAGCACTTTACAGCTGGAGGAAGGTTACACCATCTTGTTTCTCTCTGCCTCCAGTCTTTCCTTCCTGTCTCCTCCACTTCCTTTAGCACAAAGCACTTTGGGTGTGGTGTCAGACGGCAAATTCCACTTCTTATAAAAAGAGGAATTAGACCCATGGAGCAGGCTAACTTTAGTCCAATTGCCTGTGTGCTATTGCCTTTAGAAGAAGGGTCCTCCCACCCCTTCATTGATTCACTCTTGAACAAAAACCTGAGAAAGAATTAATTGGACCTCTGTTGGGAGAGTTGATCTCTCCAAAGTCCTCCACCAGTGAGATGTAGACTGAGTGACCAAGGAAGATGCGAGCGCTGTCCCCTAACCAACCCCAGGGACCATTGGGGTAATCTGCTGCTGGGACACAACCTGCCTTTCTGCGAGCTACAACGGTACCCAGGACCTCACAGAGTTGAGGGACAACTGCAGTTGTGGGCCAGCCTCCCCTGTATGTTGGAGCATTAGTACAAGGACTACAACATATCCTTGAGTTCCTGAATTGGGACTCACAGCAACCGACAGTCACAGCATCCATGATTCCTGTGTCCTCACCATCAAACCAAGAAGAACTGTGATTTGAGCCCATTCGGCTTCATCCAACCATCAGGACCCCCCAGAACTGCCTTTGGCACTCACCTGCTTTTCGACATGCTGAACTGAGCATTCAAACCTTTTTGCCGCCTCTCAGAGCTAGCTGAGCGCGTTATTGCTCTGTCTCGAACTGTAAGATCTTCAGTGCACACGCTGTCTTCAAATCTCCTCTTCGAAACGGCCAATATCCTCACTGACAATCTTCATTGACAGTTGACCAGACCCTGGGTTACCTTTCGAACTGCGACCCTCGAACACCTGGACTGGAGCCGTGTGACTCAAACTGCACATTCAGTCAACAGCTTTTTCACCGTCGAACCGACTGATGAACCGACTATGCGTGCCTTCACCATCCTGCACCGCACACAACCTCTGCTCGACATCTGCTCCCTGTCTAGAGCAATGTGACTGCTGTACCCGAACCGCTGAATTTTCATGTTCAAACCTGTTTGCGCCTGCACCGCGCTAGCTTAGCCTGTTATTGCCTTGGCTCGAGCTACAATCTCTTTATTGCTTCTGCTGCCTTTTAACTACTGCTTGCCCGGCCAGCATTTTCGCTGCAGAGCTTCATTGCCAGTCGAATTGACACTGGTGAATCATTGAGCCCTGACCATCGAATGTTGCATGAAACTGCTCGAGCTAGACTGCACTTCCGGTCTACAGCCTCCTTGTCATTGAAACGATCATTCAACCGACCCTGGTGGCCATTACGATCAGCAGCCCTTCGAATGCTTCATGAAACAGGTCCTGTCAGAAATGCTCTGCATTTCTTCAAGCATTGTTAGGGAGAATTCTCATTTATGGCTAATTTCCCTTACCTAGTGAGTCCCTCAGCAGCTTTGCTGGATTTCTGGGGTTTATTTTTTTCCACCTGGTAGGAGTGTGAGCCTTTTTCCCACTCTTACAGTGTTTTTTATTGTGTGTGTTGTACTTTTTGTGCTCATGGGCTATGGAGTGTCACCAACTCCCTAGGCATCATCTTTTTACTTGTGTGTCACACAGCACCTTAAGTGCAGTGACACAGGGATGTATTTTAGACTTCCCTTGGGAATTCCATCTCTGGGGATGACTACTGTCCCCCAGAAACATGCAAAGTCACCATTGGCTTTATTAGTCCTTTTAAAATACAGATCCAGTACAAACCATCTTACAATGGAGTACTGGAGGGGAATATCTTTCCCCTGTCCTTCTGTAACTCAAGAGGCACTTTGTGTCCCCCTTCCCGACTCGACATGGCTGGTGGCAGTGGTAACTATCATTTTTACACAGATTCTCGTGTTAATGTTCTGGCTGTGGTGACAGACTCGAACATAAAACCCGCTACCCAATATCGTTTTTTTCTTGGGTCCTAGCGTGGTTTTTCGCCATTTTGTGTTGGAAAGGTCTTTCTTGTTGTTTGCTTTTCGCTCCAAACCAGGTTTGGGTTCTTTGTTCACCGTCCTTTGGTGGGCTTCTGCAAAGAAGCCCTCCCTTGGTGTCTGGGTGTCTAGGTGGGCTGAATGTGAGGGAGGGGTTTAGTAACCCCCTGCACAGGGTCTCCTTGGAGACCCAAGTCGCACTCTGTGTCAATTGGCTGAGGTGGTTGTCCGGGCGTGTGGAGTCTCACTGGTGGTTAATCATGGGGGGTTGGTTGGAATCCACAGCCTTCCATCCAACAATTGTCGTTTTTCCACCCAACCCACCATTTTCCTTGCCAGCAGTAGTCATGACTAGTTGCTAACGATGCTACATACTTAGAACCACCCCTGCCATAATGGCACTTACTTTGAGACCTTGTCAACTAACCAGGGCCCCCTTGTCCCAAGTCCACTAGACTTATTAATTCCAATCAGTACCAGCGCACTCACATGATCCCTCCCAGTACCTTGGCCCCTCAGCCAGAGGTGCACCAGACATCTCTTTTCTAACCAGTACCATTGCTCAGGCATGGATCCTCAGATCACCCCCAATCAATGGATCATAAACGAATAATACATCCTTCGTGTCCCCCTCCCCTCCAGCATACCAGGCCGACAACCGTGGCTCTGACTTCATATGGCCCTCTCCATGGGACTCTCTTTATATCATCTATCGTGTCACCTCCCCCCCTACCTCTAGTCATTCCGGGCCTTGCGTAATATCCAGAACTAATGTTGCTCACACTATGGCTCTCAGGGCCACCCCCAGACTGACACCTCTGACCACCAATCAGAGCACAACACGTCAGTTTTGTGTCACAGACTGCCAACCAATCAGATCTCTGTTTCCTCTTTCCAATTAGGAAGTATGTGTCTTAACCCGTACGGGAGAACACAGTCCCTGACTGGAACCATTCGGTGTGGACGCTGACATTTCCTCTCAGGTAAGCCTCCCCATTCTCTCCATCCAGCCCAGCCACCTCTCTGCCAAGCTGGCACACAGGCAAGCCGCCCTTGCCTCGTGTCCCCATCCAGCTCAGCCACCTCTCTGCCAAGCTGGCACGCAGGCACGCTGCTCTTGCCTTACGTCCCCATGCTGCACACTCCCACCAGCACAACGTTCATAGCACGGGGCCACTTACCAATGACACGGGGCCCTATCCGCTGCACGGCTTCTCTGCACGACCATTACACTGGCCTCCCGCTCACCCGTCCCGGCTAGCGCCACCCCCCCTGATACACAAGCATCATCCCGTGCTGCACAACATATGTATTTCGATGCACCCGTGCTGGGGTAGCCTAGCTGACTCCATCAGCACTACCCTGCCGTACTTCCCATCAGGGAAGCCACCTTGGTTTCCCCCCTGGATCACTTGGGGCCTCATTACACGGATGGCGGTGGACCAAGGTACTATTAGCACCTTGGTCCATGCCGGTAAAATACCGGCACCGCCTTGGTGGAAAGGGGAATTACCGCCCTATTCCAAGGTTGGTGGGGCGGTAATTTCCCCCTTCCCTCATTGCCCTTCCCCATTCCCATTTTTGCCCCATAGGCCTCTATGGGAATGGGGAAGGCGCTAATTACGGTACCGCAAATTGCGGTACCGTAATTAGCTCCCTGGTCCCTTTGCGGGTTGGTTTTTAACGCCTGCAAAAAGCAGGCGTTAAATTCCTCAACCCGCAAATGGACCTCGCAGTAAGGCGGTAAGGGTTTACCGGTACCGGTAAAATACCGGTACCGGTAAACCCTTACCGCCTACGGTGTAATGAGGCCCTCGATCTAGCAATCCTCCCTGACTTCAAACCCCTCCCACGGGGCCACAGGCATGCACCGGATTTGCACCACACTTTTCCCGTCAGGACGCTGCTCTACAGCACAGGGACACCCCTACAGGGCCCCCTCCCGGGCAATTTCTCGCGGGCAGACCACCACCCTCAATTCCTACCTCTCACCTTCTAGGACCCAACCGGTCAACTAGCCATTACCTATACAGGCCTAACCCCCCAGGGGACTAGGACTCCACCTTCGCCTTCCACCTTACTCCAACGCAAGCCTGCTCGACCACTTTTTTTGTAAACACTGGCCCCCGTGGCCCTCATTTGTGATCCTCTCTGCATTAACTCCAGGGGCCTCAACCCCGCATTAACTCTCTCTCTCATTTCCTTTACCTTCCCCCGCTCTTCTCTCCTTGTGTCATGCCCGCGCCGCTGGCACACGCATTGGCAACCATCATGGACTACTTGGTACTCATTTATCCTCCCAATACTCTTTGAACAACTCCTATTCACACCTTGGTCTTTAATTTCTATTTGCTCGACTTTGGTTCTTTCTTATTTTATTCAACTAACTACATTTACCACAATGCACCTTGCTACAGTCCTCAATTCCTGGCTATTCTCATTCATCGTTATTGGGACCACAATCCCCAGAAGCCCTAGCGGCCAGTGCTGATTCCACCTGCTCAGGACCAGAGAGGGAGGAGGCAGATTGTCTTCAGGTGTGCTGCTCCAGGTGCTGTCAATTAGCCTGCCTCAGAACAGGGCAGGGGTGTATATAAGCAGCTGCCTGCAGGAGCAGTGTCTTGCATCTTGAGATCTTCCCGCTCCTGTTTGCCTTGACCCTTTACTTTGTATGCTGTTCCTGTTGCTGCATTATCCTGTTTTGATCCAGTGCCCTTTCTGGGCTTCCTGCCTTGCAGCCAATTACAGTCCTCTGCAGCCCTCTACAGTCAGCAGCCCTGCTCCTCTGGGCTCACTCCTTGCTGCCCTGCTCTTCTGGGCTCCTTGCCTTTCAGCCTGCCTCACTCCGGCTGCCTACAGTCCTTGTCCTCTGGGCTCCCTGCCCTGCAGCCTGCCTCATTCCGGCTGCCTACGGTCCTTGTCCTCTGGGCTCCCTGCCCTGCAGCCTGCCTCACTCTGGCTGCCTACGGTCCTTGTCCTCTGGGCTCCCTGCCCTGCAGCCTGCAGCCTGCCTCACTCCGGCTGCCTATGGTCCTTGTCCTCTGGGCTCCCTGCCCTGCAGCCTGCCTCACTCCGGCTGCCTACAGCCCTTGTCCTCTTGGCTCCCTACCTTGCAGCTTGCAACCCTCTGCTGTCTCCAAGCCCTTGTCCTCTGGGCTCCTTACCTTGCAGCCTGCACCTCCGCAGTCCACTACAGTTTGCCTGCACCTAGTCCCACTCTTGACTGCAGACCTGCTCCCTACTTTGCAGCCCTTCTGTTTTCCTGACTGCTGCTCCCTGGTTCTCTTCCTTGAGTCCTCTGTACTCCACCTTAGGTTATCTACTTCAGTCTAACTGCCTTTCCTTCATTTCCTTCTGATCGATTGCTCATTGACTTTCTTTTCGCTGGATATATCTGTTCTTGTCTTCTCATGTGTCTTATGTAATCCCTTTGTACAGAGCTTGCCTGTTGGTTTCCGGCAGGCAACCTCTGCCCCTTCCCCTGTCGCGTTTTCAGTGTTACAGACACCCACTGCTGTTGTTCCCAGCCAGGAGCATGCAGCGTGGGCCTCTGTTATAGCAATCTGTGCAGAAGGCTGGAGTTTCCTAAGGTTCATGGAACACTCTTTCCCATTTCAGCATACACCTCAAGAGGGAATCCAGTTTGTTTGTACCTTTGTATCTTTTGCCCCTTTTTGCTCACAGCTACAGTTTCCTACTCTTCTTTCTTGTTGAACTTCCAGCTGTGTGTGCTTATGTGCTACCTTACTTCAGCACAGCCACCCAAAACCTACCTGGGTACCCTGTGCCACTCTTGACAGAGTGCCATTCCTGACACCTTGGTACTGTGTCTGCTTGAACTATTCAGGGGGTAATTCATAGATTTCAGCGCACGCGAGCAGCGCAGAGAGGAAGCGTGCGCCAGCCGTGTGCGCTAAACAGCATTCTGGCGCACCGCATATTCATGGAATTTCAAAGCCATTTTGAGTGCTGGCGCAGAGAACTTCCCTCAGCGTCAGTTACGCCCCCAAGAACGCCCCTTGCGCAAGGAAAAGGCATTGAAATCCCCAATGCACGCAAAGGGCTGTGCTAACCCTGCACCAGTTTACAGGGCCGGTACACTGTAATCACGTGAAAATACTACGCGTACCCCGCTCACGGCAGCCAAAAGCGTGAAAATGTACCGGCACACCTCTCGGAATACGCGTACCCCACTCGTGCCAGGTAAATTGCGCAGAAAAAGCACCCCCCTGTGGTGTGGGCTGCCTGTGGGGCATAGCCAGGGTGGATGGGCTGCCTGTGGGACATGGGGAGGGTGAGTGGGCTGCCTGTGGGGCGTGGCCATGGTGGATGGAGTGCCTGCGTGTATTTTGGGTGTGCACGTGAAGTATCACACGCGATAGGCCTTGTGCGAGCAAGCTACTTGTATTGAGGGGGTGCCCAGTAAGTCTTACACGCGATATGCCTTGTGCGTGCATGGTACATGTATTTCAGGGGTGCACAGGAAGTCTTACACGCGATAGGCCTTGTGCGAGTGGGGTACGTGTATTTCGGGGGTGCTCGGGAAGTTTCACACGCGATAGGTCTTGTGCGAGCGGGGTACGTGTATTTCTGGGGTGTGCGGGAAGTTTTACACACAATAGGCCTTGGGCGAGCGGGGTACATGTATTTTGAGGGGTGCGCGGGGTGGTTCACACGCGTTTTCGCTAGCGCGATATGGTTACATGTATTCTGAGGGGTGCGCAGGGAGATTCAGACGCGATTTGGCAGTGTGGTCCCTCCCTGGTGTGTCGCTACCCCCCTCCCCATGCCCCGCAGGCAGCCCATCACCCCAGGGCATGCCCTGCAGGCAGGCCGCATGGCACCATGCACCTGGGAGACATCACACATGTCCCCCACCCACCCACCATTGACAGGCACCTGCCAGCAGGCCCCGACTCATGTCCCCCCCAACACTTCATCACGATCCACAATCATGGCCCTTATGGCCACCCAAATCCCACCCCACGCCACCCCAGTCCAAACACCCAACCAAGTATTACATCCACCCCACATAGAAATCCCCATTACATGATACATCCCAAATGGCAAGTATGCACATCAATACATGTCCGTCACGCGCACACAATGGGTGCAAGTGAATGAGAAAACCCACATCATGACATGCATGAAACCAATGATAGAATACCACACATTGAAGTATGAAACAAAAATTTATTAAACACAAAAGCAAGGGAATGAAATGAAATCACACAATAATGGAAATAATAAACACAATGCTGCATGTCCAAAATAATAGAAAAAAAAGATATGAAAGCAGAATCCAATTAATCCGAATGAAAATGGGTCCAAAGTGTCCGTCCCTCAAACCAAATCCAAAGGTAAAAAATAAGACAAATCCATTGATCCATGGTAAAATCAAAAAATAATGAAGTGAAATCCAGTCTTCAACTATATACAAAGTACAAATCCAGGGTCCATTAGCCCAACTATTCAAAGGAAACCTACAAAAAACCCTACCTAATAAACAACTATATACAAAAAGGTGGGGCATAGTCCAAGCGTCCTAAATGAAAGAAAAACAGAAAGGAAACCTAACACTAATTAACTATATACAATGGCGGTGGGCAAGTCCTACGGCTCACTTGTTGATTTCCCGGGCCAGGGCATCATCGAACTCCCGTTCTACATCCTGGAGGCGGGCCTGCTCCATGGCCCTGAGGTTTCGCAGGGATAAAGCCATGTCCACCTCCAACTCCCTGAGAATTGCCTCGAGGCACTCAGCCCGCCTCAATGCCCTGCGCATGGAGTTCTCCACCCTGACCATAGTGAGCCGTGCCTCTTCCGCCCGCTGCCGCTCTACATCTATTTTCTGGCCCAACCGCTGCCACACGGAAGACACTCCCAATCCAGGGTCCTCCTGCCCTTCGGCCGATGCTTGCCCCTCTGATGTTGATGGCCCCGAGCCATCATCATTCCCACCTTGATCCTGCTGCTGCCGTGCATGTGCCCTGCCTCTTGATGCCTGCACGTCCTCCTCCTGCTGTGGTCCAGTTGTTGGGGTGGCCACCCCTGCTGGACCTCCGACTCCCGACTGTGGCAGGGATGTGTTCTCCACCAGCCTGGCCGCCTGGTCAGAGACAGCTCCACAGGGTGCCTAGGTGATACTTGGGCCGGAAGATGGCGACTGGCGCATAGGGGGTTCAGTTGAGGAGTGGGTCGGTACAAGGTCCAGCACACAAAGGAATCCAGAACTGGTGACCTGTCCTAGTAGGTCGACGTGGTCAAAGAGGCATCCCAGATAACGTGCAGAGTCTTCACGAAAACCCTGCAGGTCATCTCGGATGCCCCATTGATGCAACGCCATCCCAGCCAGGACAGGCTTAACATGGTCCCGGATTGCCACATCCGCAGGGAGAGGAAGGCCAGTTGTGCGTGCATCCCCGCCCTGAAAACGGGTCTGGACGAAGGCATCCCTGCTGGTGTGGGATGATGCAGTCACAGGATCGGGGACAGGATTACACACAGGCACCTCCGCGGCAGCCTGTGCTGCCTCTTGTCCCTGCCCTTGGACTGCACCACTAGCACCAGTGGAATCCCCCCTTCAGACCCCGTATGTGTCCCTTCCACGGCCGCCTCCTCAACCAAACCCACCAACAACCTGGATGACTCCATGCCATCTTCCTCCATCGGACCCTGTGGGGTCTCAGCTGCCCCTTCTGCTGCCGAGGAGTCCACCTCCGCCTCTTGGACCTACCCTTGGTAGCTGCGGCCACGGACGCGGCACCAGACTCCTCACTCCACAACGAGATGACAACCTGGGAGGGGAGCTGGGCCTTGCGTCTCCGGCTGGCGGTGCGATCCCTGACGCTTTGCTCCACAGCACCGTCTCCGCCCTCTTCATCAGTTGACGCTGCAGACAGGGAGAGATAGAACACAGGCATCAGGGCACTGTACAATGGGCTGATACACACATGACAGTTGCACATGAGTGGCAGTGTCAAACTTCACACATGGCATCACACTCCCCAACACACATATCATTTCAAATCACACACATGCGTAAATCAACAGCAATGTTGCAGCAGGCAGCACCATCCATACACATACAACAGCATGAACAGCCAAAGGTTAGCCTGATGTCACATGCAACACCGGGAGTGCAGAACACATGCACATACGCCACCATACATACATGCATCTGTACATCTCCACCACCTGTCGCACTGATATCATTGCCATCCATGTCACATCTGCCAATCAGCCTCCTACATGTCAGTGTCACATGCATCCATGGTGTATCACAGTTGCACACTTGTCAAATAAACACACATGCACATGTACATAGTGCAGATACATGCAGGTGGAACTAGCCTCCATGTGTGACGCCACAACCATGCCACAGTACATACACAGAAATTGAAACGTGTGCACCCACACATGCATTTGGCCAGCATGCATTTGAACACATACACCATTGATGTGTCTCACACATGACAGGACTCACATGCGGCAGGCTCATGTCCCTGTACATACACATCCATACATGGGCCTACAAAGACATATGTCCAACCTGCCCACTCCTGGCACACCTCAACATGCACAGCGTCCAATCAGTACGCATGTACACTTACTGCTCGACTCCGGACGGGTCTGCCTCTCAAGGACCTGGAGGTGGAGTGCTGGCCGTATATGTTCCAGGACCCTCTTCTGGTTGTTGGTAAGGCGGACCCGGCACCCCTCAGCATCCGCTGCCTTCAAGAGGCGCCGGGCCTTGTTGAGGGTCCTGGACCTGAAGTCCTCCCAGCGCTTCCGGACGTGTTGAATGTCGCGGGCTGCCACCCCCTCTACGTTGATGGCAGCCAGAATGTCCATCCAGATCCTCTTCCATCCTTCATTGTCGGCGCGTGAACTTCCAAAGAGGGCATCATACTGCCTCAGGACTTGCTCCACCAGGATACCAACTTCATTGGCACTGAAGCTGGTAGCCCTCTGCCTCTCTGGCTGGGGGTTGCCAGTGGTGCCAGATGGTGTTGTGTCCGACATGGCAACCCCAAAGGCAGGTGTGGGTGGGCAACTGGGTCCTGGAGCAGGGCTGTGGAGCGATGGAATACCAGTCAGGAGTCTTCTGTTCCAGCAGGGGTGGTCACAGCAAATGAACCCCTGCAGATGGCTGACGTGCAGGCACAAAATAGCAGGGAACGTGGCCAGCAGGGAGGCAGCAGCAGATGGCAGGTGGGACCGTGCTCGGGGCCCTGGGGGGGCAGGAAAATGGCCTTCTGGGCAGGAGTGTGGTCTTCCGTGTGTTGTTGCGTGGCCAGCTTGATACAGAGTGATTTGGCATGTGAAAAAACTGCATGTCAGTGTGTAATTCGAGGAAAGGCACTTAGCGCGTAAGCGCATCTGTGACGTGACATACAAGGGCGTTTCACTCAACACGGGTGCATGTTGATTGTACACGTGCAAAAACTGCACGTCTGGGTGTCAGTGCGTGTAATTGGAGGAAAGGCCCTTAGCGCGTACCCGTGTAAGTGATGTCACACGTGTGGGCTGGGTTAAAAGGTACGCGTAGGAAGCCATTTTCTTGTATGTGCTTTTTGTGGAGAGCGAGCGGGTTATTCTTGTACTTCTTGTTGGTTCACACGTGATTACTTCACAACGGTTCCAGTTCGTACTCCTTGTATACTCAGACAGCGTTCAATTCTTCTTTTGGCGGGTGTGTTGCCAACGTGCACACGTGCGTCTTTTTCATGTACTTTTTCCAGGCAGGCGGTGAGTCGCGCACTTATTTTTCAACTGTGGTTGCCCCCGTGTGTCGCGTACCCATTCAGAGGTCATTGTAGCCTGCGTGTACCACGCGTACGCTTCTTTTTGTGTTCCTGAGTGCCACAGCGTAGTGCAGGTTCTTTATTCCACGCACGTGGTCTACCAGGGGTCACGTGCACATTAAAGTTTGTTTTCGGGGTGCCTGTGCGTTGCGTGACCTGTCATCTTCCCCCAGGGGTCACTGACAGCCTTGCTAGAGCACTAGGGTACGTATTCCATCTAGTACCCTACCCCTTTGACCCCAATTGCCCAGGACAATTGTTTACTGCACCTCCCATTCGCACGGCAACATCAGTGCCATGGTTGGGAGGCGACCAAGCAGTAAGGGAGGCAAAGGTGGCTGACCTCAAAGAGGTGGGCGCGGTAGGGGACGTGGCCAGGATGTGCAGGGTGGCCCAAGAGGCCACTGTGTGGAGGACCAAATAGGGACACCTATGCCCCCCCCCAATGGGTCGGGGAGATGTAGCTGACACCATCCCAGCTCAGGCCTTGTTAACCCGGCCCAAATTGTCAACCGAACCAGCACAGGATGACTCCTAGGCTGACTTCCGTGTCACCAAGTCAAAGTCACGTGTGGCGGTGAAAGTTGCTGTCACCAGGCCACGTGGATCTGGGGCAGCAATGTCATCTGCTGCCCCAAGTAGCCAGGGTGAGGAGGCCGCAGAGGCAGCTGCAGCTGAATCCACTCCAGCTCCGAGTCTCCCAGCCGGGACAGTGTTGGTCCAAGTCCATCACACCGAGGTTGGTCCTGCCAACATCACCCAGCAGTCAATGCCTGCAGTGAGACCGTTGGTCATCGTGCCTTTGGCTACTTCCAGTGCCCAGTCCACCTATGCTTCAGCCCCTACCAACCAGAGCGGCGTAAGCCACTCAGGGTCCACACCACCTTCCAAGAGAAAGAAGGGTGCTCTTGCGGTACAGGCTGGGACCCCAGACGCAGCTACCCACTCAGGCACATCAAGGAAGCGTAGTTTCAATGATGCAGAACTAGACGCACTTGTAGGCTACGTGTCGGCCCATGGGCACGAAATGCTGGTGAGTGCAGGGTGCAAGACTACGACTGCTCAACGTAGGACCCACTGGCAGTGCAGTGCATCGCGGACCAGATTAGTTCCCTTGGATTTGTGAGGCGCACAGCTGATGATTGCTGTAAGCGGTGGAATTACCTCAATCGCAGAGCAAAGAACAAGCTGGCTTCCAATTATGCCTCTTATGGTGACTGGCAGTGGGTCTCCACCAGAGGAGGATGAACTAACAGAACCTGAGGCAATCGCTGGAGAGTTCATTGCAGAGGACCAGATCCAAGGCGTGGGAGACCTACCAGATCTTTAGGCAATGTCCGGTGAGTGGCCATGCATGTGTGTGCAAACCATGTGTATGTTGCTTGGGTGAAGTGTTGGGCGTGGGTGCCAGGTGAAGCTGTGTAGTCATGACCGCTATGGGTCACCCATGTGGTTCCTCCAAACCATACCCCAGCCTTGGGTTAGTGTTTTCAAGTATCCCTTCTGACCGCAGTAGACAATTAGCACCACATTAATGCACTTGCCCTTCAACTGTCATCTTGCCACAACATTGTTCATACTGTTTTCCTGTTCATTGTGCCTGATTGATAAATTCCTTAGCATTTTTACCACACATTTTTGTGCCCTACTGCCCCAAAAGTAACATACTTCAGTCATAGATTACACCCCACAATGGCCCACATTTGTTACCTTATTATGGGAATGATTTCACCAATCAGGCTGATTGTGTGCAGGCCATATGTAAGTGCACATTACTCAATCACTTCGGGGCCCTGTTTGAAAGTTGAAGATGACAATAGTGTTCTGTCACGTCGAAGTGACCAACCATTGATTTATCCATGTGCCTGCCATCATTGCATCAGTGAACACTGGCTTTGTTGCAGCATGTGGCACATGCGTGTTTTGTCACACTATTTTTCATTTTCGATTTCATTATGTCCATCTCACATGGATGGGTGACAGTACTGATTTGCTACCATCTGGGTGTCCTTGTCAAATCTGCCATGGCTATGGTACCTGCCATCTGTATGCTGGCATGTGTCATGTATGTGGATTGTCCATGCTACTCACAGGCTAATGTGTGATGCCAGTGCTATCCAGCATGCAGCACATGTGTTGCTTTTCCATCTTGGAGTCCTCAGTGTCTGCTTTTTGCCTCCCCTTCCAACTCATTGCCAGTGCATGCATGCCAGAGTTATTGTCATGTGTGACATGTGTCTTTTATGTACAGGATGTCTGCTTCGTCATGCCTATGTGTGTGGGCTATGGTGCTCATGCCTGTTTTAATTACTTTTCTTTTATGTTTTTGCAGGTGATGAGGCACTTGATGCTGTTGAGGAGGAGGAGATGGCACAGAGGCAGCAGTACTCACAGCCACAACCGGGCACCAGTGGAGGACATGGGGTGGTGGTGGGTGAAAACCCATTACTCATACAGACCATACAGTCCACGGGTGTCTCTGGGTACACCTCCGCAGACCTCTATGAATCAGGTGCTGAATCGGACATTGAGACATATGTCCCGTCGCAGGTGAGTGTTTCTGGCAGGGATGCTGTTCTGTCCAACCCACCTGCACTGGGGGTAGACCCCTCTATGGGGCATTCAGTGTGGGAAAGCCCGCCTGTGGCGGTTACGGATGCAGGGTCACACTCCACAATATTTGATCCTGTTCCTGGGCCAGCAGATCAAAGGAGGAATGCAGTCCTGCAGCCTCAGGCAGTGCCAGCACAGCAAGGTGCACATCACCTTGCCCCAAACAGGTGTGGTGCCCGCCAATGCGGTGGCCGTGCGCCACCAGGCAATACTGTGTGGGGGAACTCCATGTACACTATAGTAGCACAACAGGGGGCATTGTGTGAGATGATGGCTCAGTCCATGGATAGGGTGGCCACTTCCATTCTCCCCCCTGAAAGGCAGGTACAGCTCCAGCAGCTGGCAACAGAGTCCATTTGCCACTCACACAGGGAGGACATTGCCACAAGGGTCATTCCAGCCGGCAGGGTGTTCGCTAGACGATTGGCTGTGGCGACTGGCGGCTCCGATACGGGCTGGCACAAGGTACGCATGGGGGCGGGAATGAAGGAGGATCTCAGGGTATGGCGCACATTTGTGACAAAATTCAATGGGGTGTGTTTATGGCAGTCACCATGGACAACGTGTGCCCAGCTACAGTTGTTCACCGATGCTGCAAGTCGGGTGGGATTTGGGCCCATCTTGGGGAGGGAATGGTGCAGAGGCGACTGGCCAAAGGGATGGAGCAGAAAGGGCTTATGCAACAACATCATGGTGCTGGAATTATATTGCAGTTCATAAATTCAATGCTGCAATTGGCCATGGGTAGCGGTCAGATGGGTTTGTGGTGATACCATCAAGATTCCTGATCAGGGGGCTTTCCTTCTGATTCAAATCTTCATAGAATTTATTGTTCAGTATTATGAGATGTTTGTCTAGCATTTCCATACGCAGGTCGCAATAGAGCCACTCAACCCTTTTATGGGGTCCGCCACATGGTGCACAACCATGTGACAAAGCACATCCCTCGGCACGGGGCTCAAGTTACAACATCCCATGCCAAGAGTATAAAATCAAACGAGGAAACATGTTAATAATAATTGTATATCCATTAAAACATACATCAACAGTCGGTGCACTTGGGGGCCCTGGAGCCAAGCAAAATAGCATACATACAAAATTAATACATTTTCAAACTCATTCCAAGGAGACATGGGCATTGCCCCTGAGGGAAATGTTATTAGTCCAGTGGGGGGGGGGGTTGGGGTGTTCGTGCGGCCCACTAGCCTGCAAAACTGCACCAGGAGATACAGGGGGCCACATCGGCATCTTGGTCCTCGGGACAGCTTCTTGTTAATCCAGGAAAGGTGAAGGTGAGGCAAGGCAAAGCTCGCAGGGCCCACTTTGAGCACACTGGGCGTGCTGGCACTCAGCGGCGCCACAAGAATGGGGTCTGCATGCCGCATACCTTGTTAGTGGAAAAATGGTGGGGCGAGGATTTCTGCAACCACCAACACCAGGCAGCTTACTGGATCCACTTTGAGCATGCTGTTCTCTTGCAGGGTCACAGCCTTTAAGTCACAACATCGCTGTGGCCACTTTAAGCCTGGTAACCCGTGCAGGGTCACATCATCCGACTTGCATCAATGCCAAGCCCACTTTAAGCACCACAGGCATCCAGGAGACAGCATTGCACCTGTGTCACTGGTACCTGGAGAAACGGGGGTATTTCATGTAGGCTCACTCCAAGGACTCTGCCCGCGTGAGCCAGCCTATCTCAGGGCCTCGTTAGAGGAGCTGGAGGTCGTCGGCAAAGGCCCAACATAGGAAGAACTGCATGGTCGGCACAGTGGGCTCCCTCCGGCACAGTGGGCTCCCTCCAGCCAGGAGCATTGTATGGCGGCAGCGGCACAGGGAGCCGCACTGATGAGGGTGCTTGGAATGTCCAAGCTGCATGGCCTATTCCTGGAGCGCTGCAGCAGCGGGCGCCGCAAGGATAGGCAGGGTCATTGTTAGGAGCAACGGGGTGGTCAGGACCTGTGATGTCAAAGGTTCTGGGGAAGGGCCTAGCGGCATGACCTGCTTCTGGCTCATGGTCGCAAGGATCGGCATGGTCCTTGTTAGATGGCTTTGTAAACATCACTGCGGCGGCAGCCCTTGCCATGCTGTTCTTCTCCCCCAGGCAGGAGTTCAATCTATATTAATGTGGCAGTGGTCCTTGCTGCGCCTTTCTTCTCCCCCAGCCAGGAGTTCAATATATATTAATGTGGCAGCGCTCCCTGCAGGAGTGTGTTCTTTTTTTTCTTCAGGGCCAGACATGTCCGGGACTCTCCGGCTGTTTGCGTGGGCCCGCCCCTTCCTGCCCGCACTGGAGACTCCAGCGCGTGCGCCCAAGGACAACGGGACATCGCCAGTGGTGCCAACAGTTGTTGGACAAGATCCGACATGCGGGTCGTCAATACCTTGCTGCCAGTTGTTGGGTTGCTGGGAAGCCTGCAAAAGTGAGGAGGCTGCTGGGCAGGACCCCGCTGGCAGAGTCCCGGGGTCTCTGGCACTCGTTGTGACAAGGCCGTTTCGTGCAGGCCCTCTGCCGCTAGAGTGACAGGCAGCGCACTGCAGCCATGGGCTGCAATGAAATGCTGCAGACTGGAGTGGTCGGACTGCAGAGCGGGAAGCCGCTCGGCCTGTTTATTGGGTCCGTCACATGGTGTACAAACATGTAACATAGAACGAGACCTCAGCACGGTTTCAAGTTACAACAAATGTATGATTGCAGCTTGCCTGGCAGCATTGGGAATTGCGTAAGCAGTCACTTCAGTACAGGCTAATATTGGGCCTGCAGTGAGGGTCAGTGAGGATGAACCATGGGAATGGATAAACACTGTGCACAGCAGTCAAAAATGGACAACGATACTAACGCATATTCCATTCCGGAAAAAACAAGCAAGATGTGGTTGTTGTGGGGTTGCAGCAGCTCGCAATTGGCGGTGAGATCACGCCGGCAGATTGGAGGTCAGCAATCCAAACATCTTACTGAGGAAGAGATTGGCTCGGTGGCAGCCCAGGTTTCATTCATTAAGCAGGATCTTCAGAAGGTATCGGGAAGAGTGCAGGGGTGGAGGAACATGTGTCGATCATGGAGGACAATGTTAAATCTTAACAGGTGCAAGTGCATGAATTAATACAGCCCTGTTGTTTATTAAAGGAGTGGATTTTAGATGGTGAAGAGCAGTGACGTATGGAATTTCAGAATGGTTTGGGGTTGGTTGGAATTATATGTTTGCGTGCTGGGTTTGGGTATAGCGGGGTCCAAGGTGGAAAGAGATATGTTGGTGGACCTCACAGTATCCATAAGTTGGATGCAATGTTGTGGGACAACCTCATCATTGGTGGATTGGTGTTGGGACTGGGGAGTTAGGGTTTGCACCCCTAGTGGTTCTACAGCTGCAGTTTGTGGAGATGCACTCATGTCAGGTTCTGGTGGAAAGGGGAATACTTGATAGGAAGGGGAGGGCTTTCCAATCAATATCCATCAGTCTGTAATGAGGGTGCTGATTCAGTTCTATATATATATATATATATATATATATATATATATATATATATATATATATATATATTTCTCCCCCTTTTTCTCTCTCCATATTCAATTTAGAGGGATATAGCTCGTTCATGGACATAAGGGCACTCGCAGGTACCAACATAAGGGGAGAAAACTCACAGGTAAATGCTACAGCATGAAGGTCTGCATCATGCACACTTCCTGTGTACTGTTGAACGCTTTCCTGCAACTGACCAGAGCTGCTGCGCAGCAATGTGTGGTGTGATCAAGGTTGGCAAGCCAGTTCCACGGTATGCTAATGGGAGCTGGGGAAGTTGGCTTGATTCAGAAGGACATACGCACACACACACACTTATCACACCAAGACTGTCTTAACTATTCTTTGGCAAGTGGGCATGGGAACGGGGAGGTGGTTTGGAGGCATGTTCCTTGAGGATACAATAAGACCGTATGTTGGGGAGGCCCTGGAAAATGACCAGCTCTCACAGAGTACATTGCAATATTCGATTGAATGCCGATATTTTGCGAATGCCGTGTGATCGTCTTCCTTACCACTAGTTCAGGGTGTCTCGTGTTCCATCCACAGTGGTTTTGGCCAATGGCAGTTGATAAAAGAACTGTAGGTCAGCACAAATGTACTTTACTAATTACAAACTGTTTGCGGGAGAAGCGGGAAGAAATGTGGCGTTACATGGGGACGAGATGATTTTTGGGAGGGCAGATCTGTTCTGCTCCACGTATATTAAGCTATCAGGGAATGATGTATCTTAACCAGTAGTGTTAGTGGGAACAGCAAAAACCGTAAGCTTTAATTCCAAAAGTTTCTAACATTGTAAACATTGTATTGCATGTATAAACATGATGTACGCTGTATACTGATTGTCAGCTCTCATCAATCACTTCTGTTCCACTGTTCTGTTGGATTTGTGCTTGCCCAACTGTAATTAACAGCGTTACTTCTTGCCTGATGTGTGCTCCTTTTTTGACTACCTGTGGTAATTATTCATTATGAGTTTGGGAGGGCCCCTGATACATTTTTGGGAGGTCCCTGGAAGATCCTCAGCTCTCTCGGTTCACTGGGGGTATTTCGTCTGCCCTCCCTTGGGGCGCAGGTCCGGCGACCGCAGACCTGATTGTCCCGCTTCACTGAGGAGGCCCTGCAGACGCTGAGTTCATGAAGGTCTGCCTGGACCCGACCTCTGCCCATGCTCAGCTCAGGGGGAGTGAGCATACACGGGAGGCTCTGTGCTAAGGGGATTCTAGGATCTTTAGGACGTGAGTGTAATTGTACAAGAAAAAGGGCTGCATTGCGGTTGCATGCTCAGAGCGGGGGAGGGATGGAATTGTATGGTGTTTAGGTCACTTCTTCTAGGTGGGAGGACTATCTACCTTAGGGAGTAGTATATTTTAGCATGCACCACCCTGTAGGGAGTGGACGTTGGTGTGGGCATGACTGCATTAGAGCAGGAGAGGTGCGTAGTAAGTGGCGGACCCCGTTAGACAGGAGTTGCACATAGCTCCAGTGATTGTATTGTTGCTTCATAAGGGGTAGACGGGTGTTAATTTGTTATGTGTTGTTGCCTTGAAAATAGAGAAAACGCGCATGTGGTAGATAGGTTCGATTCATGTGGTGTTGATTCATGGTGGAGCGATCAACATCGAAAAGTGCCTTCTGTATAATAGTGCGCTTGGCGTCTATGTTTTTTCCTTTTTATTAACATACAGAAAGGTGAGCCCGTGGAGAAGGCTGTTGTTTGGTCGGGCGTCGGGAGAAGGCCAGTGTGACGGGTGAGTGTGAGTGGGTCGGCCTGAGGAGAAGGCCAGTGTGAGAGAAAGGAGTGACTGGGGTTAAGTGTGAGTAGTGTGAAAAGGGGTGTGAAGGGAAAAAAGCGGAAGAAGGTCTATCAGTAATTGAGACATAGAAGAAAGCGAGTAGGAGGACAGGAGAAAAATTGCCTATTTAGACAGTTCCCACGATCGCATGTGTAGAAAGTTGCCCCAGTATTGCGATACAATATTAAAATATAAATTTTAGTGGGTCCAGCAGACTGTGGGTCAGTGCTTCCATGAATGGGCACGGAGGGAACGTTCGACAGTAAAATAATAGAACACATGTTCTAATATTTGTTAACAAAATAGAAGTGCTCAAAGCTAAAAAGCAGGCAGAATATATTGGGGCTCTGGAAATTATACGAAGAAACTAAGGGAGAGCAAATGAAAAAAAGAGGCAGAAGGTACAAAGGAAGGGTTCAGACCCAGCACTCCGCCCACACCCTATGGTGTCTATCCGACATTACAACCCGCAGAGGAATATACAAACCCACAGCGGGAAAACATTGTAGGAGATAAGGAAACAACAGAGAAAAAGAGGGATAGGGACACGCGATGGGAGGAAGTACATAAAAAGGGGGAAAATAAATTTTTAGCAGACATCAAAAATAACACGCGACAACAAGTGGAAGCCTTATTCAACAAGGCTGAAAGGGTAATAGAGGAAGAAGTGCAAGGGGACAAGGGGGAATGGGTGTCAGGGAGGATAATATTTAAACTAGATGATGAGGATGGGAAAGCGAACAAGGAGGTAAAAGAAGGGTGCGGCTAGGATCGTGAGAACTCTGACGAGGGGGCAGTAGGGGGGAGATTGGAGTGACGGAAAGGGTGGTGAATGGACACCGGATAAAGAAAGGAGAAGGAGACGGAAAGAGAGACGACAGAACGATAGGACAGTGGGGAGTGTGGATGGGATTGCTCAACTTTCCTCTGCAGTAGAAAAGGGGAAATTAAAATAGGGGTGGTCCAGGCCACCAAAGAAGCACGGGGTACGGGGACAATGGACGAGACAAATGCCACTGTTACAAAAGAGAAAAGGGGACACGCATTATGTACCCTGACAGACGATGGACAGATGCAATTTAATATGTAGCCTGCCCTCCCTTGTGGCAGGGGCGAGTAAATGGATACGGGTGCTCCAGAAAAAGGCAGTCGGGATGACACTGGCAATAGGGGACATGAAGAGCTTATTTGCGACATCATAGTGGAGCAAGGATACAAAATATCGGAACAGGCAGGGTACAAAGGGGTGAAGTTAAGCACAAATGCCCATGATGGGGCTCCATTTAATAACTATCGAACACACATGTGGGAAATGTTGAGAAGTATGTAACCTGATAGCTATGATCTAGGAATAGTAATGGCACACAAAACTAAGCCTGGCGATGACCCCGCAAACTACATAAAACAGGTGCAGGATCTCTGGACACAGGAGACACGAAGGTCCTGGGACGAGTGAATACCTCTATTCTACCACATATTGGTCAAGGGGCTGCCAGCTGAGGTTCTGGCATCACGAGATAAGATTGTGGGAATAGAAGCAAAGGGATGGGCAGAGATACAGGCAACCATAGTGCATTACTGTAAACGCAAACAGGAGAGTGAGATACAGGTGGCAGAAAATGCCATACCACACAATGGTAGGGGCAATGCTTGTGCCTAACGCTGCAGCGGTGGTGCCCGCACAAAATATGGAGGGTTTCCCGCTGGGAACATACCGCAGCAAGGGGCCTACATGCAGCCGCAATACATGGGAAGAGGGTACCAGCAACGAGGAAGAGGGGGACATAGAGGGTCAGGTTACAGGACCTTTATACTCTGCTATATATGCTAGAACATGGACACCTTTTGCGTACCTGCCGTTTTGTGCAGTAAGCCCAGGCATAAGCAGTGTCACAACTACAAGGGTTCGGCACAGTACACCTGCAGTGGCAGCAGATGCAACTTCTCTCAGTACAGCCACAATAGTGCCAGATTTCCACACAGCAGGGTGGGACACCGGCACAGGGAGGTACAACAGATGGTGGAATAGCATCTCCAGCAGTAGTGTTAGGGCAGTAGTGTTAGGGTAGAATGTAGTGCCCCACTACACCTGGGTCAGTGTTATCGTGGGAAACCTATTTCCTTTCCCACCGGGTAACTCGCAAAAATTGGGGGGCCCACAGAAAGCCAGAGTGTGTCCAGTCCTAGCAGTAAGTGATGACCCCGAAGAGGAACCCATGGTAGCAGTGAAAATAGGACCAAGAGAATTTTCCTTTCTTATACACACAGGAGCAACCAAATCCTGTATTAGGGAGGAGAGATTCCAAGTGTCAAACAAGGTGATGAATACGCAGGGCTTCTCTGAGGCAGGGGTCAAAGTACCACTAACAATAGGGACGCAACACATTGTGGTGCCACTACTATATTTCAAAGACACTCCTGTCAATATGCTAGGCAGAGATTTGCTCAGCTAACTAAACAGAACAATCTCATTTACGGAAAAAGCAATAGTGTGCACAACGCGTAGGCATTTATTACACATGAGTGGCTGGACTCCCCCTGGTGGCGCACACCTAGAGCCCCCTGCGAGCCCAGCCCATGTATCCGAGCATGTTCCTGTACGGGTTTCAGATCCTACTAGGATGAGTCCTGTGGAATACAAGGGAAGGTGTTACAATTGGTTACAATTGGCTTCAGAACTTCTGTTCAGACCACAATGCCAGAAGTTTGATCTAAAGCGAACCACACTCGTGTTACAGCTAGAGGAGGTGGTGGTACACAAAAACATGGTTATCCTATGTGGGGCAGACAATTACAGCATGGAATGGCGCACAGTGCTATGCATCGACCCAACACTGACAATAACAGGAATATCAGATGAGCATTTGCTCTCCATTGAGGAAGATGAGGGAAAGATAGTTTTTCAGCTGCAGATACCATGTCCAGTTCAAGTAATCGAAAATATGGTACCAATACTAACACAGTTAGTGAGAAAATGGAACAAACACACAGAGGAGGATCTCAAGAAAGTGCCAGAGAAATTATGAACCATGGGCCCCCATGACGCAGGGTGCTGAAAGGAGTAGGGGCGGTGAAGATAAAATTAAAGGAAGGGGCACTATTTCCCACGCAAAACAATACCCACTGTCCAGAGAAGCAGATGGGGGAATATACTCGACTCTTCATGCACTATGGTAGCAGGGCATCATCCAGATTTCCTCATCACCACCCAATAAAGGAATCAAAGGATGGGTCATGGAGATTCATTTACATTTACATTTATTAATATTGCGCACAATTGAACCTCAGGCATGATGGCACATAAAGGCGAACAAAATAGAAAATACATACATAAAAACATGAAACATAAAGCAGAGTAAAAAATATATGACCTAAAAACCAGATGAGTCCAGTAGAGAATTATTCAACCCGTAATGAAAGAGTGGGAATAATAAAACTAATAAGTAAGGAATACATTTTACAAATAACTGCATTTAAAGTATTATTTTACAGTTTGTAATCCCTTTTGGAAGATAGTTACACATGCCGAGAAAGAGTGGTAATGTGCTCGACCCGCAGCCCACGATGACACAGTCACTATTCGATGAGGAGCACCACTCACTCAAGTTAATTCGGCGTGTGACTTTCAGATCAAACGATCTAACAACCCCTGAGCCTGTACGTTGGCGCAACCATGCTAATACATTGTTGCGTAGGGATTTTCAAGTCTCAGTTCCAGCTACTTTACTGATGTTAGAAATAACAAAGTTTTGATTATCCATAATGAAGTCACGGGTGCTGATCATCCTTGATTTTTGGCATTTGGGCTTTTTTTAATCGCACATTCTGCGTGGGTGCCTGCTTCGGGGCAGCATAGACTTTTGTCTCTCGAACATTGAGTTTATCATCATGATTGTAATCCGGTGCTAGGATTACATAGGGTAATTCCATGTCTGAAACCTCAGCAGTGATACTGGTGTGGTTGGCCTGTTCATTGATGGGAGTTAGGATCATAGAGGGTACCAGAGAAGTGTCACTAATACGATTGAATTGTAAGACTTGACCCAAACTCTCCACTATTGTATTGGTTTGGCTGGCCTGATCCCCGGTCTCCACTAAAAGATTAGCTTGGCAGCCAGTAACCTCTTTATTCGATTGGTTCTGTATAGCTGTAGGGGGTTGTATGATGGTCTGTATTACTGTACTTTCTCTATGAGGACAAATGGTTGAGACAAGCTCATTCAAGATGACCATAAGTGCACAGAAGTCCTGGAGGCTGTGACACAGATTAAGCTCTTTCAAAATACTTGCTTTAAGGTTCACAAACTGAGAGGAGGTGTAGTCAATTTGGATGGCAGACAGCCTGTGGTCCTTTTCTGAGGTTAATGGTGGAGATGTCACGTAGACAGGATCCCTCTTGGCTTATTTCTTTATCCCTCCCAATAATGACATCACTGCTGGTGAGAAGACTGATGAGATGAGTTCAATCATGTCCCTTCCCAATGATCATTCTGGGGTGACAGAAGCTGCAATATTTGATTTAAAGACAGACTGCCCAAGTCGTTGTTAAGATTCTTGCGTATAGAATATTGTGCCTTAGGGTTCAGGACCGTGCTGAGATTACACCTGTGCAGCCTCTGTCTCCTACGAGAGCTTAGTGCATGGACCTCAGACAAACGGTCCCTATTAGACAAAGGAGAGGCGGCAGCCACTCCCAGTCTACACCACGAGACAGCATCCCGTGGCTCAGATGTAAAGTTATTTAATGCCTGACTACTAGGCAGTGGGCTTAAAAATCCATGCTTGTTACAGTCCTCCATGATGAGGCCCAAAGATTTTCAAGGAGCAGGCGAGAAGAGAAAACACACCATGCTACTATCAATAGCAGCCTAAACTGCTGAAATCTGCTCATACAGGATCTTTACCAATGGTCACCAATGGTAAAGATCCTGTATGAGTGTGTTACTATACAAAGCTAACTCAGGTTTAGCTCCTCAAAAAGTGAGGGCGAGTGAGGTTTAGGTAAAAAACGTATAAAGTGCTAAACAACACGAACATGGAGGGGGTCTAGGCTTACCCACATGGTAGTTAATACCGGGCCATGCAATGCAATACGGTAACCGTCAGCAGCACGATCCAGCTCCGCACGGAATTAATTCAGAGGCTGCAATTGCCGTGTGGAAGCCGTCGCGCCTGGCAACCAGAAGGCAATGAGCAGCAATATCCCCCGGATGGGAGGACGTTTCAGCTGGAGCAGCTACCGAGCTCTGACAGCAACCCACAACCCTCACGCCGTGCTGAATAGAAATATTAAAGTAAAGGACCTACTGAGGTCCTGAATGCGACAAGGCCGTCAAGCCGCACCGCAACCAAAGTTGCAGTCTCCTCCGACAGCCGCAATGAATAATTCATACATGATTCACGCCCTCTAAACGATGTAGTTGAGACAGAATTTCCCTTGGTCCTGAACCCTGCCACGATATTGTGCAATACCCCGACAAAGGCGAAGTACTTCACAGTTATTGACTTGAAAAATTCCTTCTTTTCTATTCCATTGCACCCAGATTCAAGGTATCTGACAATGTTTTCATATTTGGAGACCCAATCCGAGCACACTCGATTGCCCCAGGGGTACCGTGAGTCACCTAGCATCTTTAACAGAGTGATCCAAATGGACCTTAGCAATTCTTGGACTACCTGTGGTAATTATTCATTAAGAGTTTGATAGGACAATTGATGCAAATCTTTGGGATGTTTTATACAAGGTATCTTGTTGGGGTGGAGGATTCTGTCCCGGAATGTGCAAGGGATGTTTAGTCTTTATAAATGGCATCAGGTGCAATCCTTTGTAACATAAATATGTACATATCGCACTATTTAAGAAAACCCAACTGATTGGAAGGACTGCACGAAACTAACTAGTATTGATTGATTGATTGAATTAATGCATTTGTGTAGTGCTCTGGGCATTGAGACCACATCCAGGCACGGATGATAACAAGATAATGTTAACAAAAGGATAGCAAGGGTGCAAGCCTAATGCTCCTGCAGAAGAAGTACCTTTTTAATTTTCTGTGAAAGAAAATCATCAAGAAGTGGGGCAAATACAGAGAATCTTCTGTTACCCCTGGGTTTAAATCTAGAGGGCAGAATGGCCAGAAGATTCTGTTGTGCCACCACTCGTTGGGAGTCTCTAGACTGATACTTTCTCAAGTTATCTCAGAGAAAAAGGTCTCTTTCTGTTATTAAAGTCAGATGTTCTAAAGATTCCCTTGAATCGAGCTGATGACATAATCTGCAGGTGGAGATTCTGATTTTGGTTTCTCCTCCTGTAAAACTTTTCACTTGTGGGTAAGATGTTAAAGCGAAACCGCATGTACAATGATCGAGTACCAATTTGGGAAGAGTCTCAAGTAGCTTGGCAGCTCATTGAGTTTTCGGGAACCGGACAAGAACTCGTCATAGTTATTGGACTTGCAGATTTCTTCCTGAGTTTCTATCTAATCTCTTATGTATAGTTCTTTTTGGTGTTGCTGCGATTAGATAATAGATCCTCTTCTGACTCATTTAGGTCCTCTAAAATGGCCTTACAAATTTGTTGTCACTCCATTAATGTTTGGTCCAAAGGTTCCATTGCCTTTTTTAAGACTCGGAAGCCACCTGTTGGTGTCTCCTCCAAGCATTTGCTATAGAATGAGATCACTTTCCATTCAGGAAGGAAGTTAATGAAGTTTAAGGAAGTTAAGGCCAATTATCTCCTTATTATCTGGAATGGTAGAGACTTTGGAAGCTGACCACCAGAATATCCCCTCTAGGATGCACCATATTTTTGTTGATAGAAAAAATTATGTTTCCGCACCATAAAAAATTATGTTTCCGCACCATAGAACAAAATCGGGACCACCTTCATCCTATAAAAGGTCACCAATGGGATGAGAGTGAATCTGCAGTATCTTTTTAGCAGAATCTTTCCTTGCGCTGCCAGATTTTTATCCTTTCTCCTCATTAAGTCAATTCTCAGAGCTTCACATTTGCTATTATTTACACAGACTCCCAAATAGTTAAATGATTTGACCTTAAGTATTTTATTTCCTTTTAAGGACCACACAAACTTATTCTTCTCATGGCTGTTGTTTATGGTGTCCAATTTGAAGATTTGCGATTTGTCCAGGTTGATTATTAGATTATTGCTTTCGACATAATCCTGAAGGGCGTCTAGCTGGCGCTGTGACCCTATAGTAGTCTGGTCCATCAAGACTATATCGTCTGCGTATAACAGCCTCCCAATTGATGCTCCTGCCACTTTCGGAGGAAAAGATTGAATTTGCTGAAATGCTTCTTCTACATCCGAGACAAAGAGATTAAAAAGTTCTGGCGCCAGGGGGAGCCTTGTTTCAGGCCCTTATTGATGGGTATTGCATCTGACAAGAGGCCAATTTCACCCAGTCTTACTCTTACGACCATTTCTGTGTATAGATCTTTGATATTTTCCAACACCCCTGGGGGCAGTTCCATCTTGCCAATACGCCACAATTTCGGTCTTCTAATTGTGTCAAACGCCTTTGATAAATCAATGAAGGCTACAAATATTCTCTGTCCCTTTTCTCTTTCAGTTCTGGCTTTTAATAGATTAATAAAAACTTTTTTTAGGTTTCCTCTCCCATTCACAAAGCCTGATTGCCACTGATCTCTGTGTCGTGTTGATGTACTCTATGCAGTTAAAGATTTTAATAATATAGTGGCAAAAACCTTGCCTGCCACGTCCAATAAGGCTATGGGGTGATAATTATCCGGATTCGTCCTTAGCCCTTTTTTTAATATTGGCACGACTACTGCCATCTTCCATGAAGTTGGGACTTTTCTGGATGTTCAAATTTATTTGAAAAGGTAATGGAGAAATGTTGCCCATTCTGTTGGATTATTCTTTATCATTTTGTTTGTCAGCCCATCAGGCCCGGGTAACTCTCGAATTTTTTAACTTCTTAACGTAGTTCTCAATTGTGTTGATGTCTATGCCCAGTTCTTCTTTCTCTTTTGTGGTCAATGCTGTCCTTAAACACTGATTGTTTGTTCTTTTCTTGCATTTGTGCATAAAATTCACACCACACAGTCGCAGGTATGGGATTTGCTTTCAGAGCTTCTTGTGGATCTTCCATTTCATTAATCGTAGACCAAATTCCTGTTGTGTTTTTTTTCTAATCTTTAACAACATCTGCTCTGCGTCTTGATTTAACATTGTCTTTTTTTGCAAGCATAGCCAAGTACAGTATTTTTGTTTAAGCTTGTGAATCTCCTTTGAGTAACCTTCTGATGCTTTCTTCTTAAGCCAAATGATACTTTTCTTTAGTGTTTTCTTCTTTTGCACTATCCTTGTGTCATAAGCATGACGGTGTGACATTGTCGGTTTCTTACCTCCTGTTTTACTGTTTGTCGTGTATTCCTCAAATAAGGGTACATAATCTATAGTTTGATTCCCCTCTTGATCTTGTAAATTCAATATTAAATCAATTAAATTTGCGTTAAGTGCT
This sequence comes from Ambystoma mexicanum, assembly GCF_040938575.1. NCBI lineage: Eukaryota > Metazoa > Chordata > Amphibia > Caudata > Ambystomatidae > Ambystoma > Ambystoma mexicanum. Next base: position 248,576,553 of record NC_090921.1, on the reverse strand, counting down.
GGGATTTTGTCTGCACGTATTCTCAGTTAGTTTCCTCCCAAGTTTATTGAAACCATGTTTCTGTATCTAGCTCTTTCATTATTGCTGATGTTATGACACGTTAGTTCCAGTAAATTGTGGTCGCTGGCAGATATCGTTTTCACTTCCAGGGTTTTTATTATCCATGACATGTTGGTCGAAGTACATGTGCAATTCAATATTTCTGCTGAATGAACTCCCTTCCTGGTTGGTCTACCTGGGATGTCACCTGGGGTTATTCCATGCAGTATTGTACAATCTTTTGATTGCATAATTTTTCTCCACAATAAGCCTCGTTTTGGCTTTTTCGTTGTTGTTGATAGATTGTGTTCAATGGCCTAATTATCAAGGTCGATTTAGTTCGCCAACAATTATCAGAGATGGGTCTTGCCATTTCATTCTCTGCTCATCCAGCAATGCCACTATGTCTTCTGGTAGAGTGTTGTTATTTTCAGTTGCTGGGTTCCAATATACATTTAACAATATCAATACTCGTTGGTTTCCCGCTGGTGCTTTTTCTGGCTTTAAGACCACCATCAGTATGCACGGTGTTGGATTAGACGTATGCAGAAGTGTCCAGTTTAAATCGTTTTTGAGGGCGACCAATAGGCCTGACATTGGTCTTCCTTTCAGGCCCTTAAGTGCAGGATTTAACACACTAGCCTTCAAGTATGGGAATTTCTGTAATCCACATTTCTTACAGGCAGATAACTTCAATTCCCTCCTTTTGTAATTCTCCTTTTTTTAATAAGTGAGAAAATCCTCTGGTATTCCAGCTGGCTAGAGTCAACACACCTCCTTAGTCTTCCCTTTGGCGTTATTGATTCAATGTCTCGTAGCTTTTTTCGCATAAATCGAAGCACATTGGCCTTAGATGGTGTGCTTCATCCAACAGCAGTTGTTTTAGTAGTTTTGTAACAGTATGTAGAAATACTTTGTCGGTGCGATCTTCATCAGGAAACTCGACCATAACAATGTCTTTAGATGTTATCAATCTCAACGCCGGGATGTGGTGTAACAATCTCACCACATTTTATTGATTTAAGATCAAGCCGTCATCAAAGTGCAGCATCCTTTCCAAACTGAGACCTTGTTGATGGTCAATTGAGTTAAACTTGTCCTTTGATGTCGATCGATCATTATTTTCATGATCAGAAGGGTGGGGACTTTTCCCTATAACCGGCAAGGTTGAAGGTGATTGCTTCTTACCTTTTCTTTTCGGACTCCCTTGTGGACGCCTCTGTTCATGCCTCTCTGGAGTAGGGTTTCTCTTTTGTGATGTCACTCTGTTTGGGATCACAATACTTTGCTGTCTGCTTCCGTGCCTCCTTCGAGGCTTCTCAAAGTTGACTTCTTTGAGATCTTGGAATTTAGATCTTGTTAGTTTTGTGTTACGATCCCAGTCTTCTTTACGTTGTATTTGTCGACAATTGCTCCTATCTCGTCCTACTAGGGGGTCGGCCACTGCCATGGCATCCATGCTTGATTCGACCTCCTCAGAATATTTCTCGTCTTCATGTTCACTGTCTGTTGTTTCCTTTTCGGATGCTTCACCCTTTACCATCGCTTGATCTTCTTCCGATATCGAATAGGTCAAGAGATCCATCAAGTCAGGTTCTGAAGAGTCGTCTTCACTTGAATCGAGTATATATAAAGTTTTCTTGATTTTGTCCTTGCTCTCTTTACCTGGTATTTTCAAGGTTGGATTTATTGTGCTGTTTCCTTCTTTTGGAAGTGTTACATTTTTAATAAAAGTGCGGCTCTTGTTAGATTTTTGTTTAGGTGGTATAGATTGATTCTTCAGCTTCTTGACTACTATATTTTTAGATGTTCTTTTTTTTTTGTCCCTTTTCCTCTGCATTGTTGCCCGTCATCGGGATCTCCATCTGTTTTTTTGCTGCTTCTTTTCCTCTTTTCGTGAAAATTTCACAGACAATCAAATCCTGCTTGTCTTTATTGATTTCCTTGAATTCTCTTTGGGTTTCAACATTTGTGTCGTTAGAGCCAATCACCCTCCTGTCCAGACCTGGTACTTTATGCTTGGCTACTTGTCGCATTTTATTTTCCTCTTAGATTTTACTGTCTGGCCTATTGGTCAATGCGATCTCTATGACCAGATGGGCCCTGATCGGGTTATTTACTTGTTTGTGTTCCAACTGAGATGTCCTTTCTTCCAGCATTTGTGTATTTTGTTTTTTTTGTTTTTCACCAACGGCGGTTGATGTGGACTGAGGTTTAATAACCTTAGTTTGTTTAAGAATTTTTGAGTTAGATGGTGTATCCATGGGTCTTGTCAGTGTACAATTTGATTGTGTCACACACTCTTTGTCGTTCTCGCTGCTCATAAAATTCTCGTGATTTTCTACGTCATTCAAGACATTTGTTTTTGCGGCTGAAAACGGATTGTCCAAATTACCCCCGGAAGAGGCCGCTGTCGGCTCCCCTCCTACTGATTTTCTTCTGTCCCTTTTTTCTTTCATAATGGGGTCCAGTATGTTGTGCAGGAGTTAGGACACCCTTGCAGAGCTGTTATCCATGTTGTTCTATATTGCGGATATGAAGCCTTCTACAAAAATCATTTTAGTATGAACCATCGCTAGTAAGGTGGTATGATCTTTTAAAGTCCCGGCCACATCATTATGCAATTTCATGAATGGCTCTAGAATCGCTGTCATTGTGGATATCAAAAGAAAGTTGTCATCCTTGTGTCCACACGATTCTGGCAAATCCTCTGATTAGTTTGCTACTATTTCAACTCTCTGTTGTCATTGTTGAGGTTTCCTTCAAAATCCCCAACTTTCTCATTTCCCATGGATTTACTTCACTTGTTTCAGAAGTTTGTGTGGCTTGTTCCATTAGCCCCACTTTTACATTGTTTCCTTTAGTTTGGGCTTGTAAGCTTGGGGCGTTAGAGAACGCTCTGTTAAGTTCTGCGTTGGTTCTTTCAATGTTTCTTCAGGTTTCTAGTAGGACCTCATCTGGGATTTCTTGTTCCACCCCATTAGTCTTTGATTGCAGGATCTGAGTACAGGCCACGTGGTTCTTATCTTTGTTTCCTAACGTACATGCTCCATTAAAGACAAATCTTTGTGCTGTCGTGGTTCCTGTCAGTCTCTGTGGTTTCCAAATGGTTTTTTCCTGCAAAGGGCACATATAAGTGCGCCCTCTTGTTTCACTGCGGGTCCGCTGCTATTCCTCATATGGGGCAGCCACATTCCTTGTTGTTGAACTGCTCCTCCCAGCTCATTACTTTACTAAAATGTGTATTTTTGGTGGGCTTGCTGGGGTGTCTACCGTCCCTTTTGCTTTTAGTTCCTTTGGAATTGAGGTCTGGGACAGCCATACTTCTTCTGCGTTTTAACATTTTTCCTTTTCGTGGCTGGGCCCTCATTCGGCCTAATTGCATTTTGTACTGTCTCCTCCAAAAAGTGAATGACCCGCTCGTCAACTGTAGCGGGTGAGTGACCAAGTACGGCCACCCCGTTTGACAAGTTATCGGTTTTGCTCGTGAGCTCTGACCGCATGTTCAGCTCCACTTTGCATCTTTCCCATTAGGAGCTGATTCTTTGTGGCTTTCATTTTCACGCAGGCTGGGTGTCTGCACTGGTTCCGTTCCTGTTGGGAGAACTTGCTTGGCCGTGGACTCAGCTATTGTTACAGCTGTCTCCTCTCTGTTTCTCCTAATTTCCTCGGAGGCATGTTGTCAATATATTGCGCTGCACTCATCCCTATGTTTACATTAATGTTAAACGGACAGGCGATGTTAGTAACATTGGCTGTCTGGTCGCCTAAACAACTGAGCGGGGTGTGTACTTGCGTAGACCCTGTTGGTGTCGAGCAACCTCCCTGCCGCCGTCCCTCTAAGTCCTCCTTGTCGTTCCTAGTTGCCTTTAACGGTGTCACTGTTCTTAACGGGCTGGCTAGCCGGGGGAATGAGTACACAGGCATTCTTTTTGATACAGATATACACTTCACCCACTTCCCGCTTACCATCTCTTTAGCCAAGTAGTGTTCTTCACTCCTCTGTCACCTGACACCGGAAGCTCAGCAGACGCTTTGCTCAATGGCCAGATCTTGTGTGCTAGCGATCGTTTGCGGAGGCAGAGCATTCCGTTGCCAGCAGTGAAGAGTGAAGAGAGACTGGTTCTCCCAATTTCCTCAGGGTTCCGTCACTTTTTTATTTTTTATTTATTGATACGGCTGAAACAATCAACCTTTCAACATTATCAAAAAAACATACTTATTAAAATACAATACATCTTATTCAATAAAACACAATACTTTCAACCTAATTACAATACATATCAAACAATAAGGAATTCTAAAATAAATAAAAGAATTAACAAAAAAACTCATCATCTCTATAAAACTCCTACTTACTATCATGACAAATGTTTTAACTCAATCAATTAATACCTCATTTTATATATCATATGTCTTCAACTACTTCATCTTCCAATTTCAGCTCTAGTAGGAAATTTACAGTTGCATATCCCAGCGTCTTTGAATATATATGAAAAACATGCCTCCATAATTTTTGTGCAGCTACATTAATCAAGTGCCCTAGCACTTCCTTAAAGTACTTAGTTCGCAGAGTTACTAACTTTCCACATTGTGCAACAACATGTTCCAGGGTTTCTATTCTGCTTTCACAGTATCGACACATTTGATTGGATTGTTGTGAGGGATCCCATCTTGTCATTATTTCTCTGTTTTCCATAAATTAAGTTGTAGGTGCAAGAGTCCCACTCGATGCTGCGTGTTAGGATATTTCATTAGGGTTCCAGAGTTCCATAACACTTAAGAGCGAAATGGATTTTTCTTAAAGGCCTTTTATTGCAGGCATTGTTCTCTGGTCCGAATCCAATCACTATCACATAGCTTTTTCTTAGCTTTTTCTGGCTGGGTTTTGTATAAGCAATACTTCAGTAATATCAGCCTCGAGCAAAAACCCATGAGCTCTCAACTTCCAATTCTTTATGAATTTGTCATCAGAATGTTTTATATAATTCAAAAATATTGCAGCTAGACCACTCTTTAGACTCTCCATAATACACTTTTGATATAACATGCACAGTTTCCACTTATAACGTGCATTTAGGGATACTAGGCCCAGTTTGTGCCTAATCATGACTATAGGCACAGAAGATGGTAACTTTAATAAAACTCTCCAAAATTTACCTTCCATGAGGTTCCAAAAGATACCAATTTTTCCTCGATTTGTTTCCGAGCAATATAATAAGATTGGCGATACTTTCTCTTTATAAAATACCAAAAGCGGATGAATGGAAAATGTACAATATCTGCCATTTATTATCCGGGCCTGTGATAAAAGGGCAGTGAATTTCATTTGCATGGTTACTTTATATGGTAGATCCTTTGGATGGTTATTCACATTTACCCCTAGATATATGTAATTCGATACTACCTGTAACTGTTTCTTTTCTAATTGCCAAAAATGTGCAGTCTTCCGCTGTTTTAAATTGCCAAATTGGATGATCTGTGTTTTTTAAAAATATTTATTGAAATGTTATTATTAACAGCATACATTTCTAATACTTCTAACATATGTCTTAGACCCATAGGGGTCTTAGAAAGTAACACCAGGTCATCTTCATACAACAGCCATTTCACCACGTGCACCTCCAACTTTGGTGAATCGGTCTCAACATTTTCAAAACCCAGAACCACATCGAATATGAAGTAATTAAAGAGGGCTGAAGCAAGTATACATCCTTGCTTCAGCCCTCTTGACATCGATATTGGATCCGACAACAAGCCATCACTACTTAATCTCACTTGGATCATAGTGTCCTTATGAAATTCGATCAACCACTTTAGTACATTCCATGGACAATTATGGTCCATTAACTTCTTAAAGAGTAACTCTCTTGGTACAGAGTCGAAGGCCGTTTGGAAATCGACAAATGCTACATATAGCGGTTGTTTTATTTGTTGATTTTTAGCTATTATCCCATTTTAAAGCTGGTCCCTAAGCTAGTCCCCAAGCCAGCCAAAAAGCCAGGTTGGTAGGTGCCCCTTAGATTTTCCTTTGTCAACCACTGATTAAAGTCTCTTAAGACTAATCGGGCAAAGATTTTACCTGGGCAATCGAGTAGGGCAAGAAGGGCAATAGGTCTATATGAGATAGGATCTAATCTATCGCCCTTTCTTGAAAATTTGTATTATCACTGAGCTTCTCCATGATGTAGGTATCAATGCTGTTTTTATAACATGATTCAATATTTTAGTAAGAATTGTGGCCCAGATTACAGGGAATTTTTTTAACATGGTGTTATATGGGCCGTCAGGGCCTAACGCGTGTGCCCCACTGAATTTAGAGATGTAATAATATAGATCTTCATAATCAAATCGCACAATGTGATTCCATTTGTCGCTATTTGTTTTATACTTATCAGTTAGATTGGCTGTTAAGTGAAGATTCAGGTCACCTGCAATCATAACAAAATGTATGTTTCCTTCTAACGCTATATTATCAAGAATTGTTTCAAACTTGTGATCTGCCCCAGTAGATGTTTATTACATTCATGGCATGCTCATCCTTCACCAACTTTACCACCTGTATATACAGAGTTGATAAAATAAATGTAGTGGCACTGACATTTTCTGATTTTTGATGGCTATCAGCAGACCTGCCATTGGGCGGCCCTTCTCCTGGATCAGGCCAGGAGTTGTTAATACTTCATATCCATCCCATATCGGTGTATCTACAAGCCAAGTCTCTTGTAGTATTATGATGTCATAGTTGTTTAAATCGTTTACTTCTTTGTTAATGAAGTGTTAAAACCTTGCGTATTCCAAGATATGAGATGGATGGTTTCAAATAAAGAGGATTGTTATGCATCATATCGCTCATCACACATCCAATGTTGTACAATGTTAGGATCTTTAACATTTGGTAGTGCGGAATACTGGCGGTCTACTCCAAAGATCCGTAAACTCTTCTTTGGATCTTCAGTTAAGTTGAAACCAATTTCTTGTAACGAAAACCTTTTGCCCCAGAGGATGTTTGTTATCAATGAGGAGAGAATAAAGAAACAGGATTTCGTTAAATCACAGTCATTCAAAAATTTGACTCTGTCGATATCCGCAGTATTTATATTCCTCAATTTTGGAAGTTCTCTGCAGATATTTAGAATACTTGATCGAATTAGATCGAATTGATTGAATGGCTGTTTGCGACATTCAATGATACACTGGTAATAATTCACTCTACATTGTTGATTATTTGACATCAATTTATTTTTACTGATTGCGTTTAATGAAGAGAGTTAACTTTTCTCTTATTGAATGTTCAGATTAGTACAAGCGTTCTGCTGAACACTTCTTTTATTTTAATTATTTCCAAGTACAGGGCCATGTAGAATAGGTTTATAGGAGTGAGCTGACATCTGCTCTCTATCATGATCAGCAATCGTTTGATTCTCTTGCCCGTTTGTCTTATACCAGGCCACCGACTTGCTTATTTCATCTTTCATTTGTTCTGCTGACAAGCTCGTGGTGGATTTACTGGAATTGCTGGCACTTTAGTGGATTCACATGCCCCTATCTGGGGAATTATTATCTTTTGCTGTCGGCCATTATCAGTGGCATCCGATTCACTTCACATCTCTACTAGGTCGTCAAGTGGTTTTCATGTCATATCAATTGGATGTTGTGTTTGATTATTACCTTCCGGCTGTATTTGGGGCTCACTCTCTTGTAACTTAGCTTTTAACTTTACGACTTCTATTTTCTTATGAGCCATATTTATTATTTTTAGAAACCTTCTGGTTTTTTGTTCGCAATTTTTTTCTTGTTGCTAGGGTCTTGTTCTTGGAACCTTTTACAATTGACGGTTGTTTCGTCGGCTTTTTTATCACTTATTTTTTTGAAAATGTTAAATGTGCTCAATTGAACAACCTCATTTACATTTGAATTACTTGCTTATCTTGATTATGAGGACTAATTTCAATTACATCTACATTTACATTATTTACTTGTAACCTCAAATCATTTGAATTATAATCAGTTCGGGATCCTGCATTCATTGGTTAGCAATGTCTGAATATTTCATAGGTAGGAGATGTTACATCCGTGGTGCCACTATTACCATTATCTCCATTACGGTTTGATATTTGTGATAGTACAATTGTTTGGTAATTTATTTATTGGTCCATTGCCTCATATAAATGTGCTAATGTTAGAAGCGCTGTATTCATTGCCATTAATGTGTTATTAAGAGAATTTGTCTCTGCAAATGTTTTTCTTTCATAGGGTGGTGATTGAGGTCCAAGGTTTGTTCCATTTCACCCTGTAGTTGTCAAAATTTGCCGTGGCGTAGGCGGAATAAATGATAGAGACTGGGCTGAGGTATTATGATCAAGGCATTCAAATGAATCAGGAATTTGTGATAGAGAGTGTTTGACTACCCCCCAATTGCTCATCATTACTATATTTGGTCAAAACAGTAGGGACAAGGAACGAGTCAGTAGGGACCTCACTCTATTTGAGAAGTTATTAAACTCCAGAACCGAAATGAAAGGGCTGATATCTGCCATATACAGAGAATTAATAATAGCTGGGAAGGGATCTACCATGCATTTGAACGATAAGTGGGAGATGGACCTCGGGCATGAGATTGACCTGGAAATGTGGGGAAGGATGTGTAGGGCCGCCCCACGGGCCTCTATTGCAAGTCAATATAAGCTGCACACCATCAAACTGCTACACAGATGGCACTATGACCCACACAAACTCTCCCGGATGTTCCAGTCAATCAGCCCCTTATGCTGGTGTAAAGGTGTTGAAAATGGCGATTACTGGCATATGTGGTGGAGCTGCCCCCGAATTAAAGTCTTCTGGGATGAGGTCCTGAGGTGGATCAAAGACCTCGATGGAATCCAACGGGTGACCGAACCCCTATTGGTCTTATTCGGATTTGAAAGGTATGAGGATGAATGGAGAAGAATACAGGTTTGGCAGCCCCCCTTCTATTGGTGGCCTTTGCCACCTTGGTAATGAAATGGAAATCTAGGAGCATACCGACCAAGGGTGAATGGGTCTCCGTGTCAAGGAACATGTGTTTAATGTAAAGGATCACAGCTGCCCTACATTCGAAATCAATGTATTGTGATCTGATGTGGGGGGCCTTTGTGAATACCTATATGCCGGAAATTGTATGAAGTCTATAGAAGAGGAAATGGTCAGTCGTTAATGACCTACAGATGATTCTCATGTGATGTCCTCCTCCGGGGGGATACCTGTATGTTCGCTCTAAGAAGGCATAAAAGGGCAACCGCGCCTACTGTAATTTATACAGCACAATTTCTATGTACTTACCACAACCCTATTTAGTATTCCAATGTATGCGACAGGAATACACTGTTCCGGGGGTGGGTGAGGGTGTGAGGAGGGGAAAATCTCTTTGAAATGTTTAACAGATACGATATTTGGGGGATGGGAGAGACGAATGTACATTGCCTTGATGTGACCCACATATCCAAATGTACTGTTTTCTTTTCTTGTACTGTTTTGAAAATTTCAACTTAAATTTAAAAAAAATAAAAAACACAATATTAGATGGGCTTTTATTGGGGAGATATAATTTAATTGCATTAGATCGGATGTATTTGAGTGCACATATATAATCTCTTGGTTATTACAGGAGTTATTGCTCAAATTCATGAAGTCAATGGCTTCCTCATCGGTTTGCCCAGTAATTATTAAAACCTGGTATGCTTCCCTTAATTTATACTGGGCTTTCCTTGAGCATGTTATGGTTTGATTTCCTTCTACATCATTAGCAGGCACACTCCCTACTGGGTGTTAGCAGTTACTCGGACTGCATTTCCGTGAGCCCCCAGTCGCATACACACATTGATACAGAGACGTGATGTTGCTTGTGTGGGCTCCCCGCTGGCTCTGCGGACGCTGGGAACGCCCCGTTTATTTATACAGTGCACGCAACGGAGTGAAAGTCACTCCGTCGCGTGTGCGCCCTTAAAGGGCCAGCGCAACACTCCTCCTTTTCCATAACAACAAAACTTGAAAAAGAATGGTCTAAACTACCACACATTAAACAGCACACATTAGAGCACCCACACGTCCCCTGTTTATTGGCAGCCACCCTGGATCCCCCGATAGCACTTTGCCCAACGGCCTGGACGGAACTACCGGCCAGCCTTCCCATCTCAGTCCGTCACATAGTCTGTAAGGCGGGCAGGTTTCCCACGCCCTGTTCTCAGGGGGTACCTCCTGCCAGCCTCTCTGGTCGGTGTCCCTTCGCTTGGCCCCCCACGGGCCGGAGAGTCCTCTGTGGGGGTTTGACCCCCTCCTTCGTCCGGTGCTTCTTCGAGGTCCATGTCCTCCATGGCCTCCGCCCTCGGCACACCCACTCTCTTAGAGAAGCTGGCATTCCTAGTCAATGATGTTGTCCCATCGGATGCGGTCACCATGGACCCCTTGACCGCCACCACGTCCAAAGGGGCCAGGTTCATATGTGAGAGACAGTTTGCCCTGTGGGTGACGATTCCGCACCAGCACTTCGTCTCCAGGAGCAATCCTTGGGGGTCTCAGACCTCTTCTGTTGTTTTCCATTTCAGTCCTTGCCCTTCTCTCCTCTTCCACCTGATCATTGTCAATGACAGACGGCTCTCTGCCCCCACTTCAGGTATAATGTCTCTCAGGCAACGCTGGAACAGTGCCTCTGCTGGTGCCACACCCGTAGAGGAGTGGGGTGTCGTCCGGTATCCTCGCAGGAACACATACAGCGCCCTTTGTAAGCACTCGCCCTTTCCTTGAGCGGTCCTAAACACTTTGTTTAGTGTGCGCATCATGCGCTCTGCCTCCCCGTTAGCCCGAGGCCAGAGTGGAGTGACCTTTCTATGATGGATGCCGTAGTCCTTCATGAGGTCTGCGAAGCTCTCTCCTTGGAAGGGCGCCCCATTGTCGGAGCACAGGACAGTGAGTAGACCGTGGGTGGCAAAGATCTTCTCCAGTGCTATCACCACCTTGTCGAATGCCACCGACTCCACAAACTCGACCTCGGGGTACCGAGACCACTCGTCCACCACTACGAGGAAGTGAGTGCCCCTGGTTGTTGACCCACAGTCAGCATGAACGACTTCCCATGGCCTGGTCCCTCGGGGCATCGTTTCGATGGATGGTTCGCGCTGGGGCGGTGAAGCAGCCTGGCACCACACACAAGACGACACAAACTCCTCCACCCTCCTTTCCAACTCCGAGAACCACACCTTTTGGCGGAGACAAGCCTTTGTTTTGGGGGCGCCTTGATGACCCTGGTCCGCCAGGGCGATGATTTGCTGAACCTTGGCCTGGGAGACCACAATCCTGTCTCCTTTCAGCAGGAGCCCAGACTCCGAGAATGTCAATTCTTCGCGCACCCGCCAGAGTTGTTCCAGCGCTACTTTGGCCTCATTTGTTCTTCGGCCCAAGGCTTCCAACACAGTCTTCCAGGCACTTTGCCCCATGGTCGTCTTCAGTATTTAAAAACACTCATCATTTTTAGACGCCTGCTCCAACTCCTCCACCTGCATCGAGTTCGGCGTTGCCGTTTCAATGACAAGCCGAACATGTTCATCTGCTTCCTCTGCCGACGTGGACGCCTGGGAGCCTCCTCTCGGATGTCTGGAGAGATAGTCAGCAGCATTGTTACTTCCCGGACGATAGATCAGCGAAACTCCATACTCGAGTAGCGCGAGCATCCAGCGCTCTATCCTCACTGGTGGCTTCGATGAGGACCCAGCCATGATGGGCAGTAAAGGCTTGTGGTCTGTAACCACAGTCACTGGTCGACCCAAGATGTACAGGCGAAAATGTCTGCAGCCCCACAGCACCGCCAGGGGCTCTCGCTCGATTTGTGAATACCGTTGCTCGGTGTCGGAGAGCACCTTACTGGCGTATGCTATCGGGTGGATTTCCTGATCACTCCCGACTTGGGTGAGGACCGCCCCCAGACCATAGGGGCTGGCATCCACGACGATCTCAGTCTGTAGGCTCGGATCAAAAAACGCCATGGTGTCCTCGGCAGCCAGAGCGCTTTTGATGTCATCGAAGGCCGCCTGCTCAAGCGGCCCCCACTGCCAGACGGTGTCCTTCTTCATTAGTGCCCTCAATGGCTCCGAGCAGGATGCCAAGTTCCGGATGAAACGGCCACAATACGTGACCATGCCCAGAAAACTCCTCACATCAGCTACATTCTCTGGTGGTCTGGCCTCCTTTATGTCCCTCACCTTGCGGGGGTCAGGGGACACCCCGTGCGCCTTGAAAACAAATCCGAAAAAACTCAATGGTCATTTTGAGAAACTCGCATTTGTCTCTATGCAGCGTGAGTTCCAGTGAGCGAAGGCGTCCAAATGTCTTGGCAAGGCGCGCCAGATGTTCCGCCTCAAACTTGGCATACACCAGGATGTCGTCGCTGATGTTAAGGACTCCATCCAGGTCTGCCAACGCCCCTCGGATGATGTTCTGGAACACCTCCGCAGCCGATGAGACCCCAAAGCTCAGCCTTTTATATCTGTACAACCCCTGATGAGTGGTGAATGTCGTTATATAGCGGGACTCGGGGTGCAGGACCACCTGATGATACCCTGCTCTTAGATCCAGCTTAGAGAAAAACCTTGCCCCTTGCAGTTCCGTTATGATGTCATCAATGGTGGGGGTCAAGTGCTGCTCCCTCTTTATGGCCTTGTTGGGGAGGCGCATGTCCACGCATATTCTCACTGCATCTGGTTGTTTGGGCTTGAGGGCGATCACAATGGGGGACACCCACGGGGTGGAGCCTTCCACCTTTTCAATGATGCCCAAACCGACAAGGTTATCCAACTCCTGGTATTCCAGCTCTCTAAGGTGGAATGGCACCCGCCGATGCTTGAGCGCCACTGGCTGGATCGACTCATCTATGTGTAGCCTTACAGGTTCACCCACCATCTGTCCAATTCCTTCAAACAGGGAAGCGTGCTTGCCCAGCAATACCTGTATGTCGGCCAGGTATACCGAGTATGCAAATGTCACAATTCCAAGGGCCTCGGCCGCCGCACAGCAATGTGTTGTTGCTCGCAGTTCGGACACCTCATGGCATCTGCGAAGTTCCAGGATGCGGGGAAGGGTGATGCCAGGCTCTCGCAGGATTTGGCGCCGCAGTTTGCCAGACACACACCCTTGTATGAGTTGGTTGCGAATCATGGTGTCTGGGTCATTCCATGCACACGGCACCACCAGTCTGCGCAACCTCCCATAGAAGACATCAAGGGTCTCATCATCCTTTTGACGCGCCGCCCCATGAGGAAACGCTCATAATCTGCATTTGCCATGGGCAGAAAATATTGTGGAGCGCATCTTTCGCCGCCGCAACCGACCCATCGGCAGGTTGCAGGGATAAGAATATCTCATGTACCATAGGGCCTGCAGAGTACAGGAGGGTGGCCAATTTACTGTCATCACTAGTCTCCATTGTGGCCCTGAAGTACATCTCGAGTCTGTCCATCCACATCTTCCACCTCTGTCCCAGACTTGATGGCGTGCCTGAGACATCAAACTCAGGCATTGCTTGTAGGGCCCCCGGTGGCTTCAGCAAAGGTCTTGGCGGCAGGATGGGTGGTGGCTGTGGTGCAGGAGCAGCCGGTTGTTGAGGGGCAGCCGCAGCCGCTGCAGCTTGGCTCATGGTGGTAAGCGCACAGGCACCCCAGGGATGTCCAAAGAATGGGGCCGCAACTCACCACCACACACACCAGTGTTCTTCTGCAGAGAATGGTCCTGAAATGCAGCCACAAACAGCCCACAGATACCAATGTTCCTCAGATGTAGCCAGGCAACGGCAGTTCCAGGATGGGTAGATCAGGTGACCAGGCAGATGTGGAGGATCCAAAAATTGAGCAGGGTGGGCCCCAAGGTGTGCAACCAGCAAGCCTTCCTTGGTGCTTCACCCAAGTACTCGGTGGAAAACAGTGAAAATGTCAATAACTCACTATGAAAATGACATGTGCTGCTTCTAGTGGCTATCTGCCACTGGATTGTCCAAAAATTAGGCTTGGGTGGCTCACTGGCGCTTCATTTCGAAGCCGTGACCTCCCAGGGCCTGTTCAACAAGATGGCCGCCGACCGCATGTCTCATACCCCTCTCCGCGGCATGATTTTGGAAAATGCACTCACTTCGGATCATCCGCGCATCATGCAAATATCACCGCCTGTCCCGGGGATAGGTCAGATCGTTCGTCACCACTGTTAGCAGTTACTCGGACTGCATTTCCGTGAGCCCCCCAGTCGCATACACACACTGACTCGGAGACGTGATGTTGCTCGTGTGGGCTCCCCGGTGGCTATGCGGCTGTCGGGAACGCCCCGTTTATTTATACAGCACACGCGACGGAGTGAACGTCACCCCGTCGCGTGCCACTGGGTAAACTGATTCACATCGCTTGCCTTCAGCTTCCATCGTTATATCAGATAGACCTTTCCATGTAACGCCACTTTGGGAAACTTCGAACGAGATACGTTTCACTGCATCAATCTTGTCATTGGACAGTCAACTTTGTGCAGTTAGTTTGTTCTATACTTTGCTTGATTAAGCTCTTTGAGACATTCCTCGTTTGTAATAGGTCCGTATATCATGCCCATTAGACATTTTACGCTGCAGAACTAGAACGGGAGTTTTTCCTCATTCATTAAAACATGTTTTTTTCTGTATAGGTGTATGCATCTTTGTAATGCTTGCATTTGTTTGGACGTGAACAATCACAAAATGAAGTGCCGGCATGCCAGAGTTCAAAGAGAATTGATTTGTTGTCATGCTATTTGCGTATTTATCTGCAATTTGCTTAATAAATGTAGATAGCACCGAGCTGGTTTAAGGAGAGGATCGCTTATTCCTTAAGCGGTATTACTTACTTACGCAGCTTTTTTTTTGTAATTAATCTCAGCTTCTACACTTGGACACCTGACTATAATATGCACATAATACACACAACATGGGCTCATTCAACAAATAACCACTTCCCCTCGTTATACACTTCCCATGCTGTTTGTAGAATCAGAAATGCAAAAATATAACTGATTACGCACGATTGGCAATAAAAATTGCCTCTTAACTCCCAGTAATACAAGAATCAGTTTTAGCAATGGTGGAGTTATTAGTGGCGGGACTCCCTTTCTCCTGCGCACCTCCTCTTTTCTTGTTTCTGAATCACACCAGCAGCCTGGATCCCGGTTTGTCGAGGAACCAACTCTGGGGTTCCCATTTGTTTAGAAGAAGTGTGGGGATGACAAACTCTGGATCAGTTGGGCGCTGGTAGGGTATGATGGTCCAATGCTCGCTGTTGAGCGATTTAATCAATTATATGGTCCAGTCAGGTCTTAGGCTGTAGGCTGGTCCTCCCAGATAAGGGCGCCAGGGGGGCTGGATAGCCGATCATTAGCCGGGTCCGGCGAGTTCGTTGTGTGCGAGCGTTCTCGGAAATCTGTGTGCAATGCCATTCATTTCTACAATGATGTTTTCTTTGGTGCTAATTAACCAAAAATAAACGAATTAATGACAGCATCTTGAAGCCCACCCCCTAACTCAATTGGCCTTGAAAAGACTTAGGTTGAAACGTGCGTCGGCTGTGTAGCGATTTACCATGTCAAAAATTGTCATTCATTTCTACAATGATGATTCCTTTGGTGCTAATTAACCACAAATAAACAAATTAATGACTAAGACCTGACTGGACCATATAATTGATTAAATCGCTCAACAGCGACCATTGGACCATCATACCCTACCAGCGCCCAACTGATACAGAGTTTGTCATCCCCACACTTCTTTAATACAAGAATCAGCTTCTAATTAAATAAAAGATACTTTCCGGTTTTCTGCCTCCCTGCCAACCCTGCCCAAGACAGCCACAGACAGCCCGTTACGAACAGCTTTTCTCGAAAAAAAAGCGTGCGCGCAAAAGCGCAAGTCCACGCTGTATATGGCATTCTGGGTAAAGGGGGAGGTGCTGCAGCACTTAGAAAATACTCCACAATGTCAGTCCTTATCTCCAGCAGAGGATTGCGCGCTGGGGAAACGGCGTTCAAACACAGGGTGGAACACAGCAGAGCAGCGTTTCTGAGAGCCACAGACACCACTTTACAAACAGCCCTTCTCGAAAAAGCGCCACTTTCCAAAAGTTCAAAAGTGTTTGGAACTCAAACTCGCAATCCAAACAAGATAAAGAGTCTTGCGGCACACCGGCCACTCAGCATGCAAAAATATTCTGCAAGCCGATCTTCCTAATTTGATAGTATGTGATGACTTCAATGAAATTATAGACCTACTCATGGATCAAAGGTCAAAATCAGTATCCAAAAGCTGAGCCTCCACCAACACGATAGTGTCTGGTTCCCATCTGAAATACCAGAGCTGAATATGAAAGATATATGCCGAATAAGACACCCAAAGGCCAGGGATTATTAATTCTATTCCCCTGCTCAGAGGATATTCTCCAGGATTGATTTGATGTTGGTCAATGATGCAGCGTACATGCATGTTCAGGATGGGAAAAATAGGGGAGGTATCTTTCGGATCATTCGCCCTGCACTTTAGTTGGGAATGTGCAGTATTGTCAACCCTGTTATTCAGATTGGAGAACGAATGTGGCAATGTTGAGCGATTTGGAAATGAGTACAACCCTGAGAATGGTTAACGGCCACCGTTAATGGTAACGGTGACCGTTAACCATTACCGCCTTACTACGAGGTCCCTTAGCGGGTTGGTGCTTTAACGCCTGCTTTTTGCAGGCGTTAAAAACCAACCCGCTAAGGGACCTCGGAGCTAATTACGGCACCGCAAAATTAACGTGCCGTAATTAGCGCCTTCCCCATTCCCATAGAGCCCTATGGGGCAGAAATGGGAATGGGGAAGGGCAATGGCGGAAGGGGGATTTACCGCCCCACCATCCTTGGAATGGGGCGGTAAATCCCCTTTCCGCCAAGGCGGTGCCGGTATTTTACCGGCATGAGCCATGGCGCTAAAAGCGCCATGGCTCACCGCCTTCCGTGTAATGAGGCCCTTTAGTAAAGGAATGCATGTTCACTAATGATCTGGGGGAAAAAAACTCATGGAATATGATTGTGCATACGGGGGGAATGTCATTCAGTGGTATCAGGAGTTTGAAAGTCCATGCTATGATTCCTGCAAAATCAAGAAAGGGAGGTGAAGAATAATAGTACGTTCATGATTGCATTTTAGGAGGATAAGATAGTGATGGAAGAATGTGAGAAAGTTTATGCTCTGATGAGGGTTGCTGTGGGGAAAGTTTGACTATGTTCGATGTTTAATACAGCAACATTGGGACGGGGACAAACCTGGGAAGAGCCTGGCATGGCTGCTACAGGTGTAAAAGGGGCGTACCCTTATTATGGAACCTCAGGGAAGAAGGGAAGAGATGGGAACACACAAATGTACACAGAAGGGGTAAGATGATGTTTTATATAATGTTTATAAAGATCTGTGAACCCAGGTGGGAGCGATAGTTTTGGATCAAATTGAGGATGATTTGGTAGAGGTCCAATTGCCGTTTTTAGATCTGACTATGTCAAAAACTCTGGACAGCCTCATTACTACTGTCTAAAAAGAACAATAATTTTTATTGTTTTTTTTTATTTATTAGTGAATTAGTTCAACAAGGAACTTTTCTCACATCATACAATACAATACATGTTGGCAAAGAAAAAAGAACATTCATTTAATTAATAAAGAACAATCTATTAAGTGCCTCAAAACAGGGGAAACCCTGGGTATGAACGGCCTCCCCTCTGACTTCTAGAAGGCTGATTCAGAAATACTAGTGTTATAGGCTGTATATATTAAGGGTGAGTTTGTTTATCATTGACACAGTCTGCAACAATTGTTTTATTCCAGCTTGGAAAGGACAGGACTATGACGATATATCATAGTACTCTTTCTTTGCTGAATACAGATGCTAAACATTTAAGCTGAATCTTGCCACAGCGTATCCAACGGGTTATATGGAGGCCAGTCCACCCTGATCAAAACAGTTTTATACCTAATTTCTATCCTGTGATGAAACTGGGCAGATTATTTGCGGTATTGTAGAATTTAATGACAATGCAATGGAATGTCTACCAGTAGTGAGCCTTGAAACTGAGAACTGAGATGACATTTGTGTCCCAGAACTGGGAAGTACTTTTTTGACACAAAGCAGAGGTTTGGTTTTGGCCCGGTGTTGATACATTGGGTGAAACTGTTATTCTCTGAACCATTAGGGAAAGTGAGAACAGGAAAGATATAGTCGATTCAGTGAGCCCATCAATGGGGTGTGTGACAGGTAGTCTCCCTTTCACCAAGCCTTTTTTCATTGTCGATGGGACCAGTAGTGTGCAGATTTAAGATTGCATTCACTACTTTGGGTCAACCATTGGCAGGGATCCCGCATGGCATTTCGCTTTATACAAATGACATCTTATTACATATAAATTACCCTGAGCATACTTTCCCAGAGTTGTTGGAAGATTTGAAAACTTTGGGAAAGCATTTGGGATATGTATAAATGGGCCTGTTTCCAATGGGGAAGAAACATACAGGACCCAATCTGACCCCTCAAATTATTTTTGCCCCACATTCTTTTAAATATCAGCGAATTGAGGTTTTCAAATTGGCTCAGAATGTTTGGTGCCATAATATATATGACAAAATAGAAAAAATAAGTAGTCGAGTAGAGTCCTGGAATGTTGCTCACAAAATGATCCTATTGCCTCACTTATATACATTTTTCAGCCTTTTCCCTTTTTGATACCATTGAAACACGTTAATGCTCGGGATCATATTGTGGTTAAACAGATATGGTATAGTAAGAACCCCAAAGTGAATCTGGATACTCTAAAACTACCATTAGATAGAGGGGGGCTCGTAGTTCCTCATTCCTAACTATATTATTCTGTGGCACAGTTGCAGTTTGTGCGGACTGGGTTTGGAGAGCAGTAAGCATGTTAGGGGGAACTGGCATGCTGTAGGTCAACTGCTTTGCCCTGGAATGTTTGAAAGAGGGAGCAGGTCTGCAGAGGTAAAGGAAAACCGTGACTGATTACTTATCAGAGTTTATGGAGTGAAATGATCTGTGTTGTTGATCTGGGAATTGTTTTCCCTGGACTTAAAAGTATATTAAAGATGTACAGCTTAACTTTGGACGAATGCCCTTTCCGTCCAAGTTTGGAGAGGTGGAATGTGTAAATATGACTAAATCGGTAAATGTTGAGGAGGTGCTTTTAGTGGAACAAAAAGTGAAATGGGACATTTCCTAAGAGGGACAGAGTTTCTACTGGCTGGAGGCAAACGGGTGGTGTTGAAACTGAGTTGTGGAACGAGGAAATGTGAAACACTGTGCTGTCCTTATACAATTCTACTGCACAAAATGATTTTAGAAATGCCCCATTGCATGTTTTTCAGGGTGAATGAATGTAGGCAGGGAGGAAACGTGTAGTTTGATGTGATCTTCCCTTTGCGCTCTGCTGTTGGCTACTTTTATTATGCATCTCTTTGGTTGTACTGAATTAATGAAATAATAAAGGTTTTTGCAAAATAAAAAAAATAAGAACTCATAGGTCACCACAGTAATGTATCACAGAGTTTGAAACTACACTCCAAAGTTAAATGGACCCAAAAGCATGCCCCTACATCTGGAAACGGAACGTGGTTGGCAGAGGAGAGTTGGTGTAGGAGACAGCATGTGGAGGAGGAGGTGATAGTGGGAGTTGACTGGCAGATGTTGGTGGAGGAGCTACTGGAAGAAGAAGAAACAAAGACGGTAGCGTGACGAATCAACGGAATTCTCCCTTTCTTCTCAAGGGGAGCTGCCCACTTTGGTGAGCCTGCTAAGCTTAACACCCCGTAGAGGACGGGGCAAGCAGGATCCTATGGAAGGTGAACCCCCTTAGAGGATAGGAGATCCCTACAAACGGATATAAGTTATCCTCCCTATTCCCAGGACCTTAGTGTATTTGTTGCCTACATGCGAGTTGGCCTATATGTAGACTTCAACACCCTGATGTGGTTTCTGACCTCTGTATACAGTATACAGTATTCACTTGGAATGAATGCACAGTGGGAAATCGCACCCTCTAACAGAGGGAAGGATAAAGTGCCAATCGGGATTGAAGCAAGAGGAAGGGGACAGCGGGTGAGCTATAGAGGCATGGAACCGGACTTTTGGGAGGGTGATAGGAAACTGACAGCATCCATCAGGTGTTGCAGACCCGACAGTGGCTAGGCATGTGGAATGCCTACAGCCCTGCCAAAGCAGAAGCCAGGAGCACCCGGCTGAGAATAGCTGCACCAAGCACACGCCACTAAGCAACTGGCATGCCGAGAGCCAGGAATCTGAATCCAGCAGGAAGAACGCAGGCGAAGAAGTCGAGATGCATTGCCTGACCTCCCCGAGTCTCCTGACGAGCACTGCCATGTGAGAAGAGGTACGTAGTTGCTCTCGGGAACCGAGAGATGGAGGAGAGGCCCACCCAGACCCCAAGGTGGGGTTAGACAAACCCGCCCACAAGACGTGGCGGAGAAAGAAAGCCCAAACGAGGGGTGATAGAGCGACAGCCCCAAGGTGTGATGAAAGGTGTGAAACCCCAGGGTGGGGTAGGAGAGAAAAGACCCTAAGTCACAATGATAGAGAGAGTGAGACAACCCCAACGCAAGGTAAGGACAGTGAGGACCCCATGCGGGGTGAAAGAAACTAAAACCCAAGGTGGGGTAAGTCCATGGTGAAAGCGCAAGGAACTTACCTGAGAAAGAACGCCAGGAACACCCTCACAAAGAGAGGGCAAACACAGGTCAGATGCTCCTAAACTAAGAAACGAGGACAAGATCATTTATATTGGATTGGATTGTGCAGGCGAGAAAGAGATTGAAGGGACATTCAATTTACTTGGTTAACTGTTCACTAGGGGCCTGGAACCTCATTGAGAAAAACACACCAGGGTGGAGGTCAGAAACCAGCCACCATTCACCCGCTAGGGCCAAGGGCCCAAGTGTAATTTTAATGGATTTGTGTATTTCTTATGTAAGTGGTACGGACAGAACAGCACAGCCCCTGATTGCTTGCGGCTTTCGTCTTTCCGCGGTCGATAATTTGAGTACCACTCTGTGGG
Source organism: Ambystoma mexicanum (assembly GCF_040938575.1). Taxonomy (NCBI): domain Eukaryota; kingdom Metazoa; phylum Chordata; class Amphibia; order Caudata; family Ambystomatidae; genus Ambystoma; species Ambystoma mexicanum. Next base: position 248,555,382 of record NC_090921.1, on the reverse strand, counting down.
CTAAAATATCATCTGCTATTTCAGCGCTTTGAGACCCATGGGTGCGTAGTGCTATATATGAAATAGATATGACATGCATTACTTACCATAATAGCATTTCTGATGCTTGTGAATCTGCTTAGAATCACATGCTGTACATATAGTCTGACATCTAGTGGTAATCGTAGAGTATTGCATCTTGTCTTTTGAGGATCGAAAGGGGACGTCGACATGGGCGTGCCTTTAACACTATCCCTAACGTGACATGTAGTGTACTCAAAATGCTTGACGCGTCGAGGTCCCTCTGACCGTATTTTTTCTGCCGCAAGGGAGCCTCATGACTAACGTGAGTGAGCACAGAAAGAGAGAAGTAGTAGTAAGATGTCTATGTATCTTCCACCCGAGTGTGGAGGAATGGTGGGCGCATGTGAATCTAAGCAGATACAATCATCAGAAATGCTATTACAGTAAGTTAGAATCACATGCTGTACATAGACTAGCAAGCAGTACCCGAAGCTGAGGAGGGAGGTGAGAAGGAACAGTAGTGTATCTAGGCAGTAGTGTTTTGTAAAGGTGTGTACAGAACTCTAGGTTGCTGCTTTGCAAATGGACTCGAGACGAACATTTGTAATGAATGCTATGGAAGCCCCAGTGCCCCAAGTAGAGTGTGCTCTGGGCTTGAAGGGCAGTTCTCTCTTGGAAAGAGTGTAACAGAGTGTGATGCAATTGACAATCCACTTGGAGATGGCTGATTTAGAGAGAGGGTCCCCTTCTCTACCAGCCGCCACAGATACGAAAAACTGGTTAGTCTTTCTTAGTGGTCTAGTCTTTTCCATATAGTATATGACAGCCCTGCGTACATCCATTGTGTGTAGGCTTCTTTCTGCCACATTAGTGGGGTTCTGGAAAAAGGTGGGCAGTTCTATTGATTACTTCACATGGAACCTTGAAATTAATTTGGGCGCAAACTGTGGGTGAGTGCGCAAAACCACCTTATCTTTGTGGATAGTGACAAAGGGGTCTAGAACTGAAAGGGCCTGAAGTTCGCTAACTCTTCTTATAGAAATGACTGCCACCAAGAAGGCAGTCTTGTAAGTGAGTGCTTTAAGACCCCATAAGTGTAGTTAGTACCACATTTAGGTCCCATCCGGGAGCTGGGTTTGAAATGGGGGGATGAAGTCTTTGAACACATTCCATGAAAGCTTTAATTACTGGGATCTTCCACCACAACACGTTCGCTGGGGCGTGTTATAGGCTGAAAGTGCAGCTAAGTGGACTTTCGGGGAATTAAAAACTAGACCTGAGTCTAGGAGGTGAGTCAGGTATAGTACAATAGGAGTAGGAGAGCAGTCTATGGGATTGATATTCTTGGAATTGCACCAGATGACGAAGCATTTCCACTTATTGGAGTAGCAATGTCTGATGTTAGGCTTTCTTGCTTCTCTAAGTATATCCATGCATCTCTGTGGAATTTGGAGGTGCCAGAACTCTATGATCTCGGGAGCCATGCCGCTATCTTGAGAGTTTGCGGACATGGATGAAGTGTTTCCCCCTTGTCCTGTGATAGCATGTTGTATGGGCAAGACAGCTTCATTGCAGATGAGATCGACATCTCCATCAGATGGAAGAACCAGGGCTGGCAGGCCCAAATCGAGGCCACCAGTATCATGGTGACTGGTTTCTGGACAAAAGCGTAAACAAATTTCCCTGACCATGTTATCCAGAGACCGTTCCCCTTAGAGCAGTTCTGGGTGTACCTGGAGGCGTAATCTGGGCATTGTGAGTTCTCCAGAGTTGCGAACAAGTCGATTTCTGGGAAGCCCCATCCCGCGAAACCGTTGGAGACGATTTCTTCATGTAGTCGCCATTCGTACTCTGTGGGTAGAGGGAAGTCTCTGCTGAGCACGTCTGCCAGAAGATTGAGTTCCCCTGGAACGTTTTGAGACAGGAGGAACATGTCGTGTTCGAGAGCCCACTTCCAAATGTTCTGGGAGAGTTAGGATAGCCCTGGAGAGTGTGTGCCCCCCTGCTTGTTCAAGTAATACATGGTCGTGGTGCTGTCCATGAGGACCAGTACTTACTGTCTTTCCCTGTAACTGTGCCTGAAAGGCTTTCAGGGCTTTGAACACCCCTAACAGCTCCAACAGGTTTATGTGGTTGGATGCTACTGCTAAAAGCAGGCGTTAAATGCCAACCCGCAAAAGGGAACTCCGAATATGGTGGTAAGTGTTAACGGTTACCGTTGCCATTAACGGTGACCGTTAACCCTTACCGCCAGCCTCGGAATGAGGCCCAATATCTATAAATGACCAGAGGTCGTGGACAAAGATTATAATTTGCAGTTTGGAAGAGCTCTGCATAAGGCGACCAGCTAGCTGGGCGGAAAAAAACAATCTGAGGGACCTCGACATGTGAGTGATTTTGGGTACACTACACGTCACTTTAGGGATAGTGTTACAGGCACGCCCATGTCCACGTCCCCTTTCGATCCTCGATTACCACCAGATGTCGGACTATATGAACAGCATGTGATTCTAAGCAGATTCACAAGCATCAGAAATATTATGTTATACCCAGCTGCATTTCCACGATACTTGGACTCAGGAACTCTTGTTAACAACTACTACATATACAGAGTAAGATACAGGTGGTTTCATTGGGTATTCGTAAATCAAGTCCCTCTCTCTACTAGCATCACTTCTCTACATCTCACTCATAATATTGCTGCATGGAACTACCTGTTTCGCAGCCTCTCTGTCATGTTTTTGCTCTCTCTAGCTCCTTCCCATTGCTACTCTTTCTGTTGCTCTGTGTTGCTCTGCCCCTTCTGTCTCTGAAGACTACTATCGCTGCTACTTTTCTGTGTGTTGCTGTTTTAGTTGCTGAAACTCCTCTGACGCCCTCTCCTGTTAATCCCACCATCCTCTCTTATATCATTACTCTGGTGCTCTCTTCATTCTCATTTACTTTGTTGCGGTCGCTCGTGTTGATGTATTTCTTCAACTGTCTCTTATGTTATTGGTCTTCCTTTCTCCTGTCTCGCTTTTTTCATTTCTTTCACTCCCACGTGTTGCTGATCTGTATTTCCTTATTGTCCTGCCTCTGAATTTCTCTTGGTTCCATGTGTTAATAACCCCGCAAAAATATTGCGATACAAACATATCGCCATATTTTTATGACGATATTGAGCCATGGACCCTGCGGGGGACACCCCCGCAACCCCTGCATTATTTTTAAATGTGCGAGGGACACCCCTGCAAGCCCCGCTCCCACAAATTACCCCCCCCAAAAATATTGCCTATGGCGAGCCAAACGACCATATGTACGGCGATATTTTTCGTGGGGATAATATGTACGGATACCTTTCTCTTTTGATCTGGTTCTATCCCTCACTCCTACTGCTGTGTGTGGCTCCTATTATTTACCTCCATTTCCTTGTGCTCTCTTTCTTTGTCTCTCTACCCCCTGTATCACCTAGGTCTCTCTTCCTGTTTATTTTGTTCTGCCTCCTGTTTTGGAATGTCCGTTCCATTTTCTGTTGTTCTGTCAGCGCCACCTTCTCCTCTTTGTTGCCCCGTATCTCTTAGGTTCAGAATTGCTCCTGTTGACCCCGGCTGGGCAGGGTACGCAGAAAGGAGGATGCACAGCCGGAGGGGTACAATGCAACCTTCTTTATTCTATTACAACCGTTAACTGGTGACAAGCGCACCTCTCTCGAAACTCCTCCCAACTCACGTCACACGTACCGCCCCTTAGTGGGCGGGCATAACTCTTAAAGGCATGGTGGTCCGTAACACCACCCCCGGACAAATATTCAAACGTCGGGGTTAACACTCTTCAACCAGTCGTACTGGTCTCTTGATCACCTGCTGTGGCCTCTCGTGTTGGGTCTCCGCCTCTTCACCGACTGTGGTGTCTTCACCAAGTTTTGTCCCATCGACGTCTCCCTCGGGTAGAATCCACAGGTCATCCCGCGGCTCCCGTGGCACCGGGCTGCAGGCCAGTGGCGGAGACTCACTCTCTTCTCTTTTGAGGTAGTGTTTGAATTGTAACAGCCTTATCTTGGTCCTGTGCTGTCACCATTGTGCCCTTTACGGCCGTAACCCTCATGGGTCAAGGAGCGAACCGTGAGCCAGTCTTTCTGATCATGGGCTGTTGCACTAAGACCTCGTCTCCGATATGAAAGTCTTTTGGCGTCGCCTTGCGCCTTGTGTTCGTGTCCTGTTTAGCTCTCACTTTCACCTCTGTGTTTCTCTGAACCACTTCGGCATCAGTGTCATCTGGAGTTGATGAACTTCGTAAGATGCGGGTGTGCACATCATACCGAACCATTAGCCCTGCAGGCGTTTTGTTAGTGGCCTCGTGAGGGGTGTTTCGATAGTCTCTGAAGAGCCGGCACAGTGCTTGGTGTGGGTTGATTGCTACGATGCAGGCTCTCTGAATCGTCTTCTTTATTGACGCCATGAAGCGTTCCCCCATGCCATTCACCTGTGGCCATCGGGGTGTTATTTTTAGATATTTGAATCCTAGGTGTCTTGCTAACACTGCAAATTCGTATCCTTTGAAAGGTGGCCCATTGTCAGTACTTCATCTAGAACGGCAGCTACCTTGGGAAACGCTGTGGTGGCTAGTTTCTTGACGATGGGGAATCGCGAATACTCATCAATCAGGAGAAGGAAGTATTCTCCTGATTCCATTAGTCTGTAGAAATCGATGGCCACCCTTTCCCAGGGTCGATCTGGTATTTGTGTGTGTTGCAGGGGAATAGGAGGTTCAGCGGGCGACATGCACTGGCAGGCGTGGCAATTCTTTATCCATTCATCCACTGCTGAGTCCAGGAATGGGAATAGTAGTTGTTTTTTCGTGTTCTCGGCTCCGCGGTGTCCTTTGTGTGCAGTGCGGACAACATCTGCTCTCAGGGCAGCGGGGATGACAATGCGGCAGCCCCTGAGGAGTATGTTGTGGTCTTTCACATTGTGTACTCAGGCTAACCTTTCTGTTTCCTCTTTACACACCCCCGGATGAGCCAAATTGCACGTCGGTAGTCCCACACTTGTTGGTGAAAGTGAGGCTGATGGTGAGTGAGGTCGTGGGGTCTGCTGCTGATGCTGCGGCTACCATTTCCATCGATAGTGCGGGTGGTAGCGGTTTCGCCACCACATAGTTGATGTATCCAACATCACCTCCTTGGGTCAGTGGGGGCCCCACCGGATGCCTCAACAAATAGTCTGCAGGGTTCAGGTCACCTCCAGGGCGGTGTATTATGTCATAGTCATATTCCTGGAGGCGAATGCCCCAGCACTCTATCCTTGGAGGCATTTTCATATGCGGGTTGCCAAAAAGCGATAGCAAAGCCTGGTGGTCGGTGATTACAGTGATTTTTTTTTCAATCAGTAAGTTATGAAAATGTTTGCAGGCCCAGACTGCGGCCAGGCTTTCCTTCTCCACCTGCGAGTAGGCTTCCTCTGGGGGGGACAATGCCCTGCTTGCGTATGCCACGACGTGTCTGGGGTTGACGTCAGCACCACTCATCTGTGCTAGAATGGCTCCCAGGCCTTCCAGGCTGGCGTCCACTATCACTTCCGTGTACCAGGCAGGGTTGAAATAGGCTAGACGGTGGGCCTCTGTAAGGGCTTGTTTGATCGCACCGAACGCATGTTGGCATGCTGGTGACCAATCGAACGTCACATCTTTCTGTAGGAGTTTCCTGAGCGGTTCCGTGAACGAGGCATAGTGAGGTATGTACCTGGCACAATATGCGGCCATACCAAGGAAAGAGCAGACGCCATCCGCTTGTTGTGGTTCTTTCAATTTGGTGATGGTGTCCACTTTCTCGGGGTCTGGCGTCATCCCCTCGCTCGAGGAGATGTGTCCAAAAAATGTTAGCTTTGATTTGCTGAAATGACGTTTTTCGATATTGAGCGTGAGGCCAACGGCTTGTAATGCTTTGCATGTGGCGAGGAGAGCAGCGTCATGAGTCTCTTTGGACGAGCCGAAGATGAGGATGCCATTGCTTTAGTTCAAGGAACCCCGGATTGGTCTGATGATCTGTCTCATAGCCTCCTGCAAAATTTCGGCCGCAGACAAAATGCCTAAGTTCAACCTCCGGTATCTGAACAGTCCGTCAAGTGTGGCAAATGTTGTTATTACTCTGGAGTCAGGGTGTAGTTCCAGCTGGTGGTATCCCTACATCAGGTCGAGTTTGGAGAACATGCGGGTGTTGTTCAGCTGCACTATCTTGTCCTTGATGCATGGGCCAGGGTGTCTCTCGCGATGAATGGCGTTGTTGGCTATTCTCATGTTGACGCATAGGCGTAGTGTGCCACCTTCTTTCGGTACGATGACCAGGTGTCATGATCTCTGCTTCCAAAAGGTCAGGGTTTTCCCAACTCCCTTGGAAGCAGATCCATAACCCAGGTTCCGAGTGCCAACCAGTCCCAATTGGGACCTTTTGGACCCAGTCCTGGCGCCAGTGGCACCAGGCTCATAAATATGCCCAGTCCCAGCGCTGGAAGCGCCGGGCTCATAATGCTTGGGTGGACTTACCTGCAGCAGACCATGCTGCTTACTTGCCTGCCAGTTGAGCCTCTGATCCTCTTCTGTTTGGAACTACTTTTCCTGTTGGGTGGGGCAGGAGCACTCCCTAGATTCAGAACACTGGAACTCTTCTGGAAAGCAGGAACTCTTTTCTTACCTAGGCGTGGCTGTGGAAGGAGGGACCTAAGCACTACAGGAGGCTATTTAAACCACACCCGATGGATGAATCTTGCTTTGTGTTATTCTGCATCCTCTGCAGCAGAACGCTCATCGTGTCTTCTGCATCTGATCCTGGGCCTAAGGAAAAAGGCTTACCATCCTGAATCCAGTCTTCAGCAACACCTATAAAGACAAGAAAGAACAGGTTAGCATTCCGGTCTTCAGTGACAGCTCTTCACTTACCTGGTCCATCGGCTGTCACCAACGCCTCGCGCTGCATTCCGGCATCTGAAAGACAAAGGCTTACCTACTCTTCGTGCGCTCCGGAGGTCTTCACACTGCATTCCGGCATCTGAAAGACAAAAGCTTACCAACTCTTCGCACGCTCCGGAGGCCTTCGGCGCTGCATCCCGCATCTGAAGACAAAACAAGGTGCGTTTAAAGACATTGGGGAACTTTAATACTCACGTGCCATTACTCCTTTCCACATCTAACCCAGTGGGTATTCCGGCACCCTGCAGCCGCTCCGAACTTGTACCTGCAAAATAAAAAGACAGTTAGAGCGCATCGTGAAGCAGGCAACAAGCGCTTACTTACGTGCTTCCAGGCGCTTCTATTCATCACACGGGCTCCATCTTCAACTCACTTCAGCCCGTCATCCGCCATCGCCGGAACCCTGCAAAACAAGAAACATCATTACTAAAGACTTTAAAGACATTAGAATTACTCGAAACTTACCGTTCGTGCAGTAAACGACGGACAGCAGTCCTCTGAAGTCAAGAGGCCTGCTCCCCTTATCCAGTGAAGAAACTGGTTACAGCACCCTGCCCCGAGGCAGATGGAGAGCACGGCGTTCACTTACCTAAGGTGAGAGCGTTAACCTTTGGGGTTCTACAGGAGAAGAGAAAGGGAAGAAGAGAGAGACATTCAATAACCCAGTCCCTTAATCCCATATTTTCTATCTGCAGACATCTTACCCTTCAAGTCAGACATACAGTGCACAGAGGTCCAGCCCAAAGAGCCAGCCGTGTGTTACATATCACCTTTGCAGATACGGTATACGCCCAGTCAAGACCGGCGCCTCTACGGGAATCAGGTGAGCGTTACACCAGGGGAGAGACTTATGGTGTTGGCCCCGTGGCGGGCTCTATTATGACATCAGAGAGTAGTTGGTTGAGTTCCCTGGAGACCACTTCTTAGAGGTGGAATCAGACCCTCCTCGGGTGTTGTGGAACGGGTCTCACTGTTGGCTCTATGTGTAATTTGATTGGGGGACCTTTGAGTTTTCCCAGACCTATGCACAGCTGCGGACATTTTTGCATAATGTCTGCTTTGGTGATGAGGCCTTGGGAGTGTCTGTGAGGATAGCCTCTATACATTCCTTTGGGTCCTGCTGAATCATAGTTGAGGTGATTGTCGCCAACCTCCTCATGGATGTTGATCAGCCCCAGGTGCGAGGCGGTGTAGTAACTGAGGAGGCACCAACCTTTGGTGAGGGATCGGATGACATGGATGGTGGTGTCCACCTCTCGTCCTTTGAGGAGGAGGTGGCGCGTGAAGTGTCCGATGGTATGTAAAGGTCTGGCTGCCCCCTACTGGAAGATTCTGGATTGTGATGGTCCGAGCACCGGTAGATTTGGGATTTTCAGATATTCCTGCTCACCCATGATGTCTACGGTGGCGCCCGAGTCCACCATGAAGTGAAACAGGCAGTTGCCCATTTTGATTGGTATTTTTGGGGCTTCTCTGGCTTCTTCGCTGTCGAGCACGAGGTTGACGTACTCTTCCTGTGGGGTTGAGGGAATACATGGTGCCTGGAATTGTTGTGGAGTCATGTTAGTACACCTCCTCAGCATATCCTTCCGGCAGATAGTCATACTCGTCCATCAGGTAGGGTGGTTGTTCCACATAATCTTGTGTTTGTGGGTACTCTTGGAATGGGTATTCGTCGACGGCTTGCACGTATCTACGTTGGTTCTTTGTTGTCCATATTGGGAAGGTGGTGGGCGGAAGGGCGGCCCAATGGGTGCTTGAGGCCGCATGGTGGGAAATGGTCTCCCTTCTCTGCACACAGATTGAAAATGTCCTTCTCTTCTGCAGTTCGTACACCTTTGTGACAGGGATGGGCAGGACCCCGAGTGTGGAAATGCCATGCCGCAACGGTTGCATTGCCTCTGTTGTCGTGGTACTTGCCGGGCTTGTGATCTGTACGGGTAAGTTCCTTTGTCGTCTGACGAGGTGCGGGTGGTTGAACGGCTGCTAGGTGTTCAGTGGTATCATGTTTTGGTGTGCTGGCACCTGTCATGGACGCAGCTTGGGCATCTACCCTCTCAAAATTTCAAGCAAGTTCACTGACCTCAGGGATTGTGAGGGGCTTCTTCAGCAATTGCTTCTTGAGGGTTGGTGACAGACAGCCCTCAATGATCCTCAGGCGTATGGCTTCGTCTAGGGAGAAAGTGTCAATTGCCAGTGGGCACTTTTCACCCTTAAGCGAGTTATGTATTTGTCTACAGTCTCTTGTGGTTTCTTAGAGCACTGGTCGATTATGAGTAATTTATCAAGGGCTTTGATTAAGGTTGCAAAATCGTTTTGTTCAGCTGCTGGGATAGTTTTAACAATTGTCTTTATCTCCCTGCCTACCAGGTTGAGGAAAATGTCCCTTAGGTGGGGCAAGTAGACGTCCCCTGATCCCCTTACAAAGTGATGAAAGTCTTCCATCCACTCAGTCCATCGTGGGCCTTTTGTGGCTTGTCGGGTCGTGTTGAATGGCAGTGGCATCTGCAGTTGTATGGATTTGGCGGCGCAGCCTGGTTGGGGTGACGGTGGATTACTGGGGTTGCTCTTGGTGGTGGTAAGATGCGCCCGCCTGAGATTTTGGCGTTGAGGGCCTCTTTTCTATGTCACAAAACTGTGGGCTGTGCCACCCCAGGGTGGATAGCTTTGCTGGCTCTATACACCCGGTGGGTGGGGACCCTTAGGATGGGTGGTCGGGTTGTGCGGTAGGATGTCCCGGGGTCTGGGAGTATTAAAGTGGTGGGTTTCCCTTGAGGGAGCGGCGTGGAGTGGGGGCGCACACTGGGGAGCTGGAGTACTTGGGCTTTCTTGGATCTTGTCTTCACCAGGAGATGTGGCAACGCGCAGCATGCACTAGGAAGGGGGAGGGCTGCTCCCTGTGGTGAGCGCACTCACCCTGTTGTTTTCTGCAGATTGGAATTGTTGCTGGAGGCGTTTAGGCCCGTGGAACCTGTGGGGGCGGGGTGCCTTTTCCCTCGCTCGGTGTGGGGTTGCAGCGCTGGACGGGTCGCGTGGGGAGGCGTGTTGCGTTGGGTGCTGGAGGCGTATGAAGGCATATGCAGGAGGAGGCGGAGGATTGATGCAGTGGGATCACCGGCCGCCTTAGGAGTAGGGCGCTTGGCGGACTGCCAACGCAAAGTGACGGAGGACCGGCGCGGGGGGATCACCGGCCGTGCAGGAGGCAGGACGCATGGCAGACTGCGGCAAGGAGGACTCCGGAGTGCGGGGAAGGGCCTAGTCGCCAGTGTTGACCCGGGCTGGGCCGGGTACGCAGAAAGGAGAACGCACAGCCGGAGAGGTACAATGCAACCTTCTTTACTCTATTACAACTGTTAACTGGCACGAAGTGCGCCTCTCCCCAAACTCACCCCAACTCACGTCACACGTCCTGCCCCTTTGTGGGCGGGCATAACTCTTAACCCGTTAAGTGCCAAGGACGAGGTATCTCGTCCTTGGAATTCCCTCCAGGGTGCCAAGGACGAGATAACTCTTCCTTTTTGGCACTCTGTTTTGAGCAATCCCAAAACTGTAATCCAACCCCCTGGCTATGTGAGGGGGAGGTCCCCACTCACTGCCAGGGGGCTGGATTACCTTCAGTTTCATGTCGGCGTGCGTGAAGCACGCCGACGTGAAAGTGAAAGTAATTTTCACTGCATCAGCCATTTCGTGATGCTGCGGTGAAAATAAAAGGTGAGTGTTCACCTTTCTCCCCCTCGATCTCTAGCTGTTTTTCAAGCCGGAGATCGAGGGAGGTGTTGTTGGAAAGGGGAGATTCTCCCCTTTCCAACGACACCCTTTGTGACACCATTGCTGTCCGCGGAGGGGGCGCATGGCGCTCGATGCGCAGGCAGCAATGCCTACTAGACACCAGGGATGTCTTTGAATGTGGGGGTGTGGGGGCTGCTTACAGAAAGCAGCCCTCGCCCCCCTGTCCCTCAAAGCATGGGGGCACCTATGTGTACAACCCTGGGGGCAGATGGCTGATCATCTTCCCCCAGGGAAGAGGGCAAAAAAAAAAAACGGAAATCAATGGGGATGGGGGTTCTGGGATTTTTTTGCCCCCTGAAATGGTGGTGGCCCTCCCCCTCCCACACCAAGTGGAAAGGGGGGCACCCCTTGTAGCCCTCCCTCGGGGAAGCTTTATGCCCCCAGGCAGGAGTACATGAGGTGGCCCCCCATCCAATTGGGGGATTGGGGGGAGGGCCACCAGGAATAAGTGTGCAGGCCCCCCAAAGGATGGAGCCTGCAGGTTAGGCCCCCCCCCTGGGGGCAGATGGCTGATCATCTGCCCCCAGGGAAGGGGGCAAAATAAAAATAAAAAAACAAAAAAAAACAAAAGGGAATTTTGGGTGGGAGGTGGGGGGGCTACTAGCCACCAGGGATATATTTTACAGAAAAGTCGGGTGGCCCTTTCCACCTCACCCCAAGGGGAAGGGGGGGCACCCCTTGTAGCCCTCCCTGGGGGCAGATATCTGCTCCTAGGAACGGGCATCTGACCCCAGGGAGAGCTGCATGAGATGCCCTCCTCTTATCTGCCCCCAGGGAGGGCTGAATGAGATGCCCCCCTGCATTTGGTGTGGGGGGGGTAGAGGGTCACCCCATTACATTAGAAAATTACCTGGCGGTTTAGGGTGCCCGCCCTAAAGTGTAGTGTACCATTTTCCATTTTTTTCTTGGTGTGCCAATCTGGCCCCAGGGTGCCCAAACCTTACTGCCCCACCCATCGGGGGGCCTGTCCCATACATTTTTGGTGGCCCTCTCCCTCCACCCCTAATGGAGGGGGGGTGTACCTCACGCAGCCGTTTGTAGGAGGCTCAGGGAGGACTGTATGAGGTGCCCCCACCACCCATTTCGGGTGAGGGGGGAGAGGGCCATCAAGAATTGTGGGACAGGCCCTCCAGTGGGTGGCACAGTAAGGGTTGGGCACCCTGGGGCCAGATTGGCACACCAATGTGCCCCTCTGCGTCAAGGCAAGTTTCGTAAACAAAGAAAAAAATGGAAAATGGTGGAACGCATTTTAGGGGGGGGGGGCTGTGGGGCACCCCAAAGGGATGGGGAATTTTCTAAAGGGATGGGGTGGTGACCCCATCTCCCCCACCTGCAATGGAGTGGGTGCCATGGCATGCAGCCCTCCCTGGGACCAGACATCTGCTCTTAGGAAGGGAAGCCTGAGCCCAGCGAGGAGTGCATGACAGCCCCCCCCCCTTATCTGCCCCCAGGGAGGGCTACATGAGATGCGCGGCCCCTCCAATTGGGGTGGGGGTGGAGAGGTGCACTGCCCCTCCCCACATTAGAAAATTCCCCAGCGGTGTATGGTGCCCCTCAGCCCCCGCTAAAGGGCAGCCTGCCATTTTGAATTATTTTCTTTGTTTACTAAATGTGCCTTGGCGCAGAGGGGCGCATTGGTGTGCCAATCTGGCCCCGGGTGCCCAAACCTTACTTCCCCACCCACTGGGGAGGCCTGTCCCACCATTTCTGGGGACCCGCTCCCCCAACCCCAAATGGAGGGGGGTGTACCTCACGCACCGTTTGTAGGAGGCCTGCATGAGGTGCCCCTACCACCCATTTGGGGTGAGGGGGGGAGTGGGCCCCCAAAAATTGTGGGACAGGCCCCCCAGTGGGTGGGGCGGTAAGGTTTCGGCACCCCGGGGCCAGATTGGCACACCAAGGTGCCCCTCTGCGCCAAGGGGAGTTGGGTTACCAAAGGAAAAAAGGGAAAATGGTGGAACGCATTTTAGGGGGGGCTATGGGGCACCCCAGAGGGACAGGGAATTTTTTAATGGGATGGGGCATTGACCTCCCTCCTCCCCCACCCGTAATGGAGTGGGTGCCATGTCATGCAGCCCTCCCTGGGACCAGATATCTTCTCCTAGGAAGGGACGCCTGAGCCCAGGGAGGAGTGCAGGACAGCCCCCCCTTATCTGCCCCCAGGGAGGGCTACATTTTGAAAACTGAGAACCCCATGCATTTCTGAAAAGAGGGCACCAGTGGGAATCCATAGAGGTCCAACTTGCACGAAGCGGACCAGAATGTTTTACCCAGAACCCCCGACAAAATGAAAAATGTGGGGGTTTTTGGCACATTTCAGATTTTGCCGGGGCTTCTGGGTAATAAATTCTGGGCCGATTTGCGCAAGTCATACCTCTGCGGATTCCCACGGGTGTCCTTTTTTTCGGAAATGCATGGGGTTCCCTGTTTTCCTTGGTGGCTCGGACACCCGAGGCCCATATCTGTATGGTGCGCTCATCTGCAGAAAGTGTGAAATTCAGGTGTCAAAACAGACTTGGGGTTACCTGTGTTTTAGGCTTTCCCCTTGATGCCCAGGTAGGTGCACCCAGACATTTGAGGTACCGTTTTCATCGGGACACCTGTGGGAACGCGGGACGGTAGGCCATGTGTTGTTGGCGGCGTGTTTCCATGGGTGAACCGAGTGAAATGTGCAGAAAATGTGTTTTTGCGCACATTTCGGACTTTACGGGGGAGTCTGGGTAATAAATTCTGGGCCAATTTGCGGAAATCATACCTCTGCGGATTCCCACGGGTGTCCTCTTTTCGTAAATGCAGGGGGTCTCCTATTTTCCTTGGTGGCTTGGACACTCGAGGCCCATATCTGTATGGTGTGCCCGTCTGCAGAAAGTGTGAAATTCAGGTGTCAAAACAGACTTGGGGTTACCTGTGTTTTAGGCTTTCCCCTTGGCGCCCAGGTAGGTGCACCCACACATGTGAGGTACCATTTTCATCGGGACACCTGTGGGAACGTGGGACGGTAGGCCATGTGTTGTTGGCGGCGTGTTTTGATGGGTGAGTTGAGTGAAATGTGCGGAAAATGCGTTTTTTCCCCACATTTCGGACTTTGCGGGGGTGTGTGGGTAATACATTCTGGGCTGATTTTCGCAAATCATACCTCTGCGGATTCCCACGGGTGTCCTCTCTTCGGAATTGCATGGGGTTCCCTGTTTTCCTTGGTGGCTTGGACACCCGAGGCCCATATCTCTATGGTGTGCCCGTCTGCAGAAAGTGTGAAATTCACGTGTCAAAACAGACTTGGGGTTACCTGTGTTTTAGGCTTTCCCCTTGGCGCCCAGGTAGGTGCACCCACACATGTGAGGTACCGTTTTCATTGGGACACCTGTGGGAACGCGGGACGGTAGGCCATATGTTGTTGGCGACATGTTCCGATGGGTGAGCTGAGTGAAATGTGCGGAAAATGCTTTTTGTTTCCCAGATTTCGGAATTTGCAGGGGTGTCTGGGTAATAAATTTGGGGCCGATTTGCACAAATCATACCTCTGCGGATTCCCACGGTTGTCCTCTTTTCGGTAATGGATGGGGTTCCATGTTTTCCTTGGTGGCTTGGACACTCGAGGCCCATATCTGTATGGTGTGCCTGTCTGCAGAAAGTGTGCAATTCACGTGTCAAAACAGACTTGGGTTTACCTGTGTTTTAGGCTTTCCCCTTGGCGCCCAGGTAGGTGCACTCACACATGTGAGGTACTGTTTTCATCGGGACACCTGTGGGAACGCAGGACTGTAGGCCATGAGTTGTTGGCGGCATGTTTCGATGGGTGAGCTGCGTGACATGTGCGGAAAATGTGTTTTTTTCACCACATTTCGGACTTTGCAGGGGTGTCTGGGTAATAAATTCTGGGCCGATTTGCACAAGTCTTAGCTCTGCGGATTCCCACGGGTGTCCTCTTTTCGGAAAAGGATGGGGTTCCCTGTTTTCCTTGGTGGCTTGGACACCCGAGGCCCATATCTGTATGGTGTACCCATCTGCAGAAAGTTTGAAATTCAGGTGTCAAAACTGACTTGGGGTTACCTGTGTTTTAGGCTTTCCCCTTTGCGCCCAGGTAGGTGTACCCACACATGTGAGGTACCGTTTTCATCGGGACACCTGTGGGAACGTGGGATGGTAGGCCATGTGTTGTTGGCGGCGTGTTTCGATGGGTGAACCGAGTGAAATGTGCGGAAAATGCGTTTTTTTCCCCACATTTTGGACTTTGCGGGGGTGTCTGGGTAATAAATTCTGGGCCGATTTGTGCAAATCATACCTCTGCGGTTTCCCACAGGTGTCCTCTTTTTGGAAATGCAAGGGGTTCCCTATTTTCCTTGGTGGCTTGGACACCCGAGGCCCATATCTGTATGGTGTGCCCGTCTACAGAAAGTGTGAAATGAACGTGTCAAAACAGACTTGGGGTTACCTGTGTTTTAGGCTTTCCCCTTGGCGCCCAGGTAGGTGCACCCACACATGTGAGGTAACGTTTTCATCGGGACACCTTCGGGAATGCGGGATGGTATAACATTTGTTGTGTTTGTGTGGTTTTCATAACGTTTTGACCCATTTGCTGGTGCCCTTTGTCACACAACCCTTTAATTTCCCAAATATGCCCTACATTTAGTCGCTGTTTTAGACACCATACACTTTTGTAATCTGCACAAGTCACCTACCCTTGAAAAGGTCTGCCTGTGCTCTTACAAAAAAATATGCTTGCCGTTCCTCACCACATTGGTTTTCCTGATTTACACATGCTAAGTGTGTCTGTTCAGGCCGTAAGCATAAAACTCCTGTGTACCATTGCTCATTGTTTGGCTTGTGGTATTGCTTGTTTTGTAAAACACTACAAAAAATGTGCGATTTCCTAACTGCAAGAGTCGGGGGAATTAACGGAGCATTGCTTTTCTCAAAATTCATAGAAGCCATTGCCGTACCAAGCCAACCATGTCCACCACATACCTTTTTTTCGGTCATTTTCCCGCTTTTCGCCCAATATATGGCATTTCCCCTACCTAGTTGTTGCCCGACCTAGGCAAATCACCCCTTCCTAAACTTGGAATTTTGTCCACTTTACAAAAATATATGGCTTTATGACCTCCAATTCAGCATTCCTACCCTTTTCTTCCATTCCGTCCATGCATGTCCAATTGGCAGAAATGGCCAAAATCGCCTACCTCTCACAAAACAGTTGACAACCATATCAAAATAAAACATTGTTGTTTCCACTCAACCTGTTCTTGGAAGCCAGGAAATTGGGGAATTCAGCACAGCAAACCATTTGTTCCTAGCTCTTACAAGGAAAAACCCACAGGCTTCCTTGTACATAATTTTATTGTCATTTTTTGAAAAAACACAACATTTTCGCCCTTTTGCTTATTTTCTCTCACCCCCCTACAGCAACCTAGGATTCCTGGGTGGCGTTACGACCACCTACATGTGGGAAAAAAAGGAGCCATATTTGGCTGAGATATCGCATGTAACAAAAAAGATACTAGCCATTGAATGGCCACATACCGAAATCACCAAAAAAGGCCTTGGCACTGGGGGAAATACCCATGGCACTTAAAGGGTAAAAGGCACGGTGGTCTGTAACAGCTCCACCTCCCTTATACTTTTATTCAGCTTTTGGCATAAAAATAATACATATTCAAAAATATGAACATGCATTTCCCATTTACAAATCTAGTTCAGCAGGAACATTGGAGGGGTCTCCTTTTAACTGTCTGCAAACCTGTTTTAGGGAGTTAGTTCGGGAAATTACAGGTTTAGATGTTTGTCTCAGCCAATGCTGCACTTGCTTCTATGCAGTTGCTTTACCATAGGATTCATGGCCCTTAGTGTGGAGTCATTGGAAGCAGAAGAGAGGATGCAGAAGAACAGGGTGAAAAACGTCTTGTTGCTAGCTACTAGCAGGGCATAAAAAGTCAATCTCAACCTCAATTTTATAAATACACAATCACAATACACCATTTATTACCTCACCAAGACTCAAATATAACTAGGCAATGGCTAGTGACGAGTGAAAATTTTGCGGCCTGGATGATAGAAACTATGTGGCTGTGTGACTGATTTCCTTTCGTGTCATTCTGCTGTATGCTACAGGGCGCAGCGTTATAAGAGGAATGTCGCAGGAATTAATAGTGTATGCACCCCAAGGGACTATAGTAGAGTCTGTGACAGCTGGAACAACTGTTTTGTGGGGCTCAGCTGTATGATATGGGGTGGAGGGCCACATGCAGCATACGTGCGCAGTGAATGATATGCTGCATCATGCAATAGAAATTGAACAGATCTCTTACCTTGACTCAGCAGTGCTGGTGCTGCACACCCTATTGTGCATTAGCAACTCAGGCCTCAAAGTAGGCCAGAAGTGCATGTGTTAATGGTATTGGCAAAGTAGGCCTCATACTAGACTGCATGTGCATGTGTTAACCGTATTGGAAAAGCAGGCCTCATACTAGGCTGCATGTGCATGTGCTAACAGCATTGGCAACACAAGCTGCACAGTAGTCCACACATACATGTGTTAACAGTATTGGGGGAAGGGAAAGAGAGAATAAACTTGGTTGCAGTATTACACACACAGATTGGAGGAATCATTTGTCCAATGTATATGGGCCCAAGATGGCCGACACTTTCTTAACCAATTACCTGACTATCCACTGGGAGGCCCATTCAACTGGGTCCATCATTACCATGGGCCTGCTCCAGCTGAGCCAAATGGAGGTTGAAAGAGCTGTACAGTCACAGGAGGGCGGGGGAAAGGTGCACCCAGACATGTGAGGTACCGTTTTCATCGGGACACCTGTGGGAACGCGGGACGGTAGGCCATGTGTTGTTGGCGGCGTGTTTCCATGGGTGAACCGAGTGAAATGTGCAGAAAATGTGTTTTTTCTCCCATTTCGGACTTTACGGTCCAGATAGCATTTCTGTACACTTTTACCAGGATGAACTCTTAATTTGGGCCTCTAAGGAAGACATGGCATCAACAGTAAGACAGAAACAACTGACCACAGTTCAAGGGTGTTTATTGAACTTCAAAAAGGGTAATATAAACGCCTATCTTAACCTAAATCTACAGATGGGAGCAAGCTGCGACTATCAAATAATAATAACGCAGTCCTAGTGGTGACTTGTCAAAATAAAAGGGCCTATACTAAAACAACCTATTGCCAATTGTAAGGAACTCATGTTGGAAACATTAAAGACAGACACAAGTGATCACTGTTCAAGAGTGTTTATTGAACTTTATAATGGTTAAGCTAAACGCCTAATCTAAACCTAAATCTAAGATGGGAGCAAGCTATGACGATCAAATAATAATAAGGCAGGCCTAGTGGCGTCTTGTCAAATAAAAAGGGCATATACTAAATAAAATATATTGCCAATCCTTACTACTAAATTAGTTGAAACATACGCTTAAGTTCTTCTTGTAAATTCCTTGCCTTAGAAAATGTTGCTACTTGCAACCTTGGGCTCAACACAGTTTGGTTTTCTATCAGTTTCTTCCGACTCACCGGCTGTAATGAACCCGTTGGCTTCTTTGTTCTCTGGAGGATAGTGCCACGGTAGCCTGCTTGCCTCTCTGCCTGCGGTATCAATGCGGGAGGCCCCTGTGTACTATTGACATCTGCTGCTCCACACGCCAGCTGTAACTCCCGGTCTTATTATTTCCCTTTTGGAGGCTTCGCTGGTCTCAGTTGACAACAGTAATTCCTCCTTTGTCTTCCTTCCAGGTCTCACTACTTTTCTCCTCCCTTTGTACTGACGTTTTGGTGTAGCTGTCTCCTTGTGCGTTCGGCCTGCTCGAAGTGTGCTTTCGTGCTCTGCCTTTTATCCCTGTAGGGAAGGTAAAGGGCCGTCAGGTGTGCGTGATTATTATTAATTGCCTGACTCTGCCTGATCCGAGTGTTGGGACATGGCAGGTAAACTGCTCTGGTGTTAGTCCGTTGTCTGCTACTGTGTTATAAAGTCTTTATGTGGGGAAAGGGGGGGGGGTAGAGCTTCTAAATATGCTACAGGGTAGGATGGGGAAAGGTCTTACAGGGAAGGGGATGCTACCTCTCAACCCTCAGTATCCCACTTCTACTCCCCGAACACCCCTTCCCCATGTGATCCTCCCCCACTGGTCCTCCTCCAGGAACTGGATCCAATAGCGATGGCCATGTCCTGGCCACCGGGACGACAGATTTCCGGGGACCAGCGGGTGAGACACCTTCATGTTTCTCACATACCCTTCCTCCATGTGATGTAGCTGATATACTGCTTCACAGGGGAACCAGGACAGGAAATCTACATTCCCCTGGTCTTTTCCTTTCCGATGATCCACCGTGAAGCAGTAGGGCTGCAGGTCTAGAAACCATTGCATGACACGTAGGTTTGAGTCTTTGCTTTGGCTAATCCAAACTAGGGGAGAATGATCAGTGACTAAGGCAAACTTTCTTCCTAAGAGGTAGTATCTCAGATGGATGATGGTCGACTTGATGGCCAGGACCTCTAATTCCAGCACAGAGTAATTATTTTCACATGGGAAGAGTTTGCAGCTTGTAAAGAGAATGGGATGTTCGAACCCTTTGCAGACTTAAGCTAGGACTGCTCCTAACCCAGTAAAGGAGGCATCCGTCTGCAAAATAAAGTCTTTGGGAAAGTCTACTACCTTCAGGATTGTGTTTTGGCACAGAGTTTGCTTTAAGGTGTTCTAACATGTGTCAACCTCTTCAGACAATTGACATTTCTGGCATTTAGCGTTCTTAAGTTTATTGGTCAGCATCACTGTTTTGTATGAAAAATTAGGGATACATCTACAGTAATATCCTATTAACCCTAGAAAGGCTCTCAAATCCCTTTTAGTTTTGGGTGTAGGTGTATCTAGGACAGCTCTCACTTTCTCATGTTGGGGCTGTACCTTCTCGTTCCCTACAAGAAACCCCAGCTATTTTACGGTGGATTTTGCCAATCTGCCTTAAAATGGATTAGCAGTTAGGCCGCCTTCTCTGAGGACTCTCATGATAGTATGAAGTTGGAAAAGGTGGTCTTCCCAGGTTTTACTATAGATGACGATATCGTCAATGTAAGTGTCATGAACGGCCGTCTGCCTCCCTTCTGGACTTCGTGGTCCCTGACACATAGGGGATTGAACTCAGTAATCCTTCCAACATGGCCGCTTGATGCAGAACGCTGCTTGCCAGTCTCTGCATTACACGCTCTATGTTCTACAAAACAGACACGCCCCCGCGGCTCTGCGCCTCTCAACCCTACTGCTCGCCGTAGCTGGACGTGTGCTGCCGGAGTTCGCGGGGGGCTATTTTCCTGATCTCTCTATTCCCGGTTTCTTGATTCCTCCTCCTTTCCTTTCATCCCTCAAATTTACCGAACTTTCATGGATTTTTGCCCACGCTCCCCGCGGCTCTGCGCGTCTCATTGCTACTGCTCGCCGTAGCTGGACGTGTGCTGCCAGAGTTCGCTCGGGGCTATTTTTCTGATCTCTCTATTCCCGGTTTCTTGATTCCTCCTCCTTTCCTTTCATCCCTCAAACTTACTGAACTTTCCTGGATTTTCGCCAGCGCTCGAGCCACTGTTTCTGTGCCTCAGCACATGGACATTGTTCCTTCCTGGTTCCGTCCTGGACAATCTGAACGAAGCACGCTGGAATCCAAAGACCCGCGCGCAGGCTTATATAAATCCCGGACCATGCAGAGGAAGTCACAAAAGAAGGTCGCAAGCAAAAAGGAAAGGCAGGTGAGAAGGGGAGAGACTTGTGACGGTAAGCTCCACAGAAGTCGGAATAGTGGCGTTAGATTTTATCCATTAGGGTTTTCCTGCCAAAAGGGAGTGCTTTGAATTAAAACAGTCCTAAGGGTGTTGAAAACGCTGTCTTTTCTTGTGATTACATCTTTTAGATCTTCTAGTTTTTGGGTAGACAACTCAGGTGGAATTAGTTCAAAATTGTCTATATCTTCTGGAACCAAACAAGGTAGTTCTTTGGCATGGGTGGTTGGCAGGTTCTCTTTCTTCTGTGCAGGTTCCTGTTCGTTCTACTATTTCAAAGGGCCCATGCCACTTACAAACAAGCTTGTTTTCTGAGGTGGGTAATAGGACCAATACTTTTTGTCCTATAGAAAATGACCTTAAGCTTACTTTCTTATCGTAGTTGGATTTTTGTTGACTTTGGGACTTTTCCATAGGACTGCTGACTAGATCTCGGACAAGTCTCATATGTTCTCACGGTTTGCGAGATGGGAATGGGTGCCTCTTCTCATTCCTCCCAGGTTTTCCGGAGCATGTCCAGGACATCTATAGGCTCTCTGCCACAAAGTAATTAAAAAGGTGAAAATCTTGTAGATGCCTGTGGGGTTTTCCTCACTGCGAAATAGTGGCCACTGGATTATTCCGTCCCATTCCTTCCCGTCTTTATCTATTAATTTCCTCAGGATTAGTTTAAAGGTTTTATTGAATCTTTCTATCAAGCCATCGGTTTGGGGGGTGGTACACAGAAGTTCGTAAGGTGGTACAATGAAATAGCTCTTTGACCTCTGCCATGAGCTTGCTCATAAAATTTGAACCTTGATCGGTCAATATTTCCTTGGGAATGTCAATCCTGGAAAAATGCAGTAGGCAGTGTTTAACGATTTGTTGTGTGGTATTGTTTTGCATTGGAAATGCTTCGAGGTATCTAGTGGCATAAATGGCAATTACTAGGGCATACCTGTTGCCTAATCTGGATGTTTTTAGAGGTCTGATAATGTCCATTCCGATTCTTGAAAAAGGTACTTCTATGATTGGTAAGGGATTTAAAGGGGCAGGTAAGGTATGCTAGTTTCTTTGCATATTTCACGCATCTGGATAAAGGTCATTATATCGGTGTGGATACCAGGCCAGTAAAACTTCCCACTGATGTGTGCTTGTGTTTACATTTGTCCTAGGGGACCCACGGTAAAATGCGAGAGTGCGATCGCCAGTACAACCTTTTCGGTGGGACCCGGGGATCACCAACTGCGTCTTTATCAACCCTTCAGTCGATGTTTCACTCCTAGACAGCAATCCCTGTTTTAATTTAAAAAATCGTGCCCCCTTTTCCTACGTCTTCTCCTTCCGGAATAGCCTGCAGGAAGGCCTCAGTGAGAGCGGGATCATTTCGCTGAGCGAAGGCTAAATCGGGATAGATGGTGGGCTCCTCTCCCTTCATACCTTCAATGTCAGAAGGTTTATCAGCTTCCCCAAAGCCCAATACACCTCTTTCTGTTTTATCTGGTTCACTTTCTTGAAAGTGAGGGAATATGGCCTTTTCCAAAATACCCTGAGCAATTTGATCTCCACGATGTACCTCAAATGGGACTTCGCCATGATTCTGTAATAGAACCTTTACATCGCCTCGGAAGTCAGGGTCGATGACGCCTGCTAAAATGTCTATACTGAATTTCCATGCTTGGCCAGATTTTGGGGCTAACCTGATGTAACCTCCTGAAGGGGGTATCAGAACCAAATCAGTAGGAATTCCTCTTTTCCAAGGGGGAATGATAGCTTCCCTACTGCTACAAATATTGAAACCTATCAATTCTTTTGTAACAGAAGGGCTAGAAGTACGATGACTTTGTTTTTGAAATTGTAGGATTTCCCAATTTGTTTCAATTGAGTCACATCCCAATGCTGACACCATATGTAAGGAACTCATGGTGGCAATACTAAAGACAGACACAAGTGATCACAGTTCAAGTTTTTTGAACTTTATAATGGGTGAGATAAACGCCTAATCTAAACCTAAATCTAAGATGGGAGCAAGCTACGACCATCACCATCAAATAATAATAAGGCAGTCCTAGGGCATCTTGTGAAATAAAAAGGGCCTATACTAAAAAAGAAATATTGCCAATCCTAACTACTAAATTACAAAAAAGAGTGTGGGATAATGTTCACCAGGAAAGAAAGAAGTGTTCCCAAAATGATATGTAAGGATGGTTTGACTGGGTCTCCATTGCCCACATTTGCAATGGCTGTACCCTGGCCACCTGGATGACAGATCCTTACCTCTAAATACAAATATTGTGGGGAATAATGTTATGAAAAAGAAAGAAGTGTTCAAAATTATATGGCAGGTTTTCAGGCCGTTGGCCTCCCTTTCCCACGTTTTGAGCATGGGATAAGGTAGTTCAATCGAGCATAGCACAGTCTCTGGCTTCGAGGTTACAGTTCACGCATCAGCATCAGGGCCTTCGGAGCATAAGTCTCCTTGCTTCTCAAAGTCTCTTCACTCAAAGGGACTGAGGCAACCAAATAAACAACAAGTTATTTTCCCCTCTAGATTTTCAAAAGTATTTTCATCGGGTGAGTCACTATCCATCCCGGATCCTCCTCTGCTGGGCTCAGATCCTTTTAGCATAAAGGTCTGAACAGGCTCCCTCTGCTGGGCTCGAGCCTGTCTTTCACCTTTCACTTTATCGCACAATGTTCGTAGGTTCTTCTTTTTTTCGGGTTACTCATGGTACACCCCGGATCCCCCTCTGCTGGGCTCAGATCCCTTAAACACAATTAGTCTCCCTCAGCCGGGCTCGGACCAATGTCAAGTATCAAAGACTTTCAAATGGGCAAAGGGTTTGGCTTGACCTGTTGCAAGACCAATTTGATTTCACAATTCTCTTTCTTTCAACGTTTGCACCCTTTTGGTTGGATACCTAACAGAGACTTCAAATGAGCACTCACGTGATGCCGGACCACTCTGTCTATGGTATCTTATCTTAGCTTCAACATTCATTCACTCATCTGCTGTCTTAATAATCTTCTTTATACAATGTTGCCGCTTGCAACCTTGGTTTCCACACAGACCGGTCTAGTATCAATCTCCCAAACTCACCGGCTGTGCTGACTTCACTGATTCTGCTTTGTTGCAGGAGCCAAGGACAGTACCACAGCGGCAAACCCCCTAGCCCCCTTGACTATCGATGCAGGAGAGACCTGGGTACCTCCGAAACACAATGCAGGATTATATTGCTTTAATTCCAGGTCTTACATTTTCTATTTTCGAAGGCTCATGAAAGATGCAGTCTTTCAGCAAAAAGGTCAAGGGAACTTCCCTCCTTACAATCTGCTTCGGTCTTGTCGTCTTCCGCCTTGTATTAAACTGCCATCTTGGAACTGATGTTTCCTCCAGTGCTTTGCCTTGCTCTGAGTGTGCTTTTGTGCTCCACCTTTTAACCGTGTGGGGAAGTGTGATGAAAGTTAGGTGTGTGTAATGATCAGTAATTGCCTGACCCTGCCTGACCATTGTAGTGGGACATGTCAGGTATATGGCTCTGGTGTTAGTCTGTTTTCTCTCACAGTGAGTTGTTCGTGAGAAAGTGTTTGTGTCAGAAAAGGGGGGGAGGTTGGGTCCCTACATATCCTACCTGGTAGGATGGGGTAATGGTGTTACATGGAAGGGGATAGCGTGTGTTGCCGTCCAGTGTCCCACTTCCTCTCCCCAAAGAACCCTCATCCAGGTGATCCTTTCACACTGGTCCACCCCCAAGAACTGGATCCAAAAGTGATGGCTTTGTCCTGGCCACCTGGATGATAGATCCCTGGGGACTAGCGGGTGAGACACCGTCAAGTTTCTCACAGGCCCCTTTGCTTTTCACGTTTTATAAAGCAGTGTTGTGCATTAATAGAATTCCACCTTCCTGGCAGTGCACCACCATTGTCCCGAGCTATAAAAGGGGGGGACAGAGTCCCCAGGCAATACAGACCTATTTCGCTGTTAGACAGCGTAGGGAAAATCTTCTCGAAAGCTATCCATGATCATCCGGGACCCACAAAATTACATCATTGACACTTTGCAGGCTGGGTTTCAGGTGGGGAAGAGTGCGGTGGACCAGGGGCTCCAGGTCCTTGTCTTGGTCCAGAAATATATAGTCTTGAGAAAAATGAAGCTTTATGCTGTCTTTATTGACCTCAGGATGGCTTTCGATGGGAACCTCCTCTGGTCGACTTTGGTTAATAGGGGGATACCGAGCAACTTGCTTTGCATTATCCAACAACCTTATACGTGCAATACAGGAGCTGTACGTTGGGGACTAGGAGGTGAAACCACTGAACTATTTTTCATTGGTAAGGGGGGTGAGGCAAGGAGACATCCTCACCACCTTATCATTCTGGATTTATATCGATCAAGTAATAAAATCATTATGTTCCAACTGTCTTGAATGGCCAAAGTTGGTAAGGGAATTTGTGCTGGCATTGTTCTTTTGTCGATGACACTGTTATTCTAGCCATGTTGCAGGTAGGGGTGAGAACAACACTGAATGCTTTCTTGGATTAATGCATTGAGTTGAAATTTGAGGTTAACACTGAGAAAATAAAAGCTCTCATATTTACACCTAGGTTTTACAAGCCCCAAGGAATAGCCGTGGAAGTAAATGGCAATATCATTGAGCAAGTTGAATTTTATGAAAACTTGAGGGTTAGGTTTAATAGTAGTGCCCAATGGACCACCCAAAAAGAGAAATCAAAAACCACTTAAGGAAAATATTGTGGGGCCATTAAAAAATTCCATTCTACTCATGACAGGGGAGCTATCTCCCTGGCGTGCGAGACCTACAGAGCCCAAGCGAAACCTGCTGCTGTATACGGCTCTGATATTTGGGGCTACACCATTGCGATAAACTCTCTAGGGCCGAAAAGGCCTTTTTGAAAAGTTTACTGAGCCTCCCCCATAGTTTCCCCAATTCCTCATTCTTCTTTGAACTTGGTGTGAGACAAATTGTTGATGATTTAAACTTGAGGCCAGTATTATATTGGCTCAGGATCTGTGCATGTCTGGGCCTAATCGATTATAGGGAATCAATCTCCCATGTATTACTTATCAAGGGAGTGAGGTCATTGCCCTGGTTTAGTCATGTAAAAGGATACCTCCAACTCTTGAACCTTGATTCTTTTTTGGAATGACCCAGCATCTATTACCAAGACAAGTGTAACTATAGTGAAGAATTTGGCTGCTGAGTTGTCTGGGAGGAACCTATTAAATGTATGTTGTAGATTGTCCATAGGAAACAACCTACATCTTGTGGAAGGCAATGTGGGCCTTGAGACATATTTGGAAAAGATCCATCTGCCGTTTGCGTGTACACTCTTTCTCAAACTGAGATTTAACATCCTCAACACTGCAAGTGTTACTTGAAAATGGAACAAGGATGGTATTGAGATCTGTCCAGCATGTAGTCTGGAAAATGAGACACTAGTCCACTTTATGCTTTTATGTACTAGTCATAGGATAGAGCGGGCCAAATACTTGAGACCATTTCTCAATGCTGCTTTGACTCTGGTCTGGCAAACTAAGGATATGATTATCGTACATAATGTGGCAACATTTATGAATAGCGCTTGGCATATAAGAGCGAAAATTATCCAAGTTTCATGATCGTATTAGTGGTGATGTATGCTTTGCACTAAATAATATTTTAGATCAGAGGCCGCTTAGCAAGCATATTGTATGTTTTTATCATGATTGTATTATTTCTTTTTTTCTTTTTGATCAGATTCGCAAACATTTTAATTGGTCTTTGTATAATGTTTCCTTTTTGCTAATGGTATATTTATTTTGTATGTATGCCAAATGACAATTTGTTGGATAAAGGCATTCAAAAAAAGTATTGGCAAGGCGAGCCTCACAGAAGGCATAATGTGCATGTGTTAAAATATTGTAAGTGGTCTTGTGTAGCTCCATGCTACCGCTATTGGTGGCCTCGCTTAGCTTGGCTATGTAATAGCAAAAGGGGTGAATCATTAGTGGGACAGTTGGAGCGGCAAACTGCTTTCTGTGGTGTTTGCGGAGAAACATGGCAGTATCTTATCCGTAGGCAAGAGCCCAAGGTCTGATAGACTACAGTGCTTTGGGTCTGGCTGCTGCTGATGTGGGAGAGTGTCATAGGGCTGAAGAGGAGAGTGTGGTCAGGGGTCCATCAATTGGAGCATAATGCAAACCACATGCTCAAAAGGTAGAGCAAACACAGGGAAAGAAGCAACGCTGTTTATTACAGCTGGGTGAGCACAAATCAAACAGAACAGTGGATAGGCTCTGATCGAGAGGCTGACATCTGAATGGAAAACGAACAGTAGTTTTATACCATGAAATTCAATGGTTGGAAACCCATCCAAACACTTGTAAATTGGAGATTTCACTTTTTCTTTGATCTCATTGGTCCTTGGACATCGCCTTCTCATTTACATTGATTAGTGAAGCGTGATTGAAGCAAACAGTTTAAGTTTCCTATTACAATATCTCCCCATGTGGTATCCTATTTATTCACACCTCCACCCCAGAACAATTTGGTATTACTGAGGTAACATTTGTGCTGACCGCCTGAACTTTAATACACTGCTATGGGTCAGCACTATTGAGAGCAGAACACGAGACGCCCTACAGCTGGTGGGAAAGGGGACATTCACACGATACCTGTTGGACTATGACCTTTGCAAACTCTGTGGTAAATACTTTGGAGGCTGGTCACCTCCCCAGAGCTCAAGAAGTTACTGTCTGATTGGTTCTTCCAGGAGCGCCACTTCGTCCAGGGTTCCTCTCTCACGGCCGGCTGCCGATGGGCATCGGTGGTCATGTGACCGGCACACTGGTACAGAGCCAGCCTCCCCGCTGCTGTGCAGGGTGCTAGTTTGGCTGACCACCCTGTAATTACATCACCCTGTTCTAGTTATGTTGTTTTTCTTGAGATGAGTAGCTTAAGCACCACCCCTCTTTGCAGATCCCTGTCGTATTGGTCACATGTTTCAGATCGAGGTTTCCCAGGTTCAACCTGCCCAAGGGATTTCCCAATACATGTCCTTATGATGGCTCAATATTTGTCCTTTCCCTTCTTTCACCAATCACAAGCCGGTATCTTGGTATCTGAGTACACCCAATGCATCACTACCCCCTACCATTCCTGGTGAAGGCCTTTGTACTGGGCGTCTGTGGCTTAGAATACCTGTGTCATTTCCACCATCCCCCTTTGTCTACCCTCACAGTTGGTAGGTGCGCCACCCTGCCTGTTGCTGAATTAGCAGCTTTAATAAAAGAGCTTAGTCTTGGTTTGGTTAGTGTAATGTGCTAATGGCTAAGCCTATGTGGCTGGCTATGGGTGTCATGTGTGTGTAGTAGGTAGGAGACCTTAGAGGGGAGTCAGTCATGGGAGCGGGGGAGTAGACCTTAAAAGGTGAAACAACCTGCAACCCTGCATTCCCACTTCTGGCCTCTTGCAGGCAGGTCCAATTCTTTCACTAACTCAAATTACCTCTGTTAATCCCACTCTCGCTTTCTCTCACTAAAAACGATTGTATCCTGTGTGCAACATAACAGTAATCTGCGAGCTGGCAGATGAGGGGGAAGGGGAAATCTGGAAACTCAGTTACCATATACTATATGTCAAGGTTTATGATAGGGAAGAACCTTTGGTTTAGAGGAAGGGCTACTAACTTTAATGTTTGTAGTGCAGACCTAGCTCGAAAGTTGCAGAGCACTGTACAGGGTGTGTGTAGCCAGCGTTTGGGCTGGCATCTTTTAACAGTAGTGGAGCTCTGTGAGTTGTGGTCTGCACATCGGCTATGTGTGCATTTGGGATACATCCTTAGTCATTTGCGAATTTGGAGAATTGTGGTGGCATTCTGTGCCAATACCGTAGTGGCATCTGGGAAGGTATTATCGAGTACGACACAGGCAAGAGATTTCAAGTTCAACAACAGAATATTTATTAACTTAAATGTCAGGGTAGATGAAGGCCTAACTTGCCCTATGATAAGCGTGAGAAATCAGAAGGCGTCTCACCCACTAGTGCCCAGGGATCTGTCCTCCAGGTGGCCAGGACACACCCATCGCTTTTGGATCCAGTTCCTGGGGGTGGACCAGTGCGGAAGGATCACCTGGATGAGGGGTCTTCGGGGGGGGAGCGGGACACTGGATGGTGAGACGCGGTATCCCCTTCCTTATAACACCTTTACGCATCCTAGGATATTTAGGAACTCCAACAGCCCCCCCCCCTTTACAACACAAGCACTTTCTCACAGACAGCCCGCTATGAGAGAAAACTGACTAATACCGAGCCGTATACCTGACGTGTCCCAATACAATGGTCAGGCAATTACTGACCATCACACACACCAGACTTACATTAAGCTTCCTCACATGGGTAAAAGGCGGAGCACAAAAGCACACTCTGAGCGAGGCAAAGCACACGAGGAAACAGCAGTTCCAAGATTACAGTTTAACAAAAGGAGAAAGATGGCGAAACAGAAGGGGATTGAAAGGAGGGAAGGTCCCTGGACTTTTTCAACAAGGAACCGTTGCTTGCATGAGCCCTCGAGATTGGAAAGCGTAAGACTAGGGAAATTCCCTGGACTTTTTCAACAAGGAACCGTTGCTTGCATGAGCCCTCGAGATTGTAAAGCGTAAGACTAGGAAAACGGGCTGAAGAATCCTGCATTGTGTCGGAGATACCCGAGGCCCTCCCACGTCAAGAATCAAGGCGAGGAGAATTACCAGCCATGGTGGCACTGTCCTTGGCTCCAAGAACAAAGCAGCGGCAGGGAAATCAACATAGCTGGTGAGTTGGGGAGACCGATACAAGACCAGTCTGTGTTGAAGCCAAGGTTGAAAGCAGCAACATTGTATGGTGAGCGCTGGAACGAACATTCTTTGAAATACATGTGATAAGAGACGCAAGTAAAGTTGAACTGCTGATGAGTGATTGAACTTTGAAGTGAAGATATGATACCTTTGACAAGTGGTCTGGCACCACATGGGTGCTTAATCGGAGGCTCTGCAAGGTATCCATCTGAAATGTGAAAGAGTTGTAGAAAATTGTGAATCGAAGTGGTCCTGCGATGGGTCAAGCAAAATCCTGCACACAATCGATAGTCTTCGATGTTGATACATAAAATAACATTTGTGGCAAAGTTGATAAAGTTGGACTGAGCCTGGCAGAGGGAGATCAATTGAAAGCTTTGTGTTAAAGTGGGTCTGAGCCCGACGGAGACGGACCCGGGCTGAACAGAAAATCACCCGGGAATGAGTACGTGCGAAACCCTAAGGAGAAAGGAACTTTTTTGTTTGTCATATTGCATCAGGCCCTCCGAAAAAGAGACTTTGAATGGGAAAGAGACTTTGGCACAGAAGGCCATGATGTTGAAGTTTTGAACTGCACCCTTGTGTTAGGGGAGCCAGAGACCGTGCTAAGCTCGAGTGTGCCGCCTTGTCCCGTGCTGAAAATGTGGGGAAGGGAAGCCAACGTCTTGAATATCCTGACATATCATTTCTTGAACACTTTTCTTTTGCATAACATTGTTTCCCACACTATTTATATTTAGAAGTAAGGATTGGCAATAGGTTTATTTGTATAGGCCCTTTTATTTTGACAAGACACCCCCAGGACTTCATTATTATTATTTTATGGTCGTAGCTTGCTCCATTCTTTATATTTAGGCTTAGATATGCATTTTCCAAACACAATTGAAGTTCAATAAAGACCCTTGAACTGTGATCACTTGTGTCTGTCTAAGGAAAGCCTGAGACAAAGTGTTCAACTTAAATGTCTGTCTGTGTCCAAAACCTATCCTTGCCCTCACAACTACAATGAACCAATGTGTAGGGATGTTAAAGTCAAAAGAAACCGTTTTTAACTGAAAGTTCTGAGCTTGTTCTAGCTCACAGGTTCCATTCAGCTGCCTTTCCCAAGTGCTAAAAAGTTCCACAAAAAGTCTCAAACTTACCTTTCTTAAGTTCTAGGATATACAGTTCTAAATATTCCTCGGGGTTCCCTTCCCCAAGCTTCAGGCAACACAGTTCAAGCACAAAAGGGTCTTGCGGTTCTGTGCTCAATACAACAAAGGTAGCTCTTCAGGTGTCAGGATTCCCTACCCCAATGCTTTCATCTCATTATCACAAACAAATGGGCCTCTTGGCTGCTTTTCTACTTCCTTGGCCCATAAACTTTAGTTCCGTTCATCAGGTAATAGGATTAACTTCAATATATATTCATAGGTTTGAAGCTTGTATCCAACTTGATATTGCTGTGTCTTTCTTTTCCTCCTTTGTAAAGTTCTATTGGTGCAATCTTCCGTACGTTTGAAGTTTCATTAAATTCAGAATTCAACATGTAATGGCTTTGCTTGAATTTGAAAGTTCCATTCACTTCAACATTCAGCATGCAGTAGTTTGGTTTAATTATAAAGTTCTTATTCACTTCTGAATTCACCATAGGGCCGATTTGCTTAATTGTTACATTTATGTTCAGTTCGGTATTCAGCGGGCATTGGTTTGGGTTAGGGTTTAGTTCTCCTTCAACCCGATATGTGATATTCATGCAATTTACTTTCATTGAAGTTCCCAGTACTCAGAGTCTTTAATAAATGTTCTTCTTTAGAGTACGTGAACACTACAATACAAAGTATTCTACTACAATGGAAATGTTCAGTCATTTGCAATTCACGCACTGGGTGTCTTATTTCATAGAAACTCACAACCTCTTTAATAGCTTTCCTCACAGCGCACACACAAACTGCAGCTTCTACTGCCAGGGGTCCCACTCCTGCCCCTTAAACACTCCTATGCCGGCTTCTCAACATAGGGGAACAAGCATCTTGAATGAAAGGGAAAGGGGCGCCTTTCCACATGGCTCCCTTCTCTGCTGCCAGTCTGCTCCACGCAGCCCCTGTTCCCACGCTGCGCTAAGAACACTTTTCCTTGTTATCCTCAGCGTCTCGGCAAGCTGCACACAACGGACCATCCCAAAACAGTTCCCTCCAGCGGCTCGTCTCTCTTCCAACCAAGTACCCTGTTGATCACACAGGTCTACATGCCGCTCCTCTGTGTTGCTTTTCCAACCTCCTTTTATACCCCTGAAACCCTCTGACAGGTTGCATGTGTGCTTTCATAACAAGGCATCTTCTTCATCCCAGTACCAAAGTGGTGAAAGTGTGTGGTGTTCATTACTCTCCATGGCCTCTTCCTCGTCTCAGTACTGTCAAGTGTCCCAAAAGGGGAAATGAGGGGAGCTGGTTGTTGCAATAACCCATAAAGGTCAGGAGAGGGTTAGGTTGGTCGTCACTTCCAATCCTCAAGGACCCTCCACCCAGGTTATCCTCTCTCACTTCTCCACCCCCAGGGTCAGAATCCAAGAGCTATGGCCTTTCCCTGGCCACTTGCGCAGAGGATCCCAGCGGAGGAATGAGAATACCCTCAGGTTTCTCACACATCCCAGCGGTTGGGTGAGTTACAAGAGAATTGTTTGCGGATCCTCTCTTTGCAGACGAGTTGTGATTCGAGACGGTTTGTCAATTTGCTGCAAGAGAAGCGTGTGCCACTAGATATATGTAGCTTAGCCGCAAGGTACAATGGTTTGCTAGTCATGACTGTCCTGTAGATGATACATGCAGTCTTGAACAATATCCTGACCTAGAGATGAAACCAATGTAGTTCACAAAAGACGGGAGTGTTTTGGTCAATTTCTGCACACATGTAATAAGATGTGCTGCAGTGTGGTGGACTGCTTTTAGGTGAGCCAAGTGAGCGACTGGGAGCCCTGTCAGAAGGGCATTTGCCCCATCAACGTTCAAGACCAAACGACCTGCACTATGGCCTGGAAGTTCTGAGGCGGGGTGAACGTTTGATTGTGAGATTTGGTGCCAGGCCATTTGGGGCTTCTATGTTATGTGTTTCTGGAAGG
Source organism: Ambystoma mexicanum (assembly GCF_040938575.1). Taxonomy (NCBI): domain Eukaryota; kingdom Metazoa; phylum Chordata; class Amphibia; order Caudata; family Ambystomatidae; genus Ambystoma; species Ambystoma mexicanum. The sequence continues at coordinate 248,522,959 of NC_090921.1, read as the reverse complement.
ACAGGCTGCTGTTGATGATGAAGCTTAAGGATTTTGCTGAATTCGAGAGTTGCAGATCAAATCCTTCTAGGCGCATATTCTTGAGCCATTGTAAGGCAAGTAGTTTAGTGGGGGGACCAATGCGGACACATTCGGTCTTGGAGGGCTTACGTTTGAGGTAGGCAGTTGACATCCAGAACTGGATGATGTCTATCTAATCGTGGCGACAACTGATGTCCTATGGACTTTTTATTCTCACGGACAGCTGAGTATCGTAGGCGTATTGGTGAACAGCTATATCAGGATCTTTAAGGAGTGTGCACAGAGGCTCCATGCAAAGGTTAAAAAGGATTGGAGAGGATGGAGCCTTGGCGGAGATGGAAAGTTGTTTAGAATGCAACATGTTCATATGGACAGCCTGGTGTCTGCTCGAGAGATGAGAGGTAAACATGCTTGAAGGTAGGAGGTACAAATATTTGAAATTTAGGGCTACAGTTATCCATTTTGCTTTTCTTAGTAAACTGGTTGGCAGGCTGAAGGGCGACTCAAATTTCACTCTAGCCTGCTCAAGCGCTGTGATCTTAGGCCTGCTGGGAAAACAGCCCTTCAAGGAAAGGACCCATCTTGGGAAGGGAGAGAAGGCATTTGTCAGGCAGTCGTAGGTACCAGAACCCCTGCTCTTTCCTCTTAGGGCTCTTACCTTGTGTCCCTCACAAGCCCCAAAACACTTTTCACACAGGCAAAAATGGCATCCATTCTGCCCCAAACAGCCACAACTCACAAGGTGTTGAGGTGGCACCTAGACCTCTGTATCAGAGTAATGCTGAGGATGCTTTCATTGAAATGAGGATCAGAAAAATTGATTATAGATTCCTCAAAAGTGTAGTGCCTTGGCATAAAGAGGGTACGGCGATGCAGGAAGGTGAAGAACAGCATTCTGGCAGAGACAGAAAGTGGAGTTTGGCCGAGGTACGGGCGGAATAGGGTGGACAGTTCAAAAACACTGAGATCTAGAGTCTCTCAGGCTCCTTACTAGGTAAGGTCCTCAGGCTGAGGCTAAATGATGGAATCAGTACAAAATCGGCCATGCTTTCTTCCTGTCCTCCCCAGTGTAGGAAGGCACTGTCAGAGATTTGCATATGCGCAAGGTACAAGCTTTTCCCCACAGGGGTTTTATGGAGCAGGAAGGTACAGCCTCACCTGTTAACTGCTATTTACAACACAAAAAAAGCGGAAGTGGCAAAACGGCTGCCTTTCTGCGGGAATAGGAGCCTTGCTGAATTGTGCTGTTGCATTTACAGCATTTAAACAAGTTGGTATTATGTCTGAGGAAGAATGTCAAAGAATTGTATTTGCGTAGCATTGGCGACACAGGCCTCACATTAGGTCACATGCGCATGTGTTACCAGAATTGGCAAGGCATGCCTTACAGTAGGCCACATGTGCATGTGTTAACAGTAAGTCATGTTATGTTATATATGTATAGTGCCTCCTGCCATATGTGGTGGCGTCAAAGTGTTGTAGCATGCTTGGCCCTTCATTAAACTGTAGTCTGGAAAGACGAGAGAGTGGAACAACTCAATGCATGAAGTAGTTTAGACACTCTACAGAAAGTCTAGTGTGGAGACGCTGGAAGCCATATGCATAGCCGCATTGTTGACAAGTAATGGTACAAGAGGTCCCACTAAAAATATACAAAGCACTGCTGAGAGTTGTTGACCCTCCACCATTTAAATATTAATAGTTAGTCTGATGGGTAAGGCTGCTACTGCTCGTTGCATGTATAAAAGCTAATCCAAGAAGTGCTGCTATATTTTCACTGTGTGTGCCTACCTGTGTGCATTCAACCTACTCTGGATAGGGAGGGATGGCGATTAAAATAAAGTTCAGTCCACATGCCCTGCCTGGTCTAGCTCTCTCTTTTGTGATTGCTAATAATTGCCTGCACACTTTCATGCTTGTACACAAACACAAGCGCACACACACATACTCACACGCTTGCAAACACGTGATGCATACACACACAAGCAATCTTTTAAAACTATGCAAAGACATGTCATATTTAACATCAAATTATGCTGCTGTAGCAACGGTGCCTCTAAAGCCAATCAAAATACCAGAGGTAAACAAAACACAAAAGCAGCCCTTAGTATTTTACACAATACTAAACCATTTTTCCACAATAACAGCGCCATTTCTAATGCTATTTCCCAAACTCCCATTAAGTCATGTGTAAAGCACATAAGGGATGCAAAATGCTTGAATAACATTAGAACACAGAAAGTCAAAGCAGTTGAACAGAGTGAAAAAACACAAACAAATTAATTTCCGAGTGTTACATCTAACGATCTCTAAAAGTAATGTAGAGCAGCAGCTGACATCATCTCTAGTGCCTGCCTCCCTACCCCCGTCATACTGGATGGATGACTGGAAGAATCTGTGCCTGACACCAAGTATTATTCCAATATCGCATCGAAGATATGAGAGACGTTATGCACGCAGAAAACCATATCGAATGTATCCTCGCACTGAGCTGGTGGAAGGATGTCGGCATACACCATTGGACATAGACGAGCTGTAAATGAAATCAGACTAGAGCAAAGTGACGCCCTGATACTAAAACATACCGAAAGGATGGATGAATACTTAAAGAATGATCATGTAATTGAAGTAACAAGAGAAACATGTACGCAGAAATGAAGAAATCATATATAACTAAAGAAGATAAATAACCAGATGAGTAACAAATGTATATACGCAGAAATGCAAGATAGACAAGACATATAGAAGTTTGCTGCAGTAGAATCTATAACGTGGGGAAAGCAGCCATGATGGAAAGTTGGACGTCGAATCGTTTGAAAACTACCTCAGAGACAGACCAGGGCTGAAGATCATAAGCAATGCAGAAAAAGGCTTCATGCAAGGAATAAAGAATATTTGTTCTGCCAGAAACTGGGGATGACACATCAGGAAATAATTGGAAGGTACAAAGGGAGTTAACATGGATAAGCTATGAACGAAGGACATATTTCGCTTAGATTAAGCAGAAGCGAAAGCATTTGCAAGTGACAAGTATTGAACAAATAAACAGACAGAGAGCACATGTAAGATGGAGCAACCAAGTCTCCAGAGGCCAAGAGGTGTAATAGCACCCCGTATAATTGAATCAAATAGCAGTAAATACAAGGTTGACATGGACAAATACGTGGTCTACTGACACGTGGTGCAAGGCTCGACAACAAGGCCTATTCATTAAGCTTCAATTTAAGATAGCGATATACCTACACTCCCTTAAAAGTCCCAGAGTAGGGAACATCCAGCAAGGTCAACTACAAAGGAGAAGCCTTGACTCGTGGTCTAACTGATGAGAGATGGTAGGCTAATTGACCAAAGTGGGCAGTAGTGTGATGTTGTTCCCCGCACCTGGGTTTCGTTTTGCTTACATGCTGCTAACGAGCTGAATGTCCAAGGTTGGCAGAGTATGCCAACCAATCATAAGGGGCTAGGTAACAACATGCTATACAATGTTGAAACATCCAATCCACAGTTATTATTTCTCTATAGCTCTAGAGCTACTGAAGGATGCGCAGACCATCTTAAGCAGGTATGTTACTTTGTTCAACACTTGTTGCAGATGAACAACTAACCCCTGATGTCTTTGACTCATGGCTCAATGCATCCCTGATGCGGCTCACACCCCCTTGCAAACCATAAACCCGCCGTGGCCTTTTCCCCAGATGGTTCACTCCTGAGCTGAAGACCACTAAACAACTATATAAATGCCTAGAACGCAAATGGCAGAAAGAAAAAACCAAGGAGAACAGGGCCAACTTGGCCCAACACCTCTTATCAGTACAAGGCCGAAATCCGGAAAGCTAAAAAAGCCCATTACAACTCCCGAATACTAAACTGCAAAAACCCAAGCAAGGAACTCCACAAAATCATCTCTGAATTCACCAAACCGGCTTGCTCCACGACCGCCCCAACCCCCTCACAATCACTGTGCGACTCACTCTCCCTCCATTTTTACACCACAGCCCTCGAAAGAACAAATACTGTAGCCACCAAACTGGCTCACTTACATCCACCAGGCAATACTCCCCCCACCGCGGCTAGCCCACCAGCCACGACCGCTATACAAGCAACGTTCAAATCCTTTAGTCCAATATCTCCAGAGCAATTTCTCAAACTTGTATCTGTCCGCAAACCATCTGGCTCCCCGCTGGATCCTTGCCCGGCCACAACCCTCAAGGAAATTTTCGCTTCCACCTGCGCAGGAGAATTCGCAAGATCCATCTTAAATACCTCCCTTACCTCTGGTATGTTTCCCGACGCATTCAAAACGGTTCATGTCAAACCGCTAATTAAAAAACCGTCCCTTGACCATCTGCAGCCCAAAAACTACCGCCCCATCTCGAACACCAGATTCCTTGCCAAACTCATTGACCGAACCGCCTACTCCCAACTAAATGCCTTTGTCGAAGCCAACAATCTCCTAGACCCCACACAATCAGGTTTCAGAGCCTGTCATGGAACTGAAACCACCCTAACCTCAATCTGGGATGACCTTAAAATTATGTCAGACTCCGCGGGATGCGCTGCACTAATCCTTCTTGACCTATCTGCCGCCTTTAACACAATCAATAACTCAATCCTCCTAGACCACCTCCACTCCCTAGGAATTCGCGGCACTGCTCTTAAATGGATAGCTTCATTCCTCAAAGATAGGTACGATGCTCTCCACCTATACCTCCCAAGCCCGACCAGTCGACACGGGAGTCCCACAAGGAGCATGCCTATCTGCCCTCCTGTTCAATCTGTACTTGATACTTGATCACCCTCCCTCCAATAGTTCGCTCACACAACATCCTGTGTTACAACTACGCCAACGACACTCAACTAATTCTAAAACTAATGAACTCAAATCCCAACTCCCGACCTGACCTGGCCTCCTGCCTCCTCGACATAGAACTCTGGATGACCCAAAGACACCTCTTGTTAAACCCCTCCAAAACAGAAATCATGGTATGTGGCAACTCCAAGCTTCTTCCGCAACCACTACCCTGGCCATCCGCCATGGGCAGCTCACCGAACCCCTGCATCTCAGTGAAAAATCTTGGGTGCATCCTTAACTCGGACCTAACACTCTCGCGCCAAGTCAACAACATCTCAAAATCCTGCCACTACCACCTTAAAACCCTCAGGCACATCTTTCCTTATCTCTCCTTTCCTAACAGACTCTCCGCGGTCCATTCAATCGTTATGTCAAGACTGGAGTATGCAAACCCCCTATACCTCGGAATCCACGCATACCACTGAATAAACTCCAAAGGGCACAAAACGCAGCAGCCAAATTGCTGCTTGCGCTCAGCCCAAGAGACCACATCTCCCCAGCCCTTAAAACACTGCACTAGCTTCCAGTAGCCCGAAAGGTGACTTTCAAAACCTTATGCATCTCTCATCGAGCACTGCATAAAACCGGACCTCAATATCTTCAAGACAAACTAAAACCCTATCACCCCCCTCGCACCCTAAGATCAAGCTCAGCCGGCCTCCTAGTCATTCCTAAGACAAACTCAGTCAGATTAGGCGGATCAGCATTCTCAGCCATGGTCCCCACCCTGTGGAACTCACTCCCACCCCACATCTGCCAAACTGAGGATTTAACAGCTTTCCGCAAACTGCTGAAAACCTGGCTCTTCCCCTAAAAGCCAATCGGTAAACAAACTAACCCAAACAGACAATCAGCATCCCAACGACACCAACCCAACAAACTACCTGAGGTGAGAAATTGACAGCTAATGAACCCGAATATAAACTAGAACGACAAACAGAATTAAACGAGTAATGTAGATCAAAATAGTGAAGCGATTAATAAGAATAAATCACAGGGAAACTGTAATGAGATGTTAACTACTGAAAGGCACTTAATGCACGAAGAGGGAACGAAATGAATGGCGTCGATTAAATAGTTAGAATAGATGAAGCGTGTTGAACAGATGAATGTACTGAGTGAAAGAATGCATGAGTGGAAGAACTGATGACTATATAGACAGAATAAGTGTGTAAATTGAATGAGTATGTGCATCAGATAAATGTATAGAATTGATTAACTTGCTGAGCGTTGACTGTGCAGAGTGGTTGACGATAAACAGTTGAATGCACTAAATGGAAGAATGCATGAGGGGAAGAACAGATGACTACATAGATCAAATGAGTGTGTAAATTGAACGAGTATGTAGATCGGATGAAGTTATAGAATGGATGAACATGCTAAGCAGATGACCGTCTGGAGTAGTTGGATGTGAAGAGCGGCCGAGCATATATGACGGATGTGTGCATAATTACAGAGAAGCGAATGTAGATCTGATGAATGTACAGAACGTATGGGCGTGTAAAGTGAGGGAGCGTGTAGACCGCGGGAGCTTGTATAGTGGGGAGCGTGTGGAGTCGAGTGTAAAATGGGGGAGCGTGTGGAGTGAGGGAGCGTGTGTAGTGAGGGAGCGTGTGGAGTGAGGGAGCGTGTGGAGTGAGGGAGTGTGTGGAGTGAGGGAGCGTGTAGAGCAGAGGAGTGTATAGAGTGGAGGAGTGTGAAGAAGGAAAGAGTATGTAGAGCCGAAGGGTATGTAGAGTGGAGGAGTGTGAAGAAGGAAAGAGTATGTAGAGCCGAAGGGTATGTATAGCGGAAGAGTATGTAAAGCGGAAGAGTTGTAAGGGCGGAAGAGTGTATGAGTGAGTGAATGAGTGGGGGAGCGGATGAGTTGAATGTGTGGAAAGCATGAATGAATTGAGCGGATGAGTACATAGAACGGATGAGTGCATAGAATGGAGAAGTGACGAGAGCTGATGAGTGCGGCAACAGATGAGTGCAAGGGAGCGGGTGAGTGCACGGGAGCGGGTGAGTGCAGGGAGCTGGTGAGTGCGGGGAGCTGATGGGTGCGGGGAACGGATGGGTGCGGGGAGCGGGTGAGTGCCGGGAACGCGTGAGTGTGGGAGCGAGTGAATGCGGGGAGCGGGCGACTGTGTAGTGTGGGTGAACACGAAAATCAGGGCAAGACAGGACTGCATGCGTGGGGCAGGCAGGAGCGTGCGGGGCGGTCTGGAGTGCATGAGTGCGTCGAGCAGACCGGAGTGTAGCATAGACGGACGCATGGAATGAATAAAAGTACATAGAAAGGACTGGAGCGCAAAGAACTGCATAGACGTACATAGTATGGTCTGGAATGCGGGGAACGTTTGAAAGAGCATGTAACACACCATAATCACACCCCACGCTTACTCTCTTCTTTACACCACCACTCAACTAGAACACAGTGATACTATGACACCATTCGGTATAACTGTTCTCATACTAACATCTCCCTTTCACTCCCCATCATTCTAAGTAAACCCTGCTGGTTACATACCCCCCAGCCAGGCGTTCCCCTCAGGCCTAACGCAGCCACGGTCGGTCTGGATGAATCCTGCCAGAATGAACACATACCCCTGATCTCAACCATCACACCTACCACTAAGAAGCAGCTTTTTCACGAATACCACACCAGCTGCACACATACCTGGTGCGCACACGCGCCGTTGACTCTCCCTACTCTCTCTACTGACCTGAACTTCGGTTCCCAAGGGCGTTCAACCTACCAGCGCCTTCAGACCATACCAATGGTATATAAGGCGCTATATAAATGCAAAATAACATAACATAACATAATATGTATTAGAGGTAGTTTGAGGCGTGCCTAATAGATAAAGGGCAGCCAATGATGTTATTAACACTTGTACACACTATAGGTATATATGTTCCCATAACCAATCCCACCCCTCGATAGGTTTTACTATTTGCCACATAGGATGATGTCATAGCTGACGCACATTGAGGTATAAAGTCATTGTATAATGGAAATGTAGTTGAGGTTGAGTAAGCTGCGACTTGTTATGCTTGTCAGATTTCCCTACTTTATTTGAGCTGACAATAAAGTATTCTTTGAGTATGTCCAGTTATTTGGGTCCGAGATCCTTTATTATTGTAATTCCATTCTGCACATAAGATACGCTCCAAGGTGCTGGAGCACAGTATTATATATATGGTATTGCCAGCAGAGGAAAGTGTTAAATAAACCGAGCATGACTCATCCCAGTTGACTATCAGCAGTGGCCTCCATGATTTATGGGGGGAGGGGTTGAAATTGTGATTTGATTACCAGAAGCAAAAAGTAGCTCCTGGTTATCAGACATCAACTGTTAGGCAGGAGCTACATCTTGGGAACCAGGAGTCAGCCCATAGCACGCAGAAAATGTAACCATGAGCACAAGATGCAACTTTAATGTGTCCATTTGCATTTTATACATTTGCTTTAAATGTCCCTTAGTCAGTCCTTTATTCTCCTGTAAACACATTGCCAAAACTAGATATTTAATATGTGTGCTTGGCACCACTTGTCTGATGAGTCACTACATAGTTTATATGGGTGCTTGGCACCACTTGCCCGATGAGTCCTGTGTATCTCCTGGTAGCTGATGATGTCAAGCTAACCCGGCTCCCCTTGGCTATAACCAGGAGCTAAATAGCTTCCAGCCGTTGGCAATTTCAAACCCTTGGTGATGCTACCAAATAGCCTGCATATCTGATATATGTGGACAAATTAAAGGTTCTCTATTCACAAGATTTAAGTGCAGAAAAAGGCCTAATATACCATTTATATGGAGGGCTGGAACTACGATGAACTTGCAAAACCAGAGCAGACGTTGGGGGTGCAGCCTCCTGAATGCTTTAAATGCTTTAAAAATGGGATTTGGGTGCCAGAGCCGGGGGGCCTGACACCTGCAGTAGACAGGAAAAGAGACTTGCAAAAAGAACCCAGAAAAGGGGGTTCAGGAGACCGGTCAGCACGCACTATGAGGGTAGATGCAGGTGGCACAACCACTGTGGTGCATTAAGAACATGGATGCGTATGCCAGAACCGAGGGCCCGGGCACGCACAGTCGCTGGAAAAGGGAATTAGAAGGAGAAGAGGGTTTGGGGCCCAAAACCAGGGCAGAGGAAAGTGGCACAGTCTCATGGGAGCTATGAGGACTGGCACTTGGATGCCAGCGCTCAGGGGCTTGGCACCCACAGTAGGTGGAAAGGAAACGTACAAGGTAATGGTCATCCTGGCTATTTTACGACAGCACCCGTACATGTATTACGAATTTGTCTCCACCACACTGGCCCAAGCCCCCACGCCACACACTGACTTGTTTTATTAACCATCAGATCCCAATAAGCACCATACTGCTAAAATCTAAATCTTCCTGTCTGCCCCAGCCCAAACATCTAAATCTGTCCGGAGATCCATGACTCCTCCACCACCACCTACCTGGTATGCCAGACTATTTTCAGTGTCCTTGTCATTATCCACAATTGATTTACTTATATAACAGATGAAGGAAGAGCCCATAATTTGTGAACAGTTGTCTGGGACCCAAACACAGATTCACCTGACTACCTCTTACCCTAATGAGAGCAATGTATGCTATGTTTTAGATGCCGATATACTGGAAACCCAGTTAGCTGCAGTTGTGCGGAGTGGTTTATTGCTTACCAAAAAACAGTTTTACTTTATTGCTGTTTTATGAAGTGCACAATTATAGCAAGTCGTTTGACAGTTGTGATGAATCTAGTGAGATCATCACTGAAACCCCAGGATGGGTCTCCTCTCATGTGGCCTAGGGAAGGCAACCGCTACCGGATCCTAACTCTGGGGCGGTAATATGTGGGAGAATCAGATAGAAGGGTACTCATATCAGGGGGAATTAGTCACCTCTTTTTCTCAAGAGTCTCCTATTCTTCCTGAAGCATTAATGGAATATTGTAAAATAGAGCAAACCAATGTAACTGCCATGCAATCCATAATGCCAGTCATACTGGGATGAGGAAGAAGAGCTCAGAGTTAGTAAGGATCAAAGGTGCTATTGACCAGAATTTGCGGTCTAGTCGTTGTTGAGCAGGACACGTGAGCGGGTCATTTAAACTCAGGAATGAGTTGCAGCTGAAGAGAGATGTGGAAAGGGGTAGCAGAAACAGTTTGGAGCTCTGCGATTGCTGCAGAAGCGGAAGGAAGAATGCCGCTGGTGCCGACGTAAGAAGTGCTGGCGTGCGTCATTGCAGAGTGCTTGAAGCATGAAGCAGCATTGGGAAGAGAAGCCGAGCCAAAGGGGAGACTTGCTCCCAACCCTGCGTATGGCACTTCAGTGTGCGAGAGGACGCAGAGGACCAACGGGGCTGGAAGAACTATGGGGAAGAGCCGCGCAGTCCACTGAAGTTACTCGGGAAATGGCAACGGAGCAGGCTGGAGGCAGGAGGTCTGCTGCATCAGCAGTCAGTGAAGCAGAGACACCAAGGAAGACCAATGAGTTGGCATGAAGTTAAAGGTGAACCTGGCGTGCTCCGAGCAGGACAATTGACAGTAAACAATAATTTTGAATACCTAACAAATAAAGTACAGAGGTGACAAGGGCACAATTCCCATTTTATGGGGACACCAACAGGGGGAAACCTGCAACCCGCATTGCCAACAGCCAAAAGCCTGTAAAGAAGCAGTCAAGAGGAAACTTGGACACAATTCTCCTTTCTTGAGTTTCCAGTTTGGGGAAACCCGTAACCCACATTGCCAAGAGGCAAGAGAATGTAAAAAGAGGCAGCCATTGCTCAGCCTTCCTCACAAGGGATACTGATGTGGAGAATCTTGGAACAAATATTGCTGCTAAGATCATTGTAGTTGTAGGAGTTTTTCTTCCTGGCAGGCGAGTACACCAGGAAAGGGATCATAGTAGTTAGTCCTGGCAGGCGAGTATACCAGGAAAAAAGATGATTTGAAGAAGTGTTTTTGTGGCAAAAAGATGTGGTGGGGGGATCTTGTTAGCTCTATTATCATTTTTACAAATTGTTGCATCACCAAAGGTAGTTGCTGTGCTATCCTGACAAAAGTATTCAGTTGGAAGAATAAGTGTCATATGCTAATAGTTGCTTTACATCCTGAAGAGAACAATTGCCTTGGTTTATGAACATGTGTTTTGTGAGAAAGACATTTGTATTACCAAGAAGGATATTGTGGAAAACAACAATTGCTTTGATTTGTGAACAAATATTTGTGGCGGAGACATTTTGTAAGCATCAGCCATGGAGAGTTTGGCTTAAATGGCGATACACCTTATATGGAGTCAAGTGATTCCGCCTTAGCGGTCCATGCCTTTTCCTCAACATGGCCGCTGAGACGTATTTACGTCTCACGCACCGTTTCTCTGATGCATTGTATCAAAGTGTCTCTGCTCCATACGCTTGGGCTCTATTTTGCTCCTTGTTACTTGCCCTTATAACCTATTCTGCCGCACTTATGGTTTTGCAGCCTTTAATTCTATCTGGTCACTTTCAGAGGTTTGTATCTGTGAGGTTTATTTCAGAGGTTGCTTTCTGTCGCTTTGCACGGAAGAGGTAAGGTAGATCCTTTTGTTACCTTACCTTGTTTTTTCTTTACTCTGGTGTTTGTCGGTACTACCCTTTCTCTGCTACGTACCTATACTTACATTAACGGATCTCCGTATTTCATACTATTTCTATCTTCTTATTCTGTGGTATTCTTTTTTTCCTCTCTACTCGCGTGTTACTTTTTTCTTCTACTTCTGACTCCTTACTGGATCCTGACACTGTGCTGCTTGCAGACTCATCACCGTTGCCATACCGCGTCCACTGTGGACCTGACACCGTGCTGCTTGCAGACTCATCTCCGCTGCCATACCACGTCCACTGGGGTCCGGACGCCGCACTGCTTGCAGACTCCTCACCGCTGCCATACTGCGTCCACTGGGGTCCTGACGCTGCGCTGCTTACAGACACTTCACAGCTGCCATACAGTGTTATTTGGGGTCCTGACACCGCGCTGCTTGCAGACTCTTCATTGCTGCCATCCAGCCTCCGCTGAGGTACTGGACACTGCACTGCTGGCTAACCCTTCTCTGCTACCAGTTAGCATTCTTCGGTGCTACCTGACACAGCACTTCTTACCGTTCTGTTAATTCTTATCGTTGAACTTGGTGGTAAACATTACGTACAGTTTAGGTTCTAATCGCACTGCTGTTTCTGCCAAACCTGCATTTGGACATTGGGTCATCAACTGTTCACAACCAAAGGATCAAGATTGCCACTGGAAACATTCCGCCACCTCTACAGTAATACCATCGGCTACCAGGTGTTTTTCAGCCAATCAGCTTTTTCCCTGGATTTGGGGGGCTTACACCTCGGGGGCCCCCGAGACTAGGTCACCTTCCTGTCACGGTGGCCACCGGGGAGTCACACCCCTACTTACATCACAAGAAAGAAAAGGAGGAGAAGAAGCCACAAAGACCTAGAAGGAGGAAGAAGACGGAACTACTTGCAGACACATTGAACCCTTCAGGTGAGGAGGAGTTGGGAGAAGGGAACAGTGAATTAGCCAGTCTTGACAGTATACAATGCCAAAAAGGAACAATGGCTTTGCTAGAACAATTTCAGGAGATGTGTAATGCCATTCAGAGTTTGCGAGTGGAGATGCAGACTCTACAGGCTGAGAATCAAAATCTCCGCCAACAATTCTCTGCCAGGGACGAAGGGAGAGGCGACCTACCTCCTATGCCCTTCTCTAAGGGCAAATTTGATGGGAATCCAAAGGGCATGAAGGAGTTTCTCGACGCCTGTTCAGTGTATTTTTCATTTAGACGGAAGGCGTTTGAGACAGGAAGAGCTCGAGTAGGATTCCTGCTATCTAACTTAGCCGGCAGTGCTGTGGCCTGGGCCACACCATTGGTAACCGCCGACGACCCTTTAGTGAAAGACTACAGCCAATTTGTTCACAATTTTAAGGCTCGGTTTGAGAGACCAGAAGTGCAGTATCCGACGTATGAGGCATTGCTTGATGTCAAACAAGGCAACCAGGACGTCCAGACTTATGTCACTCAATTTCAAGGGCTAGCTACCATAGCGGGATGGCCAGATACCGCTCAACAAACTATATTCCGCAGAGGACTGCATGAAGATATAAAGGACGAGCTAGTGCGAGTGGCATGACCAGAGACGTTCCCTGAGTTGGTAGCATTGGCACTCCGGATTGAATTCAGGCTGATGGAAAGGCGACATGAGAGGCGAAGAGGGAGAGGTTACTCTTCAGGTTACAACCAGGTTCCAGTGTCAAAGGACAGATCATCTACGGAAGAGCCTATGCAAATAGGCTCAACAAGAGGTCCCTTAACCTCTGAAGAGAAGAAGAGGAGACGTGAGCAGAATCTGTGTATGTTCTGTGGATCCTCAAAACATCAGCTAAAGGATTGCACAGAGATTCCTTCCAGGCATCAGGGAAACGCCCATCCCTGAGTCTACACAAGGGAGTCTACAGGGATAAACGCTCAAGTCCTTGCAATTCCACCAGAACAGGAGAAGGAGGAACAGAAGACAACAGACTTTCAGGCTGCACTGTCAGGCAGATCCGGAATCAATATTCCCGTGCTTGCCATGTTGGACTGCGGAGCAGCAGGCAACTTTACGGATATTACATGGGCTACCGAAAAGGACATTCCACTCCAGCCCAAGAAGAAGTCCATTCCAGTTGAAGGGGTTGATGGCTGCCCTTTATCCTCAGGACCGATAACTATGGAGACCTTACCTACCCAACTTTCAATGGGTAATCATACCGAGGTATCATTTTTGATGTAATCAGGGCGGCACATTTCCCTATAATACTTGGAATTTCCTGGTTAAGATGACATAACCCTTGTATTGACTGGAGTTCCAACAAGTTGAGTTTCAATTCATACTTTTGTGGACAGAGTTGCATACAAGAGCCGAAGGTAGAGGTTCATTTATCTTACAGAGTGGGTCAACCATGTTTATCTATTTCTACCATTCCGGCACAGTACAGTGAATACTCCGAAGTATTTGAAGATGTGATTCCCAAACTCCTCCCCCCGCGTCGTTCAGAAGATTGTAGCATTGAACTCAAAGAAGATGCACCACTACCTTTTGGAAGGATTTATCTGTTATCTCAACTTGAAAGGTCTGCTCTTAAGCAATATCTGGACTCCAACCTCAAGAACGGTTTGATAAGGAGGTCATATTCATTATAGCAAAGAAAGGCACTAAGGAGCTTCGCCCTTGTATTGACTACAGTATAACTGTTCGGGACAGATACCCCATGCCTCTTATCAGGGATATCTTAGAGGCAGTCAGAGATTCACAAGTCTTCACAAAGATTGATCTAAGAGGAGCTTATCATTTACTGAGGATACGACGAGGCAATGAGTGGAAAACCGCCTTTCCGAACACCGTTGGGGTTGCTCGAATATTGTGTGATGCCTTTTGGCTTAGTGAATGCCCCAGCGGTGTTTCAAAGATTCATGGACAGAGTTTCTGCCGATATGCTCAACGTGTCGGTGGTGGTCTACTTGGATGATATTTTGATATTCTCCACTACCTCATTTGAACATCGCTTTCAGGTTAAAGATGTCGTTCGCAGGTTGAACGAGAACCATCTGTATGCCAAACCTGAGAAATGTACCTTTGAAGCTTCGGAGGTACCGTATCTTGGGTTTATCTTATCATCTACTGGGATAATAATGGATACCGACAAAGTTAAGGCCATTCTCAGGTGGCCAGAACTCAGTACCGTCAAAGAAGTACAGTGGTTCCTTGGTTTGGCAAACTTTTACCGAAGGTTCATACCACACTTTTCAGAAATCGTACTACCGCTTACTTCCCTCCTCAAGAATGGATGTCCTTTTAATTGGAATCCGGAGGCACAAGCCACTTTTTTGAGACTCAAAGAATTATTTACAACAGCCCCTGTGTTGATTCAACTTGATCAATCCAAACCTTTAATTCTGGAGACAGACGCCTCAGGCGGTGCCTTAGGAGCAGTATTGTTACAAGAAGGTAGAGACGGACAAGAACATCCTATTGCCTACTACGCACAAACATTCACCACTAGTGAACGGAACTACTCAGTCTTGGAGAGAGAACTGCTGGCCATGAGGATGGCGTGCGAGGAGTGGAGATATTTATTGCAAGGAACCTCTCAACCATTCCTTATTCGCACACATCACAGAAACTTACGGATACTGCAGCAGATGGAGTGCTGCAATTCTCGCCATGCCAGGTGGTCATACTATTTTTCAAACTTTGACTTTCAGGTTACTTATATACCTGGAACACAAAACAGCCTTGCTTACGCCCTTTCCAGAAGTTGGACTGAAGGAGAAAGGGAGGTGTCAGAAAAAGAAGGTATGTTGCCTAAATAAAGGTTTATCACAGTTGTAAACCGGTCCCTCTAAGATGTACAGAAGGAGTGTAAGGCTTGGGAACAGAGGGACTTATTAACCGATAACCTACAGGAAAGCGGAGGTCTGTGGTTTCACATTCTTCTCTCTTTTTGCCCACGCCAGCTCTGCAGCAAGCCTTACAGTATTGCCACGATCTGCCTCTCGCAGGACACAAGGATCAGAAGGCAACGTATGAACTCATATCCAGGAATTTTTGGTGGCCTTGTATGCACTTGGACATCAATAAGTATGTCAAGGCATGCACCTTCTGCGCCAGTGGGAAACTTTCTAGGCAAAAGCCTCTCGGTCTGTTGCAACAACCAGAATTACCCTCTCGTCTGTGAGAGAACCTTTCCATGGACCTTGTGGTGGATTTACCTCCCTCTCAGGGGAGAACAGCGATTCTTGTAACCATAGACTCCTATTATAAATTGGCTCACTTCTCTCCACTCACTGGAGTGCCTTCTGCATCAAAAACTGCATCCGCATTCCTGAGAGACGTAGTACAATTACATGGTTTACCCTAAGTAGTCATTTCAGATAGAGGAGTACAATTCACTTCTAGGTTTTGGACTGTCCTGTGTAACGAACTGGGTATCCAGAGGGCGCTCTCATCAGGCTACCACCCACAATCCAATGGGCAGACGGAGAGGCTCAATGCCAACCTCAAACAATACCTCTGTTGCTTTTGCAACAAGGAGCAGGATGATTGGGCATCCATGCTCCCAATGGCGGAGTTTACATACAATAACACCTACCACACAGCGATCGGAATGAGTCCCTTCAAATGCACCTATGGGTACCATCCGCATTTCCTACCTGGGATAGGTTCTATAGGTACCAAGGCTCCAGCAGTTGATGAGTTGATGACAGAACTTCAAAGGACACACCAAATGGCCCTCAACACTTTAGAGGAGAGCAGGAAGTCCTATAAGAAGTATGCAGATGTCAAAAGAGGAACTGATCCACCATGGGGTCCTGGAACACTAGTCTGGTTGTCCACCAGATACTTACCTAGGTGGGCGCATTTGGGCAAGTTCTCTCCAAGATATATTGGACCATTTAGCATTGAGGCCAAGATCAATCCCGTAGCTTATAAGATAAAGCACCCATATCGTTTCAGAAGGATCCAACCGGTTTTTCATGTGTCACTGCCCAAACCCTATGTAGAAGATCCATTTCACAGAACAGTCAAGAGGACCAGAATCAACCCCCCACCAGAACCCGAAGAATATGTGGTGGCCAGATTTGAAGATTCTCGTTACAGACATGGGACACTACACTATCTGGTACACTGGAAGGGATATCCCAAATCTGAAAGAACATGGGAGCCTAGATCTCATGTGCATGCTCCCAGACACCGAAGGGGGCATACTGTAATGCATCAGCCATGGAGGGTTTGGCTTTAATGGAGATACACCTAATATGGAGTCAAGTGATTCCGCCTTAGCGGTCCATGCCCTTTTCTCAACATGGCCGCTGAGACGTATTTACGTCTCACGCACCGTTACTCCGGTGCGTTGTATTGAAGTTTCTCTGCTCATACGCTTGCGCTCTATTTTGCTCCTTGTTACTTGCCCTTATAACTTTCTGCCGCACTTTTTTGCTTAGTTTCGCAGCCTTTAATTCTATCTGGTCACTTTCGGAGGTTTGTATCTGTGAGGTTTATTTCAGAGGTTGCTTTCTGTCATTTTGCATGGAGCAGCTAAGGTAGATTCCTTTCATTACCTTATCTTGTTTTTTCTTTACTCTGGGGTTTGTCGGTCCTGTCCTTTCTCTGCCGCTTACCTATACTTACCTTAACGGATTTCTGTATTTCATACTATTTCTATCTTCTTATTCTGTGGTATTCTCTTTTTTCTCTCTACTTGCATGTTACCTTTTTCTTCTACTTTTGACTCCTTACTGGGTCCTGACACCACGCTGCTTGCAGACTCATCACCGTTGCCATACCGCGTCCACTGGGGTCCTGACGCTGCGCTGCTTGCAGACTCATTTTCGCTGCCATACCGTGTCCACTCGGGTCTTGACGCCGCACTGCTTGCATACTCTTCACAGCTGCCACACAGTGTTATTTGGGGTCTTTACACCACGCTGCTTGCAGACTCTTCATTGCTGCCATCCAGCCTCCGCTGGGGTACTGGACACTGCGCTGCTGGCTAACCCTTCTCCGCTGCCAGTTAGCATTCTTTGTGTTACCTGACACAGCACTTCTTACCGTTCTGTGAACTCTTATCTTTGAACTTGGTGGTAAACATTACGTACTGTTTAGGTTCTAATCGCACTGCTGTTTCCACCAAACCTGCATTTGGACATTGGATCATCAACCCTTCACAACAAAAGGATCAAAATTGCCACTGGAAACATTCCGCCACCTCTACAGTAATACCATCGGCTACCAGGGTTTTTTCAGCCAATCAGCTTTTTCCCTGGATTTGGGGGTCTTACTCCTCGGGGGCCCCCGAGACTAGGTCACCTTCCGGTCACAGTGGCCACCGGAGAGTCACGCCCCTACTTACATCACAAGAAAGAAAGGAAGGAGAAGAAGCCACAAAGATCTAGAAGGAGAAAGATGATGGAACTACTTGCAGACACATTGAACCCTTCAGGTGAGGAGGAGTTGGGAGAAGGGAACAGTGAATTAGCCGGTCTTGACACATTTACTTTACCAAGTGGAAGGATGCAGTAGAGGGAAAAGACATTTTGTGTTGATCTGAACAGAACGTTGTTGAATCAGAACGTTTCCAAGGGTATTTCTGAATTGATCCAGCGGAAGGGGGCCCAACCCTGGTCACAAGGAGTACTTTCTAAAACATATAAGTGTGAACTTTTATACTGTTTTGTTGAACTGAAGACATCCAATTTTCCTTGTATACTTTTTGTTGTGTGTATTAGTGTGAGGGTCAGTTATTGGAAACTAGGTCATCCTTCTTTAGTTTTTAGTTTGCTAGGTAGAGACATCCTTCTTAGGATATGGAAAGATAGGTGTTTATCTCACCTCGTTTCATTTAACCCCTTCACTGCTCGGCGGTTATGCACGTCTAGCATTTAATTTTTATAAATGCCAACCATTGAGAAAACTATACCTTTGTGTCCGTATCACATTTCTGGCCCCTCACACAGTGTGTAATGAGAGGAGAGCAAACAATTACATTGTTGCATACCAGGTACAGCGCATTCCCAAAAACCCAAGAAAATGTATTGCACCAATCAGCAAGGGTGCCTGGGTAAAGTTCTAATAGAAGTGTCAGTTAACAAGAGCCGGAGGGGGATATGGAGCACCTGGGGATATCTTTAAAATGCCTGGCGTGTGGTAGGAGTACCTACCCAAATGATGACATTGCATTCCAAATGGTGTTCATGGACAAAGTATTCCAATATATGGCATACGAGAAGGGTACCAAGACATATGTTGGAAACTAGCTAAACATAAGGGTTCCAAGTACGGACCCAGGATTTGAACCTATGCTGCTCTGTGTCATCTTGCTTCCAAGATGAGCATGTTGCCACTGAGCTATACTAGCCATGCCGACAAATACAGTACTCGACAAATTCACTAACAAAATGTCAGTCCTGTCAGCTTTGCCAATGTTGAATATGCTTTGTCCACCTGACATTTTTCCTTCTGTTATCATCTTGAGTCTTTACTCTGTATGCTTATTTCTTATCAATGTCTGTTCTTTTTGCTCTGACTTTAATTTCCAGCTTCGCTTATACATGTTTCTTCCGTTTTTTGCGCTTTTCTAGAATATTTCTTATCCTATCAAGGTTCCACGACCACTTCTCTTATCTTTATTAAAAAATCCTGTTTTTACAATATCGTCTGGCTTTTCTGTTTTATCCTTTCTTTTATTCCTTGAGGTGTATCATCACCTTCTATTGTCCTTCTCCATTGCTGCTTTTTTACTTTCCCATTGGCCATCTGGCCAGGCCTTTCCTGTTTCCATCATCTTCATTCTGAAATAGTTCTTCCTAATCCTTAACTGTTCTTTCCTCTCATTCTCATATTGATTCTATTTATTCTTCCCATCTTAATGGGACTACTCATGTTTTCAAGAGCCCAGTTCACGTGCCCTGGATATATGTCCTCGTCTCTCTCTCAGACCTTCTCTCAATACTGCCAGAAAAACATCAAGATTCTTCTGGCCCTTTCCACTCATCGATCTTCCTATTGCTGTGGCATACTTAATGCTAACTTTACGATTATCACTTTGTCCAAGCTGGCACCCTACATACCTGTTTTGTGTTCCTCAATACCCACCTCACACCACTGATCCTACAACATCTCCCTCTCCCGGCCCTCTGATTTGTCTTTGTTTTTCAACACAGAGCCCCTTTGCTCCTGTCACTGCTTCACAACTCTCTAGTTGAGCAGCTCGGGCCTCTTTTATCCTTATTTCTGGGACCGACTTGAATGCCTTCTCTGGCGTGCCTATCCCACTCCTGTTCCCACATATTCCTTTTGCACTCCCCATTTTGCAGCATTCTACCTGTTCTCTTTCAAATATATATTTTTTTTATTTGTTTTTTTTATTGACAATATACATATAAGGATGGGCGGGACAGCCGACCCAACCAGCAAAACAATCAAAAAGAACCAGATTGTCAATGATATTTTCTCTTTTTTTTTAACAATAACTCCCTTCCCCATTTCCCTCCTCCCACCCCACCCCCCACAATAGATCAACATGCCAAGTTTTGAGGTGTTGCAAACTTATTGAGACTTAGGGTAGAACACTTGCATACCACATGATTGTTAGAGGTACCACTTGAGACAGTGGGGTCCGACCAAAAGACAATTGAACAGGAAACATCTCGGGACCTTAGGGGGTGTAAGAACATGTACCATATCAAAGCAGCTCAGTATTCATTCTACAACCGCATAGAAATACAATCATCATGGAGAAGAACTGCAGTCCATTCCTGTAGAAAATCAGTCATAGTATCGTTTGTTATTGCAGTAAGTTTTTCGTATACAAAAATCGACCTAAGTTTACAGAGCCATTCCTCCTTGGAGGGGGCGAGGGCGCTCTTCCATTTCTGGGCTAGCGCCAGCCTCCCCGCTCGTAGCATGGCCCCAATGACCTTGGGATAAACATTCGATTCTGTCTCCGGCATAGGAGTGCCCAGTAGAATTTCCAACGGGTGTAGGGAAGGGCCAAACCCCTCGATATCTTTAATCCAGCTGAGTAGTTCCGACCAGTAAACCTGTATGACCGGACAACCCCACCACATGTGAAACCAGGTTCCTCGTTGGTGACAGCCCCTAGGGCAAAAGGGGGACACATCTCTAAACATCTTGGACAACAGGGCCGGGGGACGGTGCCACGAATGGAGGATTTTAAAGCCATGTTCCATGGCAGCGGTATACAGAGAGCCCGTAAAGATACTTTTAAAGACAGCCCTCCAAGTGTGATCATCCAATGGCATGCCCAGCCTTTCCTCCCATATTTTTTTGAAGGGTTGTCTACCCTCTAGGTCCGCTGTTATCAAAACACTATAAAACTTAGATAGAGAACCCTTTCAAGTTGTACTTTTAGCCAGGATAGTTTCAAAAGGAGTGAGGGAGCATCTAAGCTGGTCAGCCCAGCGAGGGTGGGTCAAAATCCCCTTCAAGCTTAAATATTCAAAGACCGTGGGGGGTCTATCTGGCAGTGCCTCGATCAGGTTGTCATACTCTATGAAGCCCTCTTCTCGTGTGAGCTGAGAGACCCTCTCCAGACCCATGTCTGACCAGGCCTGAGTGTCTCGGAAACCCCTAGAGCCCAGGTCAATGGGGGGGCCCCAGAGCAAGGACAAGGGGGAAGGCCATGAAGACAGTTGTTTATTAGCTTTATTAGGCCTCCATAATGCCCACAAGGCTGCCAGGGTGGGATGTGTTCTGAGCTGAGAAGGGAGAGCCTTAGGAGGGGCCCACAAAAGGTCTCTAACTTTTTTCGGGTGGGTGTGAATGTCTTCGACATATGTCGAATATGTTCCCATATCGTCCCGCATATGCCCCAACATCACCCGGAGTTGGGCTGCTTTATAAAAGAGCCAGAAGTCGGGGAGACCAAAACCACCATAAAGCTTTGGGAGGGTCAGGGTGGAGGTTTTAACTCTCGGCCGCTTACCGTTCCAAATAAATTGGAGGACACGGGACTGAAGCACTTCAAAAAAGGTCTCGGGTATCACGACTGGAAGCGCTGCGAAGAGGTAGAGGAGGCGTGGCAAAATATTCATCTTCACCGTGACCATGCGGCCAAGCCAGGAAAGCATGAGGGGTGCCCACCGTCTGAGGTCGCTGCTAACCTAAGCAAGGATCCCCGGAAAGTTGCACTGGTATAGTTGGGATAGGTCTCTGGGGATGGTGGTGCCCAGGTACCTAGTGGATTTCCATTCAATTCTAACCCCCAGAATGTTGGCGTCACTTCCGATGTCTCAATCCCCTGGACCCATGGGCATGATGCTTGATTTGGACGTGTTTATTTTCAGTCCAGAAAAGGAACCGAAGTAGTGTACAAGATCGAATAACCGGGGCAGGGAGACTTGAATATTTGTTAGGTAGCCCAGAATGTCGTCCACAAATAAGGATAGCTTAAAGTCACAATCACCACACAGTATTCCCGTGATTTCTGGGTCATTCCTAACCGCAATGGCCAGGGGCTCCATTGCCAAAGCGACAGGGGGCATCCCTGCCGGGTACCTCTAGAAAGGGAAAAGGCTCTGAAGTGCCTCCGTTGATCAGCACTCTCGCCGAGGGACCATTGTATAGAGCTGCGACCCACCCACAAAAATTGTCTCCCAGACCCATCTTTCGGAGAACCCTGCCCATGTAAGGCCACTCGACGTGGTCGAAGGCTTTTTCTGAGTCTAGCGAGAGAAGGTACCCCTCCGCTCCCTGTCTAGATGCCTCGTGCATAAGGTCGAGAGTTTTTCTTATATTATCTGATCCCTGGCGACCGGGGATGAAGCCCACTTGGTCTCCATGTACTAGGGTAGGGAGGAGCTTTGCTAGTCTATTCGCTAGGAGCTTAGCCAATATTTTAACATCGGTGTTAAGGAGGGATATGGGGCGATATGATTGGCAATAGGAGGGATCCTTGCCCTCTTTAGACAGGACTACAATTAAGCATTGTACATCTTAGCCATGAATGGGGCAAGCGTGGATCTGTAGGTCTTATAAAACTTAACTGTACAGCCATCGTCCCCCGGGGCAGTGCCGCTCTTTAATGAGGATATGGTGTCTATTACTTCTTCCGGGGAGATGGGGTGTTCGAGAGAATCAGCTTTGTCAGGAAGAAGGCCGGGATGGGAAGGGAGTCCAGGAAACTGTCAACATCATTCCCATCCCCCGTATATTCCGAGCAATACAATTTTTCATAATATAGCCTGAATTGTTCTGCTATCTTGCTATCCCTCACGGTCGAGTCTCCCTCCAGGGTGCGTAATGAATTTACCCTCCTACTATTCCTAAGTTCTTGAAGTCTCCAGGCCAATATCTTATCCGCCTTTTCTCCCTTTTCCATATACTTCTGTTTCAGGAATGAGATCTTCCTTTCCGTTTTTCCACCTGGAGGTCCGCCAACTTAGCTCGCAACCCCTGCAGTTCCTCCCATTGCCCGGGAAACATCTGTGTTTTCGGCTTCCCCCCCGGTTGGATAGCCTCTATCTTTTCCTTTAACAATTTCTCCTCACGGTCCCTCTCCCTTTTTCTCCCAGACCCTATACCAATAAGGGTGCCTCTAATCGTTGCCTTAAATGCCTCCCATACTCCCATAGTACCATCAACTGGCTCAAATCCCTCGACTCACAATGACTCCTAGAGACCCAGATGTGCCTCTACTATGTGGCGCATCACTGAATGTAAATTTGTTTATAGTATTGCCCTAATGCACATGTTATGTTCGTCACCTACGCATTAATTGTAAATATGTTTATAGTACTGCCTTTAATGTACATGTTCTACCCTCCGACTTGGCGTGATATTTCCGGCAATGTAACCCTAGCTGGACCTCGCCACACGTATGTAACGAAGCTTTGCAACCCTCTTGCTGCCTCTGCGCCTGGCTACCTTCGGGTTGGTGCGCATTACAAATAAATAAAATAAAATACAAAAAAATACAAATACCAACCTCCCCGTTGTCATTAAGGGTGAAATAGTCTTCTATGGCTGCTAGGAGGGATTGGCGTATCTCCATGTCTTGCAGGAGGAGGTCGTTACACCTCCACTGGGTTCCGGTCGCCGGGGTAGGGGGAGGCCAATCCTAATCTTTACCATATCGTGATCCGTCCAGGGGACGATCTCCACCCCGAGTCCGAGACCTCTCCCTGCAGCGAGGAATCAACTAGGATGTAATCTATACAGGAGAAAGCAGCATGTTGCTTTGAATAGTATGTGTACTCGGGGTGCCGACCCCGCTCGGGTATACATGTGTCACACAGACCCAGTACCCCATTTACTTCCTGGAAGGCCAACGCCAATTTCTTGTGGAGATGGATGTTGGGGCAGGGTTTATCAGACTTTCTATTCCTCTCGGGGCAAAGCACCATGTTCAAATCCCCACCCACCAGTAGGGTGCCCTCAGAAAATGACATGATTATCCCTTTCATTCCCTCCCAGAAGCTGCGCTTCATTCGGAGCATATATGCAGACCAATGTGAACAAACGGCCCCGCACTTCCCCCTTTACCATGAGATAACGACCATCCGGATCCGCTTTTGAGGCTTTAAACACAAAATGGGTCCCAGGGGAGACCAACAAAGCTACCCCCCGCTTCTTTGCCTGGGAAGAAGCCGTGAACCTCTGCTCAGTGGTCTTGGCCTTGAGCTTAGGCTCCTTTCCCCGAACCCAATGAGTCTCCTGCACAAAGAGAAAGTGAAGCCGCAGCCTCGCAAATTCCCTCACAATTAGCGACCTTTTTGTAGGCGAGTTGAGCTAGCGGCTCGAGACAGCCCCAGGGGTGCGAGAAAAACCAGAAAACTTGGCACGCCATAACTGTAACCCCAACAACCCAACTCCCCCTCTTCCCCCCTCCCTACCCCCTCACCCCTCATTGCCTGGCTGTTCCATGGCTTCATCCAATCACCAGACCAGGCCACCATTGTCTCCCCCCTCCGGGCTCATAAACTTTTTATAAACAACAACTCGAGCCCCTCCCACCCCAGGATCAACGCAGTTCACAAACCGTTACATCTCCCTCCATTCACAAAGTCAAATGCCGGTTTTTTCGTCTGTTGCCAAGAGCCCGCTTCAGGTACTCGGAAGGTCCGGGGAAGCTGGGGCCACTCTCCTAAATTTCCTTTGGCCACAAACTCTGCGCCTTTCCTTTGGAGCTTTGTTCCCTTTTGGGCCTGTCGGGGTTCGCTCACGGTCCTGCTTCCCCATCTCCATGATTGAGTTGTCCAAAAGTTCGCCCGACACTCTCTGGATATCGTCCTCAGTGATCAGGGCATACTTGTAGCCCTCGAACTCGAAAGAGAGCGAGAATGGGTATCCCCACCTGTATCGGACCCCCCTGGACTGGAGCATCTTCGTCAATGGGGAACAGAGGCGACGTCTTGCAAGAGTGAAGGCCGACAGGTCTTGATACACCGAGATCTGGGCCCCTTCCCACTCCACTGGGCCCTTCTTGCGAGCCAGTTTGAGGATCCTGCTTTTCTCGGAGAAGTAATGAAAGCGAGCTAGAACGGATCTGGGGCCTCTAGAGGATGCGCCCGCTCTATGGGCCCTGTCAATGGTGGGTTCGTTGGTGTTGGCCCCCTCGAATAGCACTGCTATTACAGCATTCATAGCCTTGATGATGTCTGCTTGCGTTTCGCCTTCGTGTTCAGGAAAGCCTAGGAAACGTAGGTTACAGCGGTGTTCCCTATTCTCCAAATCATCCATTTTTAAGGAGCATTTCTCTTCTCTCCTATCGAGCTCCGACAGGCGCATGTCAAACTGTGTCTCAAAGATGTCGCTCGAAGCTGTATTGTTCTCCAGTGCCTGAACCGTCGTCAATATTGTCCACTTTTTTATCCAAGGTGTCCAGTCGTAGAGCAATATCCGCCCTAAAGCCTCTAATTTCCTCCGGTAGGGCCGCCATGCCCCTGGTGACTGTACTTGTATCAGCAGATTCCTGTTGCGTCTGGGCTGCCATTGCAGGAGGTATCATGGGGGCGGGGGGCATGCGGTGAAACTTCTGCAGGGATTCCTTCCAGTTCATAGACTCTCCCCAAGCATCCCTGCTCCGTGGGGGCCTCCCCCAAAAGCTTGAGCCCAAGGTGACCCGCTATCACACACGCTTACAACGCCGCAGGGGGGCGAGGGCCAATGTCAGCCGAGGGGCGAGGAGCGGAGACCCAGCAACGGGGGTCTGAGTCCCCGGCTAATGCACTCCTGCGGGGATAGGTTTCACCTCCGCCGGGTTCCCACCTTCCCTCTCACCCATCGAACTGTATAACTTCACTCCCGTCGGAGCAGAGGCAGTACTTTATGATCCAGAGGCTGGGCGCGGGAAGGACCAATCTCCAAGCCCTCGTGTCTGTACCCCGGTGTGGCCTGCTGAGGCCGATCTCTCCCAACTGGGCCCTAAGTGCCCGTTCTGTCTGCCTGGGAGCCGCTGTACTCGGGGGACACCCCGCTGCCCGAGATGGTGTATGCCAGGGGCTCTCCCCAGCCTCACTCTTCCCGTGACATCTTCAGTCTCCCGGAGGTCCTCCTGCCCCGGTCTGCACCTCCTTACCTCCTCAGCGCAGATTCGCTGCTCAGCCTGTGGGAGTCCGTGTGCTGCGCGTGTAGGCCCGTGCGGGGCTTCGCCTGCCTCCCTCGCACTGCCGACACCGATTCCTGGAGCTCCAGTTCGCCCTACGCGGGTTCACCAAGCACCGCTCACTCCTGTGGGGGCCCTCACGCACCTTCCTTCTCCTTGTACTATAGGCCTCACCCAGGCCTGGAACTCCACGGCGCTTTCGTAGTACCTCCCGGGTCCGCTGCAGGGTGCCCCCAGATGCGTCCCGCTCCTACCGATGTGCACTAGGCGGGGGCAGGGGGGAAGCTGCCAGTCAGGGTAGCCGCGCCCCACTACAGGCCTCGCTCGGGCCCGGGTTCGCCGTAGATTCTCGCGGAGTCGCTGCGCCGCAGGGGGGAGGGGCTTCTGTCCCTCTAAATTCGGAAGCTCTTATCTCCGGAACGGTTCCCCCCCGGGGGCTCAAATTTGGGCCAGGGGTGCCCGGCTCACTCAGATGGGTGAGGGTGGTGTCGGCTTCTCAGTCCAGGGGTGTCGGGGGGGCTCAGGTCCCGCGATCAGCGCCCTGCGGAGGAGACAAGCCGAGATGTGTTAGAACATCTCTGCGCCCCCTGGTGGATCCCTTTCAAATATTTTATGTGCCATTTCAATCTTTTCGTGGCCACTATTACTTTTCGTATTGTTTTCAAACATTCTACCATTCAGCCTTTTCTCAGAAAACCTTCCTTAGACCCGTCGTCCCCTGCCATTTATTGCCTCCGCTCATTGCTTTAATTTCGTAGCATCGTATTTTCTTGTTAAGATTTTTCTATTACAAATCACAACAACCTGCAATAGGCATACATACCTACATAAACTAGTTAAAATGTAAGTTGAAAGCATTCATTTAAAGATTTATGTAAACATACAGCACATAAGATTGACATGGGGCAAAAATTCAAGTTGCAAGCTAGCCAGTCCTAAAAAAGTCACTCATCATCACAATACTATACATACACACTCGCCAAGAGTCAAATATCACTAGATAAGAGCTAATGCTGAGTGTACATTTTGCACCCTGACTAACACATTATTAACAACGATTTTCTTACAAAAGAACACAGTGCACATTTTACTTCTGTATTTTTCGACTAACTTGTAACTCTGAAGCTGCTGTTTGGAATTTAGGGCCT
This sequence comes from Ambystoma mexicanum, assembly GCF_040938575.1. NCBI lineage: Eukaryota > Metazoa > Chordata > Amphibia > Caudata > Ambystomatidae > Ambystoma > Ambystoma mexicanum. The sequence goes on along the minus strand of NC_090921.1, from coordinate 248,495,784 downwards.
CATAACACGGATGGCGGTGAACCATGGCGCTATTAGCGCCATGGTTCATGCCGGTAAAATACCGGCACCGCCTTGGTGGAAAGGGGAATTACTGCCCTATTCCAAGGTTGGCGGGGCGGTAATTCCCCCTTCCACCATTGCCCTTCCCCATTCCCATTTTTGCCCCATAGGGATGGGGAAGGCTCTAATTACGGTACCGCAAATTGCGGTATCGTAATTAGCTCCCTGGTCCCTTTGCGGGTTGGTTTTTACCGCCTGCAAAAAGCAGGCGTTAAATTCCCCAACCCGCAAAGGGACCTCGTAGTAAGGCGGTAAGGATTTACTGGTACCGGTAAAATACCGGTAAACCCTTACCGCCATCCGTGTAATGAGACCCTTAGTGTTATTTTCACAATAATTCCCTTTCAAGTTCCTAAAATGAGTTGGTTCTAACCAGCTGTGTATTCCTTGATTGTAAGCCCTCAATTTGGGTCAGGTGGTTATGGTAAAACCAAGCAATTGTTCAAACACCGCCATTTATTGATGTCCACCTAATCATGGGGTATGAGGTAAATACTGCAAAATTAGGAATTGGAAATCTGCAGGGGATTTCTGCAATGTTCTACATCCACCTCAAAGCCCCAGCAGGAGCATCCTTTCACATACTGGAAAAACGTGTGCTTTGTTATACATGTTACAGTAGCAGTGTGATGCACCTCTGTACCATATCTATTTCCCTTCTCGAAAAGTAAAGGAAATGGATTTTATTGAGGGTGCCCACACACGACAGGCTCTTTTTGCAATTGAAAGGGCAGTAAAGGCACAATCCTAGGACGATCCTGCATACCGGTGTAACGGTGCAGAAGTAATGGACCGACACAAAGTTGGCATGTTTTTGGCTAGAGACCTTTATTATAATGAAAAGAAAAGAAAGAACCTGGCTATCCCTATTGCTAAGAAGGGTTTCCCTGCCCAGCTAATGAACTAAGGGTTGTCGGAATGTCCAGCAAATCATAAAAGTCCACCGTTGTGTCAAACCTACTTCGGTCCCTAACATTTATATTCATGTGTCGGTCGTTGTGAATTGTTGTACTTGTTACGTCCTTAAGCCTCTGGGTCCTATAGAGCACATAATAAATAACTAACTAACTAACTAACTAACTAACTAACTAACTAACTAACTAACTAACTAAGTATAATGTATCTAGGAGGTCCAGAATGATGCTTCCCTCCTTCTGGACAATAGATCCTGCTAGTTCTTAGCACTGCTTAACAGAGAAAAGGTTTCTGTTTCCCTGGACTCCCTCTCTCTGGTTTCTTCTTCCTTCTGTATACAAGTCTTTCAATGTTCACAACTACCAAGGGGATGACTCCCTTTTTCTTTGGTCTACAGTGTTGTTGGGGCGCTTCAAACACTGGCTGTCAGCTGTGTGGTTTCCTCGCTGTGGTTCGCCTGCCTTCGGTCTGCGGCGGCTCTGCAGGGGCAGCGTTTCTACTGGCAGCTGAACTTCTGCTTTCCACTCTCTACAACCTCCAGGCTCGTTGGGAGTTTCCTCTGTGTCTCCCGTGCCCCCTGTGTACCTTTTTCTCTGGTCTGTGGCGATGTCGGGACTCTTCAGATGCCGGCTGTCAGCTGTGTGTTTTCCTCGTCATTGTTTGCCTGCCTTAAGTCTGTGTCGGCTCCACAGGTGCAGCATGGCAGCTGGAGTGCTGCTTCCCACTCTCTACGACCTCCCGGGTTCGTTGGGAGTTGCTTCCTTGAACTTCGCGGTTCCTCCAGGGAGCGCGGTTCCACAAAGCTAGTCTGTCCTTTCCTTTTGAAGAACCCACTGCGATTAAATGTCCATATTGACTAGACTACGCATGTTGGTTCTTTGGAGTATTCCTCGTCACTCCGCATCTTCCTCTCCGCAGTATCCTCACTGCCATGATTCTCTGAGGTACTGATGTTCTTCCTTTGCTATAGGAATCATACGGGTAGTCCCTACTCTTCCCCGTCCCAGTACTTGTTAAGGAGGTGGAAGTGTCTACCTGACACAGGTACATGGGAGTGTAGAGGGCTGCCGGATCTTCTATGGGGACAGGGAGGTTGCGAAGGGGTGGGTAAATACTGCGTTCTCCCTTGTGTGTCGTCCCTCCTCCCATAAGGGGTTTCCCTCCCCATGTGATCCGCCCACAATACACCACCCGCAGAGAGATTATAAGACTTGTGTGTCGTCCCTCCTCCCATAAGGGGTTTCCCTCCCCATGTGATCCGCCCACAATACACCACCCCCAGAGAGATTATAAGACTGTGGCTGCGCCGCCATGGCCCCATGAGAAGGGTCCTCCACTATGGGAAAAGGGACATCTGCAGATTCGTCACACTGTGTGCCGCTCAGTCTGAGGCTTAACTCTGTTGGACTCCTAATGATGCCCCCAAGTCTCATCTTTCTTCTCTTGAATCTTGTTTTCTACCTGCTATCTCCAGTTCAATAGCTCTACTCTCAGTGAGTAATAGTTTTACCTTTCCTTGTCCCTCTAAGATGTCCTTGCTTCTTATGTGTCCTGTATTTGCAGCTGCATTTGACACACTTGCTTGCTCTATCCTCTGTTCCCCCTTCTCCTCTCCTGGTATTTCTGATACTTCTCTTTCTTATTTTTCTTCATACCACTCCGACTGGATACATTCTAAGTCTTGGGTTGCTTCCTCCTCCTGCTCCTTGATATATTATGATAGGTCATTCATAATGCGCCTGTACACAAGTGATACTACGCGCGACAAGACAACAAAGGGGGGACAGAGAAGAACAAAACAACAATCTTACTAGGCCTTGTGTCATTCAGATCGCGCAAGTGCAGGGTGCGGGATGGGGAGTAGGGGGAGGGGGTGGAGAGTGCAAGTAGCTTGTACGTGCATTGGTTGGTGGCTCATAAGTGCAGAGAGTCACAGGACTGTAGGGTTGCAGATACAATGCCTTAAGTGGTTGGGAGTTCTGAAGACTGTGCAAGGGCAACTAGTTGTGCAGGTGCCTGGTCCCGTAAGTTCAGTGGGTGGCCAGGTAACCAGAGTGCGCAGCAGACAGGGACATCAGCAAGGGAGCAGAAGCGAAAAGGAAGGTCTTCAGTTGCTTCTGGAACCTTAGATGGTCTTGCTCAAGTTTGGGAGCGGCAGAGATCTACCCCCCCACTCCAGGACTGGAATCTCTGCACTGGCTCCCAGTGGCTGCGTGAATTAAGTTAAAAACAAAACCCTCTGCATCGTCCACAAGGCCTTCTTGGGCCTGGGGCTTCAATACCTTCAACTCTCTCTTCCTAAATACCTTCCTTCTCAAGCTCTTCGTTCATCCACTTCCAACTCCCTCATGGTTAGTCGCTTCTCCAAGCAGCGAGTTGGTGGTAGATCTCTTTCTTCTGCTGGGGTCTCCCTCTCGAACAGCCTCCCCGTCCCTCTGAAACTTGAGGAGAACCATCTCCGGTTCCGGAAGCACCTCAAGACCTTCCTCTTTGCTTTTGATTTCTCTCCTCCTCTCCCCTGCTGAACTCCTGTGCTGAATCTGAAACTGCACTGGTTACCTGGCTACCCACTGATCTTGGGCCCAGGTCCCCTTCCCTCCAGTTGCACACCTGCACTGCTCCCCTGGAAACCCTTGCACTCCAGTGGCAAAAGAGTGATTACAGAAATCGGCCAAGGCTGGAGCAAGGGAGTCAATGTGGTCCTTAATGGTTCTGGAGGAACAGGGGAGCACTTGCTTTGACTCATCGTCTTGGGATATCCGCTGCTCTATCCTTGGTCCCCTTCATTTATCTATGTATTCTAATTTCCCTTCTATCATCTCACTGCTACACTGATGATTGCCATATTTTTCCATCTTTCTTCCTCGAATGCTCTTCATTATACAATTTTCTAATTGCTTTTTCGCTATTAAACATGGGTTGAATTCTTGTTTTCTTAATCAAAGCTCCAATAAAATGTAATGCTCTTCTTCCCTCCAGCCTCTCATCATGCTTGTCTTCTTCCTTCACCTGTCTCCTCCCTTCTTTCACCTACTCCTCTTGCCTTGGCCTCTCAGCTGTAACGTGAGTATTCCCTTCAAACTTTGTCTCCTTTAAAGGTCACTTTGCTTTTCTTGCTTGCATGTGTCGCTTAGGCAATAAGCCACGAGCAGGGGGGTAGGGTCATTACTCCTTCAGTTAATGCCCTGGGACCCATAGTTACAGGCCCATAGTTCCCTGGCGGGGAAGCTGATGTCCTCCAGCCATCAGGAGGCTCGGAGCGACGGGATTCCGAGTCTCCTCATTGACTCGGAGAGGCTGCCACTGCCAACCTGCTGGGTGCTAATGTCAGCTAAACAATTTCCATAGGTCTGCCCTTGTCTCCCTTTTCTACAACTACAGTGCTCATTCTTATTATTTCCTTCCTCTCTTCTACTTAATCTATTATTTGATCTCCCTGCATATGTCTTAGGGTATCTTTAGTGCTGCTATTTACATTTTACCCCAGCTTTCTCCTTCTCTCCATATTCCTATACATTTCCTCAAAGGTGTTTTAAAGGTGCTAATTCAGCACCAGATACGGGGAAGCACCGACCAACTGCAGGAGTAAAGAAGATGCACAGTGAGGGTGGCTGCAGGGGGAATAACACAGATACTCCAAGCCTCGAACACACTGTAATAAAGGACTTCCCTGTGAATTGCAGGTGGTAACGATACATTGGATGTAGACCTGGTCCAACACATTTCTTTATGATTAGCTAAAGCAGGGTAGGGACAAAAATAGCACAATTACAAATACGTGTAGTAGGAAATCCCCCAGCGCTGACTGAACTTTTCAATTTAAACACATAAACACAACGACAGGAATGTGCAAGGCGGGGGGGCTCAATTCACTTGTCATATGGGAATTAAGACAGCCAGAACTGAGTGATGTAATTGCAGGCCTTTAGCCAAACAAGCCACCCTGATCGGTTGCTGGGAGGGTGACTGTGTATCAGTGTGCCGGTCACAAGTCCGTTGATACACATCGGCAGGCTGCAGTGGAAACAGAACAATGGACAGAGGAACAATCAAACATTAAGTTCCTAAGCTCAGACGAGGGGGCCAGCACTCAAAAATATCCACCACAGAGTCTGCAAAGGTCATTATCTATCGTATCATGTGAATATCCCCTTTCTCACCAGCTGCAGGGTGTCTTGTGTCCTGTTCTCAATGGTGCTGACCAATGGCAATATATTAAAGTTCCGGCGGTCAGCACAAATGTTGCTTCATTGATAACAAGATGTTCCGGACTGGGTTGTGAATACAATGTGGTACCACATGGGGAGGTGAGGTGATGGGGAAACTATTGAATTGTTTGCTATAATGACGCTTTCACTAATTAATGTAACTATCGAGGAGGAGGAGATTGCAAACCAATCAAATCCATGAGAAGCACAGAAAAAAACGAATCCTCAAACTTGCAAATGTTCCTCCTGACTTCCAAATATTGTATTTCTTGTTATAAAACTTCTGTTCATAGTCCATTCAGATGTCAGCATCTCATCAGAGCTAATCCACTGTTCTGTTTGATTGTTTGATTTGTGCTCACCTAGCTGTAATGAACAGCGTTGCTTCTTGCCCGGTTTGTGCTCCATTTTTGTGAGTATGTGGTTTTTATTATGCATTAATTAGTGGACCCCTGACTACAGAGGCACCCATGACCTGGCCCCTCACTTCCTCTGCTTTATCAACACTATAGGCCTCATTACGAGGCTGGCGGTCCCGTAATGAACGGTGCCGGTACGGGACTGGCACCATTCATTACGGGCTGCCTGATTACGAGGTCACCTAGAGGGACCCGGAAAAGACGTCTGGTAAAACCAGACGTCCTTTCCGTGTCCTGCGAGGGGACCAAAGAGCTAATAACGGGCCTGCTACCAACGGGCACGTTATTAGCTCCATCCCCATTCCCATTGAGCCCTATGGGATTGGGGGATTGTTCTGTGCATGAGGAATTACCGGGTCCAAGGTCGGAATGAACCAGTAATTCCTCATTCACAGACCCCGGTATTGGAGCCAGGTATGGAGGCAGCCATGGCGTTAATAGCACCATGGCTACCTCCATACTCGTAATGAGGCCCTATGTGTTAAACCTCGATACTGCTTTATCAACACTCTGGGCCTCATTACACGGTAGGCGGTAAGGGTTAACGGTCACCGGTAATGGTACCGGTGACCGTTAACCCTTACCGCCTTACTACGAGGTCCCTTAGCGGGTTGGTACTTTAACGCCTGATTTTAGCAGGCGTTAAAAACCAACCCGCTAAGGGACCTTGGTGCTAATTACGGCACCGCAAATTTGCGGTGCCGTAATTAGCACCTTCCCCATTCCCATTATGCCCTATGGGGAAAAAATGGGAATGTGGAAGGGCAATGGTGGAAGGGGGAATTACCACCCCGGCAACCGTGGAATAGGGCGGTAATTCCCCTTTCCACCAAGGCGGTGCCGGTGTTTTACCGGCATGGACCAAGGTGCTAATAGCACCTTGGTCCACCGCCTACCGTGTAATGAGGCCCTCTGTGTTAAATCTTGATATCCTCATTCTGCTCCTAAGCTTTGTCTTGTTCCTCCCTGTCCTCCCTCTACCTATAATCGTTCCTTTGCTTATCTTTGCCTCTTTCACTGAAACTCCTTCCCACTTTCGGCTCACTCTACTCTCTCTTGGCACACACCCATTATCCGCTCCAGAGTATTCTCTTATTAAATTATTCTTAACCTTCTTTTGTAGCATTATTGATTGATTGTGTTAAATGCTTTGTTCACTTATTTATATTTACTGTACAGTTCTAAACTTGTGTACATTGCTTCTGCAAAAGCTTTAAATGCAAAAAAATATAAACCAATTAAAGGCTTCAATGTGCAGTTGGGCCACCGAGTGGCACTTAAGCTTCAAACCTTACTAATTTTGCAATATTTTATATTATGCTATAATTTAACATTATTCATATCCTTTCATTTACCAAAGTGCTTGATGTACAGAAAGCACACAGGTTATCCTTAAATCATAGGGATCTCCTGTATCTTGATTGGGTCCCCAGAATTTCACTCCTTGTAGAGATTCTATTTTTCAATGAAAAAAGGAAACATTTCCTCTTGAATTGGGAAACACACGAAGGATGCATGATGGTTCGGCGTTCAATGCATGAAGTAAAATAAATATCACTGTATTGTGGGAGGAATAAAAAGAAACAGATGGGTTCTGAATGTCTCCACAGATTGTCCCATAATAACTGTTGAGACATAATCCACTACACTGTAGAGAATCTTTTAGTCTTGATAACACTTGTAATTATTGAGTGTTCTTCTAAATACAGGCTTCTCAGATGTGCCAAATGAAAATGTCAGCTTGCAGTAGTTTTATAGTATCAGCCTACGCTACCCTTGGCAGCCGAACAATAATGGCCCTTTTGCATTCTGATTGGAAAATAAAGTAGTGTACTGAGGGTGTGGTTCTGCTAAATCGTGATGTTCCTCTTCAATTTCTGTTGCGGTTTATCCTCATGCTGGTGGCATCAGTCTTCCTGCCCAGAAGGAAACCTTTGGAGTTCATTTGCGGTCTCAGCAGAATGACAAAGCACTTTGGGAAGAAGATACAAGACAGCAATCCCAGGCTAGATGCCAGGATGGCGAAGACCTCCACTGCCACCATGTACTTCCCTTGGGTGCTCAGATAGGCTGGGATGAAAGAAAGCCAGACAGCGACGAAGAGTAGCATACTAAAGGTGATGTATTTGGTCTCATTAAAGCTGTCAGGCAACTTCCTAGCCAGGAAGGCCATGAGAAAACTCACACATGCCAAGATGCCGAGGTAGCCAAGCATGAGCCAAAAGGCAGTGGGTGAACCTTCATTGCATTCAAGGAGGATCCGCTCTGTGTTAAATTTCAGATTGACCTGTGGATATGGAGGAGATCCAGTCAACCAAATACTGCACAGTAGGATTTGGAGTAAGGAACATGCCATGGCTATGGAATTAGGCAGCTTTGGACCGACCCATACTCTCATCTTGCTCCCAGGCTTTGAGGCATTGAACACAATGACCACCGTGAGGGTCTTGGCCAAGATGCATGCAACACAGACAGTGAAAACAGTTCCAAAGGCCACTTGGCGAAACTTGCAAGTGAGAGTGTGTGGCTTGTCGAGGAACCCAACAGAGGACAGAAAGCAGAGCAAGAGGGCCAGGAGCAAGATGTAGCTTAGGAATCGGTTATTGGCCTTCACAATTGGAGTGTTCCGGTGTCGTATGAAAATTGAGAGGATGAGAAGGGTGACCAAGCAACCAAAAATGGCTACAACGCATAGTGTGGCCCCCAAGTTTTCATAAACTGAAAGGAACTCCAGAGTTTTGGGGACACATTGGTCCTGTCTTCTATTGGACCAATGACTTTCAGGGCATTTGAAACACTCGCTTGAATCTGAAAAGAGACAAACGGAGAGCAAGAAGAACATCAAACAATAGCATCCTTGGTATGTTCCTTCTAAGCGTGAGTCAAACAGTACAATCACTAGGACAGACACATGACATGCATTATTGACAAGGGCAGATCTATTTTGTTTACATGCTTCGCAATAATTATTCTACGCTCATGATATCACAATATTGGTATTACATGTTACAATATTTTCTCTGGGAGCTGTAGTGTGAATTGTTCCTCTAGGGAAAGAAAAAAAGTTATTGGATGTTCCATCCACAGCGATATATCATTGCCAATGTAAGGCCAAAGTAATAATGGACGAGTAGTTGTTCAATCAAGAATATTCAGTCACACTAGCAAAAAATAATGTCTGGCGTTGGATGATCCGCCTTAGTTAAAAAGCTCAAGTGAACAATACCATCCGGAGACTCAATGACTAGACTGGTCAATCTGGCCTCCACTCAACATGATCAAAGGAATTCTGATTGCAGCAACACAAACACATGATACATTTTAAAAAAGACTATAGATTACAGCAAAATAGAACAATCATTCCTCAACTTTCATTATCAGACCATGCTGCAACGGTGACCTTTAGATGAGGTACAGAAGACTAAACTTACGAACTTAGTACGAAGATCCTTGGGTCGTCAAACACATATCAAAGGCCTCCCAGAGGCCCCAATGTATCTAAACAGGTCCCAAACTTCAGCAATTGGATGCAGAACTTGATAATGCTGCTGATGCCTTCCTAATAGGGTAATCTTCATCCGGCAGAAGTGAACTTACAACAACCCAGACTGACCTAGACTCCTCAGACCTCAGCAGGATTACATTCCCAACACCTGATTTCTCAGTGCAGCAATGCTACCATTGCCATCCCAAGAAGGGGAGGATGGGCAACAAAGCGCAGAGAAAACAGCACTGCAGCTCACATCAGCATATGGGCCATTTGGAACATACACATGCTTCTTGGCCTCAGCAAGTGAGATCAAACACGCCCACAGGGGCCCAGACTCACACAGGCTCTGCCAGTCTCAGCAAGATTTTAGCTGTAGCACCTGGCTCTCAACACTCTAAGGTAATTGCCAAAGGACGTGTAGTTATGCATGAAGAACCTTCCACCAGAGGCAAGCCACTGAAGCCTGTCCCGCTGCGCTCCTAGGATCAACACTGGCATGGATGAGCACTACACCTACTCCTGCACGGTTTGTTTTTATTGGAACACGCTTTCCATGCAAGGCACTGTATTTTGTTTCTCACTTAAGAGGGAGCTCCGGCTCCAGCATCTGCCTCAAGGGGTGGCCATCACGTGAACCATGAGCAAGCATTTTATGTGCAATGACGTAGAAAGGGTGCATTGTCCATAGAAATCTACCATTTCCCTCCTTACACCCTATACACTGCTGCCTACTATTCAGAGATGTAATGTATACATGACAGGGGTCTAAAAGCAGGTCCTGTCTAGAAGGCATCACCCAATAGGCAGGAGCTACCAACGTAGAACCAGTAGCTACTAGACACCGCACCAGCTTGCGCATGAAATGCAGACACTACATTTCTTTAGTGATTTAGTGTGCTATTTAGTCACCTTTATGCATGTTACCAAACACACAGAGTTAATATCTCATATGTATGTTTGTATGGCACTAGGTGGCCTAGGGAGTGAAAAGTAGCTCCTGTAACTGATGGTTTCAAGCTAACCAGGCTCTCCTCAGCTGGAAGCAGAGCAAAATTGCTCCCAGTAATTTCAAACCCTACATGATCTTTTTCAGTTGAGCTTTTGCTTGGATATTCTGAAGCAAAACATGTTGTTTCCTTGGGTGTTGATCTGCATACATATAGGGCCTCATTATGAGGAGCGTGGTAAAAACAGGGTCATTACCGGCATGGGGGTACTAGCGGGTCCGTGCTCGTATAACCGCTAATAGCGGGTGAATACGAGTGCGCGAGCACGCGCAAACCCCATGCCGGTAATGGGCTTACCGGCCTGCCGCTAAAGGCCCTCCAACCCCCCGATAGCACCATCACGGGACCCGCCGATACCGCCTCCGCCGAGGAGGAACCCCTTAATACCGATCTGGTAATAACAACATGCTAATACCGGGCTCGTAATACCGGACCCGGAATTAACGTCATCGTGTCCGAATGGGAAATGCTGCGGCAGCCATCTTTAAAAACACAATCCATTGCCACCCTCCCAAACCACCAGTTGCATTCAGGAGAGACCAGTGCCAATCCCTTCACCATGTCAAAGGCTACCCGTAAAGCAACCTCCCGCCTGCGCAAAAAGCGTTTCTCAGATGCAGAACTTAACATGCTGGCACACACCCTTGCAGCACATGCAGATGAAATCAACCTGCAGAACCTGAAGAGGGAGGTGCAGCAGCGCAAAAAAGAAATCTGGGAGGAGGTAGCCCGCAAGGTGTCAGCAGTCGGCACCACCCCACGGACAGTGAAGGACTGCAAAAAGAGGTGGGATGACCTCCGCCTCAGGGTTCGTAATATCCTGGCCAGCTACAGGAGGGAGGCCATGGCCACAGGCGGGGGTCCCCACTCACCTGCCAAACTGACAACCTGGGAGGAGACTGCAAGCACATTCATTGAGATGGAGTCCATCGAGGGATTTGGGGAGATGGAGACGGGTGCCGCAACATCTGCAGATGGAGGTGAGTGACCCTGCAGATCCCTGTAGGGGAAACCATGACGTAGCACAAGTGATGTGGAAGAGAGCCTAGGCAAGACAATGCATGTCCCAACACACACATGAACATACACTTGTGCAGATGGAGGGCCAATCCCTGCCACACTGAAATGCATGCTGAGTGCCAATCCCATTACCAACACACAGTCAACACACATGGACCGTGCCCATGTAATACATCACACAAACCCCAACACAACGGCATGCGACCTGCCATGCATCAAACGCCAAAATGCCCCCTTCATACTACCCTGTGTGACACACCTGTAAGATATGAATGCACAATAAATGTAATACTCCACAGCACCATATAATGCATCTAGCATGTAACACCATCACTGATGCCCTGCATCTCTTCTACCCCCAGGCACCGATGGAGAAGATGCCAACGAGGATCCAACCGCAAGGGCATCCACGTCCCGGCCAAAGACAACAGCCACCGACAACACCACCTCCGGGGCAGCCTCGCAGCCCACACCAACACCCAGGGCACCTGACACCATGGAGACTGAGCTGGCTACATCAGTGGAAGGCGAGGCTGTTGACCCACTGAGCAACTCTGCTACCCCAGTGGAGGAGGATGTGGACCGGGATGTACTGACCCATGTGCCATGTACATGCTCCCCAAGCCCCATGCCCAGCCCCCCACCCCACATTCAGCCCTCACCCACCTGCAGCAGTGCGGATCCCCTGCTGCATGACTGACCTCAGCAGCCTCCACGAGGACAGCACTGCCATTGCAGGCCCGGTCACAGCACCCTCAACCACTGCTGCTCCCACCAACAACCTCGAGGCACGGCTAGCGAGGGTGGAGGCCAGACATGACTCCATGTTGGACCTGCTCAGACAATATGTGGCCGATGGGGAAGACACGAGGCGTGGGATAGCCCAGGCCATCACAGCAACCACAGCCGCCATAGAGTCGAACACTGCCGCCGTCAATGCCTCAGCATCGTTGATGAGAGACAGTCTGGGGGCCATCACGCAGGTCCTCACTTCCATCCTGCTGCACATGCAGCAGGCACAACCTGCACCAGGCGTGGAAATCCCCACGGCTTCCACCCCATCCACCACACCTGCTTCCACTGCCCCCACTTCGTCAGCACCCTCCAGCCCTGTGCGTCCAACAAGCCATAGTGCAAGGAGCTCTGAAATGCTGCCCCCGGACAGCAAGAAGTCCAGGAAATAGTGATGGGGAACTATGGGAGTGGCTCAGATGGTGGTGGTGTTGAACGGGTGAATTAGGGGGAGTTTACTGGGGGGTTTTGGGAGTTTACTGGGGGGTTTTGGGAGTTTACTGGGGAGTTTTGGGAGGTCACTGGGGGTTGGGGGGGTTGCATTTAATTAATGATGGTGTACAGTGCCCAACTCCACACATTCACTGTGTGCATGTCCACATGGACACAGTGTACAATGTGTCACTGACACATATCTATCAACGTCCCTATGGGTCAGAAGTATTCGTCAATCAGTGATTGGCGTACTGCACAGCCATCCTGTGCATCACGTATTGGCAGGGGTGCTGCTTCCCCTCCATCTTCATCCTCATTATCCTCACCCAGTGCATGCATGTCAATGTCAGGTGGCAGTGGTACATTTCTCCGGATGCACATGTTGTGCAGCATGACACGGGCCATGGTGATCTTTGCCACCTTCTCAGGGGCATAGAGGAGTGCTCCACCAGGCCTGCTTAGGCAGCGGGACCGCGCCTTCAACAGGCCAAAGGTCTGCTCAATCACTACACGGGTACGGGTATGTACCCGATTGTACTCCTCCTCATGGCTGTTCCGCGGGTTCTGCATAGGGGTGAGTAGCCACCGCTTTAAGGGATATTCCCCATCACCTGCAAGCGAATACAGAGAGGTCTAGGTGAGTCACTCTGAGCTGCCACCTTCAGGATACACAGTCATGGCCGCAGCTATTTGCTGTTGACCTGCACATGTCCCTGTAGGTATGCATGAATATTTTTTAGATGCATTCTATACTGCAATATGGTGTGGTAGTCTGGATGGCGTTGTACAGATGATGCAGGGTGAAGTCATAAATGCTGATGCGGATGTACTGTGATTGTAGGACTATGTTTTGCCTCCCATTTCTGCTGTGTATTCTACACTGTGCATGGTCACACTAGCCACATTGGCACAGTTGCAATCCTGTTCAGTCATGCATTGCTTGACATACCCATGGTGGCCAGGTTGTGCATTTTACATGTCATTTATATACGTAATTGGTTAAATGTGTGCCAGTGATGTGTCATGTTGGGGTTGGGAGGTTCAGGTCAGGAGTGTTTAGCTCTGCGTGCATTCTCCACTCACTGTCAATTCCCACCCAGGTGGAGCAATCATCCCCCCCTTTCCACCCAGGTGGAGTATGCATCCCCCCACTTTCCCACCCAGGTGGAGTATGCATCCCCCCCTTTACGACCCAGGTGGACTATGCATCCCCCCTTTCCCACCCAGGTGGAGCATGCACCCTGCCCCTTTTCCCACCCAGGTGGAGTATGCATCCCCCCCACTTCCCACCCAGGTGGAGCATGCATCCCCCCCTTTCCCACCAAGGTGGAGTATGCATCCCCCCCTTTCCCACCCGGTAGAGTATGCATCCCCTGCCCCCTTTGCCACACAGGTGGAGTATGCATCCCCCCCTTTCCCACCCAGGTGGAGTATGCATCCCGCCCTTTCCCACCCAGGTGGAGTATGCATCCCAACATATCACTACCCCAAAGCACTGCCATGGGCCAGTTAGGCAACTCACCAAGCAGCCAGGCACGTGGTCCAGCATGTCGCTCCATGTGACGGGGTAGCGTGGAGTTCCGCAGCACCATGGCATCATGTGTTGATCCGGGAAATCGGGCGCAACAATGTGTGATGATCTTGATGGAGTCACATACCATCTGCACATTGATGGAGTGGTATTGCTTGCGATTGCGGTACACCACCTCTACGGCATGGGGGACTACCAATTCCACATGGGTGCAGTCCAGGGCACCAACACAATTGGGCATGCCTGCCAGTGCAAGGAAGCCTACTTTGGTGTCTGCTATCTCCTGGGCAGTCCGAGGTAGAGATATGTGGGTGCTAGTGTGCTTCAGGAGGGCATCCAGCACTTGGTTCAGCATGCATGAAAATAGTGGTTGCAAAATGCCATGCAGCTGCCCCACTGTTTGTTGGTAGGTGCCTGTGGCCAGGAAGTGGAGCACAGACACCACCTTTAGAAGCGGGGGATGGCAGTGCGTATTTCTATGAGGCTGGCAATGTCGTTGCCTATCATGTCCACTATGGTGGTGATGGTGTCCCGGTCCAACCGCTACAGGGTATGGTTCTGCTCAGGGGTTAGGTTGAATGGACTGGGTCTGATGTGAGGGATTGGTGGCTGCCTACGATGTACTACTAGCTGCACTGGTGGTAATTGCTGGGCCTGTTTTGGCCTCCTTCTCCTCCCGCGTCTCCTCTGTGCTGCCTGTTGCTGCTGCTGTAGTTGTTGTATTTGCTGTTGTTGCTGTAGTTGTAGCAGTATAGGCATGTCCTCCAGCACCATCATTGCAACAGCTAGTGGTATCATTTTTGTGTCGGAAGGGGTGTGGCGTGTGGGTGTACTCCTTTTATACTGGGCCAGGCACCATTGACTCCACCTGTGATGATTGTGTGCACCTGTGGCAGTTGAGTTGGCTTGATTGCTGTTTGCTGTTTACGGGTGGTCCGCGATGCCTGTATGGCCGCCATCATGCAAGCCCTGATTACCGCCTTCGGGATGCCGGTATTTGCATGCCCGCGTGGGTTGTAATGTCCTCCTATTACCGTCATCCTGGTATTTACTCGCAGAAGGGGCGCGTGTACGCGCCCATGCCGGTATGAGGGGGCACGGTACGGGCGGTGCAGGTATTGGCGGGTTGTCGGGTCGTAATGCCTCAGACCCGTTAACGATGCCAGTATTACCATTCTGCCTTCCTTTTTTCAATACCTCCATTCTCGTAATGAGTCCCATAGTGTCGGTTTGTGCCTAGATTCTAGTGAGAAATTCCACCACTGTGAGGCATGTCGAGGAACCTTCACCTGTGGTCCTTGCTGGAGTGTGGGTCTAAGCAAGATTCCCGGAGCTACCCTAGCAGATGATTAAATGCCTACAAACAGACAGCTATAAAGAGCTACAAGTGCACTGTCTGCTTATTGCCTAACAGGATAATCTGTTGATTTTCTGATACGTGTGTTCTGATCATGCTGTAGGCTGTAGCAGAGAAAGGGTGGCTGTGCTCTGTCATTCCAGCTGTGAAGACAGCTAGCAACAGAATTATGTCAATGCAAAAGGATTTCCAACTGTGCCTACAGCCATCTGCGTTCCTCATTCTGGTGAGATCTAGGACTTTTCACTGATCCTTCTACATTGGTAGAAAACTGTGAGTTTTGTGATCTAGTGTTTGTATTGATTTCAGTTCCTCTTTCCATTCCCAGTTAAGACACACTGCTCAGTAGCAGGTCCTGTATCAATTTATGCAAATACCCCAACTAATCACAGCTTCTGATAAGTGAGGACTACTGCAAAAGCAAATTATTTTCGGTAGTTGATTTTTTCATATTACTTCCCATTCTAAAATTAACATAAACAAGTTTAGCTATTTGGCAGTTTTTTAATGATTTTTCATCACCTCCTCATCCTCTGCAGGGCTCGAAAAATTTAGGATCCCACTCACATTGACGGGGAGATTTTTTGAAGGGTGTGGTACTCGAACTTGCTTGTGAGTATGGGGATGTTTAAAACATTCATTTAACATTTTTCTGCAAACTCTGCTTGCAATAATTGTCAAATAAAAGTTTCACTTTGCATGGCTGACCATAGAGTGACAGCATTGCACCTAATAATTGTATTTATTTATTTTGTTTATTCTGTGAATTGGTTTGAATTAAAGGGGAAGTGCACTCAAAAATATTATTGTTCCGATCGTTCCAGCAAGTTTTTTTAAACATACTGTAATCGGTCCTAAAACATGATCCTATGCATCTTACCTTAGTTTTCTGCACTTTTACACATGCAAAAACCATGGGTTGGATGCGGCCATCTTGTGCTATTCTCATACGTTGAGACATGCTCTAAGTTCAAGTGTGCTTGTGGCAAGAATACAGATCGCCTGCCCCTGAAGCTGACATCACTAGACGCGTACAGCCCTTTTCACAACACCAAAGCACGTCTTGTGTCAACGTTTTCTGAGCGCAAGATATGGACGTGTCTCCATGGAAATGCCAGGACGCTTCTTTCCTCAACTACTGTAAACAGACTCTTTCTGATCAGACAACATTGGAGCTGCTTTGTCAATCATTTCACTGTATTTAGTTTAAATCTCCCGTGACTCGTTTATGCTCTGTTCAGCTATCACCCTATTACGAAGCCCCTGCGAACAGGTACTTACATTAGCATAATTGATTATACCCGTTACTTATAATGGCAACAAAACAGCCCTACCAGTACGGGCCTGGGAATTCCGAGGAGGAACTAAGGGTAAGAGAGATGCGAAAATGATGGCAAATCGGACGATAGTTGGGAAGATGATTCACTGGAGCATGAGCCTGAGCCTAGTCGCATGGAAGATGTTTCAACCTGGTGTACTTGCAATCATTGCGAGGTCATGCCAACCGAGAGCTGCTGTTGCAGAGAAATCTCTGGATGCATGTCCTACATAGCCGATGAAGCGACCACCGATATGTGTTACCGAGCTGCATGACTTCAGGGCAGCCTGCCTCACAAGATCCATGTTGAGGATTATGATGGTGCTTATGCACGAACTTTGCGCAACAGTTTGGCTTCACAATCCAAGTAACGAGTAAATATACTCTAGATGTGATGACATTTTGATCACTTAGACCACTACCATTTCATGTTTGTCTCCTACATTTTCAGATCTTTGATCGATCACTGATGAATGAATGTGTAAATTAAATACATTTATCTCGCTTTTTGGAAATCAGAGTGTTCATCTCTTATGTGTCTTTCACTTTCAACGAAAAAAAACAATATTTCTCTATGGCCCAAACAGTTCCGGCCTGAATCGGTGTTCACTTTTGTAATGTGTCAAGACTTCAAAAATCAATGTCAATTTTCCAGAAGTTACTTTTCTAAGATGCACTTTCAAGTAAGATGGTACACTTATACGGGTTATTCAATTACAATATGTTTGTTTTTCTTTCACAGGTGGTACAGGCTGGTGGCCTACCGTTCATTTACATGGTGGCTTTATGGGAGGCTTGGATTCCCAGTTCAATGAGTAATACCCACCTGTGTATTAGGAGCCCGAATTTCCCAATGACATTGGATAGTATAGGAGATTGTCACAAACTGTGCTGCAACCTCAAGTATACAATGTGTAGTTTGAGCCATCACCAACGCCAAATTAAATAAAATGCAAATGAGCTGATACGAATAGTACTTTGAATTTATCTGTGAGTCAAAAACACGCTCATTCGTCTATAAGTGTCATGAAAGAATGGTTGGTGCCCTTTTGAGCTCACCTCGTCCCCATCCATCCCCCCTCCAGTCTCGCTGTCATGACCACGGGTATCCCTCTTAAAAAGATCTCCAAGGTTTCCTGGGTGGTTGCCTACAATTCCTGGTCCAAGAGTAGGCAGAGCTTAGTGGGTTAGCAGATCTAAAACCACTTCCTCATCTTCCAACATGGCGGTCTGAATATGCACCTTGAATTTCAGGCAGCAGTCTAGTTGCTGCAGCTCCTAGAGTATTTAAGCCCCTCCCTCTGTTCGTTCCTCGCTTCGCGTCTGTTGTTATTAGCGACACTTACCGCGGTCCGGATTCCTGTCAGAGATATTCTCCGATTCCCTATTTGTTTCTGTCATAGTTTTTGCCCTCAGTTGTCATAGTAATTTTCCCTGTCCTTTCACAGTGCCCAGTCCCTCCACTGTCCTGTCCTTCCCCGTCTCCTGACGTGTGTGAGGTTTCTGAGAGAAGACCTTTCCATTTGTTTTCTCGACTTCCTCAGCGAAACACAAGTACCATGGTGTTGTGAGGAGTTTTATGGTTGTCATTTGCGCTCGTGGTGGCATGCAGTTGTTACAGTAATTCTTCACATGTTTTTTACGCAGTTACGAGTCGCGCCGCCTCACAAAACGAACTAGCGTTTGATAAACCTGTATCCATGTGTCTTTAGGCGCATTGTTTATTCTGACAATTGTTGTATGAATGTGAACATTTTCTGCTTACCATTTCGGATTAAAAGAGGCATATTAGGTTGCTCCGTATTTTCTCTAGAATTCACTGTGGTGTTTACATTGCCTTGAGTTTAGTATTAGCCATAGGAGTTATGGTCACGGAACTCTCCCTTATAGAAACCTCTTTGTCCCTCTGTCAGTAAAATACTTTGTCCAGCTCTGAGCTCTATCAATCCCATCTTCAGAACCTGTGTCCAGGCATTGAGCTAGTATCCCATCTTCAGAACCTGCGCCCCTGCATAGATTGCAGGATGGATAGTTCACCATACCATAATTCAAGGTAAGGGGTTGGAGTCATTTAGATTCAGAATAAGATTGAGATAGAATCACTATTCCTCTCATTTATCAGAGAAAGCCCCTTAAATAATTCCTGCTATTTTCTCTAGTTGTTTCTTAGACCCTTTGTGAACTTGAAGATAGTTTCAGCCGATAGAGAGAGTGAAAGGTTAACAACGCAATCTGAGAAAAGAGAAGAGGTCAGTTGGAGTGGTGTTCCCGCAGAGTCAAAGGTAAGCGTTACAGAACGCGAAGCCGTACTGAAAAATACTCTGCCTGAACACCATGGGAACTTCTGAGGTAGATCAACTAACTCAACGTTTGGGAGAACTAAGGGCAGAAGTCCATGCTGCCCGGTCCGAGACTAATGCTCTTAGAAGAGAACTGGGAATTAACAGAGAACGGACTGAAGTGGTTGCTCGTCAGTTATTACAGAGTCGGGCTGGGCAGGTACCCTTACCCCAAGGTAATGCTCAGGCCTCCACCTCTACTTCACCACCAGTTCCAGTCCAAGTAGTCCTCCCAGGGAATATTCCGTTAGCCCCTCCAGAGCGTTTTACTGGGGACCCTAAAAGGTTTGCAGTGTTTCTGAATCAGTGCAGATTGCATTTTCTGTGCAGACCTGGTACTTTCCCAAATGATCAATCCAAGGTCGCATTTGTGTTGTCTTATCTGGGCGGATATGCGGCGGATTGGTCCATTCCCTTAGTCAATAGAGACGATCCAGTGTTACAGAACTTTGCTGAATTCCAACGAGAGTTAGAGAAGCTGTTTGCTCGTCACACACAAGGACAGGCATTAGACCATGAGTTGGTGTCGCTAAAGCAGGGCAACCAAGATTTACTTGCATATGTAGCTACTTTTAACAGGTTGGTGGCAGAAACAAATTGGCCAACAGAAAAGAGAACTTCCCTGTTTTATCGTGGGCTATGCAGTGAGTAGAAGGATGTCTTGGCCCAAGTTGTGAAACCGCCTGAAGGCATTGCAGAATTTATAGATTTAACTATTCAGTTGGATCATCGTCTTCAGGACCGAAGAACAGATCGAGCCCGTCAAGTCAACCAACCGTTTGTAGTCCGTTCCAGAGAACCATTGGTTAAAACAGGGGTTGATGCCTGTCCGGAACCTATGCAGTTGGGCGGAATTCGAGGCCCCATCTCCCAAGCCGAGAGAGAAAAGAGACGGCAACAACAGTTGTGTCTATATTGTGGCAAGGCTGGACATTTTTTTAAAAATTGCCCTGTGAAGCCTGCTCGGAAACCTATTGGAGGTGTTAATCAGGACAAAAAAGAACAGATGGCGGAAAACTCCAGTGCCCGACAAGTCTAGAGGTCCGCTTGTCGAGCATGAAGAAGGTTGCAGTGACCTCACACTTCGTGTTCCCTATCGTCCTTTTTGGTCATGAAACTCCCACCTTAAGGCATACTCTAATTGCATACATTGACTGTGGAGCGATTGGCAATTATATGGATCAGAAGCTAGCTAACGAATTGGGAATCCCTTTGAGGAATAAGTTAGAAGTTGAGAATGTTTCTGAGGTGGATGGCACTCCATTGGTGTCTGGCCCCGTTACTCAATGCACTAACCCCCTAGTTATGCTTAGCCAGGAAGGACACAAAGAGAGGATCTCTTTTGACCTAATTCAAGTCCCACAATTCCAAATCATTTTGGGGATACCCTGGCTGGAAAGGCACAACCCATTAATTGATTGGTGTGCTCGAACTCTGACCTTTTTCTCTAAGTGTAAAAAAATGTGTTTTTCAGCCGAAGGTTCCGAAGTCGTAAGACAGTCTGAAGTAATTCCCAAATCCACCTTAGGTCTTGTGGGATCCTTACCAGGAGGATATCAAAGATTTCAGAGTATTTTTCAAGAAGAAAAGCAAGCAGAAGTTTTACCCCCACACAGACCATATGACTGCCAAATTGATCTCATTCCTGGAGCCCAGCTTCCGTGTAGCAGAATGTATGCCCTCACAGAAAAAGAAAATGTTCATCTGAGATCCTATCTGGATAAGTACCTAGCTAATGGTTTTATCCGACCATCCAAGTCACCGGCGGCATCACCTCTCTTTTTTGTGCCTAAAAAGGAGGGTGATTTGAGGACCTGTATTGACTACAGAGCACTGAATCAAGTTACGGTAAAGAACCGTTATCCTCTTCCTCTTATTTCGACCTTGCTGGATCAGGTGAAACAAGCACGGATATTTACCAAGCTTGATCTTAGAGGCGCTTATCACCTCATTCGCATCAAGAAAGGGGAGGAGTGGAAAACCGCCTTTCGAACGCGGTTCAGTCTCTTCGAGTACTAAGTAATGCCCTTTGGGCTGTGCAATGCTCCTGCAGCCTTTCAATCTTTTATGAATGACATCTTTAGAGAATTGTTGGATATCTGTGTGGTGGTTTATGTGGATGACATTTTAATCTTCTCCGCAAACCTTTCGGATCATGTGAGACATGTGACATCGGTACTTAAAACCTTGGAAGAAAATTCTCTGTATGTAAAGTTGGAGAAATGTCAGTTCCATGTCCCTGAAGTGGAGTTTTTCGGTTTCATTCTGTCGGCAAGTGGAATTAAGATGGACAACAGAAAGGTTGATGCTATTCTTTCTTGGCATGCTCCTACTTCGGTCAAAGGAATCCAGAGTTTTCTCGGGTTTGCAAACTTTTATAGACGATTTGTTTCAGATTTCTCTCGCTTGGTTCATCCCATCACTGCATTGCTTAGGAAGAATCGGAAATTTGATTGGACAGAAGAAGCAGATGAGGCTTTCTAGAAACTTAAGGAGCGGTTTAAGGCTGCACCAGTTCTCCAACATCCGAGACCAGACCTTCCATTTGTGGTGGAGACTGACGCTTCAAATGTGGCCATGGGAGCAGTATTGTCTCAGCGCGATCCTGACACACGAGAGTTGCATCCAGTGGCCTTTTGGTCCAAGAAGTTCTCCGCTGCAGAATTGAACTATACAATCACTGATAAAGAGCTTTTGGCAATAAAATGTGCATTGCAGGAATGGAGGCATCATTTGCTCGGCGCAAGACACACTGTGGCCATTTTCACGGACCATCGAAATTTACAATATCTACGTTCTGTCAAGGCACACTCCGCTAGGCAATTGCGATGGCCCTCTTTTTTGCTGAATATGACTTAATTATTACTTTCAGACCAGGAGTGCGCAATGGGAAGGCGGATGCCCTGTCCTGTATTGGAAAAGGAGAAGAAGCCTACGTGCCTGTGAATCCGGTGGAGATCATTTCTGGGGAGAAGGTGCTCGGAGTCATGGATACCACAGACTCGACCTTTGAAGATCTACAAACGGAAATAAGAGCCAGCATCTCTCAAGATGAGTTGATGAGGTGGGAGTCGAGAGGAGAACATTTTACAGTTCGGGATGGTTTGCTTTTCTTTCAAGAACGTCTGTACTTGCCCTCACTCAAACTGCGAGAGCAAGTGATTGCTAACTATCACGGAGCCCTTTTGGAAGGTCATCCCGGAATCACCAAAACCTTGAATAAGGTCAAGAGATCGTATTGGTGGACTACTTGGAGAAAGGACGTCATTCATTATTTAAAAACTTGTGGAAACTGCGCCCAAACCAAGACACAAAAGAAAAGGCCTGCTGGCCTTCTTCAACCGTTGGAAGTGCCACCTGCCCCCTGGCACACCATTTCGATGGATTTCATTACCGACTTACCAAATTGTGAAGGTTTTGATACCATTTTAGTGGTAGTGGATTTATTCTCTAAAATGGCGCATTTTATAGCATTGAAAGGATTACCTTCCGCTGCAGTCTTGGCTAAGACTTTTTTGGAAAATGTTGTGAAACTGCACAGCTTCCCTACCATAGTTGTTTCGGATCGAGGGAGCCAATTTGTTTCCAAATTTTGGAGAAAATGTTGTGAACTAGCAAAGATAGAAGTACGATTATCCACCAGTCACCATCCCCAGATTGATGGCCAAACGGAGCAAACTAATCAAACTTTGGAGCAGTACCTCAGATGTATGCTACATCAACTTGACGAAACCTGGTTGGATGTTTTGTGGATAGCAGAATATGCATATGATAATTCCGTTCATGCCTCCACAGGATTAAGTCCTTTTTACACCCTGCACGGACGGCATCCACGCACTTCAAGTTACGATCCTCCTGAACCACTGGAAATGCCTGCAGTAACATCTCTGCACGAAAAGATTGCTACCACGATAGCTCAAGCAAGAAATCAATTGTCTCTGGCGAAAGAATCTCAGAAAAAGTTTGCTGACAGTCGAAGAAGTAGTGCTCCTGAATACAAGGTGGGAGAATTGGTGTAGCCACTCGGAACCTAGCCTTGAAAGGATCTCGAAAATTCCTTCCACGATTTTTAGGGCCCTTTGCCATTGAGAAAATAATCAATCCACTAGCCATGAAGCTGACCCTTCCAAGCAATATGAAAATCCATTCTGTATTTCATGTGTCCCTCTTGAAACCAGTTCACCCTAATAGACGAGTCCAAGAAGCTCCAGCTCCCGTGGAAGTGGAGAACGATCAGCTTGAATATGAAGTTAAGGCCATCCTGGATTCTAAGATAGTCCGTAACAAGCTATTCTACTTAGTGGATTGGAAAGGTTGCGGTCCTCAGGATAGGACTTGGGAACCTCTTGAGAATCTGCATGCCCCTAGATTGTTAAAGGCCTTTCACCGTAATCACCCGTGCAAACCAAGGAAGGGGAGCCCTAGTTTAGGAGGGGTTTTGGGGGGGAATACTGTCATGACCACGGGTATCCCTCTTAAAAAGATCTCCAAGGTTTCCTGGGTGGTTGCCTACAATTCCTGGTCCAAGAGTAGGCAGAGCTTAGTGGGTTAGGGGATCTAAAACCACTTCCTCATCTTCCAACATGGCGGTCTGAATATGCACCTTGAATTTCAGGCAGCAGTCTAGTTGCTGCAGCTCCTAGAGTATTTAAGCCCCTCCCTCTGTTCGTTCCGCGCTTCGCGTCTGTTGTTATTAGCGACGCTTACCGCGGTCCGGATTCCTGTCAGAGATATTCTCCGATTCCCTATTTGTTTGTATCATAGTTTTTGCCCTCAGTTGTCATAGTAATTTTCCCTGTCCTTTCACAGTGCCCAGTCCCTCCACTGTCCTGTCCTTCCCCGGCTCCTGACGTGTGTGAGGTTTCTGAAGGAAGACCTTTCCATTTGTTTTCTCGACTACCTCAGCGAAACGCAAATATCATGGTGTTGTGAGGAGTTTTATGGTTGTCATTTGCGCTCGTGGTGGCATGCAGTTGTTACAGTAATTCTTCACATGTTTTTACGAAGTGCTCACCTCATGACCTGCATGCGCAGTTACGAGTCGCGCCGCCTCACAAAACGAACTAGCGTTCGATAAACCTGCATCCATGTGTCTTTAGGCGCATTGTTTATTCTGACAATTGTTGTATGAATGTGAACATTTTCTGCTTACCATTTCGGATTAAAAGAGGCATATTAGGTTGCTCTGTATTTTCTCTAGAATTCACTGTGGTGTTTACATTGCCTTGAGTTTAGTATTAGCCATAGGAGTTATGGTCACGGAACTCTCCTTTATAGAAACCTCTTTGTCCCTGTCAGTAAAATACTTTGTCCAGCTCTGTGCTCTATCAATCCCATCTTCAGAACCTGTGTCCAGGCATCGAGCTAGTATCCCATCTTCAGAACCTGCGCCCCTGCATAGATTGCAGGATGGATAGTTCACCATACCATAATTCAAGGTAAGGGGTTGGAGTCATTTAGATTCAGAATAAGATTGAGATAGAATCACTATTCCTCTCAGTTATCAGAGAAAGCCCCTTAAATAATTCCTGGTATTTTCTCTAGTTGTTTCTTAGACCCTTTGTGAACTTGAAGATAGTTTCAGCCGATAGAGAGAGTGAAAGGGTAACAACGCAAACTGAGAAAAGAGAAGAGGTCAGTTGGAGTGGTGTTCCCGCAGAGTCAAAGGGAAGCGTTACACTCGCGCCCATGTGGTACTGTGTGGGTAGCAACTCTCAAGTTCCCCAACACCATGTACACTTCAAAGGAATCTTATACAAAGGGACCATTGTTCACATAAACTCACCCAAACCCAAGATCTGCAGACTCCCCTCTCCAAGACCCCGCCCCAGCAATCAACCTAAGTTTGTATACCTTCACTACTGTTACAGGCCTTTTTCGCTCGCATCATGCCCATCCATCCCCCCTCCATTATCAATGGCAGTTCACACCTATGGCCGTGCTCTCCTAAGGGGGCTGAGTGGATGGTAACACTCCAGTTGAAAAACACCATGGGCACCTCAAAGGGTTATTTAGCACTGGGTCCATTGTTCACATGGCCTCCCCAGAGCCAGTGTCTCCAGACTCCACACTTCAAGGCCATTCATCCTCCTCCCTCCTTCCTCAGTATCGATGGCATTTCGCACCTATTAACATGCGCTCAAAGGGCATCGCAGTGGTTGTGGATGCCCTAGCAAGGTGCCACAAGCTGTTGAATAGCTACCCAGAAGAAAATAGAAAATATACATTACGCATCATATATGATTATGCAGACTCTTTATTTTGGAACAAAAGTCTGTGGCTTCTCTTAAGCATAACAATAACAAACCAAAAAAGATTACTGTATTTGTCACAATTCAACCGATGTGCATCATTATCATAGTTCTGTACTTTTTGAGCACTTGTACCGTGAAACCGGAGCGGCCCTCCGTATCTCACCGACTGCCCCCATTGTGAGCTCTGAGGTTGGTGTGTTGGGGACCTACATTTTGTCTGATGAGCTCTCGTGCGCTTGCTGTAAGCTTCCTTCCAGGCACATGGCCAGGCCAGACCCAGTTTCTCCAGAATCACTGCTTCAAGACCCTGACCCTGCAATCAACATATGTTTTTGTCCGTTGAGCAGTGTTCAGCCTTTTGCGCTCACCTCCTGCCCATCCATCCTTCGCCCTACTATCAATGGAAGTTGGCACCTATGGACAGGGTGTTACTGAGCCCTAAGATTTTCTCGGGCACCAATGAAAATGTGGCACACTGTTCGAAGTTGCTATTCCTTCATTTTTGGGCACATTCCGAACATTACAAAACGATGAGTCTTTTGATGAAAAGGTGATGCAAATTGTGCCTCTAAAAATATATATATTCAGCAACAGTGCTTAGTGCTACTACCCACGTATTGAAGTAACTCATCAAACCGGCACGCATGGGCCCAAAAAGTATGCCACTTAAATTTTACATAAACCACCCACATAAGCATTTTGAATTTGTGTTTCAACCTTGTACCTATTGGCCTATATGCTGTACAAGCATCTCTATACCTTTGGCTCGCAAAGGTGCTGGGTGGGTGTGGCAGAAGTGAAAGATTGAATCGAGGCTCAGTGGGTGTTAACGAACACGTCACACATTTACTTACACACCCACTTTACTAAGCCTTTATTAACACCTTGACATTTACCAGGCAAACATCACGGAGATCAACAAGGTATAACATCATCGAGCTACCTGTTCCCTGGATACCTGTTCCAAAGCCACTTGTTCCCAGGCTTGCTGAATCAGCTCATTTGTGCATCCAAGTAAAGGTATGTCACCTATTTACTACTCTATGTTCATCGATCGCTGTTGTCAAATTTTCTATCGAATTCCACCTGATTTACTCAGTACTGTAATGTTCATTTATCTCAAAGACTTCACCATTATGGAATGTTTGATGTAATTTTATCTCTGTAAATAGCGCATAGCATCACTGTGCATTGTAATCAAATAGAATGTTTTGTGGTCCATGTTTGCTGCCATTTTTTCTTTTAATGCTTGAACGTTAGTTCAACAGACGAGTAACACGTTGCGAGTTGTAGAATATCAAATGTATTGCAGAGTTCCTCTGACTAGGTTACGCAGCTTTTCTTTATTTAAAAATAACTTTTTAGACAGAGATGTGTAGTAATTAATTTACTCTCATTCATACAGTATTATTTGTATACAGATCTTACAGACTTTTAAAGAATGCCTTCATGTATGTTCTTCGGTTGCCCCTCTGTGAGCCATGCCGAAACTCAGGGCACCGTCCTGCATACATTCCCAAAGGATATTAATTTAATAAGAGGATGGATTACAAATTGTGGTTTTGCAGAGGACGAGATTGAAAGTAGAGCCCAGGAAGTCCTGCGAGACGTGAGGGCCAATCGATTCTACGTCTGCAGCCTGCACTTTACGGACGATATGTATGAACAATCAAAGTTCACAAAAAAGCGTTGACCCAGAATCCTTCGTAAATTGCTTCCAAATGCAATTCCGACAAAATGTTGGCACTCTGCGGCTGAGGTAAGTAGTGTATGTTGAATTTGTTATCTTTGTTGGTATGTAGGACGATGGTCGGCATAAATAAGTATTCTCTATGATCTCTCGTTTTATTTAAAGTAGTGGATTGACAAGGTAACAGATTTCTGTGTTTATTTACATCAAAGTTGTATTACTCAAAGTTGTATTTCTCAAGTTTCCATAGTTACCAGATGCAACAGAATTTACAAATATTTAACTTCAGACTACTTCATCTATCCCCGCTTTCGGGAGTCTCAAATAATTCACCGAAATGTGACCGTTAGTAAAATCTTCCATACTGAACTATAAAAGTCTCATAATCTGTTGGCAATGTGTGGGTTGACATATCCTTCTTTACATAGTGCACATTGATGGAAGCACAGACCCTCACCAGTGACGAAACCACCAACACATCTAGTATTCCAATGGTGAGACCTACCGACTTGCACAAAGTGATATTTTAGATTGTTTAGTTTGTTGGTTGTGGCCACATTTCCAATACTAATTTACATTTCTCATTGTACTATTTCCTGACAATGTACTGAAAATGAAGGAGCAACATTCTGCATCAATTTCTTTTCCGGAGTCAACCTCAACATCACTCGGCTATCAAGTAATTATATTCTACTAGTCCTTTATATGCGATTCAACTGCATGCATGTGTTATGCTTGGATTTTCAACATGTGGAAAATTATTATGTATATTATTGTTGATTTACAAAAGAAATAGCATGTTAGTGGTGTCTCTCTGTATGTACCATCATCTGCATGCTTTTTTATCCGTATTAAAACAAGTACTGTGTTATAGGGGGATGCGTGAACTTCGACTACAATCACTTCCTCCTTTTGCAACAGGTCCAGAGTATGCGATATGTGTACTTACACTTCACTTGCTAAACCCTACAAAGGATATACTTTGAGACTGAAATGCATGAAACCTTGCACTGTTTCAAACTTTTCTGATTTTGGTTCTAGCGTTACACTTCCTCCAAAATGCAGAACTGGTTACAAAGGAAACATTGCAAAGCAAGCTACTTTTGAAGACTTTTGAATGCAACATTATAATCACTATTTGTTTGTTTGTTTGTTTTAATATTTGTAATGCGCGCCAGACCTGAGGGTATCAGGGCGCAATAGGCATCAAGAGGGTTGTTCAGCTTAGGTTACATTGCTGTACAAGATCATACATTTCATACAATGAGATACAGGCATAAGACAGGCAGGCTACACAATACGGCAAAAACACAGTAGAGAATATATACAGTATGTACAAGAGGAATAGGAGTTAACATTGTATATGTAGTGAGGGGTCAGAAGTCATTTCCCTAGATCCAATGGATGAGGTTGGACCTAAAGTGTGGGTATGGTAGGTCTTCCCTCGGGGCGGAGGGAGGGAGTTCCAGTATTGGGCAGCTTTGACCGGGAAGCTGCTTCCACCAGTCTTTTTTACGTTTAAATCTGGGCACCGTTAGGAGGTTATCGTTGGCAGTTCTCGTGGGACGGTTGGAGGGTTGTCTCGTAAATCTGGCTATGAGGTATTGTGGGGTGGCATAGTGGAGACATTTGTGTGTCAGGGAAGCTGTTTAGAGGAGGCTTTTGCCAGTTATTGGCTCTTCAGAGGTCAGAGATGTGGGCTTTCTTAGGAATACTTAGGGCTGCTCTCAGGACATTATTTTGTAGAATCTGGATCTTATTGGTGATGTATTTGTACTCCCTACATATAAGGCATTACAATAGTCCAGTTTGGATAAAACAAGGGCTCTTGCTAGGGTGATGCAGTTGTCGGAGGAGAGGAAGGGCTTGGCTGCTCTGATTAGCTTACAGGTGTAAGCAGTTGATGAGCCATATAGTTGACTTGTTTTTTAAAGATTAACATAGAGTCTAGGTAGAATCCAAGGGTTTTGACCTCCTGGGCTAATGTGATGTTATTGTTGTCTGTTTTGAAATTGGAGTAGTTGTGACCTAGTTTGTTAAGGTTTGCAGGGGGTGCCGAGATTGAGGAGTTCCGTTTTTACATCATTCAGGCTTAGACCATGATAAGCCATCGATGGCTGGATGATGAGGTACACTCTATTCACAAAGCCAAATCCTTGTTGTAGTCGCCCGTCAACTGGATGAGGATCTGGGTATCATCGGCATAATTAGTGTAGGTGATACCCATGCCATCTAGATCATCAAAAAGGGGCTTTGTGAAAATACTGTACAGGATGGGGGACACACAAGTGCCCTCAGGCTCGCCGCAGGTGATGGGTATGTGGTCAGTGACTGCTATGGGTGAAAGGACGTGCATTGTTCTATTGTCAAGGAAGGATTGGATCCATCTTATCGCTTCTCGTGAGACATGGGCAGCAGAGTCCAAGTGGTTACATAGGATCTTATGGTCTACTAGGTTCAACGCCGCTGAAAGATCAAGTAGTAGCAATAGTGCTGCCTTGCCATCGTCTCTCAGCACGTCTATTTGTGCCCTAAAGTCTATAAGGGCAGTTTCAGTTCCATGTTGTGGTCTGAAGCCTGACTGGCGTACTCCTAAGAGGTGGTTACATTCCAAATATTGTTGGATTTGAAGGTAAGCCACCCTATCTAGAATTTTAAGCAGGAACGGGACTGTGGTGATAGTTTGTGGGTATGGAGGTGTCAAGTGTTTGTTTTTAAGTAGTGGGAGAACCCAGGACTGTTTCAGGTTATTGGGTATGGTGCCGGTGGAGAAGGAGGCATTTATGAGTTTGGAGATGAATGGGGAGAGGTCGCGTCCAACGTCTTTTATGATTTGGGCTGGGCAGGGGACGCCGTGGCAGTTAGATGGTTTGAGGGCAAGGATGACTTTTTCAACTTCTATGATGGATACTTTTTTGAAGTTGAAGCGGGGTCTGAGCTGATTGGGAGGTGGTGGAATAGGCTGGGGCAAAGGCGCAGAAGTTTTGTTAGGCTTAAGGGCAAGGAGGAGAGTTTCTTTTTTGTTTTTGTTGTTGTTAATCTTTGTTTGGAGGGTCGTTACCTTGTTAGATAGGGCACTCTGAATGCTGGTGCACCATATTTTGTCCTTGAGACAGGTATCAGGGGCTTGGGTGGGCGTTTCTATCTCTTTGAGGATTGTGAATAATTGTTTAGTGCTTGAATTAGCTTGATTAATACACACGTTGTATGAGGATTGTTTCGCGAGGATAATTTATTTTTTGTAAATGGTGCCTATTTTACTAAGGTTGTTTTTGTTAATGTCAGAGGGATCTTGTCTCCAAATTTGTTCACTTTTGTGTTTTTCTAATCTAATTGCTTTCAAGTGGGGAGAGAACCAGGTATTCACATGTTTTTAAGGTTTGCTCTTTCTAATTTTCAGTGGTGCTATGACATCTAAGGACGATAACATTACTTTGTTGTACTCCTCTACCAAAGTGAAAGGATCTGTGTGGTCGGGAAGCGAATTCAAGGTGGGGATAATCAGGTGAGTGAGTTTTTCAGCTGTGATATTTCTTTTGTTTCTGGTGCGAATGACAGGGGCTATGCTTTTGGAAGGTAGGAGAGGCATGGCCTCTAAAGAGAAGGAGATCAGGTGGTGGCTGGACCAGAGCTACAGTGTTATGGAAATAATGGAAGTATGGCAGCTATGCTCTGCTATCCAATCGAGGGTCCTTCCTTTTAGTGTGGGTCGCACCTGTTACTTTTTGGGTGAATCCCAATTCCTAGAGGGAGTCGTTGGCGTTGTGGTCTAATGAATTGTTAAAGCCCAGGTTGAGATCTCATAAGAGAAGGCATTGTGAGGAATTTTTAAGGTTGTCAGATAAGATATTAGTTGTCTTCTTCAATGGAGGTCTGTAAATGAGGTGGATAGACAGGGTCTGGGTGTCAGAGATGGTCAACTTGGCAGTGAGGGATTCGCATGAGTCTAGGTTTTGTGGTGTGGTGAGTCTCAAAGCTAGACTAGTTTTGGCAACTATGGCAAGGCCCTTCACCTCGGGATTTAGTGTGATCTATTCTGAGGAGATTGTAGTTCTCGGGAATGGTTAGCATGATCGCCGGGCCTGCTGCTGAATGAAGCCAGGATTCAGTGATGGCGAGGAAGTCCATTTCTTCTGTCTGGAGTAAGTCGGCTGTTTCAGTAGCATGGGCCACCATGGAGCGGGCGTTTATTAGGGCTCCTCTTTGGTGGTACCTGGGTGTTATGGTGGTACTTCGGGTGGGTGTTGATGTCTCAGGTAAGTGGATTGGGTGCTGGGAATTGGTGACTTTGTGGAGGGAGGTTTTGGTATTGGGTTGTGGGTCTCTCAAGGTTCTAGTAGTATTATTTGTGAGAAGGCGTGAGGTTTTAGCTAGAGGTTCATACATTTTAGGGAGTCTGGCACTGAGTTTGAGGTTTCTCTGGTGGAGACTGCATGGTCTGGTGTCCAAGTTATTCAGACTTGGGAGTTTGTTGTAACAGGTCGTAGGATATGATATGATATGATATGATAGTTTATTTATATAGCGCCTATACACAATGTGTTTCAAAGCGCTTAAAGGCAAGGGAGGGAACAAGGGAAAATATAATGACATTCTTACAGGCCATGAACAGTAAGGATGTGAAATTAACTATCGTACTCGGCCTGACGACATTTCAGATAGTGCAAGAGCTAAGGGAGGGGGAGAGTGGGAAGGAAATGGAAACATACAGGTGACTACCGTACTAGGCCTGACGACATTTCTGGTAGAGCCGGAGAAAAACAAAAGGTGATGGAGAGGGGTGCAGAAAGGTAGGGGAGGAACAAAACAAGCGACTATCATACTAGGCCTGACGACATTTCAGATAGTGCTGGAGGGGGTGCGGGGGTGGGGAGGAAAAAAACAGTAAGGGGAGGGGGGAGGAGACAGACGAGGTTGCTATCATTCTAGGTCCAGGGACAATTCTGATAGAGTAAGTGCATAGAAGAAAGTAAGGGGAGGAGATAGGAAAAGGGAGAAGGGAAAGGAGGAGAGAACAGAGAGTTAGCAGTCAAAAAAGTGGAGGAGCAAGAGGGGAGAGTGAATACAATTGCAGAAGTCAGTAGTAACACATAATGTTGCAAGCCAGGATACAAGATGAAGATGGGAACAGCATGATTCAGGGCCACCAGTACCACCAGTACAAGATGCGAAGGGAGTTCAGCATGAGAGTTGAGAAAGGGTGACGCACCGTGAATGAATGAAGTCCATTTAAGTCAAATCCATCATTGGCCTCAAGACGGTGATGGTGAAACCAGATAAGATGTTGTAGCTGCTAAAGGCATAGTGTGTGACATGGTAGGATTTGTATGCTGATTAGATTTAGGATGGTCCTCAACAGGACAGTATAGATCATTGGCAAGTACATGATTGGCACGTATGGTGACTAAATGGTGTCAAATGTGGCACTAGGGTCGGATGAAGGGTGTCTATGCAACAGTGCCGGGATGGGATAGTGGTAGGTGCAACATAACGAGGCAGATTAGATGCACAATTTAGATACAAAGAGGGAGGGCAGGTTTGGAGTAAGCTAACTCGGGTAGGGTAGCATCGCAAAAACTGGTGCAAATAGGCCGACTCTGCTGTAATGTGAGTAGTTTGAGAACAAGCTATCTTAGGCGGAATGATGACGAAATGGCAGGTGCAGATACACAAGATAAAGTACCTGCGGCAATAAAGCAATGGGAGAAATCTGATAATTAAGGCAGCAGACGGTAGGCAGAGTCAATATCTGAGGCAATAAGGCAGTGTGTAAAAACAAATAATTAGGGCAACAGAGGGTAGGCAAAGTAAGATACAGATGTGTGAAATGTATATTATGACCAAATCATGTAAACTTTTTTCGAGGGTATGTTCATACAAATGTAAGATTTGTGTATCAACAACAATGCGTGTAGTATATGGTTCAGAAACGATTGTGTTGTAGAGATATTTGTGCGGAAGTGCTCTGTGCGATGAAAGATTGTAATTTTGAGCACAATTTTGTTTTTGTATTTAATGATTGTAATCAAGATGTGAAATTAGAAGAGGCACAAGGATCAGAGGTATATATAACCTAATATAACCTAATATGAAATACAATTGGACATCACATTGCTTTTGGAATGCATTTTTATAATGTAGTAATGTGTTTCAGTCCTTCAAGTGGGTTCTGTTTGTAACTATGCACAATTGTGTGAAAATGAGATTTGCTTGATTTCAACCATATACAAACGCTGTTTTTTCAGCTTGATGTTGCAGTCTAGAAAGAGAAGGCCACGGTCACAAAGCCAATTAAGAAATCAAGGGTAAAGAACGAAAGTTTATTGTGGAGAATTTTTAAAGCGCATGTTTTAGTGATATTACATTTTGTATATCGTATTTATGTATGTGTGCTATACATTGATCATCTTTTTCTATAAATCTGTTAGAGGCCCAGAAGGAAGAGGAGTATAATGACTCAGACAACAACTGAAACCAAAGATGTCTCTTGCCAAACTGATTCAACAATGGAAGAAATACTATTTGAGACACAGCGTTGTCAGGTCAATATTCAGACTCATGATGCATTTGTCCAGAGGCTGGAAAATGAATGGAATCTCACCTGCAAACTGTACAAAGTCACCATGGACTCTGTGTGACCTAGGACAGATGAAACTGAAGACAATGAAAATGCATTGCAATTGCTTGCAGAATCTTTGACACAATCAACACCCTCCAAAAATGTTCCACCTAGCAAACATTCAATGTTTCCTGTTTCTCCAATTCATGTGGAAATATCACAGCCTGAAGTGACAGAGGCTGAAGCTTCAACGCAATCGACTGATGAATTGGCTCAAGATTTCGACTACAGTTTGCCTAATTTGGGTGATTTGTCCACCACTGTCGACTCACAAAACACACTACTGCCAGATGATTGGCTTTTAAAGGAGCAAAAATACTTTGTATTCGACAGCTGCGTTCTAGACATTGTACAAATGCTGAAATGTGATCATGCCTTAAGAGGCAACATATGCGGGCAGCCATTGGTGAATGTGTCTCGTGTATTACAAGGCACTAACCTGAAAATCCATGCCAGCTGTGTTCACCTCCATAATACATTTTCATGGTCTGCTCAACCGATGCTCGGCAAAGTGCCTGCTGGAATTCTACTTTGTACAGCAGCTTTACTCTTCAGCGGATCGACTTTCAGTAAGATTTCCAGTTTCTGTCAATTTGTGGGATTTTAGTTCCTTGCTAAAACCCAATACTACAAATTTCAAAGGGAATTCTTATTCCCTGCTATTAGTCAAGCCTGGGAAGTGGAACATATGTCAATGGACAGTACATTCTCTGGCAAACGTTTCAGGATAGCTGGCGACTGACAGTGTAACAGTCCAGGATTTTCCGCTAAGTACTGCACATACCACTTTCAAGACATAGAAAGTAAAAAAAAGTATGTTCGTTGATGGTGCAGGTGTCTGAATGTACATCGTCTGTAGCCATGGAGAAACATGGTTTCATTAAATCCATCAAACATCTGCAGTCCAGGAGAATGCAAATAGACCTGATAGCCACTGACAGGCACGTTTCCATAGCCAAGGCCATGCAAGAGCAGTTTCCACAAATTTGGCATCAATATGATGTATGGCAGATTGCAAAATCAATCAATAAAAGGATTACAGCTGCAGGTAAAAAGAAGGATTCCGAAGGTATTTTAAAGTGGTGTCAATCTATCAGCAACCATCTTTGGTGGAGTTCCAAAACTTGTAATGGATCTTTAGAAATTCTACTGGAAAAATGGCATTCATTGATGCACCATTGTTCCAACGTATGGACAGAAAACCAACATTTCCACGAAGGGC
The DNA here is from genome assembly GCF_040938575.1 of Ambystoma mexicanum. Lineage (NCBI taxonomy): Eukaryota > Metazoa > Chordata > Amphibia > Caudata > Ambystomatidae > Ambystoma > Ambystoma mexicanum. The sequence continues at coordinate 248,461,108 of NC_090921.1, read as the reverse complement.
ACACGGACCTTTATCGAAGGAGCAGGAATGCAAGAAGAAGTGGTTGGTGCATACAAAGCACTTGAGAAGATTGTGTATGATAAAACGCTTTCAAGAGACCTGAAGGGACTCCCAGAATTCTTTCATACTGGAGATTTGAAGGTGTTCCATAATATGTGCCTAAAGTACATGCCCAAAAGGTTGCATTTTGGCATAGACAGTATGGAGCCCAGAACAAGACTAGCTGTACTTGCACATAACGAGAACGTTGGGAGGAAACAAGTGAAAACTGCAGGAACATTCGAGATGCTTTGTTACCTCATGGCCTTTACAAAACGTGGGAAACACTGGGTGGCCAGGCCAATATATCATGAAATGGATTTTGAATTTGTAAAAGATCTGACATTGACTGTGTTGGCCATGCATACTCATTGAATGGATCCTGATTTTGTTCCCAGGACACATAGAATGCCACCAAACATTGCAAACGAGCCTTGCCCTCCTAAATCTGAACTTGTGGAAAGGTTGACTTCCAGATTTAAATGATCCAATGACCAGGTGCACGTGGTCTTCCCTCCCACAGTGACCTAATTGCACAGACGCTGTATACACAGACACGTTATACATTTACTTTACCGAGGGCTAACGCCCCAAGAACTACTGTGTTAGACTTAATCCGAGTTATTGATTTATACCGTGCCCAGTATCTGTCACTATAGACACTATAGACACGGCCGAAGCGCGCTCAACGCTAGCCGGTCAGCGCACCTTCCCTGCACAGGAGGCACAACCGAGCCCACTTACAAGGCTCTCATTAGCAACCATTTCATTGACCAGGAGTATAATCCCAGCAACAACCTACTACCCTGCAAGTGGACCACTGCCCTCAAACCAGCAGAATCACCATTTGGTTTAACAACACTGTCCGGGCACCAGTATATCATAATGGGACCAGTTGTGAGGATCCTCCATGCTCAGCTATATGCCTCTTAGTGATCAAAAACCGAGGACTTGGGATAATTAGCACTGGCAGGGTCGCCCCTAAGGAGCCCTGATGAAGGCGGACGCAATTCATTGAAAATCTGCTGAAACGTGATAGCAACCGGGAACAGCGGAGTATAACGGTTCCCAGTTGTCCCAGGCTCTGTCCATTCAGTCTCTGCCACGTAGGCTATAAGATATCTTGTTTTCCATATGACCCTGAAACATGTATTGTTATACTTAGAAGGAATACCCAACACATACAAGGAATTATCTCCCAATTAGGACATCTTTTAGAAACTGGGGTGACTTTATAGCCCCTTTGTTTCCACTTTGATCTTTGGATTTACCACAAAGCTTTTTTGTGTTCACACAAGTGTGTATATTTACTGTGCTAACGAAATAACTTTAGAGATTGTATATTGAATATACAGTGCTTTTTGCTTTTTGTTTTTTTGATCATTTTATTGTATATGTCATAACTTTCACTCGTCATTTGAAGTCATTGTTAATTGTTACTCTTCTCATGTATGTCGCAATTCTTAAACATTGTATTTTAAATGTTTTTTTTTCTTTCTGCACTATATGTACTCATGCAACTAGCAAATAAACTATTGCTTTCTAATTTTTGCATACTTCTAACACAGTGAGCGTCGAGTATTTACAGACTCTTTGATTGGATCTCCTACTTAGGAGACCATACCATTGAAAAAAACTTGTGGACAGGCCCTAAATTTTGCATCTGTCCATATAAACAAATTACTTAGAGCATTTATCACCAGTAAGGGTACATTCATTTGTTTACACAGTATCTGAGTTTCACCAAATCAAAGAAATATATTGTCCAGTTTATTGTAGTATATGATTTCTTGCTGAGCCTCATTTTACAACTGATAGGGTCTACAGCCCTGGTACTACCGAAAGTAATATAAACGGAACAATTGGTTCTGACTGCCAAAGAACTCCTGTTATGTGTTCCAAATAAGGTTATTTGCTTCGGTCTGTGTACCTTCAAGCATAGTGTTGTGTTTTTATAAAAGTAGTTGTATATAATCAGTTATTACTTATTTGCACAGAGAATTAACTATGTCTACTCTTATTTAAATAAACCATTTATTTTGCCAATACATAGTGTTTCATTGTTTCTTTGCAATGTTTGTATTACAATATCACATTAACTAATTCCACATCCCCCTCTCCACCCTTAGACAAACGTGGCTGCTATGCCTACGCAACCTTGAACTTAAAGTGGTACAGCATTATACTAAGATTTGAGTACTTGACTACTTTGAATACATTGAATAAGCCTGTATTTTGGCTTTAGAAAATCTGCACTAACAGCCTCCCAGTAGTCGACCCAATAAGTTGTTACAACAAGGTATATGTTTTATATATGTATGAAGTGCAGGTGCGTGCTGTCGACAATAATTTGTAAGAAAGGGTACGCCCTTCAAACACATGAAGGTAACTTTCACACACAAATAACCCATAAAGGTATTCACTATTTGCTGGGTTAGCATGCGCTCCCAGGCTATTCTATTCAATGAGAAATGATTTTCCGCCAAGGACACTCCCTACTCGAATAGTGGAAACAAATTCTTAATTGCCTCAGGCCCCTTCCTGAGTTTGCACAGCCTTTCCAAGAAGAACCAAGCACTACAGCAATGTGGTGCACAGGGTTAGCCGATCAGTATTAACCCTCCCAGACTAAGGGCCCGATTCACAGACGTTTCACTATGGGACTGCGTCATTATACAGCACTTCTGTAAATCAGGCCCTTAGTCTTTACCACATGCGAAGCCACATCAATCGTTCTGGCTTGTCCAGAAAGTTCACATGTTTCAGTAAACCAAGGTTTAATTGTAAGAAATAAAAAATACTTTTAAAAAAACACCAAAGGTCTTAGCTGCTCAATAACGTTCGGACTCGACAGTGAATGTTGGTGCCTTTCGCGAGGCTAGAGGGTCATTATTGACATCACACATAGGGTCTGAACCCGCAAGGTTGATTTGTTAGACAGTATACACGATCCTGCTCCATATGGGATGCCAGGCCACAATTGGTTTGTTTCTCAGCTAAATGTAGATTAACACGTGGGTCAGCTGGACTCATATATCCATGAAGTGATTGTCATGTCTGTCATAAGTTACATTTTGAAAAGCACGATGATATGCTAAGCCTATTACTATCTCGCTGTGGAATGCACCCGGAATGCTCGTTGGATGTTGCATGGGTGTTGGGTGGAAGAAATACTCACACTGACCAACCCATTATGTCCTTTGTCCCATGAAAGAGTGCAGGAGGAGGGAGAGGGTGGGTTTCAATTTAATTTTCTTACAGAGATGATATATCCACAGAGGTACCTGCAATACATACCTTTCTCAATTGTTCATACGTTCCTTTTGTCAAACACATTTTACATAGCTGTTTGTAACTGTACTTTGCTTTCTGAACCGTTAGCCAACTCCAGCGTTTTGTTTCGTTTTTTAGCATTTTTTCACAAACTGGAATCCTAGCCATCTCTGTCTTCCATGTCTGAAAACAAGCAAGTATTGTTATTTGGCCTTGGGCAAAAGTTAGCAACTGCTCGAAGGCCACAAGGTGTCGAGTAGCCCCAAAAAATGATAATATTTACTATTATGCATGTGGACATACGGAAGTTAGTTTCAATTCCTGCCAGCTGTAATTCGGAGTGGTTACTTGGCAAGATCGAGCAAATTGAATATCCCGAAATTATGTGAGTTCAACCTAACATAATGTTCTTGCGATTTAAAAATGGCACATGTGCTCGATGCATAATAACTAATTCATCGATGTGCGATAAAACAAAAATAATGGACACAGTACAATGTGTTATGTTGATTTATATTTATACTGCGCATTTTGAGAAACTGAGTGTGTAACTTGCGGATTGTTTATCTGTCTAGTATTGACTGATATGTATCTATGGTTTAAAGAGGGCTGAATCGAGATTTCATTATTTTGCCTGTGTTGCTTACTGGCCTTGATATGGATTGATAACTTGACCAGAACCTGTATCTAGACTACTGATATCCAAAGCTCTTTGACGAGTGGAATACCCAGGTGTGCTGTCAGCGTTGCATCCTTGCGCAGCATAAAGTGGTGCTGCAGGGTGACGGGATGGACATTTGACGTGGGCGCGTGTTTCGCTTTTCGATCACTTAACATACCAGGTATGTTATAATGCCATCTGGCTGTGGTTCAACATGAAACATGACCATCTTTGTCCTTATGTTCTGCATCTGCTTCTACATCCCATTGGGAGCTATATACCCACTTCAGAGCGCTAACCTATCATGCGTGTTGCGGTCTGAAAGACTCACACATTTTGTCATGTGTGTGTTAATTATGTGTGGTTTGTGTTCATGAATAGGTTTCATCTGGGTCTGAATTGTACGTTAACTTGTCATATTCGATTACAGAACAACGACTAAAATATATTTTTATTCTGTTATCAACACAGATATATTGTACCATTCTGCATATGCCATAGTTTCCAGCTGCCTTCAGATGGATTCTTCAATCAACATTGGCGGATCACCATCAACAGCATTTATAGCATCACGATTATGTGGGACGACCGACAGGGACCAGTCTGCCCTTTGTCATTACCAGTAACAATGAGCAACCTGTTAGAGTTCACGATTTAAAATTGTGATGAAGCGAAAACGTTGCAGTTGAAAGTGCAGACCATGAGCATCATTCTAAAGTTTTGCAGATGTAACATATGGACACAAAACAATTGGTTTCATGGAATTAATCGATGGTTGCACGCAATCAGCATTTTTACGAGGACCACATAAAAAATATTAAAATCATGTGATGGTTACTAGCGCTTACTTCGATGGAAAAAAGGTATTGTTCTTTTCGTGGACTTAAAAATCTCTTGTGAGTGTTTTTTGATAATTAAAAGCACTTGTTAAATTGCAGACTAATGATGTTTTCTTGAAATATAAGCTTTTCCTATTAGATCGGGGACAAGAAAGAATAGTGAAGCGCTGTAGGTGGGTGTGTGTGTGTTTATCTTCCTGGTTTGCGTTAGGTAACGTTATAGCATGGGTGATGACTGGGCATGTTTAGCTACGCTGGCTATCAATGTCACGAAAATAGCTGGCGCTCATTGGATGGACTAGTGATGTCAGCTTCAGGGGCGGGTGATCTGTATTGTTGCCTTGAGCGCGCTTGAACTTAGAGCAATGCCTCAACGGATGAGATTAGCACAAGATGGCCACGCCTAAACCATGGTTTTCGCATGTGTAAAATTGCAGAAAACTAAGGTAAGATGCACAGGAATTTTTTTTAGGACCGATTACAGTATGCTTAAAAAAACTTGCCGGAACGATCGGAACAATAATATTTTTGAGCACACTTCCCCTTTAAACATTACAGAGTCATTAGCAAAATGTCTAAAAACGTGCATTTAAAAAGACACAAATACATTTAAATAGCGATGCCACTAACCAACCCCACTAAACAATCTCTCCCCTCTGCATACAACTCTCGCACTCTACAGGAACACAACCGCTCCTCCAAAGCACTACAAACTGCACGCAATTCACTACATCGCAACAACAAAACATAACGTTCAACATAAGTTCAACGAACGGTGTTAACCGAACCAACAACACATTACAGATCTCTTGCTCTTTTCCCTGCTCAAGCTTACTAACCCCTCCCACCATCTTACCTTCTAAGATCCGCAAGAGCGCCAGGGGACTACTACCGTGGTGATAGTGCACGGTATACATATCCATTAACATAACATTACGTAACATAGATCACAAAAACATATATTGTGTAGAATAAAGAAGAATAAACATGAGGATAGCATTTGGAATACTAAATAAGAAATATTAAGTTTGCTTATTGTGACATGCTACATTTTACAGAAAGCACTTGTAAATATTGTGTTATCTGTCACCATGGTGTGAGTGCAGTTCTCTTAGGTCTTGTATGTAAACTAAGGAACTCACCCTGCAAGTCTAACAGGATTTGTAAGAATTTGCGAGGCGTGCTCTGTCTATAGGTATACTTTTCCAACCTATACTTTGTGTAATGTATGTGTTTTGTTTAAGCTTGTGTTCTATATATGTCAGGTACCGTGCAAATGAGCTTTTTGTGGGAACTTGTTAATTTGTCAAACAAGCCTACGTGCTGTATGCTTGGTTTATCCCAGGTTGGAAACTGGGACCCACCTGTTTGGTTTGTGATCTCTCCTGGTGAACATGGAACACAATCAAAGCAGCACAGTGGAGCCCCAGTTCGGGCTGCTCTGCGGAATCCAGGGACACAGCTGTTGCTGCAGACTGAGCGAGGAACCTTGGAGGAGCAAACACATGAAGAGCTATAACAGGTGAGACAAGTTGAAATCAGAACAACAATCCAAAGAATATACTGATTCCTAAATAAGACAGTAGAGTGAGAGGAAACCACTTGACTGATTTGTGTAGAAGACAAACATCTTAATCTTTTTATTTTTTTATTTTATTGTGATTTACTTAAAACTTTACACAATATTTCCACACAAAATAGAAGAAGAAAGAAAAAGTAAAAGTTACACTTCCTTCAGTCAAGTGGAATGGGTGAAAGAGTATATTACAATATGAACAAATTTAAGAGCTCATGAGCAATTAATAGCATTTAAAAAAGGGACAAGTGCCAGAGTTAAAGTATTTAAAACAATTCTTTGGAAACAAAGCACATCACATAAGACACTACCATTCATAATTAACTTTAATTGTAATTATTTATTTATACAGCACTTAGAGACAGGTGGAGTGCTTCAAATTCTTACACTATATTCATCATTATAGAAATATATTGAGCAATATGAGGATGGCTTTAGTTTTATTCTCCCTATCCTGCATGCAGAGTCACAATAGAATCATGCAGATTAATGTTAGCCTAAGAAATCCCCCTTGGGTAAAGCCATAGTCATTATTTCATAATGCCTGCAGCATTATGCACCCTCCCCACTGCTGATCACTCCCTACCATGCGCATTTCTAAAGGGACAAAGGTCCCTGCTAATAGCCCCCTCCCGGCCTCCCATCAGTGCATAATGGCTCACATTAGCTCACAGAGCTCCTTGGCACCTTGTCCTGGCAGCAGGACACCTTACCCAAGGTTTAGAGTCTTCAGTGACTCCTTTGCCATCATGCCTGTCACTTCTTCGAACCACAGCATGACCAGTGTGCAACCCAAAGATGTAGTTTCCCACTATCAAGTGCAGAGCTTCAGTGCCCTCGGTTGTCTGTCAGTTGATATCATCACAGCCCTTGCCCCTTTGCAATAGTCTTACTGAACAATCCACATTCCAGTACCAAAGTGCCCGAATCTTCTGCATCGTCCTGCAGTGCAACCAGTGGTTGAAGTGTACTAAAAGAAGTAGTGGAACCATGTTCGCTGCTGGCATGCAGCCACTCCACACAAACCCCATCACCACGCCCCCTCCCAAGCACTTTCCAAACCCCAAAACACATGCACCTGCTTTTTAAGGGAACGTTCAGTGTACTGCACTGAAATGGCAAGTATCAACTTCTTCCTACACTTTTTTTATAATGAAACCATTCTGAAACGGTTTATTTTTCAAATAAAAGTATAGGAACAGTAAAACTTAATTTTAAAAAGTAGAGGAGCAGTGCTCCCAACTGCTCCCGCTCACTTCGACCAACGAGTGAAACAAGTAAAGTAACAGCCGAGTTGCCTTGAATGCATGGTAGGCACCAGGCTTCGTCTCTGCGGGGCTGAAGTCCCACCCACTTTGAGGCAGAAGGGATCACTCTCATGAAATATCCAGACCATGGGCCTCATTCCGAGTACGGCGCTAACCAATGGCGCTATTAACGCCTTGGTTGACGCCGTACCCGGACCGGCAGCGCCTTGGTGGATGGCGGAATCACCGCCCCATTCCAAGGTTGGCGGGGCGGTGATTCCCCATTCACCAAGGCTCTTCCCCATTCCCAAATGAGCCCCCATAGGGCTCAATGGGAATGGGGAAGATGCAAATAACGGTGACCGTTCATTACGGTCACCGTTATTGGCTTGCAGGCCCCTTTGCGCCCTCGACTTTAACACCTGCTCAAAGCAGGCGTTAAGGGCGAGGGCGCAGAGGGAACTCGGAGTATGGCGGTAAGGGAATACCGCCACCGGTCTCGTTACCGGTGGCCGCTATCCCTTACCGCCATACTCGGAATGAGGCCCCATGACTCCAACGGCAAGAGCCTGTCCATTTTCTCAACCCATGACCGCGGCGGCAGCAGCCAACAAACAGTGGCAGACAGGACAGCAGCCTTCTCAAGCAATAGATCCGCTACAGTGGTCATGAAACTGTGAGTCCCACCGGACCCTTCTCACCTAGTTCTACCAATCAGCGTGGCCATGGCAACAAAGCTGACTGCTGCAGCTTGGCCCTAATAGAGTCTTCGAAATGTTGGGTGTCAAGCTCCCTGAACACCTTCAAAGGCCTGTAAAGGCGTCTGGAGCTTCAGGCACAGTAGGGGCAGGGTTGGCAGCCTTGCCATGTCTTTGCTTTTGCCATGCAGTAAATAAAAAAAGACAGGCAGGGACAGTTATTTGTGCAAAGATTGAAATGGGAAATGTAGCCACTGAATGCCAAAATGTCACAAATTAACAATTATAGTGCCAGCTTTTCCAGAAAAAAAAACAATTATGCTGAATAACTAGTTAAATCGCCTGAGCACATGATGGGCCTCATTCCGAGTACGGCGCTAACCAATGGCGCTATTAACGCCTTGGTTGACGCCGTACCCGGACCGGCAGCGCCTTGGTGGTTGGCGGAATTACCGCCCCATTCCAAGGTTGGCGGGGCGGTAATTCCCCAATCCCCATTTACCCTTCCCCATTCCCATTCTTGCCCCATAGGGCATAATGGGAGTGGGGAAGGCGTCAATTACGCCACCGTAAATTACGGTGGCGTAATTAACATCAAGGTCCCTTAGCGCCATGGTATTTAACGCCTGCTAAAAGCAGGTGTTAAAAGCACCATGGCGCTAAGGGAACTCGGAGTATGGCGGTAAGGGATTACCGCCACCGCTCTCGTTAGCGGTGGCCGCTATCCCTTACCGCCATACTCGGAATGAGGCCCGATGTCTGTTCCATTATTTTCTTTTTTTAATTACATCATCAAGCTGCACGCAGGTTTCAATGGGCCTCATTCCGAGGCTGGCGGTAAGGGTTAACGGTCACCGTTAATGGCAACGGTGACCGTTAACACTTACCACCATATTCCGAGTTCCCTTTTGCGGGTTGGCATTTAACGCCTGCTTTTAGCAGGCGTTAAAAATCCAACCCGCAAAGGGACCGTGGAGTAAATTACGGCACCGTAATTTACGGTGCCGTAATTTACTCCTTCCCCATTCCCATTGAGCCCTATGGGGGCAGGAATGGGGATTGGGAACCGGTATGGTGAATGGGGAATTACCGGTCCCTCCAACCTTGGAATGGACCGGTAATTACTCCATTCACCATGCCGGATTTCCATGGAGTAAATAGCTCCATGGTTGCTTACCATGGTGCTATTTACTCCATGGATAGCGCCAGCCTCGGAATGAGGCCCAAGTTCTCTCCCCACATAAGTCTCGACCACAGCATCTACTTTGAGCTGTCTGTGGCGAAACTGTGGCTTTCCTTAAGAAAGGATGGCAATCTGATTGAAGTTAAAGTGTGACAGTCCAGAGTCCAATGCTTGAGCGTTTCCATACATCCACACCAATTACAGAAGCAACCGGAACATAGCTTGATGTTGTTTACCCCAGTGTTCGGTCTGTTCTTTAGTTTTCAGTTGATTTAACCTATGTTATACGGACCTTAGCACATGGGAAGCATTTGAGGTTTCTTGGAAACCTTGCATATTCCTGATAGGATGAATAAGACCCCAAGGCCTCCACGGTCAGTCATCAGTCATCCCTAAACACCTTTCTTTTCACGGCGCTGGATTTTTCCTCAATTCCCCCTCAGAGGATCCAATACGCTCCAACAATCGTTGCCATAGATTTCACTGAAAACAATTTCACCTAAGAAGAAGTGACTGAATATATTTGACCGAAAATGGCAGGTAATATGGTATATGTATAGTGCATAATAGGTGGGGGGTGTGGCAAGTGTATGTTAGGGTAGGGAAGGGGAAGGGGGGCTGGCAGGGGTTTCCCCCCTGCATTATTAAAAAAAAGTTTAAAAAGTAAAAAGTGAATTTCGTTTTTAGGTTAAATAAATTCGATTACTTCTCCATTAGGTGAAATATTTTCAGGAAAAAATCACGGACATCCTCCAACAATACACCCATAGAGCTTCTAAACGAATTAACAGATTTAACAGCAGATGCTGTCAGGATTTTGTGGAAATCCTCGAAGATGGTATTATGGGGTGGGGAAGGAAATGTGTGTAGCTGTCTCCACTGAAATCGGGCACTGAGTGAAATTGGATTTAGTTTGTGTCTCAAAATCGCTCTGGGAATGGCGCTAGAGAGCCCCAACACGTTTTTCCATACCATGGCCTGGATTGTATCCAAGGTCTTCCAAGATTAACCGATGCAATATTCAGGCCATATAATAGGATAGGCTCAATCTTTCCTTGATAATACTTTATGACAGGGAGACAGGAAAATGTGCATAGTTTCCTATAAATGATCTTCATGGGGACAACAGGGGTATATTTTTTTCTTTCAGCATGTTCGTCCACAGATTGATGGATGAAGCATTGGTTACGTGGTAGCCAAGATACCTTACAGAGGCCACCTGTTCAACCCTATCAATACCCATGGACCACCACATTGTTGTAGGTTTGCTATTGTTTGAAAACATCACCACCTTACATTTTTGTCCATTAACCTTTAGATTGTTTTTAAGGGTGTACTGAAAGAAAATGTCCAGCTTCTTTTGCAGGCCCTGCGGAGTCCTGTCAAAAATGATAATGTCGTCAGCAAAGGCCAACCAATGAAGCTGTATATGGCCCAATTTAACGGTAACTACTTGTTGAGTGGCCCACAGTTCTTCAATCTCTCTCAAGTAAGGATTAAATAGAGTCGTGCCAAAGTACTCCCCTGTCTAAGCCCTAAATTCATCAAAATGGCCCTCGATACCGACCATTCCTAGTAGTGCAATCAACTGCACCAGTTTCCTCAGCACCTTAAGGTCCAACAGTTTATCCCAGAGCAACTGCCGCTGCACACAATTGAAAGAGGAGAACAAGTCCAGCGAGTCCATGTAAATATGGTCTCCCTGGAAGCTCCTCACAGTGAGCAGGCGATGCTTCAGTATTGTTGCATTCAGAGAGGTTCCCATACATCTACGGAATCCTACCTGAAAGCGTGGCAAGATATCCTTCCCACCCAAGAAGGTGTTGAGAAATCTTAGAAGGAGAATCGAAAACACCTTGCTGGAAGAGTCAATTAAAGCAATTGGCCTATAATTCCCGGGATCACTGGGATCACCTTTTTTAAAGATAGGGTTAATAATCTACTCAGGCCAGGACGCAGGAAAAATGTGTGAGACATAAATGGCATCAAAGTGTGGTTTAAGAAAGGAAGCCCAGGCTATGGGGTCCTTTTTCAGTATAAATGGGGCAAGCCCGTCAGCGCCAGGGGCCTGTGAAGGTTTTGATTGGTCAATGGCCCATATAATGTCCTCCTTCTCCCACGAACACATATTCTCTGAATCTTTACTAGACATCCAGTTGAAAGAAAGCGTATGGGCCATCGCACTATTGAATTTCTTTTAATAGAAAGAGACCCAAGTATCTTCTTGGATACAAAAAAGGTTGCAGGCGCCCATCGCTAGAAAGAACATGGCATGATAACCTGTTCTGTGATTTATTCCCACTTTGAAAGTCTGCATTCATCACTTTTTGCTCACTGTACTTTTCACAAAAGAGGAATATCAATTTGCATATCAGTCTTTGTCTCACCCACAAGGGCAGTCAAGCACCGAAATGCCAGGCAAACCTCCTTTTAACAAGAGTACCAACAGCAACCCCAGACACTTGTTATAGCCTTGTTGGACCTCATCAGTGAAGTTGAGTTGTGCGCCTCTCTGTGCACAGTGAGCAAGGAGTCCACGTCTTCTTGGATAGAAAGCTCTAAATTATGTACTTTGTCTCCCGAATTCTTATTTATTTGTGACCATAATTCTTTAGAGTTGGCACTAATCAGAGACCTCAGCATATTTTGATTGTCTTTTATCGAAATCTGGAATTTTAGAGATTTAACCACATTTTTATGGCACTGGGATATCTGCTTCTTGAGCCTAAGAAATTAATCTAAGAGACATTCATATACACAAGAGACAGGCTGGCAATATAGGCTAAAGAACGCTACTCATCGTAGCGATCTCTTTGAGAGTGTGAAATCTACATGGTAGTGAAAGCCTTTGGTGAATAGCGCTCTTCAGAAGCAGTAAGATACAAAAATAGAACAACACAGATTTAGTCTATTTAACAGTATTCATACTGTAAAAGTAGCATCACGAAAGGTACTGGCCATAGAGGGGATTGTTTCTTAAACTCCAATTGACTTGCTCGAGACAAGGAGGAAGAAATATTTATTTGTTGGGTTTGGGCAAATATTGATAATAATCAAAATACTGATTGTCCACATTTACAGAATTGTAAACGTAGTTTGATTCATGTTTGGGAGCTAATTTGAGATTGACAAATTGGAATTCCAAAGCTAGAATATCTGCCCTGAAACATAAGTCAAAACAAGAGTGTATTGATTTTTCTTCTGAAAGAAGCCAAGCCGTATTGGCGGTTCCCTTATCGTGAAGCCACGACTCTACGTATGAGGGCCAAGCCCATGCTCCTATACATTCCCTCTCATGCACTGGCGAATTCGTTCTTACCTGCTGGTGCCCTCCATGCCACACGATGGCAGTCTCGTTGATTGTGAAGTCCTTTCCTTTAGGGGCGGTCAGGTCAAAGCCACCCACTTTAACATAGTGGACATTACCTGCTGCATCTAGCTGCCAATTCAGAATGTCAAAGACAGGAGGTGGATTACCATTCTGGTCGAAGTAGACCTCTTCCCCATCTTTGTTCAGGAAGCGTACTCTCTTCAGGTAATGGAAAAGCTGCCAGAGAATAAACACTGTCTCAGAAGAAAACCGTAGGTTATCTACTTTTTCTGAAGAAGCACAGATACCACCTACTATTTTTGTCTTTGGGTTTTATAAAGCGCGATCTGAGCTAGAAAGAAACTGGTCAATGTAAATGTAATTGATGGAAACATAGGAGGTAAGGTGAGGGGGTACAATATGTGGTAGTGGATTTTCGCGCCATGGGAGTGGGATGTGATGTAGGAATAAACGGAACCTCGGTGGCTATTTTCTGAAGGGAAACGTAGCCATGCATTGATCGTCTGTAGGGCTTACAGAATTACTTCAGGCACTTTTTGTAAACAAATTCATTAAACCTATGGTGCTACTTTACCTGCCATGGTTTCAGGTCTCTGAAGAGGGAGCATGTTGCCTGTGCGAACGGACCTTCCCCTGGCGTGCAATGGATGAGGTTGTGTAAGGCTTGAGCGATGGCATAGACAGAGTTGTACACATTGTAGGTGAATCTGAAGTTGTCCACATCAAGGATAGTTTCCTCCAGAGATCTTGTGCTTTCGTAGCCTGTGCAGATGGGTAACTCCTTGCCAACTTGGCTGCTTCTTGCCATTGTTCCATTGCCCTCAGATTGAATTTTCCACTGGCACCTGAATGCATGTTCCCAGAAGGCCATGGTGATAGGGTCTGATGGACTCCCAAATGGCTGCAGCCTGAACAGGTGATCTCTGAACTCTGTCATCTCTCCTCTGCGGATGGCCACCCCAATGGTGCCCCCTAAGGTCACAGCAAACTCTCTCCGAGAGAAAGAGCGAGAGCTGGACCAACTGTGGTTGGCCACCCATACCCTCCCAGAAATGCCTTGCCGGGATATCTCTTCCATCACTTGAATGAGGAGGGATTCGGTGCAGATGACAACAATGATCCTGGCTGAAGACTGCCTGATGGCCTGAACAATGCGCAGGATCTTTTCTTGCGAGTAGACCAGAGGGAGGACCTCAGCAAAGGCAATGCACCTCCCATGCTTGGCCAACTCGCTCTTGATGATTTGACTACCCTGCTGGCCATAGTCATTTTCCAGCTCCAGGACACCCACCCAAGTCCAGCCAAAGTGGAGTACCAGTCGGGCAATGCAGAAAGCCACTTCATTCCCGCTTGGGATGGTCCTGAAGAAGGATGGGAACTGTGCTTTATCACTCAGAGTGGGCACCACTGCTGAGTAACTGATCTGCAGAGAAAAGGGTTGACAATGACATGTCATTATTGGTAGCGTTTGCTGATAATGCATTGCAATATGGCTTTTGTCTGGAAACATGTATACTATCCTGTCGTTTTTTATTAGCAGCTGGCTCCCTCCTAGCTCAGAAGATGCAGGAAGTTCACATTGCAGCAGGGGCTGTTGGTAAAATAAATATTGAGTCCGCAAGGGAGCTACTGGCCAACAGAGTACCATTCACTGTGCGCATATACTTTCCCACACTTTCAATCCAGTCACATATCACAAGGTGAATGTCTGACAAAAATGCAACCTGTACAGTAGTGCACAGCAAGCATTCACTGTTATGTACCTCTATATTTCATTATACTTGAGAATAACTCCTGCTTTTCAAGCATAGACAGTCTTCTCTTTGAGAGGTGTTCCTGCATATTTTGTATCTTTAGATGCTTTGTAAAGTGTGAGCCAGCGGGGATTAGAGAGTTGTACAGAAGTTTAAATAGTAAACACTTATATCATGATTTATTGATTGAATTATGCACTTGTATAGAGCGCTATACTGCGTGGGGTCTCTAGGCGCTGGTGCCAATAACAAGCTAACATCCAATCGTTAAAGGTTTGTTCTGAAGGGGGACTGCGATTGAACGTCTAAAGAGTTTTAACAGCCTGCACAGAAAACATTCTGCCTCCCTCCCTTCAGAGCTGCCACGTTTCCCTGTCCATGCCTAACACCTAGAGCCGGTCCTGTTTTTCCCATTGCATGCTGGGACATGTAGGCCCATACTTACACTGGAAAACAACTGCAAGTCTGAGCAGGCAGTGGCAAAAAATAGGACTGGCTAGAGGTGTCATACATGGCACTGGAAAACGTGCAGCTATGCCTCTTAGAGTTCTACTTAAATCTAAGGCGTCTTAAGTAGGTATGCGCAACATCTGAGCCTTTGAAGCCTACGGTGTTAGTGGTTTTCTCCATGTAATCAGTGGCCATATTATAAAGGCACTTTAACACCACATACCGTGTGTTAAACTAGCCCGCATTTGGCTGATGATACCATTACGGTGTTTGTGTATACGCATGCATGTGATTCTACTTAAACGACTCAAACATGAGCCCCACTGACACATTTTTGTCTAGCTGTTTTTTAGCTTTACTGGTAAGGCCACATATAACACACTGCAGTAATCCTCTGGGAAACAACTCTGACTGAGGGTGTTAAAGGGTCAGGCAGCGGCCAGGGTAAACCCCAAACTGAACGCTGAGAACAACTCCCAAGGAGTTTGTGCATCTATACGTTCGAATAACAACTGGTTTATCAAGCCCAACCCACAAGTTCAATTTTACCAGCATTCATGTTTATTTTGCTGTCCTGCCTCCACTCCTGAATTGTGTCCAAGTATTTAATGAACAGGCTGTTTAGAGGAGATATCCATAAAGAAACGGTGTTATCTGCTTAATAAGAAGTCAAAATGGCAACATGTAGTCTTAAAAACGTAGGTCATACAGACATGACAGGAGAGGGTGGTGGTTCTTGCTGTACCCCACCTATCAAGGATAGTTCTGATGAAAACACCCCCACCGTTACCACCCGGGCCTATGATTATGAAAGTTGTGGTACAAGGAAACAACTGTGTACCACATTATTTGATTGTGGGGAGCCAATTGACGAGCATGTTTATGGTTCAGTGTGTTAAAATAAATGCACGGTGTTCTTGGAATATTAGTGCTGTTATTGAGCCTAAACGGCGAGCACAGAATTTGTGCTCATCACTAACCACTGGCTAATTATAATTGTCTCTTAGCGGGCAAGACATTGTGTATGTATAGAATTGAGGAGGCAAATTACTTTTTATGCCTGTCTAGTAGTTTGCAAATTGAAATAAAGGTTGCCCCTGATAAAAGGCTTGTCCCAACCTTCAACCAGGGTTAATGTGGTTACATGGGCGAATTGCCAGAGGATTACCGCAGCGTGTTGTACTGTGGTGTTAGTCAGAAACCTGTGCAGTTCCCTCTGGGACCACTGCAAAAGATTTAAGACTACAGGTGGTTGGCACTAAACCCAATTGGTAGCAGTCTGTACCACCCAGATTTACCTGGTAGCTGTGGCTGAGCAGTCAGACTTCTCTCAAGAAGAGTTAGGCAGTATACAGAGTATTCACAATAGGTCAATAGAACACAGTAGAACAAGCAAACACTGACCAGAGCTTGGTGTAAAAGAGACATAATTATTTATTTAAAAACACATCTAGTTAAACACACTGGCACTAATATCAAGCAGTTCAAAAACACGGTCTCTAAAAGATATACACTCCCTGCAACGATTATTAGACAAGTCTTAAGTAAAGCAACACTTATTTTCAGACCGCGGTGAGCGCTCAACGAAGATGGCACTCTAATCAATCGGTTTAAGAGGGAGAGAAAGGCAGAGCAAAGATAGAAACAGATCCCAACACTTTCGGACGAACACAGTAGGAGAGAAAGGCAGGTTAAAACCGTAAAGTCAAAATTAACAAGGCCGGACCCACTTTAAGTGGCTCCGGTCGAAATGTGTCAAAGGTCACACGGTTGAAAGTGCCCAAAAGTCTCGCACAAGGTTCAGAAAGAGTTGGACCAACAGAAAGGGACCAGTTAGATGGCCAAGTCGGCCAGCCCAGTCCAGAAGGTTAAGGGATTATTGTTACCTTGTAGCAATCTTTAGAAAGGGAGGCCTGGCAGACACGGTACCTTAAAATGGTGAGAACGCTCCAGCGGGGGCAGTTGTTCCTGGCAGCGGGTGCAAGTCGGTGCTTCGTCGGGGGAAGAGAGGATCTCGTCGGGGAGGAAAACAGGAGTCCGTTGCACTGCCAGGGAAGAAACCAACCGTGGAGTTCTCAATTAAAAGGAGTGGTCCTTTTATTCGCGGTCCAGTGGTAAGTGGCTATCCGGTTGCCGGGGTGCTTTGCACGGGCAATTCGACCACAAGACGTCCTGGGATGCGAGAAAAGAAGGTAAACTGGTTGTGCCCACCAGTCAAGGGAAGAAGACTCTCCAGAAGGGAGATCTCCTCTGTCGTTGGGAAGTGATGAGTCGATTCAGCAGGGCTCCACCGGTGGTGTCGTCGTAGCAGGTCGGCTCAGCTTCTCCCTCGTCGGATTTTCAGGTCCTGTGGCGACTTCTGAAGTTCCAGTCCCAAAAGCCCTGCTTTTATGCAAGAACCCCCCATTCATTCAGCCTAGCTGTCAATCAAACATGCTAAGTGGTGAGCCGGCCGGATCACCACTTGGGCCAATCACACAAGAATGCGACTTGAGTTGCCAAGGCAACTCAGTCCAGGGTGCCTAAACCCCCTCCCACACCCTCTGTGGTACCCAGACAGAGTGACACCACTTTGGAGCACTTCTGTGTAGAAGCCCGCCAAAAGTGGAACAAAGGGCTCGACCTTTGGTTTGGAGTTACAGAGGCGAACACAAACGCCATTTTAAAACCGAGTTTTGGCAGAAAATACCAACCGGTGAATTAATATTAAATAAATAAACCGGCGGTATGTTAGAGGCTATGTAAAAAAGTATTAGCCTCAAACAATGGGAAAATCCCTTAGAGATATATTTGCGGTTGAATATAAAAAGTAGTATCCACTGCAACCAGCCAAAACCCGACGAGGGGGGACGGGACAGTGCCCCCTCGAATAACAGACCCAGGGGCAATCGAATTGCCCCTACCAGCACGTCCACAATATGATGGTTTGTACTGGTTCTGTTAGTAATTCGGGACTAGTAAAGCCAATGGTGACTTTACATGCCCTGGGAGACAGTAGTCAGTCTCAGGGTATGGAGTCTATGGTGGGGGGTCACTATGACACCCCAGTGTTACGGCACGGAGGGTGCTGTGTAACACATATAGGAAAAACGCATGAGACCCTATGGAGTAAAGGACCCTATAGCCCATAAAACACATTAACATTCAAAGGAACACCACAAATCATGTCCAAGAGTAGGAGAAAAAGAGTCTCACTCTTGGCAGGAGAAAAAAACAAACTCCAGAAATCCAGCAAAGCTGCTGGGGGACTCACTAGGTTAGGAAATTCAGCCTAAACAGAGAATTCTCCCTAGCATGTGGCCTTATTAAGAAAGCTATAAAAACAGCTAGACTAGTCTTTTAAGTACAATCCCGTGTATGCCATTACATAAGCACAGCAGCCAAATGCATATATTTTTAAGACCGGTTATCTGGCATTGAAATCCAGACCGAATTGACAGTAGAAACGACTACAACTGGAAGAGATCTACCTTTTCCATTATTTTTGCAACAATAGTATTCTACTATTGAATGTAAAATTGACCAGTGTTGAGGGCTCTGGTGTGGGATCTTTAGAGGGAGGCTGACAATCCGGGGCTCCAGGAATTGACATCCTTCCCTTCCCAATTCACCATTCACAATATTTGTTATAAGAGCTTCCATGTGGACCAATAATTGATCTGATTATCTCAACTGTTCAAATGCATATGACAGTTCAGCCACACTAGAGTAGTGAGGGATACTGGGAAAGGCTAGCTATTGCAACCATTGGCTTCCGTTCTCCCCAATCAAGTGAGTATGTATCTGAAGGTAATCTCCTGTGAGCTTGCATGATGAGGCCCAGAAAGTGACGAGCTATCCGAGTATGATATTCTTGAGTATGAATGGCTTCTGTTTTCCCGCTCCAGGATATGAAGAACCCTTTCCACTGCCATAGTTCTTTTTTAATATCATCTGTTACTCTGGGGATGTTTGTCTCATTGAGCAGATGTATTGTTTTGCTCAACTGCACTCGCAAAAGATTTCCTCAGCACATTTATTGGTGGGTTTAGAAGTAAGGGTATCACATTTGGTTTTTTTCGGAGTAACATTAAACATTTCTAAAAACCCCAGATACATGTTCAACCCCGTCACCACTTGAAACCTTGCAGTTCTCTGAGCAATGTGAGGACTGAAGCAATTATTTTCATCATTGATAACATATCTTCTGTATAGGGATCTATGCTTATGTGCCAGAAATAAAAGACAGACCCTATGGAGTAAAGGACCCCATAGCCCATAAAACACATTAACATTCAAAGGAACACCACAAATCATGTCCAAGAGTGGGAGAAAAAGAGTATCACTCTTGGCAGGAGAAAAAAACAAACTCCAGAAATCCAGCAAAGCTGCTGGGGGACTCACTAGGTTAGGAAATTCAGCCTAAACAGAGAATTCTCCCTAACGCTCGCTCTCCCCTTCCCCCCCCCAGGAGGTTTTAATCCACTCCTGGATAAATCTCATACCTCTAGTCGATGACATACATCCTAGGGAGACCATCAGCATTTTGGTGGTGACACCCTGACCTGTGCTCAATGGTGAAATCAAACCCTTGCAGGCAGACTGACCATCTCAATAGTTTTGGGATTTCCCCTTTCATTTGCATTAACCATCTCAAGGGTTGGTGGTCAGTCTGAATGATGACAAAAGTAGAACCATACAAGTATGGCCTAAACTTCTTCAGAGCCCTCACAATAGCAAAACACTCTTGTTCAATGGTTGCCCACCTTGTTTCAGGATCCTTCAGTTTTCTACTGATGAAGCAAATGGGGTGCTCCCTACCTTTCCCATCCACTTGACTGAGGACTGCACCTATTCCTACATTTGAAGCATCTGTCTGCACAATGAAAGTTTGGTGGTAGTCAGGAGGTCTGAGTACTGGGGCTTGGCAAAGAGCCTTTTTCAGGTTTTCAAAGGCCTGATTGCATTCCTCATTCCATCTAACCTTTTTAGGGAATTTAGGAGAGGAGATGACATTCAGTGGAGAAGCTATGGTCCCATAGTTCACTATGAAATTCCTGTACTGCCCAGTGAGACCTAAGAAAGCTCTCACCTGGGTCTGAGTAGTAGGTGTTGTCCAATTTTGCACAGCTTCAATCTTACTGAGCAAAGGCCTTATTTCTCCACCTCCTACCTCATGTCCAAGGTAGACCACTTTACTCTGCCCAATCTGGCATTTACTCGCCTTTAGGGTCAGATTGGCCTTTCCAAGAGCCTGCAAAACATATCTAAAGTGGTCCATATTTTCTTCCCAGGAATTGCTGAACACTGCTATGTCATCCAAGTATGCCATGCAGAAGTCCTCCATCCCATTCAGAACCTCGTTTACCATCCTTTGAAATGTAGCAGGTGCATTTTTCAATCCAAAAGGCATAACCTTAAACTGGTATAAGCCAACTGGGGTAGAAAATGCAGTTTTCTCCTTGGCATGGTCTGTCAGGGCTATTTGCCAATAGCCTGACTTCAAGTCAAATGTGCTGAGGAACTTGGCTGCACCAAGTCTAACCACCAACTCATCTGTCCTTGGTAAAGGGTGGGCATCAGTCTTAGTGACTGCATTAAGAGCTCTGTAGTCCACACAGAATCTAAGTTCTTTAGATCCTGCCTTTGGTACTAACACAACTGGGCTAGACCATGGGCTAGTAGAGGGTTCTATTATCCCAAGATCAAGCATCTTGCTGACCTCACCTTTGATGTGGGTTCTTACATTCTCTGACATTCGATATCCTCTGCTTTTGACTGGCAAACAGTCACCAGTTAGTATGTCATGCTGTCCCCAAGGGGTCAAGCCTGGTGAAAGTGAGAACAGAGAGGCAAACTGATTTAACATAGATTTGCACTCTTCTTGTTGCTCAGGTGTCAGATTTGAAGAGAGATTTACTCCTTCAATCTTTTCGTCTAAAGGTAAGCCTCTGAGGAGATCAGGAAGAGCTTCACTCTCTTCTTCTTCCTCTGATGATGCTAGAAGCAAAGCTCCTACATCAGGTCTGGAGACATACGCTTTTAGTCTGTTGGTGTGGAAGAGTGTTGGAGCCTCCTCGAGATTGCCCAAGTCCACCAGATAGTTGACTTCTCCAAGATTACCCACAAGTTTGAAGGGTCCCATCCATTTGTCTTGCAAGGCCCTCTGCCTTGTTGGAATCATAACGAGAACTAGCTGGTCTTGAGTAAACTCAACCATGTTAGCCTTTTGATCATGCCAGTGCTTGACCAATGCTTGCCCAGCTTTCAGGTTGCCCCTTGTTTCTGCCATCATGTGCAACATTCTCCTTCAGAGACCTATCACATAGTCAGTCACTCTGACTGGCTTGGGGGAAGGAGCACTCTCCAACCCCTCCTTGATCAGGGCCAATGGACCTCTGACCGGATGACCATAAAGAAGTTCAAAGGGAGAATAACCTACTCCCTCCTGAGAGACTTCTCTATAAGCAAAGTAGAAGGTCCCACTTTCTTTTAAGGGGGTCCTCTAAGGCACCTATCATGCTCTTCATGGTTCTGTTGAACCTTTTAACCAATCCATTTGTCTGAGGCTGGTATGCTGTTGAGAACTTGTAAGTAACTCCGCAGGTTTTCCACATGGCTTTCATGTAGTGGGACATAAAATTCGACCCCCTGTCAGAGATCACTTCCTTAGGAAACCCAACCCTGGTAAAAATACCAAGAAGGGCCTTAGCCGCAGCCGGAGCTGTAACAGTCCTCATATGAATTGCCTCAGGGTACCTAGTAGCATGGTCTACTACAACAAGTATAAACCTGTTGCCTGAGGAGGTTGGAGGATCAAGGGGACCAACAATGTCAATCCCTACTCTCTCAAATGGGACTCCCACAACCGGGAGAGGCACTAAAGGTGCCCCATTCTTGGAGACAACCTTACCAGAAGTCTGGCAGGTGTGGCAGCTCCTGCAGTACTTATCCACTTCAGCCCCCATCTTTGGCCAATAAAAGTAGAATGAGAGCCTTTCTTTAGTCTTCTTGAAACTCAAGTGACCAGCCAAAGGAATCTCATGGGCTAACTGCAAGAACTGTGGTCTGTTCTCTTGGGGTACTACAAGTCATTTGTTGTCCCCAGGTGCAGACTCCGTTGGTTCACTGTAGAAGAGGCCATCTTCCCAGTGCAACCTATATTTCCCAGGTTCTTGCCCTTCAGCCTGAGCATCTGCCTGGTGGCGAAGACCTTCCAGAGTTGGACATTCTCTCTGTCCCTTACTGAAGTCTGCCCTGTTGGGTCCACCTTCTGCCAGTAAAACCTGCAGCTCAGGGTGGTCAACCGGATCCAGATCTCCAATGAGTTCCTGGCCTTCCACTAGCTCTTCCTCAGTGTCTAGTTCAACCACACAGGGTTGTACCTCCCTCTCAGCCTCAGCTGGAGGGGGAGTTACTGGTGTAACTTTGGACAACCTAGGGGAAGTCCTTGTTGGCTGCACTGGAGTGCTGGCTGTGGGGTTCTTTTTAGAAGTTTTAGGTTTCCCTTTTTCTTCTAGTTTCTTAGACTAAATTACAAGAAATACACGGCGAGGCTACACGCAGATACAGCAGCTGACATCTCCAGTGGAGCAGGAGTGATCTCTTTCTTCATCTCCTTGGGAGCACCTCTCATGGTTCTCTCCCTTGCAGGTCTGGTGAGCTCCTGTAACCTTTTACCAGGAGGTCTGGGGGTATGTGACACTACTCCAAGAGTTTTCAAGTCATTACCCAGCAGAACTCTTCCTGGCACCTCACTTTGTATGCTGACAGGTATCTAGACAGTCATGTCATTACACTGGATGAGAACTGGTAGTTGGGGAAGCATCTGCACAGGCCCTCCAGCTAACTTGGTGAGGCGTTTGGGTGCCTTAGCAACATCCTCAGCCTGGAAAAATGATTTTTCCACCACAGTTATGCTGGCCCCAGTGTCCCTAATCGCAGGAGTCTCCTGACCATTCACCTGGACAATGTCCTTATAATACTCTTTAGTATTATCTGGGATAGAATTATAGACATCTAAGTTCTGTTGTTCCCACAAACCCAGAGACACTAAAGAAACACTGGCTGAGACTCCAATGGGTTCATCAGCCAGTAATAAAAAGTTTCCACTTGCCATTTGTACTTCCTCCTCTGGAGCGAAGGCTAAGGAGACAAGCTGGACCCCTGAAAGTTTACCCTTACATCTGGGATCTCCTTTCACATGGTCAGTAGAGCCACAAACAAAGCATTTACCAAATGCTTTCTGGAATGGTGGCTTGTTCTGACCTCCTTCTGGTTTGGCACCAGAAGGTACACTCGCCTGATTCGGTTTCCCTTGTGGCTTACCCTTCTGGTTTTGTTTGGGGCCCTCTTTGGAATTGGAATTATTAGAATTCTCTTTGGAGTCCTTTTTAGGCCGTTTTCCCTCATCCTTTTTCTGAGTAGCCCCAGAATCCTTGTGAGTGGCCCTGTTGGCAACCCACAAGTCATCAGCCTTAGCTAACTTCCTGGAATCCAATTCCTTTGAATCAGCCAAGTGCTGTCTGAGCTCAGGAGAGCAGGCATCATAAACTGACTCCAACATTACAAGATTCTTCATTCCTTCGTAAGTGTTAACCCTGTAACCCTTAATCCATCCCTCTAAGGTTTTCAAACTTTTACTCACCCAGGTAGCCCAAGGGGTACCATCATGCTTTTTGAGGGTCCTAAACCTCTTAAGGTACTGGGAAGGGTCTTCCCAAATCTAGATATTAAAGCTAGTTTCACACATTCATAATCCTTCTTATCCACCTCCCCCAACTCCATTACCACATCAGTTGCAACAGGGGGAAGCCTAGAGAACAACCAAGGAAGTAACTCATTCTCTGTGATGTCCTGGAGCCCATGATTATACTCAAACATTTTTAACCAATCCAACAATTCCAACCTAGGTTCATACATACCCACTAATTCCTTAGGCATCCGGGGTCTTTTGGGACTGGAACTCCTAGAGGAACCAGAGGAGAGAGAAGCATTTTCCACAGACAACTTCTTCATTTCTAGTCATGATTAAGCTCTATTTCTCTGAGTCTTAACTCAGCTTGCTTCTGCTCAGCCTGGGCATTCATTCTTCTGAACTCTAGCTCTTGGTTTCTTTCAGATTGAGCAATAAAACATTTGTACTCTAATTCAAGCTTCATATTTTCAAGTTCAAAATAAGCAGGGTTACATGTAGGACCTGGTATAGGCCCAGTAGGTACAGTAGGTAAGGCAGACAGAGGCTCAGAGTGGCTAACTTCATTAGGTTCACTTTCCTCTTCTGACTCATTATCAAGACTTTGATTCAGATCAATACCATCGCCGTTTTCTACATTTGCTGGGGGGGTAGATTCCTCTGTACCACCCAGACTTTGGTTTTCTAACAATCTTTCTACAAGTTCCATTTTCTTGCCCTTCTCAGAGAGATTCTTATGTCTACACAACACTTTTAAGCAATCAGCAGTTTTGGCAGACAATGATTCTAGGGTATAACTCTCCATAGCAGACATAGGGGGCCTCATTACGACCCTGGCGGTAAGGGGTTAACGCCAGCGTTAGCTGCGCCGACCCCTTACCGCCAATTACGAGGTCCCCTAGCGCCATGGTGCTTTTAACACCTGCTTTTAGCAGGTGTTAAAATCCATGGCGCTAAGGGACCATGGAGTTAATTACGCCACCGTAATTTACGGTGGCGTAATTAACGCCTTCCCCACTCCCATTATGCCCTATGGGGCAAAAATGGGAATGGGGAAGGGTAAATGGGGATTGGGGACTTACCGCCCCGCCTAGGTCGGAATGGGGCGGTAAGTCCGCCAACCACCATGGCGTAAACGTAGTTTACGCCATGGTGGTAAAGTCACGGCCCAGGCGGTAACTTACCGCCTGGGTCGTAATGAGGCCCAGGGCCTCATTACAACTCAGGCGTTAAGGGTTAACGCCGTCGTTAACCCTTAACGCCTGATTCCAATTTTAATGGCTGCTTTTAGCAGGCGTTAAAATCCATGGCGCTAAACCGCCTTGGTGCTAATTACGGCACCGTAATTTACGGTGTCGTAATTAGCGCCTTCCCCACTCCCATTATGCCCTATGGGGCAAAAATGGGAATGGGGAAGGGTAAATGGGAAATGGGGATTTACCGCCCCACTCACCTTGGAATGGGGCGGTAAATCAGCCATCCACCATGGTGTAAACGTAACACCATGGTGGTAAAGTTGGTGTACTTACCGCCTGGGTCATAATGACCCCAATAGTTAGAAAATCAGCTTTTTAGTGCTAAGCTTTGTGGTTAGTTGTCCTAAAGTATTCAAAAAGCACACTAAAGTGTATACTCGGGGGCATGGCTTGGAAGGCCATGTAAAGGGACATGCTCATGTGGAGTTCCGCTGATCCCACAATGATCCTGGAGGAGAAGTGCGTGCACGGGAACTGGCCGGCACTGGAAAATAATGCCCATGCGTGTGAAGATGATGGCTACACTCGCTGAAACTTTGATGCGAGTGGAGGGTGAGGACACTGAGTTATACTCGTCTGCGGGCCGCGGGCCCCGGATCGGCGAGTGGAACAAGATGGCGGCAGAGACAAAGAGGACAACAGGGGTCACGAGATGTAAGTCCTGTAAAGCCCCTGCATCGAACTCCAAGACCAGCGATTAGAAGCAGACCGCGGCACTTGACCGGAATGCGCTGTTGCTTCACTGAGGCGGTGCACATCTGTGGGCACACGTACCCGGAGCTGGTACAACCTACGGACTGTACATTGACTCATCGAGCACATTGGTAACCGACGCTGGGCCCGCGGCGTAATCGGATCGAACACCGGCGGAACCCAGGAGGATTCATTGTGGCAGCGCACCAGTTAGGTGGCCGCGGATCCTGGGGCTGACGCGAACAAGCGGGCGGTGGTGGCTGCAGTTTTCCACAGCGCAGCGGATCAACTCTGTATACACAGAAAGATGGGAGAAATCCCACAGAGTCAGACGAAACATCGGCGCAGGCCAGTGGTTGAGGCCGATGCGAGACAATTGCTGATCCCCTGCAGTTAGAGTGGCCCCTCTGGGCCTGGGCATTGTGGGCCGGATGGCCTTGTGATCGCGGAAGAGGGGAACAAAGGGAGTGCGGCGAATAGGTGAGCGCACTCGAGCACTGGCCACAGAAGGAACACGACAGAGACCGGGCCACGACACCAAGAGGGTACGAGCACATGGGAGGAGAAGACCCACTTTGAGCGCGAGAGAAGAGACAAGTGCATACAAGTACATGCTTGGCCTGCTGAGAGTGGTCGTGACCACGCGGACCTTTGTGCGGAGGGAGGCACGGCAGGCCCTCACCCAGCTAACATAGCAGGATGTCCTCTAAAGTGGTTAGACACAGGATCCGACAGTCCACGATGGAGACCTACGCCAGGTCGCCCGCAGAAGCGGAAGTGGGCAAGAGCAAGGAGAACCCCACGGCAGCGGCGGAAACACCGGGCACGATCCAGGAGGTGCTGGCAGCGATAGCAGACTTAAAGGTGGCCTGGGAGACTAAGTTGAGCCAGGCAATGAAAGAGCTGCAGGAGGGCCTGGACCTCAAGATCGGAGCGGTCCAGGAGGAGGTGAACCTGCTGAGACAGGACGTGCGAACGATTGCGGAGCGCACTGGGGCCTTGGAGAAGGAGATGGCCCCGAACACGGAGGCGTGCGCCGCACATGGAAAGGAGCTCCATGCCCTCATGCAACGGGTGGGCAATCTGGAGGACAGAGCTGAGCAAGCAGAAGGGCGCACCAGACGCAATAACATCCGTATAGTGGGCCTGCCGGAAGGTATGGAAGGATCAAACCCCACAGAATACGTGGAATCCATGCCATTACAGGAGATAACAGACGGGGTGCTGACCCAGGGGTTCGCGGTTGAAAGGGCGCACAGGGCCTTGACAAGAAGACCGCCCCCTGGAGACCTCCCGCGGCCGCTGATCGCAAAGATCCTGAACTATCGGGATCGGGAGAAGATCCTCGAATTTTTCCGGAGGGGAGGAATGATTGAAAAGGGTTCCGCAAAAATCACGGCCTACCCGGACTATACGCTGCTTGTACAGCGTAGTAGGATGAACTTCGGATCGGTGAAAAGGAGGCTGAAGGACGCAGGCCATCGCTACATGTTGCTCTACCCAGCCAAGTTGAAAGTGTTTTATAAGAACAGATCACTTTTTTTCGAGACGCCGACCGAGGCAATGGACTGGCTGGACATGCAGGGCCGACCTCAGGAACCGGATGTCCAGATGGGAGCTGCAGGAGATAAGTAGCGGACGGCTGTGGCACCTGGGGTGACATGGCCAAGACATTGGGACTTGATTATCGAGTTGTATTAAGCTTGTGGGGAGTGTGTTGTAGTATCAACTGGCTGGACCCGCTGGACGCACCAATCCTAAAATAGACGACTGGGAGCTCCTGGGAGGCATCCCTTGTACCCAATAGTAATATACTTAGTTAGGTCACTGTTAGATCGGTGATGCCCCGTGGGGTCCTAGTCCTCGGCGACGGGACAGGACCAGACGCGGGTGGGCCTGAGATCCAGGGATGGAGCTGGGCATTTGTTGGGGTAGGGCAGGGTGGGGGGAGGGGCTGGGTTGTGTGCAGTGGATGGGAGTTGGGGAACAGGGAGGGGGGATACTGTTGAGGGGGGTAAGGGGGTGAGCCAGAAAACAAACCATCAAGGGAAGCATTGAAGGGAGAGGTGGGTTGGGAACAAACCGAGTAGATGGCATCGGGTAACCTCAGAATTGTGACCTGGAATGTACGGGGTCTTAATAGCTATCTGAAACGTAACAAAGTGATGCTGTATCTAAAAAGGATGCACATTGATGTGGCCCTGCTGCAGGAGACTCATCTCACAAGGGAGAAGTTGGAGGTTGTCAGGCGAAAATGGAGGGGACATGTTGTGGGGGCTACGTATTCTGCGTACGCTAGAGGGGTTATCACTTGGGTGGCGCCCCACGTGCCGCTCCAGGTGCTTAGCTCAACGGTAGACCCAGAGGGCAGAATGGTGGCGGTGACAGGACTCCTGGAGAACAGGGAAGTGCATATCATAAATCTGTACGCCCCCAACCATGATACAGCGGCTTATTTTAGATCCCTTTACAGCAAAATTAGCCCCCTGGTTGGGGGTGCGGTGTTGTGGGGAGGGGACTTTAATTGCACCCTGAATCCCAAAATGGATAGGTCAGTCGACAAAGCGTGGAAGCCGGCGCCCCCGCGGCCAAAGCACTGGGGACATTGTTAAAAGATCTAGGCCTAGAAGACGTGTGGAGAAGGTTGCATCCAATGGATAGGCAATACTCGCACTATGCAGCACCACATGACCTGCACACAAGGCTAGATTATGTGTTCGTAGCGGCAGAGATAGCGGGAGAAATGGTGGGAGCGGAATACAAGGCCCGGGTACTATCTGACCACTCGCCGTTGGTGGTAGAGTGGCGACACCAACCCCCCAGAGCGCGGATCCCGACATGGAGACTTAGGACTGAGGCATTACAAGATAAGGGGTTCCGGGAGGATTTTAGGGAAGCCATCGAGGAATATTTTGATATAAACATGGGCAGTGTGCGCTCGGTTGGAACAGTATGGGAGGCGTTCAAGGTGGTGGTGCGTGGAGTAGCTATTTCGAAATCTAAAGGGCTCCAGGGGGGCATTGAAAGGGAACTTCAGGAAATGGAAAGGGAGCTGGAGGGCCTCACGCGACATGAGGATACCGCCCAGAAGAATAGCGATAAGATAAAAGACCTACAGTTAACCTGCAGTGGACTCTGGGATAGGCTATGTAGACTAAATTACAAGAAATACACGGCGAGGCTACACGCAGGGGGCGATAAGCCGGGCAGATTGCTGGCCTGGCTGTATAAGAGCGAGACCCCCCCGCACAGTGATCAGTGAGATAAGGGATGAGGAGGTCGCATCTGTAATACCCAGGAGGGGGTGAACGAGGAGTTCCTCAAGTTTTACAGACACTTATATGAGGACCCAGGGGAGGATAGGAGCAAAGACATACTGGACACGTTAGAGGACATAGAGCTGCCCACCCTGGACGACCTAGAACGCGCGGAATTGGACGCCCCTATCGCCTCGGAAGAGCTGGAGGTAGCGATCCAACATTTGCCTACGTGTAAGGCACCCAGGACGGACAGGTTGCCTAGCAAGTTTTACAAGACATACAAACAGGAGGTGCTTCAGCCACTGCTTGTTATGTTCAACGAGGCCTATGAGCAGGGGGAACTGCCATTGTCCCTTCGCGAGGCGATGATCATCCCACTCCTAAAACCAGGCAAGCCGGCCGCGGAGTGTGGGTCTTACAGACCCTTGTCTATGCTGAATCAGGACAGCAAAATACTTACGGCAGTGCTGGCCAATAGGCTGAAGAGGGTGATCGGTAAGCTGATACACCCAGACCAGACGGGATATGTCCCCGGCAGGAACATCACAGATAACCATAGGAAGCTACACCACATCATTGGCCACACTGAGGAAGATACGGGTGAGCTGGCCATCGTGTCGCTAGACGCGGTCAAAGTCTTTGCCTCGGTGCGATGGCCGTGGTTGAAAGCAGCCCTGAGGGGATACGGAATGGGACCTGGGTATATCAGGTGGGTTCAGTTGTTATACAGCACCCCGGTGGCGAGAGTTAAAACAGGATCCATAATCTCAGAAACTTGGCAACTCAGCAGGGGGACAAGACAGGGATGCCCCTGGTCGCCCATGCTATACATTCTAGCATTAGAGCCGCTGGCAATATGTCTGAGGCAACAATACGGGGAGGTGGGGATTAGTACAGTAAGTGGTAGACACCTGGTATCGCTGTACGCAGATGACATGCTCCTTTATCTGCGCTATCCGGAGGAGAACTTGCAGTATGTGCTAGAGGTGATAGACCGATATGCCACCCTCTCGGGCATATCGTGAACCCTAGGAAGTCTAGTCTGTTCCCCTTGGGTAGATACAAGAATGTCCCGTTACAGAGGCTGCCTAGCCTGCCGATACCATGGCAGACTGAGACATTTAGGTATTTGGGAGTAAATATTTACCACAGGATCGAGGCGGAGCACCAACATAATACAGAGAAAGCAATAGAGGGGGTCAAGAACAGCATGGTGTTTTGGTCCAGATTGCCCCTGACCATGATGGGGAGAGCGGCCTTGCTTAAGATGGTGGTGCCCAGACTCCTGCACTTCTTTGTGAATGTCCCGTTTTTGATTCCCAGGAGCCTATTTGTGAGACTTCATAGCGTGTGCAGGGGCTTCATATGGGGTAACTCCAGGAACAGAGTGGCCCTGTGGAAACTCCAGAACCCATGTGACATGTGGGGGCATAGGCCTGCCAAATTTTGAGCTTTATTACCTGGCGGGGCAGCTGCTGTATGTGGCCAGGTGGCTGTCGACTGAAGACTCGGCGGAAGCCAGGCTTCTGCGGGAAGACTCGGCCCCATACTTTTTGAATGAGTTGGTGTGGTTACAAAAGAACAAACTGGTGGGAAGAGGGCAGCTGTTGAGGCTGGGCTGGGAGGTTTGGCGCAGATTGTGGAGAATGATGGGTGACATAGAGCCGTTCTCTCAGCAGGCCCCGCTAGTGGCACTATGCGGGAACGACTCACAACTGTTCGAAGCGGTCCGTAGATATTGGGAACCGGTGGGCCTGGCCACCCTTGTGGACATATGGCAGGAAGGGGAGGCATTGGAATTTCAGAGGTTGCAAGAAGAGACAGGGGTGCATAGAGGCCAGTATATAACCTACGTTAGGCTCATGAAACGGGTAAGGGAGAGATGGCCGGAGACAGTGCTAGCGGATGACGCTGATGCCTCCCTGGAAATGATGTATGATGTTTCGGAGGGCGGGCATGAGATATCTAGAATATACGAGCTTCTAAGAGCAAAGGTAGGGAAGGAGCTGCTTCAATTGAGGCAGGACTGGGAGGAGGAAGTAGGAGGACCCATGACAGATGGGCAATGGGAGAGAGCCCAAAGGTACCATAAAAAGGTATCCCGGAATGTGAGACTCCAACAACTCCAATTGTATGTCACTCACAGGGCTTATTTGACTCCCGGGAAAATTGCAAGGTTTGGAGGCTCGGCTACGCAGAAATGCCCCAGGTGTGGGGAGGTGGAAGCGGAGCTGCTACACATGTTCTGGACTTGCCCGGAGGTGCACAGATTTTGGGACGAGATTAAAACTAAATTGGCTGGTGGGGGAGTGGAGCTGGACGTGAGATCAGCTTGGCCATGCATGCTTGGGATTTTTCCCAGGCCACGGGATTTAAAGCACATAAGCAAAATGAAGGACTTAGCCTACATCCTGGCCAAGCGCAGGATCGCAATGGGTTGGAAGGCGGCCCACAGACCCAAGGTGGAGCTATGGTGGACGGACCTCCTCAGATGGGCGGAGGCGGAATCCGTAGTTTGGTTTGAAGCGGTTACTAGGGGGGGAGAGGAGGAAGTAGGGCCCTTGTTGGCCTGGCGGCAATTGGTGACCTCTATGGCAAACCCTCACCAAGACAATAGCGAATCAGAGGACTCTGATGAGTGCACAAGCACTGCGATACCGGATAATGCTCCCATAGATGACATGAGTGAGCCGGCTCTAGTTTGTGGGGTGGGAGGGGGGAGGACGGAGAATTATACTGTATAATGTGATGGTTTGATGCTGATTATGTACGTATGTACGTCCTAAACAGTTGTAATGTGTGTTATTTTTGTTTGGTTTTATTGAAAATAAAAATAAATTAAAAAAAAGAAATTGTATACTCAATACAAATCCCACTGCTGTACACCAGTGTTAGGCAGAAACCTGTGCAGTTCCCTCTGGGACCACTGCAAAAGATTTAAGACTACAGGTGGTTGGCAGTAAACCCAATTGGTAGAAGTCTGTACCACCCAGATTTAGCTGGTAGCTGTGGCTAAGCAGTCAGACTTCTCTCAAGAAGAGTTAGGCAGTATACAGAGTATTCACAATAAGTCAATAGAACACAGTAGAACAAGCAAACACTGACCAGAGCTTGGTGTAAAAGAGATATAATTATTTATTTAGAAACACATCTAGTTAAACACACTGGCACTAATATCAAGCAGTTCAAAAACACGGTCACTAAAAGATATACACTCCCTT
The DNA here is from genome assembly GCF_040938575.1 of Ambystoma mexicanum. NCBI lineage: Eukaryota > Metazoa > Chordata > Amphibia > Caudata > Ambystomatidae > Ambystoma > Ambystoma mexicanum. The sequence goes on along the minus strand of NC_090921.1, from coordinate 248,428,953 downwards.
CAACGATTATTAGACAAGTCTTAAGTAAAGCAACACTTATTTTCAGACAGCGGTGAGCGCTTAATGAAGATGGCACTCTAATCAATCGGTTTAAGAGGGAGAGAAAGGCAGAGCAAGGATAGAAACAGATCCCAACACCTTCGGACGAACACAGTAGGAGAGAAAGGCAGGTTAAAACCGTAAAGTCAAAGTTAACAAGGCCGGACCCACTTTAAGAGGCTCTGCTCGAAATGTGTCCAAGGTCACACGGTTGAAAGTGCCCAAAAGTCTCGCACAAGGTTCAGAAAGAGTTGGACCAACAGAAAGGGACCAGTTAGATGGTCACGGCGCCCAGCCCAGTCCAGAAGGTTAAGGGATTATTGTTACCTTGTAGCAATCTTTAGAAAGGGAGGCCTGGCGGACACGGTACCTTAAAATGGTGAGAACGCTCCAGCGGGGGCAGGTTGTTCCTGGCAGTGGGTGCAAGTCGGTGCTTCATCCGGGGGAAGAGAGAATCTCATCGGGGAGGAAAACAGTAGTCCTTTGCACTGCCAGGGAAGAATCCAGCCGTGGAGTTCTCAATTAAAAGGAGCAGTCCTTTTATTTGCGGTCCAGTGGTAAGTGGCTATCCGGTTGGCGGGGTGCTTTGCACGGGCAATTCTACCACAAGACGTCCTGGGATGCGAGAAAAGAAGGTAAACTGGTTGTGCCCACCAGTCAAGGGAAGAAGACTCTCCAGCAGGGAGATCTCCTCTGTCGTTGGGAAGTGGTGAGTCGGTTCAGCAGGGCTCCACCGGTGGTGTCGTCGTAGCAAGTCGGCTCAGCTTCTCCCTCGTCGGATTTTCAGGTCCTGTGGCGACTTCTGAAGTTCCAGTCCCAAAAGCCCTGCTTTTATGCAAGAACCCCCCATTCATTCAGCCTAGCTGTCAATCAAACATGCTAAGTGGTGAGCCGGCCGGCTCACCACTTGGGCCAATCACACAAGAGTGCGACTTGAGTTGCCAAGGCAATTCAGTCCAGGGTGCCTAAACCCCCTCCCACACCCCCTGTGGTACCCAGACAGAGTGGCACCACTTTGGAGGGCTTCTGTGTAGAAGCCCGCCAAAAGTGGAACAAAGGGCTCGACCTTTGGTTTGGAGTTACAGAGGCGAACACAAACGCCATTTTAAAACCGAGTTATGGCAGAAAATACCAACCGGTGAATTAATATTAAATAAATAAATCGGCTGTATGTTAGAGGCTATGTAAAAAAGTATTAGCCTCGAACAATGGGAAAATCCCATAGAGATATATTCGCGGTTGAATATAAAAAGTAGTATCCACTGCCACCAGCCAAAACTCGACGAGGGGGGACGGGACACTGCCCCCTCCAATAACAGACCCAGGGGCAATCGAATTGCCCCTACCAGCACGTCCACAATATGATGGTTTGTACTGGTTCTGTTAGTAATTCGGGACTAGTAAAGCCAATGGTGACTTTACATGCCCTGGGAGACAGTAGTCAGTCTCAGGGTATGGAGTCTATGGTGGGGGGTCACTATGACACCCCGGTGTTACGGCACGGAGGGTGCTGTGTAACACATATAGGAAAAACACATGAGACCCTATGGAGTAAAGGACCCTATAGCCCATAAAACACATTAACATTCAAAGGAACACCACAAATCATGTCCAAGAGTAGGAGAAAAAGAGTCTCACTCTTGGCAGGAGAAAAAAACAAACTCCAGAAATCCAGCAAAGCTGCTGGGGGACTCACTAGGTTAGGAAATTCAGCCTAAACAGAGAATTCTCCCTAGCACGTGGCCTTATTAAGAAAGCTATAAAAACAGCTAGACTAGTCTTTTAAGTACAATCCCGTGTATGCCATTACATAAGCACAGTAGCCAAATGCATATATTTTTAAGACCGGTTATCTGGCATTGAAATCCAGACCGAATTGACAGTAGAAACGACTACAACTGGAAGAGATCTACCTTTTCCATTATTTTTGCAACAATAGTATTCTACTATTGAATGTAAAATTGACCAGTGTTGAGGGCTCTGGTGTGGGATCTTTAGAGGGAGGCTGACAATCCGGGGCTCCAGGAATTGACATCCTTCCCTTCCCAATTCACCATTCACAATATTTGTTATAAGAGCTTCCATGTGGACCAATAATTGATCTGATTATGTCAACTGTTCAAATGCATATGACAGTTCAGCCACACTAGAGTAGTGAGGGATACTGGGAAAGGCTAGCTATTGCAACCATTGGCTTCCGTTCTCCCCAATCAAGTGAGTATGTATCTGAAGGTAATCTCCTGTGAGCTTGCATGATGAGGCCCAGAAAGTGACGAGCTATCCGAGTATGATATTCTTGAGTATGAATGGCTTCTGTTTTCCCGCTCCAGGATATGAAGAACCCTTTCCACTGCCATAGTTCTTTTTTAATATCATCTGTTACTCTGGGGATGTTTGTCTCATTGAGCAGATGTATTGTTTTGCTCAACTGCACTCGCAAAAGATTTCCTCAGCACATTTATTGGTGGGTTTAGAAGTAAGGGTATCACATTTGGTTTTTTCGGAGTAACATTAAACATTTCTAAATACCCCAGATACATGTTCAACCCCGTCACAACTTGAAACCTTGCAGTTCTCTGAGCAATGTGAGGACTGAAGCAATTATTTTCATCATTGATAACATATCTTCTGTATAGGGATCTATGCTTATGTGCCAGAAATAAAAGACAGACCCTATGGAGTAAAGGACCCCATAGCCCATAAAACACATTAACATTCAAAGGAACACCACAAATCATGTCCAAGAGTGGGAGAAAAAGAGTATCACTCTTGGCAGGAGAAAAAAACAAACTCCAGAAATCCAGCAAAGCTGCTGGGGGACTCACTAGGTTAGGAAATTCAGCCTAAACAGAGAATTCTCCCTAGCATGTGGCCTTATTAAGAAAGCTATAAAAACAGCTAGACTAGTCTTTTAAGTACAATCCCGTGTATGCCATTACATAAGCACAGCAGCCAAATGCATATATTTTTAAGACCGGTTATCTGGCATTGAAATCCAGACCGAATTGACAGTAGAAACGACTACAACTGGAAGAGATCTACCTTTTCCATTATTTTTGCAACAATAGTATTCTACTATTGAATGTAAAATTGACCAGTGTTGAGGGCTCTGGTGTGGGATCTTTAGAGGGAGGCTGACAATCCGGGGCTCCAGGAATTGACATCCTTCCCTTCCCAATTCACCATTCACAATATTTGTTATAAGAGCTTCCATGTGGACCAATAATTGATCTGATTATCTCAACTGTTCAAATGCATATGACAGTTCAGCCACACTAGAGTAGTGAGGGATACTGGGAAAGGCTAGCTATTGCAACCATTGGCTTCCGTTCTCCCCAATCAAGTGAGTATGTATCTGAAGGTAATCTCCTGTGAGCTTGCATGATGAGGCCCAGAAAGTGACGAGCAATCCGAGTATGATATTCTTGAGTATGAATGGCTTCTGTTTTCCCGCTCCAGGATATGAAGAACCCTTTCCACTGCCATAGTTCTTTTTTAATATCATCTGTTACTCTGGGGATGTTTGTCTCATTGAGCAGATGTATTGTTTTGCTCAACTCCACTCGCAAAAGATTTCCTCAGCACATTTATTGGTGGGTTTAAAAGTAAGGGTATCACATTTGGTTTTTTCGGAGTAACATTAAACATTTCTAAATACCCCAGATACATGTTCAACCCCGTCACCACTTGAAACCTTGCAGTTCTCTGAGCAATGTGAGGACTGAAGCAATTGTTTTCATCATTGATAACATATCTTCTGTATAGGGATCTATGCTTATGTGCCAGAAATAAAAGACAGACTGCGCAGAATCTAGGCTGCTAAGGCCAATCTCCCAAGGTCGGTCTGTTGTTCCTGGCACCCTCTCCCAGTGCTCATCGGTGGCACCGCTCCACCACTGCATGGCCTCCCTTACCCCTCGCCTCATCTGTTCCACTTAAATGCTGCTGACTCTGGCTGCCTTACTCGTCACTCTGAATGCCATGAATGCGGAAGCCCCACATACAGCACGTGGCGCTTCTGCACAAGGTTTATTGTACGCCGGGCTTCTGTGTTCGTGGCATACACAACGTGAACGCTGCAAAGAAGCACCCATATCTAGTTTTGATATCCGGTCCCGCGCTTAGAGGCTGGACCCCGGTATGAAGGCAGGTAACAAACAAAAAAAGTAATAATTTTTATGGGCAAGAATATTTGTATATAGTTCAGGTTCGTGATTCAGTGGGTCTATTGCCTATATTACCGACATTCCAAAAGATCATTATAAGGCTTTGGTATGACAGTTCCAGTCGATTCAGATATGGAGTCACCCTTCCTGCTTTGTCAAATTTTTTAAACAGATGAGTCGGTTTCGGACCCAGAAGTGGGCCTAAGGTTTATGGAATGGTACAGTATGTCTGTCAAGGACTGGATCATTGCCCTTTTTGAAATGGTTGATGGCTCCAATTGGTCAGTGGGGCATCTAACTTGGACTTGTAGCCTCAGTTTGTCTTGGTACTCATATATCCATAGGCTGGCTGCCTATTCTGCTGTATGGCGTTGCTGGCAAAAGGCTCTAGATAGCACCTGCTTACTCTTCTCATGTTTGAATCTCATTCCATGTGAATCGTTTAATTTGGCTGTGTACGTTTTACTCTGTCATGATTTCAGTCTCTTACCCAGTAGCTTGTCCACCTTGTTGCCCTTATCATTGAACCTTTCTTCTAGTTTAAGCAGTGCTGTTTCCACCTTTTCATCTCAAAATCCAACAGTTGACCTCCCATTACCCAGGTTCCATACGTCATGGCATAGAATCCTTCAACAAACGTGTCGCGCTCAATACCGTGACTGCCCAATGACACTTCATTAGTGTTGATCAATCTATTTTACTAGTGTCACTCTGTGGGTTGGCTCTTGCAATAGAAAAGCGAACAATAAAGAATTACTTGAGATCAATAGAATAGCAAACAATAAAGAATTACTTGAGATCACATTTTGTTTAACTCTTCTTATTGCTCAGCAGTTTCGTTGTATCAATACTGGGTTATGATTCTGTATTGTAATGAAATTGGTGTCCGTTTTGTGGACCTCATGCACCAGATGGGATTTGAGAACGATCCTCGGGTAAGAGCATTTTAGATGTGAAAAGAACAAATAATCTGTATCCTTATATCCAAAGCTCAGTTTTCCTTTTGTTAGGATCTTTTTCTGTTTGTTAGAGGCTGATATCTATGAATCCTTTTCAAGTCTTACCATATTAAAATTGTATCACTAAGTTGAAATCCCGATCAGGATAACGTTCTCTTATTTAAATTATATTCAATGTGTAATATGTGCTGTTAGGAAGACTCCCTGTCATGCATAAGGCCTATATATAGAAGCTTTAGTGATGTCTTTGCCTTTCACAAAAAGATGTGGCCCCTGTCCATCCATGTTTTTGCTTTCTTTTACAAATGGGGAATCTTTATGGAATCTAATTGCAACCCTGGTCATAATTAGTTTTGGCTATGAGGTGGTGATTCAGCACCTCCTAAAACCCAAACGATTGCATTGGAGTACTGCTAGGAAGAAGATGGCCTGTGAGGAGGGACACACAGTTTATACTGGCATGTGAGAAATACCTGCCCCCCCACCTCCCTGCCCAAAACACATCCTCCTGGGGTCAATTTGAGCTATCTTTATCAAGCAGTAACATCACGCCTTGGCCTGTCAGTATTATTTTTAAGCTGTGCTGTGTTTCTGTTGAAAGTTGAAAGTTGTATCTGACTTACCCAGACTACTCTCTCCTATCATAGGGCAGTATGAAAGCTGTAAAGTAATGTGATCTCATTTGGCTAGTAAATAAGGCAGATTAATGTGCTGATTCAGACATGTTTTAGGTGTGATTGTTTATCAGCAGCTTTAACCTGGTTGTGCCCATTACAAAGCATCATTGCATTTTATGAAGTGCATGTATTCTTTACATCTAACCATTTAGTAAGTGGCCATCACTTTGTTTCTCAATAAATAAGCTGTATTGATTGAAATATCAAAATGTCTTATTCACACATGACCTTTGTTCAGAGTTCGAAGTGGGCAGGAGCAGCTGGGAGCGGTGCTCCCATACTTTTTATTTTTCAGTTTCACCGTTCCTATACTTTTATTTTAAAAATAAAACGTTCCGGAACGGTTTAGTTTTATAATAAAAGTGTAGGAAGAAGTTGAAGCTTTCAATTCAGTGCACTGCACTGAACATTCCCTTAAATAATAGATGTGTTTGTTTGGGGGTTTGGACAGTGTGTGGGATGGGTGCAGCAATGGGGTTTGTGGGGAGTGGGGCAGACCAGCAGGGAACATCGCTCCACTACTTCTTTTCGTACACTTCGACCACTGCCTTTGTTACAAGAATCACTTTGTTAAGTATTAGTCCAAACATTTTGTGGAGGCTGGCTAAGAAAAGCCACGATATTGATTAATTAAAAATAATTAATTATTGCTTTGTAACCAGGGTTTGTTACTCTGATAGCTGGGGCATAAGCACAGTGTCTGCTTTCAAAAGGTAAATGCTTCCATCTCCTTCATTATTTTATAGTTTAATGAAAATGTATTTTATACGTGTTGTGAGCTGCATTCCTAGTTTGTTTAAGCTAATGCACACCTTTCTTTGTGACTGCTTTTTTGAGTGGCCACATGTCATATCATTCCATTTCCTATAACCTTTCCTGAAAATGTACAGCAACTGCTTTTTATTTTCATTTTGCCCAGTTTGAGAGATTGGAGTGGGAGGTGTGAGAAACCAGAAGGTTTCTCACCCACTAGACCCCGGGGGATCTGTCAATGAGGTGGCCAGGACACGGCCATCACTTTTGGATCCAGGTCCTGGTGGTGGACCAGTGCGAGTGGATTACCAGGGTGAGGGGTTTTCGGGGTGTGGGAGTGGGATGCCAGAAGGTGAGACGTGGTATCTTCTTCCCTCTAACACTGTTACCCCATCCTATCAGGTAGAATATTTAGGAACTGTACCCCCTTTACAACACAAACACTTTCACACAGACAGCCCGCTATGAGAGAAAACAGACCAACACCCGAGCAGTAAACTTGATGTGTCCTATTACAATGGTCAGGCAATTACTGACCATCACACACACCTGACTTCTATTAAGCTTCCCCACACAGATAAAAGGCACAAGAGCACACTCTGGATGAAGCAAAGCACACAAGGAAACAGCAGTTTTGAACCGGCAGCTGAATGAGAGAAGAAAGACCGCAAAACAGAAGGGGATCGCAAGGAGAGATGTTCCCTTGACCTTTTCGACAAGGTACCGTTACTTTCCAAAAACCTTGAGAATAGAAAGCGTAAAACCTGGAAACCAAGCTGAGAATCCTGCTTTGTGTGTCAGAGATATCCAGAGCCCTCCCACAACAATAATCAAGGCAGGGAGAAGCACCAGGGTAATGTCCTTGTCTCCAAGAACAAAGCAGTGTCAGGGAAATCAACACAGCCAGTGAGTTGGGGAGACCGATACAAGACCGGTCTGTATTGAAGCAAGCAGCAACATTGTATGACAAGCATTGAAACGAACATTGTTGAAACACGTGTGATAAGAGACACTAGTAAAGTTTAACTGCTGGTGAGTAATTGAACTTTAAAAGCAAGATACAATACCTTTGACAGAGTGGTCCGGCACCATGTGGGTGCTCAATCGAAGTTCTCTGTAAGGTTTCCAGCTAAGATGTGGCAAAAGTGAAAGTGAGAAAAAGGTTATATCAAGAAGAGAACGAGTAAGTGTGAATAAAAGTGGTCCTGCGACGGGTCGGGCTAAATCCTGCGCACTGTTGAAAGTCTTTGATTTTGATGAAATAGATAAATTTGGTCCGAGCACGGCAGAGAGAGACTGATTGAAGTTTTTGTGTTAAAATGGGTCTGAGCCTGGCAGAGAGGGTCCCGGGGTGAACAGTAAATCACCCGAAAAGTTGTATATGTCAAATCCTAAGAAGAAAACAACTTTAATTTGACGTGTTGCATCAGGCCTTCTGAAATAAGAGACTTTGAATGGCAAAGAGAATTTGGCACAGGAGGCCCTTATATTGAGGTTGGATCCTCATGCTAGAGAGCCAGAGAGTGTGCTAAGCTTGAGTGTGCCGCCTTGTCCCGTGCTGAAAGACTCTACTAGAACTGCGTTATTATTTGATGGTCGTAGCCTGCTCCCATTTTTAGATTTAGGATTAGCTAGACATTTTTCAAACCCAATTGAAATTCAATAAACACCCTTGAACACTTGTGTCTGTCTTACTGTTTGATACCATGCCTTCCTTATAGGGGCTGGAAGGGAAAAGTGACTGGGGACAAATCACAGTAAACCACCCTAACTATTGTATTGCAGATGCAGGTCAATCAAAATGCTTTTTTTAAAGTATTTTTGAGCTCACTGAGAAAATGTCAGTCCAAGCTCAAATGTTTAACTCTCCTGACGTGGCAGGGTGGGAATCACAGAGCTTTTTTTGCTTGGAGTTCTGGATCTGCGCAGATTGCCTAAATTTCAAATCGAAAAGAGAAAACTATAAGTCCCAGGATGCAAAGTTAAACAAATAGGACTGGTTGGCCTTCTCGCTCATGGGCCTTGAACCATGAGAGCTCTGGAATCACAAGTTCAAAAACTAGTACAATAAAGAGATAAAAGACATAGGGTATGATTCTCCAAACGTTTTTAAGTCTTGGCAATTAGGTGGCACTTTAAACGCTATCTATAAGCCGCAACTATATGAAAGGGAAATGAAGCTGGGATAGAGATGAGATGCATGGAGGGGTAGAGGCACAGAGCACCCCAGCCAAGGTTCTCTATTGGTGGCTATAGACGAGCAACCAAGGCTGAGACTCAAAGGAGGTGATACAGACTGGTTTTTAGGTACACTGGATCCCCAAACACCCCACAATAGAATGTTCACACACTATGTTAGGTGATAACAAAGTCCTTTTATTAAAGGATAAAAAGTCAAGTAGATATACAAAAATAAATTAGACCCACTTTGTACTAGTAATCTAAACAGGTAACTTAACTTAAGATATATATATAGAGTTCTAGGTGGTACCACTGTTATCTTTAAATGCAATTGTAATGCACCAACTGCTGACAGTTAATAAAAAGCGTTAACATGATTAGGTAAGAGTTAACTTCATAAATCATTACTATAGATAGGCAGGTCATAATTAGAACATAGGAAGGATGCTTTCTTTAGGATGAAAATGCAATACTGTCTGAGGATCCTCTGGGCAACATGTAAGTTAAGATGCACTTTCTGTTGTATTTTACTACCCAGTCCAAATGTGTTCATTTATCGCCTGCTTTTCTTTCTACAGATCCCACTAATCCTAAGTACATGGGAAGCCACAGGAGAACAGGATCCAAGATGAATCACGGACCCCTGGATGAAACTGGAGGATGGAAGATGCTCTTCTTCTTCACAGTACCTTCGGTGCTTTGGCAGGCGAAGTGATGGAGTTTCTCAGTTTCACTCGATGATGCCCTTTGAGGATGGACCCCCCCTTGGAAGAAGGAGCCACTGAGATGTTGGGGTCAAGCAGAAGAAGGGAACCAAGCAGTGCCGGAAAGGCAGCAATGCAGGTCTGTTGCAGTGGTCTCCAATGCCGGGTTGCTACGCCAGCTGTGGATGTCCCACGAAGATTAAACTTGCTGGGGACCTCGACAAGGCTTGGCTGAAGAAGTCCTTTGGTGTTCATTGAGGACTTTTGGTGGTGACAGGTGCAGTTGCAGAATTAGGTGTCAGCTTTCTGGATTCCGCAGTTTACTGCTTTTCGGTTCTTCGGTTCTTCGCTGCTACAGCTGCAGCACGAGCCTCAGGATGGCTTCTGGTGACCTGCACATCACCACTGGACTGGACTGTGGACCCTCACCAAGTCTGGACCCTCGGGACATCTTCTTCGGATTTTGGTAGCAGGAAACCCGCTGGCGGATACTCCTTTGCAGGCAGCGACTCTGGATCTTCTCTGGTCCGGAAAAGTGGATAGATGTGGTGGCCATGTGCCCCTTGAATATTTCTTTGGATGGTTGGAACTTTAGCAACCCTGGGTGTCAGGCAACTCAGCAGCTTGGCTTCCATCGGTCCTTCTGGACCTTAGCCGACACAGATGGACTTCTTGGCTTTGAGATGTCCAGGCACTCCTCTTCTGAACCTACGAAGATCCATTCCCCGGATGACAGGCCCACAGGACTGACTTCCAGGACACTTTGGGTGAAGAGCAGCAGTTACACAATGGTCCCTTGTCGCTACGGGAAGAGCGCGCCTATCCAGGTGCTCTCTGGTTTCAGTCCATGAGTCAGCACAGCAGCCTTTGCATTACTAAAAGAGTTGCAACCGCAGACTTCTTCCTCCAGCAGGACCCAGCATACAAGCTTAAGATGACTTGAGCTTCTGCTTCAGGTTTCTTGTTTCAGCTTCTGACAAGGAGGTGAGTGTGAGATCCTCTGTTATACAAAACACTTCCCATTCACTCAGGATGAGCCATGCTTAGCCAGCCAATCACACACAAGTGCATTCAGGCAGGCAGCACCCAATCAGGCTCACGAGCATTCCGGCCATTCAACCAATACCAGACACCCACAACACAGGATGTGAATTTGGGGCAACTCCCCATACTTTCAGATCACTACACTGCATTAATTCCAGTTTCAGTCAGGCCGGGCTCAGGCATTGTGTCAGACAACCAATACCAGACACCCACAGCACAGAATGCATATTGACTCCATACTCCATTCATGCAGGCTCCACCCCAAGGGTGTACCCACAACAAGCCGTCCCTGGGAAGGCTCCATAAAGTATTGCAGGAGGCAGCGCCAAAGCCATATATGGGCCTTCCACCCAACATCCATTCAAGGAAAGTGAACAAAGCTAGGGCTTCTCAGGACTTCGATAAACAAGGGGGAAAGGCAAAGGAAACCAAGAGGCCACCAGTGGCCATCTTGCCTTTGTGTAGGAATCCATTGATTCCTATTGCAGTGCCTCAGTATCCCAAAAATGGAGGATAGCCAAAGCCACTGTAAAGTCAGCATGTACCTGCCACCAGTCCATACCCTGCTTTGAGGGCAACACAAAGGTGCCAAAAACATACACCAGAGGTACAAGGGTGTACCCCTACCCATGGGTGACCTAAGGGTATCCCATGGGTACTGTGCCGCAAAAGGTAAAAATGAAGAGCTGCGCTGCCAGGGTTCCAAAATGGACTCCTTTGTAGAAAAACACAGAGAAAACACCAACAGAGACATGGGAGGACGAGGACGAGGAGGCCCTGTCGGTCCAAAATCATTTCCAGCATAACACCTTGCATCTCTTCATTGCACTATGATCCTTCTTTTGGCTCTTGTATAGGTATTTGCCAGGTACTATCAAAATGCACCACAATGCTAACACCATTTGCCAGCTATTGTCATCTTATGGCCAGATATTACCATTTTGCCAGTGCCTGGAAAATGCTTTTCCCATGCCTACTTAAAAGGCAAAACTGTTGGCTTTGCCAATGCTTGTTGTGTTTGTAGATATGTACCACGTAGGGGGTTTGCTATGGCAGAGAAGCTTCTGACTTCTTTGCAGAGGTTGTGTGAAAGGATACCGCAGACAGGTGAGTTTCTTTCTTCTTCTTTATTTAAGAGCTTATCTACGTCCCACTTGCTTCCTTCAAGTCTGCTCTCTTTCTGTTACTATGTGCTTCTAAAGATGCACATTCTAATGGAAGATGCATCTTGTTACCATTCTACCTGAAGTGCACTACATTCTAGTGTTCTGGGCTCAGATGTTACATAATGCAGAAAGTTACAAATCTCCCTTCTTTACAGATTTCTCTCATAACAGAATACCCTTCATTCACATGACTTTGAAATAGACAAAGTTAACTATATACACTGACACAACCTATTTACAAATGGAGATATTTACAATTGGAATGAAGTCAAAGCAAACATGGGGAAGGTAACAACAATAGTCTACAAGTGGTAATCATCAAACCTTGTTGTCGACATATCCCCTCCGTCCCTTCAGTGGTGGTGACAGAAATCACTCTACATATTCCCTCAAGTAAGATGGCTTGCAACATTCTCTTGTTGGTTGGCCGGTATCTTTACTGTTAAATGTAGTACTAAACACCATTTTATGTTTTCTTTTCCATTGGGCGACCCGACTACAACACACTCTATTTTTGTTCCAAACTTTACCATCAGAGGTTCTGACAGCACCATGCAGCACCTTTATCACTTTGATCGGTTCTGACCAACTCACCACACCTTCTTTGCGCCGTTTAGGCAGTTTAATACGCACTTCATCACCCACAACAAACTTCCTCTCTTTCACAGCTTTCCGGACATCAAAACACTTCTTATTCTGTAATTGTTTCTTACTAATGTTATTTCAAATGTTCTGTAAATCCATGCTTCTGAACTCTGCTCTACTAAGCTAAAGAGGACACACTCATGTATTGGGCTTCCTGCCCCTGAGCACCTCAAAGGGTGAAATGCCCATAGTAGAATGAGGAGTGAACCTATACGCTACCACCACTTCATCTGCAACTTACCTCCAATCTCTCCCCTCTGATGCTATCCTTCATGACACAATTAAACCTTTCTACTATTCCATTGGTTTCTGGATGATGTATAGAACTTGTCTTATGCTGGATCCCATTGCTTTTTAAAAATGCTTTTGTTAAGTATGAACATCCGGACAACCGCAAGTTATAGGAACTGTTTATTTAAAGTTATATTTAGAATGAAAGGACCTCCAGCTGAATAACACTACAACCAGGCACATAAGAAAGCAGCAACAGATTCACTTGGAATGCCAACAAAAGTAAACAGCAGCATCATAGCAAAATTGAATGTTCTCTTACAGTATGACATACCTCCATTCCAGGCTACATTGAGTAGACAGGGCTGTATTCTTTCCATGGCAATACTTGCTTTCCATTGTTATTTAACACAACATTTAACTTGCTTATATTTCTATATATTGAACCTACATCTTAATTGACATATATATATGTCTCATAAAAGCTACACCATAACACATCTCCCTCCTTTATTTTATTCCAAAAACATCATCCACCCTTTTTCACAAAAGCAACACGATTCAAGTTCCACACTTGTCCTCTCACTACCCGAATCGCTCCACGCAGCACAGCAATTACCTTTACAGGATCGGAATATAGTGCTTCTCTTTTCTTCTTCAACACCCCTTTCTTTATCCTCACCATGTCTCCACATTCAATTCTCAAAGTTTTCTTCCCTCTCCTTGCATTCTCACGCTCTACCCATTCCTTCTTTTTCTTTTTCAAATCTTTGCTCACACCATCTACCACATAATCACTTTCTCTGCTTCTTCCCAACCATGGAGGACTGACCACCGTGTTTTGGTTTACGTCCTCTCATTAACTCGAAAGGGGTTATTCCCGTAAATGAATGAGGTGACATGTGCAGACCAAAAATCCTGTCCTGGATTGCAACTTTTCTATCACATCCTGTTTCAGTTGCCATCCTAATACTTTCCATGATATATCTATTCATTCTTTCCACACACCCATTCGTCTCCGGGTGATATAACACAGTTCTCTTGTGTTTGATTCCAGCCTCTTTGACATATTTTGCAAAACATCCACCAACAAATTGAGGACCATTGTCAGAATGCTTTCAGTGACACCTTTCCTAGCAAATATCTGCTGTAACTCCTTTACTAAGGCCACTCCGGTGGTCTCCCTTACTATACTAAACTCACACCAGCGTGAAAAAAAAGATCAACTAGAATATACATTTTCCTCTTCCATACCCTAAATCAACTGGGCCCTGGATATCCACTGCCACATCTCTCCAAACTCCACCTGGTACTTCTACCTCTACAAGGGGTTGTTGTCTAGGCACGTCTCCTTTTCCAATCTTAGTACACATAGGACACTCAGCCAGTCTTCTTTCTGTGTCCCTATCAAATCCAGGCCACCAATAATCGTTACGTAAAACACTTTTTGTTCTGCTAATGCCAATGTGTCCTACATGAGCTAAATCAGTAATTCTGTTTCGTAACATTTTGGGAACCACAGCACGCTCCCATCTGAATAAAATACCACCTACCACACTTAGTTCATTCCTGACCTCCCAAAATGGGACGGTATCTTCTTTCAATTCATTTTTCTTGGGCCACTCACCCGAATCCACATATGTAATAACCAACTTTAAACACTCGTCCTTGTCCATTTCCTCCAACCATTCTTCCTTGGACACTATGCCCTCAGTATTAATGAAAACCATTTCCATTTCCATATTCTCACCATATGAATCATTTTCATTCTCTTGTTTCCTTGACCTTGACAAACTATCTGCTAATATGTTTTCTTTACCCGGAACTACTTTAACCACGAAACTGTGATGTGGGTAATCCATCCGGCAACCCTCCTGGACACCTTATCTAGGCCTTTATTCTCTAAAATTTCTTTAAGTGGTTTATGATCAGTGCACAACATAAAACATGTTTCCCATATAAAATCTCTGAATTTCTCCATGGCCCAATAACAGGCTAAAGCCTCTTTTTCAAGGACAGAATACCTAAATTCAGCTCCTCTTAACCCTCGAGATGCATGTGCTATAATCTCTTCCTTTCCCTGATCATCCACTTGAGACAACACTGCACCAATCCCCATTTCGGATGCATCAGCAGTGACTTTACTCTGTCGGTACGTATCGAACTGTCCTAATGGTTGTGCTACATCTATTTCCTTCTTCAATCTGACAAATTCACTCTCACATTTGGATGACCAGACAAACTCACTTCCTTTCTTCAGCAGTTTTCTCAATTCAGTCACCTTACTAGCATAGTTGTGTACAAACTTCTGATAAAATTCAGTCATCCCTAGGAATGATCTCAATTGTGCTTTGTCCTCTGGGCTTTTGATATCTTTTTTGGCACTTACCAAACTCTCTTTTGGCTTTAAACCATCTGCCGATATTTCATGGCCTAAATATTCAACTTTAGAAACACCAAACTTACATTTTCCTTCCCTTAACACTATGTCATTCTTTTCAAATATCTCCAAAACTCTATGCAGTGTGTTATTGTGTTCCTCTTCACTCTTCCCACAAATCAAAACATCATCCTGAAAACAATATACACCTCTGATTTTTCCAACTAATCTGTCCATAACCTTTTGAAAAACTGCAGCAGCAGATACAAGTCCAAAAGGCATGCGTTTGAACTGGAAAACTCCCTCATGGGTGACAAATGCTTTGAGCTTTCTGCATCGTTCTTCCAATTCTACTTGATGGTAAGCAGAAGCCATGTCTAATTTTGAGAATACCTTTCCTTGCCCAATTCTCGAAAGCATCTCTGACAGATTAGGTAGAGGATGGCGATCTACCAACACACACTTATTGAGTTGACTTAAGTCTACACATAGGCGGAGCTCACCTGAGCTTTTCTTAACTACCACTAGTGGAGAAGTCCAGTCTACCGCTCCTGTTCATTGAATAACACCTAGTTTCAACAATTTCGCCAGCTCCTCTTTAACTCCTTCTCTAATTGCCAAACGTACTGGCCTCATTTTTGCAACCACAGGGATACTCCATTTTCTTAACAAGATTTGATGCTGTATACCTCTAATCTTTCCAATGCCCTCTCTAAATACTTTGGGGTGTTTACTAATGATTGATTCATTCACTTGCAACACTTGTTCAGGACTATTGGGATCTAACTGTTACGCTCACCTGGACCACACAGGGGTGTCGATCGGACCCAGACAGCTGCGGTCTCCTTCAACGTGATGCGTAGTGCAGAGATGACTGTCTGGACTGGCCCACCTAGCCTTGTCTGCTGGACCCGAAGAAGTATTTTCCTGAAAGTGGAGACAGGGATTAACCACCTGTGGGTTTTAGTGATGGCCTCCCAACTGTTATCGCTCTCCCCCACTAATCACCTCCGATATCCCCTTAGTAACCTCACCTTATGTTCGTAAAAGATGAGCTCTCCATCCTGCGTGTCTTGCAGGGGCGCGTAGATACCAGTTACTTCACTGGTTTGAAGGCGTCGGGAGAGTTCTGGTAAGTATTGACTCTAAAGTCCCTGGCTGGGATTGGCAACTATCAAGTTCAAAGAGTTCAATATGCCCGATGTTCACTCTTGTCCCCTTCCTTCCTTAAGTTGCAACTGAGTTTGTGAGAAGAAGGTCTCGTAGCGGCTGCTGGCGTTCACGTAAGAGTCTGTGTTACCCAACGCTGTCCGGTAACTATTGCATGCGTTAACGTGTTGTTTTTCTCCTTCTTTACAGATGTGGCATATGAAAATGTGGAGAGTTATGGAATAATACCGCCGGTGGTAAGTCTATGGTGGTAAGAGGTTGTATTTGTTGATTCCCTTGGCTCACCTCGTTTTTTCTTGTGTCCCCTAGGTGCCGGATTATGGCGAAGAAATGATGGAGACAGTGCCGGATCAAAAGATGCTGTGAGAACTGGTGAGTATGGCGCCGTGATGGAGCTGGCGAAGCGACGCGTGCAGGACTGATGTACTTTCCAGGTCCGGAGATGAAATGGTTCCGGAATTAGGTGAGGAATTTGAAATAAGTTTGTTTTCTAACCTTGTCCTTTTCTTCTTCTTTATTCTAGGAGCTCCGGATTCAATTCTAGGAGCTCTGGATTCAAGGCGGGCATGGCAGAAGACTGGATGCTGGATGCAGGCACGCGGGCGTGGCAGAAGACTGGATGCTGGCTGCAGGCACGGTGAGCGTCACGCTGCTGGATGCAGAATAACGCGAAGCATGTGCTGCTGTTCGGGTGTGGTTTAAATAACCTCCAAAGTAGTTCCAGGTAAGAAGTTCCCTAGAGCCACGCCCGAGTAAAAAATAGTCCCTTTAACAAAATAGTCCCATCCAGGCCTCATGAAGGCTTGGACTCTTTTGCAGCATGGTCGGCATCAGGTAAGTAAAGTCTATGAGCCTGGCGCCTATGGCGCCAGGACTGATTTCTATGATGAGCCTGGCGCCTAAGGCGCCAGGACTGAACCCAGACAGCCCCTAGCCGGGGCTGCTGAGGTTTAAACAAATGTCTGGATGCCTGCTCCCGGAGCTGAGGGCCTTGGTCCTGGTGCCCGGGGGTAGGCATCATGACACTAACTTGATCTTCAATTTCTTTTGTTCCCTCCACCCCAGTAGAGTAAGACCTCTTTTGGTTACATACATTTTCCCTTCACATTCCCTGTCTTTAAATTGAAATGGATTTTTACTATACCCTAAGAGATCAATGGGGTCCTGATTGTAGCCATCAGGCCTAATATCAGGTTTAAAAAGTCCTCATACATCCCCTTTCACTTCTCTTTCAAACACTTCCTTGGACATGAGTGTTATTTTTGATCCTGAATCTACCATCATCCATACTTCTTTACCATCCACTTTAACACTCGCATAAGGACGCTCACATTCATCATCTTCATTATCTACATCATCAACAGCATTAATGGTATCAGTAATGGTGTTAACAATAACATTATTCACTGGAAATTCATTCTCATTATCAGAAGACTTCTGTCCCTCATCCTCAGTAACATATAGGACTTTCTTTTGAGAGTATTGGTAGTCTTTGCAACAATTTGCAAAATGTCCCTTCCGCTTGCATTTCGAACAGGTTGCTCTTCTACCAGGACAAACTACTGAGGCAGCAAAGTGTGAACTACTGGCACAGCGATAACACAAGCGTTCATCTTTTTCTCCTTTCTCTCCCTTCTGACTGTAGTTCTTTGACTCTGTTCCTCCTCGATAAGACTGTTTTTCCTTATCTTTGAATTTCTTTTTATTCTTGTGTGCATTCCCATTCAATGTCTCTTGCTTCACCTCTTTTGTATCTCTCTTTGCCAGCTTAGCAATGCATGCCAAAGAATGTTCAACTCTTTTAGCAATGGTTATTACTTCATCCAACGTGGGCTCATCTTTGAGCCATAACTCCTCACGTATGCGATCAGAGTTGCAGTGAGTCATGAATTGGTCACGCAGATGCTCATCATATGCTCCAAGAAACTTGCATGAGGATGCTAACTGTCGGAGTGCAGTTATGTATTCTTCAACTAATTCACCAGACTCCTGTACTCTCATGCGAAAGTTATACCTTTCCAGTATAGTGCTTGTCCTCGGGTTAAAATGTAAATCCAACTTCGCAAATGCACTTTCCAGATCAGAGATGTTGTCTCCCTCACCATCACTTGCAACCTGTGGCAAAGTCTCAAAAATTCTCTGTCCTGCATAACCTAAGTGGTGCATTAAAAGAGCAAGTTTTCTGTCATTGGAAAACGAATTTCCGCCAGCTGCTTTCAAATAGTGCATGAAACCCTTCTTCCACTGTGCCCATTTGATTTTTATTGGTCCTGGAGTGGCCATAAATATGGATGGGCCACTAAGATTCGACATAGCCATGGTGCTATTTGTGAATTATCACTTGTGGTGCAGGTAAAACTTCTCCCACGTCTTGTTGCAGCTATTTATTCCACTATAGATTGATGCCTGTGATCACTGAGAACACCTCTCCCTGGGCAAACACACGGGGCAATGTTCTGCTTCAGGTCTTAGGTCCGAGGTCAATTCAGGTTTCAATTGAGCACAATGAAGGCAATATTGCAGGTGCTGCCTTCTGATGAGTTTCTGAAAATGCATCCACCAGCTCAAACCCTTAATGCAATAATGTACCTTTTCTGACAGTACTTGTATGTTGGCTGTGTCAGCAACGTGCCTGCTTCTCAAAATGTCTCTATGTAACAATACATCTTCTTAACTATACTTGCTTGCACACTGTTGGCTGTGTCTGCACCGTGCCTGCTTCCAAAACTTGTTCTATGCACTTCCTTATTGCTTAGAAATATCTTCCCGCTCCTATTTGTAACTCAAAATATATGTCTCTTCAATGTCTCACGCTCCACATGGAACATATGTCTATTTAATGTCTCTATCTCTTGTGGCTGGTTCCCCCCTTTTTCTTACATGTCATCACATGTGTTCTCAATGTTCACCCCTCCACACTCCTCATTCCTAATCAGTCTATTGCTTTGCTTCGCTTATTGTGCTAAGGCGCGGAGAGTAAATAAGAGGGGAAGCCACTTACCAGGCCGCTACAAACGTTCAAAGAACAGAGCGGCTGCTCACCAGTGTGCAGAGGAGGTCCTGACTTGCTTTAGGTTGGCTGGGGGCAGTGGTCTCTCTTCTTTTGCTGCTCCCTGTTATGGTAATACATGCACAAGTCTCTTTAGAACCTTGTGCATGTATATTCCATTTGAGAGTGCCTCGCCAGTTGGTGCCTCCACTGTGACTACCCCGGGGGCCTCGAATAAAGCTCTTACTCACCTCCATTTCAGTGTGCCTCTTTATTACACTCCCCCACCACAGCTTTACTCTGCTTCTGCATCAGGTTCTTGAAAATCCTCATCGCCAATGTTAAGTATGAACATCCGGACAACCGCAAGTTAAAGGAACTGTTTATTTTAAGTTATATTTATAATGAAAGGACCTCCAGCTGCATAACACTGCAACCAGGCACATAAGAAAGCAGCAACAGATTCACATGGAATGCTAACAAAAGTAAACAGCAGCATCATAGCAAAATGGAATGTTCTCTTACAGTATGACATACCTCCATTCCAGGCTACATTGAGTAGACAGGGCTGTATTCTTTCAATGGCAATACTTGCTTTCCATTGTTATTTAACACAACATTTAACTTGCTTATATTTCTATATCTTGAACCTACATCTTAATTGACATATATATATATATATATATATATGTCTCATAAAAGCTACACCATAACAGTTTTCATCTTCTCTGCACCACTGCACACCATTATCTATAACGATACTTGACAGATATCCAGTGCTCCAGATAAGATTTTGAGGTGGGAGTACTTTACTCCCTATTTTTAAACTTTCAGAGTAAATTTGATTTCAAGGGAGAAAAATGCAACAGAGTAAAATGTATGTGACATCAGCCGTGTGCAAAAACTGTATGGAAATCATAACCATGCAGCAGCTTTGTGACAGAATACACCTTTCATTATTTCTCTAAGGTATGGACATTTTATCATTCCTGTATATATTTAAATGTTGAAAACACAAAAACCTAGTCAATTACAAAGTAAAGCAAACATGAATTGTATTTTGTGTTTTGAGGTGCGATAGCAGAGTTGTCTTTTGATGTTTAATGAAAGTGCTAATTTCCTGGAGCTATTACTGCCTAATGGTATGCCAATGTTATGATACAACAGTGCAGAGAGGCAGGGACTCCTTGTTTAATTCTATACCTAACCTCATTGTCAAATGGTTATTTATATAGCGCTTTTAGCAAAGCGCTGTACATAGAACATATTTATCACAATTATCACCAAAGGAGTTGGTACCCCTTTATCGATCCTGAAAGGCTGAGTTGGCCTTGCCGGGATTCGAACCTGCAACCTACATATCACACACAGATCACAGCAACTAGCGTTCAACTGGCTGAGCTTTCTTATTGGCTAACATACATCAGAGGTTGGTAAACTGAGTATCGACTGAAATATAACAACCACAGTGCCTAGATGTTGGACGAACCATGCACGAAGTGCTACATAAAGTTAAATACCTATCTGGATCATCACAGGGACACGTTTTGCTGAGTTTCTATTTCAATTACAAATGTAACTTTAATTTGTTTTTGAATAGCGCTTGCACTTCCTGGAGAGTCAGATTTTGGATGTTTTAATTGTAGTCTTGAAGATTTCATTGGCTGTAAGACCTGTGATTGGTGTAATGACAATCACTCACCCTTGAGCAAAGACTCTGCTGCCACTGACCATTTATAATAATGTACCCCATTGACAGCAAGGTTGATTGCATGTAAACTAGATCGAATGCATACTCATCATTTTATACACTGTTTTTATAATTAGAGTGTACATTAAATCATAAGTGTAAAAATGATTTGCCTCTGCATGATTATGCACACTGCACAGGAACTCTGAAATATACAATTGTGCAATACTAATTTGCTTTCTATGTTTCTATGTTTCCCTCTATGTTTCCCTCTTGATATCAAAGACTTTCAAATGTGATTTTGACTTTCAATGTGATTTTTCTTAAACCGTCACAGGACCATTTTGATTCACTTCACACAATGTTCTTACTTTCGTTTCTGGCACTTCTTGGCTGGATACCTTACAGAGTGCTTCGATTGAGCACCCACGTAGTGCTGGACCACTCTGTCACTGGTATTATATCGTTCTCCTTAATGTTCAAAACATCCATCAGCAATTAAGCTTTCCTCACTTCTTTCATCAGACGCTTCTCAATCTTCGTTCTTGCGCTCTTTATACAATGTTGGCGCTTGCAACCTTGAGTTCAACACAGACCGGTCTTGCATCACTTTCCCCCAACTCACCGGGTGTGTTGATCTGTCAGGCGCTGCTTTGATCTTGGAGTCAAAGATGGTACCACAGTGCCTGCTGATCCTCCCTGACTTGGTCAGCCATGCAGGAGGGCTCTGGGTATCTCCGACACACAATACAGGATTCTTCAGTTTGGTTT
Organism: Ambystoma mexicanum; assembly: GCF_040938575.1. NCBI lineage: Eukaryota > Metazoa > Chordata > Amphibia > Caudata > Ambystomatidae > Ambystoma > Ambystoma mexicanum. The sequence goes on along the minus strand of NC_090921.1, from coordinate 248,407,388 downwards.
CCGGCCCTTATGCTTTGTACGCTAAAGCACTCTGGAAAGCAACGGTTTCTGGCCAGAAAGGTCAAGGGTATCTCCCTCCTTGCGTACCCTTCTTGGTTTGCCGTCTTTCTTCCCTCGTTCAGCTGCCATCAGAAAAGTACTGTTCCTTCGTGTGCTTTGCCTCGCTTAGAGTGTCCTCTCGTGCTGCGCCTTTTATCCGTGTGGGGATGTTTAATGGAAGTCACCTTGACTGGCCATTGTATTGGGACATGTCAGGTACAATGCTCGGGTGTGAGTCTATTTTCTCCCAGAGCGGGCTGTCCGTGTGAAAGTGAGTGTGAAGGAAAAAGGGGGGTAGAGTTTCTAAATATCATATCGGGTAGGATGGGGTAAAGGTTTACCAGGAGGCGGATACTGCGTCTCGCCATCAGGTCTCCAACTCCCTCTCCCGGAGGACCCTTCACCCAGGTGATCCTCCCGCACTGGTCCACCCCTATGTTCTGGATCCAAAGGCGATGGCCGTGCCCTGGCCACCTGAGAGAGAAACCCCTGGGGACTAGCGGGTGAGATACGTTCTGGTTTCTTACATCACATAGTTCATCAACACACTTTACATTCTCTTTCTTTGTTCTGCAACAGCCTCTGAAATGACCCTTCCTATTACATTTCTTACAAATGGCCCTGCCAGCAGGACATTTGTCACTATTAGCAAAGTGATAAACACTATCACAACGGAAAAACATTTTTCTATGTTCCCCTTATCTCTTTTCTTTAAATCTTTAAATCTAGATGCTTTCTTTTTCAACAGACTTTTTCCTATCTGGTTTCTTGATATGTACAGTTAGACCCTCCATGACCTGTGCATCATCACTTTTCTTGGTATCACCTTCAGATCTCTTCTCTATTTCCCACAATGGTGGGTGTGCTCAACCTCCTTCGCAACTATAAGTACCTCCTCAAGGGGATGATTGCCTTTTTTTTTTTTTTTTATTGGTTAAACAAAGTTAAACCTTTAACATTCCTTTAACAATCCCTCCTCAAAGAGGTGGAGGCCCCCCAAATTAGGTTCAAGTTCAAAATCCCTAAATGATCGCCCCTAGGCCAGAATCACCAGTTGTTTGGGTGGCGTCCACCTCAGACTCCCCCTCCTCCTGCTCCAGTTTTAAGGATTCAACAAATTTCAATGCGTCCAAAGTACGGCCCACTTTCTCAGCTGTGATGAGCCTTTCCCAATACTCTTCTTCGTTCTCCTCCGAGATCAGGCTCGTATAATTTCCCATGTAGATCAGGCGATTCAATATCAGGTTCGGACAAGTTAGCATCACATGCCTTATAGTTTCCAGTTGGTCCTTCTTTCTGCAAAATCTACAGTATGCTAGTGATTTGTCAATTTGCCTTCTTCGCCACCTTATTTCTCTCGAGTGCCAGATGTTAAATCTACAGCGCATAAGCAGATCTTGGTAGTGCTGTGAGGGAAATTTCATCAAATATGGAGGTAACATGTTCAGAGCTTTGCGTTCCCAGATGACATTATGACATAGGTCTCCTGTTAATTTCTTTTCCTGTGTTTCCTCCCAGTCTTTTTCCCGATTAGTTCTTTTAGCCTTATCTGGGTTATTTTTGAGGGTGTCTTCAGAGATCGCCAGGTATTTTAAAGTTTCTTCACATCTCATTTTCCAGTCTTGGAGAATTGAATCACTACTGGAAACCCTTGGCTTTGCTAGGATTCTGAATGGCACGGGTGGATTGTCCAAAATACACTTTCTATAAAGCGATAGTGATTTCCACGTCGTGATTGAAATGATGGATTGCAGTCTTAGTTCCGATCTTATAAGTTCCAAGGGTAGCAAATTTGGAAGGCGCAAGATCTTTCGCCAGAAATAGGCTTTGCATAGGTTCCAGACCTCCCATTTTAGGGCTATAAGGGCCTCGGCTCCATATGTAATGACGGCCACTACCTTTTGCTTATAGAAGGTTGTAATCGGCAACAGAGAAAATTTCCCATATCTACGATGTAGAAGTAGCCCTTGGTTAACCAGACTTTTTAGTTTTTCTCTAATCAGGGTATAATGGGCCTGCTCATTGCAGTTCCTATTAATTCTTATCCCGAGGTAGATCGTAGTATCGACTACTGCCAGTTTTTCTTTTTCCAATGACCAGGTCTGTATTTTCCCTGCTAGTTTCTTTCCGCGGCTTGATTTCATAGTCAAAATCATAGATTTTTTTGCATTTACTTTCATGTCATTGGCTTTAAGATAGTCATTAAAAGCCTCAATCCTGCGCTGAAGACCTATCGGCGTCTGGTCTACGAACACTGCGTCATCCGCATATAGCATCCATGGTATCTCTATGCCATTTACCTTCGGTGGGAAGGCCCGGATCTGATCTTGTGAAGACTTCATATCAGCCATATAGAGTATGAAGAGAAAAGGGGCGAGGGCACATCCCTGCTTGATGCCTCGGGATGTCTTGATCCGCCTTGATAGACCTCCATTTGCAGTAATTTGAACCTGGATCGAGGTATCGGTATACAGTGCCTGGATTGCCTCCAATAGATCCACAGGGCATCCCCAATTCCTCAGTTTTGCCCACAGCCGTTCTCTATTTATTCCATCGAACGCCTGTTCGAGATCTATAAAGGCCAAGTAGATTGTTGTTTTTCCTTTTAGGGCCTTTGCTTTTAATATATTGATCAGGAACAGGTTATGGCAGGTGCCCACTCCACTCACGAAAGCAGTTTGTCTCTCGTCCAAGATTCCGGCTTGAGCTGCCCAGTTCTTTAAATCCCGTAAGAGGATGGAGGCGAAGAGCTTGCCAATGGAGTCTAGTAGCGCAATCGGCCTGTAATTTCTAGGATTGCCGCGGTCACCTTTTTTAAAAATAGGCACGATGTAGGCCTCCGTCCACATAGTTGGAATTTGTTTGGTTCTCGCTACTTGTTTGAAAAGTGCGTAAATTAGGTCTGACCAGCCTTCCATGTTTTCTTTCAACATTTTGTTGGAGACGCCGTCTGGACCGGCAGCCCTGGAAGAGCTTAATTTTTTGATCAGTATTTGAATGTCTTCTCTATCGAAGTTCAATGACCAGGTAGCGTTTCCTGTTCTTTTATCAACTACTTTTTCCTCATTTTTTCATTTGAACAGGGCAGTATAGTGGTCGAACCAGTTTTTCTCAGAGACTTGGTTGATACCTATGGCCGATTGATTAGAATCTCTGTTGTTAATTAGATCCCAGGTACTTTTTGTATTATTTGTTGCTAAGGCTGCCATCATTTGTTCCGCGTCTCTTTGAGTTCTTTGGTATCTGGTTGATTGCAGCCAATTCTTGTAGGTTTGTCGGCATTTTCTTTCCAATTCGCATTTGTCTAGGCTATGAGACTTTTTTATACGCCTAAGGTCAGCTCTGTATCTTTTTCGTCTGGCGACTACAAATTCATTAAAGGCGTGTTTCCTTTTGACCTGCTTCAGTTTAGATGAATCGTACTTAACCTCATAAGCTTTAAACAGCCATTTATAATCGACCACCTCCTCGCCCTTTTCTACGGCTTCCTGGAAATTTTTCGCCAGTGTTGGTATAATCTGATCTTTAAGTCACAGCCTGTTTCTTCCCCACGATATCTCTGTTTCCATCACTTTTCCTCCCTTTGGGAAAGCTCTTGAATCCCATGCAAGCTCAGTTTCCAGAAGAGAGTGGTCACTATTAGCTTGCTTGATGACTCGAAATGATTTTATCCAGGCAAGCGTATCTCTTCCCACAAAACAATAGTCCAACCATGCTCACAATTTTCCACTATGCCAAGTGTCGGCCCCCATGAGGTCGCCATTTGTTTGGCTGTTTAACATCATCATATGCCGTATGCCCATTTCCTTCATCCATTGGCTTTCTTTTCCTGTAAGATTGTCAATCTCTTTAATTTCGCCCCCTTTGTCTAGGAGCTTGATGTTTAAATCACCATTCAGCAATATGAGCTGATCTTCTTCCTCCGTCATGGACTTGTCAATGGCATTTGTGATAGATTTTAAGTATGACCCTGGGTTTGGCATATTTTCCCTCCAGTATGTATTAATCAATAGCAAATTGGTCATCTCCTCCTGATTTTCTGTTGTAGAGGCTATTTTCAATATTTGAACGTAAGGATTTGGAGCTTCATGCTTGAGTATTTGTAAGTGGCTATCGATTTTTTTTAATACCAAGAGGCCTGCAAACGGTCGGCCTTTCAGTCCCTTTTTTGCCGGATTGAAGTAGACTTCATACCCTTCACATATTGGAGGTTCACACAGCCATGATTCTTGGATGCAAATGAGATCATATTTGGTCTAGAAAGAGCTTTCCGTCGAGAACAGATGATGAAATCCTCTGGTATTCCATGAGGCACAGCGAACGGATCAATTTCCAACTTCCTTATTCTATTGTTTTTTTTTTAGTTGCGATCATTTGCCATGGGGGGCCAATCATTTGGTTTATTTTCAGGTTTGTTTTCATTTATTTTACCCTTCCTTGGGTTTTGTGAATTATCTACCGTAAACTTCAAAGATTTTAGTTTTTCAACATTTTCTTTGGTGCTGTATAAATGGTTTTCGGGGTTTTTATTTCCTTCTTTTTCGTTTTCTTTTGGAGTCTTCCTCTTCTTTTCCTCTTTTTCTTGACCATTTTTTTCTCTCTTTTTTCCCATAGATTCTTTTTCCGTGTATGATGAGACCTCATTATTAGCACGTCTTCTGTCCTTTGGTGATATATCAATACTATCAGGCTTAATGTCATCTTCTAATTCCGTCAGACGAAATCCCTTTTTTCTTAGGATGTCAGTAGCCTTCAGAAATTTCTGCTTGATGTCATTTGAATTAAGATGCAATATAACTTGGTCCATTCTCTGTTCTCTTGGGAATTCCACAACTTTAATGTCCTCAGTAGATATCATGCGTAGAGCTGATGTTTGGTTACAAAGCGAGACTACATAGCTCCTATTGAGCAAAGCTCTTCTTGGTCCATTGAGTGTCGTCTCTAATTTCAAATAGCATTCTTGTGACGGACGCTTTTATTCCTTTGTTGATCTTCTTTGTTTCTTTAATTCTGTTTTTACCATCCTGTTTTAGATGAAAGCTTTCAAGTTGAAATCGTACCCTCCTTTCTTTGGTAGCTAGCTCCTGTCTTTTTTGTTCTAAGGTTTTGAAGTTAGCAGGATTGTCATCAGCCTCATTGACTTCCTCCCTTTCCGATGAGTCTGATCCGCTTTTTGTCTCCTTTAAGGTTTTCGGAAGGATATCTCGTTGGGGTTTCTTGCGATCAGAGGGATTAGGGCTACTCTCCACCATCTCCCAGTTGTCCATAGTTTTCCATTCTGATGGGCTGATGCTTTGCCACTCTTCGTCCTCCCTATTTTCTTCCATAATGTCAATCAGGTCACTTAGATCTTCTCGTTGGTCTGACTCATCTCCATTATCCTCCAAGGAGGGAGGAGGGTTTTTCCCCCCTCCCACATCCTTTGCATTCGTGTCCTCCAAAATGTTCGTGTCTCCCATTGCCAGTTCTCTCCTCGGCTTCTTTGCCTGTTGGAGGTTTTCTCTTCTTGGGGGCGTTCATAGATTCCCTAAGAATGCCCTGGAACCATTTATCTTCCGTTTTAAGCCTTCATTTTTTGTTTTTTTGCCATTTTCGTTTGGTTTTTCTTCTGCTCATTTCCCTTTTCTGAGGACAGGTCCTTGGATGTCCCACCACTAAAGATAGCGAAATTGGATTTTTCTGATTGAATTTTTGAGTCACGACTTCCCATCCCCTTACAACCGGGAGAGATCAATATAACCTCTTTGGTCATTAGCTCAGTTTGCATGGGTTGATTTGGTTTATTTTGACTCAATTTCATGGGGCCTTTCCCTCGACACGGATTTTCAACCATGCGTACCTCATCTTTTTTCTGTTTGCATAAATTTCGCATTCACTTGCAATCTTCCAGAACCGCCTCCATCAATAAGGACTTATCATTAGCATCTCTCCTTGCCAGATCAGTGAGGCGATTTTGTCATGTATGGGATTTTTCGGCTTCTTTGTCCATTCGTACATTCAAATTCCGCAGGGACAAATCTGTTTGTATATTTGCCTCTTTAATTTGTATGTTAGTAGTAGTCATATCTTTCACAGAGTCATTTATCATCTCATACAATTTTAGGTATGGTGCCAGTGTGATGTTCAATGAGGTCATGATCACTTGCTGGAGGTGTTTCATATCCTTTTCTCTATCAGTTTGGTAAGCGTCTTTAATTAGGTGTATAATTTGATGTTTCGTAAAGATTTCAGAACACTGCTTTTGGTCATCCAACAAGGGCGTCTGAGTCATTTTCATTATCATTTGGGGTTCTACAGATTGTCCTTGTGGTTTTAAGCTTGACGGTCTATCTACGAGGCATGGATTTCTCCTCTCAATTAAAGATCTTTGTGACAGGGTCATTGACCTGAAGTCTCTTTGGGTTTTTGTTGCGAGGACCTCGGCCCCCACGGCCTCCGACTCCAGGGAGCTCCCTTTAGTTTGCTCCTTTTCCAGTTCAGCCATTTTCTCGCTTATTATCGAGAAACTCCTCCTTTTTTCTCTCTCTATTTTCCCCGTCAAGAGAGTGAGGTCTTGCATAATTTTGTTAGCTAAACTTGAATTGCTCAAATTAGCTAATGGCAACATTGTCTTTCCTTCAGTGCCTGTAGTTTTTGACGGAGTTTCACTTCCAAAATCCCACAGGGTTTTCTTTTCTAGTCTGGCCTTTGGAGGGAGCGTCCCCTTAGGGTAAGGCATCGCCAGCATATCTTTGTGTAGGGTCCGAGGAAGAGATTCTCGGTCAGTTAGGTTATTTGAGAGCAGGGCATTTGCCCCCAGCTGGGTATTATTTTGGGGGCTCTTTTCCTTGAGCCACTGACATCTGTTATCTTCCCTGTATGGCTGGAAGATATCGCTTATCGTTGTGGTTTCCTCCATGGCTCTTAGATGTTGTTTTTTTTTTCTATTTCCTTCTTGGGATCCGGCAAGGCTTTCTCCCATAATTCCGAGTCATTTGTGTCCCATTGGTCCTCCTTTTCCCACACAGACTCAATCAGTAGAGATCTGTTTGTGGTTTCCTTTAAGGTCAGAGTAGGGGAGTTCAATGCCACATCCAGACTAGAATTTTCATCCAACATGCTTTCACACATGTCCGCTATAGGTGTAGTTCCATAGTTGACTAGATCATTAGTCGGCATGTTTACAGAATCATTTCCCCTTCTTGGGGAAATTAAAGATGGGATCGGACACCACGAGTCTCTCCAAGTATCAAGGTTGCTAGGTTGGTCTAGTATTTCCGTAGTCTTTTCAAGGCTCAGATTGACCAGGAGAACTGGGGCTTTCTCGAGTAGCACCCCTACCGTCTGATTTTGTTCAACTATACTTTTTTCTTTATCTCCTGGGGGCGCAGTATTGATCGTTTTGCTGGGATATCCTTCACCAGCAATTAGATCTAACTTCTTGACCTGATCGGCATCCTCCTCATGCAAGCTTGGTGTTTCAAAGGGTGGAGGGAGGTGACTCACGGGCTCTTCGAGAGTGGAAACTGTACAGGCAATAGGTTGAACAGGTGATTTTGGAGCTAACTGCACAGGGTCTTCAATAACCAAACTCGACATTTTTTCGCTACCCGTATCGGTCGCGGGGGCCCCCAAAGACAAGCTTTTGCGCTTCTTGGTGCAAAAGGGTAAGCGAGATTGTTTTAGCATCGGCATGTTTTGTGCGCGCTCCGGGCTTCCATTCACTTCCGGGAGTGATGCAAATTTTTGCCTTACCTGCAGGCGAGTTCGCACGGCTGTTCCCGATGCATCCGTATTTACAACCATAGGTTTCATCCTGTAGTGCAGCTCCTCAGTATAAGCTTTATTTCCTCAAATCTCAGCTCAGCCTATCGTGGCTGCTGGCTTATGCAGTATAGTACTTACACAGCGAGCAGCCCAGCAGCCACACAGCACAACAGCAGGATACTCCGTGTATTCGATGCCCTTTGCGCGCTCGAGCTTAGCGCCGCAATGGTGCTTGGGAAGTCTCTTTATAGCACTTCCTGGAGGCGGTGCCCGTGACCGGGAAAGGGGCGGAGCCAAATCCGCACTTCTCACTCCGTCAATGTCTGTTCAATGCGCAGCACCTCGCTCTCCTCCCACTACAACAGCTGATAGTGGGAATGTAGGTGCAGCCACAGCACAACAGCAAGATACTCCGTGTATTCGATGCCCTTTGCGCGCTCTGGCTTAGCGCCGCGCTTGGGAAGTCTCTTTATAGCACTTCCTGGAGGCGGTGCCCGTGACCGGGGGCGGGAATGGGGCGGAGCCAAATCCGCACTTCTCACTCCGTCAATGTCCGTTCAATGCGCAGCACCTCGCTCTCCTCCCACTACAACAGCTGATAGTGGGAATGTAGGTGCAGCCACAGCACAACAGCAGGATACTCTGTGTATTCGATGCCCTTTGCGCGCTCGGGCTTAGCGCCGCAAGAGTGCTTGGGAAGTCTCTTTATAGCACTTCCTGGAGGCGGTGCCCGTGACCGGGGGCGGGAAAGGGGCGGAGCCAAATCCGCACTTCTCAGTCCGTCAATGTCCATTCAATGCGCAGCACCTCGCTCTCCTCCCACTACAACAGCTGATAGTGGGAATGTAGGTGCAGCCACAGCACAACAGCAGGATACTCCGTGTATTCGATGCCCTTTGCGCGCTCGGGCTTGCTTTTAGACCATAAGGCCTCAGGTACTTTACTATCAGGAGACTCATACAACATAAACTGATCACGGTGTCTCTCATTGAGAGTGGTACAAAACTCACAAGTGGTACCTAAAACCCTCAAAGCAGTAATATATTGCTCTACAGACGCTGTTGTCTTTTGTTTTCTTTTACCAAAATGATATCTTTGTAGTATGATGCTTATGGATTTCTCATGTTTGTCCAACATCAATATACATTTATCATATTCTGACATGCCATTGGACTCATCAGAAGATCTCTTTCTCTCACTAACAAAATTCAGCCAACACATAATGCTCAAAACGCTTCTTCCACCTCTTCCAAGGAATACTGGGATCACCTTGGTTCTCTAAGAAATAATTGGGTGGTGGTACCCCTTGCATGTTTGAAAATTAACTGTGTTATGCTTATAAAACTTTGCACACCTAAATGTACTTTAAAAAGAGTGGTTGTGCACCACTCAGGTATGTAGTCTCAAGTGTGGAAAGGAAATCTGATTTACATATATAACAGATAGTTCTGGCTAATAATCAACAGGATGGGGACGAGCATATAGCATGTGACAGGTAGGTATGATTATATACTACCTTAGGGCTTCTTAATTGTAAATGTGTCCCATCACCTGAAATGGAATTCAGCCATTAATATGGTGTTAAGCCCCCGTTCCAAGGGCTGGAGCAGGGGTTAACAGCCAGGCAGCCCAAGTTATCGGCCTAAGCGAAGCAAGGGCAGATAACGAGGGCTCCAGGACATTAACCCCCATTGCAGTCCTTGGAACGGGGGCTTAAGGCTATTCGCACCCTGGGTGGCGATCACGGTAACACAGGGTGCCAAAAAAAAAAGGATTTTCCTTCATTCAATGGGACACCGTGCACGTCCCATTGAATGAAGGAATATCCTTTACAAAGATGGCCGCTATGAGAAAGGGAAGGTGGGGCTCCATACAGAGACCCTCTTCCCTTTCCATGGCAAGTAGCTGGAGCCCGGAAGAAGGAGCGGCTGCAGTGGTGTGTGCCGCCGCAGCCGAAATAAGGTGAGTGGGGTGTGAGAAGGGTTTAAAAAAAAAGATGGAGGAGGGTGAGGGTAAGATGGGGGCAGGGGAGATGACCATCAGGCTGGCTGGAACACGGCTTGCATCGGCGGTTAAGCATTCGTTCCTAGCTGTTTCTAATTCCCACAATGGTAGGTGTGCTCAACCTCCTTCGCAACTCTAAGAACCTCCTCAAGGGGAGGATTGCTTTTAGACCATAAGGCCTCACATACTTTAATATCAGGAGACTCCAACATAAACTGATCACAGTGTCTCTCATTGAGAGTGGTACAAAACTCCCAAGTAGTACCTAAACCCCTCAAAGCAGTAATATATTGCTCTACAGACGCTGTTGTCTTTTGTTTTCTTTTACCAAAATGATATCTTCGTAGTATGATGCTTATGGATTTCTCATAATGTGTGTCCAACATCAATATACATTTATCATATTCTGACATGCCATTGGACTCACCACATGATAATTGAGGACAATTCTCGAATTGCTCCTGCCCATAATTTCCCAGGCAATGTAACAATAAACATCTCTTTCTCTCACTAGAAAATATCAGCCAACAAATAATGCTCAAAAGGCTTCTTCCACCTCTTCCAAGGAATACCTGGATCACCTTGGTTCAATATGAAATAATTGGGTGGTGGTACCCCTTGCATGTTTGAAAATTAACCGTGTTATGCTTATAAAACGTTGCACACCTATATGTACTTCAAAAAGAGTGGTTGTGCACCACTCAGGTATGTAGTCTCAAGTGTGGAAAGGAAATCTGATTTACATATATAACAGATAGTTCTGGCTGATAATCAACAGGATGGGGACAAGTATATAGCATGCTACAGGCAGGTATGATTATATACTACCTTAGGGATCCTTAATTGTAAATGTGTCCCATTACCCAAAATAGAATTCAGCCATTAATATGGAGTTAAGCGCCCGTTACAAGGGCTGGAACAGGGGTTAACAGCCAGGCAGCCCAAGTTATCGGCCTGAGCGAAGCAAGGGCAGATAATGAGGGCTCCAGGACATTAACCCCCATTGCAGCCCTTGGAACGGGGGCTTAAGGCTATTCGCACCCTGGGTGGCGATCACGGTAACACAGGGTGCTAAAAAATAAAAGGATTTTACTTCATTCAATGGGACACCGTGCACGTCCCATTGAATGAAGGAAAATCCTTTACAAAGATGGCCTCTATGAGAAAGGGAAGGTGGGGCTCCATACAGAGACCCTCTTCCCTTTCCATGGCAAGTAGCTGGAGCCCGGAAGAAGGAGTGGCTGCGGTGGTGAGTGCCGCCGCAGCCGAAATAAGGTGAGTGGGGTGTGAGAAGGGTTTAAAAAAAAAGATGGAGGAGGGTGAGGGTAAGATGGGGGCAGGGGGAGATGGCCATCAGGCTGGCTGGAACACGGCTTGCATCGGCGGTTAAGCCTTCGTTCCTAGCTGTTTCTAATTCCCACAATGGTAGGTGTGCTCAACCTCCTTCGCAACTCTAAGAACCTCCTCAAGGGCAGGATTGCTTTAAGACCATAAGGCCTCACGTACTTTAATATCAGGAGACTCCAACATAAACTGATCACAGTGTCTCTCATTGAGAGTGGTACAAAACTCCCAAGTAGTACCTAAACCCCTCAAAGCAGTAATATATTGCTCTACAGACGCTGTTGTCTTTTGTTTTCTTTTACCAAAATGATATCTTTGTAGTATGATGCTCATGGATTTCTCATAATGTGTGTCCAACATCAATATACATTTATCATATTCTGACATGCCATTGGACTCACCACATGATAATTGAGGACAATTCTCGAATTGCTCCTGCCCATAATTTCCCAGGCAATGTAACAATAAACATCTCTTTCTCTCACTAGAAAAAATCAGCCAACAAATAATGCTCAAAAGGCTTCTTCCACCTCTTCCAAGGAATACCTGGATCACCTTGGTTCAATATGAAATAATTGGGTGGTGGTACCCCTTGCATGTTTGAAAATTAACCATGTTATGCTTATAAAACGTTGCACACCTAAATGTACTTCAAAAAGAGTGGTTGTGCACCACTCAGGTATGTAGTCTCAAGTGTGGAAAGGAAATCTGATTTACATATATAACAGATAGTTCTGGCTGATAATCAACAGGATGGGGACAAGTATATAGCATGCTCCAGGCAGGTATGATTATATACTACCTTAGGGATCCTTAATTGTAAAGGTGTCCCATTACCCAAAATAGAATTCAGCCATTAATATGGAGTTAAGCGCCCGTTACAAGGGCTGGAACAGGGGTTAACAGCCAGGCAGCCCAAGTTATCAGCCTGTGCGAAGCAAGGGTGGATTACTAGGGCTCTGGCCATTAACCCCCATTGCAGCCCCTGGAATGGGGGCTTAAGGCTATTCGCACCCTGGGTGCCGATCACAGTAACACAGGGTGCTAAAAAAAAAAATGATTTTCCTTCATTCAATGGGACGCCGTGCACATCCCATTGAATGAAGGAAAATCCTTTACAAAGATGGCCGCTATGGGAAAGGGGAGGTGGGGCTCCATACAGAGACCCTCTTCCCTTTTCATGGCAAGTAGCTGGAGCGCCGCAGCCGAAATAAGGTGAGTGGGGTGTGAGAAGGGTTTAAAAAAAAAAAGAGGGGGTGGGAGGAGATGGCCATCAGGCTGGCTGGAACATGGCTTGCATCGGCGGTTAAGCCTTCGTTCCTAACCACCTGATTGGTTGGCTTCCCCCGCCCAGGTGCTAATAAATATTAATATTGGAAGGACTTCTTATCAGCAATACTCTACCACATTTGCACTGAACAAATATTGCCTCATATGAAATAGAATTTTGCCATTGATAAACAATAAGGCTGGAAAGATTTCTACCAACAACACGCACCCACAGTGAAATCAGATATTGCCTCCAAATGATCAATCAGATATTGCCTCTCAAATGATCACTTTCAATTCTGCAATATCAACAATAAGAAAACACATTCTCGAACATATTCTTCATCCAGGAGATAAATGCTGATGTAAAATGCTGACTATACATGCAATAGCCAACACACCTATTCATATGCTAATGATATGTGCACTATGCAGACATTATATGCAATTGTCATCACAGTTGTACAGTGTCATATACCTCTCCTGTCCCCTCCCAGGCCCTCTGCATGGCCCTGGCTTCTCATTTTATCTCTAAAACTCAGGACATCCTGTCCTCTCTCTCTTCCTCTCCCTCTACTCTCTGCTCTTCTTCTGGCCCCTCTTTGGCCACCCCTTCTCCCTCCTCTGCCTTTCCCCTGTTCTCCCCAGATGAGGTTTCTAGACAAGTCCAATCTATTAAAGTCTTGTCAAAACAGGTTCTCCCCTGTTCCTCCAAAACCATCAAGGACCACATTGACATCCTGGCTCCTGCTCTGGCTGACTTCTGCAACGACTCCTTCTCCACTGGAGCATGCCCTTCCCCCCTGAAACACTCTCTGTGCACCCTCTTCTTAAGAAACCCTCAACCGACCCCTCCTGCCCGGCTAACTATCGCCCAATCTCCATCACTCCTTTCTTGTGCAAACTCTTGGAAAAGCTGGCCATCTCCCAGCTTAATCTTCACACTGAATCTGTTGGTTGTATGGCCATCAGTCTGGCTTCGGAGCTGCCAGAAGCACGGAAACTTCCCTCCTGAACATCCGTGAACACCTGCTCTCCAACCTCGATTCTAATACCCCATGTCTTCATCTTACTTGATCTCTCTTCTGCCTTTGACACGGTCAACCATGCCATGCCATCCTGCTCAACCGTCTCCGAGATAACCTGGGTATCATCGATCAGACCCTGGCCTGGCTGAATTCTTTCCTCTCTGATTGACCCTCTCAGGTCCAACTTGGGTCCTTCTCCAACTTGGGTCCTTCCTCTCCTCTCTCTCGCTACCTGTGGTGTTCCCCAGTGGTCTAACCTTTCTCCCTGGCTGTTCAACAAATACTTGGCACTTCTTGCCCACCGCATTGCTGCTCTCTGCCCCAACTTTCAGTGCTATGCAGATGACACACAGCCCATTTTCAGGCTCCTCTCTGCCACCTCTTCTCCATCTCTCATTTCTGACTGTCTGTCTGCTATCCAGGAAGGGTGTGCCGCCAATGAGCTCTGCCTTAATGCTAGCAATACTGGGATTATCCTTATCGGCACACCTGCTCCCTCCTTTCCTGTCACTCTTTAGCCGGCCTCTCTTGGCCCTCTTCCTGCTCCCACCTACCTTAGGGTCATCTTTGACTCCACACTCTCCTTCTCTCCTCACATCTCCGACGTCTCTAAGAAGTCACACTACCAACTGCACCTCCTCAGAGGTATTCTTCCTTTCCTTACATCAGAAGTTCACTGTCTCCAGAGCTCTGTTTCTCTCTAGGCTGGACTACTGCAACAGCCTCATTCTAAATCTGCCAGCTTCTACTCTCCGCCATCTGCAACTCACCCAAAACAGGACTGCGAGACTTGTCTTTGGCCTCAAGCCCAGGGATCGTATCTCTCCAGAACTGAAATCTCTTCACTCGCTCCCAGTGGCTGGGAGGATTAAGTTCAAAACCCTCTGCATTGTCCACAAAGCTTTCTGGGGGCTGGGGCCTCAATACCTTCAACTCTCTCTTTGTAAATATCTTCCTTCTTGAGCCCTTCGTTTCTCCGCCTCCAAGTCCCTCAGGGCCCGTCGCTTCTCCAAGCAATGAGTTGGTGGTAAATCTCTTCCCTCAGCTGGGGCCTCCTTCTGGAATAGCCTCCCTGCCTCTCTGAAACTTGAGGAGAACCATCTTGGTTCCGGAAGCACCTCAAGACCTTCCTCTTTGCTTCTGCTTTCTCTCTTCCTCTCCCCTGCTGAACTCCTGGTTGAAATTGAAACTGCACTGGTCACCTGGGAACCCTCTGATCTCGGGCCCAAGTCCCCTCCCCGCCAGTTACACTCCTGCACTGGTTGCCCCACTGGCAAACCTTGATCTCAGGGTCTGTTTCTGTATCCTACAGTCCCCTACCAGCACTTGACATTTGATGTCTGCACTTACCCTTGCAATTGCCACCAGCTGCCCTTCCTTTTTATTTATTTGTATTTATTTCTTTTACTGTGTGATCCCATGTACTGCACTGCCCCTCCCCTTCCCCTCGCACTTTTCCACTCCCCCACCCCTGCACTTGCACAATCTCAATGTCAACTGGCCTAGTAAGATCGCTGTCTTCCCTTTGTTCTCCCTCCCTTGCCTCTTTGTGCCTTGAAACACTTCTGTATAGGCCTGTTATAAATGCCATATCATATTATGTTACTAAAATACCAATAAAGTTGTCCCATAGAGCACCAGTATCCAAGCTTCAAAGTATACACGGTCAGCATGCAAAGAGTAATGGGCACCCTCCAGAGCTCGCGACTACCTCTAGCTGTTTCCCAATAATGAACATTAAATTAGGAGAGCCCAAGTAGTGTGTATAGGCACTTTCCGAAGCTATGGTCGCTCTCCATGGGCTTCCAGTCCAGGATTCCAAGTAGAGACTTTAGGAGGCTACTGGAAATGACTGCACACACAGTTAAAGGAGTACAGGCTGCCTTAGCAGGGCACTTGATCCAGGACATCCAAGGTAGAATTAGTAACAGTGCTTTTCCGCTTTGTTGCTTTGGTCCCTCTCTCCACAGGTGCCAATATTAATAAAGCACAGTACAAACAAAGCAGTCCCTCTTCCACTAGCTTTCTGCAGGCCCCTCTTTCCACTCTCCACGGGCGCTGATATAAAGCACCCTCGCACGGGATGCTTCCATAACTGCCCACTGCAACCGGCACACAAGGCAATTAGCAGGATTCTGTAGGGTCCGCAAGGCAGGACACTCATTACTTGAAGTGAGAAGCACTTTTGCAGAAGTGTAGCTAGCAAAGCTCAGGGTAACAGTAGGTCCACAACACCAGTACTCAGTGTGGCCTCAGCATTGTCCAGCTCGTCACCATTGAAAGGATACAGCAGACATGGGAGCTTCTTTCTCCTTTATTTAAGAACTTATCTATGCCCCACTGGCTTCCTTCAAGTTAGCTCTCTTCCTGTTACTCTGTGCTTCTAAAGACGCACATTCTAATGGAAGTTGCATCTTGTTACCATTCTACCTGAAGTACTTTACATTCTAGTGTTACAGGCTCAGTTGTTACATAGTGCAGAATGTTACATTGTGTTTCCTGTATGTAAACGAGGAAAGCTGATTGCGGTTTCAGTAGGTTCCAGATTCTACCTCAAGTCACAGGGGAGTTTACACTCTTAACATTTAAGAGCTATACATCCAGTACTACCTTGAGTCTATGACCACCTGCGGTTCTGTCCATCATGCTTCCATTTCTCTGTTGATCAAATGCCATTTTTGTTTGCTATCGGGTAACTCATATATGTCTATTTTCATTTTGTTCCAAAGGTTTCTCCAAGAGTGAGTAGATTCCCAATTTAATAGGAGGAACTTCGCAAAAGCGAAATCAGGAATGCCATACATGCCCACCTTTCCAACCGACATTGGTTCCATCACAGGGCAGAACATTTTGTCACCTGCATCAGATCGAAATCTCCAGCCATTAAGAGAGAACACAAATTAGCATTGCCTTCCTTTTGGAGAAGTCGTGCTCAAGCCCCAGTACAGTTAGCATCTACCTCATATACAGCAAAGTTTCAAGGAGAGATATTTAGTGGCACCTTGAAATACTGCTTGTTGTATAGGCGCCTGACAAATATCCATTAAATAAAGACATGTGCCACCCCCCACCTTATTTTTGCTGACTCCTCGGTCGTTCATCTTCTGGCCTTGGATTTCCTTGTCGTTTTGGCACTGCGGTCCCTCCTCATGGATCTTCAACCATCTACATCCCATCTCTGGGATTGTTGCCACTTCCAACCTGCCATGCCATTTACATTTAATTCTTTTGGCAAAAGTCATTTATCTGATTTTTCGGTTTGTGAGCTCTCCTGTGACATCAAGGAATTTTCACGTATTGACCCCCATCCTAAGCAAACTACGTTTGCTTCCTCTCCATGGCAGCATACTGATCAAGACTTCATATATCAATTGCAAAGCAGTCACAAATAGCATACCATTTTACCTGGTGGATAACTACCAGATACCTGGAGGCACACACAGCAAATCAAACAACTGTCTCAAATCCCAACGCATCCTCGAAGAGAGGACCCGGGAAACAATTGTTGTCTTGTCAAGCACCCATCCGCTGAAAATCGGTCCTGGTATCGTCTTGAAAATCTCTCAAAACATGGCTTTTCAACAACACCTGAACAAGGACTAAAACCGATGAAGGCACAGACCGTAACTAGGCTACTTTTAAAAGATCTCAAGCCAAACACAGACCACGCTCTCACACCCTGTACAGCGCTCCACTGCTCTCGAGCTATGTCTGTGCTTTAAACAATGCAATACAAATAAAAAAAATGGCTTCCTCTATTGTACGTTTTCTTGAGTTATATCTTGGTACAAATGACTCTTCAACCCCTTGTAGTGGATTTATGCTTGACTGTTGGACATCTGTAATCTTTCCTCTTCTGCACTCAGGACAGTTTCATCAGGACATCTATGGATGCAGGATCATCTCCCTGTCACAGTCTTCCTGCTGTGTGGGCTCAATGAATCCCCAAAACCGTGGGAGCTAGATGCTGATCACTGATTCGTTCCTGGACACAGGCCATGATATCGGATTCCTGTGGACCCTCTTGCATACTACACATGAAAAGGTTTTTCCGTTGGAACTCTTTCTCTGATCGGTAGATTTTTCTAGCATGGACAGTAATTAAGAGGTGGGACTGTTAATCTTTGCTTCTGTGGTATTCCTGATTCTTGTAATGTTTGGACTTGTGTTTCTACTGCTGTACTTCCTTTGAAGGTGAGAATGGCACTTTAAAGGTGTTAGCCCATTTCTCTTGTCAGTGAGGGTTGGTCAGTTTTCTTTGCCACAATGTTATCTACCTTTGTTATCTTCCCCTCAGTGCCCTTCACCTCTCTCTTCCCCAGCCAATAGCCATACAGATACGTCTTGGCTTGTTTTTACTTGTGGTGTTTCTTTAGGTGATTGTATGCCCCAGCCAGTTGCTCCACCCCTCCTGAGGTCTGCCTACCCTAATGGAGCTGTGTTAGACAAAGGCGACTGTCTTTGTCCAAGGAACCTCCAACAGGGAAGGAGGGAGAAAGTTTCCCTCAGATCACTGCACTCCCTTTCGCTACGTTCTGGTTATTGCATGTTTATAGCAGTCATCAGCGGGTCTAAATTATTGGATGGTCTTTGCTTCATCCAGCTGGGTCTATCTACTGTGGCAGTCCCTCCTCTCAATCTGTCTTCTGCAGAGTCAAATCTTGTCCAGCTATCCTTTTGTTCTTTGCAGAATGCAAGCCAAAGTGCTCTGGCATACAGCACGGTTTACAGCCTTTGCTGTCCTTTGTATACCATCTTGCCTCGTGCAGAGAAGAAGAGATTTTTGAATGAAATACATGCAAAATTCATTTTAGTAGTTATCTCTAGGATCCGACGAATAGCAGCCATTTTCCTTACATTCTTAGGGGATCCAGTCTATCTTTTCCTCAGCAAAATTCTTCTTCATTGTCCCAGGAGCATCTACGGATTAGCATGCAGGCCAAGGAAATTCTGCGTCTTTGTCGCCTTGCCACATATGCTCCTCGCATGTGCTTTAAGAAGTCATTCTTGAAAAGGATTTGGTAGGCTGGTAGTTAGCTTTAAGGGGGGGGCAGTCATTCTGTTCGGGACATAAAAAGTACAAGTGGGGACAAAGGCTTCAATGTGCTCTTCCCAAACGTGTGGCACAACTTGGTTCACTAGTGTTTTAATTATAAAAGTAACTAGACAAAAGTAGATGTTGTATCTCTGGTTCTATGTGATATTTCCGCTTTTTGCAGGCCGCCTACCAAAAAGGCTGATTTATTTCTTCCGATTTTTGGCAGGACGCAAAAAGGGAAAATATTACATTCCTTTGGTGGAATATCACATTTCCTGTCCGCATCCACGCTGGAGGTACCAGAAGTCGGGGGGGGGGTGGGTTTAACCTCCGCACCTCTTCCTCAGCCGCCACTGCCTCCCTCCCCCAAGCATTACTTATAAACACACCCGCAAACGCACAGTTGCATTTGCCTCTTTCCCCGTTACAAACATTTCCCTTCCCCCCACCACACACACATGCACACACACACACATACAAACACACATAACCACTCACCTGGGACTCATGTGACTGCTCATCCTGGCCCTGACGTGCCTGTCAGCCCCTGCACGCGTTTAAAAAAAAAAGTTTTATTATTTGTATATAATCTTATTAAGATTTTTACAAAACGAATTTTCATAGAAGAGCGTGAAAAAAAGAGATTTGTGGAGTGTCTGCTAGTATAACATGTTAAGTTTTTTAGGTGTCTGGTTAAAGGTGAGAATACAAAAGGTTCGAATGCACTAGGGCCGAGTACATTTGCTCGAAAACAAAAGGTTTGAATTTTTTTTTTATTATATATTTTTTTGGGGGTTTTCGTTTTGGTAAAAAAAAGTGGGTTTTACCACAAAAACGGGGGTCAGGGGCGACACCCCCCCCCCCCAAAAAAAATGACTATTTTTTTTTCCGAACCTTTTGTTTTCGAGCAAATGTACTCGAACCTATTGTATTTCGAAACCTTTTGATTCGAACGTTTAACCTATAACCGTTTTTTAGTGTTCGTCTCCATCGAAATTAGTGAAGATACTGTTGGTGAAGTTCAAATAAGATAAAGTCCAATGTTCTAAGGGTTCTAAGGATTCTTAAAGGTCTTAAAAATCTTAAAAATCGTCTTCAGACCAGCTAGAGGGATTTGCCTATTGCAGTTGGGAAGCCTTCTCCAGGGCGATGTTTAGGAGCTTTGTTGATGCTAGTTAGCCATTTGGTTTGCGCTCCTGTGATGAGTCGATTCCACCATGTATTTTCGTAATCAATGAAAGAGTTAGTATACAGGGTGCCGAAAAAGGCATTCCTTTCATGTCTATTGTCGGGCAAGCCATCAAGAAGTGTCTGATCGATTCTATGCTTTTTACAGAGTCTGCAGGCTTTCTCTTTAGATGATGTTCTAATTGCTAAGATTTATTGGGTTGGCAGCAGGTTTAGGCGTGCTTTTAGTAGAGTTTCATTGCGAGTCTGCTAGGATATTTTGTACAGTACCACATAGGCTCTTTGAGTTTATTAAAGACTGGTGGGAGATGACCTAGGAGTTTGTTTGAAACTGCTTTCTCGTTAGTTTTTATCCAGTCCAACCATTCCATTTTTGTTTTGATTCTTAACGGATTTTGGAGGAGATCTTCTTCAGAGCAGGCTATCTCCTGCAGTATGAGCTTTTGTGTGTTGACCCAATCATTGAGGAATTTGTTGCTTCCAGTGGCAATTTCCTTAGCAATCATGCAGTATATTCCGAGGCTCTCTGGATGTCGAATTTTTCGGAAAGGTTGAATGGTACTGTGAGCCACGACTGCCTCTAGTGAGAGTAGACCTAGTTCACGTCTTATTGCTAGAGAGGATGTCGATTTGGGTAGTCCAAGTGCTGCTCTCCAAATGAAGACTTCCAGTTTAGTCCACAACGTAGATGGGATTGCAGGTGTTGTGTCCATTCCGTAAATTAATGCTGGGATTACTTTAGCCTTGTAGAACTGAATGGCTGGTATCAAGCTGTATTTACCGTATTTCCTATGGACTGCACGTAATTGAGCAGTTAGGTTTTTGGTCTTTGTCCATAGTACTTGTTGCATGCTCAGAGCTTTTCTAGAACTGTCCCAAAGTAGTAGCTTTTCTACTCCCAAGTACTTAAATGTTGAAACAATTTCGATTTTTGACTGATGTATCTATCACTGTAAGGTTTCTTTCTTTTTTTTGTTCCCCTGTTTCTGGAAGATCAAAATTTTGGTTTTTAGTTTATTGATCTCCAGATTGTTGTCCTTTGTGTTTTGCACAAGGTTGTCGAGTTGACGTTGCAAACCCACCTGTGTATGATCCAGTATTATCAGATCGTCAGCATAAAGTAGTCTAGTGACCCTTGTGTTTCCGACTTTGGGTGGAAACGATCTGATCGAGGCTTGGGAGTCTTTAAAGTCGCCAAGGAAGGCTATAAAAAGTGCCGGAGCCAATTGACAGCCCTGTTTCACTCCTCGATGGGAAGGTATGTGGTCGGATAGTAGGGCTTGCTGGTTGAATCGTACAGATTATAGGGCGATTATAGGACTATTATAGGACCAAGAATTTCTTTGTGACAGTTCCATGCCCTAAGCTTGTTCCACAATTTTGGCCTATCGACTCTGTCGAAGGCCTGAGATAGGTCTACGAAAGCAAGGAAAACTCGAGGGGCTCCTGACAGGACATTTTCTTTGATGATTTTCAAGATCATTATGTTTGCACCTGTACTTGTGTTTTTCTGAAATCCCGTTTGTAAAGGGTCCACAGATGGAGAGGATCGTGCCCATTTCTAGAAGTGAGTCAAAAGGATTGATGCAAAGACCTTACCAATGACATCGAGGAGTGCTATAGGCCTGTAGTTCGAGGGATCCTCTCTGGAACCTTTTTTGAAAATAGGAACAATGACTGCCTTGATCTTCCGTTCTTTGCAGTCTTTGAATATCATGCTGATAATCGCTGACCAGTCCTCCGGATGTTGCTTTAGGTCAGAATTCGCTAACCCGTCCAGACCAGGTGCTCTCGACAATTTCTATTTTAAGATTACCCTTTTTATTTCGACTTCGTCAGACAGGTCCACCCAGCTTCCGTCTGTGGTTCTTTTTGTTTGGTCCGTAAGTGAAGTGCATGGCTCGAAAAGTTGCGAAAAATGCTTGGATCAGTTGGTTTCCGAAACTGGGTTTATCATTTGAAAGTTGGGGTGTTTATTTGTTTTGTTGACTAGTGTCCAGAAGTCTTGAGGCTTTTTGTTTGTTAAGGCCTTGAGCATACTTTCTGCATCAAGTTGATAGCGAGCAGATCTGGAGTTTCTGAGCCACTGTTTGTAGTTTCTCTTCTCAGTGCAGTAGACTTCCCACAGTGTCGATGTGTTCAAAACCGCTGCTGCTTTCATTAGTTTCCTTAGGTGGCTTTGTCTAATCACTAGATTTCGGTTATACGTGTGGTCGTGATTTGATGCAAAATTATGAGGATTTTTTCCGGGGTTTTTTGAAAGCAAGGAGCAGCGGAATATAGATATCTTTGAAAATTTCATCCTGGGCTTCGATGTCAGAAGTTAGTTTCTTGTAGTTGTCTGACAGCCTTTTGATGTCTTTAGTAGTCATGCGTAAACGGGTAAGTTGAGAATTTATCTCAATCGATAGTTTATAGAATTGTTGGTCTCGCACACTGGTGTTACAGGTAAGATTCAGTAAACTGTGGTTGCTTGCTTTGGTTCTAATTACTGCGAAGGAGACTATACTCATATAGATCTTTTCAGAGACAAAATATAGTCCAGAGTGGCAGATGACTGGTCACGCTCACATGTAGGTATCAGGCTTTCCTCTCTGCTTACGTTGGCTGCGTTGCAAAGGCTCCTAGATCTCATTAATGTGAGCCACAAGTTTCCCCTTTCTTCAGCCAAAGAACAGACAAATGGATTTATCTTTGGCAATTTAGAGATCATGCAATTAGCGTTGAAGTCGCCGCAGAGCAGGATATTCGAGGTCTGATGTTTGATCATAATTTCATCAAGAATATTTTCTGCCGTGTCGTAGAAGTTAGCTGAAGATGTTTTTTTAGGGTTCCATTAGGCATTAATGATGGCAAAGGGTTCCTGGGGACTTCTTGTTTCAGCTGGATTTTCGTCATCCCATGTTGCAAGGACCGCCAAGAATCCGTAGGTTGCTGTTATTTACTTGGTCATGGCTATGTTTGATCCTGTATGGATAGCTATCAATAGGCCTGATGAAGGTCTACCTAGGGGACTTTTGCAGGCGGGAGAAATCTCTAGAGTGTAGCCATCCAAGGCTAGTTTGTCCAGCAATCAGGTTTCTTGGAGGCAAAGGATATCATGGAGTCCCAAGTTGTAACCATCAGGTTTGGTTAAGTGCATGTGGCCTCTGGTGTTCCATGAGGCTATGGACAAAGTTGGTTTTCAAAGATCGTCAGGATTAGGAAAGGGTGCCTGAGATGGTAGACTTGCACCTCGTGTTTGTTGCTATCTTTTAAGCCCGGGTGTCAAAGCGTCTCAAATCCGTGACCAGGTACCCTTTTTGGGACGCCGTCTGCGCTGGTGGTAGACGGGTCTAGTATATCTTTTTTGTTTTCACGGAGATGTTGCGATGTGGTTTTGCGCTTATACTGCTGACTTGGGGGCGTTTGATATCTCCCCTGTTCTTTGTAGTTTCTGGTCTCTCTTCTTAAATCAGATCTGTCTTCATAGGTTAGTTCGTAGTTCAGGTAGTTGGATCTATTAGCCCGTTTCCAGGCTGGTCTGGTACGTTAATAGTCCGTTTTTCGTGATGGGGATAGTGTGCTTCCCCTTCTTGATGATCTATAAAGATCCTCCGTTTGCGACTTATATCTATAATTTTTGGTGGGAGGTTTCTTGAAGTTTTCGCCCTCTTTCTTGTTCGTATTTGCCACCTGAAGCTCATTCAGAATAAACCCTAGGTGGGCTAAGTTAACATAGACATCTTGGGGGATCTCACAAAGCGCCGACTTTTTGATGTGGAGATAGGCCTTTGCTTGGTTGTTCCTGTGATAAGGCTCTATCAAAGTGAAGTCGTCTGACTTTATACCCCGAAGCGTGTCTATTTGCTTTAGTGTCTTGAGGACTGTTCTTCGGTTTAAAATCATGTATCGGTCATCAGAAGGTATTTGCTCTATTTTAAAGAGAGGAATGGATCTTGATGTTGAATCGTTTGATCTTGGTGCATCGTTTTTTGAGAACACTGGCAGAGTTTCTTGTTTTTTTTAGCGTAATTGTGAATTGTCAGAATGGTCAGAGAGTTTGTGTGTTTGGTTATATTCTTTTGAGGGCTAGATGGTGAAGTTGGAGTTAAAATCTTGGTGTTTGTTGTAGTTAGCGCTTGGAGTTCTAGGATTTCAGTTGAGTCCCAATGTTGTGTTAAATCGATCAAGGAACTTTGAGTCATGAATTCCTCCGCGGTCCTTGGAGAGATGGTGCAATATGTCTCTGTATTAGCAATGTTTTCAGTATGGGATGTGGTAGCTGAGCTCTCTCTCGTGATTTCTTTTGATTTTTTGTTTTTTGGAGATAGAAGTGGATCAAGCGCAGTCACTGTTTCCAAGTGGGTTAAGTCTTGTTGAGAGCTTGCAATGAGTTTCAAGAGAGGTTGCTTTTTCATAGTGGGGGTGGATTTTTGGAGAAGGTCACTTGGTGGCACTGATTTGGGTACTGTAGTTTGTAAAAAAGAGTTTTTATCTTTTGTTCTTGCAAACACGGAAGCCAGTGCCGCCGGATGAGGTGGGGACACTGTCTGGGTTTCTTTGTCGACCAAAATAGGTTTCTCAGAGTTTATGTTTTTAAGGAGGTTTAGTTTCTCTTCCAGTATGTACAACTTCATGTCCCAGGAGTCTCTATGTTTCTTGTTTCTTTGGTCCAGCGCTGTAATAAAACCCTCAATAAAGATCAGCTTTGTGTGTATCATTGCAGTAAATGTAGTACTGTCTTTTAGCGAGTCATTGATATTTTCGTATAATTTCCCGAAAGGGGCTAAGGCTATTGTTATAGCCGACATAATGGTTGTAAGGTTGTTTTATTTGCCGGTGATTCTTTGATGTTTGAGTTGGCTATTTCACTTAGCCTTCTGTTTTCTGGGGGAGATCGGTCTCTTGGTGTAGCCGGCAACAATGGTTCTTGGAGGACAAAACTATCCTCTGTTTCAATAGGTCTGTCTGAGTTTTTTAGTTGAGGTGGTCGATGGTCGAGTTGATGTTGGCTCACTGATACGCTCCCCTGGGTATAGTGCTGTCTAGATACTAGAGAGACTGATGGTTTTATTCTGGTCGGCGATTTTTCTTTGCATAGGATTTCACTGCTAGGCAATGATAGGGGGCCAATCGCCCCTTGTTTGTTGGATAATGACGGTTGTTTGCAATTGTTTGCGTCTGTTTCCTTTTCTGGACAATTGGAGAGTACTTTGGAAGGCCCAGATGAAATTGTTATGGTTGAACGGTGATTGCCTATACACACACCCACATTAGTTGTGTCAGCCACGTTTTGTTTCTCCATAAATAACGGAGGACCTTCGATAACAGTATTTTTTTTCCTTTTTTTTTTTCCTGTTCCAATACTTCGCTGATTGGTGGCATTGGAGACTTTTTTGGAGAAAGCATCACTTTCCTTGCTTTGGTCGCCAGGGGAAAGTCTTGAATGGCTTCTAAGATTTCTGCATCCGAGAGTTCTTGAGCTTCGTCCAGTTTTCTTTTGCATTGTTTTTTAAAGAAGTCTTTAAGGGCTGAAGATAGAAGCGGTGGGCAAGGAGTTTCTTCCCTATGTCTTTTTTTCTGTTTTTCATGTTTTTTTGGGTTGAGTGGCCTGCTTTTTGACTTTTTCTGCGATATAAGGTTCTGCAGTGATGGAGTCGGGCGACTCAAAATCTGCACGTCGTTGCTGTGGTGAAAATGTATTGGCATTGTGTAACATGGGAGAAGAGGGCTCTCTAAAAGTTGAATGGGCTGCCGCGCTTATATCAACAAAGCTTTGTGGTGTGGGCTCGAAAGCTGAAGGTATTCCCATGGAAAGATTGCTAGATGTTGCTTTGTAAAAAGATTCAGACGGCGGACCAGATTTTCTTGATTGCTGAGTGTTTATTGTTGATTCCATTGAGGCGTGAATTTGAGCCGAAACCAATGTTGTCAATGGGCTCACGTTTATTGGGTGTACAGAGCCCCCTTGTGGGTACCCCAGCATGCCTGCGGCTTGGATTGTCGGCAGCCGCTGGGGAAAGAGGGGGTTGGGCTTGCCAGGATTGAAGGCGGTGTGGTCCTCCTGGACTGTTAATCCTTCCAGAGGCGGGTTTCGCCTGGACTGCTCTTCCGCCGAATCTTGTTCCGGGTGTCGGTCTCCTGGAGCCGGGCGTTCGCTCGCTGCCCGGGGGACCCTCTCCTCTTTAGACCGCGCTGCTGGCACAGGGGAGGAGGCGGACTGTCCTTCGACAGTCAGGGCCTCCTCACCCCTCGCCACCGTGGACTGAACAAAGCGCGGTGAGGAGAGGATCGCCAGCAATGCACCCGACAGAGATAGTGCAGGAAGATAAAAGGAGACCTCCGGCTCGATACCCCGTGGCACAGGTGAGACGGTAGAGCGGTAGGCATGGTCAGACCATTTGGGGTTGTAGCAGAGGAGGAGGTAGAAGAAATACGAGGGGCTGGTGCGTGACCACTATGGTCTGTTAGTTCAGATTGAGTGTTGCCGTTTGTTGCGGTCTCTGTGAGCATAAGTGGCTTAGATGGAGAAGAAAAAGGAGACCGCCGTATGCCATCAAATGGGTTTTCAAAGTCGAACCGAGCTTTAGCTGATGTAACTGTATTGTTTGCAGAGTTATTTGTGTTTACGGTGGAAGTTATGGTTGAGGAGGTCCTTACCTCCTTCGTTTTCTTGTGTGAAGATTTCTGCTGAGGCGGATCTGAGAGTTTAAAGTTGCTCCTCAGTTTTCGTGCCTCAGCTGGGAGTTCGGATGTCGGTTTAGGGAAGCTGGATTGTGCCGTTTCGGGCTCCATGTCCGGGGTCCTTCCAGGACCCGCCGCGGACTGCTGAAGACTGCCTCAACCTTGGCTCAAGCTCCGCACGTGGTTTTCTAAAGTGATTTTTTTTTCATGTCGGCTTTTGTAAAACTATTTTTTCAGGCTATACTCTCCAGAGATGTGAATCAGTAGTGGAAGTTTCCAAATAACCTTACAATAAGTGCTAAAGTAAAAGTAATGTCCAAGCAGGGCCTAACCCGTAGGGCCCAAGGTAACACAAAGTGGTCAGGGTGCCTAAGATGTGTGGAAATGTCATGTAGTGCACAAGTTCTCAAACTTAATCTCTTGTTAATGGCTAACAGCATCAAGCTGGTACTTGGGGGCTCTTTTCACCGATTTGAGCTGGGTTCGAGGCTGTGGGTTGGCTCAATGCTTCTCGGAGTCTGTGGCTTACATCTTCTGAGTGGTCGGCTCGACTGTCTGTGCTCAGGGACTGTTGACTTTAAGACAGGAGGATCAATGGTCTCAGGAGAAGGCTCAAGAGTGTGTAGCTGCAGGTTCAATGTGGAGGCTTTGATGGTAGTAAGGCGGCTCAGTGGGATGGATTTTTACAGCGGCATTGTCTCTGAAGCAGTTGGCTTGTCTCAAATCGATCGGTTGGTTCAGCATGGTGCAGTGGGTTCAATTGCTCAGTCAGAAGTTGGTGCTCGAACAGGTGCTCAATGCGGCTTAATGTTTTCACAAAGCCTGTTTGGTCTTGAGTGATGCGTCTGGATTTGGGGTCTGATGGTGGTCACCTTCAAAGAAACATACAGACAGGAGTTCCCTTCTGCTACTTTCCCCTCAGGCTGAAGTGAACTATGCCCCCTAAAAGCACACACCTCTCTTTGGGCACCGATGTGACTTTGTCTCTTGGTTTATAGCAACAAGCAAGCTCAAAGTTCTAGCTCATGTCCTTTCTGTTTCCTGGAGATCTTAAGGGAAGGCCTCTCTCCCTCCTCCAGTCAGATATCATATCATCCTATGGAAGGAGGCTTAGAGCTCTCAACAACGGACATAGTATTACAACAGAGTGGGCGTCCCCCATTACATTGTTAGTGTATCCAATCTCCTGTGAGTATCTAGCAGCGTGTTCTCCCTCGTTTTCAGCAATTCCCAGAGTCACTTCAGGGCAGAAGTAAGCATGCAGAGAGCTTCTGAGATGGCAGAAAGGATCTTCCCTGTGCCAGAGCTCAAATGCTGACTTAGCCCCGCTCCTAACTTGCCTCCTTTAGAGTAAAGGTCTCGGAACTCCAATTATCTTTCTCTTCCCAGATGGCTCCTCTGCTAAAAATGGCAAGGGCTACTTGGGTTCTGCCCAATTTTTAGAAGTCCTTTCCCTCGCCTGCTCCTAAGGTGTGAAACCATCCCTTGGGAACATAATGCCATCTGGTATCATCTCTGAATGAGGTGGCACTATCCCAGCATTTGGCACTTTTATCTTTAAGACTAATCCGTGCAAGACAACTTTAGTAACTTTACAAAGTAAAACACGAATAAGGTTATAAGTGTGTTACTAATCATGCCAAAATGTCTCTTTGGCAAAATGTTGCTTTATTTTTGGTTTAAGTGGCATTCCTTTATTAAACTGTTTTTTATAATGCGCCTAATACCATACCGGAGTTTGGTTTCTAAGCACGGATCCGGGATTCAAAACTCTGTTGCTCTGCGTGATCTTGCTTCCAAGGGGGCTTTTTGCCCCTGTGCTATCCTCCGTTTGCAGGGTGCTAGGATTCTTCTGCCAGGTATGCTTGAACATTAGAAATACTAGTAGTTTCTAACATGAGGCGTGGAAGATGAATCGGCGGTTTGCGGCCTCAGCAGACTTTCCTGATTAATGTCATACTTTCCCTGACCCTTAGCTTGTAAAACTGATAGGTACACAAGCGCCTATCATTGCTAATGTGGCCATATGAAGATGCATGCCACTTTGTATCTGAAATGTGACTCATCTTTCAGTCGTAAAACAAATACATTTTAAATGAAGAAAGCAAACAGAACTAATATGAATGTTTTACTTGCTCTTTTCTAAAATGAAAAAAATGAAAATTCTGTTCAAATATGTATTGTTTCAAGAATGTGTTTTTTTTTTATTCTTATTGATTTAGTATATAGCAGGTGGTGAGTGAGCATCACATAGTGCCCAGCACTACAGAGCACCCCTTCTTGTTTACTTACCTGTTTCCATTCATTATGGTCTCCCTGGACCCCAATGTCTTCAACTGCTCTTAAACCATACTTTATTTTTTATTTTGCGATTAAGTTTATGTTTTACAGTTAAACATTAAAGTCTCGTTCATTTTGCTTTCTTCCTTACTTATTTTCAGGTAACTTTATTTTTACCTCTTTATTTTCAGTATCCTTTATTGTTCACTTATTTTTTTTAGTTTTAACGGATACTTCGGTGAGTAAATGTGACTGTACTTCTAAGTCAGACAGGCTGCCTTCAATCTCTAAGGTTATTGTGACCGCTTTGTCGGCTAACCAGCAGGGAATAGCATGTTGTATCTTCCTTACATACATAGAATTTATCTGCAAACATTTGCTTCAATCAAATACAGTTCAGGCAGTATATTGCTATGTTCGAGCACAGTGTAAGAACGCAATGTGCCTTTCATGTTTTATACTACCTTAGCACAGTAGTGGAGGTCGTTTCATGTAATCTGTTGGGATGTGGCGGGTTTGTATTTTAAGGCTAGATTACTATGGCAACAATGAATCGTTGGGCCAACGAGGTGATTCGTTTATATACAAGATTGTTCTCTGGTCTTTGTGAAGTTTGAGGACTATTGCACAACAGGTGACCCCTCACAAAAACTATTCAAGCAATATATTTAGCTCCATTGAGGGATATATTGTTCCTTGTAATGTATGATGACTACAGCCAGAGCAAAGCATCTCTGTGTTGAGGCTTTCTCTGTTTGAATTGGATGCTCTGGAAAGCCAACACAGCAAGGGATCTCTTATTGAGCCATATCGCACTGTCATTTTCTGAGTTTATAAACGAGCTTTGGGAGTTTTTTGATGTTTATAATTATTTTTTTGCTGATTTGTGACCCTTCAGCAGAACAAATTAAGACAAGTCGCGCCAGAATATTGTCTGTGCAACTCCGCTCATTCAACTATTGGAAAAACATTTCCTCTTCAAGTTTAAACTAGAAATTGTATGACAGTCACAAGTTAAAATATATCTTTCAACAAAAAACACATGGAATGTAAGTTTGCACCTTCCACTGTCCACTCCTGTGGTTAGTCATTTCACTTTTCCTTAAATTAAATCTGCTGATGGCCTCACAAAATTCTGCAAAACGATCTTTCAGCACAATGTCAGCCAACTGGTTGAAACTAAATGGAAGCAAAACAGAGGTTTTGGCGGTTGGTCCTCCCGCAAGGGATCATCTGTGGAGCTCACAGTACTGGCCCGAGTCACTTGGCCCATGTCCGCTCCCCTGCACCTCAGTGAAAAGTGTGGGAGTGAAACTTCTTCCAAATGGATCACGTGAGGCCCAGATCTCTGCAATTTGTAAGGCTGGTTTTGGAAGACTGAAGGCTTTGAGGAAGATTCTTCCTTTACTTCCCCTTGCAAACAGCACAACACTGGTGATATCCACCGTAATGGGCTCCCTGGACCATTGCAATGGTATCTATCTGGGGCAGCCCAAGTATCAGATTTAGCGGATGCAAGTACTTCAGAATTCAGCAGCGCAATTGCCACTTATGGTGCCTCGTCTGACTCCTTCACTAGTTCTCCTCCATTGTTCGCACTGTCTGCCGGGGGCCACCCGAATTGAATTTAAGATTCTCTTTATTGTCCATCGAGCAGTGCACAATGTGGGTCCTTATTATCTAAAAGCGAAATTAGAAAGATATTGCCCAATGCAAAATCTGCGTTCTGATTCTCATCTGCTTCTTAAGATTCCCAAATACCAGCAAAAGCGATTGGATGGTCGTTCTTTCTAAGTCTTAGCCCCAAGCTTGTGGAATGCTCTTCCGCTATCTTTGAGAACACTTGCTGACTATCTCCCCTTCAGACGAGCGCTGAAAACCCATCTGTTCTAGTATTTTCTTCTTCCTATTCAGAGTATGAAGTAATGGTTGGCCTGCGTTTGCTGCCCTCCTTAGCGCCTAGATGCCTATTGGCCTTAGTTCGCACTCTACACATTTTCAAATAATAATAATAATTGTTCCGGAGCAGGGTAAATATCTGCAGAAGATCAATATTCTTAGAAAACACCCTACAAATATAATTATATAATTATTTTGTATATTTCTATGCAGAAAATAAATAATTTTGCTTATCCTTCGACAGAATATCTATTTTTGTGTGCACAATTAAAACAATACAATAACCAAATCCTGCAATCCAAAGTCCTGGGCACCAAAGTGCACAAGGATGATCTGTAAGGAGAGGAAGTCTTGCTTTGGTGCTACACTGACAACAAGCAATTGCTTTTCTGTACAAAACAGCAATAAAGTAATATTTCTTAGCATGGTGCACAGGAGAAAGGTGCCCGCACCTGTGGATACCTGTAGATTCCAAGGACCCTGGCCATAAGTAGGCAGGTGGCCGATAGGGAGTCACCGATGATAGCTGGCACCAGTTGGCCTGGTTGGCATTGGTAGTTGGGCACTGGATCTTGCTGCCCAGAAAGGATCCACATGGTGCCCTGCAGTGCCCGGGCTTCTGCAGAGCAGGAGTCATACATCTGGAACCCCAGTGTGAGGTTTGGAAGCAGGCGCTGGCTACGGTTCACCTCATCAATGCTGAAAATCATCGACTGATACCAGCGAAAAGCCCGAAAGCGAAATCTAGAGGAAGTCAGGATGGATACCAATGAAAATGTGAGTGTCGAAATTGATTACAGTAAACATTTATTGGGGAAATGTTAAAGGTTTGCTAATTTTGCAGAGATCTGCCATTGCGATTCATCATAGCTTTGGGTCACCCATCTCTATCCCTGTACTTAAACCCACACACTGCTTTGCAAATGCACTTCAACCCTGACATGTAGGATGCCTGCTATCCCATTGCTGTTATTTCCAAACAGATCCGCTGAATTACCTCAATTGGGCCCCTGCATCCACTACTGTTCCAGTGCTAGGACAGACAGACTCAAATGCAGTTCAATATCGACCTGCATCAGCCCCTGCTATTCTAGTACTGGACACAAATATTGGTCTGCAATGCCCTCAAATCCTGTCTGAACCAGCTCTCAAATTCCTCTACTGGGACTTGCATTTTTTCAATATTTCAATCCAATCTTCTCTGCTTGGACTCTAAAGCCCCATCTTACTTCACTCGTTCCTTCAACCTTACGTGTTGCAGTATTTTAGCACTGGTGGGGCCTTGAACGCGCTTGGAGCAAAGACATTGTTATAGAAAATGGGGAAGATCCCTCCGAGAATGATGTCCCCATCCTTAGACAGTGCGCTGTCAGTGTGGCTCCTCAGGTGACATGCTGCAGGGGCCCCTGAGACGGGGGTGGGGAGGATTAGAAGAACGGCGGCACATATCACCATCATGTCATCTGGCATTGGGCATCCAATCATGATTGCTTCCTGTGAACAAGACAGTCTAAGTCAGGCGGGCGGCATGGACAGCGCATGTCCTCAAAATTCAAAGGAAACACATGGCACCTATGACACAACACCACTACGGACATGGAATTTAAATTACGAAAGGTTATGCCTAACAAAGTACTAAATGCGAAGATAATTTAAATCTCCCTTTGTACAACGTATGCTCCCACCATCAGTGGCTCACTGGATATCACCCCATTGACCCATAATATTACGAGTTATTTAATAGCACATAGTTATGACCCTCCGCTGTGCAGATAGCCATCACCAGGACACCATACTAGGTAGTAAGTAGATGCACCTAGCCAGGAGTGATCCTTTTTCCAGCTGTTGTACATTGAGTCAGCGCACAGTGACTTACTCCACTGTTAGAGCTCGCATTCTTTACTGTTGGTACACACTTTCTTGTTTGATTACTTGCAGCAATGTTGGTTTGCCAACCCCATCCCCTTCTCAATACATCATATAAGCCACAAAGATGAAATATTATCCAAGCAGGTGCCTGTGTTCTTGCTACAGCATCCTTCTTTTGCTCTGTTTTATGCATAAGTATATGCGCTCATTCAGACTTATTGATATTAAACATGGTGGCTCTGGAGCCCCGGACTAGACTGCTGCATGCATATTACCAAAGCAGCCTTAGGTTGTTGCTTAGCATTGATTCATGTCAACCTTTGTTGCTTGCAGTGTTGCCCTTTCATACCCTTCATCTAGTGTATACATATATTTTTTTATGTATTTGATTTATCGCGTTTTGTATCATGCTCAATTAAAAGCTAGCTGGATCCTAGCGCTCGGTGGGGAAGAGGAACGGGAGGAGAGTATGAGTTTGCAAGAGAAGGAAAAAAGGTATGAGGGGTGAGAGATTTCCTATCATCACAATAAACCAAGGACACACAGGGAACATATGCTCAACAAAATAACAGGGAAGTTCATTTACCTTCTGAGTGACATAAAAAGCATGCGTAAAAAGCATGTGTTAAACTTTTACGCTTGCTTTTTAAGTTCGGTCAGATTTTCATTGATTTTGTTTGGCGGAGCTGGGAAAGAAGTACAATCACCACTTCTGACCAGCCCAAAATGCTCCACCGTACAAACCTGCATTCATTAGCGCCAGCATCTGATTTTAATGCTGGTGGTAAGCAAGGAGTAGAAAGTTCAAGTTACTAGTGTGATCAATCTGGCAATTTTCCCAGGTAAAACCTCCCCTCATGTGGCCAGGGAGAGCCAGATGCTGCCTGATCTTTGCCCTGGATGTGGCTATCTATGAGAGGACCACATGAGGGAAGACAACCCTTGGGGAGGCAGAGTAGACCTGCCAGGTCAAGACAGGCATTTCCCTGTTTCTTTAGCCTCTGGTAACACCCAATTGCCTCCCCATTCCTGTATGGTATACTGTCGTGTGGGTGTAGAACCTCCAGTTATGACCAATCACCAACAGTATTTACATTCCCCTTTGCTTGATAACATTGAGACGAGGAAAAGGACTGGAGTAATGAAGATCACTAAAACCGGAAAGCAAACGCCACACTCTGGTTGTTCGGAAAAGGTGAACAGGTGCCGGGACATTTAAAAACACTACACCTGGAGATAAAGAGACAGCCACTTTTCCCGACATCGGTCTTGACACCGAAGGAGAGCAAGCTGCAGTGTGGGGCGGAGAAGCAGGTGCCGTCCAGGGAAGTCTGGAAGCGGAAGGTTTGTAGCACTTGTGCCACGGACAGCAGGAGCTGTCACGTGAAGGGGGCAAAGCGAGACCCGGAGAGCAGACAGGAAGCCCTCCCAGCTGCCAAGCAAGCAGCAGCGAGAACGTGAGATGTGAAAGACGCCAAAGCAGCTGACGCAAACCGGTGAGCCCAGGGAGCAAGGTTGGAAAGCCGGGGTGCTTCATGGCCGATTCCACATAATGTTGATGAACCTGGAAAGCCAAAACAAGAGAGCTGGGACACCAGGGTGATTGAGGAGCAAAGAGACAAAGATGAATGAAGAGGGGTCGCTGACCCAATATATGAGAAGTGGAATTAAAGAATCTTGGAACTATACAAAAGAGAAGGTGATTGCTGATGAGAAGTGTGAGTCTGGGACCCACACCCAAATACTGAACTGATTAAGAAAGTCCTGGCAGGAGAGTAAACCAGACATACAGCGAGTCTGGGACCCACACCCAAGTGACGAAATAAGAAAGTCCCGGCAGGAGAGTAAACCAGGCACACAGCGAGTTTGGACCTGCTCCCAAGTGACAAAATGAGGCAGTCCTGGCAGGAGAGTAAACCAGGCACACAGTGAGTCTGGGACCCGCACCCAATCAAGATTGCTAAACTTGGAAAAGGGAGGAAAGCAGTTTTCCAAATGCATGGAATCTACAGGAAGGGTTTGCTCTGGGAAAGTCAAGAAAGCTCAGGAAACAAAGCATACCCCTTGAGCCTGTGAATTGTGAAACTGGGAAACCCATAAATTGTGGAAAGTCTAAGGCAGTTCAGGGGAAGGAGCATAACCCTGGAAACTGTGAATTGTGGAACTATGGAAAAGCTCCGGGGCAGAGGCATACTCCTTGAGCCTGTGAATTGTGGAACTGTGAACATCTTAAGGGAAGGGTCATACCACTTTAGATTGTGGAAGGAGATCAAGAGAGAATTTGTATATCATGAGTTGATGAACTGTGTAAACCGGAGGAAACTCAGTGGAAGAGCCATTCCCCTTGAGATTGTGGAGTATGGTAATGTGAAAGTGAAGGACATTGAAAACATAGAAAAACCCAGGGCAAGGGAAGAACCCTTTTAACTGGTAGAACTTTGTTGGTTTCTTTTACACTTTGGAACTTTATGTTGGAACTTTGGAAAGGAGCTGCAGGTGACCAGCTAAAAGGCATTTTCCGCTTAACGTTATATTGAGTTTATATTGGCAAGAGCATATTGTGCACCCTAAGCTATAATTAATCAATAGCTCTATCCAGTCTGCGCATATACTTTACCAGCATACACTATATTCAGTCTCTGGATTTCTCTTTGCTCTTCGATTATGATGATATTATATATATAAATACTGGGGAAAGGCACAGCAGGTGCA
Source organism: Ambystoma mexicanum (assembly GCF_040938575.1). Taxonomy (NCBI): domain Eukaryota; kingdom Metazoa; phylum Chordata; class Amphibia; order Caudata; family Ambystomatidae; genus Ambystoma; species Ambystoma mexicanum. The sequence continues at coordinate 248,372,306 of NC_090921.1, read as the reverse complement.
ATCTAAGAGTAACAGCGCACGTTCCATGCCAGCCCCCTGCCCCTCTTTCATGGCTGCCATTTTGGTGCCAGTGCCCGGTGTAACGCTTACCTTAGGCTCTGCGGGAACACCTCTACTACTCTTCTCAGGGTGCGTGGTTCTCTCACTAATTCCCTGTTTAGTGTTCAATGAGCTGAGAATCTGTGAAATTAAGCAACCAGTCAAAGGTGGAATCTAAGATAACTGTGAATTATCTCCTCACCAATCAACACTCCTTCCCACTAAGTTTGCCCTGCTCACCTCTTTTTATGTTTTGATGGGCTATCCGTCCTGCATCTGTGCAGGGGCGCAAGTTCTGAAGATGGGATTGAATGAGAGCGGGAAAAGAACCAACTCGAATGGAAGAGCTAAGGGAGTACTAATGCCTCAGGAGGTAAGTGGTATGTTAGAAAAGGTTCAATGACTGAGTGACACTAGGTGCCTAGACATGAGGAGAAAATCACTCCTAATCTGAAGGGAATGTCACTGAAACCATTTACTCCTGCACTATTATGTAATGTATGGTACAAGAGTGTGTTGCACATACACACAGTGGCAACAAGACACCTCTATCAGGCAATCCACTAAGTAAATTATTTCCCTCACATAACACCAGAGGGACTCAGGGAACCAGCAAGAAGGGACAATACATATACTGTATATTCCTACGTGTGTGTGAACAAACCATGTAAAACAAATGAGCTGCTGTGACTAGACTGCCCAGCTACAGAATAAACAATTATGTGCAATACCACAGCCTCAGTAAAATTCCTAGTGACGCGAGCGACTAAAATAGCTGCGTACCTACTACAAAGGCTGAAGAGAAAACTAGATGCCAAAATAATGCTTCACAAGAAACTGTACTTGCGGTGAGATTGAAACAACACGGACAGCTTCTCCTGTTAATTCCTCACAGAAGAACGCTCCTTCTCACAGGACACTCGGAAACTGTGAACTGACGGGCATTCAAACTGGAACTAGGAATCTACAACAAATGTGAACGGAGAGTGACTCAGGCACAGGAATTTTCAATGACTAAAGGGAAAACTAAGGGCAAGAAATTCCTGTCAGGAACGAGCTGAGATAAGCGTCTGCTAACAGCAAGAGGACGCGAAGCGCAGCTCTACCGAGGGGAGGGACTTAAATACTCGCGGAGCCTGCACTACTGGAATGCTCTGCAGGATTCAGGGAAGGCCGCCTGGCGGCCATGTTGAGTAAAGCGGGATAGTCTGAATTACAATTGGCCACTGGGTTTTCCATGCTCATAGCCCAGGAATGATACACCGCAGCCCAAGACCTTTTGGGGGAAGTTCTATGGAACGGTCCTGTGATCATGACACCCGGAGCCATATCTCCCCATTGCCCCCACTGGAGACTGTGATGAATCAGCAATGATTGCCCCCATAAACCTGGCTTGCAACCCTTCTCATGTGGCCTGGAAAGGGTAGATACTTCAAGATCCCAACCCTGGGGGTAGTGTTCTGCGTGAGAATCACATTGGGGCATTGGGGGGGGAACAGCTTAGGAATACTAAGAAACTCCCTTGTTAAACTTTCCCCAATCCCAAACTTCTATTGGCTTTTTGTCAAGCGGAAGAAATAAGAGGCCTTAATTGTGTCAGTTGGAACTACAGGTCCCATAATCCCCTAAGTACTGGACAAAGAAGAGGGCTGAAGAGCAATGTTGCAGGCGTAGTCAGCTTGTTAAGCATCATGACCCACACGTGAGGGAAGCAGAGAGGCTTAAAAGGCCCACTCAAGGTGCAGGGCAAGAGCACGTTGTTGGCAATCCAAGCAGAAGTTGGTGGAAAGAATGGACGCTGGGACTTTGACCAAGCATATTCCAGCTGCCTTTCTTGAGAGAGTCCTGTTCCCCTTAAATATGAAGTGCAGATGTTGCGCAGCGGAAAGCATGAAAGAAGATTGTTTTTCCCCATGTGAACCTGATTGCAGAAATTGTGCAGCAAGATGCTTGTGGAGACCGTGGCTGAGTGTTGGCGTGCAGCCAAGAGTCCCAGGAGCGAGAGGAGCAACGTGACTGTATGGGGTGGACTGGGGCACCTTCACAGAGGCAGTATGTGTGTCCAGATGAGACCCAAAGCAGTTCCAGTCCTGCAATACGCGAAGGGAGCAAGACAGAAGTCGATGAATGTTACCGAGCATTCTGATCCCTTGTGCGAACGAAGGCAGGCAACTGTAGCGTTAGAGTGAAAGCCATAACAAACTGACCGTTGATTGTTGGACAATGGGAAGTTACACAAGTAACGCTCACGTATGAGTGAACTTTCTCCATAGCACTCACGTAACAGTAAAACACTTCAAACCTTGTTAATGTTAATTGAAACTTAAACTTCAGAGAACATATGAAAGACTGGTTTTGTGTGCTTTAAAAGTGATTCTGAGGTAAAGGTGAACCGACACATCAATTGTGAAGTTATTGACGATGATGTAGCACTGAAATGAAGTGACTGAACATTGAATTGTGAGTTAAGGGAACAAGCATTGCCTAAGCCAAAAGTGAAAGCAGTATTCCTCAAGCCCAGAGGGTTCCATGTAATAATGGCCCAAAAAATTGCCTTTTTTCTTTTTTCAAGGAGGGCGGGGGACACCCCCGCAACCCCTGCTCCCCTCTCCCTATATATATGGACACCTATATGGTCACCTATATAATGTCGCCACAACATTTTCCCGGTGACATTATATACGGCAACCATATATATAGGGATATTATTACCTGATACCGCGCCCAGAGTTGTGCAAGCATTGTCTTCAGCCAACAGAGACTAACAAGAGGCATACAAGTAAATTGCTTTGGTGGGCAGAGAGCGAAAAGGTTAGGCAATGTGGTAAAAGGTGAAGCCTGCTGATTTTAATAGTTCCCTAGGAATTGGTATAATTCACATTGCCAAAGTCATAAGGAGGAAAGGTAAAATTACATCCTTAAGGGCAAGTTTGGTTGTTAATGTGCCAGAAAGACAAGAATGTGAAAGAGGCTTCTCTTCTGCAAGGTAAATGTTCAGAGGAAGAGTGCCTTGCCTACATGGAAGTGTTGATGTGAATATTGTCGTTTCTGGAACGTGGCTAATCATAAAGTTGCAGATTGCTGAAGCTGTGATAAAACCTTTGGTGGTCAATAGATTCAAAACTTCAGAAGCCCAGTTGAATGTGACACACTATGGGGCAGGCGATAGACCAACATAGTGAACTCTTACAGAAGTTAACCTGGCATGAGGTGGAAGAAGTGGTGCTGTGAAATCATCATGACAAAGATATACACTGTGATTTATAAAACTATGACGAGAACCTTGAGAAGTGCTACAAAGAAGCTGTTTCTTTTACCTTGCCAGAAGTTGTGTTTCTTTGAATCTGCCAAGGAACTGTATTTCTTCTTTCGACATTTCTAAGTTGTGGCAAAGCATTGTGACCCAGAACCTCATTGGTGCTATTTGATGAAGTGGAAATTATTACTCAAAGAAGAAGACATTCTTTTGTTGGTTGAACATTGTTAAACAGAACGTTTTCTTTTGACAAAGTGAAGGAGTCAAGAATTGACTTGGAACTTTGGTGCAAACCCGGATTTCCTTCTTTCTTTATATTGAACATTGGAACTGAACCTAACTTGAAACCTAGGAAAGGGGAGTGAACCTAGGGTACAAAGAGAGACTGTGAACATATGAGAAATACCATTGTTGATATTTTTTGTGAATTGCTATAGATTTTCTTGTGAATTTTATGGTTAAGTGTGAGGGCCATACATCCTTTCCCAGAGTGTTTCCTTTTGTTTTTTATAGGTAGGGAATGCCTCATCAAGGTAGGGATAGTGAGACATTTGTTGAAACTTATAATTTAATAAAATGGCAAATTTGGAGAAATCATCCAAAAGTTGTCCTCCTTGCATTTATGACCCTCACAAGACCCTCATCCGAACCCCCACTCCCTCCCGGAACCCCCTGTCTCATTTCCCTTCTCACTCACTTATGCACCTCCCAGCCCATCGTCATGTGCTTCAAATTGTTATTTCCAATTGTGGTCATATTTGTTTGTAGTTTGTTTTTAAGGGAAGTTGGTGCAAGTGAATCATTCTAAGCTTGCTGCCCTTAAAAATGAAAAAAAAAAAGTGTCGGCACCCTGGTTGGCAGGCAGCATATAGCAATATATACAACTTTCAGAGGAAGCTGGGCTGGTAACACTGCACTCATGCCTTACTAACTCGGACTGGCTTGTTGTTACCAGCCCTGCCCACATTCGAAAGTGGTATGAATCTCTATATTGAATCAAGTTAATATGAATTACTGGCAAGGGTCATTTTGTTCACCTGATGTTTCAAATTACCTTGCCTGATGCAACACTAGACTCCTTAGTCTCCAGCTCTGACACTCGTCTCATACTGAACATTTTGATTTATGAAACTTGTAAACTTCTGTTTACACAGCATGTGGTGGGGCAGGCAGAAAACAAACAGATGCACTGCCCTGCACAACACCGACTGCGTCCAGCGGCACAGAGCCTTGCACAGAAACATTTTCTCTGAACATATTTATGTTATGGGGGAGAGGGGTATTTGTGTCATTTAATGCAGGTACAGTTTACATTTGCTGCTGTCCTCAGGCCATCCTTTGGCCTCTCGCACTATCAGGAGCATAGGAGACATATAAAATCTGGGGGGGACAGGGGACATCTTGTGGACTTTGCTTTATTTATTTATTTATTTATTTATTTATTTATTATGTTTTAGTGAAAGAACTCGACATTTCACAAAATTAGAATTAAAATAGCAGTACTTATTAAATTACAAATATCACTGTATAAAACAAGAGAAAAGAAGAAAAGAAAACAGAAGAAAATGAAAGGATGCACAAGCAAATAACATGGGCCTCATTCCGAGTAGGGTACAAAGGGATACCGGGCACAGTTAAGGACATCGGTGCCGGTAATCCCTTTGTGCCCTACTACAAGGTCCCTTTGTAGGGACAAGGTTTTACCAAGCGGCCTTATGGGGAGCCGCAAAGGGTCCAGGGAGCAAATAACGGTACCGCTCCTTTCTCGTTTAACATTTGCTGCACAGCCTGATCTATTTGATTCTCTCATATGTTACTAGGAAGGCAGAGCATGGGTCCTCTGCCCTGTTACTTTATTCAAAGAGCTCCTCTGGCCTTTCTTTGCCTCTCCCTTGTCCTACTGCTTGCTTGCTTAATACATACCTGCTTGCTTGAACACTCAACATATTCTCCCTAACACAGCAAAGGAAGCTGCAGTCTGTCTTAACTTCTATTTGTTCCGTGTCTTGAATTGGCCTCTTATTTCCGATTTTCTGTCTGCAGGGGAAAGGCTTTTGCCAGTCACTGCCATGATGGTTCTACTTGGCTATAAGAGGGCAACAGCTAGCCAATATTGGAAGAACATGGGCATATTATGCCAGAGGCTGGCAACTGCCTTCCTAATGCCTACACAAGAGACAAAACTCTTGCCTTTGTTTTTAAAAGTAATTCAGTGGATGAAGAAACGTGAGAGCACACATATTGCTTATAAAGGAAGGGGATGATGTCACACTTGGTTAAGACATTTTGATCACGCCAGGAGCTAATTTCCAGCTGCAATTAAGCGATTACCCTTTAGACTTCTGGCTTTAAATAACGTTAATATCACTTGGAAAGCACAGAGGTTGCTCAACAGGGTTCCTGGAGAGAGGGGTACCCTACTTGTGGGCATGGATGATTGTAGGACATTCTTGCCTTGTTTTGGAGCCTGGCCCCTACAGCCATGATGGGGGGAGGAGCCTATTAATTTTGGTTGTACATACCCTTTGAGGGTGGGCAGACATTGCCTCCTGCTTTAGCCCACTAACAGCTCTGCTTTGCAACTTTATCACACATACCTGTCAGGTAGCATGTAACTCAATGCTACTAATGTTATCAGCCTCAGAAGTCTAGAATCCTTTGCCACATCGACTAGGGTACAGGCTTGCCACCTGAGACTTACCCATGTCTGAGTCAACATCTGTCGCCCTGTGGGTAAGACACACACAGAAAGAGCAGGGCACAGTGCCCTTGTGGGTTTTTCACACTTCTTCCTCGGGGTGGGCACAATTCACTCCACAGAGAAAGTGGCACATGCTGGGCAACATTCTCCCACTTTGACAATGTCACCCAAAGAGCGAAATTGGCCGTTTGGAATACCTCTGTCGACTTATTATTGCGCAATCCACACTGATGGGTTTCAGCACCTGCTTAACGCGAGATGGCAATTAAGGGCATTTGCCAACGCATTCAAGAAGCACAGGACACCCTCTTACCAGTGACATGCCATGCTCACTCATTCTGATCACGAATTGGCATTTATCTGGGGTCATGTTAAATGTATGTATTTATTTATTACATGTGTAGCATCACGCAAAACCCCCAAGCATCAAGGCGCAAAGTAAACTGCATGGAGTGGACCACTTCCATTGGCGCAGGTTTTCACTTTTCCTCCACAAAATGGAAGATTTTAGCGTAAAAGGCAGGTGAAATCACATTGCTTTTCCACTTTGGAAGAGTGTAAATACCTCACGCAATTAGCGATTGCTGGCGGAATTGACAATGGCTTCCTCTGGACTCCGCCCGCTTTTACCAGGTTTCATTTCCAAGCAGATCCCAGAGGAGTTCCTTTCCTTATTTCCAGCATGAGAACGGTGGAGCGGGAAATACAGCTGGTCCTGGTGTGTCCACTCGGCTCCCAAACTCCACCCAGAAAATGCACGAAAATCTGGCTAATTAGAAAAAGCGACAGTAATGAAGCTGAATGTATTCACTCTGTCTATTATCCCATCGGAAGATTAAGCCAGGTGCTGAACACAGGTGTTACATATTTTTGTGCACAATCTGCATTTGGAGAATTAACTAACTGAGCTACCTTACAAATGAAATCTCCTCTGGGGCTTTACCATCTTAACCCCTTAACTGCCATTGGTATTTCCCCCCAGTGCCAAAGCCTTTTTTGGTGATATCGGTATGTCGCCATTCAATCCCTTGTAACTTCTTTGTTACATGAGATATCTCGGCCAAAGTTGGCCCCTTTTTTCCCACATGCAGTCGTAACGCCACCCAGGAATCCTAGTTTGCTGTAGGGGGGTGAGAGAAAATAACCAAAAAGGAGAACATTTGTTTTTCTTTCAGAAAATGCCAATAAAATGTTGTACAAAGAAGCCTGTGGTGTTTTCCTTGTAGGAGCTAGGAACAAATGGTTTGCTGTGCTGGAATCACCATTTTCCAGGCTTTCAAGAACAGATTGAGTGGAAACCAAAATAATATATTTTGATATGCTAATCAGCCATTTTGTGAGAGGTAGGCGATTTTGGAATTTTTTGTCCAATAGGACATGCGTGGGCAGACTGGAAGAAAAGGGTAGGAAAGCTCAATGGGAAGCCAGAAAGGCATACATTTCTGTAAAGTAGACAATATTCCAAGTTTAGGAAGCGGTGATTTGCACAGGTCAGGCAACAACTATGTAGGGAAAGATTCCATAGTTTGGGGGGAAATCGGGAAAATGGCAGAAAAAAAACACAATTTCTGCACATTTCACTCTGGTCACCCACCGAAACACGCAGCCACAACACATTGCCTACCTTCCCGCGTTCCCACAGGTTTCCTGGTGAAAATGGTCCCTCACATGTGTGGGTTTACCTACCTGGGTGCAAAGGGAAAAGCCTAAAACACTGGTAACCCCAAGTATTTTCGCACAGCAGATTTTCAGGAATTTTGTTCATGTGGACAACCTACAGATTTGGGCCTAGGGTGTCGAAGCCTCGAAGTTAAACAGGGAACCCCATGCATTTCCGAAAAGAAAACACCTGTGGTTATCCACAGAGGTCTGACCTGCGCGAATCGGTCCATAATTTATGACCCACAATCCCTGACAAAGTCTGAAATTTAGTGGAAAAAACACAATTTTCACTTTGTCTGGGATTGTGGGTAATAAATTCTGGGACGATTCATGCAAGTCAGACCTCTGTGGATTCCCAAGGGTGCCTTCTTTTCAGAAATCCATGGGGTACCCTGTTTTCCTTCGTGGCTTTGACACCCTAGGCCCAAATCTGTAGGTTGTCTCCCCAAACCCTTTGGGGGTTACCAGTGGTTTAGCTTTTTCCCTTTGCGCCCAGGTAGGTACACCCACACATATGAGGTACTGTTTATATTGGGACACCTGTGGGAACGCGGGAAGGTAGGACATGTGGTGTTAGCGGCGTGTTTCGTTGGGTGGCAAGAGTGAAATGTCTGAAAATTGTGTTTTTTTCCAACAGATTTCAGAAACATTTCCCTCTGCCCACCCACCGAAACACGCCGCCAACAACAGATGTCCTACCTTCCCACGTTCCCACACGTGTCCCGACGGAAATGGTACCTCACATGTGTGGATGCCCCTACCTCGGCGTAAAGGGAAAAGTCTAACCCACTGATAGCCCCAAGCTTTTCGCCAAAGCAGATTTTGCTCATCTGGGCAACCTACAGATTTGGGCCTACGGTGTCGAAGCCACCAAGGAAAACAGAGAACCCCATGCATTTCTGAAAAGAAGACACCCGCGGGCACTCCCCTTTCCACTAAAAACATCCATGGTGGTTTAGTGACCCCCACACCCACCCAAAACAAGTTATCATTGTTTTTTATTTTTGTTTTGCCTCTTTCCTAGGGGCAGATTGTGCTAGCAATCTGCCCCCAGGGAGGGGTACATGAAATGCCCCCATCCATTTGGGGTGGGGGGAGAGGGCCACCCCCCTTTCCACTAAAAACATCCATGGTGGTACAGTGGCGCCCCACACCCACCCAAAACAAGTTATAATTTGTTTTATTTTTGTTTTGCCCCTTTCGTAGGGCATGTGTGTGGGCATCTGCCCCCCAGGGGGGCAAAACAAACTACCTAGGCTTGGGGGACGGGGTGGCTCTGCCAATATTTGCAGTGACCTCTTCCCCCACCCCAAATGGATGGGGGCATCTCATGTACCCCTGCCTAGGGGCAAATCTGCCCCCAGGGAGGGCTACATAAGGTGCCCCCATTCACTTAGGGTGGTGGGAAAGGGCCATCCCCCTTGCAAAAATCCCTGGTGGCTAGTGGTCCCACCCGCACCCACCACACCCAAAACTATGTTTAAAAAAATGTTTTGTTTACCCCCCTTCCCTGGGGGCAAATAATCAGCCATCTGCCCCCAGGGTATTGCCCCCATGCCTTGGGGGCCACGGGGGAGAGGGCAGCTTATATAGTAAGCAGCCCCTCCCCCCACTTCAAAAACAGATCCCTGCACGACACACCAAACACATATTCTGGGGGGATAAATAACATTACACCCCCTCCCCCACTTAAAATTGTGGGCGGGATTTGTCCCCCCTGTTCCCCGCATGTCCTACACCCATGCGCACTATCCAGCTAAATTCTTATCCCCTGGTTTCCTTTTTGCTCTGTTTCATCTGCATAATCACTCTTTTTCAGCAAGGTGCTAAATAGCTCCTATGCGGCTGCTCTTTCCGTGGTAATGAGCATCTTCTAACACCGCGCTGCGTTCCACTGTCTCCATTATAATTTAGGCACACCCTGGTCCTTAAGACTGTTTGTCCCTGCTGTCGGCAAGGCTTCCTCAAACATTTTGAAATGGGACCCATGAGCCCTGGCACTTCTTCAGCCTTCCCTTACCCACACCATCGACTATGGTGGCTAGGCCTGATGGTGTTTGGAATCTAAGGGTGCAGACCCCTGCACTAGTGTCTTATTTCAGAAGTACTCAAAAATGCTGTATTGTTCCTCATTGTATGTCTTGGCTATGAAAAACTTATGATGACATTGAAAACAATCGTACACAATTGCTGATCATAGAAGTGTATTTGCTAATCAAGAAAAGTTTAATTAGCTAACATTGCTGATCTATTTTTGAAAAACAATGTATGCCTTGTAGATTGTGAGGTAGAAGCAGACACTCGTTACCACGCTAGACTACGAAAGAGCCAAGCAAAGCAAAGCACCCCTTACTAGTCAAGGCTTTGAAAAAGCGCTCCCTGTGCTCGCTTGGATGTGGGAGGCTCAAGAAAACATCCATTACATTTATATCCTACTATGTCATCTCAACGGTATCCTCAACTTTGTCTGAATCGGTGCCGTAGACCATTTGGTGCCTGCACCTTTTGTTAAATTGAGACCCTCTAAGAGTTTCTGCACCTTGTTATTCCTCCTCTTCATTTCACAATTCTTTATTTTCGATGGGGCTTTCCCCTGCTTGGATTTGTTATAGATTCTTCTCAGAACTTCACTCTGAGCTATAATTAATCAGTAGCTCTATCCAGTCTGCACATCTACAGATGTACTTTAACAGCATTCACTGCATTCAGTCTCCAGATTTCTCTATGCTCTTCCAGTATGATTATATTAATATATAAGTACCAGGGAAAGCCACAGCAGATTTAATCTAAAAGTTAAAGCCCACTTTCCATGGCATCCCCCTGCGCCTCTTTCATGACTGCCATATTGGTGTCAGAGCCCAGAGTCCTGTCTCCCCAAATCCCCCACTATTGACCCTCACCTGTTCCCCCATTCCCTCACTGGAGTCCCCCATCCCATTTCCCTCCTCACTCGCATGTGCACCTCCCAGCCCATCGGCAGGTGTTTCAAATAGTTATTTCCAATTGTGGACATATTTGTTTGTAGTTTGTTTTTAAGGGACGTTGGTGCACGTGAATCCATCCTAAGCCTGCTTCCCTTAAAAATGAAAAAAAGTATCAGCACTCTGGTTGGCGGACAGTATATAGCAATATATACAGCTTTCGGAGGATTCTGGGCTGGTAGCGCTGCACTCATGCCTAACTAGCTCAGGGCTGGCGGGTTGTTACCAGCGCTGCCCACCCTCAAAGGAGTGAAAACATCTGTATATTGAATCAAGTTGATATCGATTCATGAATCGATATCACGTTTACTTTTCTTCCTCAAAATCACCTGCAATCTGTGGTTCAGGCATCACTCTTTGCAAGATTGGATGGCAGATGAACACGTTGCTCTGGTCTTCTTGCATCTTCACTTAAACCATTTCTCCACTCTGCAGCTTGTTTGATGGTGAGTGCTAACACATTTGAACAGATCACACCTATTTTGTTCACCTTCCGAGGCTTGCAGTGCACACACTCATCCAACGTTAATGTGATTGTTTGATTTAAAAGGCACTTCTCCAGGATAACACTTCTTATCTATTGAGAAGTTGCCCATTTCAGAATGGTCTCGGTTTACAACGAGCTATGAGGCGAGGAGGTTGGATGTTGGAAGAGTCACACTCTTTTTTGGTCCTTGTTTATGGAATTCTGTAGAGGCGATGTCCACTTACTGCCAACCTTATTTCCTTTTAGGAAGACTTTAAAATATACATATTCAGACTGCCCCTCTAGGCTATGTGAGAATCAAGCAATTACCCCTGAAAATTCCTGAATGTGGGATAGTAAGGAAATCACCCCTTTCCTCGCAGGATGTGTGTACCTTATTATCCGGGTGGGTTACACGTACAAAAACACCCCTTACATCCCAAGCTGTCTAAACACTGAAGAACACACCCCATCCCTTACCAGCAATGCACACCAGAATGTCACAGCAGAACAGCTTACATTAAAAGCTGATAGGCTGACATTTGCACAGTAAATCTTCATTAGATTTCTTTCATCAGTATTTACACCGTTTCAAAGCGAAGACTTTCATGATTTCATGTCCAGCCTAGAGTTTGGTACCTTTGGGTGTTTCTAGTGAAAAGGAACTCAGGCTATGTATTGACTTTAGAAAATCATGTGAGGTATGAAAAATCAAAGTCCCTGACACGTCAGATAGGCGATTTATCTTTTGAGTTATATAAACAGTACACAATTGTCCAGTTCCTAGCTTCCAAAATCAATAGTCGGCCAACATAGTAGAATAGGACATTGAGAAGTGCTAAGGATTGGCCGCTAAGGTTGGCTGCTGACATCTTTCCTCTGGGCAGCAAGGAGACACTTCTCGTGTTGGTCGTTGTTGGTACCATGATCATATTGATAATTGTCCGGGAACTCGGACTGCTCACCCATGGAAGTGTACTGGGGAATTAACCACCGCAAATCGTAAACCCTTTTGACTACTTGGAATCCACTCCTCACCATCAGGCACTTTGAAGCTGTAGCTGAGTGATGCTGTTTTCAAAGCTTGCAGGGACTGCTCTAAAATCACCCTGCAGGCAGATAGAGATAACTATATGGCAGCCACAACTTATAGCAGCGAATTGTTGGGATATTTTAATCATTTTAAATTAAGTGCGGCTCAGAATATGTTCCTCAAATGCCTTTTGCGTCTGCTCACCAGAGCTACTTCTGCCTTACTGCAGGAGGGATTGGGTTGGGATTTAAAGGCATAAGAAGTATCCTATGGAAATACCTTTTCCACTCCATCTATAGCAAACACTTAAGTAAGGTAGGTCTCCTTCTGCCAATAAGCACCCATGTGATCGTTTGGCCAAGTGCCCTCAAGAAGGGGGCCAGCTGTTGTCCTCTGCAGTGAGATGTACCAGAGAATATCTAGCAGTATCAAAACCATTGCTCAGGAAGTTTCAAGAACTTCTGATACTCATCACAGGCACAGACACTCCAATTCCTTTACTTCATGGTGAAACCTGAAGTATATTTTAACATGAGCATACGCACACTGTGTCTGATATTCTTCCTTCTGATAGTATCATTAACAGCTGTGACAGGACTGGGATCTGAAGGGTGGGGTAGGTCGTAGTGTGTTCTAACTTACGTGTGGCTGTTTTAATGTTTTTGGGATAGATTCCTATCTATCGATAGACTGGAAACAGTTTCAGGCCGGGTTGGGTTTGCTGTTTTTTTGCATAAAGACTGCAAGTTTTGATTTATAGTCTAAAAGTATATGATCTCGTCTCTGTTGTTTTAATTGCCATTCCCATATTTCTTTATTTATATTTGTGTGTGAGTTTTGGTTTGGATTTAATCATGCATGCACCAGTTAAGTATATTATACATTTGTTCCTAAATACAAAGTTGATCTTATTTTTTAATTTTTTGTGCTAAAATACAGTTTTGTAAACTGAAGGATGGCCAAATTCACCCCCTACTTCCCCTCCTATAAGGTACATGACGCAGAAGAAGCACAGGACATACTGTGAACGCCCATACTATTGCAGACCAATTCCTAGTGCTCCAACAATCGATAAGTACTTTGAGAGGTACGCATTCAGCCAGCCCTACAGCCCAGGTGCGGTACAAATCTTACCCATGGTGGACGAGGACCCTCAGGCTGCAACTAAGGAGACCTCAATTGGCAGTATTGACTAAAGTGCTGAGAAGGAAAGCCCCTGACTTCGTTAGAGATACCACGACATAGCATTAGACAGGAAGCACACTTGCCAGCCGTGCATTGGGACAAAAACCTGCACCCGAATACACAAAGAACACATGCGTTCAGTTCTGTAAATTAGAGGACAGATACATATACATGCTGTCATTGCTTTTATTATTTTGTCATTAGCTTAACGCAGCAACGCAGAAACCACAAGAAGCAAGAGATCCTGAATAAAGCTTGCAGATGCTTATGTGCAATTAACCTTATGGAACTGCAAGAGCACCTATGGGACCTGACAGAGTCAAGTGTGACTAACATATGGAAAATATAGAATAGCACAAACATGTAGAAGCCACGTTAGGGCTTAGGAAAATTACAACAGGCCACAGATCCTCAGCAGGAGCTGAGCTGAATCCAGGTTGGACAGAGAGCAAACGTGTGAGACAGGACCCGCTGCCAAGGCCACCAGATACGAACGATATTATGTTCCCTGAATGACACTAATACCAGCTGCAGTAAATGCAAATAATTCCTCATAATTCTGAGCTGCATAAGCTCCAAATCACGGTCTCTATACAGGTGACCCGGCCGACCCGGATGATGAATCAAAACCAGGAGCTGGGAAAGAGATTGGATCTCACGCCACCAGAAAGAAGCTTGCAACAAAGATGTTACAGTGTTAGAGAAGTGTTGCACGATGTGAACGAGCACTCGCATAGTCTAAGGTGGTGAACACAAGTTATAATGCAGACACATAGTCATTGTTATTACCTTGAAAAGGTACACCAAGAGCAGAGAATCAGTTTGGATCCCAGGCTTGGGAAGATCAGCTCTAGCCAATCACCGTTCAGACTCCTATGGGTGGGTAGCAATGGGCAAGAACCAATGGTAAGGCCCTCACAATGCAACATTGTGTAAAGTTAGTAATTTGGGGATGGGCCAGGCAAGAACCAGTTGACTAATATGTATAGTGTCCACTATAGGTGGACTATCACTCAATACCCAATCCAGTAGTGCAATAGGTTTTCTGGAGAGGGGCCCAGATTGTAGCATCACTCTGACATCATATGGGTGCAAAACTGGCCTGCCAGCTAGAGAACGTTGAGATGTCCTAGGATGTTCTTCAATCCTTGAACTGATCCCTGTTGTATTTGGCTGCAATAAACTGTAGTTTGAACTTGTTGTCAGACTGGGTTTACGTTAGTTTTTTCGGGGAAGAAGTTGGGGCCTTCCAAGAATCTAGCTCTTCAAGAGTTTGCAAACTCCTAGTAGCCCTCGAACCTACCTGGGAGTTTGTCCCCAACAAAAGCATTGTAGCTCATCAAAGGAACTTGAGGGAGAGTACTGTCTCCTGGGTGCCACAAAATCCCATTGCTGCTTTTTCCTTCAAATTCAGTGTTTTGTGGCATTATTTAGATACCACAGTTACAGAGTTTATACATTTCATTTAGAAGTATGATCAATTTTAGAAATACATCAGACATATTTGTAATCATGTCTTTTTAATGATTGAGATTTCCATGCGCATAAGTATTGAGGCAGAATCTAATGCAGCCTGTGGTGGCCTCTCATGGCACTTTAGCTGGCTCGAGTATGACCGGCAGGCTCTGTGAGAGCAAGCTTTGCTCAGTGTGACTGGAGTACACCGTGGCCTTTTCCGTTGTAGAGGCTGGCCTGTTATATAAGGGCCCCACACAAAATCCAAAATGAGGGGCATTTGCTTCAGAAGAATGGGAATGCTTAGCAGACAAAGCAACTTAACTCTCTCATGTTTGGGAGGGGATTCTTGCTTATTGAAAAGCAAGTCACATTTTGTTTATTGAATACAGAATTGTATATATGGGGTTCTTCCTTCCTAAGCATCGTTTTGCCAAAGAAAAAGGAGTCTACCGTTTACAAGAATCCTTGTTAAATTGTGTTGATACATTGGGCGTTGAGCATGGCGATTTTGTCCAACTGTGGCGTTTGTGCCTTTCAATTGACCCTGAT
This sequence comes from Ambystoma mexicanum, assembly GCF_040938575.1. Taxonomy (NCBI): domain Eukaryota; kingdom Metazoa; phylum Chordata; class Amphibia; order Caudata; family Ambystomatidae; genus Ambystoma; species Ambystoma mexicanum. The sequence goes on along the minus strand of NC_090921.1, from coordinate 248,356,976 downwards.
ATTGCTGCCCTAAAAAAGCGGCTTTGCTTCTCAACAATTTGGGGAGTGTTGTGGGTGAAGGCTAGAGTGATCGTTTTCTCTAAGTGAAAGCAATTATTTGGTCATGAAATGTTCCTTTAAGTAGCCCTTAGTCATTTGCATGAAGAGGTGTGTGTGTATGTGTGTGCGCGCGTGTGCATTCTGATAGGGTGTGTCATGTACACATTCTGGTCCACCCTGCTGTCCCCTTGTAAGGACAGTAGTGGCCTGCGTGCATGGGACTGAGTGGTATATGCAGGTGATTCTTAGGAAGCGCAGCACTTGCTTATGTGCGGTACTGTGTTGACACCACTGGAATTCCAACAAGAAGATGTCTCTATAGTCAGGCAGAGGAACTGCGCTGCAGTTGGACTTAATGAATCCCTTTCTCACTTAAGAACCCTCAAGGCCACCCACCTATCCCACCCATAGAAGGGATTTGGGCTTTGTCAGCAGCCAAGGACCCAAAACAGAATATCGGGGGCACCGATGTTCACTCCCTTTACTGCGGCTGTCTGAACCTTTGCTTTCTTTTGGCATTACTGCATGCAGCAGCGGCCCAAAGCAACCGCAAGCAGCCAGAAAGGCAACACATTAGCAATATATGGAACACCTAATGAAGCAAGAGAAGAGTGCTTCCATGAAATATGAAGCCCACCCATTCCTTGGGCATCATTGGCATACCTGATTATGTGTGCAGAGATACTGAAGAAAGACGAGACGCAGCTGTCACCGGGCTTGGCCATTGTACAAGAAGCGTGGTTGGCTGTGAAATATATATCATCATATCCCTTTCCAAGTGTCACCCACTGGGAGTAGAAATCATAGGGTATGTACAGCCCTGTTATTATCCTAATTGAGGACTGCATATTATAACCCATAGGTGTTAGTGGTTATTAGAGCCTCTTCCCTTTGAGAATATCACGCTCTTTCTCATATGAAATATCTGAGACAGTCCAGTCTTCCAAGACACGACTATGCATCTGAAGCCCTTCCACAGATCATGCACACCTGTAAATAATTTTCGATTGGACCTGAAAACCTTGTCCTCCATGTCTGAATCTAAGACAAATAGTGACTACCAGACCTCCAACAACCTCCAGCACCCCTCTATTGCGGGTAGTTTGTTGGCAGCCAAAAGAAGTTAAAGGAATTTCTTGATGCCTGCACGGTACAATTCTTCTTTCTTACAGACTGATCTAAATTCAGATACATCAAATTCAATTTTGCTGGGAGTTCCCTCATCTGGGCTACCCCATTAGTAATTACCAACAACGAAATGCTGGATAACTGGGATTTGGGATTTGTTAACAGTCTAAGATTTCTTGGGCTGAAGAGACCAGTTCAGTTCGTCCAAACAAAGCCCCCAATGTAATGCAAAACAGATTCCTTGCATGTCCCACTTTCCTAATAACCTCGAATTGTAATTGCTTCAAACCCATAATCCGATCATCAATTTGACAGCAGGTGTCTTGCTCCTAGGTTCCAAAAATTATATTAATCACTTTTTCCACCAAGGCTGTGTGGGTCTTCACACTTCTCAGAGAAGGGATATTGAGAAAGAAACTGTTTCATAAGGTGGGTGCAGTACAGAAAATAATAGTGCAATGCAACGAGTTTTACAACTTTCTGATCAGGAGCACTGCATATTCAACCTCTTTCCAGGTGCCCTTGGAACGTATGTTCGTAAATTTGACCTCCTCCTGAAAAGACTTACTCGTGTCAGTTGACGATCTATCATGCACAATGTTTTCTTTTATTGTTTGTACTGCACCAGATTGCTATGCGTGATTCACTTTAAAGGCTTGGATTAACACCCCCCATTGTACTGCAGGTTTGCCCTAAACTGGGCAGTGCCTCTTGTGTGAGGGAGGAGGAAACTGGGCGTTCACGATGAGTGGCAATTTTTACTGAAGGGGCAATTAAGCAGTGACTATGCCAGACAACCATTGGCTTTACAATAAAATTGAAACAAGCACAGTTTTGGCTCTTCTGTAGTCATGGCATCCACATTTTTCCGGCTCTGCCATAATGGTATTACTTAAGCAATAGGCCCCGAGCAGAGGGGGCATTACCACTTCAGGTAATGCCGACGAGGGCCTTAACGAAGGGGCCTATTGCTATTAGTACCCCATCCCGTAAGACCGGGGTACTCAAAGCATTTTTATTTCTGCTCTGGTGTCTGTAACAGAAAAGAAAAAAAAGGTCGCTGGGGAAGGAAAAACAAAATCTGTTTTCCCTTTCTATGGCGGCCATTGGATTTAAAATAGAAAAATGTAAACAAAAAAATGGCTGCCATGGAAACAGGAGAAAGAACTACACGTAGTCTTTCCGTGGTGGCCATTAAAAAAAAGTAAAAAAACAAATGGCTGCCATGGAAAGGAGAGAGGGGATTATGTGTGGTCCCTTCTTCATTTCCATGATGACCTGTTGCAGATCGGGAGCGGACGTGCTGTGCAAATGGACAGAAAAGGTTAGTGGGGGCGGGGAGGGAATTCTGTCGGTGGGGGTTTGGGGAAGGGGAAGACTTCCCTCATTCTCTGTCGAGGGGAGATGGCAGCCACCAGCCCTGAGAAGACTCAGGGCGGCGGCATTACCGTCTGGTAAAGCCTGCATTCTGAGCCTCCCCATTGGCTGGGAGGCGGCCACCCCTCCCCCACACGCCAGGTACTAATTGTCCATTAGGTGACAAAAGCTGGCCATATTCTGACCTTGCCTGGTAAATGCATATTTAACTCCTATATGGATTTGTATGTATTTGGTTTTATATAGCGTAGACCTAGCTAGGAAACATCAGTGCAGTGTACATGTCTTTGAGGTTAACATATGCAGAAAAGAGGGTTACAATAGGTGGAACAGATGTTCCAGCGCTAGGGTTGTGGTAGGATGCGGGAATTCAAGAACACTAGGTGACACCTAAGTATTAACTGAAGAGTAAGGTCCTGAGTTCCTGTGGAACTACAAGAGTGTTGGCACTGTACGTAATGTCATTGGAATGGTGTTACAGAAGGCAACGGCGTACCAAGAGAAGGCCTCTCTCCTTTTTTTTTCTTGTGTGTAAATTTCGTCTTGGGGCTACACAAGCCTATATGAGTCTATACAAGAGCCAAAACCGTTGACTTTTCCAATACATGTTTTTAAATGAAATTCCGTGCAAGGAACAGATGCAAGGAAGCACACAAACTGCTTACAAAACAAGTTGACTGTAGGCACACTTGAATAAGTCTAATTTATTACATTGGGGCTTTTTTTTTATAACTACAGGTATGCCATTACCTTTCAGATGTCTAGTGGGAAAACACAGAACTATACACAAAGGGACCCAAGGGGGCTGTGCCTTGGGCATGGATGGGCAGGTAGTTGGTGGAAATGCCCATAGGTACCCGCATAGCCATCGGCAGTCAATGGGATGCTACCCTACAACACAGATAGGCTGCTTAGCCTCCTCACTTCCCTTCTTCCAGAAATTCAGTGGCAGGCAGCAAGAAATAATGATCTCCATTTCTAATATAAACTGTACCCGGCATAGCCTAGTCCTCCTAGCCAATGAGGAGACTTGGAGTGGGGGCATTGCCATACAGTAATTCCACCACTCCAAGCTTCTTGAGTGCTGGAGGCCACCACCTTCCCCTGCCGGGTGCTCAGGTAAGTTCTTGCCTGTGCCCCACGTCTTCTAGCCCCTCACAACCCCTTTACGCATGTCCACCCCCCACATCCTCCTCCCACTTACCTTGTGCTGCCTGGACCCTCGCTGGCACTGGAAACAGCAGTGTTCCCAGCGCGTCCCGCTGCTGTTATGTTATGTTAACTTATTAAGTGCTGGTGCACCCAAGGGCATCATGGCGCTGAAAGGAGAGAAAACAAAACCAGCTACAGTCGCAGTCCTAAAACAGAAACGTTTTCAACTCCTTCTTAAAAGTAAAATGATTTAGAGAATTTTTGAGGGTCAGTGGAAGTCTATTCCATAGTCGAGCTGAGGCAACAGAGAACACTCGCCCACCAATGTGGGAGCAGAGAAACAAAGGAACAACAAGTAGGCCCATGGCAGCAGAACATAGAGGCCGCATAGGAAGGTAACGGGTGAACTTGTTGCAAAGATATTCAGCACCTTGGACATGCAGGGCGTGGTGTACCAAGCAGAGAGCCTTGAAAGCAATGCGCTTAGCAACCGGCAGCCAGTGCAGTGAACGAGGCACAGGTGATATATGGGCCCCATAGGGGGAGCCAGTGGCAACCTGAGCAGCCATATTCTGAAGGCGTTGGAGCCGCTGTACTAAGCCCTTTGGTTGGGACAGATTTAGTGAGTTGCAATAGTCTAAACGACTAATCACAAGGGCTGCAACTACAGGGGAATGTACTTGAGAAGGTGTCAGCGGGTGTACCTTCCTCAGAATTCTGAGATGAAAGTGCCCAGCTTTGCAGACGGCAACGACTAGTGACTTTCAGGGAAAGTGAGGCAGAGACACCCAGATGCCTCACCTTATCGGCCGGGACTGGAAGAAAACCAAGAGAGGAAGGCCAAAAGGAGGACACCCAAAGTGAAGGATCAGGAGGTGAGCCCACCACCAGCACCTCCGTCTTATCTCCGTTCAACTTCAACCAGTTGCGGTTCATCCAGTCCCCCACTGACACCAGACACCGCCACAGGCACAACTAAAACTCAGCCTGATCGAGATCTAAACAGATCAGGATCTGAGTGTCATCGCCATATGAGTAGCACCTGACGGCGAAGGAGCGGATGAGCCACACAAGGGGCCAGATGTAAATATTGAATGCAGCTGTGCGAATGGGCACCATGGAAAGGGAGAAGGGACTGAGTGTAGTCCCTTCCCCCCTTTCATGACAGCCATCTTGTTTGTTTCTTTTTTTTCACTGATGACGTTTAACTTCCCAAAATAATCTATTACTACCCTGGTCCAACGGGCTAGGGTACTAATAGCAATAATCCCCTCGCTGGGGAGGCATTACTGATTCAGGTAATGCCCCAGGGCCTGCGCTAAGACCCTCACTTCACTCAGGCCTGGCACTATGGGCACCGGGGCATTACCTGAAGTGGTAATGCCCCCCCCAGCTCGGGGCTTTTTGCTTAAATGAAACTTTCTTATTACAGTATCACTGTCAACTGTGTCTCTGCAAAAACGTTTGTGATACTGTTGAACTCCTGTAAAGTTTTGACTGCTCCACTTCCGAGTATTTTTCTTTCTGTCATCCCCATTTAAGTGGGTCTTGGGGAATTAGACTAATGATGCACATGGTTTGAGTCAAGGACAGTCGTTGCATTTAGGATGAGGTGAGCTTAAGAGCATTGGGGGGATCTTGCCTGGAATGGGGGCCTTACTGAAAGCTGAAGGGTTCTACTGGCGATTGTCTGAACTAGAATTGGTCCTCTGCAGTTGCATGTCTAGTACCCAGTGGCGGCTGGTGAATTTTTTGACTGGAGTGGTGTAAATATTTGTCCCAGATATGGCTGAGTGACCGAGCTTAGTGATGGAGCCCACGCCCATCAAGGGAGTTTCTTGGGGGGGAGGGGCGTTCTCCCCAACGAGATTATTTTTTAAATAATGGGAACAAAATGGTGCATGTTAGAGAACATCGTTTAGAAAAATTGGGTAAAAAGCCAACCATTTTGCTCTGTGTTTTGTAGGGTAACTCATTAAAAAATCCAATAGATGCAAGTCACCAACAGTGCACAGGAGCATTTCTCTAACACATTTTCATGATGCCTTTTCCCACAATATGTGCCAGTATAAAACATCACACTGGCTGTGCCCATACATGTCCATGCTGACTGCAACATTATACCCTATTATTCCCATATCAGAACATAGTCATGTTTGCTTTGTGCATAATGCCAGTAATGATACTATAGGAAAACATGTCCAGGTTTGTTCTACCAATATATGGCAGTATCCACACATAAGAACACTGTCCAGTTGGCTTTACCATTAAAAATGCATACCAAAGGATGTAAACATGTCCAACTGACTGTACTAAAATGCCAGTCGAGCTACATAATAACACTTATCATGCGTGCTTCATCAAAGATACCCAATTCAACAAGCCATACCACAATAAAAAATAGCTAGACTAAGTGCATAAAAGTGACAATCTCGCTTCATAATAACACAATGCTTGCTTTACCAACGATGCCCAATACAAAATGCCATACCACAATAAGAAAGGACTGAACTGACTGCATTGAAATGCCAGCCTACCCACATAATAACACTTATGCTTGTTTTACCAAAAGAGTCTAATACAAAATGTTATGCCACAGTAACAATAATACCACTGATCCTCCTTGCTTCTTCAAAGATACTCAATACAAAATGTCGTGCCTCAGTAAGAAATGGCTAGACTGGTAGCATTAAATATGCCAGTCTTGCTTCGTAATAACACTTATCATGCTTGCTTTACCAACCATGCGCAGTAAAAAATTCCATGTGTGCTCCATGGTGTGCCAGTGGCTTGCAGTCAGACATAATCACAATAATGGGTCCCGAGCTCCTCGCACATGCACACAATAAATGTGGTTATGTGTGTATGCCAGGCACTGGGGGACTAGTGGGCGGGGATGGTATTTTTTACTGGACATCTATAATAGATGTCCAGTAAAAAAAACACCATGCCTGTCCCCTGGGCCTCACAGCACCAAACACACACAATCAAAGTGTGTATGTGTGTATGCAAGACGTTGGGGGGTCAGGGTGGCAGGCATGGCATTTTTTACTGGGCATCTATGATAGATGTCCAGTACAATAATGCCATCCCTGTCCCCTGGGCCCCACAGCACTTCAGATGGAGAGCTGATGTTGGCTGGTGGGGAGGGGGTTTGTACAACAAAGGAATGTTTAAAATGCCTTTGTTGTACAATCCTCCTACCCCCACTCGCCAAAATCATCTTAGACCAGCACAAACACACACACACACACACACACTTATACGCCATACACACAACAAGCACTCACTGTCTCATTCAGTCACGAGCACCCATCATGGACTCACTCGTAACACAAGCATACATACATCCATGCATACATACACATATTTAAATAAACATGCAAACACACACATTTACACAACATACACACAGCAAGCACCTTTTCATTCACACGAACATCCATCATGCACTCACTCAAAACATAAGCATACACGCATCCATACACATATTTAAATAATAAACATACACACATTTACACAACATACACACAGCAAGCACTCTCTGTTTCATTCACACAAACAACCATCATGCACTCATTCAAAACACAAGCATACACGCATCCATACACATGAACATACGAACGCACACATTTAAATATACCACTGCAAGCACTCTTTAATTAACACGAGCACCCGTCATGCACTCTCATAACACAAGCAAACACGCATCCATGCACATACTTAAATAAGAAATAAATGAGCTTACAAACACACATTACACAACACATATGCAGCGAAGACTCTGTTTCATTCACATGAGTATCCATAATCCACTCACACATAGCACACGCATACACACATCCAGACATTAAAACTGCACAAGCATACACACATCCATACACATGCATAAATACTAAATACATGAGCATACAGAGTTTACAAACACGCACATTTACACAGCATATACACAGAAAGCGCTCTCAGTCACACCAGCATCCATCATCATACATTGACCTAACAACACAAGCATGCACGCTCCATACAGATAATTTAAATTAAAAAAAATGAACATAAACAAACTTACCTTCTGCCGCGGGTCCGGTTGTTCCAGTGCTCCAGCCCCCTGCCAGCAGGAACAGGAATCAGGAAGTTTCCTGGTTCCTGCACATGCGTGGAAGAAGGGTTGGACTGGGGCTATAGATCGTTCAGCCACTGGCCGAACGACCTTGAGGACGTGGAGGCCGTTTTTCACCAAGCCACCCCAGGGCCGATTTTTTTAGATGTTTGTTTGTTTTTATTGAAAATTAAATTATGCTTAACTGCTGCCTGCGGCTGTGGGCCACGGCATGAGCAGCTCGCTTTCGCCAGCAGCGGCGGATGGTGATGGCACTGGCAGCAACCATTCATCAAAGCAAGGTAACACGTGTTACGTGCCTTGATGATTTCTATGTTATGTGCATAGTAGTGAGGGGCCACTGCCACGCAGTGTGGCCTCCTCTCAGCCCAGCCTCAGGCCTGGGCAATGGGCATTATCTGGTGACGGCGTGGCTGCCTGGCATTAGTCAGGCCGCGCTCCTGTGCGACCAGCGACTAGAAGTGCAAAATTGTAACACCTGCCTGCTGTTGGGCTGGGCTGCAGCCTGCAGGGCTGGGCCAGTGCACACACATGGCACACACTCCATTTAAGTTGCTTTCAATTTTGCAGGTGTCAAGTAAACAACAAATTTGTTGCACTTGCAAAGTTGAAAGCAACTTGCCAGCGCCAGGCCTGGGAGAGGTCAGGTCATTTCAGTGACCTCACGTGACGTCTCTCTGGACTGGATTAAGGATATTTGGCATGCCGGCCTGGGCTGGGCATTTACGGCGCACAGTCAGTCAGCCGCACACGGAGGCACCGCCACCAGCAGCAGGCAGTCTGAGTCACTGACTGCAGCAGTCAGACCGCGCAGTAATAGCGCCCGGCCTGCCCGCCACGCCAAGTTCTTGCTTGGGCTGGGCACAAGGCACCTAGTGCATGCCGGCTCTTCAGGCTTAGTCAGGCCGCCGGCCGGGCTGCCCTCACAGCAGCCAGCCAATGTGCAGACTAGGACTCGAAGGAGCCTTCGTCATCATGTGGACCGGTGTCGACGTCGACTCAGCACTCGCCACCACTTTGGGCCTTGGACCTTGGCCTAGCGGTTGGCTCAGCCTGAACTCCCCATTTGGACAGGAGGTAAATTAGACTGACTGAACAGTTGTGTCCTGATGTATGTTCCACACCCTCTCGCTCGTGCGTGCCTCATTTGCCTTTGATGCTGCTTTGACTTGCAATACCAGGTCACAGTCACACCGTATTCTGCATAGTGATGCCTGGGTGACTCTTGATGCCCTGCAATGCTCCATTGTGACCTGTTGACTGTGCTGTGCTCTGCCGACTGCCTTGTTGTGGTGTACCCGGTTTTAGACATGTTTTGCCCTACGGTTCTCTACCTTTTTGTGTCTTGTTATGCCGTGTTAGGCTACATTATGTGAGATTAGAATAGGTCAGGTTATGTCAGAACCTTTGTGCCTTTTATGACTGTAGGCACTGGGAGCTTACCATCCATGCTATACTGTGTGATGATGGGCTATGTCATGTTCTGATATATGTTTCACAATTCCAGGTTGTGTACCTGGGCCATCTGTAGTTCAATGCTCAAAGGCCCTAATCAGGGCTATGTGGTTCAGCGCTCTGGGGAAATAATCTGAGAATTATTCTTTCCTGGTCCTTTCGTGTTTGCATGTCTGCTCCTCTATTCTTGCCAGATCCTGATTTCTGAGGTGTGTTGACAGCCAGAGATAGTGACTTTGTCTGCTAGGTGGGAAGGCACGTGAATGGCGACTGCTTAACAACACCTGTTACTACCGAACTTAGAAGGGGGCATGTGGCATGAAGCAGAGAGCTATATAAAAAAGCTTGAGATTTTCACTCTACTGCATATTACCTCAGTGCTAAAATTGCTCTCCTTAGGATGTTGACACACTGTTGAGCACTGTCACACGCAACATGCACAAGCAAGTGATATCCACAACTCACAGGCCACTCCACATCAACACATACTGCAGCCGCCACATTACCACCATGCTGACAATGCACCAGCAAAGGATAAGCTCCTTTCATTTGGGATTTGTTAGACTATTTTGCATGCAGTGTTTGGTTGATGTCGATTTGTAAAAGTATAAATATTCCACATTTTTGCCATTCTGCAATGTTTGACTCATTTTATGTGATGCCAGGCTAAGGTCCCTAAAAACCCAGAACAATGTAAGTCGGCATACCTACATTGTGTTAAATGCTACCACGTAATGCTAACGGCCGATTAATGCTGCAAATTACATGTAACATAACATAAAGAGCACCCTAGCCCGAAAGCCTTTTGCTGCCTGCCAGAGAACCTGAAACACCACGCACACTACAAGGCAGTGTCTATATAACGACCAAATCTATGCTTTTTATTCGGATGAGAAAAAACACAGTCTTTCAGCAGCATGTGGAAAGGTAGATGGTGCTGCGAGCATTGGAGCTTCAGTTGAGGAAAATTCCACAAACTAGAGGCTAAAAAAGATGCCAGCAATTCGATTGCGGCAAAACAACTCATATTCTGAAAAGGTGGAGAGCAGCTGAGCAAAAGTCTGGTTACCAGGTGTAAAGACTCTTGCCTAAGATGTAGCGCTCAATTAGAATACTTTTTCTTTATTTTCAACGAATTCAAATTGAGCTGGCACCCAACCCGTATTACACACCCTTTTACAAATACCCCGGGTCACCATGGACCATGAACCAGGCCGGTTGGTGGGAATACAATATTTATTTATTTTGAATTCAAAGAAAATCACATAGGGCCTCATTACACGGTAGGCGGTAACCATGGCGCTAATAGCGCCATGGTTGCTGCCGGTATTTTACCGTGTCCGCCTTGGTGGATGGCGGAATTACCGCCCTACTCCAAGGTGAGCGGGGCGGTAATTCCCCATTCACCAAGGCTCTTCCCCATTCCCATTTTTGCCCCCATAGGGCATAATGGGAATGGGGAAGGTGCTAATTACGGTACCGCAAATTGCGGTACTGTAATTAGCTCCGAGGTCCCTTTGCGGCACCCTACTTTAACGGCTGGTAAAACCAGCCGTTAAAGTCAGGTCCCGCAAAGGGAACTCATAGTAAGGCGGTAGGGGTTTACCGGTACCGGTGCCCTTACCGGTACCGGTAAAACCCCTACCGCCTACCGTGTAATGAGGCCCATAGTTTGAATATTGGGCAGCAATCACCAATGGGGTAATAATTACAATGTAAACTAATGAAATACACTTGGTTGACCTCCTACAAGAACATATCTAAAGCACAAATTAATTGGTGCACTTTTTCTATTTGGGTAGATAGCACCCGATTTAAGATATCCCCCTGCAATGTTCCCTCAAACCCCACCCAATCAAATTTGAGTGGATAGGAAAGAGCAGCAGGGAGTCAGGGATGCTATGCAGCAAACAGAATAAAAATCTGAACTTCCCTCATAAAATAAGAGGCAATTGCATAAAATGACACTCTGAATAGAAAAGTTAAGCTGCAGTTGTAACCCTTCACGCAGTGTGCCTCTTTTCTTTACGGAGAATTAATTTATTTAATCAAAACATTGCTAAAGACTTCCAAGACAGGAGTGAATGGAAGAATGGTGCCAACGCTTAGAAATCAAGGACAAGATGCGCAACTAATTTGGAAAGTTTTAAACAAGTTATCAGGGTATGGATAGGATTACTTAGGGAGTGTAATAAAGACAAAGTATCAAGATGGGGTATGCTATGTGGTGCTATGGGATGGGGAAATACTCACAATCCGCACTTGAGTTTGGGATTTGGGGCAATAAACCGGGTTCTGGACTCAAAGGTTCTGGTCACAGCAAGGCGGAGGACTCTCCTAGCAGAACAACAGCTGGGCCTGTCTGGTCACTGGATCACAAGGGTATAGCTGGCATGCAGGTAGGGGGCAAAAAGCCGGCCTGGTCACAGGATACTCCCAAAAGCGTACCACAGCCTTTCCCCCTTCTCCCTGAGTTAGTGGGATTTTGTTATGGGGTTTAGTTATGAAGGGTGGTTCTGCCTAAATAGGAGGGCCTGAACCAACTATCCCTTTTCTAGTCGTGGAGTCTGAAATCTGCAGGGTGGATCTGGAATGTCTGGATACGCAGGCGCTGGAAAATTCAGAAGAGAGTCTCCAGCTTCCCCTTTTTATAAGGCGGGTGACTCGCAGGATTTATTGTTGGGCAGGACTAAGCTAGACCTACCCCGAAGAACCGGATAGATCAGCCTATGTTGGTTGCCTCCTCCAAGAGGGGGTTGTGTTTTATGAGGTTCAAAGCCATCCCACAGTCATATTTGCCTAAAATCAATCTTAACATAAATCACACATTTATACAGTTGTGGCACCTTTGCAAAATACATAGGCAAATTGTATATTTCATACAGATCATGGTGTTCCCACTCCCAGGTCTGCAGGACATCATTTCGTCCTTCTAATAGTTTTTCGCGGTTTCTAGTGGGAACCGCTTCACCCAAAATCCCACAATTCTAAGCATATAGACATATCATAGGGCACATTTCCATTCATTTTTAACATTCGATCATATGTACCTTTCCCATGATTCACATTCTCCTGGAGTTTACGCCCCATTCATGCTATGGACAGCCATGATATCTTGTTTGAAAACCATGAAAATTACCTTTAAACTGCAATGCTTTTTCATTAATGAATTGTCCAGTTATGGAATTAACAGTCTTTAAAGTGTATTCATTAAAAGTTCTTTGTGCCAAAATGGGCTGGCCTTTGTCCCCCAACTGGGAACATTTGTTTTCAGGCTACCACCAAATATCAGTTTAGCACAGGGCTGCCCTGGAGTTTCCACAGTTTGAGTGACTGGTAGGTGTCACTCCCAAAAGTAACACGTAGGTGTCCCAGAATATATTGTCTCAAGCTGAAGCCCAGACAGAAGTCTGATGGGGGTGTGATATTCTTCCTCTTGGCCATTCAAAGTTTTCAAGGGCAGACATTAACATGTATGTGTCCTTGAAATCACTTTGTGGCTCCTTCTGGGGGGAGGCCACTCCTGCTGTCAGCACCCAAAAGTCCATGTCCATGTATTTTATTTTGTTCTGAAACAGAAGCAAGTCTGTTAATATGAAACATGATAGATTTTACCCAAACCCCCCTTACACTTCTAGGCAAGGACAGGACCTTCATCACATTACGTACTTTTAAAACAGGCATTTTCCTCTTTTGCAAACGCACATTTTGACAGATGGTGAATACTGCTGGGATGTCCCCTTCAAATTCGGGTTTCTCTCCCATCTGGATTCCAAACATTGTTTGAAGCCCTAGTCAGTTTCTCTTACAGCAGCATGTTCAAGGCAAATGTCCACTGATATTGACATGTGCACAGGGAGTTAGGGTTTATTTTGAAGGGTTTATTTTTGACACGTTATAGCAAAAGTGAAGCGCTCTTGCCTGCCACAGCCTGTTATTCGGTGATAATGCACTCTTCTGCTAGAGCACAATCTGAATATGGATGGGCATAGCAGGGTCTCACTGATAAAAGCAGTGTAATGTAGAACAAATGAAAAGAGCATCAGAACAGCATCATTTTAAATGTAAAATATTCCCTTTGCCAATGGGAAATTGAGCAAGCAGCAAAGCAGAGCTGCTTTTCAATTCTCTTAATTGGCGCATGTAAGACAACAGACTGGCAGCCTTTCTCAGTGTGCTCCCTGTTCCATCTTGCCCCATAGGTGTTTGGCACGACAGTGCAGCCATCATTTTATAGCTGCAAAACACAGTTTTGATGAGAGGCAATGGTGCTCAAAGGAGCCAGCGCAGCCATTCTGCTGATAGCTGCTGAAGTGCAGCTTGGAGATGGAGTGGGTAAATGTATCCCACACAGGGGTGCACTGGCCTATCGGGAATTCTGGAGATTTCCTGTTAGGTCTCTGCACCCTGGGCCCGTTTTGTGTGGTAACCAATTTTATTTTCAAATGTTCTCATAAGAAAGGGTTGGGCTTGCGGAAAATGTGCAACACGGGTCCACTTTGAAAATTATTTCCAGGGCCTCTTTTGGCTCCCAGTACACACCTGAGAGACCACAGGAGTAGTAAGGAAGACCTCGTGGGTCGCAGATATGACCCCTGGCTACCCCTAAATGACATCACTGACATAAGACAGGCAGGTGGGAGTATTACTGGTGACAAAAGTTCACAAGGTAACAGAGCACATCCAGGATGTACTGCAAACTACAACTTTACAACTTGGTTGCAGTGCACTGTCGGAGTGGTAGTTTGTTAAAACTACATGCACTGGGAGTTAGATCACTTTTTTCACCAGCAACAGTACATCATCTCTCATTTGAATATACACTGTCAGTGATATTTCAGAGCAGATATCTCAGTGAAAACTTTAAAAAATCATGGCAAAAGTGAAAGAGGTATTCGTTGAACATTATAAAAAAAAAGTTTTAGCTCACACCCCTAGTGTCTTCCCAGAACCAACACAAACTATTTAATATAAAATCGAGTGTGCTCTCATTCCCCCTATTTTATTTATTTATTTATTGTGCATTTGTAAGGCGCTTATACATCAAGTAAATTTTGTTTGAAAGCGCCCCAATTGTTTCTCTCTCTCTCAAATGCACACACATTGTTTTTTACAACCCCTTGTTCTATATTTGAAAAGCTTATATCAAATGACCTTTACCTGTTTACTGCAATCCCAGTTCCCTGCACCCACACATTACTATCTGGAAATGTTTTTGCAATTAGCATCCTTCAAATGAAACAAGGAATACATCAACACGTCACAAATCATCCTCTATTGTTTTTTAGCTCAATTTTTGTACAGCCTTTATGGTCCTAGGTGCTCTACTCCTTTTTTTGTGACAGACTATCTATGGTTTAGCCGTTAGCTATTGGGGGATGCTTCGTTGCTCATCATATCTTTGTTACAAGCCCTGCACTGTATTTATATGATATATACTGTGTTTATTGGGTTTTCGTCATCTTTACTTTGTTTGTTTTTGCAGGCCGATCACTGTTCAAGTTTCCACTCTAGTCAGGCTTTAGCATAGCTACCAACAGCCAGCCAGGCGAGCCCATCCTTGTGGGTAAGTAACCACTAGTGACAGTATATCTTCAATGCAGTGTAATGTAAGGTGGTCCTGTATAGCACACTTAAACCACTTTGGAGGCCATTATTATGCACACCTTCTGTCTCCCCGCAGGTGCCCGGCCATCTTAGGCTCCAGTCTAGTCTATATGCAGCAGTGACCAGGCAGAACTCCTATCCTATTCCTGCACACCCAAATTACAGTTAGAAAATCAGTCGATCTCCTCTTTCAATCTGGCCAAGTTTTGTTATTGTGAATTTGCATTCAGGATTAATGTGTGCCAGGGCAAAAGAAAAACCTGGATTACACCTCTCTCAAAGGCTCTGTTGCAGAGCACACACTAGGGTGGAGGGTAACATTATTACACAAATGTGTGCATTTGTGTGCATGCAGTAGGAATTCACTTGCTATATATGTGTGTATTGCTGCATGGCCCTTTGTGGTTTTCATAAATTAATGAAAAGGCAGCTTTCCTTTTTGGCTACTATTTTTTCTGAGACGTCAGACCATAATACAACATACAGGCCAATGGCCAGGAGTAAGAAAGACAAAAAAGTAATAACATGCATGCATCCAGTTAATTTACCATGCCATGAGGCTGGATTACTGTTAGACTCAGAATTGTATAGACCCAGCTGGATATTGTTTTCTTTTTTTGGGGAGGGAGGTTATTGTGAGGCTTGGGTACAGTCAAATCTGAAAATGCTGACCTTGATCTAATGGAAAACACTTGTTTCTTCTTAATTAAATGCTAGTTTGGATGTTGGCAGCCAAGTTACTTAGACCTACTGTGATAAAGGCAGGAATCTGATGCCCATTAAAGGTAATTTTGTTTTTTAGGAGAGAAATGGCTAAAAAAATAATGAAAGGGAGTAGCAGAAAAACTATGAGAAAAGACGAAAAAGCAGATTGAAGAGGAAGTCCGGCAAAACAAAAAAATTGAAAGTCTGTTTACAGTTCAGACCATCAAAATGTCACGTGGCATTGCTGGGAGAAAAGTGGAAGAGGGTGACCAGGCATCTTCTTCAAGTACAATTGTTAAACCTGGTTCTTCACTGGAGCCATCAACAAGAGCTCAAGATGTGAGAAGAGAGAACGTGAAAAAAGCCAGAGTCTCTGCAGTTATTGGGACATCTCAACAGAGGCAGATGCAGCAGCAACTACAATGTCAGCAATCATTGAAGGTGCCCCCTAGAGGAAGTGTCGGAAACAAGTCTGCCAGAAATAATTGAGGATATCCCTCTTGAGGAAGTGGCAGCCCGTGGTGCTACCAGTCTGTCACAAACAACTGACGATTCCCCCAAGGAAGAAGTGGCAGAAACCAGTTTGTCTGAAATAATTGAGGATATCCCTTTAGAGGAAGTGGCAGCTGGTGGTGGTACCAGTCTGTCACAAACAATTGAAGATTCACCCAAAGAAGGAAGTGGCAGAAACCAGTGTGTCTGAAATAATTGAGGATATCCCTTTAGAGGAAGTGGCAGCCGGTGGTGGTACCAGTCTGTCACATACAATTGAAGATTCCCCCAAGGAGGAAGTGGCAGAAACCAGTGTGTCTGAAATAATTGGAGACATCATCATCCCCCCAGAGGAAGTGCCAGGTACTAGTCATTAGGAAGAATCTTTATCTGCTTTACTACATACTGAAGACTCAGGGAACTGGCATGTGCAACCCAGAACACGGAAAGATGAACCACAGGTGGCAGACTATTTGTTTCAACATCCAAAACCAGATCAACTTTCCCATTTCTTTCAGCATCATCCAATTCAACCTCCTAAACATACACACGTTAAAGCAGAGTTAGCATTTTGGAGGAAAGATGGGAGTAAACGGCATTGGTTAAGTTAATCTGAAATACAAAAGATCCTTTTTTGCAGTTTGTTAGCGTTTACTAAACGTGAAGAAAGGGGTCCTTTCATCAACGGGATGAGAAACTGGAGGTGTCTTTACCAGGGCATTGTAGAACATGAGGAAGGCCACGGTCATAAGAGGTGCACGGATTCATATATGTTGACCTTTTAAGGGGTCAACATAGGCGGTCTACTCTTTTACAGATAGGAATAAGCTCGAAGTGAGCAAATCAGAAACAGAAGAGACATATTGGAGTGTGTCATTGATGTTGTAAAAGTCATTGGAAAAAGAGGGCTCCGTTTTCATGGGAAATCAGAGTCCATGTTTGAGCTGGATAACGAAGAGCTGGATCATGGCAACTTCCTTGAAATCCTTCTGCTCCTAAGTAAAAATGACGGATCTCTAAATGAACATGTTGAGGCCGTTCAAACCAAATCCAAAAAGAAACCTAGGTCAGGACGGGGTGCTTTTGTGACCTTCATGTCAAAGACTACAGTTCGGTATGTGATTGAAGCCATTTCCAAACTGTTTAAAATGGTAACCAGTCAAGAAATTAAGGAAGCAGACTATTTTCCATTCAGATAGATTCAATCCAAGATGTGAGTGTTACTGAACAGTGCTCTAGAATTATTAGATATGTTACAGACACTGTACGTGAATGTCTGCTATCATTAACCAACTGCCCTTTGTCTACTGGAAAGGGGCTGTTTGAGTTGGTGCAGAGTGTTATTAAAGATAATGGTCTTGACCTACGCAGGTGCATTTGAAATTCAACCGATAGTGCATCCAGTATGCAGGGCCAGTACAATGGTCTCACATCCCGGCTCAGTAAGGAACCCCCGGGTTAAATACATGCTTGGTGCTATGCACATGTATTAAATCTTGTACCTGTAGAAGGGACACAACCATCAAATGAATCCACGTCATTGGTTGGCCTGTTAAACTCCTGTGCCGTTTTTTTCCGGGAGTCCCACAAAAGGATGGATGTGTGGTGTGAGCTGTCTGTGGAAGGGCGCACAGTCCAAATAATAGGAGAAACAAGGTGGTGGGCAAAGGATGCGGCACTACAGAAAGTTGTTGGCTCCTTTAATAACCCGAACAAAGCAACGTTCATTGATGTGGTGAAGCACTCAATAATATTGGCTCAAATACAGATAAATATTCAATGTAAACATCCGTTACCAAGCTTTAAACTTTTCTGAGGCTCTGTGCAATATTGCAAACAGTGCTCACAGCCCAGTTATATTTCTGAGTATTTAATTCGACGACCCCATTATCTAATTACCTCCACACAAGTGGAATGGACATCCTCCAGGCACAAAGAATGGTCTCGGACACTACAAAAGCGCTTGCTGCAGAGTCAAGAAATGTTGATTCTGTGTATTGTGCAGCAGAAATATTTGCAGAATGGGCCAACATGGGCTTGGAAGAGAGAGGCTATGATAAAAGAGTGGAAACTGCACTTCCAGATATGATATGATATAATATGGTATTTGTAACGCGCCTATACACAAGTGTTTCAAGGCGCAACGAGGCAGGGGGAACAAAGGGAGACAGACAACGATCCTACTAGGCCAGGTGACATTCAGATCGCGCAAGTGCAAGGGTAGAGGGGAAAGGAAAAGTGCAAGGGGGAAAGGGAGAGGGGAAAGTGCAGTACAGGGTTAGTAGATTACAAGATAAATAATAAGGGCCAGCTGGTGGCAAGTGCAAGGTAAGTGCAGACAAGTGCTGGGAAGTGGGGGCTGTAGGGATACAGAGACAGTCCCGCAGTGCAGGGGTTGCCAGGCTGGCAGTGTAGGGGAGAGTGGCTGGTCCAAGGACCGAGATTGGTTGAGTGGCCCAGTTGCAGATTCAGTGTAGTTTCAGTAATTTTAGCAGGGGACAGGGGGAGAGAAAGCAGAGGCAAAGAGGAAGGTTTTGTGGTGCTTCCGGAACTGGAGATGGTTCTCCTCAAGTTTCAGTGAGGCAGGAAGGCTGTTCCAAAGGGAGGCCTCTGCTGCGGAGAGAGATCTACCCCCAACTCGTTGCTTGGAGAAGCGGCTGACCCTGAGGGAGTTGGAGGCGGATGAGTGAAGAGCTCGAGAAGGAAGATATTTAGGAAGAGATAGTTGAAGGTATTTTGGCCCAAGTCCCCGGAAGGGGAGGGGAAATTGTCCCACAAAAAGAGGATGTCTGGAATGAGTGCAAGGGATGAGCCAATCACCTTGGCTAAAGACCGGTTTAGAGTTACTGTACATAATGCCATTATGGACAACATTATTCAAAGCCTAACTAGTCATTTTAAAACCCACTCATCTCTTGCCCAGATATGGCATGCCTGCCTCCCAAAAATGTCAATGAAAGTCTATCCGACAATGCCCTTAGACATATTTGTTCCTTGCTTGAAAGACCGGATGACTCCCTAACGGTACAGGTTAGGGAAGAACTCTTGGACTTTGCAAGCAAGTGGACTGAACTGAGGAGGACACTACCAAAAGAGTATGCCTTTGAAGCCCCACATAATGAAGATCCCGCACTACAAGAAGAATTTGGAGAGCTACCTAAACATTTAGTACAGAAATGCAATACATGCCGTAACTGTGCAGTATGTTGCTACACAATTCTAAAAGAAATATAAACTTTTTAGTAGTGCTTACCGGCGATTGACCTTATCTTGTACACAATTAGCATGTGAAAGAAGTTTTTCAAAATTGAAGAAATTTAAAACTCTCCTAAGAAACCACCTCAGCCAGGACAACCTTTAAGCCTTTAAGCTCATGCCTGTGGAGCGTAATGTGCTTGACCAATTGCAGAATTTCTGACATAATCGACCTGGTTGCACAAAAAAGTGCATTGTTGAAGTATCTCTTGATCGAGTGATTTTCAGGAATTCCAGGAAGAGTAGAGTGCCAGCTTGTCAATGCATGCAGCAATATCCTTAGATTGCATATTAGGCAAACAGCCTAATATTAACTTTTAAAGTAAAACAATACATTTAAGTTTGGATAAGTCACCAACTAACATCTTAAAAACCTATTGTATGGCACCTGCAGGAATCACATTTGACCATCATCACTTCAATCACTACGACCTTGACTTGAATGTGCAATACATCATGTACTCTGAAACCAAGATGTGTCCAATCAAAGACCAAAGTGGGAAGGGTGACACAGTACTTAGAATCATAAAGTTTATGTGAAGATGGTGCCCTTCAGCAAGTCGGTGTTAACATCAGTGGGGACAATATATGAATCATTCAGCTTTACATCTTTGTGTAACATCAGATTTTGAGTCCAGCTACATGACTTTCAAAAGAAAAAAAGATTGTCCACAGATGTTAGGGCTGAGGTCCTGGAGGAGGCGCCACCCAACAAGCAAGAAAAGCAAGCGAGCAATATATGGCATTAGTCATGCCAAAGACATTGTAATAGTGCCAAAGTTACAGCAAAAACTAAATGCATCCCCAAATGGACAATCCAGCCTTTTAGAAGACTTCTCTCTGCCCTTTTTGTAGGCCAACCGCCTACCAAACTATGTTTCCCAGCAGCACCTGGCCCCAGAACTACAGAAAGGCCACATTCGGAGTGGCACGTCATCGCACGTGCACAGCAACAAAGGCACAGTGCTTATACTCAAGTCCTCTTGCTGAGAAGATGTGTCTCTGAGCAGCTTCGGCTTCATATCCATTGCGAGGGACAACGTCCCATGGGATCGACATCCTAAACCCTCGCCTGACACAGATAAGTGCTGCAGCGCTCTTCATAACCACAAGGAGCAGTGGGGTCGCGCAGGGGACCCAGCCCCACCAGCCAGAGACAACTGGCTCCTGCTTCCTACAAAGCTAACTGTACTAGTAAGACACTGCATGCCGTGTAACAGATCACAACACTAATCGGCGCTTCGCAGCCACACGCAGCACCATAAATCATTGGATAACGGGCCGGCTCGCTAGCCATGGACACAATTCGGAATACCTTCGTAAGGCGTTACTAACTACATACTCCAACTAACATGTTAGCACCAATTACCAGAGCCACCTGCGGCCCCTACTGTGCATGTTTAGTAGCCACATGCGGCCTCTCTAAATCTCTTGCATGTGTATAAGCATGTGAACAGCCACATGTGGCAGTGTTTGATATGTGTACTAATTGTAGCACTCTCATCAATTGAACAGCTACTACGACACATCCTGGCACAACGAAATCACAGAAGACAACAAAGCCACGCTCCCTCCACTACTTTCCCGACGCCTCTCGGCCCGCCAGGGTGAAGCCCGCGGGGGACAAGGGCGCGGGTGTTGGCGTCCCGCGGAGGGTGTTTTGGCCCAGGAGGGCCTCCATACTTACAAGCCACGCCCCCTCCACTACTTTCCCGACGCCTCTCGGCCCGCCAGGGTGAAGCCCGCGGGGGACAAGGGCGCGGGTGTTGGCGTCCCGCGGAGGGTGTTTTGGCCCAGGAGGGCCTCCATACTTACAAGCCACGCCCCCTCCACTACTTTCCCGACGCCTCTCGGCCCGCCAGGGTGAAGCCCGCGGGGGACAAGGGCGCGGGTGTTGGCGTCCCGCGGAGGGTGTTTTGGCCCAGGAGGGCCTCCATACTTACAAGCCACGCCCCCTCCACTACTTTCCCGACGCCTCTCGGCCCGCCAGGGTGAAGCCCGCGGGGGACAAGGGCGCGGGTGTTGGCGTCCCGCGGAGGGTGTTTGCGGACCCGGGGAGGTGCACCCTCTGGACTCTGTCCCTGAGGCGGTAAAAGGACACAGTGTTTTGGCGGTGAAAAGGGAGGCTCGGCCTGGATCCACCTGGGAGAAGAGGGCGAAGTAAGTGCAGGCGAGGGACTGTACGAGGAGCTGTTTACCTGTTTGCCTGTGTGTCTTGGATAAAAGGGCAGAGGGCAGAGGGCAGATTTACTGGGGTGGACCTACTGAACTTGCAATGTCACTCCTCAAGTCCCTAAGAAATTTGAAAGTTCAGGGCCCACCAAGGAAACCCCTCCCTCCATCACCAGCTCTCTCGCCCTTCCCCCTCCCTTCATTTTGCTCAGAGGTTCTTCTCGCCCGCCAAGCGAGTGGCCCCAAACCCAAGCGAAAAGTTCTGGCTGTGAAGAGGTTGGGCTCCCAGAGTCAAAAGGAAGTGCCAGCTAAAGCGCCAATCCCGGATGTGCAAAACTCTGTCCTAATTCATGGGGTTGAGCCCCTCCCATGTTCCCCTGAACCCCCACTAGTGCTGGAAGATGGGGGCTGTCGACTGTCACAGGGGGACAGTATAGCCGCCGGACAAGGGACCAGGGAAGGTCCAATACCTACTAACTATGGCAGTATGTCGGAACCCTGCGTAGGAGGAGACTGCACCTCTAAGCCCCAGGAGGATCAGGCTATCATAGGCCCCAACGGAGGAAATCATCCAGGCCTGTTGTCCCGTCCATCTACTGCAGATGTGCTCTCTCCCCTTGCCCCCACCTTGAGCCTCAGTCTCCCCAAGGTGCCATCTGTCTCCGGTAATCTTGGCCCCGGATCAGAGATGCCGGAGTCTAAGGAGGGAGACATTGCAGGAATCGGAGTACCAGCCAGCTGCCATCCCTCAGTAAATCCCATTCCTGCTTGCAACATCGTGGCTTCCACTTTGTCACCATGCTCTATCATTTGTGCCAGCCCGGGAAAGTCATTCTCTAGCTTCGCTCTGGCTAGCCCAATTGCGGGGGGCAGTTCATTTATCAACGACGACCCTGTACGCAATCTCTCCCTGGTTAACAGAAGTTTCGGGAGTGTATCTATGTCCACATTGTGCCCGTTGGCTAGCCCCTCTCTCCACCTATCTCCACCTAGGGTGTCCTTGCAACCGAAATGTGAAACCCCCCCGGCTGTAGGGCCGGTTATTAACCCCCCAACCGAGGAGGTTTTGTCACTGGGGGGGTGTAAATGTAACCAAGTATTGGCTGAGTTGGCTGTCATTAGAAATCTGCTTAAATCGCTAATAGCCATTAAGGGGAGGGAGCAAAGGGAGGGGGAGCCCATTACCATTCCGATTGTATGTAAGGGTTTCTCTGACTCCCCTCCGGTACACCCCAAGGACCAAGCCCCCCTGTGTCCCGAGACTGTAGCTCCAACACCTTCTTGCCCCAGCCTGGTGTCTGAGTCTGCACATTCAGTCATTGGAAAATATCCCAGGGCAGGCGGCACCGAGCACAATGAGCTTGGTGGGTTGGTGGAATTCGCCCCAAGCCTAGTAGCCCTAAAAAGCCCTAATCAGGAGGGCAAGATTGTTTTTGGTCCACGGCACAGAGTCGGCCCATCTCAGCTTCCTGTTCATGACCAGAATGGTCGAGCTACAGTGTATCTTCACGGTGTACCAAAAATGGAAAAGAACACGTTGGAGTCCAAGGAATCTCTTGTGAACAAAAGTGTACACTGGTTACGCTCCGTGAGAGGATGTTCCTTTGTGTCTAGGGAATCCTTGGTAGGCTGTCGGAGATTGGCCAGTGTGGGCAAGAGCCCGAAGGACATAGTGGAATTGGCCTTTTGGGACTGGAGACAGGCGAGCAGGGTCTTGGGTCAATGGGAGGGGTCGAGAGGGACACCAGGGAGCGGAATTCTAATCAGCCCACACCCTTATTTAGGCTTGATATCGCCCATGAGGCCAGTCAGGAGGTCCTACCCCCTGTCTGGGGCAAACCTCACTCCCCTGGGCCGTGACCGGACAGGATTTTTGGGGACCAAGCCCAGGCAAGGGGAGTCATCCAGAGGGTGATGGGGGCCTTTGTTTCACCTTTCCCGTTCCCTAAGAGTCTCTCTGTTGTACTATTTAAGTATATGGTTTATTGATTGTAAATGCTTTTTGTGTGATATTTTTGTTTTGTGTTTGATGGATTTTTCTTTAATCCGAATAAACTTGTTGACTGACTGACAAAGGACACTCTGGTTGCAACTAACCTAAACTAAGTGCTGCACTACCTCATGTGTTTATTATGTTGCTGTGCCTTTGTATACTGCTATAGTGATATTGTATATGTGTGTAGAGTCAGAAGCAGGGACGTGTGTTTCTATGGGTGTAACAGCTCACTGAAAGCGTGCGCAGGGATCAAAACCTTACCCTAACATCCCCAACCTATCCATAACCTCTCCCCAAACCTCATTCTGGTTTCCCTACTTCCCCCCCTTCCTATCCAGCCATCGCCAACTTAACCCTCCTTCCCTGCAGGGGTTGCGAAGGCCTGTATAAGCATCGACTTGCAGCAGGTCCAAAAACCTCCTGAGCCTCAGAGCTGTGAACCCTGTCACAGAACTGTATGCAAAGTTATGTTATTTTATGAGTTGTGTTGTTATTTGATCATAAATACAACTGGCAACTGGTACTTTCCGGTGTCATCATTTGGCTGTACTGCTTATTAAATGCAACGCTATTTTAATTACTGGTGGCAACAAGTAGACATGCCTTGAGTCTGGTTCTTTAAAATAAGTATTAAGCTATGTGATGATGTTGTTTTTAAAAAAAAGAACAAAAGGAATGTTATCACTTTCTCAAGCGTTTAAACAAAACATAACATGCAACAGACACATGAACCCTCCATAAGTAGCACTTTCTGTAAAGTCTTGAATTGACGTGATTCACGGATGATGGTTTAACTGCCACTTTTTTGAGGCGAGGGGTGTGCCACTTTTCTTTGGGTGTCCGGGCCTAATTCTTGTCCCAGTCCGACCCTGCGTGCAAGGGGCCTGAGTGTGGGTCCTGAGATTCCCCACTCCAGCCTGCTCTGTCTGTATGTGTGAGGAGGCGCCGGAGCGCCCCCTTGCACATACAGATGTTCAGTTCCCCAGCCAGCATTTCCAACAAGCCATGCGAAGTTGGAGAAGCAAACGCCCCCAGCCTTTCATGGCTCATTGAGTTTGCGCGGCTGGGGAAATGTAACTGTGAAAGGGAAACATAGTTAAAAGCACTCTCTCAGCTGAAATAAACAGCTGAGGGAGTGCTCGTATTTTACTGGGCTGGCTCCTCCATAATGGGTGAGAGGGGGCCAAGAACCGGTGAGTTGATACCCCCTCACCCATTATGGACGAGTCGCCCCTGCTAATACCTGTGTCAAACGTTTATTTTCTTTTAACACTCTCCAGAGGAACACAGTGACAAATTACTGTTAAAGCCACCCTGCCATGGCATCAGCACCCAAGTTCAAGGGAAACCTTTTCTAAAATGGTGTTCTCATGTGTCCCTGTGTGGAAGAAAGTGCAACCACATATATTTTCCCATGTTGCAGAACTGCCAATGTTCAAAGTTGAAGTTTGCATCTCTCTGGGAGAATCCCCAACCACCCCCTCTTTTTTACCAGAATCCCACTGTCCCTCCAAACAGCCTCATTATGAGTTCAGTGGGGTGGTAAGAAATCGGCTGTAATTCCGTTCCTGCTAGTAATTGCATGACGTCAGAAGTAAATCTTTCACTTTAAGGCCACAAATTGGCAGATTTACCATACAGAATTACTGGCCACTGTAAATTCACAAAAATAACAATGGAGTCCTGTGAACTCCAATAATCAGGATTTGCACCTCCATACCACCACTTCTAATTCCGTTATAATGCCTGAAATCTTGTGTAGATAACACTAAACAAATTTGGTGGTAAATCAGCAGATTTACCACTAAACTCGTAATGAGACCCAAAGTCTTTACATCAACAATATATAGGTCTTTAAAATAAATAGAAACGGGCACTGGTGCCAGTTTGATTGGTGAAAAGACTACCTCCAAATGCCTTTCCCCTGTGAGGGTTGGATGATGGCTCTCCTTAATGTGTGTACCCAAGCAAATACCGACAGTATATAGTGTGTGTACTGATAAAAAAAAAGCATTTCATCTTTAGCCCATCACATAACTGCTGCACGACACTGGGGAGCAAGCAGCAGGGGCAACAACAGAAAGGAAATCATGAGCCTGGCTGAAGGTACAACCAACTCACAGGCCACCTGGAAACCATCTCCATACTGGTCAAATTTTCTCCAGAGTGCTGTTGAAAGTGAGAAGAATACCAGTTTGTGGACTGTTTAAGGCACTCACACCTTAAACCGACATTTTGCCAAGCTTATGGATTCGTGCCTGTGCAGTGCAGGAACCTCCCGACGTCCTCCCTCTTGTCCCCAAGACTGAGGCTCAGGAACAGCGAGATCTGCAGGAACTGCCAGGAAATGCCAGGAACAACAGCCTCAGCTACAGCTTTTCTTCATTAAAAAGGTACTGTGCAATTGCAAGAGAAATCCTCTTTGCCGCAGTGAAAGTTTGTGAAACTTTCCTAAATTTGGAGCCTTGTTCGCTCTTAATCCGACATATAACTTTTTTTTGTGCAAACTACTTCTAAGAACATTGGCAAACACTTAACCGTTTACTACAGAACTGTGCTATCCTATCCAAGACACTGATCCATTGACTTTGGCCCAGGCCTATTGAATTGAACTGCCTCTTGTAGCGAAATGAAACCATTTGCCCTGCCTATGAAAGTAATTATGATTGATTCTTATAACCTTTGTCTTTTTACCCCTTTTGAAAGTTACTGAAGTGCAATTTTGCTCCCACTTCAGGGGAGCCTAACTTGTTCATAAACTTATTGGTTTGGTATTGTAGTGTATTAAAGTGTGATATTGAGCTGCTTATTACTAGTGGAATGTTTTCTAACTAACTGTGTAAATAAATTAATATTGTTTTACCAAGAAACCTTGAGTAAGTGTTTGTTTGAACCACTGTGATTGCAAGTCCTTTGTGTAACACCTTCTTCTGCTCACATCCCTCTTGAGATAAGCCTGGCCGCTCAGCCCTACTAGCACAAAACTGTGTAGTACTGACTTATACCAAAGGTAAGATTGTGCTTACACCTGTAGTCTTAATTGTGTGTAGTGTTCCCAAAGGGTACTGCATGTTATTCTGCCTAACAGTGCCTGTGTGCAAACGAATGTTCAAATTGTGGACTGAGCATGTATGTGTAGTCATGATGACCCCTGGTGAATGAATCTTGTTGAATGAAAATGAGACGCGAACAAGGAGACACCTAGTAGTGAAACAATAGTCAGCATCTTGCATGGCTTTATTGGCATCTCAAAGACATTGAGGGCAAAAATACTGACAATATGTGTTGATTAAACAGCCATTTTAGGCAGGAAAATAGAGAAGTATAGTCCTGCGAACCCATATGTTGCTACCTACATCTAGGAACAGATATCAGTTTATGGGTTAAACCCACATAGGTATCCTTCATATACCTAACCCTTCTAGAGGTTACCAACCCAGCTCAGATGGCCTTAAAAATTTGCACAGTGCCTCTACCTGTCTGAGAAGCCAGAGAAGGACCCCAAAGGAGCTATGCCAATTTTAAACTGAAACTTTTGCTATGAGTAAAGCTAGGGTGAGAGGGCATATTAGGAGGGACACAAGGCGTGTAGGTGTTGTTTGGATATTTGCCCACCCATTGACTGTCCGTTGCCATGCTAAGCCCTACGGTCATTCCCAATGCCTATTTATTATGTGGGGGTCTATGGCTTATCTGTAGTATGTTCTTATATATATAAAATGTACACACTGCTGGGTTCAACCGCGTGAAAGAATTGTACATTAAATATTTACATCTTTTTTAGTGTGGTTTCCTCCTTTTCCTCTCTGAAAACAAGGTAGGGGCGAGCTGCATTAGCAGGCTGCATCCCAGACACCCACTCTAAGCTTCCTCACTCACCTTGGAAATTGTAATTTCTCTACAAAATGTACTATTCTGGTTGGACCTCTTTTTTGTGCTCTGAATTTTTGCTACACACAAAAATCAGAAAGGATGATATATAGTTAGAGGTAGATATTAATCCCCATGGGAGATTGCGCTAAACATGGTCATACACAGCTGCATTCACTCTCCTGTAGGAGGACTGATTTGGGCTGGTCATGTAAATGGAGGGGCTTAGGGTAAAGGAAAGCTCTCATGAGGGAGATCAGCGAGTGGTGCCTTGCCCTAATTCATCGGATGGTGATGTAGCAACATTAAATTTGTAACAAGGTACATTTATTTTAGTTGCCAGGCTGTGGACCTATCTTTTCTGGTCATTTCCTGTCTCCAGTTTTGTCTAGTTCCGATGAGAATCCAAGAGCCCTCCTACCAAGACGGTGCCAGCACTAAATTCAAGCAGTCTCTCGACTGGGAGTGTTATGAAGTCCAATGCCTGCCTCTGGGAACACCAAGGTGGTGAGTCAATATGGCGGGTGCCACTCTGAGTCAGTGGATGATGAACCTGGGCTGATATGGGGAGGGGCCCCATGTCACCTTACCTTGGTTTTCTTCACATGGCAGGGGACAATCACAGGTCCTTTAGAAGCCAGTCTTTGGGGTGTGGACACATCCCACCTCACCTCCCCAGGAGAAAAGACTAACCAGTATAGCCCTCCAACCTCTTTTCCTTTGCAGGCAGCTGGGGAGCCGGTGTAAGTGGATAAAGGTCACCTGGCCTAAGCCCCGCCCACCTGGTGCCTGTTACGCTCACCTGATAGCCACAGGGACGCCTGTATGCCCTGGTTGCCAGATTTCCCCCAGATGTACTCAATTCGGGATGATGTCTTCTATAGCAAAAACACAGCAGGACTGGGTTCAGATTTCGTTTCCTCCCACCAGCCCCTTGGACTCGACCTGAAGGCCCCCCCTCACCTTTTCATTATGTCTGGCGTGCTCTCCGTCCTGCTTTCTGCGCAGGGGCGCGTAGTTTCTGCGGGTTGAAGCGACCGAGTTAACTTCACTGATGCCAACCCATTCAAGTGTCTTTAAAGAGGTAAATTCGATAATAGTAGTCTTTGAGGGCCTTTGCTTTCTTGCGGGCTATTAATGTCATTCCCTGATTGTATGCGGAGGTTCGCTGGGTGTGCTGCTTGGGTTCGGCTCCTGCCGGGATTTATGGACGCAGAGCGTATGAAGAAAGGTAGGTTCAGCGTGAAGTGCGGCACGCTAATGTCTTTTTTGGGCTAACCTGTATTCTTTATTCCTTTTCAGGTTACAATGGTCTTTCTGGGCGTGCAGTGTTTTCCGGAGCGGAACTGGTCAAGATATGCCCAGCCAGGTGAGGAGATTTTGGTTACTACTGAGCTTGCCGTGAGTAACCTGTTTAACGTTGTCCCTTTTTCTCTCCTTCCCAGGTGCTTCGTTCTGGTGCGAGCGCAATGTCCTGAAGAGGCTGCCAACGGGATGGAAGACCGCGAGCAGCTGGGATTGAAGGATGGAAGACTGCAGGTAAGCTGGAACTGCTAATAATGTTCTTTTGTCTCCTCTGCAGGTCCGCTATACCAGGAACGCCGGGTGCTGGTCTCTGAACACTCCATGTTGGCCGCAGGCCTCCATATGAAAAGTAGTCCCTTCAAGTCCCATTCCAAGTATAAGCCTGGCGCCAATGCCAGTGGGGGTTCTGGGTTACGGGTCGTGACAGCGCCTTCCTGCTTACTGTTCTTTTCCCTATTTAAGGTGCTCTCCAGCCTCTTTTCCTTTGCAGCTGGGGAGAAGGTGTAAGTGGATCTAGGTCACCTGGCCTAAGCCCTGCCCACCTGGTGCCTTCCTGGCTGCCCCTCCTTTTCACCACTTAGCAAGCCCCGCCCACCTGGTGCCTTCCTCCTTGCTGCTCTTTTCCCTACTTAAGGAGCCCTCCAGCCTCTTTTCCTTTGCAGCTGGGGAGCCGGTGTAAGTGCATCTAGGTCACCTGGCCTAAGCCCCGCCCAACTGGTGCCTTCCTGGTTGCTGCTCTTTTTCACCACTTAGCAAGCCCTGCCCACCTGATGCCTTCCTGCTTGCCGCTCTTCTCCCTACTTCGAGCCCTCTAGCCTCTTTTCCTTTGCAGCTGGGAAGCCAGTGTAAGTGGATCTAGGTCACCTGGCCTAAGCCCCACCCACCTGGTGCCTTCCTGGTTGCCGCTCTTTTCCCTACTTAAGGAGCCCTCCACCTTCTTTTACTTTGCAGCTGGGGAGCCGGTGTAAGTGGATCTAGGCCACCTGGCCTAAGCCCCGCCCACCTGTTATCTTCCTGGTTGCTGCTCTTTTTCACCACTTAGCAAGCCCCGCCCACCTGGTGCCTTCCCGCTTGCCGCTCTTTTCCCTACTTAAGGAGCCCTCCAGCCTCTTTTCCTTTGCAGCTGGGGAGTGAGTGTAAGTAGATCTAGGTCACCTGGCCTAAGCCCCGCCCACCTGGTGCCTTTCTGGTTGCCGCTCTCTTTCACCACTTAGCAAGCCCCGCCCACCTGGTGCCTTCCTGCTTGCCGCTCTTTTCCCTACTTAAGGAGCCCTGCAGCCTCTTTTCCTTTGCAGCTGGGGAGACGGTGTAAGTGGATCTAGGTCACCTGGCCTAAGTCCCACCCACCTGGTGCCTTCCTGCCGCTCTTTTTCACCACTTAGCAAGCCCCGCCCACCTGGTGCCTTCCTCCTTGCTGCTCTTTTCCCTACTTAAGGAGCGCTCCAGCCTCTTTTCCTTTGCAGCTGGGGAGCCTGTGAAACTGCGTCTAGGTCACCTGGCCTAAACCCCGGCCGAATGGTGCCCTCCTGGTTGCCGCACTTTTTCAACACTGAGCAAGCCCCGCCCACCTGTTGTCTTCCTGCTTGCCGCTCTTTTCCCTACTTGGAGCCCTCCAGCCTCTTTTCCTTCGCAGCTGGGGAGCCGGTGTAAGTGGATCTAGGTCACCTGGCCTAAGCCCCACCCACCTGGTGCCGTCCTGGTTGCGGCTCTTTTTTCCTACTTAAGGAGCCTTCCAGCCTCTTTTACTTTGCAGCTGGGGAGCCGGTGTAAGTGGATCTAGGCCACCTGGCCTAAGCCTCGCCCACCTGTTGTCTTCCTGGTTGCCGCTCTTTTTCACCACTTAGCAAGCCCCGCCCACCTGGTGCCTTTCTGGTTGCCGATCTCTTTCACCACATAGCAACCCCCGCCCACCTGGTGCCTTCCTGCTTACCGATCTTTTCCCTACTTAAGGAGCCCTCCAGCCTCTTTTCCTTTGCAGCTGGGGAGACGGTGTAAGTGGATCTAGGTCACCTTGCCTAAGCATCACCCACCTGCTTAGCCCTGCCTCTTCCTCCCTGCTCTTAACTCTTAGATCAAGGGCGTCTCTCACCCGGGCCTCCAAAGCGAAGGGCAGTCAAAGGAAAAAGCAATTCCTGTTCTGACCTATTCAGACCAGGAGGATCCAGGACCCGAACCCCTGCTAAAACAGCAGGTAAGCATGCACCAACATTTGTTTACACCCTGTGTCCCCACAGGTCATCCCCACCCTCTCTGGTCCCCCTGTGTTTAGTGCCCCCCCCCCCTTCCCACACACAGGAGTCTGTCCTGCTACATTCTGGTTTCACCATCACCATCTTGTGGCCAATGCTGGATTTAACTTTTATGAACTTCATTGATTCACGGTGTGTTACCCTTTCTCAACTCTCATGCTAGACTTCCTTTGCATCTTATCCTTATGGTGACCCTGAATCATGCTGTTCCCATCTTTATCTTGTATCCTGGCTTGCAACATTATGTGTTACTACTGACTTCTGCAGTTGTATTCGCTCTCCCCTCTTGCTTCTCCACTCTTTTTGACTGCTTACTCTCTGTTCTGTCATCCCCTCTCCCTTTTCCTATCTCCTCCCCTCCTACCCTTGCTGTCTTTTATGCACTTGCTCTATCAAAATTGTCCCTGGACTTAGTATGATAGCAACCTCATCTGTTGCTCCCCATCCCCTTACTGAACCCCCCCGTCCCTCCAGCACTATCTGAAACGTTGTCAGGCCTAGTACAATAGTTGCTTGTTTTGTTCCTCCCCTGCCTTTCTGCACCCCTCTCCCTCACCTTTTGTTTTTCTCCTGCTCTACTAGAAATGTTGTCAGGCCTAGTACAGTAGTTGCCTGTCTGTTTCCATTTCCTTCCCACTCTCCCCCTCCCTTCCTTTTCTATGTCTTAGCTCTTGCAGTATCTGAAATGTCGTCAGGCCAAGTACGATAGTTAATTTCACATCCTTACTGTTCATGGCCTGTAAGAATGTCATTGTATTTTCCCTTGTTCCCTTCCTTGCCTTGAAGCGCTTTGAAACATATTGTGTATAGGCGCTATATAAATAAACTATCATATCATATCAGGCGTATCAAACATTTGTCATGTGGGCTGAATCTGGCCTTCGATGCCTATTTCTCAGGCCATCCACTACATTGTTTTCTATCACAATAAAGGAAATTGTATGTAGATCCAAGTCAACACCAGATGGCTCTGTTGCTTCAAGAACATAATGGGGATAAGTACGTTAGTGGCTAATAACCAACTCTGTAGCAATGAAGATCTGCAAAAACAAATATTTTATTTACAGGCACTTCTCTATAAAAAGTCACTAACTATACTGATATCAAAAGCAAACACTGCCCTTGGAGAGATATTGACAACTTTAAAGTATTAATGCCCTCCATCGTACCACCACACCTGTTAATAATTTATTCTAATACTTTATTTGGTATACACACCATAAGGTACTTATAAAAACAGACAAACAAAAACATAAATATGAAATAAAACAATCGATCACCTTAGAATTATAAACAATTTCTATGTACTCATCTCTAAAAAGAATTTAAAAGAAAGGAGAGTATACTTGCATCCTCATCAAAATCCCCAAATTTAGGTCAATCACTAAAAGCCTAAGGTATGCACTCTATGTAAAATAATGTTATCGACCAACAGTCATACCCTTATCCATTAATTTCAACCTGAGCAACCAGGCATTGTGACTATAATGGACTACAGCAAATACAATATGGTGCTCATTGGGAGGTCTACATCATTTCATTGCTTCAATAGTCCATCGGACCCTAGCTGCCTTAAAAAGTGATCCTAAGTATCAAATTCTGAGATGTTTCAGTTTAACACAAATAAACAGAAAATGGATAACGGTTTCCATGCCTAGGTCAGATATGGGCACCTGCTTGATCCACCTTGACCCCAGGATTTAGGTAAAGACGCTAAGTGGAGCGTTCCCATCCTAAACCAAATATACAAAGATTTCTCATATGGTGATTGAATGAGGTCAAGGTAATGGGTCCATATACCCTTAATCATCAAACTCCGTAGACCTGGGAACATTGTTTATTTATTCATTCACTATTTATGATATGATATGATATGGCATTTATAACACGCCTATACACAGGTGTTTCAAGGCGCAACGAGGCAAGGGAGGGGGAACAAAGGGAGGACAATGATCCTACTAAGCCAGGTGTCATTCAGATCACGCAAGTGCATGGGATGGGGGAAGGGAAAGTGCAGGGGGAGGGGGACGGGACAGTGCAGTAATCAGGGAAAAGTAATCCCAAGTAAGTAACCGCCAGCAAATGGCAAGTGCAAAGGTAAGTGCAGGAATCAGGTGTCAAGTGCTGGTGGTGGGACTGTGGGGATACAGGAACAGTCCTAATTGCGGGGGTTCCTATGCAGGCAGTGCAGGTGTGTGTGACTGGACCAAGATCATCAGAGGGTGGCCAGGTAGCCACTACAGTTACAGCCAAGAGGTCAGCAGGGGAGAGGAGGAGAAAAAGCAGAAGCAAAGAGGAAGGTTTTGAGGTGCTTCCAGAACCGGAGATGGTTCTTCTCAAGTTTCAGGGAAGCAGGGAGGCCGTTCCAGAGGGAGGCTCCAGCCGAGGAAAGAGATCTATCACCGACTCGTTGCTTGGATAAGGTGCCTATACAGCAAATGGTGTATCCCGGCGCCCCAAAACAAAAAGGCGGTGGGGGGTTTGCAGGGGAGAAAAATAACAATAACGGCTCTACTAGTCCTTGTGACATTCATATTGTGCAAGTGCAGTAACAAGAAGTGCTTATCTCCTCTCATCAAAAAGGGGGGGAATAGGAGGGGCTGGTTACAATGTGGAGGGGCCCAGAGGCTATGCAAGTGCTGAGGGAACCGTGTGAGGACTGACTACGTGCAAGGACGGTGGTGGAACAGACTCAGGAAGGGAATGCCCAACCATCCAGGCTAGTCAGGGAGGGGGCCCGTGAGGGGAAGTGCTGATAAGTGGGGAGTGCTGGTAAAGATTGGTCAATGGGGCCTGGTAACCTGTAAGACTCATAAGGGACCAGGCCGCCAGTCACAGCAGCAGATGGGGACATTAGCAAAGGATGGAGAGAGGGAAGGAAGTAGAAAAAAGCAGGGTCTTGAGAGGTTTCTGGAATTTAAAGCGGTTCGGCTCAAGTCTAAGAGGGGCAGGGAGGCCCTTCCCGAGGGAGGCATCTGCCGAAGAGAGGGCTCTACCCCCCACTCTCTGCTTGGAAAAACGTCTGATCAGCAGAGAGTTGGAACTAGAGGACTGAAGTACCGGCTGATACAGTAAGCGTACGCGAACATGGTGGTTCATTAGAACGGGTTTATTACATGAAAGTAAGTTAATGTATATTAAAGAGGATATGAACAATGCCTCTGCCACTCCTTCACTTCTCTTGTCTCGGCAACCGTTGCTCTCTCGCTGCCAGCATTCTCGAGTCGAATCCCCATTCCCACATTCTATAGTGCTACACAATACTACACATTCTCCTTCCTTCACACGAAAGTCCCTTCCGGTGACTCTGCTAGTCAGCAAAATCCATCAGATGCCTTGGTCTTGGATAACTCCTCCTGAAGCTTAATGTAGCTGCTGATGTCGCTCCCGAAGTACCTGAATCTTCTGGCAAGGAAAGATCACCTCTCTCTCTGTACACCTCATCACACCTTCTCACTTCACCACCATTCCCTGTCATAACCATGACTCTTCCATTGTTCCACACCCTTCCATCCTTTGTTCTCACAGCATGCTTAAACGTTCCCATCATCTCAATCGGTTTGGACCATTGACACCCTTTGTCCCTTGGGACCACCAGCAAATTGAGCCTAACCCAACAACCAGCATGTGGATTTTTTGCTGTCTTGAACTTCCTGTTATCCAGCAGTGTCTTATTGCTCAATTGTCTCTTCCTGACGTTCTCTTCCACCTCATCAAGTGCCACACTCATGCCAGTCATCTCACCCAACCATCCCGGAAAGTTTGATGTTGGCCTTCCTCCCCTTGCTAAGTTCAAAAGGCGATACCCCAGTTGTGCTATGTGGCGTGAACCTATGCGCCACAACCGTCCTCTTCACCACTTCCTTCCAATCTCTCCCATTAGATCATGCCCTCATGATCGCCTCCTTTATCACTCTAATGTACCTTTTTCACAATGCCATTGGTCTGGGGGTGATATATGGCACTGGTTTTGTGTGTAATGGATCTTCTCTTAAGGTACTTCTCCATTTCCCTACATTTAAATTGTGATCCACTATCAGTCAACACCTCCACAGGATAGCTCTCACGACCACATAGCTCTTCCAGGAAATCAATCACTCTTTTGGTAGTCACATTCGGCGTCATCCTCAGCGGCGCCCATATCGCCAAAACATCAATAACAACAATGCAAGATCTGACAGCCCTCACTCCACACTGGCCCCAGTACATCAATAGCTATTTCTTTTCTGGGTCTCTCTGTTATGTCTGTCAGAACCATGGGATACTTCTTACTCATACACCCTTTATCACAGTTAGTAGAAAGGATACAGTTTCGGATGCTTCTTTCAATCTGCATGTCACATCTAGGCCACCAATAGGTATTCCTTATTCTGTGTTTGGTTTTCACAATTCCTTGATGGCCTTCATGTCCGAGACATATAACCTTCTCCCTGATCCCCTGCGGGGCTATCAGCTTATCTCCTCTCATCAAATGACCATCTTGAATATATAGTTAATCTCTCACATTCCAGAAACCTTCTATTCCTGCTTGTCGCATTTTCTTTATGAAAAAATCACTTTCCTCCACAACTTTGATTACCAGCATCATTTTAACATCGTTGGTCATCTCTTCGAACCACTCTTGTTTAGATATTGAGGATTCACAAATCTCACAAATCATCTCCTGCTCCTATTCATCAACCTTAGATTCTTCGTAGTTCGTCAGTCTGCAGCATAGTTTCTCAAACCTGGGATGTACATTATCAAAAAATCGAATTCTTGTAGCATGGAAACCCATCTTCTTATCCTGCCTGACACTTTGGCAAGACCCTTGGTCAAAAATACTTCAACTAGAGGTTTGTGATCCGTATGAAGCTCAAATTTAATTCTCCACACAAAGCTTCTAAACTTGTCTGTAGCCTACTTAATGGCATGAGCTTCTTTTTCTATTGTTGCATATGCTTTTTCTGCTCCTTTCACCAAATGGGACGCAAATGCTATTACATGCTTTTTTCCTTCATGAATCTGCGTCAAAACGGCACCTAAACCTACATTGCTTGCATCAGTTGTGATTACTGTGCATCTCCCTCGCACATAGTTTCTTAACGCTGGTGCTGTCTTCAAAGCATTTTTTATGTATTGAAATTCATCCTCATATCCTTTGCCCCACATTAATCTTTTGTTCATTTTCATCATATTCCGTAGGGCAACTGTGTGGTCTGCAAATCCTCGTACAAATTTAGAGTACTATTCGGCCATACCTAAAAATGTCCTAACCTGTTCCTTTCCTGACCAGTTCGGAGTGGCCATGGGCCTCATTACGAGGTAGGAGGTAGCCATGGTGCTATTATCACCATGGCTACCCCCTTACTGCATTCCGGGTCTGGGTTCCCGAAATAGGGACTTACCGGGTCATTCCAACCTTGGAGTACCCGGTAAGTCCCCATTCCGGGAACCATTCCCCATTCCCATTCGAGCCCCCATAGGGCTTAATGGGAATGGGGATGGAGCTAATAACGGTACCGCAATTTGCGGCACCGTTATTAGCTCTGAAGTCCCTTAACGGGTCCCTTGCATAATGCCTGGTAAAACCAGGCATTAAGGAAGGGACCCGCTAAGGGACCTCGGAATAGGGTGGTAAGGGATTACCGGCACCGGTGTCCTTACCGGTGCCGGTAATCCCTTACCACCTACCTCGTAATGAGGCCCCATGTCTTCTATTGCATTTGTAAATCTTTCTTAGGTGTGATCCCATCCTTTGATATTACATGACCCAAGTACTCAGGCCTAAGTACTCATGACCCAGGGTTACTTATAATACTGCAGGGATTGTGGCTTGGAACCTCTCACCTGTATGGTCCGGAAGCCGCTGCTTCTCCCTCTTTCCTTCTCCGTAGCACTGGCCTGACGTCACACCATGGAAAAATCACTTTGTCGCCACTTGAAGTACCAGCTGATACAGTGAGATGAAAACACGGAGGGGAATTAGAATGGGTTTATTACATGAAAGTAATTTTACGTACTTTCATGTAATGCCGTTTCATGAGATGCCTTTGCCACTCCTTCACTTCTCTCATCTCGGCAAACGTCACTCTCTTGCTCCCCGCATTCTTGAGTCAAATCCCCATTCACACATTCTATAGTTCTACACGATACTGCAAGGACCGAAGAGCCCTAGCATGGAGGTATTTAGGGAGGGAGAGTTGGGTATAGTGGCGACCAAGGCCCCAGAAAGCCTTGTAGATGATGCAGAGGGTCTTGAATTTAATCCTCGCAGCAACGGGGAGCCAGTGGAGAGATTTTAGAGCTGGAGAGATGCATCCTTGTGCTTGAGGCCAACGATAAGTCTTGCAGTACAATTCTGGATTAGTTGAAGGGGGCGAAGGGAGGAAAGAGGCCTATTGAGGAAGAGGCTGTAACAGTAGTCTAGCGTATAGAGGTTCAGAGCTCCAGAGAAATTGAGTTTCTGTGGGTAGGTCGGGAAGGGTAGAATGCCTCTAAGGAGGTGAAGCTAAAAGTGGGCCTTCTTGGCAAGGTCTCACAGAATGGTACGGGGAGAGGACACCAGGAGGGTGGCCAGAGAGTCGGGGGGAGGGAAAAGGGAGCAGGGGTCCCAATGAGAAGATTGGTGTCTGGTAAAGGGCACATGTAGTATGAAGGGACGGTTTCTGTGATAAATAACAAATGCATTGTGACACAACAGTGTTTCCATGAGTTGGATTCCAAGCTTTTCCTTGCTAAGCACAATTAATGTATTGATTGTATATGAGGTTTAGTGAAATGCCGGACCAGACACTCCTCGGCCTTGTGTGCAATAGACAATTCAAAAATAATTGCATTGAGAAGGAGACCCAGTTGGCTAAATGGAAATTAAATAAATATGGGATGAGTTATAGTTGGAGTAGAGCCACATAATTAATCTGTGTTATTTTATTCAATATATATATTTGGCTGTTCGCTGTTTTACATACTTTTCTCAAACAGTGAGATAAGGACTGGATTCTTTCTGTTCAGCCTTTGCTGTGTTTTGTGTGTGTAGATGCCCATGGCATATCGCATTACAAATGTATATTTATGTTACTAGTATTTTAAGATCTTATCAGTAATAGAATGGAAAACGTGCACATACGTATTTTTAGACTTTCCAGTGTTGTGTGCATCATCAAGATGCATCTATGTGATGTGTGCATACACATTCATGTGTACAACATCTTCGATTGTTTGAAGCCAGACATCTTTGCCACACGACTATTTTGTTTCTAATGTGCTATATTCATTGTCAAATGTAGTCATCTTTTGGTTGCCGGTCAAATATGTGTTACACTCTTGCAGAGGCAAATATTGTTTACTCTTGTAATTTAAAGCACAGTCAAATGGGCCTCATTATGAGTTAAGCAGTGCGGTAAAAAGGTGGTGCTTTTCCCGTTACAAATACTTTTGTGGCATTGACAGAATTACATTCACTGTTACTGCTCCACTGAATTCTGAGTTTGGAGGTAAGGTGGAAGAATCACCGCCAGCACAAAGCTGAACAATCATTAGATTTACTGTGCAGTAATAGCACTCGTGGTAAATCTGTCAAAATATCCCATGGAGTCCTAAGGACTCCAAACGTGGAGATTTACACCACTATACCAACACTCGTAATCTTGTAGCAATGCCATGGGCCTGAGTGGCGGCAACAGTAAACGATTTTGGGAGTAAATCAGCAAATTTACCATCGATTTACTGCAAAACTCATAATGAGGCCCACTACTACCACCGCAAAAACCTTTCTGGGGCCAGATGTGTCTGCAATATCTGGTTTAAACATTCATTCAACCTTAACTTGGAGTCAATACGATAAATGGTACAATAAATGATCAGCAGCAGCAGGACCCTTGCTCAAGGTGAGTGATTGTTATTGTTCACAGGGAGTCACGCCTCTGTGAAATCTTGAAGACTACAATTAAATCGTTCAAAACCTGACTCTCCTGTCAGTGCAAGTGCAGTCAATACAAACACAAATAAAATGGTTACATATGCAACTGAAATATAATTTCAGCAAAACATGTCCCTGTAGTGGTAATCCAGAAAGGTATTTGACTTGTTTTATGTAGCGCTTCCTGCAGGTTTCCTACAAAATCTAAGCACTGTGATTATTACCACTTCACTGTATATTTTACCATCCCCTGAAGAATGCAAGCCTACCTCGGTCCAGCCAACATTTGACCATGGGATTAGATATAGATTTTAGCATTGACCACTTACCTCTCTGCACTACCTTGTCACAACACACATTCCATTAAGTAGTACTTTTTCTAGGAAATGAGGACTTTCATTATTCATCAAAGGACAATTATGCTATCAACCCTCAAAACACATAATAGAATTCTTATTTGCTTTATTTTGCAATTGGTCAGGTTTGTTTGTGTCGTACAAATTTAAATATATACAGAAGAGATCAAATGTGCAGACCTTTGTAGAGGAAGAAACTGTTATATTTTTGTTTGATTTGAAACTTGGAATGAGTGAAGCTTGGGGAGGAGAAGCCCCAGGAACTGAAGGCATTGGGAATTGTTCAAGAGAGTATGAGAACTTTGTGGAGAATAGCTGATGAACAACTTCTTTTTGATTTTGCTAAACATTGAGGATACTAACCAAGCCACACCTGGTAAGAAGACCACCTGGTATATATTTCTTTTTTGATCACTATTTTTCCTTTAAAGAGACTTTGTACAACATTTTATCAGAGAGTGAGGGCAAGCATAGGTTTAGACAGACAGATTTTGGTTTTGGACTTTCAGACATAGACGGCCCTTAGACACATCAGTTGATGGAACCATCCCTTTAGAGTTAGGGCCAGTTGGGTATCACACCAACTCCAGCATTGTAGTAAGTAAAGGTTTTGAAACTATAACAGTTGAGTCTGTGTCTCTTTTGATACTATGCCTGTCTCACAAGGTGCATAATAAATAACAAATCAGTCAATAAACTGTGATACATGCGTACAATAGATTGCCTCTCGTGGCACATTGTTAAATGGCAATTTTTGTACCACAGGAAAAACGCGGTTATCACGATTTTTCCACCTCACAGTTGATGAGTTCCCTGTTTGTCATTAATACTGTGAGAAAGGCATGGTGCTCACAGGCAGACACAAGGATACAAGTTTCGAAAACCTTTATTTATAAAAATGTGGTTTGAAGAATGCCTAACCTCGACCATTAAAAGAATAGTCCAAAGGTCTGACAGTCAAAAGTAAAGAATCTGTCTGTGTCAAACCCATGCTTGCCCTCATGTTCTTACTTAACAATGTGTAGGGTATTGGATAAGGTATATAAGTGTCTCAATATCAGGATGGTCATGGAGTTTCTTCTCAACTCCCTCACCCAAGCTAAGTCACTCAGGATCTCCAAAGGTTCAATTAGTTCTAAACAGTTCACAAAAAAGGCAGTTCAATAGTTTTCTTATTTGGCAAAGTTTGTGTACTTTTCCCAGGCTTCCCTTGCCTGATTAAATGCTCTGTAGTACACCACAGTTAAACTTTGACAATGCTCCTGGGTGGACCTTTCCAGCTTTCCTCACTGGAGCTTAGACCCTCTTTAATCATTACTTTCAACTCTTTAGTATTTTACCTTACAACATTTCATCATCTTGATACACAGAGTTCCCTTCCCCAATCTTCCTGCTGAAGAGTTTCTAAATGTCACAGCTTTTCCCATTCCCATGCCTGACCAATTTGACACTGTTGCATTCTGGTATTCGTATTCCTTATACTCTGTTAGTCTCTTTTCATGCATGCTTTCTAGCACCACAACAAGTTCTACTTCCTTGTCTCCGTCTCAAACGTGCTCCTTAGCACTCCGACAAGTTCCACTTTCTTGACAATTCATTTAATCACTCGGTTCTGTTTCATCCAATCCCCATCGGGATCTTGCTTCACTCAAATTTCTCTTACGTAG
This sequence comes from Ambystoma mexicanum, assembly GCF_040938575.1. NCBI lineage: Eukaryota > Metazoa > Chordata > Amphibia > Caudata > Ambystomatidae > Ambystoma > Ambystoma mexicanum. The sequence goes on along the minus strand of NC_090921.1, from coordinate 248,316,134 downwards.
CCTTTCCCATCGGCTTTCACTGGCCCTCATTACGACCCTGGCGGAAAGCAACTGACCTGACCGCCATAGCGTAAATAGCGTTTCCGCCATGGCACGACAGAGTAAAGTGCGGCTAATTCTGACCCATCGTGCACGAGCACTACGCCTTGGCGGAAGTGCAAAGTCCGCGATGGCGGAAATGTCCCCAAAACGCCCCTCACCGCCGTCGTACGGCGACCTAGGTGCAATTCCGCCACCGGACATAGCGGTCACCGTAATGAGCGGCAATCGGAAAATACGGTGACCGTAAATATACGGAAACGGAAGCAAAATCATGGTCCCGGAACGGGAAACAGCACGCCGTACACCTATAAAATCAGAATATTCACACAACCAATAAAAATACTACCCTGAGAGACATCCCAACCTGTCATCCACCCTAGTGAAACCAAAACAATGGGAAAAGTAGCGAAAAAGCGTGCGACCGCAAGCGGCCGGTCCACTTCTCACGTGAGGAACTCACGGTGCTCACAGAGACCCTCCAGGAGAATGCTGCCGTCGTCTTCTCGACACAAATGACCAGGACGGCACTTGCAAACAAGAAGGCCATATGGGCCCTGGTGGCACAGCGGGTAAGTGCGGTGGGGACCGCACCCCGCAACCCACAGCAATGCAGAAAGCGATGGGACGACTTGCGGATACGCGTACGGAGCATACTATCCGCCAACCGTAACATTGCCACAGCTACCGGGGGAGGATCGGAATCACCCATCAAGTTGACCCCCTGGGAAGAAATCTGTGCCTCCACCATTGGAATGGAGACCCTAGAGGGAGTCGGAGGGATGGAGAAAGGAGTGCAGACATCCGAAGAATCAGGTAGGTGGGCCAAATAAAACTATGCTAAAACCACAATGTCCAATCATGTGAAGTACCATGTGTCCACATAGTGCAACAGAAACACATGTCCAGGAGAACGTCCACTTACATTGGCCTGATAGCGGACATTAAAAGTCAAATTAAATAAAAAAATAATTAAAATTCCTAAAAACACCCTCTACACGTGCAGCAGGCACCCCCTAACTGCAGGCTGCAATACAACTGCACCCTCAATCCACACAAAAATGAAACCACCTCCAAGGCCCTGACCCAAATCACCCTCAGGTACCACCCCAATGCATGTGATACATTGCCATTCCAATTTCCACAGACCCATTAATAACGCTCGCCCTCCTTTACTCCACCACAGGGTCCGATTCAAACGACGAGCTCCAGGACACCCCTACCAGCACACCTGCAAAGAGGGCCAAGACCAACGGCCAAAGACCCTCCACCTCAGCTGCACGCATCAAGACACGGCAGCAGCACAAATCAAGTGGCAGCACACAGGAGGGGACTTCAACAGGCACCCCAGCAGCCAGCATGGCCACAACACCACCACCACCACAGGCCCCCCCAATGGATGCCACAGAAGGCACTGCTTCTGGTGGCTATAGCACCATAGGTGACACTGCATTAATGGCAGCATGCTCCGACACAGAAAACGGTGATGTCGATGTACGATCCATCCATGACCTGTCTCAATCCCCCTGTTTGTTTCATCCCGTACAACATGAGGATACCACGCAGGGGCACTCACAAGACGACGACTGGCCATCCCCCACAAGCCCTGTGTCAAGGCAACATGAGGTGATCAGCCCCTCTGTGACACCACCGCAAATGGCCATGGCCCAGCAGAGGCAACAGTCCCTCGACCAGGTGATCGTGCAACAGCAGCAACTGGCCACGCTCCTCAAGGACCATGCTGATGAATGTGGGGGTACCAAGGCAGCCATAGAAACATGTACAGAGACACTAAGGGCAGAAATGGAGAGAAGCACCGAGAGCCTGAGAGTACAAATGGAGAGAAGCACCGAGAGCCTGAGAGTACAAATGGAGAGAAGCACCGAGAGCCTGAGGGGGGAACTGCATGCGACGTCCAAAGACGTATGTGCTGAACTTGCCGCTGTGCGCCGTGTGCTCACTGAGCTCTCACAAACCCTTAGGGACATGCATGGACGTGAGCAGGCAGAGACATCATCCGTTGCAAGTTCCGTCCAGGGCAGCCCCCAACGTAGATCTGGGAGGAACCTGCGCTCCACAGGCAGGGGTGCCCCTGATACCCGGAGAGGGGGCTTGCAATAGCGTCTGCCCACTGACAATGAGCATCTTTGGACACTGGTGTTCGGGGGGGAGGTAGGAGGGTGGAGGGGGTGTGTTGGGCTTACTTGGGTGGCGGGTCGATGGGGTGTGTAACAAAATTTCACATATGCTATAAACATTTCACAATCATCCAATGAGATGTGTGGACATTGATCTTTGTGTACGAGGCCATCATAGGCGTACAGTCCATATTGTGCATGTTCCAGACACACACAGTGCCACAACTCCCGTGTCCATGTATCAACCACCAGGCGTGAGTGCTAGAAGCATGAATCTATGATAATCTGACGAATTTCACGGCCCTCCTGTGCCTCGCGGACTCCTTGAGGTTCTGCCACATCCCCACCCACATCATGACCATATCCTGGTGCTTGCAGTTCTGCGTCAGGGGGCATGGGCACATTTCTACGTATGCACATGTTGTGTAGCATGACACATGCCATGACCATCTTAGCAACCTTCTCATGGCGGTACAGGAGTGCCCCGCCAGACCTGCTGAGGCAGCGGAAACGACCCTTCAGTAGGCCGAATGCCTGTTCTATGACTACACGGTTACGTGAGTGGGCATGGTTGTAGTCCTCCTCATGCTGGTTCTGTGGGTTCCGGAGTGGTGTAAGGAGCCATCTTTTCAGTGGATACCCGGCATCACCTGTATGTGGACAATAAAGGATGTTTGAGGAATGACATTGCTACGTAAGCACCCCCCCCCCTTCCTGGCAGGTCATTGCCGCATCACATACCCCACATTATCATGCATGAAATGAGACTCACCGAGTAGCCAGGATCTGTTCCCTGCATGTCGCTCCATGTAGCGTGGTATTGTAGAGTTCCGGAAGACCATGGAATCATGGGTTGATCCAGGAAATCCGGCACAACAATGTGTAATGATCCTGTTTGAGTCACACACCATTTGTACATTAAGAGAATGATATTGTTTTCGGTTGCGGTACTGGGCCTCCATGGCATGTGGGACAACCAATTCCACATGGGTGCAGTCGATGGCACCAATGCAACCCGGTATGCCGGCAAGTGCATGGAATCCCACTTTTGTGTTCGTAATTTCCTGCTCCGAGCGTGATAGAGAGATGTAGTCGTCTGCGTGCTTCAGGAGGGCATCAAGCACTTGCAATAGTGTCCGTGACAACAGTGGCTGTGAAATGCCATGCAACTGTCCGACTGTGTGCTGGTAGGTGCCTGTGGCCAGGAAGTGGAGTACAGACACCACCTTCAGTAGGGGTGGGATGGCGGTTGGGCTATCTATCATGCTGACAAGGTCAGCGTGTGTCATGTCCACAATGGCGGTTATGGTGTCCCAGTCCAAACGGTAGAGGGTGTGGATCTGCTCATCAGTGAGGTTGAACGGATGTGCTCGGAGGCGTGGGATTGCGGGCTGCCTCCGTGGTGGTAGTGGCTGTGCTGGTGGGCCTTGCTGGCCCTGCCTTGCCCTCCTCCTCCTCCTGCGTCTCCTCTGTGCGGCCGGTTGTTGTAGTAGTTGGTGTTCGTCTTCTTCTTGAAGTTGGAGTACTTGCAGTGCTATCAGGTCCCCCAGGGCCAACATCGCAAGTCCTGCCGGTAGCATTTTGGAGTGGGTGTGGTTGTGGGAGGGGGTTGGGTGTGCAATTTATGTTTTTTCAAGCTGTATAGCCTCCACCTGTGGTGATTCATTCCACCTGTGCAAGCTGCAATCCCCTTTGGGCGAGCACGTCCCGCACACAACGCTGCAAATCGACGCATGGCATCTTGCTATTACAATCATGTATTTCATCCCGATGGCAGTGAGATATTGCTTCATATGTTAATTCTGCTATGGTCCCATTGTTTCACATACTATCTTTGCAGTCGGGAACAAACTTGTGAAGGGTCAGTGGAATGTAGTACTCGATTAACGGTGGACCCTCATGCAGCGCTGTACCGCGGTTCACCGACGGGCGGGGCGTCCCATTTGTGAGTGAAGCCAGTTGCCATTTTCACACACTGCCGCACTAAATGGATGGATTTGTGATTTCAAGCGGTCACAGATGCCTTTTCGACGTGATGTTGCAAATGAGGAATTCGAAGGACAGCGCTTTCGGTTTCCAGCTAGCGGCGAGGAGACGCCCACAGGTCTGACTGCAGATAGAAAGTTCTATTGTTTAATGTCCTTGGGACAGGGGCCATGCCGAGAATGCAATGATTGATATGAATAGTATGGGATGCGCAATAGCGTAGTGGAGGATAAGGCAGGACGTTCCCAAATACATGTTACTTCACAACACTAGAATTTCGGCCTGGAGCACAGTGGATTTTGCAGACTGCATTAAGCACAGATTCAATGGAAATTTCAAATGTTATGTGAGTAAATAATCAGGCGTTTTTATACCGGGATGAGGGAATGATGTATGGATGCATGGACAGATGATTTAATAGAGAGTCTGCCATGTACATGGCTTTTTGGAATCTATCAACTTCCTCTGCGCTATGTGATGCAGGGCTGCCATAGTGGGACCATCGTCTATCTGCCCTTGTTGAACCCTCCCTGTCTCGACGCGCCTTCAAACACTTGTGTCTATGCACGTTACTAATCCCATCTAATGGATTCTGTTTTAACAGACGCATGCACACAAACACTCGTTTGTAATAGTGTTTTCACCTCAATTTATATAGTTATGATTCGCAAGTGATTATTGGGTGCGAATAATCCTTTTGAGTGGGCTAGCATGCATATGGCTGTGGATTTAGTGTGATCTTTGAAGTGAGTAATTCAAATGGAGTTCAGATGCCCATACTATTCTTTTTCGTTTCATTTGGGTGACAGGTATCTCCTCCCCTTTTGCCGCTGCCATCTGTATGCCACTCCTGCAGATGGCTTTTACTCCCGACACCTGCTGCTTCGTGTTAATCAGTGGAGCACCATTACGATCTTATGGGACGATCGCCAATGGCCCACATGCCCTTACGCAGTACTAGTGGCTAAGAGCAACATTTCGAGCTTTCAGCTGGACTAGTGCCTACCTAATGGGACGGCCCTGCGGTTCTAGGCGCTTCCATGTTGCCTTTTTGAACGTGAATGTAGCCCCTGTGTACCATGGAGGAACAGGGCGTCACACAAGAAGAAGCTGGTCATTTATTGCGGATGCAGCCCACAATTATGAGATATGATTTGGAGTTCATGACCTAATAGCTGTATGGCCCGGGTGATTTTGTTGTGCATTAAATTTTGATTATGATATTGACCGTGTAGCGTTATTCTTTGCAAGTAATGTAGCATATTCCTATTTGTGGAGCGATGTATTGTGAGGAGATCTGCTTTGGGTTCGGCCTTCTGAGTATAGTTGCGTGGTACTGTACTGGGCGCGTTTGCCTACGAAGGCCAGTAAGGTCAGGGATAGGGGCTGCAATTATGTCTGTTTTGATGATGTCATGCTCCTGGGAGGGGGATTAGCTTTTGTGTAACAGATGCCGGTCAGCCAGGTGGATTGGTGGAATGATGTGATTTTCAGAATATGGCTGGTCACAGGTGCCTGTGTTTGCGTGCGTTTCTTGGAGGGAGACTGAGGTCATGTCCATTGGAATAGCTTCTGTATTCGTGCCATCTGTGCCCTGCTGCTCCGATTGGCCCCTCTTGAGATGTGCCTGGCTGCTCAGTCACTCTGCCAACTTGTGTGGTACATGCTTATGCTGATGGTTGGTTTGTTTACTGGCAGGAGTACAGGGCTGGTGCAGTCTCACTCAGGATACTGCTTTGTATGTTGCCTTGCACTGGTGTCAAGCGATGGGGGGCCTGTTTTTGTTTGTCTCAGTTTTCAGTTCATGTTGCTGTACTTGGAGCTTCACATGCCTGTGCTGCATCAGTACGGCAATGGTGCCATGGCTAATATGGATGGCCACTCACAAGGCACTTGGAGCCCCTACATTCATTTGTTCGTTGGCATGCATGGGTGACTTGTACATTTCACTGGTTGCATTGTGTGACTTCATTGCACCTACGAGGAGTTGTGCAATGTGGCCAGGGAGTGGTGTACAGGCACTCAGTAGGGCCTTTTACGGTTGGTTTGCGATGCCGTACTTCTCACCATGGCGGAATGGTACTTTCCGCCATGCTTGATGGTGTTAGGTACATGTCCGCTAGGGTCAGAATTCCCGTACCGTTGCGCCATGGTGGTAATTACGGTTTCGCAGTGCGCGCGTGCGCGTACTTGGTGCAGTTAGCGTTGGCGTTCACTACGGTGTCGCTAATGGCATTGTACTTTACGGTGACGGGTCATAATCGCACCGAGCGGTATTCGATGGCGGTATTGCATTTCCGCCATCGTTTTTCGATTTCCGCCAGGGTCGTAATGAGGGCCACTGTCATTAACTTTATTCAACTGGCTTTTCACCTCAGCAATACTTAGTTTAACTTTTGCAGGGCAGAGATTTTCGACAATGCGGTATTCCACAAGACCACTCTGTTACTTTTTTTCATCACAGTTCACAACAATCAATGCTTTCTTTCAATCAAAGCTTTCTTTCAAGGCATCTCGCTTCTTACGAATAACCTTCCTGGCAACTTGGTAATCATTCGCGTTGTTACAAACCGGGCTCTCTCATCACTTTGAACTCGCCAGCTGTACTTTAACAACGCGTCCTTCATTATTATTTTATAAAAGGTCAGGGTCTCCCCCCTCCTGCCCCTCAGACTTTCCTGGGCGGCTTTGCTGTCCCAGGGAAACAAGCAATCTCTTGGCACAACTTTCAGAGAGATTAACCTGCTCCTCGGCTTCCTTTGACAAACCCTTTCGGCTTCTTAGAAACACAGCTCCCTCGCCACGTTTTCTCCTGCTTCAACCTGCAGCCTTCTAGCGTCTCGGCATCCCATTCTCTGAAGCCTGGTTCTCAATAGCCTTTGCTCACCGGCTCGCCAGCCTTCCTCAAAATCGCCTGTTCCATCCTGGCTGTCTGTGCTCTCTTAGTGAATATGGGTTCCACCTTTTATACTTAGTTTGGTTCTCAGTTGGATTCAGGTGTTTGTGATCATAGCTAAGTGCCTGACTTTGCATGCATGTCCTCATTAGAGGGACATTCATAGAAAGAGAAAAGTGCTTTTGAGTGTAAGTGTTCTGTCATAATTTGTTAAGCATTTCAATCAGGCAACACACACCTTAGTCTGGGCCCAGTATGTAGCGCTTGACTGAAATGCTTATGTTTATGTTAGATTCAATATTGAGATGATACACCACTCATATCACACCCCCTTTTCAAATACCCCGGGTCACAATGGAGCATGAACCAGGCTGGTTGATAAAATGTAATATTTCAAATTCAAAAGAGATCATACCATTTTTAATATGGGGCAGCAATCGCCAATAGGGTGGTAATAACAATAGGAATGTAATCAATCTACAAAATGCCAGGAAATAGGAGTACTTTTTATTTTAAGTAAGATAGCACTTGAGTTAGAATTTACCCCTGCAATGTTCCCTCTATCCACAAATAATCAATTCTAAATGGATAAACAGAAGCAGCAGGTAATCAGGAATGACTAATGGAAAACAGAATTGAAATTCGACCTTCCCTCCCCAAACGAGAGAAAAACAGATTTTAAACCCTGACAATACTAAAAATGACACTCGGAAATGGAGGAATAAATGAATGAATGTGTGTAAAAACCTGGAAACAAATATTATTCCTCACTACAGCAACCATGTAGAAGTACAAACAATCACAAGAAATCTATAACCAAGAGCATACATTTCGAAAATGAGTGGCAGGTTTTTAAATCATGTTGCAGCAAATAACACATTGAAAACTTAGCAAATTTTTCAAATCCCGCCTTAAATTACCAAAACGGTTTTTAATAAAAACGGGTGAAATATTGTAAATGCGGTTTTTGTGTTGGGGTGTAGCTTTAGATCATAGGTACAGTATGGAAGTAAAATTAGGTCTCTAGCTGGTAAATTGAGTGAGTTATGCAAGATCTAGAAAGGTACGTTTCGAGTAAAATGGAGCGGTGAAAAAGGAAAGGAAGTCAGTTTTGACAAGAACAGTTTTACTCTACACTAGAGCATTCAGGCTAGGGTACCAAGGACGGACACAGTAAGCTCCAGGGTTGATTTGCGAATTCAACCCTAGTTACCCAGTGCCCGCCCTGGTGGAACCAGTCCAATCACTTGAAATAGGATTCATAGTTTAGGATTTTACAAGACAAGATTACTAAAAGAGCTAGCACTAGCACTAGAAATCAATGGCAGGGTTTCAAGAAAAATTCTGACAATATTACAAGTTATCAAGATAAGGATAGGATGACTTAGAGAGGGGAACTAAGGGCAAGGCAAGGTATACTGTGGTTTTCTATGGTTACTATAGATACACACAGTCCGCCTTTTATTATTTGGATTTTGGACAGTCATTGGTTCTGGTCACCACACGGATCTCGTCTAACAAAGGATAGCCGAACAAAATCAGCGGGACAGGATCAGCTGGGCATGGACTGGTTACCGGGTAGCACTTCTGGACTGGCACACAGGATAATATAGGTCATCAGGGTATCAGGATAGCAGCAGCATGCAATGAGTGGTGGTAAGCCAAGCTGAATCAGTATGCCAAAAGTACCACAGTCTTCGCCTTGTTAATGGGAAATTAGTGGGTTTTTAATTTGAGGCCTTGCTGGAAATGGGACCAGAAATGATTGGCCTTGTAGTTGTAATCTGGAGCCTGGATAGATGATGGGTACAGGAACGCAGCACAGGAAATCAGGAAGAGTCTGTGTGTCTAGTGTCTTGTCAGGGACCCTTATTTATAATGCCTAGTGACATCATCCAAGTATATGACTGGTGCAGGCTTAACTAAACACACCCCTAACAAAGGGATTGGACAAGGTTGTTATAGTGTCCGCCTGTCACACCCACACGTCCCTGTACACATGCTCACATGCACCAAGACCCTAGCCTCACCCACATAGATGCCCAGGACCTGGGTATGCCACCTCTAAGTTCCCCCTCCGTCCGCTTCAGGGGTTTGCGCCCTCGGTGGTCAGAGGATTGCTGGGGCGCTGGAGAGGATACCACGGGAGGAGCCATTGGGTGTATCTGCCGTGGCGACTCCCGTGGCTCCTGCACACGCAAAGGAGGAAAGGGGTCTCATGTGGAGCGCCTGGGGCACACCATGTTTCCAGGCACATCATTGCCCATTGCATTCAGACACTAGCCACCCCACTGCTGCTAAGAGCGAACGTACCCGTTGCGCTGTATCAGTCATGGAATCATGTGACACATCACGTGATCAACAGACTCACGTGACAGAAGTTATGGGATAAAACAGACGCTACCCAGCAGCACAATGCTTCTCAGCTGTTTTCCTACGGTGTGTGGTGTTACGATTTGGATTCTTGTTTCTTCGTGCTACAGACCTCTGGGCCTCTTTCTATGGACTCCTGTTTGCCTGATCCTTTTGTGCTATGCCTTGAGATTGTTACTTCTGGTTCTGACCTCGGATTGATTATGGATTGCTCACCGATTGTTCTTGGTACTCTACGCCAGCAGATTGATATATTTGGTTCTGACTTTGGATTGTTTATGGACTTCTTACGGTTTTCCCTTTTGGATCAGCTGACCTGGATTTGCATTTACTGTGACACTCCATCAGTCACAGACCTCAAGCTACAGGTGGTTCCAGTGTTGTGTAAGGGCACTTTCTTCTTTCTCCCAGTGCCCCTGTGTGTTGTTTCGGCCCGCTGAGGGAGCAGGTATTACCCCAATCGTTTAGGACTCTCTATCTCCTGACTTCTGGTAGGTGTACCTACTGTTTCATACATATTACACCTTGCTTACTTTGTTGCCATCACCTAACTTGCCCGTTTCCCTTGCAGTAGCCATCCGGAAGCCTTGGGTATCCTGTTTATTCCACCTGTGGCCCTAATCTTCGAACAGCGAGTGTCTCTTTGTCTCGCCATTGGCTGATTAGGGATGGAGGTATCTTTGCTCCTTGCGACTCGCAAGTCTTGACAGACTGAGAATCCCTTTATCACTTGGAACATGGATCCCTCCACTTGGGATCCGGTGGCTGCTCTGGTCCAGGCCATCACCGTCCTACGGTTTGATATGTCTGCTGCAAATGCAGCAATCCACCAACGCCTTGATACTATTCAAAGCGAGCGTCATGCCTTACTGGCTGACCCGGAATTTGGGAACCCCGCACCTTCACCGAGTGCGCCCCAGGCTGTCCCTCCCATCACTACTTAGATCATTGTGCCTACTCCCTTTCCATTGGCCGCACCAGAAAAATTCCAGGGGGACCCCAGAAGATTCTGCACCTTTCTAAATCAGTGCAAGTTGCATTTCTTGTGTAAACCACAGTCCTTCCGTGATTTAACAAAAAAAGCCGCATTCACGCTCTCGCATTTAGGTGGTATTGCGGCCACTTGGGCCAATCCCTTGTTAGAAAGCGACAGTTCAGCACTTTATGATTTTTGCCTATTGGTAACAGAAATTACCTAAGTGTTCGACATAAAACACAAGGCCCAATCTAGAGATCTAGAGCTACTCAATTTAACACAAGGGAAATCCTCTCTCATCGACTACATAACCCAGTACAATCAGTTAGGAGTAGACACTGCCTGGCCTGAAGACAAAAAAGCAGTAGTCTTCTATAAAGGGTTAAACGATGCCATGAAAGATGCTTTGGCGGTAGTCCCATCTCTGCCGCTTCTCTATCATGAACTTGTGGCTTTAACCCTCCAGGTAGACTCTAGACGGTCTGAGAGGAGAGCAGAGTCGGGCTTTTCTTCAGCTCCATCAACCCCGACAGGATCTCAAGGAGAACCCATGCAAATTGGGGGGGTTCGCAGTCCATTCACGCCTACAGAAAGGGAACGCAGGAGGACAGCTAATGCCTATTTCTACTGCGGACTTAATGGACACTATGTCAAGGAATGCCCTAGACACCCTCGTCTCAAAACCCCGGGTTTTCAGAAAGCTCGTCCCTGAATATGGGAGCACGGACGAGCTGCGATCAGACCCCCATACCACCCATACCAACACACACTGGTTTGAAACAAATAATGATACAGGCCAGTTTGTTCTTTGCTCCCGATACCATACATTCAGTCCACCTTATCATCGATTCCGGCGGCACGGGGAACTATATTGACAATGCTTTGGCCCTCTCTCTCAATCTGCCTTTACAGTCCAAGTCACGGCCCAAACCGGTGCAAGCAGTGGATGGCACGGCCCTCATTTCAGGTCCTATCAAACAACAGACCGCTCCCTTGTCCCTGGTAATCCAAGATACCCATAAGGAAACAATTGTCTTTGACTTAATCACGACCCACCATTTTGGTCTGATCCTTGGGATAACTTGGTTGCCTCTCCATAACCCTGTGATTGATTGGGCTTCCGGCCAACTGGACTTTGAGTCACCTTTCTGTCAGACCAGGTGCCTTACTCATTGAGGAATGGTAGAGACGCCTTCACAATTGTTAGGGGCAGTAGCCCGGCTTATGTTGGATGAACCCCCCCTGATGGATACTGATCCACCCCAACACATGGTGGGTACTATCGTCTCTGGGTTGCCTACTGAGTATCATGACTACCTAGATGTATTCGATAAGGGTTGCGCAGAGGCCTTGCCACCACACAGATTGTCTTATTGATTTGGTGCCAGACGCGGACATACCCAAGGGAGGATATATTCATTATCACCTGTGGAAAAGCAAACACTCAAGTAATACATACAAACGGCGTTAAAACTCGGTCATATCCGACAATCAGCATCACCTGCCGCTAGCCCAATATTGTTTGTACCAAAACGAGAAGGGGACCTGCGTTCCTGCATTGACTATCAACGTCTGAATGCCATAACCATTAAGAACAGGTACCCCATACCCCTCATTGGTCCCCTGCTAGACCGATTGACGCACGCCACTATATATACCAAGTTGGATCTCCGAGGGGCCTACAACCTAATTGTAAACATTTCCGTGAAGTACTCTCCCGGTTACAAGCCCATTCCCTCTATGCCAAACCCGAGAAATGCCTATTCCATGTAAACAGTGTAGAATTCCTGGGGTTCCACATTTCGCCTGGGGGGTCTATCCATGAACGAGTCCAAGATCTGTGCGCTATTGGACTGGGCTGTTCCCAACTCCCGCAAAGCCCTACAGTCGTTCCTGGGCTTTGGCAATTTTTACAGGCGGTTCATCTTTGGGTTATCTGACATTACAGCTCCTCTTGCTGCTCTCAACAGTCTTCAGGTATCCTTCATATGGTCCACAAAAGAACAGGAAGCCTTCGACAAATTAAAAGCCGCTTTTACCTCGGCCCCGGTTCTCCAGCATCTGAAACCCGATCTTCCTTTTATAGTGGAAGCCAATGCCTCCTCGTTTGCCATGGGGGCCGTCTTATCCCAGAGATGCCCTGATTCTGGCCGTTTACATCCAGTGGCCTATCACTCTCGGAAGTTCACCAATACAGAGACACACTACACCGTCACAGAGAAAGAACAACTGGCCATCAAAGAAGCATTCCAGGTTTGGAGACACTATCTACTAGGGGCCACTCATCAGACAATAGTCTACCCCGACCATAGAAACCTACAAGACCTGGCCTCATTGAAGTGTGTCAACAGCAGACAAGTTTGGTGGCACCTGTTTTTTGCTGCCTACGACTTTGTCATCAAACATAAGCCAGGAACTACACATTGAAAGGCTGATGCTCTTTCTCATTCCCCAGGGGGCGTTTCTCTCCCGGTTTTCCCAGAGACGGTATTAGATAAGAGGCATGTATTATGCTTATGCACCCCTCCTTCGAGCCTACTACACACTATACGTCAGTGGACTGAATCACATCCCAAACAAGTATCATTTGGGGGTTAGTGTTACATGACGGTCTTCCCTACTATCAAGACAGGCTGTTTCTACCAATCACAAAATCACACAATTTAGCTCTTGAGTGGTCCCACGATGCTCCCATTCATGGCCACCCCAGACAAAGGGGCACTCTAGGCTTACTTCAACATTGGTGTCGGTGGCCTTCGATGAGGGAAAACGTTAATGCTTATGTCAACACCTGTTCTGTTTGTGCTCAGTGCAAAAACAGGATGGGACGTCCTCTTGGCCTACTCCAACCGCTACCCGTACCACCGAGACGAATGCATACACTCACTATGGACTTTGTTACCGACTTGCCCAGAATCAAATGTTTTGACACCATTTGGGTGGTGGTTCACTCATTTACAAAAATGGCCAGTTTTGTCCCTTGTACAGGCATACCCTAAGCACCCAGATTAGCAGAGATATTCTTTCGGGAGGTGTTTTGTTTTTTGGGTTACCCACGGTCCTTGTTTCAGATCGCGGTGCCCAATTCCCATCCAAATTCTGGAAGGCCCCCACCAGTCTACTAGGAATAGATGCCCGTTATTCCTCTGCCTACCATCCGGAGACGGATGGGCAAACAGAGAGAGTGAACCAAGTAATGGAACAGTATCTACGTTGCCTCACCCTGCAAAACCAGCAATCTTGGTATCAACTCATACACCTGGCAGAATTCACCTACAACAATGCACCACATTCCTCTCTGGTTACTTACCCGTTCTATTCCTTGTATGGTCAGACTTCTTTCACCCTGCCAATGCCGGACCTGTCCGGTCCGACTGTGCCCGCCGCCACTGCTTGTGTCCGTGATATGTCCCTGATCCATGCACAAACACTCATGCACCTCCTTGATGCACAGGAAAGCATGAGGGTAGCGGCTAATAAGAAACTGGCTCCTACGCCATCCTATGCCCCGGGGGATAGGGTGTGTCTCTCCACTAGACACCCGCAATTGCCTGCCTCTAGTAAGCTCTTGCCCAGTTTTGTGGGTCCGTACAAGGTCCTACGTGTGTTGAATCCGGTGGCTTTTCGACTGTCTCTTCCTCCTGCTTTGAGAATACATCCTGTCTTTCATTCCTCCCTGCTTAAGCCTTGCCCAGTTGCCCCTAGATTGTCCGTTCCCCCACCTCCAGTGGTGCGTGGCGACTCTGTGGAGTATGAAGTCAATGCTATTTTGGGTTCCCGTGTTTCTAGTGGTGGCTTGTACTATCTGGTGGATTGGGTGCGTTATGGCCCCGAGGAGAGGTCGTGGGAGTTGGCATCCGATGTCCATGCACCCTTACTGGTGTCCCGATTCCACCGAGAGCATCCATCCTGCCCACACGGTTGTGGGCCCTTGGGGTGGATTCTGTCACGCCCACACGTCCCTGCACACGTGCACACACCTCCCTGCAACAAGACCCTAGCCTCCACTACAGAACTCAACCACATAGATGCCCGGGACCTGGGTATGCCACCTCTAAGTTCCCCCTCCGTTTGCTTCAGGGGTTCACTCCCTCGGTGGGCAGAGGATTGCTGGGGCGCTGGAGAGGATACCACGGGAGGAGCCATTGTGTGTTTCCGGCGTGGCGACTCCCATGGCGCCTGCACACGCAAAGGAGGAAAGGGGTCTCATGTTGAGCGCCCGGGGCACACCGTGATTCCAGGCACATCATTGCCCATTGCATTCAGACACTAGCCACTCCCACTGCTGCTAAGAGGCAATGTACCCGTTGAGCCGCGGCAGTCACCGAATCACATGACGCATCACGTGATCAACAGGCTCACGTGACAGAAGTTACGGGATAAAACAAATGCTACCCAGAAGCACAATGCTTCTCAGCTGTTTTCCTACAGCGTGTGGCGTTACAATTTGGATTCTTGTTTCTTCGTGCTGCAGACCTCTGGACCTCGTTCTACGGACTCCTGTTTGCCTGACCCATTTGTGCTATGCTTTGGGATTGTTACTTCTGGTTCTGACCTCGGATTGATTACGGATTGCTCACGGATTGTTCTTGGTACTCTATGACAGCAGATTGATATATTTGGTTCTGACTTCGGATTGTTTACACACTTCTTACAGTTTTCCCTTTTGGATCAGCTGATCTGGATTTGCATTTACTGTGACACTCCATCAGTCACAGACCTCAAGCTACAGGTGTTTCCAGTGTGGTGTAAGGGCACTTTTTTCTTCCTCCCAGTGCCCCTCTGTGTTGTTTCGACCCGCTGAGGGAGCAGGTATTACCCCAATCGTTTAGGACACTCTATCTCCTGACTTCTGGTAGATGTACCTACTGTTTCATACATATTACCTTGCTTACTTTGTTGCCATCACCTAACTTGCCCGTTTCCCTTGCAGTAGCCATCCAGAAGCCTTGGGTATCCTGTTTCTTCCACCTGTGGTCCTAATCTTCGAACAGCGAGTGTCTCTTTCTCTCGCTGTTGGCTGCTTAGGGACGGAGGTATCTTTGTTCCTCGTGACTCGCAAGTCTTGACACGCTTCGCTCTCAGGTGGTTGGATTTCTAAGGGAAAGTAAGTTTTGCAATGTCCAGAAACTCCCACATTTACTTTACTGAAAATCTGATTTTGCCAAAAGCATACATTTCTTCAATTGCAATCTCTTGGCAAATTATACACACAGGTTACATATTATGTGCAGCACATATCAGTGCAATCTTCAAGTCTGTGTGAACTTGTTTCGCCCTTCTGATACATTTTGGTCATTTTACACATGAAAGATTTGGCCTAAAATTCCACAATTATATACACAGATGCAAATTATCCCCAGGAATGTATGTACAAAATGTTATGTTTGCAACATTAATACTTTCCTTGAATCTGTCATATTTTGTAACTTCTATTCCCCATGAGGAAATGAGTTCTACCAAGTTTTAAAAGACAGCCCATAAAATTAGATTTGAAACAGCAAACTTTTTCCATTTTTACTCATTCTTGCTGCAGAGATAAAAAGTCTTCAACGTTTCTTTATAAGATAGTCTTTGGAACCAAAAGGCAGTTCCTTCGTTGGGTCATTTTTCTTTCTTTAACTTCAACTGCAACCAACTGTCATCTCATCCCTGTGTGTCGTGGGGTTCTCCCTTGATTGGAGTTATATTGCCCTCTTCATACCTCTGGCTTCCTTCCATGGGAGCTTTGTTGTTTGGGTCCCAGCAGAGACAATAGTCTGTTCAACCCCGTAATTATCAGGGGTTTGTCAGTATCTGCTGAGAGTTTTTATGATAATCTCCTTCACCTTGGGGAAGTTTCATGGCTGGCAACTGGAATGACTGTTTTTTTCTGAGAGCTTGCAATTCCAGCCCATGTGTTTTAAACTCCTTAATTTCTTATTTTGGATCCGGAATTAAACAAACCTGTGAAAGAAGATAGCCTATGTGTGTATTATCACCACTAACATAATCTCTTTACATTGCTAAGTAAGCAGGCTTTTATTCAACAATGTATTTTTAAACAGGCCAATTTTTCTTGAGTCAGCAAAGCCCATTTTTCCACATGTGTTAAAACTGCTAGCATTTCTTTCTTTAAATTCGGTTTTGCAGCTTCCTCAGATTGCCCACACTGTCTTTGCAGCTGTAGTCATTTCCTTGAAGCAGGAGTTTTATCTAAAGCATAGATACATTTGACTTGACCTGGCTCAGAGAGTTATAGTCTCTTTGAACTGCTGAGCCTGGATACATTTGGAAGGAAAATAAAAATGTTTTCCCATGCGAGTGAAAATTAAGTTGCTTCTTGATTTCTCTGAGAGTTGGTTTGACTGGGCCTGTCACTCAGGAATTATGCCTGGTTTTGGTGAAGCACAGTGAAATATCCTGGCCATGACAGGGCCTTTTTTCGCACAGTGGTTTCAAAATGAACAGATGGAATTAGCGTAAAAACAGCATTTTGAAAGGGTGAAAATGTTTTATTTTGAAGGGGATATTGGCTTTTGCAGCAAAGCAGCGCTGCCTATTCACTTGTTTCCATATATGTTTCAGAACACACTGGCATATTCTTTTCAGTGTGTCCCCTTATTCCTTTTTGCCTGGAGTCTGATAGGCAGGATGGTGCAGCCATTTTTTTGTTGTTTCCAAAACGCAGTTTTGAGGTCCTGGTGCGCACAAGAGCCAGCGCAGCCAGGTTGCTGTTTCTTGTGCAAATGCAGCTTGGTGATGTGGTGAATGCTGTTGAGTGGGTCAATATATCCCACACATCCCCCCATTTCCCTGACTTCTCCTGGGCTTCCAAGTCGAGGGGGAGTCAGGCAAGTGGGATTTCTCCATGCGCCACAGCAGGATCCGGCACGTATGAGTCCCTCTTCCATCAGAGAATGGTGCGTCCTACTCCTCTGGTTGTCTCTGGTCGGAACGTGGAACGATACCCCCTTCTTTCCCTGGGATCTTTCTTTCATGGTGAGGAGCGACACTTCCGGATCTCCTTTGGTTTCTCCCTTCCAGGTTGCCGGCTAGGTCCTCCTTGGTTGTAAGATAGGCGCAACCAGTACGAATCTATGAAAGAGAACACAAACCGGTGACAACAATTTCCCACTAACTGCCCACCAATTGGGTTGACAGCAGTGGGATACACAGACATTTAATAATAACAACTGATATTGAAGAAAATACTCCCTGTTACATGATCATATTTATAAATCCTATCGGCTCCCTTCTAGTTCTTCTTTTCCTTATTCTCAGGTTTCCGATGTCTCCTCTGTTTGATTCTATCTCGGCTCCTCAATTTGTCAGTTGAGGATGTGACTGCACATGTAAAAGGCGGAAGAAACACCTCGACGACCCAACAATTGTGTTCTATGCTTTTGTCACCTGTAGAAATGTTTATCATACAACTGCTAAGCAGACGATGTTTGGAACAGGGAACTTCCAGGCCCTATACCCATTGATAAACTGACTCAACAGTGGGCAGGGTCCGGCCTTTTGGCAGTTTCTTGAATAATACTTTGCTGGTGATGCTTTCTGCGCTGTCCAAGTCAACTCAGGCGACGACAGACTCCTTCCCGTCATTTAACTGAATCAGGAAGAAGAGCTGTTCGCCCTTCTTCTGAATGCCAGGTACACTTGGTGCTGGTTTGTGATCAATTTGGGCTATAGAATTGGGATTTTCAGATTGTGAATTGATATACAATTTCAAAGTATTTCCTTCCAGTGTGGAATGCCACTTGAGACTGGAAGGAAGGTTGATTTTCAGGAATGGAGAGGAGTTCCCATCACCAGTTTGTTGTCCCACAGCAATTATTGTAACGTCGGGTAGTTCATTATTTTGAAGATGAAACTTAATTTGATCTGGTTTTTGTTCAACCATGTGGCATGTGCCATTTAGACTAACATGGTTGACACTCTGTTTTAATTTTATTGGCCTGGGAGTCTGGGTCCAGAGTACCTTGTTCACACAGTCTATCAGGGGAGACAACCTACAGAGGATATCATTCCCTAATAGACAGGGGGTTCTCTCTGGAGCCACGACAATGACCGGGTGCTTCATCTTATGTCGCCATATTTTGATTTCCAGCTCTGCAGTCCCCTCGACAGGAATTTCATTTCCTTCGAAGTTCAGAAGTTGTCCAGGAAGAGGGGTGAGATGAATCTGGTATCTCTCCCCCCTTCCTGAATTTAGCTGCTCAAAGGCCCCTGTTGACAGAAGAGTGGCTTGGGATCCAGTGTCCACAAGTGCTGGAATTGCATATTGCCCTTGCACCGAGCAGAGACAAAAGTCTGTTCAGAGGGCGTGGCCAGGAGCACCGACAATGCGGCGCTCTTCTGATGGCCTCTGTGGGATGCCTGCTGCTTTACATATCCTGATGCAGTTCGAGCACCTTTTTTTATAACTGAATCATTGGTGGCGACGCGCAAAGCCATGGGGCCTCTGCTGATGCACTTTTAGGGGCCATAGTCCCCGGGAAAGCAGAGTAAAGACTGGTTTAGCCCGCAGCCTCCCCACCGCATAATCCAAGATCCAAGATGGCGGGTGGGACCATGAGACCTGCGGACCTGTGCGGGGAGAGGGTGAGTGAGGGAGTCTGCGGCTTCTCTCTTCGAGCCGCGCTGCCACATCCCGGCAACAGTATACCCCCCGGGTGCTACTGTTTTTGCCCCTCTTTGGGGGGACCTACCCCATCGTGCACCTGATGAGGAGTGTCGGGGGGCCTCCTGCGTCATCCTTCCACCCCCGCCTGCGCCCGTGCCCCAGGTCGGGTGCCCGGGATTTCGGATCTGGAGGATCTGAGGGGGCCTCCGGTCACGCCTGGAGGAGCAAAGGGAAGTGAGCTGCGGTACTGGCCAGCGCCCAACAGCAGCAACCAGCAGCGTGTGGTTCCTTCTGGCGGCCTCAGTGATCTTGCAGCCCTCTTCAAATAACTTCACTGGCCGCCCGCCAAGCCCATCCGGTCCGCCTGCACCTCTCCACCCTCCCTTCCGAGAGTGCGGGCCCGACCGTGGCTGGAGGCGCAGGCTGCATTGGGGCTCGACCCAGTCTGCCTGATCCACTGGGGGCAGAGGTGCTTGCTCCCCCCCTCTCTCTGCCATTAGGGGACCCACCAGCTTCTGAGCACCAGAGCTGAGGCCACGAGGAGAGGACTCGATCCTGCACTTTGCGAGGCTGGTCATTCCAGGGCCAGGGCGGGGCTGGACTTGCCAGCGGAGGTGTGAAAGAGGGAAGGACCCCCTCCCACGACTGCCCACATCCACACACAGTGAGTGCTCTGGCTGACCACAACCCAGGCTTCACCCAGGAAACCCAGTGACCCAACTCTCCGCAAAGCCGTACTCCAGATTTGTTAAGGGGCCTCTCATTGGGGCCGGATTCCCTCGCCAGGCGGAGCGCAATCACCGCACACAAACAGACATTGGGAAGCTACACTTTAATCCAAGACTCCCCACAGCCTCAACTGAACACTGGCTGTCCCTTCCTTCCCCTCATTTGAGCAACCCCTGGGGCGCCCCGGCCCACTCTTCAGCTTCCTCTTCCTCTCAGCTGGCCCAGGCCCAGGCAGGCTATCCAATCCCGCCCACAACTCGGGGAGGTGAGGGCCTTCTCTCCCACTAGCAATTCCATCATCCCCACGTACCACAGAACTGTACTGGTAGTCACCTCAAACTAAAACTTTGAACAGCTGCTTACTTACCTTGCCCTCTCAGGGGGTCGCTGCACTTCACACCCCATGGTTGGAGACGCCATGGCCAAGCAATCAAAGTCCAAAAAGAACTCGGATATAGCCACAATGCTGTTATCAGCTGACAAGTGGAAGAAACAGGACCCCCGCCCAAACCCTACGCCACAGCACACGCCGGAAGACAAGGGGACCCTCACAACCAGGAACGACCTACTGAATTAAATCTATTAAATCTGAATTTAGGTCCTGCATCACTGAACTTTCCACTAAACTAGAACACACTGATCAGAGGGTGACAGAAGCAGAACAAAGACTGGGGGAGGTCGAGGACCACACAGCGGCCCTAGGCAAAATCCAATGGTCTATTAGATCCCTACAAGATAAGTGCGAAATCCCGAAATTCAAACAAGAAGACTTGGAAAATAGAGCCCAGCGCAATAATCTGCGAATACGGGGTATACCTGCCTCGATTCCAGATCGAAACCTTGCGGAATATGTGGGAGACAAACCTCAACTCTTGCTAGACCGCACCCACAGGTTGCGCCCGCGCGGAGGGGTGGAATCAGATTTACCCCCCCCGATGTTATCACCAGGGTGCACTTCTTCACTACCAAAGAGGCCATCTCATCAATTAGTCGCAGCTGGGACGAACTGACCTTTCAAGGCTCTCCCCTTCAGATTTACCAGGACCTCTCCCTTCTCACATTGCAAAAGAGAAGGCCCATCCGACTCCTGACTCTCTTCCTTCAAGACCACCAGATTCGATACAGGTGGCTCTTTCCGACAGCCCTATAATTCACCTACAAAGGCACCCTAGGGAAAATTAGCCACCTCGAGGATGCGGAAAAGATCATGCACCCAACATCACCCGGGACCCCCTCTCCCATGGCTCCTGAAAACACCAAGGATAAAGATCCTACGTCCCCTCAAAAAGAGAAGCAGACTTCATGGTGGAGAGTCCCAAGGTACAGGAGGAAGAGATGACTTAACACAGGAGAAAGGCACATAGGCAAGAGTACAGGAAACCGGAATTCTGAATTAGGGATCCTACAGCCCCCTGCCCGCCTATAATTCTATCCGACTCAACCTTGCTCCTCCTCTTGACTTGAATCTCTCTTTCGCCTCGATAGAACGCCGCCCACAAATAAACAAAGGAACTATCACCACCCCCATGGCAGCGGGTAATCCTAGTTTCAGCCATGTTGGCTAACTATGGTTACTTGGCCCAGTTGGCCTGGGGTGGAGCCAGTCCCACAAATCTGGCCCCCCGTTGGTTAATACCCAGCCTCCCCATTGGAGGTCTGGGTGAAAATCCCAAGAGCAGGTTGGTGAACGGCTTCAGATATCCCCCAAATGATGGCTGACTCACACTCTGCCCACCCCCCCCACTCGAACCCAGCAGTGCCCTCCCTCCCCGCCCAAGAACAACACACTTTGAGATTTGTTTCCCTTAACGTCAGAGGATTAAACTCCCCACCCCCAAAGGTAAATCAATCTTACAAAAGCTCCAGGATGAAGATGCAGCGATGGCCCTGTTCCAGGAAACGCACCTATTGCCAGCGGACTTCAGGCGCCTATGCTCGCGTCAATCCCCGAAGCAACTCTTCTCCTCAGGTGGCACCAAGAAAGGGAGCACTTCGGTTCTCTTTAGGAAGGGGTTAAACCCCAACATTTTGGAAACTAAACTCTGCCCAGAGGGGTGATTTGTGGCAGTGACATGTCTACTGCTGGGCCAGCTATATACCTTCATTTTGGTGTATGCCCCAAATATGGGTCAAGTCGCATTCTATGAAGCTCTAGGCGCCACTCTGTCTCCCTTTATAGAGGGCCAAATGGTAATGTAGGGGTGACTTCAAGGGAGTCCCAGATCCCATAAAGGATAAATCACACCAACCTTCCTCTGGAGACGTCACACTGGCCCTCGGACTGCTATGCCTGTTTAGGACCCTAGAGGTAGTGGACTCGTGGCGGGTGCTGCACCCCTCAGAGAAAGACTTTACCTTTTATTCCTATGTCCACAGAACAATCTCGAGAATCGATCTCCTTTTGACATCTCCGCAAGTGCTCACCCATGCCATTGAGGTGTACATAGGATCAAGGATTCTATACGATCACGCCCAGGTAACCCTGGAGATTCGTGTACACGGCCCAACTCCCACTGCCCAATGCCAATGGTCCCTGTACAATCCGATACTTAACGAGATGCCGATAAGTGACGCTATAGCAACGTCAATTAAGAACTTCTTCAAAGAGAACCCCAGCGAAGACACCTCCCTAGCAAATACCTGGGACAGTGGTCATCCGGGGAGAGTTGATAGCACGAGGAGTGGCATACCACAGGAACAGGTGGGAAATCCACCTGAACCTCGAAGAAGAACTCCGGAAAGCAGAAGGCACTCATAAGGAAAAAGGCTGGTCCCCCAAAACACAACAAGCCATCCGTATTGCACGGAAAAAGATCAAGGCCCACTACGCCAAACACACTGCGCAATTACTGGCAAAAGCAAACAAATTACTGGTGGATAAACTTGCCAAAATAAAAAGGAGCAACACAATCATTGGACTATGAGATCCGCAGGGCAGGATACAATATTCTGAACCGGAAAAACTACAGCTGGCAACAAATCACTGGGTGCAAGCGATGACCGCACCACAGCGAAATCTGAAGGAGCAGACAGAATACCTGCAGAAAGCAGCCCTTCTCCGGCTGAATGACTCAGCCTCAGACATCCTGGACTCTCCGTTCTCAGGCGAAGAGGTAGAGAAGGCCATAAAATCTCTTAAAGCCCAAGCTCTCGGCCCTGACGGATATTCCACAAAATTCTACAAGATTTTCAGACCCCAACTGCTGACACCACTAGTGAAGCTGTTTAACTCCTTAAGAGACACGAGCATGGTAACCCCCTCCATGCAAGAATCTATTACCGTCCTTTTACCAAAACCTGGGGGGGACCCGAGGAACCCGGCCTCTTAGAGACCAATTACCCGGCTAAATATTGATGCCAAAATCTACTCTAAGATCTTTGCGACATGCCTTTCCCACATACTGCCCGACATAATCCATCCTGATCAGACCGAGTTCATTAGGAACAGGTCCACAGGCGGATAACATCCGCAGAGCACTGGACCTGGTAGACCTGGCCACCCAGGACTCCCAGGGGCTAGCACTTCTGGCCCTCAACGCCACCAAAGTGTTTGACAAGGTGGATTGAACCTTTATTAATCTCACCCTGGAGGCCTTTGGGTTTGGGGGTGGAGTTCTGAACCATGGTCCTGGCGAACTACGAGTCCCTGCTCCGATTTGCTCTGATTATGGAACCCTTCGCCCAAAGAATCAGGCGGAATAATCTCATCAAGGGTCGTCAAGTTGGCACCTCGCAACATAAAATCGCCTTGTACGCAGACGACGTCTAGCTTACTGTCTCAGAGCCTAGTACCTCACTGATACATGCCCTAGCCAAGATAGATCGCTACGGAAGGGTCATTGGCTTCTCCATCAACTTTAACAAGTCTGCAGCCCTGGGTATAGGCGTGACCCTGACCGAGAGGGAAGCTTTGATCCTGTTGTGTCCTATCCAATGGAAGGCTAAGGCAATCTCTTATAGGGGTATCCAAGTCCCAGCGAACCCAAGGAACATTTATCGCGTAAATTTCCCCCCACTTTTTAAAGAACTGGAAGACGACCTGAAGCGCTGGAAGTCCCAAGAAATTTCACTAATGTACTGCATCACTGCCTGCAAAATTAATCTCCTCCCCAGATTTCTATATGCATGCTCATTGCTCCCGGTTCCTATCCCGTCATCACCCCTCCGCGACCTGCAGAGGAAAATGCTATGATTTACCTGGAGGGGGAAAAAACCTAGGATCCCTCAAAAAACAATGCAAGGTAATACAAGACTGGGCGGTCTGCGGGTACCCGACTTGCTGGGATACCAGATGGCAGTACAATTAGCGTGTACTCAAGCATGGTAGGTATCCACTGGTCGTCCTAGATGGGTGGAGCTTGAACAATCCTGCCTAGCCCTCCCGTTATGCTTCCTTCCACACATCTCATCCCCAATGCGGCGGACATTTGGGACAGAGCCGTGAAGCAGAAGGGTATCCCTAAAGGACTGAGCCCCTAATCTCCGGTATTCCATAACCCGGCATCTCACCCGGGACAAACCTACAGAACTTTAGAAACTGGATCTCAGTGAATCTGGAGTTTCTAGGTCAGTTGTTTGTGGGGGGGGAGAGGGCGCACCGTCGAACAAAGTAAGGAAGCCTTCTGGCTTCAGAAAAAAGACAGGTTCTCCTATATCCAGCTTTGCCACTGGTGCGCCCACCCACTCACCCGCCAGGCAGCAACCCGCCCCCCCCCCCACGGCACTGGAGCTGACTCTTTTGGATCTTCCGACTCCAGGTATGATCTCTACCTTATACAGACTTCCTCGCCTCCAAACCCAATGCATGGCACAATGGGAGGCAGACCTAGGCCACCCTATAGAGGATCAAACTTGGGTGGATATATGGACTCGTGCTCACTCATCATCGGCCTGCGTCACCAACAGGGAATGTGCCTATAAAATCCTGCTGCGCTGGTACTACCCACCCTGAGGCTTCACCATATGAACCAGACACTTGACCCGGCATGCTGTAGGGAATGCGGACATCTGAGGTCCTTTCTCCATATGGAAGCAATGCCTAGCCACCATTGAAGGGATCATTCATACAACCCTTCCACTAGAGCCCGACCCCATCCTGCTGGGCACACCGGTTCCTGGGATCTACCCAAGGTCGGGAGCCAAAGCTAAGCTACTGTTCCAATGCCTCTTGGCAGGAAGAATAGCGATTGCCCAATCTTGAGAAATCCAAGGAGGGCCCTCTCCTGCCCCTCTGGTGGGTTAAAATATGGGACATACTAATCGCAGAGAAGATAACAGCGGCTAGGGCAGGTCTCCTCCACCGCTTTCAGAACATTTGGGGCCCATTACTTGACGATGACCTAAAGGTTCCAGCCCTCACCTACAAACCTCAACAGGCTAAGAGAGTCCTAGACAATGGGGGCTCACTTGGGAGGGGAGGAGGGAGAAAGCAGGAGGGGAAACCTTAAACTTCTGAGATCCCGATCCGGGCCGGCACATACAAAGGGGATGGAGACGGAGGGAAGAACTGGACTGAAATGCTGAGTCGATGTATACCTATATTTGTTTTGTGACCACCCTGTCTTGGTTTAAAATAAACATATTTTTTTTTTTAAAAAAAGTCTGTTCAACCCCGTAATTATCAGGGGTTTGTCAGTATCTGCTGAGAGTTTTTATGATAGTCCCCTTCCCCTTGGGGAAGTTTCATGTCTGGCAACTGGAATGACTGGTTTTTCTGAGAGCTTGCAAATCCAGCCCATGGGCCTCATTACGACCCTGGCGGTAAGGGGTTAACGCCAGCGTTAGCTGCGCCGACCCCTTACCGCCAATTCCGAGTTCCCCTAGCGCCATGGAGGTTTTAACACCCGATTTTAGCGGGTGTTAAAATCCATGGCGCTAAGGGACCATGGAGTTAATTACGCCACCGTAATTTACGGTGGCCTAATTAACGCCTTCCCCACTCCCATTATGCCCTATGGGGCAAAAATGGGAATGGGGAAGGGTAAATGGGGATTGGGGACTTACCGCCCCGCCAAGGTCGGAATGGGGCGGTAAGTCCGCCAACCACCATGGTGTAAACGTAGTTTACACCATGGTGGTAAAGTCACGGCCCAGGCGGTAACTTACCGCCTGGGTCGTAATGAGGCCCCATGTGTTTTAAACTCCTTAATATCTTATTTTGGGTCCTGAATTAAACAAACCTGTAAAAGAAGATAGCCTATTTGTGTATTATCACCACTAACATAATCCCTTTACATTGCTAAGTAAGCAGGCTTTTATTCAACAATTTATTTTTAAACATGCCAATTTTTCTTCAGTCAGCAAAGCCCATTTTTCCACATGTGTTAAAACTGCTAGCATTTCTTTCTTTAAATGCAGTTTTGCAGCTGCCTCTGATTGCCCACACTGTCTTTGCAGCTGTAGTAATTTGCTTGAAGCAGGAGTTTTATCTAAAGCATAGATACATTTGACTTGACCTGGCTCAGAGAGTTAAAGTCTCTTTGAACTGCTGAGCATGGATACACTTGGAAGGAAAATAAACCCGTATTCCTGTGCGAGTGAAAATGAAGTTGCTTCTTGATTTCTCTGAGAGTTGGTTTGACTGGGCCTCTCACTCAGGAATTATAACCGGTTTTGGTTAAGCACAGTGAAATATCCTGGGCATGACAGGGCCTTTTTACTCATAGTGGTTTCAAAATGAACAGATGGAATTAGCGTAAAAAATGTTTCATTTTGAAGGGGATTTTGGCTTTTGCAACAAAGCAGTGCTGCCTGTTCACTTGATTCCATATGTGTTTCAGAACACACTGGCATATTTTTTTCAGTGTGTCCCCTTGTTCCATTTTGCCTGGAGTGTGCTAGGCAGGATGGTGCAGCCATTTTTTTTGTTGTTTACAAAATGCAGTTTTGAGGTCCTGGTGCGCACACGAGCCAGCGCAGCCAGGTTGATGTTTCTTGCGCAAATGCAGCTTGGTGATGTGGTGAATGCCGTTGAGTGGGTCAATATATCCCACACAATGTTACTAAGACGGGCGAAGCATTGAAGGCTCTGGGAAAATAGGGGATTTGGCTGACAGCAGGCTGAGGGGATGTCGGGTAGGGGATTATTTGAAAGTGGGGGATACCATGGGGGTCATTACGAGTTTGGAGGTAGCCATGGTGCTATTAGTGCCATGGCTGCCTCCAAACTCGTGTCCAGATCTGGGTTCCCTGAATGGGGACTTACTGGGTCATTCCAACCTTGGAGGACCCGCTGAGTCCCCATTCAAAATACCCATCCCCATTCCCATTCGAGCCTCCGTAGGGGTCAATGGGAATCGGGAGGGAGCTAATAACGGGTCTGTAAATAAAGGGGCCCGTTAGTAGCTCCCTGGTTTTACCAGCCGGCCTTAGTGGGACCCACTAGGGGACCTCGTAATGCGGCGGTAAGGGTTTAACGGCACCGGCATCCTTACCGGCGCTATTAAACCCTTACCGCTGCACTGGTAATGTCTCACCCTCGTGTAATCCCTCCCCAATCTCACGTTACCCTCATCCCAGTTGATCCTTCCTCGCTAGTCCGCCCCCAGGGTCGGAATCCAAAATCGATGGCCCTCCCCTGTTTGGAAGATCCCCGGGAGTGGGATGGGAAAAACTCTTAGGTTTTTCACAATACCCATTAACATTGTTTCCATATGGATAAAATAGCCGTCTGTTGTGTGTCTCTCTCATGCAGGCCTTTTGGAAATATTTCAACTCTCGTTGATTTCAAGACAGCTTCTTGCATTCAGCAGGTAAGAACTTATTGTAGACAGCAGTTATGCTACATTGGACATGAAGGAAGATATTTGTCTCCCGTGGTTGATATATACATATTATATTTGCTTTCAGGAGTAGGTGAATATTGAAAAATTCAGAAAGAGAAAGTGGTCTGCCCTAGAGTTCACTATTTGACTGGCTACTACCAAAAAGTATGCAGTGCAGAATTACATTAAATGACTATTTGAATAGCTAATGACACACTTAGACGTCCTATAAAATGACATTTCACACATTCACCCAATCGTAACAGAATATATGTACATATATTTGAATTTTAGACACAGGAACACATTGGGTTGTTCTGAAAAAAGAGGTTATTTTCTGATTCGATTGGCCGTAGCACCACCTGGTGCTCTTTAGGTGGGCGAAACACACTGTGTCGAAATTGTAACACTCAATCAAGACACTGCTAATAAGGGGCAGTTCAAGAGGATGAAAAAAGGACTAACAAGAGTTTATGTGACCCCAGTTGTGCCTGGGGCTTTTCGCACTTTACACACATATGTTTGTTCCAATTTGTCTGGGATTTATGTTGAACAGTAAGGTTTCTGTGTCTGTTGAATTGAGTAGTTGTTTACTTAAGTAATATGACCAATTGTTCATTAATTGTTTATTGGTTCAAATATGTACACCACGTTGTGCAAAATTTGAAACTTTTGATACATGAATACATTAGTTTATTTTTCCTAAAGTTGAGTGATTAGGTATTATTGGGTGGAGATCGTGTGACATGGAGGCCTTGATCACCTTTTGTTGTTGGTGGAACATTTGTTGCCCAATTGGAATCAATAAGAACTGTGTTGGACACAAGACAGGATTCCCTTGTTCTTTTGGAACTATCGAACAAAATCCTGCTTGAATCTAAAGGGGAGAGACATTCACCATACTTTGAATTTAACTGATATATGTGTTGCTTTTGAAACTGCCATATATTACCGTGTTGAGTTATTGTATGTACAAGTGTGAGGGACAGACATCTTTTGTTAGAGTGTTTCCTTTAGTTTATTTTAAGCAGTGAAATCCTCATCAGGGTTGGGATAGTGAGGCATTTATCCAACCTTTTGAGTTAATAACAGGAATCTTTTGAAAGACCTTCACAAAGTTGTCTGCCTCGCATTTCTGACCTCTCACAAATTGCAGCAGCATTTTTCCCCAACAAGCGATCCTCCCATCAGTGATACAATATTGCTAATTCCCTGAATGCCTATTGAAGCAATGTATCCCCAAAGCTTACCCATTGTGTTACCAGTCAGTGAAACACATGCAGCAACCAGAGGTTTCAGGGAAGAGTGAAATGCAAAATGGTGGATCTTCAATGTAGACTTGGCCAAACTTCTTGAGCCGAAACCATCGACAAGTACACACATAGGACAACCAATCACAGGTCTCACCAAATTACCAACCACAGGTCCTTACTAGGAGGCCTACCCAGGGGAACAGGGAGCACAGTATTAAAACACCCAGTTCCAGTCAGACAGTGTGTATTGCAGGAGCTGTAGGCTCGCTTTTAGAGAAGGCTGAAGACTGTAGAGTGCTGGAAGAAGTAGATGCTAGAGTCATGGTTGAGATAGGAGAGGCAGCAGTGTAGAGCTGGTAAAACCACTCTAGCACTCCCTGCTGCCTATGTCTACTGACCCTTCTATTCACAAGATTGTGTACTCTAGGGAGTCTTTCGGTGCAATACCCCAGAAAGCACACATTCCATTACCAAGTGGTAATTCTGACGATTTTTGGAGAAAAGGTGGAGGTGAATCCTCTAATGTTCCTTAAAAAATTGATGGAATTGACACTCAGTAAATCCATCAGTGGTAATTCTGCCAAAAATCCCCAATGGATTAAAGGGGACTAACGCTGCCCTACCACCACTTGTAATCTAGTGGTATACCCAGGGGACAAAGTGCCGGTAACAGTAAATGATTGTGGCAGTAATTAAGTGGAATTATATAATGGCACAGATGAATATTGAGATACCACCTACTGCCCCTCTTCAGATAAATATGCAAGTACCAACTCCTGCGGCGACTCTTTGCCAAAACTGTATGGTGAGAAACGATACCAGCCGAGGCAGCCTTATCGCCCCATGAATTTAGGGGTGAAAGACGAGACAAACAAAGACAGGTTCTAAGAAACAATATTTCAAATAAGTCAATGTGTATGCCTCTGCCATAAAGAATTAGGCTGTGTGACACTAGTAGGGATTATAGTTAAATAGTAGAAAGAACAAATAGTGTGTGGTATATAACATGGGAGTGAGGAGGATTCCAGGATACCAAGAGATGGACTCACTACACTGATAGGACAGATGGAATTATAGGCAGATTAGATGCAGAATACACAGACAGGGAAACCAATGTATGGCAGATGCACAGAGTGAATGTAACATGAGCAAACACAAATATAGGTTGCCAATATGGAAGTGAAAAGCGCAGAAGTACAGCCATTTTTCTAGCACATAGGCTGCAGCAGGCCTTAAAGTTAGCAAAGCTTCACACAAGATGCTGAATTCATAAAAACACATTTATTTTAGAAGATTTGAAGCTCCCCAGACAGTAGTTCATAGCAAGCATCAAGGTCCAATGCACGAAAGGCAGTAATGGACTTGCAGCATGCAGAGACGAGATAACCGTTCCCATGATCAGAATCAGTAAACTTCTGAGTTAATTAAGTTATAATAATGAACAAACAGCTATCGATGTCCGGGTGCATGAGATCAGTATACCAAAGGACTTTGTTGTGGATAGATAAAGCGTGTCTCTAGGGGCTGCAGAAATTGCAACATGTACGTTAGAATTGCCTAAAATCCTAGTAAATAGGAAGAAATTAATTCTTCAACACAGTCCCCTAACACTTGATGAAGACACTAGTTGTTCATCAGAAGCCAAGTACAGATAAGACACCTGCTGAACTCCCTAGCACGCACACATACACCAGCTGATACACAAGGGTGAATACAAAGGAATAGATCGGCCACAAGGCCTGGGAATAACAAGGAGTACTTTTAATTGGAATTAGTGCAGACCATGGATTTCTCTCTCCCCCTACCCTATGTGCCTCCCAAATCTTTAAATCCCGTCAAAGTGTCCAAGGTTGGTAAGTAAGGTACCAACCAATGGGAATCACTCTCGCTGCACCGCCTATGATGAATAATGGCAGTCAAAAAGTGGCCAGTATAGTGAGGTAGGGAAACTATAATCGATGTTGGGATGGGCTCAGGAGGAGCCATCAGATAGTTATTGACCTATGAAGGAATTAAAACATATGTATTCTATATGTATTTTAAGATGTTAATCAATCACAACCACTTATACGTTTGTAACTGATATGGTATTGTAACGTCACAGCTGACGTATTCCGAGTATAAAATCTGCTCACACTCTATGTAATTTCGGGAGCGGTTTGAATGTTGTCCCGGCATTTATTCTGTTTGGAAGAAAGCTGGTGTTTACTGTGCAATTTGAGTACTCCATTAATGAGCATTGTTTTTATGCTAGTGCGGCAATTTGGGGCCATCTTAAAAATGATCACCAAACTTGCAATGAGGCCCATTATGTTCATCCAGGTTGGTGGTGTCTTAGTGGGGAAGGAAGGCAGGAGCTGAAGTGAGCATTAAGAGCATGAAGGCTTCAGTGCAAGTGTATAGACAAGAGTGGAGCGGGCACCAAGTGGAAAGGCAGGAGCTGAAGTAAGCAGGAGACCTGAGAACTGGTGCAGGAGCTCTGGACTGGAGGGAAAGGACACCATTACCACATGGAAAGATGAGTGCAATGATTGCAAGTCACACTTTGTGCTCTGTTGCTCACACTAATTAGGGTGAAATATTAAACACACAACCACTGAAAAAAGTCACAAGGCATCACTGACCTAGAAAAAAGAAGAAAAGGGAAACCCGGGGCGCACCAGTATAAAACTAAACGTGTGGTCCTAACCCCTCCCCAGGATCACAATGGTTCAGGGCATCCACAGTATGAACATTTCAAGTGTGAAAATGTGCAATAAACCATACAAAGGGCAAATAACCACCTAGTGAAAGAATACAAAAATGCTTTATTCAATTAAGATAAAAAAAACAATGAATGGCTGTGATATATGCAACATACATAGATAACTAATCACAGAGACTCACAAACTAGTTAATGTATGAAAGGCCACAAAATAAAGTGCAAGCAATCAGAAAGTACAAAGTGTGCAAAAAGTGACTAGTGATCTAACGAGGTAGAGCAGGCAAAACCTGAATATTTTGACACAGTCTATAATTTAATGTCAGATCTCGTGGAATTGTTATGAATCCATGTAGTGCTAGTACGTTTTACATGTTCCTTTGCAAATAGCAGTGGCTGTCGCTGCACATGTTTCTGTTCTTGATTCCATGAATGGCAAACATTCATCAGGAGCTGTCTAGTTCAGTCACTTGTTGTTTTAGGCATCTGTAATAAGATTCCCATATTGCGCGCTGGACAATTTACAAAGCTATTGTCTCGCATAGACACTTGATGTTTTCCATTCTATAGAATACCAAAATAATAGACAGATGCATAGCAATTAATTCTACAGGTCTATACAATAGGGTGAATTAATAAATAATTGTCCCCTAGTCCAACCTGTGGGCAATGAGTGATCAAACCAATTTCCTCAAGTGGAATGTGGTTTAGTTGTCATAAGTGGATCACAGGAAATACCATCTGAAAAATGCACCCAATCTGTGATGATCAGTGGAAAACACACAATAGTGTTTTAGAACTACTAACTTCCCCTAGCAGTGCAACTACAGGCACTCTAATAAGTTCAAAAAATATATTTCATTGTGCCTGTTGCCAGGGGTGAAAGATACTCACTGGGTAGCATTGTATGATGTCGCCATAAAACGATCCAACCTATCAGAAAGACCACAATGATGGGTGGTCTTGAAGGTTAACTAAAACACAATGGCCCTCATTAGGACCCTGGCGGAGTGGGTTTCCGCCAGCGCTAATCGCGGCGGACCCGTCCGCCGTACTACGAGTTCCCTTAGCGCCATGGAGGTTTTCTCCGCCTGGTTTTACCGGGCGGAGAAAACCATGGCGCTAAGGGACCTCGTTGTTAATTACGCCGCCGTACTTTACGGCGGCGTAATTAACTCCTTCCCCACTCCCATTATACCCTATGGGGCAAGAATGGGAATGGGGAAGGGTAAAATGGGGATTGGGGATTTACCGCTCCGCCAAGGTCGGCATGGGGTGGTAAATCCGCCAACCCCCATGGCGCTATCGACGGCTTTCCGCCGTGCTTCGCGGTGCATTTAGCACCGCGAAATCCGCCAGGGTCGTAATGAGGGCCAATGTACTAGCAGCAAACACGCCTGGGACGGGTGAACCAGCATCTCTAGCCCCAAAATGCAGAGACTCTTTTGTGCTTACCTCGCATGTGAGTAACTGTTCGTTTAGAAACGGTGAACATAAGTAAACCCCTGCTTTAAATGTAGCGATATGCGGGTCTTTAGCTGAAATCTGACATGCGTGAGCAGCGGTCAGAACTTGCCCCGTTATGAACTGTATTTAATCACGCAAGATATAATAGCATAGTGTAATACTAATGGTGCAAAAGCTTACCTTTTCTCTGTTGTAATGGGCCTCAATGAAGCTGATAAAATGTGGTTGCTAGGCAACCCTGGGAGCGCACAAGCAGCCGTGTTCTGAGTACGTTAACAAGGAGAAAAAATATTACCGTGTGAGTGTCTTATCAACAAGGAGTCTCAGTCAACAAAGGCTCTCCCCCACTTCTAGGGAGGAAACAACCTTGGCATCGAAACACTCACCGCTGGTGTCCAAATATTGGAATGCAAAGAGCGGGTCCGGAGATGCTCATATCTCAGGAGTGTGTCTCCTGTTACTATGGAAACAGTGTTCTTTATCAGTTTACGTGAGAGATGTGCCAAAAGCCGGTGGCCATCTGATGTATCCCTGAGCCAGTGATGACACGGAGCAGGAACCAGGCTGACTCAGGTTAGTGTAAAAGGAAACAGGCTTTATTCTTCTTAGTTACATAGCATAGTCATAAGAGGTAGGAGAGTAGGTGATAAGCCTCTGCCCTGGTTCCTAGTCCATCTCCCAGTCTCAACCGTCACTCTCTAGAATCTTCAGGCCCCCCCACACTCCAAACTCCACTTAAACATTCTAGGAGGCCCTTGCACACACTCAGCCATTCAATACAGTCATACCTGGATACCAGCCATTCATCACAGTCATACCAGGATACCACACATCCCCCTCCTTAACAAACAAACAGAAATCAGAATACTCTCACCATCATGTTAGGATCACAATCAAAAGAAACCAAACACCTTCTACCCCAGCCTGCCACACCGGGTTCTCAGTGCTGCCACCACCGAGAGCATACCTTGCCACATGGACAATCAAATCTAAACTACCATCCTAAACCCTCCTAACCTACCACCTTTTGCCAGAACTGCCACTCCTGGCCTCAAGCCTGCCACACTTGAGCACTAACCCTGTCTCAACGAGACCAACATACCTTCCAACATATATTGTAGCCAAAACGTACACAATTGGCCTGAACAAAATCCTAACATGCTAGCAACAACAAAACCAACAGTATCCAAAACAAACACACCTCAGCACCCATCCCTACTCCCCTAAAGAAAACATAGAAAAGGATGAAAATGAAAGCAAAAGACTAACTGGACAAAGACCACATAAACCACAACACAACCACAAAAGACGTGGTGCGTAAAATGTGCACAGTCCCTACCATGCAAAACGAAACTTCCATCCAAGCACCAACAAAATGTAAAATTCTGGCACCTGCTAAAGTTTTCCGCTACCCAAAAAAAAACCCACTGAAAGTGGAAGAAATGTAGTGCTTCTCCGATCTTAAAATTGTTTGATAATAGAAAGTTTTATAAATACATAGTGTCCCCAGTGACACTCAAAAACTAAACTCAACTGTCTGTGTGCCCAACTCACAGTAAATTCAACCTAACAAGGCATTAACAAAAAAAAACATCTCACATGAACTGCACTTCCTGACACCACAGACATTAGGAGTCCAAAAAAACTCACTCCTAAAAAATCACTCCTGACCCCGACACTATAACATTCTACAGGAGACATGAAAACAGAAACACTAACTAATGTAGTGTAGAGCCTACTCCATGACTTCATGCGTACTACTTACGCCTCAATGTCTCCTAATATAGTGTCCCACTATAGGATGCTTATATATAAAGATCCTCCCCGAATAGGATGCTTCTATCTAAAGATCCTCCCCGAACACAAATCACATATTTGTGTTTAACTTCCATGTTTAACTTCCAAACACCGGTCTCCCTAGGGTCTCCATAAGGCATCACACCTGGCCAGCATGTGATCCTCACCCTCAACTACATGCGTGCTACCTCTCACACGCCTACTTCTCCCAACGTACGTACTCACGACTGCACACACCCATTGCAGTAACATTCACTTCAAACGTGCTACCTCACACACGCACCCAACATACACATGTATGTCACACATACCTACAGATTGCATGCTTAAAATGCACAATCATCTTCAAATGCATTTTACCAATGCTACGTTATACGCATGTAATTTCACTAAAATTGCATTAGACATTACATATGCACTCTACATTTGCCCACTAAACCTCCTTAAAAGGGATGATGGACACTAACAGAGATGGGGCCTCATTACGACCCAGGCGGTAAGTTACCGCCTGGGTCGTACCTTTACCACCATGGCGTAAACTATGTTTACGCCATGGTGGTTGGCGGACTTACCGCCCCATTCCGAGGTTGGCGGGGCGGTAAGTCCCCAATCCCCATTTACCCTTCCCCATTCCCATTTTTGCCCCATAGGGCATAATGGGAGTGGGGAAGGCGTTAATTACCCCACCGTAAATTACGGTGGCGTAATTAACAACATGGTCCCTTAGCGCCATGGATTTTAACACCTGCTAAAAGCAGGTGTTAAATCCTCCATGGCGCTAAGGGACCTCGGAATCAGGCGGTAAGGGTCGGCGCTGTTTACGCCGCCGTAAACCCCTTACCGCCTGGGTCCTAATGAGGCCCATGGTGTTGATCAGGCACCATTCTGGAAGTGTGTCATCTCAGAGGCAGAATTTTCGTTTTGTAACGATCCCTTATTTGTGCAATATTAACTTCAAAATACATTTTTCTCTGTAATTGCATAAAACCCCTGTGGACATTAACATCATCATATTATATAAAACATAATTGTTATTAAAATTTCATATAAAACCTCAATCAAGAAATACTTCTAACTCATCTCGAACTTGCGCATATTCATCACATTCCCCATATGTATACCGGATGAATACATATAACTGACTGTGCATATTTTCCTAAAATGCATTTGTCACTTCACTTCAAACTTCATGCACACTCTGCGCTCCGACTAACATTCACTTCCCCATTAGTTCATTTCACATATGAACCCATTTTATGGCATAAAACTTCAAACCATGACATGCATTATTATTATCATCAATGCAATAGTCATCACTGCATTTACCCCCGAAAACAAACAGGTTAACATTTATTCTGAATGCTTTAAGTTCATCTCAATTTCCGAGCTCTTCAAAATCAATGTGCCATCTGCCCCCAGGCACTGTCTAAACAAAGCATTAACCATAAATTAACTTCTCTGCTTTGCACTTCTGGCAAATCACACAGGACGCCTCACTCCTTTTCAGCACAGACGAAATTAAAATCCGTCCGGAGCTCCAGCTCTCGCCAAATGTCATAACAATAACAAACTCTCATTTTGGCTTACTGCACAAAAACCCAGACTCATTTAAAAGTGGAAAAGGTCGCTTTAATGTGACAGGCCCAAGCTTACAATTAATGCTCACCTGGCTCCATGGCCTTACAGACTAATGAAATATTTAAGCCACCCATTAACTAATTACACATTTTCTTTTCCCCCAACAATTAAATAATTAAATAAAGCCATTTCCTCCCTAAATGTCCCTTGGACTCTACCATCTCCTTACCCCTTTCCCAGGCGTCCCGCTTTCTCCATGGGGCCATGCCCCTCCAGGCTCAATACCTGTTCCCCCGGGGTGGCCCGCTTGTGCAAACAGCACCACCCCCTCCTTTCCCGTGTCATTCCCCCATTGTGCTTCCCTCCCCCCACATCAAAAGGGGCCATGCCCCCGGAGCCCAGACCCACTTCAAAACCCCTTTGTACTCCCCTCTACACCAATCTCCCCCTTCCTATGACCTGCAGCCAGACTGACCTGCCACATCAGCAACATAAATTTTACATCACAACTTCTCAAGTGCCCCGACCTGTCACACAAAACTACCAGCCAGTCGCCTCTTAACCTACCAAAAAACTCCCTCACCAACCGCCCTGTGACATAAAAATCCCAAACCAACCGACCTCCCCAAGGTCCTTCCCCCACCTTTAATAACCAAACCCCAAACCTAACGAAAATGAAAGGGGTGGGAGGGCGGGACAATCGCCAAGTCCAACCGTCGCCTGCCTCCCAAACCTTCCCTGCCCCCTTAATACCCCTGAGGGGCGCTCTGCCCCCACGGCCACTCGCTGGCCGTGTGCAGCGCCAAAAACTTCCCCGTGGGGAAACGCTTTGCGTTCTCCCCAGGGCCCCCCTTTTGGCTTACTGCACAAAAACCCAGACTCATTTAAAAGTGGAAAAGGTTGCTTTAATGTGACAGGCACAGGCTTACAATTAATGCTCACCTGGCTCCATGGCCTTACAGACTAATGAAATATTTAAACCACCCATTAACTAATTACACATTTTCTTTTCCCCCAACAATTAAATAATTAAATAAAGCCATTTCCTCCCTAAATGTCCCTTGGACCCTACCATCTCCTTACCCCTTTCCCAGGCGTCCCGCTTTCTCCATGGGGCCATGCCCCTCCAGGCTCAATACCTGTTCCCCCTGGGTGGCCCGCTTGTGCAAACAGTACCACCCCCTCCTTTCCTGTGTCATTCCCCCATTGTGCTTCCCTCCCCCCACATCAAAAGGGGCCATGCCCCCGGCACCAGAAAAACCCTCCTCCGAGGTGTTCTTTCTGCCCCACCCCCCAACCACTTTCCTTTATTTCCAACTCTTCACCCAATCTCCCAGCCAACAGCACAAGTCCGTCAAATAGTGATTGTTCCCATAAACCGACAAATGTACCCCATCCTCCCTAAAAATCATAAAGCCCTCATACACTATCTCCTTATGATCCATCACCTGTACTGCCACCGAGGCACAAAACTTCACCATCTCTCTGTTGATCCCCTTTCTAGCCCGCTCTATAGCACCCTCGCTCCTTGCTCCCCTCCACACTCTACGCGGCAACAACTTAGTCCACAACACCTCTGCTTTCGGCCACATTTCCCGCACCCAGACCAAATCCCTTTTCATTTTTCTCAGTAGGGCCACCCCAGTATCCCTCACCAAGTCATTCTCCCCAGCGTGAATGATCAACACCTCAGGTGCCCCGTATCGCTCCTGCAACCCTGCCAACATAGGCAGCAACTGGTCCCAGCGCAGGCCCCCTAACCCGTGCCATCTTACCACCACCTCCTTATAGCTACACCCCAGTTGCCTGCCCAGCACCCTTTTCTCCGCTTCTTTCCCAGCCCATTTAACAATTGAATGGCCGACAATCCACACTTGCGCCAACTTCCCCTCCTTTCGCACAGCATCTGAAAAAGAAATTACAAAATTACCACCACAATACAAATACCCCAACCCCACGCTGTTGTCAGCCCCGCCCAAACCCCCCCATCCTTCAACAATTTCCCTTCTGAAAATCCCTGACGTACCCCTTGTATCTCCCAGACTTCCACCGCTCCAAATTTTTCACCTTATCCTCCGTGAAACCCAACCTTTTTCCTTCCGATGCCGCACCCATCCTGAATGAATGTGTCCCAAAATCCTCACCCTTTTCTCCAAACACCCGCAGAGCCTTACGCAGTACCCCCAAAACTTGCACCGCTGAAACCGCTACCCCATCCTCGTGCTTGAACACCAAGCCCGACTCCACCCCACACCGTTCCTTCCACAACCTGCCTGCCAGCACCGGGATAAATCCTTACTCCCCCGCCCCAACAAAACCCAGGAACCCCTTCCCTTCTGGTCCGTTTTAGACTTATTAATCCTTATGTCCAAACCCAATTCTGTAATGTGTACATCCTCCCACTGCAGACCCCCAGATCCCCCTTTTCCCCCCACCAACTCCGAAACCCGAAAGGCCCCAAAAAAAAACACGTAAAACATGTCGCAAACAACTCCCCCTCCCATACCGACCAGAAAATACCCCCTACTACCTTAACCAACCTCTGCAGCAATTCCGCCGATATCGGCCTCCTCCTGTCCTTGTCCCTCTTATTTTCCCTTGCCCATCCTTCCAACATCCTACTCGCCATTTCCCCCCCACTCGGCTGGAAAGCCCAAAACCACTTCCCGTAAAAAGCAATTCCTGCCAACTTCCCCGCTATAGTCGCTCTTGACCAGCCCCTGTCCATACACCTCAGGAGGAAATTCACTACATCGTCCCTCCTCCTCTCTTCCGCATCCCATGTTTCTTTCCAACTACGCGCTCCCCCCAATAAAATCCTCCCATGCCCTCCTGTACGCCTCCTTAGACGCCCCGGCCAATGAACCCTCCACCAAAGCCAGCGCTCTCATCTTCCTATCTTCCACAGCTCTTCGGGAATCTGCTGCTCCTCCTGATTCGCCTCTGGAGCCAATCCATGGAATCTCTGCCATTGAAAACGAGATAATGCATCAGCGATGCCATTATCCTTCCCCGGCACATGTGTTGCCTTAAACACCACATTCAGTTCCATGCATCTCAGCACAAACTCCCTCATGAGTCTCGCCACCCTCTGATCCTTTGCTGACTGCCTGTTTACCACGTGGACCACACATTCATTGTTCACATTAAAATTCACTTTCCTATCCCGCAAATCCTTCCCCCACAGCTCCAATGCCACCAATAGTGGAAAAACTCCAGGAATGCTATACTCCTTCCCTCCTTCAGCCACAGTTCCGGCCATTTCTCCGCACACTATTTTCCCCCCAAAACACTCCGAAACCCCCCGCTCCTGCGGCGTCCGAAAATATCTTTACCTCCCATGTCACCGGGTCCCCCTGCAACCACATTGACACCCCATTGAACTTCTCCAAAAAACGCAGCCAAATTCTGCAGTCCTCCCGCACTGACCCCGATACTCTAATCCGGTGATGTGGGCATTTTGCTCCCGCCATAGCCCTCGCCATGTTCCTGCAAAACGTCCTCCCTGGGGCTGCCACTTTACATGCAAAATTCAGAT
This sequence comes from Ambystoma mexicanum, assembly GCF_040938575.1. Lineage (NCBI taxonomy): Eukaryota > Metazoa > Chordata > Amphibia > Caudata > Ambystomatidae > Ambystoma > Ambystoma mexicanum. The sequence goes on along the minus strand of NC_090921.1, from coordinate 248,276,289 downwards.
GCCCTACCAATCTCTGCATGTCCACCAGTGTCATTTTCTTGGCCCCCACTGCCTTTTCCAGCAACACTACCAGTTTGCTCACCTTGTCGTGCGGCAAGCGTGAGGTCATAGCCACTGAGTCCAGTTCAATTCCCAAAAATGTCAACACCACTGCAGGCCCTTCTGTTTTGTCTTCCGCTAACGGCACCCCCAACTCCTCCATTAACTCCTGGTACAACTTTAACATCCCCTTGCACTCATCCTCTCTATCTGCCCCGCTAATGAACAGAAAATCGTCCAAATAGTGCAGCACACTCTCCCAACCCGATTTAAATGAGAAAACCCACTGCAGGAATGAGCTGAACCATTCAAACAGCGCACAGGAAATTGCGCACCCCATTGGCAAGGCTTTGTCTGTATATGCGATCCTCAAATTGCAAACCCAGCAACCAAAAATCCTCCGGGTGCACCGGCAATAACCTGAACGCCGCTTTGATGTCACACTTGGCCATGAAGGCCCCCCGCCCTTCTTTCCTTACCAACTCCACTGCCTGGTCAACACTTGCATATACCACCCCACATTCTTCCGGGGCAATGAAATCATTCACTGACATGCCCTCCTGCCAAGACAAATGGTGTATTAATCGAAACTCCCCCGGAGCTTTCTTGGGCACCACCCCCTGTGGGTATATAACTAAGTCACCCGGTAGGTCATCAAATGGCCCTATGATCCTTCCCGTCGCTATTTCCTTGCTCAATTTTTGCCTTACCACCTCAACATTTTCTCTGGCTGACTTCAAATTTTCCGCCCACCGACGCACCCTTGGGCCCTGGTACCCCAATTTGAAACCCTGACAAAAACCCTCACTCAAAATCTTAGCCCCTTCCCTGTCCGGATAAAATTGCAACCATTTTTGCAGCACCCCCACTTTAATTGGCGTAAAAGCTTTTCCCCACAACCCCTCTACCTGCTCCTCTCCCCCTGTCTCCTTGTTGGAAACACTGGGTGAGCGGGTGTTTTCCTCCACACTTGCTACACTCGTGCCTGAAACTACACAGGGTCCTTGTGCACCCGTCCTTATTAAACGCCCAGCATGCTGCTGAGGACTGCCCTCTACCTCCTCCCCTCGCCCCTTCATGGGCGGGGCGACCAAGAAAGGGCCGGAAAGGCACGGGCAGCCCACTTGCCGTGTGCAATGTCGGGGCAGGCCTTGTTGGGGCCATCCATTGCAGCAAAAGATCCATATCTATCTCCCCCCAAACCACATGAGTATCCGCCGCCATTCTCGCTCTGAATTCCTCATCATACCTCACCCAGGCAAAGCCCCCAAAACTCGTGAAAGCCTTCCTGATTACATCCATATATTTAAGCAGGGCCACGCACCGCTCCGGAAATGTTTCACAATAAACACTGGCATAAATGATAAACGCTGACGTCCAATTCTCAATTGTCACCGCAACCCTCGGACGAGAACCCAGCTCCCTCTCTTCTTCTTTAGACCCCTCCTTTGCTCTCACTTCCCTATGGAGTAATTTAAAAACATCTACAAATTCCCCTGCCTGGATCTTTTCTTTGGTCGCTGCCATCAAGTGTGCCCCCAACGGTTTTGTTATCCCCATGTATGGCAACTTTTTCTCTTTTCTTTTCCCTTCGTCCTCTTTATCTTTACCCGCTTGCACCTCAAGCACCAATGGCTCCACCTCCTTATCCGTTTGGACCTCCGCTGAGCACATGCTCTTCTCATCCCCCGCGGCTCCAATGGCCTATACACCAACTTCTTTCCTTACCCCTTGCCATTCCTCATCTTCGTTTACTGCCCCCCTTCTCGTGTCCCCTCTCTGCCATGCATATGACCAATCCCTTTCCCGCTCACCTCTTTCCACGCCGGCCGTATGCGGTCTGACGTCCACACCACTGCTCTTCGTCTCTTTTCTTAGAGGGCTCCTACTGCGGGGACAAGACATGTCAGAAAACTCACCCAGCCAATAGTCCCCCCGGACTCCTGCCCCCCGACCGCCCTGCACCCGCCTATCAAGATCCCTCCTCAAACTTCCTCTCTCCTCCCCCCTTTCCCTTAAAACCCTATAACCTTCTACCTCCCACTGCCCCACATAATCCTCCAATCCAACTCCATCACCCCTCAAATACCATTGTGGATGCAAGCTCCTGCCCGAGTTGAGTTGATCTTGCGAGCCCGGGTCGTCCGCCCCGCCACTCCTCTGACGTCTTCTCGGCGGGGCCGCAGAGACCCCTGCCTGGTCCTCTTCTCTCGAGCGAGGCGTTCCGTCCTCCACCCTGTAATCCTCATCGCTAGAGGCCGTGCTGCACCTTCTAGGCTCTCCTTGCGCTGACCGGGGAGGGACCGTACCAAAACCCTCTTCCTCCACCTGACCCGCGGGGGCTGCGCAGCCGTGCTCCACTCTAACCTCCTCGATTGATGGGGACCTCTCCCTCCTCCTCCCGCCTGCACTCTTCTGCAGGTACTTACCCCCTCTCTCCCTCTGCCCTGTCACCCCCTTCTGCACCCGTCCGCTAGCTCCCCTCTTCTTCCCTTGAGCCTCCTCATTCTGAGCACTCCCAGCTTTCCTAGGGCTAACATTCCCTCCCTCCCTCAATGGCTGCCCACCCGATATCATTTCTCCCCCGGACGCCCTCCTGTCGATCTCCCTCCTCAACTTCCTGCCCCTGGATTCCCAAACCTCCCCTCTCCCCGCCGTGGGAGAGCAAGCCACCACTGCCGCGAGCCCCATCTGCCGCTGCTCTCCGCTGCGGCCTACCCCCACTTATCCCCCCATCCCCCGTGGCCACAACACCGGTGACCTCCCCCACTGCCCCCTCCAACTGGGCCCTAGATGCCCTACTAATCATTTCCAAGGCCTCCCTCAGAGCCTTAGCATCAACCAACCCTCTTTTCCCGGCTCCCTGGCCAACCATTGTGCACTACTAAACTGGTTGTGCACTAAATAAATGTATCCCGTGAAAACTTAACCTAGCAACTCCTAAGCCCCCGAGCCAAAACTACCCTTGGACCTATACCCCCCAAAAACCCTGCTAATAAAATGGGAAACCAGTCAGCTAGGCGCTTGAGAACACTCAACCGTTAATAAAACCCCTGCCCCAAACTATTCCCCAAATTATAAATAATTAAAACGAAAACTTTTTTTTTTATGCCCTCTAAACCCTGCTATAAACCCTAACACCCCCTACCCTTTCACTTATCCGCCCCAGGCACAAGAAAAGGCCCCCAAAACCAGCAGCCCAACCAGCAATGAGGCAGAGGAGTGACCGTGTCACCCTGCCCCCTGGTGGAAAACGAGATGCACCGCACTGTCGGTGCCAGCAAAATCGCACTGTCCCTTTAAAGGAACCACACCGCCCCCTCTGGCCCCAGCCTGCTACCGTGCCCTCGCGTAGACTCTAAATCCGTCCACTTCAATACCACGGGCGGCCGCCCACACACGAGGAGGGCCCCGAGAGACAGAGCCGGCGCTGCGTGCACAATGCCCAGCACACCCCTCTAACCGCCAAAAGCACCCCGCCGGCAAGCGAACGTCGGCGGGATGCGCCCTTCCTCCTACGGCACCCCCGATCCTACGATTCCCCCAACAACCGAGCCTCAACCCCACAATGCACCCGCCACTGGACCCCAGGTAAGCACACGAGGGGTGTCTTATCAACGGCACCCCTCCTACCCTATTACCCCACTCTATAACATATTATTAATATAAACTGCTTTTTTTTTTTTTTTTACTACCTACCCGCCCACTCAAACAATTCTCCCTTTCCTACCTGCCTAACACGCACCTCCAGGCCCAGCTAATACCAGGTAAGGCTCGGGAGCAGGCGACAGGACTGACAATCGCCAAGTCCAACCATCGCCTGCCTCCCGAACCTTCCCTGCCCCCTTAAATACCCCTGAGGGGCGCTCTGCCCCCATGGCCACTCGCTGGCCGTGTGTGGCGCCAAAAACCTCCCCGGGGGAAACGCTTCGCGTTCCCCCCGGGGCCCCCTCATCTCCAATGAACAAAATCTTTCCACAGTGTTAAAAATAAACAAAATGCTTTTCTAATCAGCTCCCAAAACTTTTCTCCTGTAACGCGTGACCTCCGTTAGTCAGATAAAAATAAACACTTTGATTGTCTTGGACAGCACACGCGGTGCTCTGCTCCAAAAAAAAAAAACAGAACTCCAAATATTCCTGAATCAATACAAACCACTGTGAAGATAATTTCTTCATTGCCGCAGCAAAGGGTAAAAGGATAAAAGTACCTTTATTTCGCAGCCCTCCAGGCAGTCCACATCGGCTTCATGCAAGCGTTATTTCCATCAGGACTGAAACACTGCTAACAACGCAGAGGGATTCCTCTACGCTCTGCTACTCAAAAAGTTAATTTCCTCAATCCAGGAATGTCACGCTGTAGTGATACACAAAATTGCAACCTTGCCAATCAGGGCTTTAGATGACAGCATTAGCCGCTGAAAGCCAATAGTGTATTCAAAGTATGTGCCAAAATGCTGACAGTAGTCTGTTGTAGCACTTCCATTATGCAGTAGTGAGCTACAAGGAATATGCAGGCCTAGTATGAGTGATAGGTCACATTATGCATTGTTGATAGACAGGCAGGGAGAGGGCCCTAGCTCTGTAGCTAATAGGTATTTTTGGAGTGTTTGGAACATTATGGCACCTATATAACGCTTAGATAGCCAGTCTTAAGCGCTATAAACACTAAGCTATGAGTGCATGCCTTTTAGAGCTTGCAGATGGGGTTAATACATCCCTGCTTCCCTTAGAATATTCTACCTCACTAACGGTAGCCCTGCATGGCCCCAAGCTAATCTCCTTTTCTCTGGGAAGGCACTGATAAGACATTTCTGAGCTTTGGCAGATGGGCTCCAGGGAGCCAGGGAGGGGCTCAGAAGAAGGAGCAGTGGAAATTAACAGAGTTGGGTTTTTTCCATGAGCCAGCCTATATTTTGCACAGGGAAAGTTCTGGAACTGTGCGTCACGGACGGGCAGCACGAGATTATAAAATACACATGCTCACATGACTCGGGTGGGAGATCGTCCTGTGGACTTGGTTCGAGCCAGATCAAGTGCCCGGAATTTCAAGCTCTTGACGGCATCCTGCAGCGCTGTTCTCTGAGCGGGGCTTGTTATAGCTGGCTTATGAGGGCCAGGGTCTCCCAGTGCTGATTGAAGGGGCGTAAGACTGTGTTTCTCTATGTTTCTTTATGTTTATCTAAGTTCTATGTTTCTCTATATTTTGCATTTCTCTAAGTTTTGTGCTTTGTAATCTTCTCTAACTTGAATGGCAAATGTATATGAAATTCACTGTTTAGAATAAATACTAAAACTGATTGAAGGTGTGATTGTCACTAGCATGAGATCACTGCTCAGCACAATAGAACCTGTATTTTGGGCTGAATTGGGTATTTTTTGCTCTCAAAGGGCTGGCCCGAGGAAGATTTTGCCCATATCAAGACATTTGGTGGCAGCTTTGTGGGATTCGTGCAGAGCAGTGCCTTGCTGTGAAATGACAAATTGTGTGAGAGAACACAGTGTAGAGTGAAGAGCAGGCTGTCGCATTTCCTTGGGGGTCTCACTGCAGCTCTGAGACTTCAAAAGGCAGCAGCGTTGTGTCGGCTTGCCGTGGCCGATAGCTTGTGTGGTTAAGACTCCCTTCAGTAAATCAGTCATGACTGACTTATTGCTTGGGAATGGAGCCAGGGAGTACAAGGCGATAAACAAGCGGGAAAAGGCTTTGTTTAAAGCGCTCCGATGAATGGTCAAGAAAGATATATGTTCAATTAGGAAGGAATTTTATCATGCGGTTTCCCCAGTTTAAAGTTGTAATTTGAAATGCAAAGTGAGACGGAGTTCTCATCTCTATTCTGTCATGAGGGCAGGGAAAAATAATCCGAGGATTTGACATGCAAATTGTGAACAGTAATTCAACCATTGACTCAGCCCCAGTGTGCTAGCGAGTGGGGGGCTGTAATGTTTGGAGGCGAAGGTTCGCTTTTTTGATGTATGCTTTTGAAGTGTTGACATTCCTGAAAAATAACGTGGAGCCGTGCTTAGGAGAAAGAGTAACATCTGTGCTGAGAGCCTAAAGGGTTTGTTTTTCTTTTGGCAACTGTAAATTCCATGTGCTAGTGGTGGCGAATTCTGTTTAAAGGAAACACACTAAAATGGTTATATTGCATTTTAAGCTGTGCCATGCTTATAATGGGTGAGAAACTCACTTAAAAAAGAAAGTGAGTGAATGTTATTTGGATTTTCGATTTTTGTGTATTGATTTGAAATTGCAGAATCAGTTTGCAATGGTTTGGGGGGAAAAAACAATTTATATTTTTCTAAATTGCCTCTAAATTGCCCCTGGAGTATTTTTGACTGTTCCCACGCTATGCCATGGATTTGTACTGTTGCCTTATAAGTGATGCATGTTTGGAAATAGTGACCTGTTGACTGTGATACATGGTGAAAAATGTTGTTGACACAATAACAGCCCACAAGCAATATAGAGTGTGGGTTGCTCTTGCAGGGAAACCGTGCAGGGAGCTGCACTAAATGCACTGAAATAAGTGGTTATATTCTGGCAATGGTACAACAGAATGAAAAATCTGTGTGTGATAAGATAGCACAAAGATTTAGTGGGTTGTGGGTTCTTTTGAAAGATCGCACATTGCATTGGAGTGAGCTCGTGAAGCCAAACTACAAGGTTACGAGGAAAAAGGAGAGAAAAAAAAACGTATGCTTTTAAATGAGACATTAATCAGTTCAAAACAGGCTAAAAGACGCTTTGACATTTTGCTAAATTACATGGAGTAGAATCTGATGAGAAGAAAAAGTGCCTCTTTTGAAAATAAGAGTCTTGCTGTGTGTGCAGAGCTTGTGCCTTGAAGCTGTCTTGGGCGAGGTGCATGAAGGCAAACAAAAGCAGAATACTGCACACCTGTTTAATGCAAGAAAGAGTTAATCTGGATGAACTGTCTGAAACGAGTGCCTTTCCATTGAAGCCGCCACAGTTTAAGAGTTATGAGCAAAGAGATAAGCTTGCTGCGCGAAAAGATAAACAATGACATTCCTGCATTCCATCCCCTGTGAGAGACACCGCAGCGTGAGCAAAAAAAAAACTGAGGAGAGGGGGTGCAAAGACAGAAATGCTGATCAGAGGTAAAGAATTTGCCCAGTAACACTGGAAGGAAAACAAAGGCTGCATGCAGGATGGCAGATGGGCACATCACATCTGAACATTGGGGAACCTGTGCATCTGTGAATGGGCTAAGAAAAGACAGCTGCCCATTCCAACAGACATTGCCATGCAAACCGCATTCCCATGCACCATGTGATGTGATGTGAAGTGAAGCGACATTGCTGTGCAAGCTGCATCCCAGTGCTCTATGTGATGTGAACTGAAGTAAAGCGCTGTGCACTGGAGAAGAAACCTCTAGGCGCTTTGAGAAGAGAAAATACACAGCTGGCAAAATGCAAGCTACATTGCCAGGGCTGGAGTAACTGACAAAGACATTATGGCATTCCAGATGGAAGCAAAACTGACAAAAAACGCTTAGCCGTTTTGCAAGAGACAACATGCAGAGCGGGGCTTTGGAGTACAACATGAACACTGCACACATTAGCCATGATCCAGAAGCCTCACGGCTTAGTGCAAGAATGAATGATTTGTTGAAGCAAAAAAAAAAAAGAAAAATGACAAGTGAAAAAACCAGAGGCTTGAAAGACACTAGCTGTATGGAGAAAAACAAACAAAGCTGCTTGTGCAACTGCAGGCGGTATTGGACTGAAGGACTTTACCTTTGAAAATGGAGTGATGCCAGCAGGGCAAACTAAATCAAGATCATGAGACACTGGAAGCAAGTTGGCGCCTGGCATTCGTGATCGCTTTGGTGAAAAAGAAAAGCATTGTGCGACCTGGGTACTTATTATATGGCTTTTGTAAAAGCACAGATCAGTCTGAGGTACCACGACCAACTATGATCGCATTGCACAAATGAGTTTGTGATTAGGCAGTTACACCCCGTATGGTTGAGTGTAAATAAACCCCCAGAAACATGCAGAAGGGTGACAGATAATTGTGGTAGCAATGATAAAGTGTGTAGTTACCTGGTGAGACTTCTGAAGATGGGGGTGGTGTTCAGGGAAGGGGTGGATAACGCTGATATTGAAGTTTTGATGAAATCCTAACATTTCTGTTTGTATTTTGCCTAGGCAAAAAAGCAAGACAATAGCGTGCCATTATTGGCAGATGTGTTCAATTTGCGGGTGACACTGATCAGTCAAGCAAACTGTGCTCAGAGAAAGCGAGTCAACTTTAAACGTGTCCTGCACCGCACTCAATGCTGCTAGCATGCATGACCTATGAGGACATTTGTTCTGCAACCTGCGAAAGGTGTCCAACAGAGTAATAACTTTTGCTGAACTGGCATGGTGCAGACTAGGCTAGTTATCAAATATTTGATGCTACACATTCAAATGATTCAGCTGCTGGAAATAACTTAATTGACATGTCTTGCCTTTCTTGTTTAAAGGACTATGGACAATGAGTTGTGGACTATAAGATCATGCACCACAAACAGCTGTGTGACACAGCACTTGAATGCTAACACATTGAAAAATGGTTTTTAAATGCACTTTTTGAGATGAATCTGAAAAAACGAAATGGTTTTGCTTTTCCAACTGAATTGCTTTAACCAGAGATGCTTTGCTTTTTGAAAAAAAAAAACTTCTACGTTGCACGTAGGTAGGAAAATGATTTATGAATTGTTGGGGCAGCAGAAATATGCAAGCAGGAGTGTAATTTATTTTGAGATAAAATGAGTGCGCACATCAAAGTCACCTGTGCGTAGGTTAAGATCCTTAATTGAAGTAATGCTGCCAAGTGTGTGAGCTCTAATTTGAGATGGTATCCTTTGAAATACTGGATACTTTACAGCCAGCTTAAGGCAGGTAAATGAAACCATGACTGACTTGATGTTTGATTTTATGACACAGTGTGTGACACGGTTTTTGTTAAACCAACCAGTTTCATGTTTTTGTGGGGACAGCTGTCTCCAGCACACTAATGCAAAGAGTCACCTTTTGATTGTAGACATTTGGAATAATTCTTTGGATAAGCGCTACAAATGAGTATCCACATGGAATTGCTAGCGTACTGGCCTGGCACATTGTCAGACATCTTTTGTCACTGACTCATATGACTGGTGTCTATGAAGTCATAGGCCCAAATGTTTCAGTGAATGGATACAAAGATTTGTTTAAATTTGTTTAATGTGATGTTTTTCTGACCAAGAACTGCAGCGAGTGTTCTCGCCAAGATTTTATGGACTATAACTTGACTAAATGCATTTTACACAATGGTGTGATGAAACAGCCACTGCCGGAGGGTAGTATGGTGTTTGTGGCTAAAACTAATATTGTATATCGTAGATATCCCACTTGAAGAAGGGTATTCTCCAAGTCACAATAGGTAGACACTGTGAACATGTTAGATTTTCCAGTAGTAAGGCAACATGTAAATTGTAGGCTGGTAATGCACACCTCCATTATTACAGTGATACACATAGACATAGATTTATCATGAGGCAATGTTTCCTTAGTACTACCAAGCTGCTACAAATGGAGTCCATTTCTATGGCCCATCACTAGAGTGCGCGTAGCTAGGGAGCTAGATTCATTAATTGCAGGAGCTTTATATGCTTGTGACATAGAAACTGTGCACAATAAGCTAGCCACTATGGGTTCTGATGCCAGCTCTGCTATATAAATTCTGGCCTAGTGGGGCCTATTGATACGCCCAACACTGCTGCAAGTATTGGCAACCACTGGAGATGGCAGAATTTTAGGTATGAAGACATTTGTTCTGCCATAGGGCAGGTCAACAAGACTGCTAAATACACACGATGCATTGTATGGCAAACATTGTTTAATCAGCAGGTGTTGGCTTTTTACTGAGTGGGGGCGACCATCCTCCACACACTGGCACGCAGAGCTACAGTTACCAGCATACATATGGATTAAATTGCTTGCTTTTGATTGCATGAATAACACATGCCATGCTTGATGTAAATTAGTAGAATTGTTTTTATTTAGATAACCTGGTGCCCATGGGTTCACCTTGTTCACGAAATTTAGTTTCTGGTTGGGTTCCACATACATGGGGGAAGTGTCTAATCACACAGCCCATAGTCACGTTTGAATGCCCTGGGATCAGGGGGGAGGGTAGGCCCTTAGAGTGAAAGGACGCCAGGTTTTAGAATTGATAACCATACATAAATGCAATAGTGCATTGTAGATTAGACTACACTGGATTGCCTTGACATTCTAACTGCATGCTGCTTTTTAACTGACAATCAGTTATACAATAATTATTTAGGTATTGTTGTGTAGGCCAGGTTTTGGCTAGAGTAAATGTCCATGTTCACTTTGTGTAGGTATTTTTTTTTTATGTAGGCCAGGTTTTGGCAAGGGTATATGTCACTGTTCACTTTGTGTACATTTTTGTTTAGGTAGTGTTTTTTACTAACCTTGCATGCCACGCTAACTATCCGCTAGAAGGTAGTTTGCTTAAACCTCCAGCAAAGCCCCAAGGTCTTTATCACTGCACTAAATACTATATTGATGTCTATTAGTCAGCATTTGTCGCACACACGTTGAATAGGGGTGGAATGTAGTGATACACAAAATTGCAACCTTGCCAATCAGGGCTTTAGATGACAGCATTAGACGCTGAAAGCCAATAGTGTATTCAAAGTATGTGCCAAAATGCTGACAGTAGTCTGTTGTAGCACTTCCATTATGCAGTAGTGAGTTACAAGGAATATGCAGGCCTAGTATGAGTGATAGGTCACATTATGCATTGTTGATAGACAGGCAGGGAGAGGGCCCTAGCTCTGTAGCTAATAGGTATTTTTGGAGTGTTTGGAACATTATGGCACCCATATAGCGCTTAGATAGCCAGTCTTAAGCGCTATAAACACTAAGCTATGAGTGCATGCCTTTTAGAGCTTGCAGATGGGGTTAATACATCCCTGCTTCCCTTAGAATATTCTGCCTCACTAACGGTAGCCCTGCATGGCCCCAAGCTAATCTCCTTTTCTCTGGGAAGGCACTGATAAGACATTCCTGAGCTTTGGCAGATGGGCTCCAGGGAGCCAGGGAGGGACTCAGAAGAAGGAGCAGTGGAAATTAACAGAGTTGGGTTTTTTCCATGAGCCAGCCTATATTTTGCACAGGGAAAGTTCTGGAACTGTGCGTCACGGACGGGCAGCACGAGATTATAAAATACACATGCTCACATGACTCGGGTGGGAGATCGTCCTGTGGACTTGGTTCGAGCCAGATCAAGTGCCCGGAATTTCAAGCTCTTGACGGCATCCTGCAGCGCTGTTCTCTGAGCGGTGCTTGTTATAGCTAGCTTATGAGGGCCAGGGTCTCCCAGTGCTGATTGAAGGGGCGTAAGACTGTGTTTCTCTATGTTTCTTTATGTTTATCTAAGTTCTATGTTTCTCTATATTTTGCATTTCTCTAAGTTTTGTGCTTTGTAATCTTCTCTAACTTGAATACCAAATGTATATGAAATTCACTGTTTAGAATAAATACTAAAACTGATTGAAGGTGTGATTGTCACTAGCAATCAGCACAATAGAACCTGTATTTTGGGCTGAATTGGGTATTTTTTGCTCTCAAAGGGCTGGCCCCGAGGAAGATTTTGCCCATATCAAGACACACGCTTGCCCACAACACCAGGGCCTTTCGGAATAATTTCCTTGTTGCACGTCATCACGGCGGAGACGCTCTTAGGGCCATTCTTCCAACATTTCCCTTCACAGCTCCGGAACTTATGTGAAGAAATGATGGCGCAGGGCATTTTCTCATGCGTTCCAGCCAACGGCACGGCTGGAACGCAGGGGCACAAATGGGCGCGCGCCACCCACGGCGCCCAGGGACCCTCCAGAAAAAGAAAAAAAACGCCAACAATTATTTTTTTTTTCCATCCTGATTTAGAAAGTTCCTCCACGGACTTCAGGTCCCAGAAACCCTTGCTCTTGGAAAGCGCAACGGCGCTTGGATCCACAGTAAATCTCCGGGCCAAACTCCAATGGCAACTGCATCTGTCACTGAGTCCTGTTAGATGCCATACTACAGGCTGCTCCATGGCCTCATAGCTCTCAACCATTTGTGTTGCAAAGGCGGGTGAAATCACCCGATTTTGTTTTTGGCGGGTGAGACGCCCATTGGAATGCATGGGCATGCTGGAGGCTTGGCGGGTGAGTCAGCCTTTTACAAGGCGGGTGACACCCGCCAAAAGCGTGTGAGTTGAGAGCTATGTGGCCTCCTGGCATAAAATGGCAAAACTCCTGCTGCCAATCTCCCTCAGCTACTCCATTACCCATCCTCATGCCACGGTCTTCATGGATGGGTTACCAATACCTGATGCCCCAGTCATTGCCAGGATTACTTCATCTTCCGATGTCAAGACAGGTACATGGGCATCAGGATTCTTCTCTTCAGTACTCCATGATAGCGCTTCTTCAAACGGCAACAGGCTCCATACTCCTCAGTTCTCCTCCACTCTCCATACCTTCCTCCAGGTTCTTAATCCTCGTCGCCAAATGATGTATCCCTGAGCCAGTGATGACAGGGAGCAGGAACCAGGCTGACTCCGGTTAGTGTAAAAGGAAACAGGCTTTATTCTTCTTAGTTACATAGCATAGTCATAAGAGGTAGGAGAGTAGGTGATAAGCCTCTGCCTGGTTCCTAGTCCATCTCCCAGTCTCAACCGTCACTCTCTAGAATCCTCAGGCCCCCCCACACTCCAAACTCCACTTAAACATTCTAGGAGGCCCTTGCACACACTCAGCCATTCAATACAGTCATACCAGGATACCAGCCATTCATCACAGTCATACCAGGATACCACACCATCTTCAAGCAGAGCCGGCAGGTCTCCATAAAACAAACTCCAATGGTTAAGAAAATGCACCCTGTTGCCAGGGCGACCAGAATCAACGGTAACTATGGAATGTCATCTAAATATATCCTTATCTCCACACGTAAAAAAAAAAGAATGCATACATTCAGGATCGCACTGGCACTGGGACTACTGATAAATAATCCCAGTTGAGTTGCATGTGTTGGACATAAGCTCTCCCTGTGGGTAGTAGCCATCTCTTAGTCACATTACCTCGAAAGAGGCAAAAATCTTCCTTGCATCCGTAGAGGATTATCAGCACCTGAAGGTGTAGTGGAACGTGGCCTATGAAGCAACCTCCATTCTAAACATGAGAGTAGGGTGCGATGCATACGAAAGGCAGGTATATAGTCTAACCTGTCACTGTGCCATGTACTGAACCCTGCACAAACCTTTCCCTTAAAGCAGATGGCAAACTTGGGGCTTGAATCCTGAAGGCTTTGTGAAACGTTGCTTCTGAAACAACCTATGTTCCAATCACTCAATTCAGTTATGATACATAGGGAAGTTTGGTATAAAGTGTAACATGTTGCAGTGCCTTAAGCCATCTGCCATCTGAACTATGAACTGACCTTAGTAACTGTCAGCTGGCAAATCGGTGCTGTCCTGCCAGGATATCAAACCCAATTATTTAATCTTGTGCCAATTTATGGTCTCATTGAGGCACGCTGTTTCACTTTTGTGACAAAAAGGAGCTCTTGTTCTCGTCTCAACAGTTTCTCCTCTCTACCTTGTTGGTTGTGCCCTTTGATGGTCCGAAGCACAGTCCACTGGAATTTATACTAAGCATGTTTTTTGGCTAGAAAATGCTTCCCCATGGGTGCTTGTTCAATGTTTTTTTCAAGTAACTCCTATGCTCAGTGATTCTCATCTTTACCTTCCGATTAGTTTTACCTATGTACTTTAGGCCACACGGGCATGTTTTAAGATAAATCACGTGATCCTTGTTGCAGTTGGAAAAGCAGTTTTGTTTCCATGGTCTAGCCATGCTAATGTCAACAGTGAAAGATTTCTTAGTAGGTTTGCAGATACCACAGTTACCACATGGGTGGTGTCTCACAATAGGGTTAAAACCCCAAGTTGACATGATGGTGGGAACACGCATGGTATTGGTCTGCGGTTTGCTTTTACCAACAGACTTACCTATGGAGGTGTTTTTCTTATAAGCAAAGATAGGTCGCTCAAGGTGCTGGTTAGCTCATTCCAAAATATTCCAGTGCTTGCTGATTATGTTATGGATTTTCAGGCTTTGAGTCGAAAAAGTGTACACACACACCAGACAGTTTTCGATGGTCTTGTGTGGTTTTTTCTCGAGTAATGCATCTCTATGGTTGTTATATGCCCTCTTAGCTGCTTTTCTAACTAACTACTTGGGATATCCTCGCATGCGAAGTTTGTTAGACAAAATAGTGGCCTCGTTTTCAAATGCCCCTTTTTTACTACTGTTTCTGTTAAGCCTAACAAATTGTCCAAAGGGCAGGTTGTTCCTCAGGTGTTTTATATGGTGGCTTGTGTACTTCAAAAGAGAGTTTCGATCAGTAGGTTTGTGATAAGGTTCGCTAGTAAACGGCCCACACCAAGGAAAATGGTGATGGCCAGGAATTTAGAGAATTGATTGCTTATAGACTTGGTAAATTTCAGGTGGTGATTTTGAATGTTCAGCCACTCGGAAAACAGTTCAGCCATTTCCATAGATCCTTCCCAAATCATCAAACAGTCACCATGTCGACCAGATACTTACCCAGAGATGTTATTTCACTCCCTCTCTGTTAGTGTACTCAGAGCGCGGCCCCTTGTGCGCTACCATGGTTGCCTAGCAACCACATTTCATCAGCTTCATTCAGGCCAATTACACTGGGGAAAACGTAAGCTTTTGCATCTTTAGCATTACACTATACTGTTATTCAATACAGTTCATAACGGCGCGAGTTCTGACCGCTACTCACGCGAATCTAATTTCTGCTAAAGACACGCACATCGCCACATTTAAAGCCAGCGTTTTTTTTTTACCACTAAACGAACAGTTTACCCACACGCGAGGTAAACACAAGTGTCTCTATGTTTTGGGGCTAGAGGAGCTGGTTCACCGTCCAGGTGTATAACCTGGGATGGGATCATTGCTCCTCACTCTTTGCTCCTAGTGAAACATTTCCCTTACATTTTGTTCTATTGTTCTAGTTAACCTTCAAGACCACTTATCATTGTGGTCTTTCTGATAGATTAGATCTTCTTTTGGCCACATCATACAACTGATTAGGGTGTCTGTAGTTGCACTACTAAGGGAAGTCGGTAGTTCTAAAACACATTTGTGTGTTTTTTACAGATCATCACGGATTGGGTGAATCTTTTTCGGATGGTATTCCCTGTGATCTACTTATGAGAACTACGCCACATTCCATGTGAGGTAATTAGTTTAATCACTAATCGCTCTTATGATGCACTGGGGGAGATTATTTATTTCTTCCCCCTATTTTATAGACTTACAGCACTAATGGCTATATATCTGTCGGTTTTTTGGTATTCTACAGTGTGGAAAACTTGAAGTGTCTACGCGAGACAATAGCTTTGTAAATTGTCCAGAGCGCAATAAGGGTATCTTATTACAGATCTCTGGAACAATAAGTGACTGAACTAGACAGATCCTGAGGAATGTTCGCCATTTGTGGAATCAAGAACAGAAACATGTTGAGCGACAGCCTCTGTGTTAGGCAGTATCCTGTGCAGTTCCCTTGCGGAACACTGCAAAAAGATTAAGACTACAGGAGTAAGCAGTAAACCCAATTGGTAGCAGTCTGCACCACCCAGATTTACCTGGTAGCTGTGGCTGAGCAGTCAGACTTCTCTCAAGAAGAGTAGGGGAGTAGTCAGAGCATACACAATAGGGCCAAAACACAGTAGAGCAAACACACACTGACCAGAGGTTTGTATAAAAAGTATATAATTATTTATTTAAAACACACTTCATGGCATATACTAGCACTCTCAATCAAAAGCAAGTTAAAACACAGTCAGGTAAAGTATACACACCTCCCTCAATAGTTATCAGACAAGTCAGGGTTAAAACACTACTATTTGTTAGAACAGAGGTGAGCGCTTAACCAAGATGGCACTCTGATAATGTAGTTAAAGGGAGAGAAAAAGGCAGAGCATAAGAATAAAACAGTTCCCAACACTATTAAGAGTTCAGAGCAAGGGGAGAAAGGCAGGTTATACTGTAGAGCCAAAGTTCATGGGCCAGGCCCACTTTAAATGGAGCAAAGCGAAATGTGCCCAGGATCACACGGTTTAAAGTGCACTGAAAGTCTTTGCAGAGTGTTCAAAAGAAGTTGGGGTGATTCAAAAGATATAGTTAGAAGGCCTGGAGCCAACCCAGTTTAGAAGCCAAGGATTTAAGGGTCACCTTTAGCAATCTGTAGTAAGGAAGGCCAGGCAGGACACAGTACCTTAAAGAGAAAGGAAGCTTCAGCGGGGGTAGTTGTTCCTGGCAGTGGTGAAGTTCGTGGTTCCGACCAGGGGAAGAGAAGATCTCGTCGAGGAGGGGACGTGGAGTTGTTGCACTGCACAGGGATGAAACCAGCCGCAGAGTTCCTGATTAAAAGGTGCGGTCCTTTTATTTGCGGTGAAAAGTGGTGAGCTTGGCTATCCGGCCGCCGGGGTGCTTGGCATGGGTGATTCGACCAAGTGACGTCTTTGGAAGCGAAAAAGGGCGAACTGGTTGGTCCTACCAGCTGAAAGGGAGAAGTCTCTCCAGCAGAAGATCTTCTCTTGTTGTTGGAAAAGTGGTGAGTTTGTTGCAGCAGGGTTTCACCGGTGGTGTCGTCGGTTGCAGGTGGCTCAGCTTCTTCCCTCTTCAGCTTCTTAGGTCCTGTGGCGACTTCTGAAGTTCCAGTCCCAAAGGCCCTGCTTTTATGCAGAAAAACCCCCATTCATCAGCCTAGCTGTCAATCCCACATGCTAAGTGGTGAGCCGGGAGGCCGGGAGGCTCACCACTGGGCCAATCAGAGTAGAGTGCGACTTGGGTTGCTAAGGCAACGCAGTCCAGGGTGCCAATTCCCCCCTCCACCCTTCCTGTGGAACCCAGACAGAGTGGCACCATTTGGAGGGCTTCTGTGGAGAAGCCCGCCAAAATAGTGGAACAAAGGGCTCGACCTTGGTCAGAGTTACAGAGACGTACACAAACGCCATTTTAGAATAGAGTTCTGGCAAAAAGACCCACCCGGTGAATTAATATTAAATAAATAAACCGGCGGTATATTTAACATTGCACCAAAAAGTGGTGCAATCCCATAGAGAATATTCTGGTGGAATATTTTGCGTGGTAACCACTGCCACCAGCCAGAAACTCGACGAGGGGGGACGGGACAGTGCCCCCTCGAAAACAGACCCAGGGGCAATCGAATTACCCCTTACCAGTACTTCCACAATATGATGGTTTATACTGGTTCTGTTCACAATTTTGGACTAGTAAAGCCAATGGTGACTTTACATGCCCTGGGAGACAGTAGTCAGTCCCAGGGTATGGAGTCTATGTTTGGGGGTCCCTGTGACACCCCTGTGGTACAGCACTGAGGGTGCTGTGTACCACATATACAGAAAAACAGATGATACCCTATGGAGTAAAAAGAAACCCCATAGCCCATAAGCACATAACAAGTCAAAGACATACCTCAAATCATGTCTAAGAGTGGGAGTAAAAGAGTCTCACTCTTAGCAGGAGAAGAAAACAAACCCCAAAAATCCAGCAAAGCTGCTGGGGCACTCACTAGGTTTGGGAAATTAGCCTTATAAGAGAATTCTCCCTAACACTCTGGTATTTGCAAAGGCACATGTAAAACGTACTAGAACTACATGGAGTCATAACAGCTTCACGAGATCTGACATAAAATTATAGACCATGTCAAATTTTTCAGGTTTTGGATAGAACAGCCTGCTCCTACCGCGTTAGATTATTAGTCATTTTTCGCACGCTTTGCCCTTTTTCATTTCTTGCACTTCATTTTGTGTTGTTGCACACATTACCTAGTTTGTGAGTCTCTGTGATTATTTATCTATGTATGTTGTTTGTATTACAGCCATTCATTGTTTTTTTTTATATTTATTGAATGAAACATTTTTGTATTTTTTCACTAGATAGTTATGCCATTTGTATGGTTTATTGTACACTTTCACACTTTAAATGTTCATACTGCGGATGCCTTAATTCTTCCCAACCCCAGTGCTTATGTTTTCCGATCACTGACCTAGAAACATGGAGATGCCCGCTCAGGAGCACCCAGCCTCACCTAACACCAAATGCTGCCTCAGCCACTGGATCTCATTCTCATGTTTCTGAGTCAGAAGTGTGAGAAACAGAGGGTATCTCACTTACTAGTCCCCGGGGATCTGTCATCCAGGTAGCCAGGACACGGCCATCGCTATTGGATCCAGTTCCTGGGTGTGGGGGATGATCACCTGGGTAAGGGGTCTTCGGGGAGTGCAAGTGGGACACCGAGTGTTGAGATGCGGTACCCCCTTCCTTGTAATACCTTTTCCCCATCCTAATGCAGGTGATGCTCCCCCGCTGGTCCACCCTCAGGAACTGGATCCAATACCGATGGCCCTGTCCTGGTTACCTGGATGACAGATCTCCGGGGATTAGCAGGTGAAACACTTCAGGTTTCTCACACTAAGCACTCCCTTTTTTTTTTACAGCTGTGGCAAGTGAATCACAGAGTGTTGAAGTAACTTTCCCAACATCGGGCATTATGGGCAAGCAGGGAAGCCAGAATTTGAACCCATGTCTTCTCCGTCCAATTTGGGAAGTCAACCTTACGACCACACCTCCTTGCCATTTATATGCCAGCCTGCAGTTCTGGTGCCATAACTCTTTAATGATTCCAAGGGAGTACTACTTGCAGTCCTTGTGTGAAGTCTTCTATCTATTTCTTCTGCACAGGGTAAACATGGTTGTCCTCCCGCAGCAGATGGAATCACACTGGAGCTCTCCCAAGCCCTCTGGGGCACCCATCCTATGACTTCTCTATCTCATGGAACATGCCTCTCATTTCTCTGGGTGCTGCAGCGCACTGACTGTATTCAATCTGCAGATCCTACCTTTAAACTCTCATGACGGCTCGAGTCCCTGGGAGAACTGAAGTGCATGATCCTGCAAATCCTGCAAGCCAGGCTGTTACTCCATCTGCTTTTCTTCCTTCATTAAATTTCACCCCACCATTATGCAATGTGTCTTAAATCATGCCCAAATGTGAGAAGTCAGACAACTACACGCCTTAACTTATCCCTGGAGATATCTTAATATGATATAAAAGGCATTCTTATGAGTGCAGCAGTGTGGTAAATAGTGACGGTAAAGTTGTGTTAATTCCATTACCACCACTTTACCACTGCATTACCACACTGTCATGCTACGAGTTTGGTGGTAAGGTGGAAGCCTGTCGTGATCCAACCTGAACTGATCAGGTCTCTTATACAAGGAAAAACGTCCCCACTAGAGCACTGTGCACATAGCAATGATATACAGAGCACAGAGGGCTAGAGTGAAACGTCAAAGGAGGTACCACCTGATATTGTACACAGCTGTAAGGAAAAAAGTGAGGACTAATGAAGGTAAGTCCCTGATACGCTCACACCAGAAAGGATACAACCCTCTAGGGGAAAAGGCCAAGACAGTGCTTGCAAGGATAACAAGGTTTAAATGTACAAAGAGTAAAGGTGTCAGCAGAGGACTCTGCTGGTCGAGAACGTTCTGCCTGAATTATCATCATCAGAATTTGATAAGCGTCCACAGCGTCACTAAGGACATCATCCATAGGGTCTGAACCTGCACAGCTGATTGGTAAGACAGTATACATGGTCCTGCTCCATAGGATATGCCAGGCTACGATTGGTTCTCATCCCCGCCGTCTGTCTTTCCCCACATGGGTCAGCTGGGCTCATCTCTTCAGAGACTGAAGTCCAGGCACTTCACATGTTGCTGTTCCAAGGCTACTCTTGTGAGCTAATGCTACTACTACAGCATTATGGGAAGCTTATGAACTGGCACCACGGGGGAGGGAAGAAACACAATCATGCTGAACCACACATTCTGTGCTCAGGCTATATCGCACTCCTTGCACGGAAGGCTTCCACCCTCGTTTTGATCTATAATTTATCCCTTCTTCTACCTCATACTACAAAGGGTTATTTTATGGGACAAGGTGAAACTGTTGCACGTGTTCAGTTCTTTTATGACGATTGGTTTTATGGCTGATGGGCTGGTGTTACTCACTTTTGTGGAATGCAGGAATTCTTGGACTGGGTCAGTGGTGGGTGCTATCATCCCTCGTCGTGTGGGTCGGGGTTAGAGGTCTACTGTTGGCCTGGTTGTGATGAATGGGCACTGTGAGGATGCATTCCACACTGTGATACTAAATAATTGCAACAGTCAGTGAACAAGGGGAAGTTTCTGTGGGAATTAGCAGCGCAGGCTCATCTGTCTTCAGCGTTTGGGCCTGTTCATGTTTCTCCGTCGGGCCTACATGTGGCTGCATGTGTCTTCCATAACTATAAAATGGCTTCTATTTATATGCTCACACTAAGCCTATGCATCTATAATACCAGTGATATTGCATCCATGCTGAGTTTCTTTAACACAGCCCTTTCCCCCCTAGCACCTTGCACGCTACCTATGGGATTCACCTTCCTCTAAAGCGCCTAGGGGGGTCGGACAGATTAATTTCGATACCAACATTCCCCTCTTTTGTTACTTCTACAGTAACCAATTCTTCCTCATATTTGCACTCATTTTCCCTTCTCACTGCAGCTTCATGGGTGGGGTGTTCCCCCAGCCAAATCGATCTATACTTCCTTATAATATTCATGGTCTGGGGGAGGGACAATGGTTGTGAGGTACAGTCAGTCAACCTCCTCTCCGTAGGGGAAAGGGACCATGCGGGGAATGGGGTGGTCAGTCTGTTATTCTATTTCCCTTGTACTACAAGGTATTTTGGAACGTCAATCGAGAACATCATTCCGTTATTAGGCACTTGCTTTGGCACAACACCGTAGGCCCAACTGGCACAGGCAAAAGATGGCCAAAACAAACACTATGATGGGCACCAGCATCTTCACCAATGTTCCGAGCCAGGATGGGGCCTAACTAAAAGTGAGTGCAAACCAGGCTTCTTCCTGGACGCCAGCCTCCTTTTTCATCTTGACCCCTAGATCATTTACTGCAGCAATGACGTGCGACAAAGTCCCATTCTCAGCATCTTCGGAGGCACGAATGTGCAACACACCTCCTTCCATGGCCGTCAGCATATCTAGAACGTATCTGTTCTGAATCGTCATCAGCTTTAGGGTGGACAGCTCGACCCTTATGACGTTGAACCCCTTCTCGGTGTTGTTCACCAAAACGGAACCAATTCCCAGCGCACAATCTGGAGCCATTTGACATTAGCTTGTGCTTGTACACTGGGTAGCAATAGGGATGAGAAAAATGTCTCTGCCGATGTGAACAGCTTATATTCTTCAGGTATTTGTTCAAGCAGTTCTGATGAGTCTTTGGATAGATAGTTCAAGGTTCTTTTTTCTCTGCAGCTGTCCATACAGTACTTTCTCAGGGAGAATGCAAAATTCTGGTGGTGGCAGCGTATGTTGTGCTGCAATCATCGGGGGCACTGCGGGTGCTTCATAGTGCCCTCCCTTTCAGGTGTTATTCTGGGACTATTAACAGGGCTGAGTGTAGCAAGGCTAGCGAACAGTAGCCCCTCCATGAGGGCGGGAGGTGCAAGTATGCTTGTTGACCACACACCCAGTAGTAGTCCATCAGTGCTGCTGTGCCCTTCTTTAGATCCGAAATCAACACTATTCTGTTGCATCGTTCATTCGAACCAACAAAGACAGTTCCTTCACTAAAAAAGCACAGTTCATAAGTAATTTCTTGGTGCACTTTCACTGGCTTCTCCATGGCTGAAATCCATGTCAGTTTTGTAACGTGCTCTGTCCATATTTGAGTGCATATTTGTTCCACGAGGACCACCTTTTATTCTGGAAACCCTAGAAGACCTTCGGCTCTGCAAATGAGGGTCGTATCTTGCCGCTTGTTGTTGACATATTTTGCTCCTTCAATCACCAAATAGGATTATTTTAGAGAGTTGGTGTTGGTCAGACTGGTTTTGCATTTCTGGGCATCTGAATCGACAAGTTGTGGATGTAAGTTGCGTGCCGGAAAAGTGCCTTTGAGTCTACATAGCGGCAGATGAATCAGGCATTGTGCCACTATAGTTTGTACTTCCTGTGGTACTAGAACCTTGGTTGCCCTCAATGCGTGCAGTATTAATGAGCACACGTAGCAAATACTATTAGTTGTTTGCTTACCCACTGCAATCATGTTGGAGTACCAACTGTTCGAGTGCTCGGGATGACGGATATCTTCAACCGCATCCAGGCCTGGGCAATGGTATGCATCATATTAAAGTTTACACGCTTGTTTTTTCATTCTGTCATGGCGCGATATATAACATCTTGGTACTCTATTCATTCTAATTGTGGTGTTGCCACTACTATTTGTGCTACAAAAAAGGTTTTTAATAGTTGGAAATACGGTCATACGGGTACTATTTGCTTGGGATGTACTATACATATATGCAGTCATATTTAAAGGTTCAGTTAAATTAAACCATGTGCTTTCATTCAGGCTTTCATTCAGGTTCAGGGTCGTGTTCCCCCTGCCCTCCCTCTTGTAGATGGCTCACCCAGATAAAAGATGACCCCACAATATATTCCTAACAAAAACATGGGAAAGGTAAACAAAATGGCCGTAAAATGTAGGCCACACTGATACGAATACATCCTAGTAGAACTAATAACATTTCTATCACTATTCAGTGAACAATTAGACGTTCTGCTCTTCATCCTCTTTTTACCTCTAAAAGGAGCAAGAACAGGTTGGGCAAGGGGACGAGGGATGGGAAGAAAGAGAGAGAGAGAGAGAGAGAGAGAGAGAGAGAGAGAGAGAGAGAGAGAGAGAGAGAGAAAGAGACTTGTTTGTTTAGTTGACTGAGCTTATGTTTTTAGCAGCAATGCATGTTCAACTTTCTTTGTACATGCACTTATATTGTTCCCATTAAGCAGAGTGAGGTGAGGTAGACTGGTTGTATCAGATTTTAGGGTTCCGGTATTGCAAAAGTCTGAGAGGTGTATCCAATATCGAAGCCCTTTCACCTTTACCGTGAGAGGGGTGGAGAACACCACTTCGTAGGGCCCATGGAACATTGGGTTGTTCCATTTTCTCACAAAACCTCTGACATACACCAGCTCCCCTGGCAACAGTGGTTGGGTGGGAGCTGCATCAGCTTGTGGACCCGTAACATTCTGTGTGTCGTCTGGGTGAGGTGGTAAGATTGCACGTGTTAGATTTGTTAAGTATTCCTTGAATTCTTCCCCCAAAATTGTTGCAGTCCTATGGGCATCTGATGCCCTCCTCACAGGGGAGATGGGTGCCTGCATGCATCTGCCAGTAACTATCTCATGGGGTGAGATGTGATAGTTTTTGCTGGGCTGAGTGTGTATATTGAACAGGGCCAGGGGCAGGAGGTGTAGCGAGTTCTTTTTCAGGGTGTTACACAACTTAGAGAGCCTACTCTTGAGAAGGCCGTTTATTCATTCCACAACACCATTTGTTTGGGGGTGATGAATGGAACATATGCATTGTTTAATGCCCAATAGTGCTGTGTTTTCTTTAGAGTGTTCATATAAGTGTTCCTTAAAGTGTTGTCTGATCTCAGAACGTCACATACCCACCCCATTGCGGGAATACTTCACGTACGAGGAATTTTGTGGCACACTTGGGTGGGCACATGGACCAGCCTTGATCCATCGTGAGAACGGGCACACCACCACAATGAGATTTCGAGCTCTGTTGCATCTCATACCCATGTCTGTATAGTCAATATGGAGCTCGCGGAATGGCCCGATGGTACGGGGCAGGGTGCCTCGCAATTTACTGAGTGTCACTCCTGTTCTGAACACTTGACAGGTGGTGCATTGTACGACCATCGTTGAGAGGTGTTCCTGGTGATTAGGTATAAACCAATCTTCCTGTTTGTCTGATGCAGAGGGGTAGAGCAACTGCTCAAAAGCTGTGCGTAAAAGTTCCACGCGCAGCACTACCCTCCCAGTGCATTGTTGCCTCCATAAGAGGTCAGTTGGAGACTGCACGCTCCCACGTTTGAGCCAAATTTCTCGTTCTTCCTGCGTTGCCCAACACTGAAGCTCTATTATCTGTGCTATGGGCAAGGCTGTGTATGGGTCTGTGTCTGGCCTTGTACTGACAGCAGTGATGACATACTCAGCAGGTGTGGGCACTGAGCGATATGCTACTGCCTTTGCTGCCGCATCGTCGGATGCATTTCCCAACAAGATTTTGTCAGTGTTTTTGGTGTGGGCTGTGCATTTGACGACCGCCACTACAGATGGTTCTGCAATGGTGGAAATCAGAGTGTTAAGTAGCGCTGCATGTTGCACTGGTGATCCGTCTGCCCGCTGTAAACCCCTCCTTCTCCAGCATGAAAGACCTGCATGCACCGTTGTGGTGACGTAGGCAGAGTCTGAATAAATGGTGGCATAGCACCCCTTTGAGGCCCAAAGCGCTTCAATAAGTGCTATGAGTTCTGCCACTTGTGCTGAGTGATACATGGTAATATTTTTACTACTAGTGTCTCATAGTCACCCTCTTCTAGGCACACCACTGCTGTCCCAACATGTGTCTGCCCTGTGTCCTGGTCAATTGTCTCTGACCCATCAACAAAAAGTACCTCGCTCTCCTCCAAAGGGCTGTCTTTGGCTTTGGGGATATCATCTTCCTCGCCCTCATAAGTGGAACAGTCATGCTGATGCAAGTTTTCGTCTGTGCACGTTTCCGTCTGGAACGTGGCAGGGTTCCCTGTTTTACACCTTACAACATGGATATGTGGACTATAGAGGATAATCTCATACGCTAATGCCCGCTGGGTGGTGAGAGTGGACTTCGATCATTCTATGATGGCAAATACTGAGTGTTCCACATACAAAGTCACTGAGAACCCCATCATAATTGTAGAACTCTTCTCACTGGCAAAGGCGCTGCAGCAAGAGCTTGTTCACATGCAAATTGTCCCTGCATCACTGAGTCTAGTGTACCGCTATAGTAGGCCAGTGGCTTGTGGCCCTTTGTGCTCTTTTGCATTTGTACCGCTGTCATGAGTGTACCATTTGAGTGTGAGAATATGTACAACAACTGTGTGTAGTCTGGGGTTGCAAGAATGGGGGCTGTCAACATCAATTCCTATAGATCATTGAAACTCTGAGTCATGTTTGCAGTCCATTCTATTTTACCGTTGTCTTTTATTGCTTCCTCGTGTATGCTGCATAATCTAGAATCCAAGCCCTGCAATAGTTACACAATCCCAAGAATGTTAGCATGTCTTTTACAGTGACTGCTCTGGGCGTGGCTGTCACGCCCCTGACCTCCTGGCGCTTGTGGAAACCCTGGTGGTACCGACGCCATTGAACTAGCACACCACGTTTCCCCAGCAATGTGTAGCTGCAGTCTAGTTGTTTCCTGTCATGGCCGCTGCTGGCCGTTCTTAGCCACTACGCCCTCAAAGCTCTTTGCTTTGCAACCCTATTCGTTTCTCGTTCCTTTGGGGGACCAACACTGTCATTTCCTTGGCTGCCCCTGCATCACTCTCTGTGAGTAATGTTGCTCTCGTTTTAACAGCGCTTTACCATCCTTTCTCTCTTGCTCTCATTTCCTTCTCTCGCTTGTTTTTTCCCCCTTGATGGCTAGCTCTAGCCCTGTCCTTCTCATCTCTGGTCCGTTCCACACTTCCCTTTCAGCGTCCCTTCTGTACGTGGTTTCCTCTGGCTCTCGTCTTCCCTTGTGCTGTATTTCTCTTTCTCACTGCTCTCATCCTCCGTCCGGTTTAGCATTTCTACCTGAGCTCACCTTATCCCTCATATTAAAGTATTTCTGTGCGGCTACTGGGTTGCGGGCCTTTCTTGCAGCCTTTCTACTGCGGATGCACCAAACTATCTGGCTCTTACCTTCCCTTTCATGCAATTCTATTTGGCGACTTTTTTTAATGAATTCAGCCTTTATGGTTTCACACCACTTATCACTGGCATTCATTGCCTTGCTATTTGCTGTCTTCAGCTCTTTAAGGATGGAAAAGAGTTCCCCGGGCCCCGATTTAGCTCCTGAAATTCTCTGAACATAATCCTCCCTTTTTGCTTGACGTATTGCTTTCTTATAGTCTACTTCCACAAGTTGATATACTTTCCTGGTTTCATGACATGGGTTCCTACCC
This sequence comes from Ambystoma mexicanum, assembly GCF_040938575.1. Lineage (NCBI taxonomy): Eukaryota > Metazoa > Chordata > Amphibia > Caudata > Ambystomatidae > Ambystoma > Ambystoma mexicanum. The sequence goes on along the minus strand of NC_090921.1, from coordinate 248,249,989 downwards.
ATATATAAAGTATTCCCATATAAGAACCTACTCATGTTTGCTTTGTGAATAATGACAGTAATGATACTATAAGAAAACAGGTCCATGCTGTATCCCCAAGGAAAGACATACTCCTTTTGGCTTTGCCATTAAAAATGTCATGCCACAATAAGAAAACATGTCCAAAGTGGCTGTCCCAAAATGGCAGTTTAGCCCTGTGCTAACACTTTTCATGCTTACTTTATCATAGATGCCCAGAGAAAAATGCAATGCCACAGTAAGAAATAGCTAGACAGGAGCACCAAAATGCCAGTCTATCCACTTAATAAGACTTATCATACTTACTTTACCATAGATGGGCAGTCAAAATGCCATTTCACAGTAAGAAATGACTAGACTGGCTGAATTAAAATGCCATTCTATTATCATGCTTGCATCATCATAAATCCATGGCAGACGTGGGGGCTGCATCTTCATCCCCCCATTCTTGCCGGTATTCCTGTTGTGGGGATGGCAAGCTGAAAAACACAGAATTTAAAAGATAAGCCCACTTTAAAGTTGGCAGCTGCCTTTCATTTGTGGCAGTGATTCTGCCTCCCTCTGTGCCCCGGAGCTCTTCTCACAGCCATGATTGGCTGAGTATCACACTAAGAGGCCAATCGCAAGAGCCGGCGAGCTGAAGCCGCCCCCCGAAAAGGCCCACACAAGGCCCCTATCTGGCCTGTACGGCCGTAGCCAGAGAGCCGCACCGCCCTGGATCTCCTTTTTCATCCGGCTGCCACTGTTGTTCTCTACCCCCTGACGGTAAACGCTTCCACCGAGCGCCTCGCCTCTACTCCCCTGCCAGATCCTGGCTTGCACACGCTGAGCCTTTACACCTGTAGCCTACTCCTACCTCTCCTTGTAATCTCCACGTTGCGGTCATGCCTGGAGTAAAATCACTAACTTCCTACCTCCCCTCCTGATATTTATCCTTCTAGTTTGATCTCGGCTACTGTGTCCAATTTATCCTAATCTGTCTGACTGCCATCAGCTCGCTGTAGGTTACTAGTATTGCTCTTCACCTCTGTGCCTAGTTATTCTGCCGACTTATGCTGCATCCTCTTGCTGCATTCAAATGCTAACATTTTGTCTGGATTTGTAACATCGATTCTGTATTTTCTAAATTTGATTGCTGGATTCCAAAGTGGACATTTGACTCCTTCAAATCGAATCTGGACATTTCTAAAAATCTGCTTGTTGCATTCTAATGTGGACATTTTTAACTGGACTCCTTGGAATCGAATCTGGACATTTCGAAAAATATGATTGTTGCATTCTAATGTGGACATTTTTAAATTGGACCTTATTATCAATCCAGTTGCTCTTTTACCCAATTCACCTTAATGCTTTCAAATCTGCAGGTGTTTACCTAAAGAATACTTTTGTGGCTGTATATATGATATTCAAATCTAGATGTGACCTTTTTCTGCATGCTTTAATTATACATTTTATGCTGTCTGTTTTCCTGTATGCCGAATCCTGCTGTCCAAATTCCTCTGGCTGTGCCTAATACTAATCTGTTGCCCTGCTTAAAAGCAGACATTTCTCATATATGTCTGAATTTCTAAACTGGGTGTATTGAATTATCTGTTGCACATGCTGATTTGCTGCATTTTCTGTGCTTTTTTGGGAACGTCAAATCTGGATGTATTCAAAACTGGTCCTGTTTAAATGCTGACATTTCTCCTCGATGCTTAAACTTCAGATCTTGGCATTCAAAATCTGCTGCCCTTGTGTGAATCTTGTTTAAAGTTCCTGCTTCATCTCTGCCTATTTGGCTGCTAGACCGCCTGGTAAGTTCCTAGTGCACTGTGCAGCTCCCAATCTCTCTCCCTCCCCTGGGCATCCTTCTGCCCTCGCCCCCCACCACCCTATGGTGCTCTCCATCTTCCCTATCTATTCTAACTGCTACTCTATTACCTGCCCTCCGTCTCTTTCGAAGCCTAGAAGGAAAACTTTTAAGAAGGATCTTCTGGTCTCAAACCCAGTTCTGCCCATCGCCGTCACCTATGTCAATGCTATCTCCAGGCAGACTATTAATGACATTCTCTTTGACTTTCCCTCTCCGGACCCAATATGGTTTCTGTCCTCTCCCCTTTCTCTTCCTCACCCATTAATGGAGGAACCAGATGGGAAGTGCTCTTGGCACACTTCCCATCATCCAAGAGCATCATAAATGTCTACTTAAATTGCACTATCACGGCCCTGGGCTCTCAACCCAACCTCCTCCTTCTTGACAGGTGTCTACAGTCTCTCATTAACTTTGTTCCTTCTCCTGCCACTCCTCCTTCCCCCCTCCTCTTCATCCCTCCCCCTCCAGTGATGGTATCTCATCCTTGTACCTCTCCTCAGAAAAACTAGCTTCACTTAGCTATCCTCAATTCTCACTCTGCTGTCAAACACTCCTCTGACATGTGTCACCTCCTTGAAGACTTTGACCTTGACTTCATCGCGTCTTACTGAGACGTGGTTCAATGCCAGCTCTGTCACTGCTTTTGACACTCTTCTTCTGAGGGCTACAAGATCCTCTCCAAGTCCAGTCCTAACTGGCCTGGAAGTGGAGTGGCCCTTGTCTTCCCTGAATGGATCCCTGCCTCTATCATACCCATCCAATCCTATTCCTCCTTTGTCTATCTACAGGACCCCTGGGCCAGTCTCCCTCTTCCTATCGGAGTGGGTCGACCTCAACCTTTGTCTCCTGACTTCTTTCTCTAAGCTTCTCCTCCTCAGAGACCTCAATATCCATCTTGACTTACCCTTCCACAACCTCTGTGGCTCTTTCTCCCTCACCATTCTTCCCTCTGGTTTGACTCACTCAACTGGGCACATTATGGATGCGCTCATCTCAGCAGATCTATCTCTCTAACCTCTCACTACACCTCTGTCTTGGTCTGATCATTCTCTCCTCTCCTCTTATCTGGTGTTCTTGGGCTCCCAGGCTAAGCATCTTCTCACACTGCCAGCCTCCTTCTCATAATCTGACCAATGAAGTGAGTGTCAGTAGCTGACTCCGCCGCCTCTTTTATTCCCCCTTCCACCCTTGCTATTGATGCTCACTCTGACTCAGTCCTTGCTAACCTTCACCTCTCCATCTGCAATACCCTTGACAGCCTTGCCCCTGTCATGTAGATCTGCATGAAGCCTGCCTCCAAGTGCAACAGTTGGTATGATTCTGACCTAGGCTCACTGAAAAGCAAGTGCAGAGTTGTGGAACGGAAGTGGTTAGCTTCTTGCACATCCTCTAATAAACTGGCCTGTCGCCAAGGAATTACAGATTCTTCATCAGGTCCAAGAAGCATGCCCATATTTAAGCCTGCATTGCTGCAGTCTCCAACAACACGGCTGAACATTTTAAAATCTGCAAGGAACTTGCCATTCCTACCACTGTCTCTACTTCTCTTCTTTCCTGAGTCCTCTGCATGTCTTTGGACTCCCACTTCACAACCAAACCCCAGGCCATCCTGTCCTTACTCTCCTCTACTCCCCTCCCTCCTCCACCTGCACTTAGACCTCCCTTGGGCCCTCTCTCTCCATCCCTCTGACTCTCCTCCTCTCACCCATAACACCGGATGAGGTCACCAAGACTGTTTGCTCTATGAAAGTCTTCTCCAAACTGGAGCGAGCTTCCCTGCTCCTCTAGAACTATCAAGGATAATATTGCTGCCCTCGCTCCCTCTTTGGCTGAGTTCTGCAATCACTCTTTTGCCACTGGCTCTTCCCATCACTTCTCAAGCACTCCCCTCTGCATTCCCTCCTAAAAAGCTGTGTGTGGATCCTTCCTTCCTGGATAACTACCGCCCTATCTCAACTACCCTCTTCTTGTGCAAACCTTTGGCAAAGTTGCTCATCTCCCAACTAATCCACCACACCAAATCTGTTGGCTGTCTACACGACCACCAGTGTGGCTTCAGAGCAGCCAGAGGCATGGAAACTGCTCTTCTGAACACCCGTGAAGACTTGCTCTATAACCTCGACTCCAATTCTCCATCTGTTCTCATCGTCCTTGATCTCTCCTCTGCCTTCGACACTGTCAATAATGCCACCCTCTTAAATTGACTCTGTGATACTCTGGGCATCACGGATTGGACACTGGCTTGGTTGACCTCTTTCCTTTCGTATCGGCCTTCCCAGGTTCAAATGGACCCTTCCTTCCCCTTACTCTCTGGCAGTCCTCCTTGGACCCCCTCACCCTAATGTGAGGAAAATAACTTGGGTATCATCTTCGACTCCACTCTCTCCTGCTCAGCTCTTATCACTGACCAGGCCAAGAAGGCTCACTTTCAGCTTCACCTTCTCAGAAGCAATCTCCCTGCCCTCACCTTCCCCAGAAACTCAGCTTTTCTAGAGCTCTGGTTTTCTCCAGGCTGGACTACTGCAACAGCCTCTTCATCAGTCTGCTGCCTCTTTCCTCCCTCCACCCTCTTCAACTAATCCAGAATACGATTGCAAGACTTATCCTTAGGCTCAAGCCCAGGGACGGCATCATTCCAGCCCTAAAATCTCTCCACTGGCTCCCGATGGCCGCAAGGATCAAATCCAAGACCCTCTGCATCATCCACAAGCCTTTCTAGGGCCTGGGACCACGCTACATCCAACTTTATCTCCCTAAATAGCGCCCTGCTAGAGTCCTTCGCTCCTCACGCTCTAATTCTCAGGTGAGATGTACCTCCAAGCAGAGAGTGGGGGGTAGAACTCTTTCTTCGACAGGAGCCTCCCTCTGAAATGGTCTTGCTGCCCCTCTTAGACTTGGGCCAGATCTTCTTAAGTTCTGTAAGCTTCTCAAGATCTTACTTTTCTCCTCCTCATTCCCTATTCCCCTTCCCTGCTAATGCCCCCCACCGGCTTCCTGGTCCCTTCTGAGTCATACAAGGACCAGTCTGCCTCACAACCCCCACTCTACCAGCACTTACTTTCAGGCACCCTTCCCGGACTAGACTACTGAGTCTGGCCCCCCCTCCTCGCACTAGTTGACCCCTATCCCTCCCCCAGCTCACTTGCCCTCCAGACTCCCCCTATCACTTACTCAGCCCTTGGGGCCCTTTCTCCCCTGTATCCCTACCGCCCCTCCCCTTACCTTCCCTTCTCACTGACCTGCCCCTCCCCCCTGCACTTCCTATTAGCTGCACTTGCACGATCCTAATGTCACAAGGCCTAGTAGGACTGTTTACTGCTGTTTATCCTCCTATGTTCACCCTTAGTCTTGTGGCACCTGCAAACAATTTCTGGTGTATACCATACAAATGTTCAATAAATAAATAAAAAAATAGATGCCCTGTAAATAAATGTCTTAACCCAGTGATACATGGCTAGACTGGCTTCACCAAAACACCAGTCTAGCCACATAATAACACGTATCATGCTTGCTTTATTATAAATGCCCAGTAAAAGAAAATGGCATGCCATAGTGAGAAGTGGCTAGACTGGCTGTATCAAAAGGCCAGTCTAGCAATGTAAAAACACATATTGCACTTGCTTCTTCATGAGTGGATGCCCATAATAGCGCAACTACTGCCATCCACCACTGCTCCTCACCCCCCACCTGCCAAAGTCTACTGCTCAGTGCCGGCCCAGAACAAGCACACGTATACGTGCACAAATTCACTCCCTCATTCAAACGCTTACATGTAAACCATACACTCATCAGTCACATGCACACCCAGCCATCCACACATCATACACTCACTTATTCATACATGCATTACATAAAGCATAACATACACTTATATCCACACAAGCATACATACATGACGAACATGGAACACTCTCGCATGTACGCACCTATACACTTAAAACAAGTAGTTTATTCTTATCAGCTGTTTCCCCCAAGGGCTTCCTCTCCCAGCGCAGGCTTCCGGCTCCCTGCCTTCTAGCCTCCACCGCGGTGACAGGACCCATGAAGCAAGAAGAGCTTGCTTGTTCCTGACCTGCTCAGCGGAGAGCCGGGTACCGCTATTCCCATGTTGAATTGTCGTTGAACTGACATTAACTCTTCCTCTTTTGAGCATGCCACTATGAAACACCTGCCTCCTACTCATCTCACTGTTCTGGCTCTCTATCAACCCCTGGTTCTCTTAACTCCTTTTTCTCTGATCTGACCCTTCTCGTTGAGTCACTATCTACCGACATAACCCATTGTCATGCTGGGGGACTTTAACCTTCTCAAGCCCTCTGCAGACAGCTGCTTTGAACATAAAATCCTTCATTCTACTCACTCACTCCACGACCAGCCTTCCCACTCCGGTAGGAACTCTCTTGACTTTCTGATTCACTATCCTCTCTGACCCCTTCATTAACCCCTCGCCCTCAGATCACTCCATTGTTCACTTTAACATGTTGGTCCCTTGTTGGGAAAGGGAAACGATCTTCCCAGAACCCCCAGCGCTTTCGTATGAAACAGGCTTGTGAATGTACAGTAGGGGTTAGGGTAGGTTACAGCGGGGAGGAGGATGTCGCTAGAGGCCATAGTGTGGGGAGGGGTGTGCATGTTGTTGCCCTGATATACATGGGGAATCAAACACCATCTTAGATAGTAGCAGCCAGCCATATTGGAATCAAGGCCTAGTGTTGTCCTGAAGCGAGGGCCTCAGACCCAAATCACACACATAGAAATAAAGTGTATGCATGCGGTAATAGGTTATAGCTTGGGCACCGGTGAGGAAGGCCAAAGTTGCAGTGATTTATAGACCCTTCATTGTCTCATGTTGCTAACATTTCGTATCCCAGAAAGAATGCACTCTGCAAAGACACGATGGGTTGAGAGCTCACTGTGGAAAGAGATCCCACTAGAAGGAGGGCACGAGCCTCTAACCCTTCCTGTCCTAGCTCTAAGTAATAGTACATGAAAGTCCCAATTCCAAAACCACCAGCATTCCAAGGTACCAGTCAGTTTCAGACCACCAACCATGAAACTGTTAGACCCTCAATCGATCAGCAAAGAACTAAAAACAGGGATAAGCTTCTTTCACCATAGGTCGCATGGTTGGTGCTGCGAGGAATAAAACAACATAGCTAAAACGAGGGTGGGGAACTATGGTTTGGCACCAACGTGTTGGGGAATCAAGCTGTAGTTTGCAAGAAGTGATGGCCTTGATGTATCCTCTTAGTCAATGTCTGCAGTACCAGGTGCCCGTCAGGTTAGAGATGGAGCTTGTATTGTTTTTCTTCACATAATTGCCAATCAGTGGTAGCTTCATGCCCAATAATGCGAAAGGAGGAACCCACATGGAAAAAGATGGACAGAAGGGGATGGGACCAATGGCCTGGCATCCCTTATGGAGCAGGTGGCCTATGTATATGGTCTCGACCAACCAGTCGCAGGTATTTGCCCAGTATGTAATTTATGTCACTGATGACGCTGTCTGCCGCCATAAAGTATTGTCCGTATTGATTGTACCAGACGTTCCATGGCAGCAGAGTTCTTTGCTGGTGCATTTCTATTTTTGTGGAAATAAAACTTTGTATTCCTTGCACAAGGTGTGCTAGGCCTTTTTCCCTAGTGGGTTGTATTTTTTCTCATGTGAGCTTTGAGGGACAAGCCATTTTCTTCTATATTTTTGGTGACTCCGACATGATCCCAGCGACCCCCGCGAAGACGTAGGCTGCCAGGCCGCACCTATGGAGTGGCCATGCCCACCTACAGTGACCAGTGCCTAGCGTGCAACCCGCAGTGGTGTACAGTAGCCATTTTCACAGAATTCCTGTCTTCTCTTTGAATCGGGGCGCGGCTCCTAGGAGTGCAGGCTGTTGGTGGAACCCCGTGATGAAGGAGCTTGGGTGAACACGCAAACGTAAGTACACCTTTTACGAGCAACAACAAAAGAGGTAAGGGTGAGTGTGGAAGGGAAGTGTGTATGTGTGTGTGTGGGTGACGAGAGAATGTGAAAAAGGCAAAGTGGCAGGCTTTGTATTTTTATATTACTCTTATTAAGGTGATTACAAGGAGGAAAAAAGGAGTGTGGTAACCTCTCTGAGCAAGGGGAGACAGTGGTGCCCTTTCTTACTGTGATAAAAGGGTAAGAGCTCCATATAATTTTCCTGTGCCCAATATATTTCGGTTGGTGGAAAGTGAAAAATGAGTGGTTGTTGGTTTAGCTTATTATTATAGTTTATTGTTTTAGTGTTTTCAGCTGTTATTGTGAACTCGGTGGAGGCCAAGGGAAGGCCGGTTGAAAATATTGTGAGTGTGCAGTGTGAGAATGGTGGGACTGAGTGAAGAAGGTGGGAGGGCGTGAGTAGAGAGCGACCAGGAGGTTGGAACGGAGGACTGGTAGAGATGGTTACGATAACACTATGTGCGACATATAACTAAAAGGTTCTGTTGAATATATTGTCAATATGGGGAAGTGACTCCGCTGGAGTATATGTATAGTGTGTTACCATTGTACAAGGATAAAATAGAGAAGTACCTCAAGCAGTGGTTGGTAGAGACCCAAGGGAGAATGCCCCACCCCTGGCTAGAGCACGGTTCTAGAGATATTAATAATAAATAATAAAGAGATATTAGAGCACATGAGCACATTTCTAGCCGCTAAGAATAAAGATAAACAACTGCAGTTAAAAGTGATCCTAGATCTGTGGAGAATGGAGGAGGATGTAGAGGATACCACCAGGTGTATGCCTTGGTGCGAAGGTAGTGCCCCACCAAATGTAGTAACGACAGCAGTGCCAGAGGAAATGCCATGGTCCGCGGCTAGAGAGGGGCTCCATCCACTCACTGCCCACACAGACAAAGAATACAACAATCCAACATATGTGCCTCCGCCCTGCCACCGCTCCACCCACATATCGACCAAATTCAAACAACACTACACAGCGGGAGACCAAATCACAGAAGGAGTTAGAGATGGCATTGGAGGCTACGCAAGGATAGTTGACCCGGTAGATGGCAGTAAAAGAAGGGGAGAACAAACAAGGGTGTGGTTTGGATGAGTGGAGGGCTGGGGACATTTTGTTCAGATTGGACAGCACCGCCATTAAGGATGTGCATGTCAGGAAATGTGGGAGCAGAAATTGAGGGGCAGAAAGTGCACGTTATGGCACAGTAAGAGATGCACCAAGAGGGACAGGAAGGAGACTGGAAGAGTGTGGAAGAGTTCCAAGACGAAGGAGGTGAGGCGCAAGGGGCCCCAGAAATTATGCCAAGGGTAAAAGGTTTGTGGGGTGAGCGATTGAGGAGCAGGTTTGGGCGGTTAGCAGTGGCAAGGAAAGAGGGAAGTGGCAAGCTGAGAGCATGGGCGAGGATTAGTCAAGCAAATGATGTTAATACACAAGGGACCTGGGAGGGCGAATTATGTGCCATGGGTGCAGATGGATAAAAATAATGTGTTCAAGGTGCTCCCAGCCCTTACTGCCCGGGGCTGGGAAGTGGCTATACACCTTCAAAAAACAGACAGCAGGGGTTCCTTTGGCGGTCAGAGACATGAAAAGCCTAATTGTTTCAATTGTGAGGGATCAGGCTGGGGACGTGAGGGTCAAGGCAGGGTACCCTGGGGTAAAACTAGGTCTACATGAGGTTAGGAGCGCTGAGTGTTTGGTGAGACAACATCATTGTCACTTTCTAACGTTGGAAGGTTGGTTTTCACTTTTCCAGTGTACCGTTAGATAATATTGGCTCACGAGTGACACAGGATGTGGGTGTTATTCTGTCTGGTACATGGTCCTCAGAGAAGTTTTGTTTCTGTTGTGCTTTTGTAGGCAAAGACCTGGCCCTTTTGAAGAGTGTGTACGGAGCGGCTAGGAGTCTTACTGCCACCAGACCAAGCAGATAGGTAGTGTTTTGGCTTGAGGAGTGTTGATTGATAATTGGGTGCAAGGTTTTGGTCCTTTTCTGACATAGGGTACACTCATTTGTGCCTTTGCAGTGTTGTGGCGTGGGCAATTTATTGATGCCCGTTCCTAACTGACATCAGTTCTACTTAAGAGGAGCATGACTGCATTTATGCTTTATGGAATATACCGAGCACAGGAAGCAGGTATCTATGATCAAACATGGGTGCTTGATGACGTACTAAATTGCACCTATCAGATTGTTTTCCATTTATGGTGCAGTCTGTGATAACTGTTATAATTGAATATGGTAGTTTTTTAAAATGTTGGTGACTCTTTTCTCTCTCTTCTCTCCAGTGTTTTTAGTTGGAATAGGTGTCTGGTGTGGTTGATACGCTGTGGAGACCATTTTACCCACCTATTGATCATTTTAGAATTTGTGGCTGTTTAGCCTCTGACGAATGTCCCAGTACTTGTGTTTGGAGACTGAAACATGTTGAGCTGTTGAAATAACCACACAGTTTTGGCCACTGTAAATTTGTACTAAGGCCGTGTGTGGGTTGGACTAATAATGAAAATATATCTGTGTCTTTATGAATTTGTATTATATGTGTTGATGTGTTTAGTGGGTTTTATGTGGTGTTACATTTTGTGCAATACCTGTTTTAAAACATGAATTTTACAATTTTACAATTTTACATATAAAAGTATATGTATAACATTGAAATGTGTTGGGTGTAGGAACAAATATAGGAGTATTCACCAGCATTTGGTGTTTGAAAAATATTTTTGTGATTTTTCTCGCCCTGATATATATGAATTGTATTTCTACCCGGATAATAGAGAAAAAGGGTTTGTTGTTTTTGCCACAGAAAACCTGGTTGTTTACCTGTTTATACATGACTCTGTGAGGCCGTCCTAGGTCTCATAGGTTGTGCATTTAGTTTCCCCATTACTGCTTGAGTGATTTCCCTGTGTGAGTGCAGGATTACAGCTGGGGGTTTTGGGTGGTTATGACACACTCATACAAATGTCTGGCATATAGCGAGGACTATATTAAAAAATGATTTGAATCTGCTTTAGCATTGGCGGGAGCTAGTAATAATGAAACACACATTGATAATGATCAGTGGAATGAACTGTCCCAGTTAAGAAAACGTCTAGTTAGAACAGAACTACATGGAGCAATCATGCTTTAATACCTGAAAAATCACTGTCTTCCTCAAGGGTTAATTTTTGGACAACAAAGATTTCAAGATTAAATGGAGCCATATAGCCAACAAATGTGGCCCTGGATTGGCTCTTCCTGATTCTAGATACTGCCAATTAAGTGCCCAAACAGATAGAAATAGATCTGAATACAATTCAAGAAGATACCAAAGAAGAACTAGATTTGGACACTTTCAAAAAGAAGTTATACATACACCTTAAGGAAATAGCAGATTTAAAAAATGACACTACTCTTGAGAGAGTAAAAAGAATGAAGACAGATATTCAGTTCTTCAAGCATGAGGGAGCTTTTCCATACACCACAAAGAATCACAAGTTTGGTAATAGTGTTGGCGGGCCAAAGCGCACAAGGAGGGTACACTTCCGCAATACCTCTTAAAGTTCCAGTAAAGATGGGACGGGTGATAATACTAACAACACACTTAGTACTAGCAGTGTAGGTGGAGAACAAGACTCAAGACCATCGAGAGGCCGGGGCAATAGAGGAAGGAACATGTTGAGAGAGGCCGAACCTCTTTTTTTGATCAGGGCTCCCAGCGAGGGAACTGGCACAATGACAACATGTGTACACGGAGCCAACAACAGTGGTAGTCAATATGTCTACCTACATACTCAGCAAAGCAGAGGAAACCATCTTTAACAAGGGTTTGAATTTTGTGGCAATCTTTTATGCACAAAATACACCTACAGCAATTCTCTCAAGATCAATTTGATGTTGTCTCTCAGAATTGTAGCGGTCTTAGGAATCCAGCAATTTTTATCCCCCCCTGTACACACACATTCTGCTGAGTCTGTAGTCTTAGAAAAAAAAGGTTTTGGAAGAGGAAGATACCGAGAGACACACTCGATCCAATTTCAGCAAAAGCCAGAGCGAATTGATGTCCAAACTTGCGCTAAATCATGACATCATTGTACGCCAAGCCGATAAAGGCGGCGTGATTGTCATCATGAATAGAAAGGACTACATACCAGAATTTGTCAACCTATTGTCAGATAGCAATAGTTATTGTATCTTGGCAAGGGATCCCACTTCAGTTATGACCGTTGAGGTCCAGAATAAAGTGACGCGGGCCCTAGAACATGGTATGATAGGGAAACAGGAGGCAGAATTTCTCATGAGGAGTGAGGGCAGCACCCCTGTTTTTATACTCTCCCTAAGATGCATAACAATCCAGTCAACCCCTCTGGTTGCCCAATTGTGCCAGGAGTGAATTCTATTTTGGAGCCATTGTCCAGGTACGCTGATTACTATCTTACACCATTAATCATTCTGGTGAAAAGTTATTTAAGAGACAGCAAGGATGTGATTAAAAAGATCGAATGGAAGCTTTTTCGATCCCAACCCACCTATTAATATGTCTTGATGTACAATTGCTCTATGTGGTTATGCAGCAAAGGGCCACACTAGAAGTAGTAGAAGAGACATTATTAAGAAGAATGGATGATCTTCCGATCAGCAATGCATTCATTTTGTGGTGCATTGAATATGCTCTGACAATTTTTTTTTCCCCAATTTCAGGACCAATTCTACCAACAAGTAGAGGGTACTGCCATGGGAGCAGCCATGGCACCGACTTTAGCCAATCTCTATGTGTAATATTTTGAGAAGCAGACAGTATATGAAGACAATAATCCCTTTAAAAGGATCTCAAACCATTATGGTGACTCTTTTCTCTCTCTTCTCTCATGTTTTTAGTTTGAATATGTGTCTGATTGGTTGCAACACTGCGGAGACCACTTTACCCACCTGTCGATCATTACAGAATGTGTGGCTGTTTAGCCCCTGAAGAATGTCCCAGTACCTATGTTTAGGGACTGAAACATGTCGGGCTTTTGAAACAACCACACAGTTTAGACCATTGTAGATTTGTACTAAGGCCTATGTGTGAGTTGGACTAGTAATGAAAATAAATCTGTGTCTTTGTGAATTTGTATTATATGTGTTGATGTGTTTTGTGGGTTTTATGTGGTGTTACATATTGTGCAATACCTGTTTTAAAACATGAATTTTACAGTAAAAGTATACGTATAACCATGAAATATGTTTGGTCTAAGAACAAATAAGAGGAGGGGGTGGAAGTCACTAGCATTTGGTGTTTGAACATTTTTTGTGACTTTTCTTTCCTAATATAGATGAATGGTAAGCAAAGCAACCATAACTCGCGCAACCACTGTGCACTGCTAAGACAAACACCCAGTACATGAAAGATGATATCACAAATGTCATTGATGACATCACTGACACATTTCTGGGGGGTTTCAGTTTTATTGTAACCATAACGTTCCTTTAACAAAGTTTTTTCATAGAATTTGATAGGTATTTATTGGTGCAGTTTCTGGGTTTGTCGACGTTCGTGAACATCTGACGTCATTGCAGACTTTCCGAACAGTGTCATGTGACAACGTGCGCGATGCATGATGACAAGTTTGTGAACGCGTCCGCACTTCGTGAATGGGTCCATGATTTGCAAACATCTCAAAACTGCATTACCATCTGATCTAGAAAGTTTTTAAAGTGTCCCCTTGCAGAGCTCGGACACCTATTCTTACTCATTATCCATTAACAATCTAGTACACAGCACATACTCACAAGAATATTAGCAAAACAGCTATTTATCTTAAAAATAGCATCAGCTATTCCCATCCCTCCTTTCCAAGAGCCACCACCACCAGCTGGAGGACCTAAACAACGAAAGAAGCGCAATACTTCAAAAGACAATGAAGAGGACCAGGAAGGTGAGGTAGAGGTAGTGCCTACGTTTAGCACCCAGAGAGAATCAAGGGTGTGGCAGTTCTTTACCACTGTTGGGAATGTACCAAAGGCTAAAGCTACCAAAGTGAAATGCACTGAGTGCAGTCGCAGACAAACTGCGCATTACTCCTACAGGACCACCTCCATACGCCGCCACACCAAATCCAACCACTGCAATGCTCTCAGAAAGGCTGTTCCTTTCTTAGGAAGTAGTAGGCTGTCTTCCTCTACCTCATCTTCCTCGACTAATACTGTAACCACAAAGCCCAATACTGCGGGACACAAAATCCCACCAGCTACCTTTCAAGCATTAAAAGAGGCTTTTGATCCATATCGTTTGAAGAGAACAGCACTCTGTATAAACTGCAACACACCACTCTGCAGGGGGGAGCAATTTCGTAGTGCTTTTGAAGCTGTAATCAAGGAGCATGAGAAACACTGCCCGCTACCTTTAGATTTAACACACGTGCAACATCTTCCTCTGTCCATATCTGTGGTTGATACCCCTTCCCTCTTTGCCCTCCCGACATTACTTTCTGGCCCCTCCTGCAAAAAAAAAAAAAAAAAGAAGAAATTTTTCAGTAAAGTAGTTAGATTCAATAAGATTCTCCAGCATTCCCATTAGCATTTTCCACTATGCTAATGGAAATAATGGACAGTTGTATACTAGAGAAAAAGCACAAAAACAATTTTCTGTCTGAAATTCTTGTCACTAGCATATAATAAACACCATAATTCATTGCCCTTTATGACTATCCACAGTCTCTGTGTTCCCGTCTGCCCATGCCATATTAGAAAAAAACTACATTGCACATGCACACATCACACAAGACAGCCCTTTTACTCTTTTATTGCCTGATTTAAACCATTCACACATCCTTTCAGGTCCTTCCTCGCGCAGGTTTGCTGCAATCCCATCCAGATTTGTGAGCAGCAGCCACAGCAGATTTTTTTCCCATTTAAACCTACAGCTTTGGCAATGCTGCATTCCCCAATAAGTCAATCATAGTAGACATTCATCCTTGCCGAGGGCCAGGCCCATTGTCCATGCACCAAACTTATATCACTATTATTTGTGCTTACATTTGGACACTTTGAAAAAGAAAACGCAAAACAGATTTGCAAAAGCATGCTTTCAGGTCCTTGGTGATGCTTCTCACGCAGGTTGGTTGTAATTCAGTACAGCACTTCACGTTGTAGCGGCAAGCAAAATATATTTTTACATTCACACCTAGGGCTTCAGCCATGCTGCAAGCACCAATAATTAAATCTGAGTACATGATTATCAAGTAATTACAGGGTGGTAAAATTGGTAGATCACTGCGCTTCATCTAGTATTTTAAACGGATTACCCTGCTTCTGGTGATGGGGTTCTTTTGTGAAAGTGCCCTTCCTTCTTTAAGTGTTATGTTTCGAATAGGAGAGTGAGCCCTGTTCAGCTGAGTGCTGGGTTGTCCAATAAGTAACTGTTGTCGTAATAAAGCAGTCTTAAAAACCATTGTTGGTGCTATATTTGTAGTTAGAAGTCAGCCAACATGTTTTTCGACTCCCTAGGGCCTTTCTCAAGGCAAATGGATTGTGGGCCAGTCATTGCTGTGAGGTTGTGGAAATGAGTCTGGCATGCTAGCCCAATATTTTGTATCGTCGCAAATAAGGGTGGTTAATGATTTAAAGGAGTGGCCTGGTGACCACGTGCGCCCCTTGTTCGGCGTGCTCAGTAATTATCTGCTGATTAGCATTGTCTTGGAGTGTGTGCAGCAGTAGTCACAGTGATCTGTTGATACAATCCTGTGCAGCACTTTGGGCTGTAGCCAAAGGCAGAATTTTAGCCACAGGCAGATTTTTTTCCCCATGTAAACCTATCCCAATTTTCAAAATCGTTACCAGATAACCAGTACCTGGTGGCAATGCCCACTTTAACCCCATTGCCAGTCCCTCGTGGTCATAGCCAGCTGGCAGATTGTCTGTGTTATGGCCTGTGGCCATGACTCAGACAATCTGACCACTGGCCATTGCCACATGCCATAACTCAGACAATCTAGCCACTGCCCCTGACCACAAGCTATACCTCAGTCACCAAAGGTACAGCACTGTTTTTGTACCTACATTATGTCGCTTTTCAGAAAACAACTTGCCAATGCTCCATCGACGAGTTTGCTGCAAATCCGTCCATGTTTTATTTTTTGAAAAGTGTCAAAATGTACATACATAGAATAGTAATATAACTTAGCTCCCACTTGAAAAAAATCCATTCAGACTTTCCACAAACATTCAAGGTTGGGTCTATAATCTTTTTAAAACCTTTTGTGCACATTCGTCAAACGGCAACAAAGTTATAAGCCATCTAAAAATGTTCAAACCCCTGTCTACTTTTGCCCCCTCTTCACAAAATCTCACCAAACTTTGCAGAAACATTAAAATCTCGGTCTTAAATCTTTTTGCAAACCTTTATGCAGATTTGTAAAACAGCACCAAATTTATAAACCTTTCAAAGATTTTGGGACCCCTCTTAAATTTTGTTCCCTCTAGGCAAAACAGCACAGTACTTTGTAGAGTCATTCTAGGTCAGATCTAGAATGATATCACAATAATTCATGCAGTTTCTTGAGTAGGGCCAAAGTTATAAGCCATCCAAAAACTGCTTCTCACCAATCCTGTAATGCAAAAATATGTATGGATGCCCTCGAACATCAGAGATTTCGCGAACATCACAGGGCTTCCCCATGAACAACCACATGTTTTTTGTTTTTGGCTTTTTATGGCCATATCCCATCCCATCCTCATCACCCCTCAACTCCCCAGAGATTGTTTCATTAGTTTTACAAGTGCAATGTTGTGTTTTTTAATACGTTTTTAATGCATGGTCAGCGGACAACAGCGGTTGTCCGCGTATCCAACATGGCAACTGTTTAAAAAAATGACACACTTCACGTTTTTTAATTGACCAATCAGCGGGTGCGTATGATTTGTTTATTTATTAGCATTTATAAAGCGCTCAACAGCCCTGAGGCATTGCGGCGCTGTTACAGAGATACTTGCTGGTTACATAGGATACAAACCTTAGTTACATGACATACAGTGTTCAGATGGACAGCAACATACAGAGAGAAAGAGAGGCGGAATGGGGAGGAGAGCAAGGGGCGAAGGGGGTAAGGAGGGAGGGAGTTAATTGAACAGTGTGGTTTTGAGGGTTTTGCAGAAGGTTAATAGGGATGTTTCAGCTCTGAGTGCATTGGGTAGGGCATTCCAGAGTTTGGGTGCTAGATAGGGAAAATCGATGACTCCAGCATTTGCCCTTTTATATGCGGAATTGGTTGTCATGGCTACTTCTTCTAAGGCACGTGGAGGTGTCTCTGGTAATGGTTTCAGAAAGGTAGGATGGGGCAGAGAGACTGAGGCACTGGTGCGTTAAGGTGAGGATCTTTAAGTTGACCCTCTCTTTAACTGGGAGTTAGTCGGCGGCTCTCCTAGCTTGCATGATGTGGTCTCTTTTGGGAATGCTGAAGGCCGCTCGAAGTGCATTATTTAGTACTATTTGGAGTCCGTTCAGATTTTTAGCTGAGGTTCCTGCAAGGAGAGCATTACAGTAATCCAGTTTTGCTCCGATAGTGGCTCGGGCAATGGAGAGGCAGTTTTGGCTAGTTAGAAATGGGTTTATGGCATTTATAAACATGGTGGTGTGGGTCGAGGCGGAGGCAATGGAACTGACCTGTTGATTCATTGAGAGGGTAGAGTCAAGGAAAACTCCAAGGGTCTTTACAGAGGAGGAGACGGATATGATGGTGTTGTCGATGGTAAAGTTGTCATATTTTTGGTTGAGTTTGGGCAATATTTACTTGGGACCCAGGAGGATGATCTCTGTTTTGTCCCCATTTAGGCATAGACCATTGGATGCTATCCAGGTTTGGATGGTAGTGTAGATTTGAAGGAAGTCTGCTGCCTCTTGGTCATATGAGCCAGAGAGTGGGAGGAGTACTTGCGTATCGCCGGCATAGTTCGTGTAGGCTATGCCGAGCGAGTCCAGTTTGTCGAAGAGGGGCTTCGTGAATAGGTTGTAGACGGTAGGTGCAGTGCAGGATCCCTGAGGAACTCCACAGTGGATGGTGGTGGAGCTGCGTGGGCCTGATCGGAGTAAACCTTCATGGCTCTGCCCTCTAGGAATGATGTTATCCAGTAGGTGGCCTGTTTAGAGAAGTGGGCTGCGTTAGAGAGATGGAGGTGAGGATGTTGTGATCAAGAAGGTCAAACGCAGCAGAGATCTAGTAGTAGGAGGGCTGGTTTGCCTTTGTCCATAATCTCAGTGATTTGGTTTTTTAAATCTAGGAGGGTGGTTTCTGTGCTGTACCTTTGCGGAAGCCAGATTGTCTTCTGCCTAGAATGGCGATAGATTCAAGGTAGTGTTGGATCTGAGCGTGGGCAGCTTTATCTAGAATTTTGAGAAGGAAGGGGACTGTGGTGATGGGCCAGTAGTTGTTGGGGCATGAAGGATCCAGGGAAGGTTTTTTTAGGAGGGGCCAGACCCATGCTTCTTTTAGTCTTCGAGGTACAATTCCTGTGAGAAAGAAGCATTAAGGCTGTGATGATCGGGGTCAGTGCGCCGAAGCACTCTTTGATGATGGCCAGGGGGCATATGTCCCCTTTACATGTGGATGGTTTAATGGGTTGAGGGAGATCTGATACGTCTCTGAAGGAGAAAAGAGGGGGAGCGGGATAGGGAAGAGGGGAGGAAGGCGGGGCATCCTGTCTGGTTTTTCAGTGCTAGGCGTTGAGATTGAATTTTAATTTGGAGAAGTTTGATTTTGTTAAGGGGGGCTGCCTGGTTGCTGGAGCACCAGGCTTCGTCTTTCGTGATTTCGGTTGGGCTTGTGGAGGGGGTGATGAGATCTCTGAAAATGGAGAACTATTTCCTTGCTTTTGGAGTTAGCTTTGGAAATCGGTAGGTTGAAGGCTTCAGATTTGGCTTTATATATGGCTTTTTTGTTTGCTGCTGAGATGTTTTTAAATTATTGGGTGAAGTCATTAGGCAGGGATTGCCACTTGGCTAGGGCCAGGCGTTTGTTGGAGCGTGGGGCAGATAACTCTTCCGTGAACCAGGAGTTGGCATGCATGGATTTCTTATCTTTTTTTCCTCAATTGGGGTTATAGCATCAATAGCTTTAGTGAAGGTGCGGGAGTAGATGTTGGCGAGAGATGAGGGATTGTTGGCAAAAGGTGGTTTGAGTTCAGGGGTGTCTAAGAAAGGAAGGAGGTTAAGTTTGGTTAGTTGTTTGGAGTTTCTGACTTTAGCCGGGGGAGCATACGAGAGTACTTTGGAGGAAGGCTTAACAGGGATCGTGAATTGGATGCAGTAATGATCCATCCATGGGAGGGCCGCAATTGTGGAGATGGTGGATGAGCAGTTGTGGTCTGCAATCCAGTCTATGGTGTGGCCTTTACATTGAGTAGGCTCTGTGACTCTATGGGCGAACCATAAGTCGGTGAGCTCCTTGGCTAATGTGGAGGATGTTTTGTCCTTTGGATCATGCAGGCCTAGGTTGAGATCCCCAAGTAGGACTGTTTTAGTGGAACTCTTTAAGTTGTTTGCCAGTATTTGGAGGAGGTGCCTTTGGTAGTCTGGGCCTGTACCAGGTGGTCTGTATCTGCAATTTTGTTTATGGTACAATTGCATAGAGGAGGTCCGCGTTGTTTTCCCAGTGTTGGTTGCAGAGTCTGATGGGGAGTGTCTCCTTTGATATGAGAGCTACATCTCCGCCTTTGGATGAGTTACGGTCCTGTTTCAGGATGGTGTATCCTTGGGGGAGGGCGAGAGAGATAGCCCGGCCTGATGCCTCATGGAGCCAGGTTTCCGTGATGGCAAGTAGGTCAAGATCATGGGAGGTGATCATATCATTGATCTCGAGGGCGTGTGTAGGGAGGGAAAGAGCGTTGATGAGGGCACATTTGAGGGCAAGGTTGGGAGTAATCTTTTTGTGGGTATGAGAGGGATGAGGAGTGGTGGTAGGGCAGGTGGTGGTAGTTATGGGGGAGCTGGAGAGGGAGGGTTTAGAGCTGGATGTAGTAGGCAAGGCAGAGGGGTGACTGGGTGGGGCGGTCGGCAGACAAGTGTCTGCTGTAGGAGTAGGTGCTTGGCAGTAGGGGGGTGGAGCTATGGTGGTGGTGCAGGAGCATAGTTGGATGTTTCTATAGTTAGTAGTGAGAGCGAGGCTGGGGTGCGAGTTAGGCTCTAAGTGTGCCCTGAGCCTGGTAAGCCTGGTGTGTAAGAGGACCCGATCAGTTGGATTGGCAGCAAGGTAGGTGGGTAAGGTGGCCTTGGCTGGGGTCTTATGATGATGATGTAATGGCCAGAGGTGTGTATATGCGGGTATCATTGTGTCAGAGTGCCAGGGAGCGGCTAAGAAGAGGGTTAAGGAGAAGAGGAGGAGCTGTAGGAGGGTATCGGAGCGTGTTGGCTCGAGCGCTGATAAACTGGCTTGAGAATCGTGATGGGATACACTTGTGGATGAGGGAAGTGCACCAGAGTGTGGATACCAGAATAGGTGCACAATGAGCAGGGAGTGTAGAGCTGGCCAAAGAGAGGCACAGAGTAATTACAATTAAGGTTATTCCACAACGTGATGCAAAGCAATCAGGAGTACCATTTTTTCATAGTGTGATAAATGCATAGACTGGGCAGGGTGTGGTGCAGTGAAGCAACGAGTAGTTGACAATGTTATTTTTCCAACGGTCGTGTGCACAATGAAGTACACGAACCTGACAACGGAGCGTGGTAACAGGGTTAGTGGCGTGCTAACTGGTGCGAACAGGGCCTTTTTCTGCGGGCCTTCTCTGTGTCTGGCCAGCTTCCGCCTGTCGGTGGATGTGAGCTCAGTATGAGCGTTACACATTGCCTAGCAACGAGATTCAAGCTACGCTGGATGGCAGACAGCCATCTTAGGAAGGCGCATATTTCAATAGGCGATCCGTATATGCGGCGTGGGTAAGATCCCCTTCTGTGGATGTTAGTGCTGGGTGATGTGCGAGAATGCACAGCAGAGCTTACCTTGATAAAGGGTAGGTGAAATGGAGGCCTCTCTGAGGTGGCCTTGCTGCTCCTGTAGCAGGGCCGAGGGTCGCAGCACAAGTCCCTCTCCGCTTCCTGGAATCAAGATGCTCACGGACATCATGCCGGCCCCTGATTTGTCCAGGAGGGTGTCTGCGGATCGAATAGGGAAGTGGGTCTGCAGACTGAGCCCAGATATCACTTATTGTTTTGGACCTACTTTTTGACCGTTTAAAAAAAAAAAAACTTGACGGAATTACACCAAATTTACAAGAGCACACTTTCAGGGCCAAGCCGCTGCTCCTGCTGCAAATTTGGTGAAAATCCATCCAGCGGTATGGGCTGTAAGTGTGAACAAATAATTGTTTCCATTGTGTTTATGTGGAAAACCGCACATCTAACCCCCACTGGACAAAACCTCACCAAACTTCACAGAATGAATCCACATTTTTTGCAAAGTTTGACGAGTATTCATCCGGGGGCGGGGGGGATGGAGCAAGGTTATAATCTGCCCAAAAAGTGGCCTTCCTACGGGTTGAGCAACTTAACTATAACTACACGGCCACTGCTGCAGGCCGTCTAATGTGTATATATATATATATATATATATATATATATATATATATATATATATATATATATATATTCCGTGAAAAAACATTGTTAAAGCGATGTTATGATTTAGTTGTACTAATAAAAAAACTATCAAATTCAGTGAAAAAACATCGTTAAAGGGACGTTATGGTTTACAAGTAAAATCAGTGTAATCGGTGTAGACACAGGGACCCCTAAAACTCTTTTCCAAAACATACTTTCAAGACAACTCCAGAGAGAGTCTGGGATATTAAACATAACCTCTGCAACGTAAATCACTGCGGGGACCACGTTGGCTCTCTAAAATGTTACAACTGGTAGGATGGAAAAACGACTGAACCTTCTATTCAGCTCACAAGCTTGGCTGGTAGATGTTTTCATTTTTTCCAGAAGATAAGTTGTCATTGGAGCTTCAGGTTTGGTATTACTTAACCAGACACCCAGGTACTTAAAAGATGGTACCTGTTCGATCTTCTCTCCATCTAAATACATGGAATAATGTTTTTGCCCCTGGGTACAGTTGCCAAACAGCGTGGTCTTAGTTTTCCCCTTGTTGATTTCGAGGTCTTTCTTTTTGATGTAATGTTGTAAGGAATCCAATTGCCTTTGAAGACCAACAGGGGTTTGGTCAATTAATACTACGTCATCCGCGTATAAAAGACGAGCCAACTGGACTCCTCCGACCTTAGGGGGAAATTATCTAGTAAACACAAAGGCTTCGGGCATGTCCGCCATAAAGAAGTTGAAAAGAGCTGGGGCTGTAGGGCACCCCTGCTTAACTCCTCTAGCGGTTGGCATTTCACTGGAAAGGGTCCCTGCCTTGTTCAATGAAACCCTTAAAGAGGTGTCGGAATGCATTGCCATAATAGGATTAAGTATTCTTTTTGGGCACTCTCTCTTTTTTATTTTCGACCACAGATTAGGTTGATTGATTTGTTCAAAAGCTTGGACCAAGTCCACAAAAACCATATATGTATTAGGTTTATTTTTCCCAGAGTTGTCTTTAAGTATTTGTAATAAAAGAATATTCACCACAGTACTGAAAATGGTCAAGGATAACAGAGCTATAAAGTGTGCAAATAACATCGAGGATAGGGGCGATCATTTTTGGGATTTCCTCGGTCACCTTTTTTATGAATAGGGACCACTATCGCTCTCCTCCATGAGCTTGGCAGCTAATGGCTAATAAAAATTTGGTTGAATAGAATAGAGATGAAAATGGCCCTTTTGTCAGGGAACTCCTTGAGCATGCAGTTAGACAACGGTGTCCTGTCACTCTATCGAATGTAAAAGTTCCGAAAGGCAAACGTTCTTTCGAATGACAATTTCTTTGAAAAAAAATGTCAAGTGGCGTCGACATGGGTTAGGGTTGGGGCTTGGGTTAGAGTTGAGGGGTTGAGGGTGGGAGAGTCGCGTTTGGGAAATACCCCCAATATACACTAAAACCTTGAAACGTTACATGGAGCTGTCCAACGCTGAAATTACAGCACTGGACAGCTCCATGCAACATTTCAATGTTACAAAAAAAAGGCATTGACATGCTACTTTTAACATGTAAATGTGCATTTCAATTGAAACCAATCCATGACTATTGTTGACGGATTGGTTTTGAAAGAAATGCACTTTGCATGTTAAATATAGCATCTCACAGCTTTTGTTTTCGAAACTTTTGTTTTGAAACTTTTGTTTTTCAAAACTTTTGATTCAAAACTATCACTATGAACCTTAGACAACCCATCAGGTCCTGGCACACTGGAGTCTTTCAGCCTCTTAATACGTCTTACAAGGTCACGCTCATAAGTATGGAGAGGTTAGGTATATGAAGCCGATGGGAGTATGGAGCGGATAGGCGTATGGAATGGATGAATATATGAAGTGGATGTATATTCAGAGTAAATGAAGGTATGCAGCCAGCAGATCGGTGTATGGAGGGGTTGAGTGTATGAAGCTGAATGGAGTATGGAGCGGATAGGTGTATCGAACAGATGAATATATGAAGTGGATGTATACTCAGAGTAAATGAAGGTATAGGACAGATGAGTGTAGAGATGAATATATAGAACAAGATATTACTGCTGGATGCGTGAAAATCACAAGTGATTAAAACGGATGAGTGCAGAGAGGAAGAGTGCGTGGAACGGTTAAGTTCGTGGAGCGGGTGAGTCCGTAGAGGGGGTGAGTCAATAGAGGGGGTGAGTCCGTAGAGGGGAGTCTGTAGAGGGGGTGAGTGCGTAGAGGGGGTGAGTGCGTAGAGGGGTTGAGTGCGTAAAACAGGTAAACACACAGCACGCGTGAGGGCATTAAGCGTATGAGTACCTGGAGGGATCAAGTACCCAGAGTGAACTGATGCGTCGCGTAGAGCCAACGAGCACGCAGAACGAACGAGCACTGACGCATCCAGTACTGATGAGTGTGTAGAATGGATGAGTACGTTGAGCTACTGAATGCGTAGAGCATGAAGCAGTCAGGAGTGCATGCCTGGGGCAGTCAAGAGTGCATGCCTGGGGCAGTCAAAGTGCATGCGTGAAGCAGACAAGAGGGCATGAGTGGTGCGGACAAGTGGACAGTCGTGTGGCAGACAAGAGCGCATGCGCGGAGCAGACTAGACCGCGCAGGGCAGACCAGAGTGTATTTGGATGTATATAGTATGGTTTACAATGCAAAGAACGTTTGGAAGAGCATATAACTCATCATATCACACCACCATGCTTACTCTCTCCTTTACATCACCACTCAACTAGAACACATAAATACTATGATACCATTCGGTATAACTGTAAAGCCAATAAAGCCACTACCCTAAGACTTCAAATTCTACAAAATAATGCTCTCAGAGCTGCATTAGGAATAAAAAAGAGGGAGCATATCTCCTCGACTAGGCGGCAACATAAATGGCTCTCTACGGAGAATAAAATCCAGCTAAAAATGATCTCATTAACCCATAAGGCCTTAAATAATGCAGCTCCCAGCTACTTAATGGACAAAATAAAAAGAAAAACTTCTAATAGACCCATGAGAGTCGCCAATTCCAATTGTTTGGCAGTACCTAGATTCAGACTCGCCAAAATTGGTGGCGCCTGCTTCCCTGTGAAAGCTGCTAACCTGTGGAACGCCCTGCCACCTAACCTAAGAGCTGACCAACCCTTCCCCCATTTCAGAAGGAACCTTATCAAACACATTATCGCCAACAACGACTTAACACCCGAACACTCACAAGTGTAGTCCGACCCAATGCACCCTGACGTGACATCAACCTTTATGCTTATTACCGCAAATCCTGTATATTGCTAACTGTACATTCATGTAAATACGGCAAATCTTTATCTGTACATTCTTGTAATTTGTGCAATATGGTGTAATATTGTAAATTCATTTATATAACATTGTAACATTGTAAGCTTCGCATATACTTGTTGCTGCGCCCGGTAACCTAAGGGTCTGGTGCGCAATATAAATAAATAAACAAACAAACAAACAAACAAACTGTTCTCATACCAACATCCGCCGCTCACCCCACATCATTCTAAGTTGACACTGCTGGTCTCACACCCCCCAGCCAGGCGTTCTCCTCAGGCCTAACGCAGCCGCAAGCATTCTGGATAAAACCTGCCTGAACGAACACATTCTCCTGACCTCTCAACCACCACACCTACCGCTAAGAAGCAGCTACTACACAGATATCGCTAGAGCTGTACACATACCCGGTGCTCACATGCACCTTTTGACTCTCTCTACTCTATCTACTGATTTGAACTTCGGTTCCCAAGGGTGTTCAACCTACCAGCGCCTTCAGACCATACCAATGGTATATAAGGCACTATATAAATGCAAAATAACGTAATATAACATAACCATAAGCCAGGACATGCGGTGGAGTCAGTGGTTTCGTTAATGTCACAATTCGAGGAATAAAGGGTGCTGAAATGCTTAGTCCAGAATGCCTCGCTAATAGGGTAAGATTGGTCTGGATTGGAAGCTGATTCTTTGGGTTTTAACAATGACCAGAATTTCTTGTGGTCTTTGCCAGCTAATGCTTTTAAAATAGATTCTGAGTCGTTCTGCCACCGCTGGTGTCTGATGGCTAAAATCCAGTTTTTGTACATTGATTTAGCAGAAAGGGCTATACAGTAATCCTTAACAAAACCGCACTTAGTTGCTATGTGTAACAAATTTTGCACCTCTTTTCTAAGAGCCACCACTTCGGAGTCAAAAGTATGCTGATGGTTTGGAGCGAAAATGCTCTTCTTAGGGTGATAAAAAAATTGTTCCAGAAATGGTGAATATTCCACTGAAGAGCCTATGTGTACCAGGTGTAAGAGCCCTCCCCGTCTTAGACGTGCAATAAGAATAAATGAGACACACCCCTGACGGGGAATGAGGCTAAGAGAACAGGTTGCAAGAGTTCAAAAAACGTTTTATAGAATTGGCATCCAAAGAACTCTGCTGCCCGAGAGCGCTCTAGCAAAGCTTCAATTACATCACATTATAAAGAGAAAAATCGCCATAGATGACGCAATTTACATAGGGTACTAAGTCAGCGCAGGATTGGACAGTCATTATAGCACTATATGGTTGTAGAGACACTGTTCCATCCAGATTGGTTGCTCCTTTGGCGGGAGGGTGTACATCACGTGGTCCGGCTGTCAGCGTCCAGAAGGGGTGAAGGTCAGGTTGTTGTGAAACGGGTTGTCCACTAACTAAGCTAACATAATACATCTTTGTGAAGCATGCACTAAATAATGATCATTGCAATTCTTCTGAACAAATCATTGTAAACCTATCAACTTCATTCATGTATTTACATCATTAATAACTGAGGCTTATATGGAGCATCATGTTAAGGGTTTTGACCATCATGATAACATTGATTGAAGCGAGGGTCTGGACTCTTAAAGAATCTAAGGCATGTTGGTATTTGTTAGTAGTGAGAGACAATATACTGCAACAGAGGTCTAATGTTAGTTGGGGGCCCGCTTAGGTGGGCACCATGGCGAGGTCGCATATCTGGTACTTCAAGCGAATACCTTGCAGGGACACAGGGTTACACTGGCAGTAATTTTCCAATAGCGAGGGTGAGGGTGCATGGACAGATTTTTGGAGATGGATGAGCTACAGCGCTTGGCTCAAGCCAGTTCACATGCGGGGTAGTGATCTCAGAGGAAGAGTGAGATGTTACATTTGTTCTTTGTTGCAATTACCTCCGGCTTGAGCGTGAGAATGGAGCCGCTGAGTTTTCCAGACACAGTAAGAGAAAAGATGGGGGCCATGTGTGCTGTGTGCGCGGCGCTGCAAAGGGGAGAGTAGACTTTTCGTATTATCGCAGTAAGGCCTAGTTACCAAGATGGAGTTAAGGGGGCACAAAATGGATGCCCTGTGTCCTACGCAATGGCCCCATCTACGCAAGTGCCAACTGATGCTGGCATCACATAAGGGCAACGGGGGTACTCCCCACCATTGGAGGCACATGGTCCAAGTTTGTACTAAGGAAAGGAGGGACGGGGGGCCTACTGGCCCCTCACTCCCACACATTCCCCCCTTTCGTTACATCTAAAGTAAAGAACTATTAGTTCTTTTGTTCTCCCTTCGATAATACTCAGCTTCAGCTATTGCTTCATCCCAGGCTGGTGTACCTTTTATGGGCATCCACACCCTACAAACGCTTTTCAGACTGTGCCCTTTCCTTGCATATTCATCAGGGGTGCATCTTATATATATTCCTCCATCCCCATCCAGGTCCACCCACACTTCATTGTACCATTGCAGCTCTCTTGGTTCTTTTATGGTGGTGTGATATAGGTTGTCAACCCTGTCCCCATTCTGGCGGTATACCGCTGTCATGCAATATTTTGGTGGGTTAAGTTCCCCAGTTTGCATTTGTGCATCTATCATAGTTGTTACTGTTGCCTGTCGGCCCATCGTTACCATCATCATAGCTGAATTAGGCATAGATTTTGCACAACATCGGATAAACTGCATTATGAAGACGATGATAGGAACGAAAATTTTCATCATAGTGTTGAACCAGGATGGTATCCAGCTGAACATGTTGTCAAACCAAGTGCTTGGTTCTACTCCTCCTTCTTTCGACATCCTTTCTCCCAGGCTCTGTACTGCTGAGATCACATGGGAAAGTGTTCATTATCTGCATCTTCAGATGACACAAATGTGCAACATACGCTCCCGATTTTACGGCAAACACTGCTGTCCATCGCCGTGGGGAGATCTAGGACGTACCAGTTCTGCATTGTCATTCGGCGCAAAGCACGGAGTTCCACTTTTATGACATTGAACCCTTCTTCAGTGTCATTGGCAAGTTGGATCAGCTCCCAGCGGACGATCTGTAACCACTTGGTGTTAGTTCAGGCCTGGAGTCCTGGCGTTAGGAACGAAGCAAAGAATGTCTCTGCGGAGTTGAAGAGGTTATACATCAGCGGGATCTCAGCAAGGAGAGCAGATGATTCAGAGGGGATGTAATTGGATGATCTCCTTTTGCAAGAGAGTTTATCTTTTAAGTCGTTTCTGACAACAGTTCATATGCTGGAGGCTCTGTTAACACTGGTGGGGGCGCTGCTGAAGTGTCAGCCGTTTGCCCTGCTGTCGATATGTCAGTTGATTCTCCCTTTCCACCTTGGATGTGGCTTTCTGGTATTACCATCAGAGCCAAATGTAGGGTGGCTAGGGCGCAAGTGCCCTTCCACGACGCCGGGAGATGCAGGTATGCTTGTTTGCCATAGATCCAATACATGTCCATGAGGGCCGCCGTGCCTTTCTTCATGTCTGGAATTATTATTGTTTTATTGCATTGCTTGTTGGCACCCATGGGCACTTTTCCTTCTCCGTGAAAGCATAGTTCATGTGGTATTTCTTTTTGCGTCTTGATTGGCTTTTCAAGTGCGGTGACCCACGTTAGTTTGGCAATGTGCTGGGACCAGACGGCGGCACACGTTTCTTTTACCCATTGAAAGTTCTCTTCAGTGAGTCCTCTGAGTGCCTCAGCTTTGCACTCAATTGTTTCATCATGCCATTTGTTTTCCGCGAACCTAGTTCCTTTTATGACGAAGAATGGTTCCTTGATGCAAATTACTCCTTGGTGTCTGCTTGTGCATGCATGTTCTCTCATTCTGCAGCATCTCTATTGTAACTGTGTGTGCTTGGAAGGTGCTCCAAATTCTACACAATACGAGATAAATTAAACATTGGGCGTCTGACAAGGGTACCTCTTGTGGCACCAGTATTTTGGGCGTCCCTGATGCGTGCAGTATGAGTGAGCAGACATAACAGCTCTCATTTGTGGCTTGTTTTGCTGTGGCACTCATGTCTGAGTACCATTTATTTGACTGGGCGGGTGGCGGGGTCCTTCTATTTCGTCTAATCCCAGGCCATGGTAGATGTCATATCTCTTTCCACCCGCCCCCCTTTTTCCTCTTCTTTTCCCCCTTTGCGATAACTTCTAACCTTTCGGTAGTATATTGGGAACACCCCAGCCCGTGCTGTGTCATTAACATTATTCACTGTGTGTTCAGCTAGTGGTTCTGGTGATTCATGAGTAGCAGCAATATAAAGTGAGGTAGGGTCTCTGGTTTTCGGTGCATTTACATTCATTTGGTTGAGTTCATCTGGCCAAAAATAGTCACCATCATATACATTGGTTTCATTGTCACTATATGGGTTTTTAGCAACAATTGGAAGGAGGGGGGCTGTCACTGTGTCATTAAAGTGCATCATATTGTAGTTTGTATTAGAATCATAATCATTATCAGAATAGTTTTCTTTCCACATTGTTTTTACCCCCGTCCATATTAGTACCGACCCATCTCATATTAGCTGTGTCCCACTCCCCCCCTTATTCATATCATGGACAACACATAGGATGGTGTAGTACCAGGCCATGAAGAATAACATTACAGACAACAAGACAGCAGAATACTTTAAAGCATACTCAACATCACTGTATCTATTGGCTCTATTGGCAATCCTATCGCTAACTAACATTAAGCCATTGTCTGTGAGCGTGCTCCTTTCGGCCATTGTGTTACCTGGAGGGGCGATATAAAATGGTTAAGTGACGAGCATACATTAATTATTTACACTACATAGTTCACTACCATTTGTGATATTATTCTTATTAGTCTCTTACGTATTGCTATAAATCTTTCAATTTAACACTTTTCTACTCATTGTACATTTCACTAATACTGAGCTGCTGGCATCATGTATTCTTTATGTACACAATTCATTTTACCTTTTATTTAATCTGATGGTGAGTGCAGGACAAGATACTATAAGGGATGTTGTAAAGGGGACACAAGAGCGAGAGATAGAAAGAACAAAATAGAGAAAGCGAGAGAAGAAAAAGAGAGAGAGAGAGAGAGAGAAAGTCATGCAAGCACATTCATATTCATTGTTTGTTTTACTCTTGTTGCAATTACTTTTCCACTTCATTGACTATTTAAGTGTTGCTTATTTGATCACACTGAGGGAGTGCACTATCGCATGCCTTTCTCATGTCTGAGAGATGCACCCAATATTTCAGTCCCTTGATGTTTACTGCTGTGGGTGTGCAATAAATGACCTCATAAGGTCCATGAAATCTGTGCGAGTTCCATCGCCGAACAAAACTTCTTACATATACATTGTCGCCTGGCATTAATGGGACACCTGGACTATCTGGGGCTAGCATTACAGTGTCCATCACAGCATTCCCAGTAAAGGGTGGTGCAATTTGTCGTGCTATGCTACGTACTGCGCGCGTCATCTGGGTAAGGTATTCCTTAAATTCTTCCCCCAGCACTGTAGCAGCCCAGTGCGCATCTGATGCTTTTCATATTGGGGAAAGTGGCATGTGAATACGCCTGCCTGTCACAATTTCATGGGGGCTTAAATGATGGTCTTTACTTGGCTGCGTTCTGAGCTGGAACAGTGCTAGGGGCAGGCAATACACCCAGTTTTTCTTGCATGTGTTGCACAATTTTGACAGTTTACTTTTGAGCAGGCTGTTGATATTTTCCACTACTCCGTTAGCCATTGGGTGATAAATAGAACACAGTTTGTCCTTAACCCCTAAGAGCGATGTCACTTCCTTGAAGAGGTCATTCACAAAATGTGTGCCGTTGTCTGATCTTATTACATCGCAAATTCCCCACCTTGAGAACACCTCCCGCACCAAAAACTTTGCAGCATACTTCGAGTCCGGGTGGGGACATGGTCCTGCCTCCACCCACCTTGAGAAGAGGCATACCACTACAATCAAATACCTTGCCCCATTACATCTCTCCCCCAGGTCCGCGTAATCAATGTGGAGCTCTCTGAAGGGCCCCACAGGACGCGATAGAGTTCCTCGCAATGTTCTAAGGGTCATCCCTGAACTGTATGTTTGGCATGAGGTGCACTCTATCGTGAATTTTGACAGATGTTGCTGCGGTTGGGAACAGACCAGTGCTCTTGTATGTCTGCTGCGATATGTTGTTTCGCTACATGGGTCGGGAAATGCAGCTGCTGGAATGCTACTTCCAATAGTTCCACTGGCATTACTACCTTCCCAGACACTTCCTGTCTCCAGATCAGATCTGTCGGTGATTGCTTACACCCTCGTTTGGCCCATAACTTTTGCTCTTCTATTGGTGCTCTCCTCTGCAATTCTATTATTTGTGTTATTGGTGTATTGCTATATCCTTCTTCTAATGGTTGTGCGGTGGGTCTGTTTTGACAATGCATTCAATTGTTGGAGGTACATTGAAATACGAGGCATCTTTCACTGCTGCATCTGCTGCCGCGTTTCCCAATGAGATCCCCATCTGTGTTGTTAGTATGGGCTTGGCATTTCACCGCTACTGATGGTTCTGCTAGTGCTTCTATTAGTTCATTTAGTAATGTAGCATGTTGAACTGGCGACCAATCTGCCCTTTGATACCCTCTCCGTCGCCATTGCGATGATCGTGAATGTACAGTTGTTGTGGCATATGCTGAATCCGAATATATAGTTATTGCACATCCTTTTGCTGTGTGCAGCGCTTCAATTAATGCCACCAGTTCCGCCGCTTGTGCGGAGTAATGAGAAGGGAGGCGTTTTGGACAATTGTTTCATAATTATCTTCTTCCATTCTTACCACTGCCATCCCCACATGTATTTCCCCTGTTTCAGTATCTATGGATGCTGACCCATCTATGAAGTATATTTCCCCTTCCTGCAATGCATTCTCAATTGCTTTAGGGATATTGGCCCTCATTACAACTGAGGTGCTAAGTGCACCAACTTTACCACCATGGTGTAAACTACGTTTACACCATGGTGGATGGCGGATTTACCGCCCCATTACAAGGTGAGTGGGGCGGTAAATCCCCATTTCCCATTTTCCCTTCCCCATTCCCATTTTTGCCCCATAGGGCATAATGGGAGTGGGGAAGGCGCTAATTACGGCACCGTAAATTACGGTGCCGTAATTAGCACCAAGGTGCCTTAGCACCATGGAACTTAACGCCTGCAAAAAGCAGGCGTTAAGGTGGGAATCAGGCGTTAAGGGTTAACGGTGGCGTTAACCCTTAACGCCTGAGTTGTAATGAGGGCCATTGTCTTCCTCTCCCTCGTATGTGGCACAATCGTGTTCCTGCGTGTCTTCTACAGTGCATGGTTCTGTAATGAACGTAGCTGAATTTACTGTTTTACATCTGACCACATGCACATTTGGGCTGGATATTATTAGTTCGTACGCTGTTGCCCTCTGTGTTGTTAACGTTGATTTGGATCTTTCCAAAATTGCAAAGAGTGAATGCTCTGCGTACAGCGTCACTGAGCAACCCATTACAATTGTGCTGCTTTTTTCATTGGCAAAGGCCGCTGCAGCGAGAGCTTGTTGGCATGCGAAGTGGCCTTGCATTACCGCATCCAGCGTTCCGCTGTAGAAGGCCAATGGATTGTGGTCTAGTGACGTTTTCTGTGTCAATACTGCAGTCCTCAGTGTGCCGTTGCAGTGTGAAAATAGTTTAAATTCCCTGTAAAAATCTGGGTTGGCGAGAACTGGTGCGTGTGCGATCAGGTCTTGTAAATTGAAGTACTGCATCATCATTTCATTTGTCCGTTTTATTGGGGCATTGTTCTTTTGGGACTCTTTTAGTGCTTGTTGCAATGGGTGCGTGTAGGCTGTGTAATCAAGTGTCCAGGCACGGCAGTAATTACAGATGGCGAGAAACTTTTGCATGTCTTTTACTGTTTTCGGTATTATAATGTGGCGTATAGCAGTGTCCAGTCAAAGGATCGAAAATAAAGGATCGAATGACCTTTTGATCGACAGTCAAAGGATCGGAAAAAAAAGAGTCTAATTTTTTTTTTAATTTATTATTATTTTTTTGGGGGTTGGTAAAAAAATGTTTTTTGATAAAGTAAACAGAGGGTTTGGGGGGACCCCCCCAGCCCCAAAAAAAAAAATTCAACCCTTTTTTTCAGTCCTTTGACTGTCGATCAAATGGCATTCAATCCTTTTGTTTTCGACCCTATAACTGGCAACCGCGTATAGCAGCTGCTCTGTCAGGAAGTATTCTTTTGCCATCTTTGGATATTAGTTGCCCTAGGTACAGAACCTTGGCTAAGCAGTA
The DNA here is from genome assembly GCF_040938575.1 of Ambystoma mexicanum. Taxonomy (NCBI): domain Eukaryota; kingdom Metazoa; phylum Chordata; class Amphibia; order Caudata; family Ambystomatidae; genus Ambystoma; species Ambystoma mexicanum. The sequence goes on along the minus strand of NC_090921.1, from coordinate 248,216,999 downwards.
TTGCAATTTTCCTTTATCTACCTTATAACCTTTTGTAGCTAGCAAATTCAACAGTTGTACAGAGTCTTCTCTACACTGTTCTTCGCTTTTGCTGCAGATGAGCAAATCATCTACATACTGTATTATCGTGCTCTCTACATCAATATTTCCAAGATGTTTGTGTAAGATCCTATTGAAAATACTAGGGCTTTTACAATATCCCTGTGGTAACCTGCATGTTCGTATCTGATCCCCCTACCGTGAACGCTGTGAGGTACTGGGAGCTTGGATCGAGTAGTATTGAAAAGAAGGCATTTTTCAGGTCTACCACTGTAAAACATGTGACCTCTTTAGGTATGCTGCACAGTATTGATGCTGGGTTAGGCACTAATGGGAACTCTTTCTGAAAGACATCATTGAGTGGGCAGAGGTCTTGTATCATTCTCCACGCCCCTCCTTTTGCTTTTTTGATCGGAAAAATCGCAGTATTACATGAAGAGTTGGATGGCACTATTATTCCTTGTTTTAATGGGGCACTTATTGTTTCTCTGATCCCTTCCCCTGCTTCTTTTGATAGTGGGTACTGCTTAACCCTTGGAGGTATGGCACCTGGCTTCAATTTTATCTTAATGGGTGTTACTTCATGTAATAACCCTACATCATGGGGGCCTGTTGTCCAAATCTCTGGCAGTACTCTTTCCATATCTTCCTCAAATATTGTGGGTGGCACATTGACACTGGCCATGAGTGGGTTGTGTATCTCCCTGTATTGGATCATGATGTCGCATGGTATACTTATTTCCATTATTATTTCCCCATCCCTCTCATTGTCAGTGAAAAGCTCTTCATCAGTTAAATCTTGCAACATTATGTTTGGGTATATACATAGAACTGTTCTCCATTCGCATCTATGTGTGTCCAGTCCTATCACCGCAATAAGTTTGCTTGAGACCTGAACCCCCTCTGGATCAATAGACAAAATGGTTCCTGGCACAACATCTGTATTTACAATTGGACAAAAGATAAAATCTGAGGGCACCCTCCATTCCTTCCTTGTTATTTCTGACACCACTCGAGCTAACACTCTGATGCCGTAAATGAACATGTCCATGTCAATGGGCACCCCTCTCACTGCGACTTCATTTGTCATAGTACTGATCATTAAATTGCTCATACGGGGCATACTGCCGGGGTTGAGCATACTATTCCCCGCATGGTAAAAGAGATAGTCATGTTTAACTTACTCAACAAGTCTCTTCCCAGCAAATTGATTGCGCGTCTTCATGACACAGTAAGGGTGCGCGCACTGTTTTTCCCCCCACTGTTATGTCAAGATCTTTTGTGTAAGGAACTTTTAAAATAGCCCCAGAGAACCCCTGCGTTTCCAAATTTCTTCCCGAGAGAGGAAACCGCCCTTCCACGAGGCATGATTTTTCCGCTCCTGAGTCTACCATGAAGATAAACTGCTTGTTTCCTGTCTCTGCTCCCGCTAGTGGTTCCTCTTCTGCACGTAGGGTAGTGGATAGGACTGGACACGCAAGTGCTCTCTGTGTGCTGTCCTAATCTGCATAAGTCTCAGTTCCTGGCACTGAGAAAACGTTATCTCCTACTATCTGTAAGCGATATTCAATCAACACTACAGCTAAGTCAATGCCTAGTCTGGGATGCTGAGGAAAACCCTTATTGATGTATTTTTATATCCAGTTCAGTACTCTGGATGACAATCCTTGTATAACACCCCCCTCTTAGAATCCCCCTGACCCCACTGAGCCAAGAAGTAGGTTTGTTTTGTAAATTAAAAGGTTTATTTGAAAATTTAAACAATATATATATATATATATTTATATATATATATCACTTCTATAAATAAATTGATAATGGATATTACACTTGTGAATATGAGCAGTAGTCAGCAAGAGGTAACTTATGAATAGGAACAGAAGAATAAGGTGGGAGAGAATGCTTTATACGGTTCCAGGAAACACAAGGTGGAATAAAATTCAGTACAGAAATAACTTCACTCCCCTCCTATGCTATACAAGAAATGGAAGGAGAGCACACAGTCTTCAAGAATCCCAACAAATCACACTTTATAATGCAATACACAGTTCCAGTTCTCCCAGCAAGCTTAGGGAAAACAGGGATGAGTTTTAAACACAGGCGAATTACTTTAATGTGGTTTGCAAGGAAGTGAAAAGGTGCTAAAATTGCTTTTAATTCCCTCTAGAGGTTCAGGGTAGGTGATGGCTACTTTATATTAGTTCAGGCTCACTTTAACAATACTCTATGAATGATTAGCAGATTGCAAACGAATTTTAGCAAAGAGAGGCAAAAAGTTGCTGATTTCTACAGAAGAAGAAATCGGGCCAAATTGCAAATCGCGGTAAATTTCGTGAGTGCCTGTCTCGCGATTACAGAAAGTATATAGGGAGTAGGAAGTCGGTTCTAGGTCTGTTGGAAAGCCTAGATTCGAAGCTTTCAGATGAAAGTTAAATCTCGTTCCTAGCACAAACGGTTCCGGAGATACGGATGATTTAATAAAGGTAGATTTTCGGATTTAAAGTAAAACTCAAAATGACAGGTGACAGCTTGCAGCCTCAGAATTGACAAGTGACAGTTGTGCAGCTTTAAAAATGACAGATGACACGATTTCTAGGAGGCTGGGTTCTGCACAGTTATGGCGGATACTCACTCCTAATTTTGAAATGAATGGGCCTCGTCACGGATCTGGTCAACTGGAGTGGACTGGGCGGTTCTGCTCACAGCGTCTGGGTCAGCTCTGCTCTGCTGGTCTAGCCTCTCTGGATACGGCGGGTCAATCAGGCACCGGTTCTGCTCACAGCGGTCTGGGTCTGGTCTGCGGTTCCGGCAACAGTTCTTCTGGCTGTTGAATAGTTTGGTTAGGTTTTCTGGATTCTGAAGGCCTGCTGAGAATACTTTTGCTTGCAGTGGGCCTTCTAGGTTCCAAGTTCTGTAGTCTATGTTTAGCTTGGAAGTCTAAGTGTTGGATCTCTGTATGTGAAGTCGTCGGTCAGCATGCTCAGCCGCAAATGGAATTGAATGTGTCTACCTGTCCCAGCAGTCTCTTTTTATGTGTTTTGAAAATGGGTGTGTGCCTGGACCTAGCTAAGCCTGCCCCTCTCTACTCACTGGCCCAGCTTTCCTCTCTCCCTTGATTGGGGGAAGGAAATAGATTGTCATCATGATGAGGTCTGTTTATGGGTCAGAGGATCCTCCCCTTGTCAAATTGCACACCAATCTATTTCTGATCCAAATACATATTTATCTATGTACCATTTTTCTCATATTATAGGTCCAGTTAACATATTTTCTGTAGCACCAAACCATCTGATCCCTGTCTCTGTATGATGTCATGTACACTGATGACATAATTCTCCCCTTTTCATCCACATAACGACCTCTAAACCTTTCCAGATTTTACACAAATGTGCACCAGGGATATGGGTTACAGATGATAACGTGTCTGATTTTTAACATGCATACATTTGGAGTAACAACCTTTTTTTCCGCTACTATCCCCAGGAACATACCAAAAAATGTGCACAGAAAAATCACAAGAATAATGATATTATTTATATAATTTTGACAGGTCCGTACTATGAATTATCCATCTTTTTAAAAGTATGCCCTGGTCAAAAAGGGGTGTGGCTTCCCACATCACATGGTGGAATAACTGGTTTATCCACGTCCCCCAAGCCAGCTTGTTCACAGAGGCACAGCTGCCCCCCAGTTTCTCCCAAGAGGAACCTATTTTACGACGCCCCCAATATAACATTTGCCTGAGTCCAGGACAAGGCTTTGTGCAACCTCCTGCGGTGCCCCTCCCCTAATCTAATCAGAGAGGTGTCAACTCCTTTTGGCAAGGGGCAGAAGGATGCAGCTAGGCCTGGGAAGAGTGGCTGAGCAGGTTTCAACTCCTGTCGGGGGTAGTTGTCAGGCAGAATCCAGTTTCATTAAGCCAGGTTTCAGCTAAATGTCACTTTTTGTTCCCAGTTTTCTACATTCAAATCAAACTGACAATTTTTACCTATACATTAAATAATTACTTCCTTCAAGTCATTTCAGAATATAGTTTTACATTGTATCCACCTCTTAGCAAGTCTTTCCTTGGCCTGGTTTTGTTTCACTTGTTCAGTTTTACACAAAAGTCTGGTGGTTTTAAAACGCCGGCTTTCTGATAGTGGTGAGTACCGGTATTGCAACCATTTTTGGGATTAAGAAAATGAATTCCCCACGGTTCTGAGTTGCTTTTTGGCAATCAGCATTGCCATTCCCAATGGTTTCAGGCTACTGTGTTTGTAGCCCAATGGTGGTTTTAGGCAGTGCCCTCCTGTGCTCACAACATAGGCAAAAATGGGTGGCATCCTATTCTTCATGTTTTCCCTGTGCACTCTCTGGGGAGTTCTGGCCATCATGATGTTTTCCATGCCAGTACTGCACAGTTTTATGGTAGGGCTTGGATGCATGGGTAAAAACATCCCACATATCGCTGCGCCGTGAAATGGTACAGGTGCACCATTAGCTGCTATTGCAAAAATGTTATTGTTCGCGTTCCCTACTGTGTTTTGTCTGGCCATAAGCTGTTGCGCTCCCCTCTGCTGTGGCTGCTGTTGCGGGGGTGGCTGTCTTTGCTACATTTGGGGCTCATTATAATATTGATAATTTTGTCCACCCCCTCCCATAGGTAACCCGTAGGGGCTACCTGGGTGTGGATGTCTGTATTGCTGTTCATTTCCCAGGGGGGCTGTCCTTGAAAGTAACCCCTGGGTCGCATTCTACAATCTCTTGAATAGTGCCCCCATCTCCCACAATTCCAACATGACCCTTTTGGTCCTCCTCTCATCCCGGGCCCACCGAACCCTCTGTTTCCCATTCCTCAGAATCCCCCTTGTGGCCCCCTGTACCCACCTTGTCCTCTTGTTGATCTCCCTTGCCATTGGGGCCCACCATATTGTTCTTCTCCGTTCCACTGATCTTGTCCTCCTGCAGTCCATGTTGCGGCCATTCTAACTGGTGCATTTCCTGCTCCGTCATCCCCTTCGCTGCTTCTATCAGTTGACGTGGTTGCATTCAGCGCTGCGACCTTCACTAACTTATTCTGTAATAATTTTGCTTCGTCTGCCAACCTTTTCTGCGCTATCTCCTTTTCTCTTTCTTTGATCCTCCTACAGTGGTGTACAATTATGCTTTGGATCTCAGGCCAGCCCTTGGCTTCTATCCCAGCTATTTTATCCAAGGCCTTCTGCACCTCCTTCGAAAGCCCCTTTTTAATTATAAAATAAAACAGGGCAGTGGATTGATCCCACGCCGTACCCGTTTCATTTCTCCACAGGTCTTGCACCCAGAGGATGAATTGCGTAGGCTCCTCCTCCTCTACCATCGTGCACTGCATCACTAAGTGTAAATCTGGAATGTCTACAAACATTCGCCGCAATGCATCCCATACTTGTGCTCTGACGTTATCAAATGGCGATCCATCATGGCGGTCACAACTCATGGTCACTCCCGGGAACCCCGCCTTCACCCACACTGCGTCTGCTTGATCACCAATAGCGGACACCAACAAACTTTTCACGTACCCTATTGCTAATGGGACTCCTGCTGTGTTCTTTTTGAATGCGTGTATCCATTTCCCCGCCCTGCCCAAAAGTGTGTGGAGAAGCTTCAACAAATTGTTCTTGTCCATTTGGTCCCACAGATGTAGTGCGGCCTTCCTACCCCTTTGTGTATTAAGGGCATTTGCAGTTTATGTTTTCTACCTGTCTTACTTACCGTTCCCTTCTTTGTCTTATTCACCAGCATGTTTCCCCCTCGCTGTCTTAACCTGCCCTGCCATCTTGGTGGCACCCTTTCATCTAGGTCATCGAAATGGAATGGCTTTGGGGATCCCACTGCCGCTACCCCTTCTTCATATTCATCGAGATCGCTCCATACCTTATACTTCTTCTTCTTCTTGTTCCCTATCTTCGTCTTGTCCTTCCTCACGCTGGCTGTCTGGGGTTGTTGGGTGTATTATTCTCACCGGCTTTCCATTTAAATGGAACAGAAACTCTCCAGATTGCAACTCCTGCTCTTGCCCTTTTGGTATTGGTGCCGATTGTTAGGGCGCCGATTGTGATGGTGCTGGCGTCGCTGGCACCCATTCTCCCCCGACACTTGGTGGGGGCATAAGATTTGTTGCTGCCAATGGTGGCACTTCTCCCCCGCCAGCAACATTTGGCCCCTGTCACATAATGCTCATTTCTATCTGCGCATGTGCAAGCTGTCTGTCTAAGTCCCCAGTTAGTCGTGCTAGATTCACTGGTGGAGCGCTAGTTGGGCCGTAAAGCCCCCCTCTGTCATATGGGTGTGGGGCAGTGGCTGCTGCCTCCGCTGGGGTGGTCGGGGTAGTGCACGTGGGCACATACTGGGGCTTGCTATATCCTACCGCAGGCCTTGTCATCAATGGGTATATTTTAGTTGTATCACTCTCAGATGTGGTTGTCGTACATTCTCCTCTTGCTGTCCTACCTACCACTTCTGACATCTTCTCTTTCTCGGCCGCTTTGTCTGTACTTACCTCATCAGCGGGCGTTATTTCCTCAAACATCCGCCACAAATCTAACACTTCCCTCCTGTTCTGTAACTGTTTTCCCTTGTATCTCGCCAGCAAATGTGTGGATACCAGATCCAGCACCCTTTTATCAAAAAAACCTCCTTCTGGCCATATGGGTGTTAAGCTATCCCCCTTTATCTCTGCCACCCATTGTTCATGATACTTCTGTATCTTCTCGCTATACAATGGGAGATGTTGGCAGATGTGCGCTAAAGGTGTTATTCCCCCCATGGTGATACAATGTCCTGCGTGCACACACAGGCACTTGGTTGACACTCTTCTCACTTCAATGTCTTATGCAACCTTCTCCTTACCTTTTGGTACCAACACTTTTTCAACAACCTTTCCCCCTTTTCACTTCTTACTGAAACCGTAAATTATTTCAATTATGGACATTTGTCATTTACCATTACTTAAAACATTTTCGTATACATTGCATTTTCAATTTTCTTAATCAACCTTAATTATCTTTTTCAACTTATATGCACATAAATCTACCACACTGGTGCCACAACCACTGCAGGCCACTATTCTGCATGCATTAAACAAAGAAGTGGCTGGTTTAAATGCAATGATACTTCAGTTTCTCTAAAACAGAGAATACCAGCAAATCTAACAAATGCCTACTAAATGTTCCTTAAACCTAAATTTAGTCACTGACCTGTAAAACTATCAACAGTTAGAATATGCCAACTGGTATCTAACTGCATCCATAATACTGCCATGCTACTTTTGAATAGCAAAATACTTAGAATATGCCAACAGGTATCTGCTTCAAAAAATACCCTTCAGAACTATAAACTATCAACAGTTAGAATACGCCAACTGGTATCTAACTACATCTATACTATAACAATGCAGCTTTTAAAATGCAAAACAGTTTCAGTACATCAACAGGTATCTAAGTACTTCAAAAATACCTTTCATTACACTTCATTGCAAATACACCATCACGATTGTTCTTACTCCAACACTGCTTGTCTGTGCTCTTTAAACATTACCTGAAGTACTGCACACTTCAAACAAACATAGGGCCTCATTACCAGTCCGGCGGTAACCGAGCCAGAAAAACCAGCAGGTTACTGCCAGACCCGTATTACCATTCCGCTTCCGTGATTCCCGGAATCACCGGGGCATTACGACCCCGGTGACCCAGGAATTCTGGAGGCGGAATTGTGTAAGTCCCCATTACCATGGAGCCCGATTGGACTCCATGGGGGTGGGGACAATGGAATCACCGGCTCCGTCTATGACAGAGCCGGTGTTTCCATGTCCGCCTGCAGGCGGGTGGTGTTAAACCCGCCAGGGCAGACCTGGTAGGAGTGACACTTCCTGCCTGCAGGACTCTTAATCAGCCAGTCCGGAAAGAACGGTGGCAGAGGTTTTACCACCACCATTCGTTTCGGACCGGCAGGGTCGTAATGAGGCTCATAGTGCCAAACTTAAACTCACTTAAATGTAATAGGGTTTTTTAAATCATGTATGGATTTGCAGAACACACAGTAATGTTGTTTCAAACATGGTACTTACAATGTACTGATTATGAGGGTTTATAAAGTACATGAATATGTGAAATTGTATGCAATGAAACATTTTAAACTAACCTGCCTAAAATATTATATTGTATACTGTGTTTCTTTCACACCATGTTCATTACCATGTACAAAAAACTCAACCTATACCTTCAATGGTACAGCAATCATGCACTTCAATTGTATTATGTCACCATGTTACAAATACTGTATACTGCCCCTACGCTATCTATAGTCCTTGGGCTGCGACAATCCATATTCCGCCCAGGCCACAGCAATGAGACAGCCTTACTCAATCTCAAAAATCAAATGGATGAGGCTAGAAACACAGGCAACACTGCGCTACTCCTAGACCTCTCCGCGGCATTCTATCTTGTCGATCACAATGTCCTCTTCCACCACCTTACCTCCACAGCGAACTTCTTACAAAATGCAACTGCCTTGATCACATCCTTCTTACAAGGAAGATCCATGTAAGTCTTCTCCGACTTAGCGTCCGCCTGTCCTACCATTATGTCATGCGGTGTGCCTCAAGGGTCATGCATTTCACCCACACTCTAGAATATTTTCACAGGGCCCCTTGTCTACATCCTGGACGCACTAGGTATCTCCTACATGAACGATACACAAATCCTCCTCCTCCCACTGACAGGTGACTATGATTCTGAAGCTAAAGCCATCAACACCATATACTCGACTATCCAAGCCTGGATGGCCCTGATCAGTCTTTTTCTCAACAGTAACAAAACTGAGCTTCTCATAATTGGGTCCTCTGAAGCCGTAAATTCAGCCATTTCACTATTGATAATAACACAATCCCAGTCTCTGATTCAGTGAAAACCCTTGGAGTATACCTAGTCTGAAACCTCTCCATGACCAGCCAAGTCAATGCCAGAGCTTCTGTCACAACTACCTAACCATTGCCAGAGCCATTACAGGGTCAAGACTTGAATACTGTAATGCCCTTTTTCTGGGCACATCATCAAAAAACATTGAGAAGCTGCAGGTTATTTAAAACAGCGCTCCCTGTGCAGCACTGGGCATCCCCAAAAGGGAACACATCACTCCAGTCAGGAAACAGGCACATAGGCTACCTATTAGAGAGTGCATCCTCTTCAAGACCCTCGCTTTGACCCACAAATGTGTCCTCCAAACTGCCCCTCCTTACCTGCACCAAAGAATGCACTGATCTGCGACTACCAGACCTACCAGGATGCCCTACTCCAACATGCTAACAGTTCCCAGAATCAAGAGAGTCAGAGCAGGTGGAGCCAGCTTTCCTTATCTTGCAGCCCAGCATTGGAACACCCTTCCTCCAACACTTAGAGGAGAAAACTCACACATTGCCTTCTGCAAAGCAGTCAAGACTCTACTCTTAACCTAATGAGGAGGTTGGGGGGTGGGAGGCACTACTAGAGATTCGTGATATATATTCAATGGAAATTTGTGCTAGTAATGCAAATATGGAGCTAGTTAGTCTAGAGAAGTAAAAAGAAAACTTCAGGTGCAGCTGGGCAGATCTCGAGGCCACTCGGGATCGAAGATACAAGGAACAGAAAAACACTCTCTGGACGTTGCCGACCAGAAACCCAGTGTTGCACTCCTAACAGGAAAAAATCCCATGTAAAGTTTTACACCTCAGAGGGGTAGACCCTAGAACCATGACCAGTCAGTCTTCCCTAGAGGTTGAGGCGATAATATTGTGGTTTAGTAGCGAGCACTCAACAAAGGCTCATGAGCAATTTATAACTCTGTAACCATTACAATGTAACCATATGTTAATATTTCTGTCCGGCTGCTGGAGTATAGAGAGAAAAAAACAACCTGGACACTAACTCTGGAAAGGTTGAACAGGTTGAACATGTAAAAACACAAGTATTTATATAACAAAGTTATTTGAGATCACACTGTTAGCAGCACCCTCACTCACCCATTTGCTACATATACTGTTTGCCAAAATGTATTATGTATGTATGTAACAAATGTGTAGTGACTCCAAAAAGCATTACTGACGCCCACTGTAAATAAGCCATCACATGTAACAGCGCCTCGATGCCCTTGGGCTGTTTGCGCGCTATATAAATCTAAATAAATAAAAACATATATATAATTACTATACACACATTATTATAATGGTTGTATCCAGTGGGCAGATTCAATTTCTATACACATATTATTGTAATGACTGTGGCCAGTGGCCAGATTCTTGGGTGCATGGGACTATTGTGCTGTGGTGGTTGTGGCCAGTGGCCAGATTCTTGGGTGCATGGCCTACAGCCTGTGGCCATGCACCCATGAATCTGGCCACTGGCCACAAACATCACAGCATAATATGGCCATGCATCCAAATATCTGGCTACTGGCCACAACCACCACACCATAATTAAACTATAGATAACAAGGACATACAATACAACTCGCCCTTAACCTCCTCCTCCCAATTCAAATGACGTCTGCAGAAATCGAAATGGCCCGCCAACCCTATTTTTCACCTATGAAAACATCCCCATATCATTTATATTCCACTCCCCTGCCCAAGCCCTCTTTCAGTCACCAAAGTACCCCAAATGTCTTTCTCAAGCTGTCCGGCCAAGACTCTGTCCGCGGACTACCGCGCCACCCATACTCTCTTTTTCCACCTATACAAAGAGCCCCATATCATCTTTTTTCCACTCCCCCACGCTTCCCAGACCCTCTTTCCAACATCAAATGACCCAAAAAGTGTTTTCCAGACTTTTTCCTCACTGATCTGTCCGCGGTCAGTCGCTGCTGTCCGCAGATCAAACATGGCAGGCGTTTTGTAAAATACGACGCACCTCGCATTTTTTATTGACCAATGGTCATGCTCGCCCGATGTCCGCAGACCTCACGCCGCCCTCTGAACCAATCGCAAGCCCGTACGCAGAGCACACAGAAAAGTGAGTCCGCGGACCAAACCCAGATATCACAATTTTTTAAAACCTATTTTTGCTCCATTTTTAAAATAACTACCGGACACATTTACACCAAATTTACAAAGGCACGCTTTTGAGACCAAGTTGCCGCCCCTGACGCAAATTTGGTGAAAATCCATCCAGCGGTTTGGGCTGTAGACGTAAGCAAAAAACAGAAATTTAGGACCCATCTATAACTTCGCCCCCCTTGACGAAACCTCACCATACTTCGCAGAATCAATTTGACGGGCGATATACTTTTTTGAAAAGTTCGGTGAGGATTCATTTGGAGGGGAGGGTGAATTTATAAGCCACCCCAAAAAGTGCTCTTCCTATGGGTTAAGCAACCTGACCATAGCTACAGGGCCGCTACTGCAGGTCTTGTCATACATACAGCAACAAGTATACCTCTTTGATAAATAAAAACGGCTGCTATGCATTACTTGCACTGAGAGCGCTCACTCTGTGTCTCTCTATCTCTCTCTCTAGTATTTTCTTTTCTATTGTTTAGTCTCCAGTTATTTATCTTGCAATGGATGTGCATAGGTTCAGCAACTAAACTACATTTATAACAAGCAGTGTTTTCTTTTTCATCAAAATTCTCTTGTAACTGTGATTTCACCAAAGTATATATGTGTAATGCATTGTGCAGCTAGTCTATTTTCTATGTTTGGATTAGGAATATATTTAGGATGTCGTTTTATATGGAGTAGAGCTCTGAAAAGGGGGGAAACAAAATGCAACTAGTATTCTCTGATCGCTTACTAAGGCCCCTCTGGGATTTATAACATGTGACAAGTGTACAACTGCAAATGCAAATATAACTGACACAAATAATATTGTGGCCGCTGTCCATGATAAACTATTTGATGTATTTCTAAATAATACTCTTGTCACCCAACAACATATGGGAAGTGTTTCGAATCTGCTCATGTTATCCTTATTTCCTAATGTTTACTCTAACATACTTGTGTATGACACCCTCTTTTCTAGTGGATCAAAACGTTTTAAAAGATAAATTAGAAGGCTTAAATGTGATCAATACCAATGACTTGGTTTAGATACAATAGAAGATGTGCATCATCCAGAGTTAAGCAATAGTGGGTACGCAGACATAAGCTCTGTGGGGAAAACTGAAGTTAATGGAAGTTGTTACGTGTGCTCCTTGTTTCCGCATGCGTCGAGAGCCCCCAAAGTGTCAATGCCACAAGAAATTCTGATTGTGGTGGCCCACAATTGACATTGTTCAGGTTGCAAAGCACTTTCCAGGCACAAAGCTTATGACTAGAAGTGGCAGAGCCTGATCAACTGCAATGCATCCAAAAGGCTGGAAGAATACAAACTGCTTTTATAACGAAGGGAGTGTTCTCGTGGGGGTCAACAGCAGGTGCAACAAAACATTATACAATCCTGATCTCAAAAAAAGGGCAGCTGCTGTTATGGATAACTATTGGGTTATGTTATGTTATGTTATGTTATTTGATCATTTAGAGCGCACGGTCACCAAAGGCATCTTGGCGCTGATGATGAGAAGAGGAAGACCACCGGCAGTAGGCCACTGAGAAATTAGAATAGCAGGGCCTTCCAAGATTTTCAAAAGGCTAGATGGTTAGGTGTAGCCTTGAACATAGGTGGTAGATTATTCCACATTTGAGCCGCAGCAATCGAAAAGGCCCGGCCTCCAATGCGTTCATAGCGGTAGTGGGGAACTACCGGAAAGCATTTGTGCACCTCCCGCCAGACTTGAGGGGAACCTGCTCACTGGCTTTGTTGCACTCAGCGCTCCTGGTGGTCCCTGAAGAACATTTAAAAGTGGGACCAGGTGGTTGTTGGTTCAAACAACTACACCAGGGTCCGGCACCCCCATCACAGTGTCACTGCAGCAACATATCTTTTGCTTCCTGCCAGAGACGGAAAAGAGAGACATATTGCGGAGGAGGAAAAGATCGAACTATCTATCGCAATATTCCTCAAAATTACTAAAGAAAATACCAGATCAGTTCCGGATGTACAGCAAGGAAGAACATTTTTTTGCATCGCTTTTGTTACCTGGGGTGCAGACTGCCACGAATGCCAAGTGGATCCAGATCGTGTAATGGTAAATGATCCAGCTGGCCAATGACACAGAGCAAGGCCTCCACGTGACCAAGATGGAAATGTGTGCAATCAGGCTGATGACACTGCAGAATAGGTACATACTGGACCTCACTGCCATGGAGAGATTGGGTCTGCAAAAAAGTTGGTGATTCATGCTGTACCTACGTACCTCCTAACAACGCGCAAAACGGGTCCCTTACCAATATACTCCTACTCGGCACTCACATGCAAACAGAAGCAGGAATACAAGAGACTGATTGGTTTGATTAACTTTTTTCTTGGGCACCATCCCGGATGCAAGCAGTCATGAAGATGTTGGTTCCGGTTGTCATGTTCGTATTGGTAATATTCTGCACCTGCCAGCTGGGACTTCGGTATCATGCCAAATCGATGCCTAGCATTGCAATGATGATGGTTTCAATTGGGGTACAGGAGACTCTACGGGGTACAAAAGGTAGCCCAGTTCAAACTGACGATCCAAATAAGCTACGCATGGTTGTGATAGAGCAACGTCTTCACCAGCAGTCACCACCACAGTGCCCCGACCTGACCCCGAGAACTACACCGAACACTGGGTACACTTAGCAGGGGACGATGGATACATATATATGACATGTACCCTTGAGCAATATGCACAGGCGGGAAAATGTTTACGGGCTGTATGTGAAGCATCACTGCCCAAGGAGTGGTCACCTCAATATTTAAAAGCTGATAGATGGGAAAGGGAAAAAAGGCGTCAAAAAGAGGGGGTCTTACATGGGAGTTCATTAATGTAGTGGTATCAAAAGGGGGGAATGTTGGGAAGGAGAAACGATCTTCCCAGACCCCTCTGTGCTTTCGGGTGAAACATAAGCCTGTGAATGTACAGTAGTGGCTACGGGAGATTACAGGGGGTGGGGGATGTCATGTGCATGTTTTTGCCCTGATATACATGGGGAATCAAACACCATCTTAGATAGTAACAGCCATATTGGTATCAAGGCCTACCTTTGTCCTGAAGCCAGTGCTGCAGGCCCTAGTCAGACACATAGAAATAAATAGGCCGATTCATGGAATAAATGTGCGCCGAAAATCCCGGCGCAGAGGGGCCAATACGTGCGCTGCGCCGAAAATCAGCGCAAAGCGCAGGGAAACCAGCGCACGTCGATTCATGGAAGTCCGTGCGCAAGAAAAGCAGAGGACGTGCGCCGAAAAAGCGCGCGGCGCAGGCCGGCGCACAGGTCAACCAACGTCGTGCGCCACGGCCACTGCGCCATCACTCCGAGCGCAGCGCACAGCTCTAAAGTAGGCGGAACACAGGGCGGGACACTCGGAATGGGGAATAAAATGGGGCACAACACTCGGAATGGGGAAGAATGTGGGCGGCACGGGGAAAGTTCAGGAGGCAAGTGCGCGGAACGCCCACACGCTCGCATACAACACGTATTCATGGAATAGAATAGGGCAAAAAAGCGCACGCTCAAAGCAGCGCACAGGCACAAACAGGCACAAACACGACCGCCACAAGAAAGCAGGCGGTAGCGTGTCTGCGCCTGCAAGAAACGTGCGCTAAAAGGCGCGCCAACAAATAGCACCTATATACAGACATAACCAATGTACAATACTGTTGCCCTCCTGGACAAATGACGTACAAAGGGGTACCCACAAACACAGACACGCGCAGAGAGAAAAAATAAACGTGTGCGTGCATACCGGGGTGCGCGGTAAGTTCCACACGCGATATGGGCTGGGCGGGTACGTGGATTGCAGGGGTGCGCGGGAAGTTCCACACGCGATATGGCAGGGAACGTGGATTCGAGGGGTGCGCGGGAAGTTGCACACGCGAAATGGGCGGGTACGTGGATTTCAGGGGCGCGCGGGAAGTCCCACACGCGATATGGCAGGGAACGTGGATTCGAGGGGTGCGCGGGAAGTTGCACACGCGAAATGGCCGGGTACGTGGTTATCAGGGGCGCGCGGGAAGTTCCACACGCGATATGGCAGGGAACGTGGATTCGAGGGGTGCGCGGGAAGTTGCACACGCGAAATGGCCGGGTACGTGGTTTTCAGGGGCGCGCGGGAAGTTCCACACGCGATATGGCCGGGTACGTGGATTTCTGGGGCGCGCGGGAAGTTCCACACGCGATATGGCAGGGAACGTGGATTCGAGGGGTGCGCGGGAAGTTGCACACGCGAAATGGCCGGGTACGTGGTTATCAGGGGCGCGCGGGAAGTTCCACACGCGATATGGCAGGGAACGTGGATTTGAGGGGTGAGCGGGAAGTTGCACACGCGAAATGGCCGGGTACGTGGTTTTCAGGGGCGCGCGGGAAGTTCCACACGCGATATGGCCGGGTACGTGGATTTCTGGGGTGCGCGGGAAGTTCCACCCGCGATATGGCAGGGAACGTGGATTCGAGGGGTGCGCGGGAAGTTGCACACGCGAAATGGCCGGGTACGTGGTTTTCAGGGGCGCGCGGGAAGTTCCACACGCGATATGGCCGGGTACGTGGATTGCAGGAGTGCGCTGGAAGTTGCACACGCGAAATGGCCGGGTACGTGGATTACTGGGGCGCGCGGGAAGTTCCACACGCGATATGGCAGGGAACGTGGATTTGAGGGGTGCGCGGGATGTTGCACACGCGATTTGGCTGTGAGCTCCCAGGCATTACCTGTACACCCTCCACGGCCCCTGCAGGCAGCACACACCACAGGGAACTACCCTGCACACCTGCTCATGTCTCCCACCACCCCCACCCCCAGCACTGTGGGCAACCTGCCAGCAGGCCCCCACCCATGGCCAACCCATGTCTCCCACCACCCCCACCCCCAGCACTGTGGGGAACCTGCCAGCAGGCCCCCACCCATGGCCAACCCATGTCTCCCACCACCCCCACCCCCAGCACTGTGGGCAACCTGCCAGCAGGCCCCCACCCATGGCCAACCCATGTCTCCCACCACCCCCACCCCCAGCACTGTGGGCAACCTGCCAGCAGGCCCCCACCCATGGCCAACCCATGTCTCCCACCACCCCCAGCACTGTGGGCAACCTGCCAGCAGGCCCCCACCCATGGCCAACCCATGTCTCCCACCACCCCCACCCCCAGCACTGTGGGGAACCTGCCAGCAGGCCCCCACCCATGGCCAACCCATGTCTCCCACCACCCCCACCCCCAGCACTGTGGGCAACCTGCCAGCAGGCCCCCACCCATGGCCAACCCATGTCTCCCACCACCCCCACCCCCAGCACTGTGGGCAACCTGCCAGCAGGCCCCCACCCATGGCCAACCCATGTCTCCCACCACCCCCAGCACTGTGGGCAACCTGCCAGCAGGCCCCCACCCATGGCCAACCCATGTCTCCCACCACCCCCACCCCCAGCACTGTGGGGAACCTGCCAGCAGGCCCCCACCCATGGCCAACCCATGTCTCCCACCACCCCCACCCCCAGCACTGTGGGCAACCTGCCAGCAGGCCCCCACCCATGGCCAACCCATGTCTCCCACCACCCCCACCCCCAGCACTGTGGGCAACCTGCCAGCAGGCCCCCACCCATGGCCAACCCATGTCTCCCACCACCCCCAGCACTGTGGGCAACCTGCCAGCAGGCCCCCACCCATGGCCAACCCATGTCTCCCACCACCCCCACCCCCAGCACTGTGGGGAACCTGCCAGCAGGCCCCCACCCATGGCCAACCCATGTCTCCCACCACCCCCACCCCCAGCACTGTGGGCAACCTGCCAGCAGGCCCCCACCCATGGCCAACCCATGTCTCCCACCACCCCCACCCCCAGCACTGTGGGCAACCTGCCAGCAGGCCCCCACCCATGGCCAACCCATGTCTCCCACCACCCCCACCCCCAGCACTGTGGGCAACCTGCCAGCAGGCCCCCACCCATGGCCAACCCATGTCTCCCACCACCCCCAACCCCCCATCCACCTGGGGCACCCTCCACCAGGCCCCCACCCATGTCCCCCTGGCCCTGACGATACACAATAATGGCAGTAATGACCAGCATACCCAGCACAAACACCCAGGCAAGGATTGCATGCACCCACATAGTGAATGCAATCACATGACACAACCCCAAAGGCAAGTAAGCAAAAGAACACATGGCCGCCACACACACATACACAATGGGTGCAAGTCAATGTCAAAACCCATATCATGGCATGTAAGAAACCAAAGAAAAAATGACACAAGTGTAAGATAATATCAAAATGTATTAAAAATAAAAATAAAGTAAACTCTGACAACTATCTGGTAAAGCAAATAAAAGGTCCATGTCCGGGAACAAAAATGAGAAACCAAAAAACAAAGGATAGAAAAAAGAATAGATTTTGTCCAAAGTAAACACATGTAGAATGAAATGAAAGATAAACCATTACGACATGGTGTGACCAATATGAAAGTTAAAAAATTAATCTCACAAAAAATAACTATATTTACAGGATTGTTCAAGGGTCCATGAGCCCAACACCACAAATTAAACCTAATACTAACTATCTAAAAAAATATGTACAAAGAAGTGGCCATTGTCCAAGCGGTCCAAAAAAAAAAAATTAAATAAAGGAAACCTAGCACTAACTAACTAAAAAACTATATACAAAGGCAGCGGGCTAGTCCTGCGGCTCACTTGGTGATGCTGGCCAGGGCATCCTCGAACTCCACGTCAATGTCCTGGAGGCGGGACTCAGTCCTGGCCCCGAGGTCTCGCAGGGACAACCCCATGTGCTCTCCAAATTCCCTGCGAGCCTCCTCGAGGCACTCAGCCCGCCTCAATGCCTGATGCATGGAGATCTCCGCCCTGGCCATGGCGAGCCGCTCCTCTTCCGCCCGCTGCCGCTCCGCACCTATCCGCTGGCCAAACTCCTCCCACACGGAACACACCGCCATGCCAGGGTTGCCCTGCCCTCCGGCCGATGCCTGCCCCTCCGATCTTGATGGCCCTGAGCCATGATGCCTCCCACGTCGAGCCCGCTGCTGCCTGCGACGCCACTGCCTCTGCCAGCACGACGGCATCCAGGCTGATGGTAACCACCGACGCCGTCGTGCACGTGCCCTGCCCGATGATGCCGGCACATCTTCCATCTGCTGGGGTCCACTTGCTGTGTCGTCCACCCCTGCTGGACCTCCGACTCCCAACTGTGGCAGGGATGGGATCCCCACCGAGCTGGCTGCATTGGTCGGGGCAGGTCCACAGGGGGCCATGGTGGCATCTGGGCCGGAAGACGGCAAGGAGAACGACTGGTGGATAGCCTGCACAGAGGAGGAGAGGGCCGTCAGATTGGCCAACACATGCAGGAACCCCCCGAACATGGCCGATCCCAATTGGGCCACGTCGGCACGGTGCACTTCGTGATGACGTGCGTGCTCCTCCCGGGAAGCACGCACGGCATCACGAATCACAGCCGTGCGCATCGCGACCCCAATCAGGACCTGCTCCACGCGGCCAGGGGTTCCCACGGCCGCAGGTGGAGGGGAGTCAGTTGACATGGACATCCCCTCTACCTGCGGACGGGCCTGGGACGGGGCATCCCTGCTGGTGCATGGTGGTGCACTCACAGGGTCAGGGACAGCGACATGCACAGGCCCCTCCACGGTGACCTGTGCTGCCTCCTGCCCCTGGCCCTGGACTGCACCACTTGCACCAGCAGGGATGCTCCCACCAGGGCCCATGTGTGCACCAGTGTCGGCCTCCTCCTCCTCTGTGCAAACCACCAACCTGGATGGCTCCTCACCGTCTCCCGCCGTAGCAGGCCCCTGTGGGGGCTCACCCACCCCTTCCGCTGCAGCCGTGGGGGCATCCCCGCCGCCTTGCTCCACAGCGCCGTCTCCGCCCTCTTCTTCACTAGCCGCTGCGTAGAGGGAGACAAAGAACACAAGCATCAGGCTACTGTACAATGGTCCCCTAGACAGGAAGCAATAGCAGATGAGCACCCCTGTCAAAGTACACTTCCATCATGTCCCTCCACAACACATGGGTCAGTCCAGGCAAAACACACACAGTAACAGGCATGGTGCATGCCATGCACATTTCCATGCATGTCCAATTGACTCTTGAAACATTCAATGAAATGTAACTCACATGCATCATGGCTCATGCATATCACATGCACACACTACACCTCAGTCACATCCATCTGGCCACAATCACACCAAACACAGGCAATACAAGGGTAAGGTGGGTGCGTCACTGAATCTGTGCATTGTCACACACATGAGTCATGCATCCATGGCATGCACAAGTCACAGACATGCAGGTCAGGCACACAGACATGGCTACCATATATGTACCTGGCATCAGCACCCATCCTCACCCCCATCCATGTCCAGGTACAGAGACTGGCATGCTCTCATGTCCCAAATCTGCATAGTGCTCCCCATGCCGCATTTCTACACATGCAACAACCATGTGGGTCACACATCACTGGTCGCACATGCATTACCATGATGTCCCAGCACACATACATGCATACATGGCACATGGCACACATACAGGCAAGTATCATAGAACCAGCACACCGCAACATGCCCTGTCTCACACAGTGATGCTTGGACACTTACCGCTCAACTCCAGACGGGTCTCCCTCTCAAGGATCTGGGCGTGGAGCGCTGGGCGTACGCGTTCCAGGACCCTCTTCTGGATGGAACTCATGTGGCCCCGGCCCCCCTCCACGAGGCGCCGGGCCTTCACAAGGGTCCTGGACCTCAAGTCCTCCCAGCGCTTCTTGATCTTCAAGACGTTGCGGGTTGCCACCCCCTCCGCGTTGATGGCAACCACACAGTCGGCCCAGATCCTCTCCCGTCCTTCCTTGCTGGCGCGGGACGATCCAAAGAGGGCATCATACTGCCCCAGGACATGCTCCACCAGGACACCAACTTCGGTGGCAGTGAAGCTGGTGCCCCTCTGCCCCTCTGGCCTGGGGTTGCCACTGGTGCCAGATGTAGAAGTGCCCGACATGGCAACCCCAGAGGCAGGTGTGGGTGGGCAACTGGGTCCTGGGGCTGGGCTGTGGAGCGATGTAATCCCAGTTGGGAGTCTTCAGTTCCAGCAGGGGTGGACACAGCAACTGGACCCCTGCAGATGGCTGATGTGCAGGCACCAAATGGCAGGGCACGGTGGCAGCAGGCAGGCAGGCAGGCAGGCAGCAGCAGATAGCACGTGGGAGGCTGCTCAGGGCACTTGGGGGGCAGTAACTCGGCCTTCGGGGCAGGAGCGTGGTGTTCCGTGTGTTTTCGGGTGGCCAGCTTGATACGGAGTGATTTGGCACGTGAAATTCCTGCACGTCAGCGTGAAATCCGAGGAAAGGCCCTTAGCGCGTAAGTGCGTCAGCACGCATACGCGATTCTATTGGACCAGAGTCCCTCATCGCGTAAGCGCGTCTGACGTGATCCGCACGGGCGTTCCCCACTCAGCACGTGAAGACGGAGCACACGTGGAAATCCTGCACGTCAGAGTGTCATCGCGTGTAATTGGCCAAAAGTGCGCGTACACGCCATTGGCCTATGTACGTGTATTTCATCGCGTGTAATTGCCCAAAAGTGCGCTTACACGCCATTGGCCTATATACGTGTATTTCAGGGGCGCGCGGCCACTTACACAGGCAAGTACGTCAGCGCACCTGTATGCCTGCAGCGTGGGAATTTCCACACGCGATTGGAGTGGGAACCCGATTCCAGGGGTGCGAGGCTCACACGCTGCCTACTACACGCGCAAGGCATTAATTTGCGCACTTTTCAATAAACAAGCCAGATGCCAGGATGAACATACCGTTCCTAGCAGCAGTGGCAGTGGGCTACCAAAGGAGGATGAGGAGGAGAGTCAGGGCCAGAATATTCACACCCAGAACCAGCCTATTCGGGATGCCTGATGACCAGGTGTATGGGAGGTACAGGTTTCCAGCACACATCATACTGGACCTGGTCAGTGAGTGGGAGGATGACCTCACATCACCCACCCTGTGCTCCCAAGCACTCAGCCCCCTGCAGAAGGTCCTGAATGTACTGCACTTCTTGGCCACTGGATCCTTTCAGCGGACAAGTGCCATAGTGGGTGGTGTGTCACAGGCCACGCAGTCACGCTGCCTACACCAGGTCTTGAACATCATCACTGCACGGCCTTCAGTCCGCAGGCACATATATCTCCCCAGGACTCATGCAGAAAGGCGGACGTGCATCCAGGAATTCTATGGTGTGGCTCAATTCCCCAAAGTGCTTGGTGCAATTGACTGCACACATGTGGCTCTACGTCCACCCAGGGCAACAGAGCACATCTATAGAAACCGCAAGCACTGGCATTCCATCAACGTCCAAGTTGTATGCAATGCCAAGGGAATCATCACATCAGTATATGCCAACTATCCAGGGTCCACCCACGACAGCTTCATCTACAGAATGTCTACCCTATGCCGGGACCTAGAGGCTGGCCAGCATGGAGATACATGGCTGCTTGGTGAGCATGAATGCCACTCCACATGCATGCATGTCAGATACTGGGTCATGACACAACACCACTAATGATACCCATCACCACCTCCGCAGGGGACAGTGCCTACCCTATCAGCCCCCACATGATGACCCCAATCCGGAACCCCACCACGCCACCCCAGGTAAGGTACAACACAGCCCACATTGCTACACGGGGCATAGTGGAGCGCACATTCGGAGTGCTCAAGTCACGCTTTCGCTCCCTTGACCGTTCTGGCGGGCAGCTGTTATATGCTCCCCGAATAGTGTGCAGGATCATAGTGGCAGCATGTGTCCTGCACAACGTTGCAACACGCCGGGGCCTGCCCGTGGACATGGTGGTGCCCCCACATCCACAACCACATGCACGCCCGCTGCGCATGGGAGGGGAAAGGGCACGGGGGGAGGCAGCCCGTACGCAACTGGTGGCCAACTTCTTCACCTAGGAATCACAGTGCTGGCTAGTGCACACTGCTCTGGCACATACCATCTGACAATCAATGATGACTCTACCTGACAATGTCTGAAAATTACTTGACAATGAACTGTCAGATACACATCAGCCTGAGATTGTTAACATGGAAGTGTCAATATGTGTGCACCCCTAGCTACACATACACCAGCTATGCATCACAACGCAAAGACACAACTCCATCAATCTAAAATGCATTGCCACAGGCGATTCACTACATGACAACATTGCCATGTCACCCACTCCCTTCACAGTCCCGCCACTGAGGACACCATGTCATGGTATGTGACAGCAAACAAACTGGCCATCACAACATGACACCAGTGTCACAAATAGCAGTGCCCCAAATGGAACATAGCCGCACTTGAGCAGCTAACCGCCCTGGAGCCACTACTACACACCTGTGTAAGAGTAATTTCTATCAAATTACACACCAACCCACCCTGAAGCCCACCCAAACAAGACACATTGCATGTAATCAATGGTAGTCTCATTACCTGATTCAGCTGGTATGTCCTCACCGTCCAGATGTACAGTGATGGCGCCATGCAAAAGTGTCAGTGCACATCTACCGACATGTAGTGTGACTCCAGAGAGTATGCCCTTGTGAAGATCTGTGTGAAATACCTGCAAAACATGAGCAACATATGTAAGTAGAGGCACATATCATACCATCATGCATAGTTAGGTGCAACAACAATGAACACTATGAATGTCTACACAGTATTGACTATGGACTGGCCAACAGCTCATGGGAGTCCAATGTCACCGTGTAATTTGCTGTCACTTGGGCACACCCTTTGCAAGCCCATGGAAAGGGAAGCAGGAGGGGTGTGGATGTCTGCTACCCAAGCATCGAAACCAAACTCAGGACAAGCCTGCATGTGCCCAGCCACAATACAGTGTATGCCCAGGTACCCACACAAGGCAACACTCTTGCAAAATAAAAATGAAAAAGAGAAAAAATGGCCATGAAAGGGCCGGCGGGGGGGGGGGGGGGGCCACCTATGAGGTCCGAGGACAGGATGCACGCCACAATCCACCTGTGTGGATCATGGGAAAGGAAAACACCCCATAGGCTCGTGGCCCACACGGCTACTCTGTTGTGGGAGATGAGTCGCTATGGCTCTGCCCAGACCCTGCAGCTGACTCTGGAGGTGGGGGAGCTGCCTCAGAAGATGGTGTGACAATGGGAGGCAGCCCACGCAAAGCACGAGTTTGCTCCTCCATGGCTGCAAGCAGGCGGGTCTGGTAGTTCTGGTTCTGGGTTATAATCATGCGGAGGTCCCCATGCAGTAACTCCCGGGATGACCTGACCTCCGCACGAGTTGCCTGCATCTCGGCCGAGAGCGTCCGTGTCAGACGCTCCAGCTGCTCCTCTGTCCTTCTATGGGATGAAGCCTCAAGCTCTAACAGGGTCGACCTGAGGTGACGGAGTTCTTCCCTCAGGGCTTCCCTGTGGCGCTGGGACTCCATGGAAAGTGATTCCCCCAGAGTCGCCAGTGCCGCCCGCCTGTCCATGTTGGACGCCAACATATCCTCCCTGTGTGCCTGGCAGATGGACTCTGTAGCCTGCTCCAGTCGCTCCATCAGCCTTTCTGGGGGGACAATGGAAGTGGCCACCCTATCCATGGCCTGTGCAATCATCTCGGATGATGCTGCCTGTTGGGTGGCCATACCGTAGATGGATTGCTCCCATACGGTATTGCCAGGTGGCATACGGCCACCACGTTGACGGGCACCACACCTGCCTGGGGCAAGGCGGACTGCGCCTTGCTGTGCCGGCAAGGCCTCAGGCTGCAGGACTGCATTCCCTCTCTGATCTGCAGCCCCAGGAACAGGATCAGAGATTGGGTGGTGTGGCCCTGCATCCGTAACCACCGGAGGCTGATCTGCCGACACTGACATCCCCATTGAGGCCAATGGCCTGGCTGCAGGTGGGTCGGACAGAGGAGATTCTCTCCCAAGAACACTCACCTGCGACTGCACATAGGTGTCATCCTCCGAGTCTACACCTGAATACTGCTCGGGGGAGGAACCCCCAGAGACACCCCTCGACAGCACGGCCTGCAGCACTTGTGGGTTTTCACCCACAAACACACCACGTCCCTCACTTGTGGTAGGTCGGCCCGGGTTGCCCTCCTGGGACGGCTCCACCACCACATCCCCAGCATCAACAAGTGCTTCGTCCCCTGCAAAGACATGAAAGAGAAAAATGGAAACAGGCATTAGCACCATGGCATGCAACAAGGGCTGATGAACAACATAGGCAGTAGTCCTACGACACATGTCCTACATGACTGGGAGTCCTCCTATGCATTCACCATCACTGGGTCTGTAGGGGAGGCTCAGGGCATACTATGTACTGATTGGAGAGCAACGCCTGCTCACCTTGATGCCTAGCACTGCCATCACACATTGGGCGGTGATTGCCATGTCAAAGGCACATGCCATCACACACATGGCATGTGACATAGCCACCAAGTGAAGAGGGAGAGGAGGGCTACTTTTTTGGATTTCAACCACTCTGGTCCTGACATTGCATCGTCACATCAATTAGTATACATGTTGTACATGGATCTGCTAGTCCAAATTGGCAACGATGCACAGTGCCTTGTCTAGATCAACATAATGCAGTAAACATTGTGATTCCACCTCCCCAACACCTGTAACGGAATAATTTTGCATTCGTGAAGCACCGGTCAAGTAATGTTTGTAGGTGCAGCGGAGCACTGAGGGGTGGTGGGGCAGAAGGGGATGCCAGTCAACAATACTACTGGTGCTGGTGTCATTCATGTCACGCAAGTGCAGGGGTGGGTGGCACAATGAAGTGCAAGGGGGAGTGGCGGCTGGAAGTGCTGTACAAGGTAAGTAGGACTTGACGTCAAGGGCAGATGGTGTTAGGCGCAGACAAGTGCTGGGGGGGTGGCCTATAGGGGTACAGAGACAATCATGCTGTGCTGTGGGCTCGGAGGGGACAGGGGAGGTACACACTGCCTCTGGCTCGGCAAGGTCCTTTCAGATTTCTATGTGTCCTGCAGAGTTGTCACATGCCGCAGATATGTGCCCTTGGATTGGGGATCTCATCTTGGTGAGAAGGGTGAGGCGCTATTGCCTTTGGAGCATGTGGCAGGCCAGTTTGCCAGAGGATGGCCATGATGCAGGACATTCCCTCTCTGCCACCCGGCACCTGTGGTTTGGGTTCCCAAGATCCGAGTCATGCCAGGACTCTGCATTGGCATGGGGCTTCAGACAGGTGGTCATGACCGTGGCTAAGACATCCAGTGTACCTGACATGGAGTGGAGCATGGAGTGGGCCCTGTCAGGATGGGAGTGAGCCTAAGGGGGAGCTGGATGGGGGGGACATTTTGGCAGCATGAGCCTCGACTGACACACACTTCATGGGTCGGAATACCAAGAAGGTGTGTGACAGTGGTGAGGGTGGCTTTGCCTGTGGGGTGTTGAGGGTGAGCTGGGAGGAGAGGAGAATGTGATCACTCCAGGAGAGAGGAGTGCAGAGATGGACGGAGAGGGGAAAGTCAGATGAGATCAGAGCATCAAGAGTGTGCCCTGCAGAATGAGTAGGGACAGACGGGAGTCTAGAGGGTGAGAGGGAGTTGCTGAGGTCACAGAAAGGTCAGGTGGGGGCGTCAACAGGCATGCAGGTGGATGCGTACCGCACCAAGGATGAGGAATTCTGTGTCTGGGGACATGAGTGAGGAGGAGAGGTGAGGACACTCAGAAAGGAAGTAGTACATTTGACCAGTTTTCCCAGACACAGTACGCACTGTTTGGAATGTCAAGGTGTGGTGGACAGAAACCTCACACAAGCCATTCCAGAGTGGAGTAGGTCTAAGTAGGTGTGACAGTGGCAGGAATACCCTCAGGGAAGCCAAGGGCACCCCCCCCCTGCACAGTGGTGGCGGGCCAAGGAGAGGGTCAAGGATGCAGACAGAGCTGGCCGTCAGACATGTTTCCATGAGACCAAGGATGTCAAGGTGCATAACCTCATGTAAGTGACAGTTATCGGAGGAATGCCTGATGCAGCCGCAGTGAAAGGAGTGTAATTGTGGAGGAGGTTGACAGCCTTGTAGGACTTACGGGGAGTGCTAGAGATCAGAGGTGCCGCATGTGTAGGAGTTGGAGTGGGAGGCGGAGAAGGTTCATGGGAGGGTGCAGGGAGGCAGTGCAGGATTGATGAGGAGAGAGGAGGGGGGACAGCAGGAGAGGTAAGGAAGTTGATGAGATGTGGGTAGCATTTCTCAAGGAGATTGAGGTTGGCCTAAGGGCCTTGGACTGAGACGCTCCCATTACCATGCACATCATTAGTGGTATCTGAGGATTGGAAGGAGGCCAGGAGTACACCCCAACGGGTCCCACCTATGATGGTGGAAGAGGAGCAAGGAGAGAGGACAGGGACCATGTGAAGGGTCTATGGGACAGGCAAAGGCATGTATGAGCAGATGTCAGTGAGAGTTAGCTTAGAGTAGGCTCAGATGCACTGGTCAGCAATAGGGTGGGTCGCATTGGAGGGCAGGCTGCCCTCATTTGACTTTTGGCAAGCAGGTGTCGTGCGTAGGGCACGATGGTCTGAACTGTAGAAGTCATGGAAGATAGACCATGAAGAGCAGCATGGAGTGTGAGGGAATGGGGCTCGAAACCAGACGGTACCAAAGGACCCAGGAAGGAGGTGGATGTCAAGGCTACATCCACATTATGACTGCATGTTGGTAGGCATTTATATACAGAGGACGCATTAGCATGTGGTATCATTGCATGTCAGGCATGTGAAGATGAAACTTTAATGGCTGGGGGAAAGGAGAGGAATGGTATGTAAGACATCTGATGAATAGACAGGGGAGTATGAGCAACAATGTAGTGACAAAATTACTAATCAAGGGCAACTTCCATGGTGTTGGCCCATATGTGCACTGTTGCCAGTAGGGATAGTGCTGTGGCCAGATGGTGTTGCACTGAACATACTGGATGAGGCACATGGGTGCCACTATCAACTCTGCCACACACCCCCTTGACAGGCACCCAACATGAATGCTTCACACACACAACATGCACATGGATGATACACACATGCATGTGCACTCACCGGATGATGCCTCGTAATCAGGGAGGTCTCCCACACCTTGGAGTTGTCCCTCGGTGACGTAGGATCCAGCTACGGACTCGTGTGGTGTGAGTTCTATTTCCTGTGCTGGGGACCCACCTCCAGTCACCAAGGTTGCGGCATGACTTGAGGCCAGCTTATCCTTTGCCCTGCGCTTAAGGTCATTCCAGCGCTTCTGGCAATCACTAGCTGTGCGCCTCACTACTCCAAGGGCACTTATTCTGTCAGCAATGGTCTGCCAGTGTGCCTGGCGTCTGGCATGTGTGGTCTTGGACCCTGCAACGATGACCATTTCCCTATCATGATCTGACACATACTGAACAAGTGCATTAAGTTCGGCGTCTGTGAAGCTTGGCTTCCTTGATGGGCCGGACTGTGCAGCCGTGTCTGGGGCATCAGCCTGTGCCGGACGTGCACTCTTCCTCTTGCGCTTGGAAGGGGGTGGGGATCCAGAGTGTCCTACGCCGCTGTGGACACTAGGGGCAGGAGCCGTGGTGGACTCTGTACTGGGTGTGTGTGATTGCCCACTCAGCATGGGAGTAGGTGCAGGCATTGGGGGTAGTGGGATGGGGTCAGGCCTGATCTGAGGTGCATGAACTAGGACCGACACAGTCTTGGCAGGGTGTATGAGAGGTGGGGTGGATTGAGCCACACCCTGGCTACGGGGGCCAGCAGATGACCTATCTGGCATAGATGCGCGTGCCCTGATGACACCAATGTGCACCGGTGCACGTACAGTGGACCTGCTGACCTGGATGTCAGCGATGGAATCACCCTCGGACAGGTCTGGTGCCACAATGGCCTGGTCCGACATGGGCTGATCAGGGTTGGTATCAGCCACATGACTCTCAACTGGGGGGGGGGGGGGGGGGGGGGGGCATGGGTGTCCCTGACTGTTCCTCCAGACTGGGGGGAACAGGGGCGCCCTGCAAGTCACAACCACGTCCCCTGTTGGATCCTCCACGGCCACCACGTGTGGCTCGGCCACCTTTGCCACCCTTACGGCTTGCACGCCTCCCAACCATGGCACTGATGGTATTGTGCGTATGGGAGTGGGTGTGCACAATTGTCCTGGGCAATTGGGTGTCAAAGGGGTTGGGTACCAGATGGTATTCGTACCCTAGTGCAGTGGCAAGGCTATATGACACCCCTGGGGAAAGATGACGGGTCACGCAACGCACAGGCACCCCAAAAAAGTTAAGGAACGTGCACAATACCCCTCCTAGACCACGTGTGCTGATGGAAAACCCTGCACTACGCTGTGGCATCCAGTAACACAATGAACGTATGCGTGTCACACGCGGCCTAGATTGACCTCTGAAGGGGTAGGCTACACACGGGGCAAGCACAGATGTTAGATACGTGCGTGACTCACCGTCTGCCAGGTAAAAGAGCGTGAAAAAATAGCACTTTTGGTTGGCAACACCCCCGCCAAAAGAAGAGGTGTACGCTGTCTGAGGAGACAGGACAACTGTAGAAGGGGACACTGTTTGAGGGAACAGGCCCAGGAAAACCAGTACAAGAGGAAAAAGAGAAAAGAGCTGTCAGAGGTAACAGGGAGTACGAACTGGAAACGCCGTGAAGTAAATCGCGTGTGAAACGACAAGAAGTACCGAATTCACCCACTCGCTCTCCACGAAAAGCACGTACAAGGAAATAGTGTTCAACACTACCTTTTATACAGGCCCACACGTACATCGTCACTTACGGCGTGTACGTGCTTGGCCCATTTTCACCAATCACACGCTTTGGCACTCCTGCGTGTAGGTATCTTTTCACCAATCACACGCTTTGTCACTCCTGCATGTGGATCCTTTTTCACCAATCACGCGCTTCGACACTCCAGCGTGTAGCTCACTTTTCACCAATCACACGCTTTGTCACTCCTGCATGTGGATCCTTTTTCACCAATCACGCGCTTCGACACTCCTGCGTGTCGCTCACTTTTCACCAATCACACGCTTTGACACTGCACGTGCAGGTAACTATTGACGCACATATGCTGGTGACGGGTTTTCGCGCGATGCGGGTTTTCGCGCGATGAGTGTGGGGTTTTCAGGTGCAAAATCACTCCCTATCAGGCTGTCCACGCGTTCTAACACGAAAGACCACGCTCCTGGCCAGGAGGCCGAATTTAAGTCCCCAAGAACCCTGAGCACGCTCCCACCTGCCATCGGCTGCTGCCTGACTGCCTGCTGGCCACGTGCCCCACAGTGCTGGTGGGTGGGGGTGGTGGGAGACATGGGTGGGGGCCTGGTGGAGGGTGCCCCTGGTGGATGGGGGTTGGGGGTGGTGGGAGACATGGATGGGGGCCTGATGGCAGGTGCCCCTGCACTGCTGGGGGGTGGGGGTGGTGGGAGACATGGGTGGGGGCCTGGTGGAGGGTGCCCCTGGTGGATGGGGGTTGGGGGTGGTGGGAGACATGGATGGGGGCCTGATGGCAGGTGCCCCTGCACTGCTGGGGGGTGGGGGTGGTGGGAGACATGGGTGGGGGCCTGGTGGAGGGTGCCCCTGGTGGATGGGGGTGCAGGGGGACATGATCAGGTGTGCAGGGTAGTCCACTGTTTTGTGGGCTGCCTGCAGGGGCCGGGGAGGGTGTACAGGGTACACCTGTGGGGGCCCACCCAGCCTATTCGCATGTGATAATTCCCACGCACCCCTGTGATACACGTACCCTGGCCAATCGCGTGTTGAACTTCCCGCTACCCCTGTAATACACGCACCCTGCCTGTTCGCGTGTGATGATTCCCGCGTACCCCTGTAATACACGTTCCCTGGCCTATCGCGTGTTCTACTTCACGCGTCCCCCTGTAATACACGTTCCCTGGCCCATCGCGTGTTGAACTTCCCGCTACCCCTGTAATACACGCACCCTGGCTGTTCGCGTGTGATGATTCCCGCGTACCCCTGTGATGCACGTTCCCTGGCCTATCGCTTGTTCTACTTCACGCGTCCCCCTGTAATACACGTTCCCTGGCCCTTCGCGTGTTGAACTTCCCGCTACCCCTGTAATACACGCACCCTGGCTGTTCGCGTGTGATGATTCCCGCGTACCCCTGTAATACACGTTCCCTGGCCTATGCGTGTTCTACTTCACGCGTCCCCCTGTAATACACGTTCCCTGGCCCATCGCGTGTTGAACTTCCCGCTACCCCTGTAATACACGCACCCTGGCTGTTCGCGTGTGATGATTCCCGCGTACCCCTGTGATGCACGTTCCCTGGCCTATCGCGTGTTCTACTTCACGCGTCCCCCTGTAATACACGTTCCCTGGCCCATCGCGTGTTGGACTTCCCGCTACCCCTGTAATACACGCACCCTGGCTGTTCGCGTGTGATGATTCCCGCGTACCCCTGTGATTCACGTTCCCTGCCTAGTCGCGTGTAGTACTTCCCGCGTACTCCTGATTTGGAGATTGCCCGCTTTGCTTTCCTTGTTTGCCTGCCCTGTGAAGTGGTCCGGGGTTAGCGCAGCCCTTAGCGATGATTTAGCGCTTTTGATGGCTTTTCCGTGCGCGAGGGCGTTCTTGGGGGCGTTACTGGCGCTGCTGCAGGCTCGCTGCGATTCTCTGCGCCACGGCTGTTTTGGGAGCTTGAAATCCATGAATACGCTGTGCGCGGAAATCTGTTTTAGCGCACGTGCCTGGCGCAGACTATCGCAGGCGCACGCTGTGCGCCAGCCGCGTGCGCTACTTGTGCGCTGGATTCTATGAATTAGCCTGAAAGTGTATGCAAGCGGTAATAGATTATAGCTTGGGCACCGGAGAGGAAGGCCAGAGTTGCAGCGATTCATAGGCCCTTCTTTGTCTCATGTTGCCAACTTTTCGTATCCCAGAAGGAATGCACCCTGCATGGCCACGAGGGGGTTGAGAGCTTGCTGTGAAAAGCAATCCCACGAGAAGGAGGGCACGAGCCTCTGACCCTAACTGTCCCACTACTAAGTAATAGCAATTGAAAGCCCCAGTCCCAAGACCCCCAGCATTCAAAGGTACCAGTCATCTCAGACCCCTAACCATAGAACTGTTAGACCACAAATCAATCAGCAAATATCTGAAAACAGGGATCAGCTGCCTTCACCATAGGTTCTGTGATTTGCGTTGTGAGGTGCTAGGTGGGATAAAACAACATAGTTAAAATGAGGGTGGGGAACTTTGGTAGAGCGCCAACGTTTCTGGAATCAAGCTGTAGTTTGTTAGAAGCAATGGCCTCTAAGTATCCCCTTAGCCCATGTCTGCAGTACCAGGTGCATGTCAGGTTAGAGATGGAGCTTGTATTGTTTTTCTTCACATAATTCCCAATCAGTGGTAGCTTCACGCCCAATGACGCGAGGAGAAACCCACGTGGAAGATGGACATAAGGGAATGGGACCAATGGCCTGGCATCCCTTATGGAGCAGGTAGCCTATGTATAGGGTCTCGACCAACCAGCCACGTGGGTTTGCACAGCATGTAATTTACATCACTGATGACATTGTCTGCCTTCATAAAGAGTTATTCATACTGATTGTACCAGAATGCTTCATGGCAGCAGAGTCTTTGCTGGTGCATTTCTATTTTTGTCGAAATAAAACTTTGTTTTCCACGAAAAATGTGTGCTGGGACTTTTTCGGTAGTGGGTTGTATTTTTTCTGGTGTGAACATTGAGGGGCTTCTTCTACTTCTCATCTCACCTCTTCTGTGACTCAGTGAAAATACAGGCATGACTCTCTTGCTGCTTACCCTGATGATGTGAGGACCTTTGTCTGATCTCTTCCCCCTATTAAGGCTTCATCCATTGACTATGCTTTCTCTGACTTTCACTATGCACGTATGACTCCATTTGACCAACACTATCCTACTCGCACATTCACACCTTCATGTCCCTGTTCTTCTTGGATCACCTCTGAAATTCAGACCCACAAAACAAACATGTGCTGTGACTTACAAAGCTTGTGAAAATTACAGACTCCTACAAAGATTTCCCTACTGCCCTACCATCTGCACTGGACTCTGCCAAATCCTCCCACTTCACAAACCTAGTATCCTCCTTTCGCAATCACACACACTTTTATCTACACTCCCAAGCCAATATCCAGCGCCTCTTGCCTCTTTGCTAATGACTTTGCTCCCTACTTTTCCTATAAAATGTGTGACACTCTCTCAGACCTACTCTCTCTCCCTTCCCAATCCTTCTTCTGTCTGCCACCTCCCCCACCTCTTCTAGGTTTATCCACAACCTCTCCTATTGAATGAGCACCCATCATTGGCAGTGCCATCCCATGTTGCGCTCCTATTGACCCTTCTGCTCCCCAATTGCTCAAAGAATTAGACTTTGCCCATATTTGCCATAAAATCACTTGCCCATATCTCTCTGAGCTCTTTAATGTCTCTCTCTCTCTGATGGACTTTTCCCTGCCACCTTCAAACCTGCAACTGTCTTACACCTATGAAGAAACACTCTGCTGAAACAAATGTTACACCAAACTATAGCTCAGTTTCTCTCCTTTCCCGTTATTCAAAGTCCTTGAGTGGATGGTCTTCAACCGGATCACTAAGCACCTTGAGGATAATGACCTCTGCAATCCACTTGACTATGGCTTTTGTAGTAAACACCCACTGAAACTGCACGTATGCATGTCTTCAACTTTCTCTCTAATGCTCTCATCCTTTTGGACCTTCTTCCTCTTTTGACACTGTCGACCACCCCTTCCTCCTCCGCACTCTCTAGACCTTGCGTTTAGCAAATCTGCTCTTTTCTGGACCGCCTCTTACATGGAAGATCGATCCTTTAAAAATCTCTTGGAACTCACAAACCACTGACCCCACCCCTCTACCTGTTGGTATCTCCCAGGGATCAGTCCTTGGACCTCTGCTTGTCACCCTCTATACCTCTGCCCTAGGAAGATTTATCCTATCCTTTGGTTTTCACAATCACCTTTTTGCTTATGACACTCAAATATTTTTCTCCTTTCCCTCCTTCACTGTGGACATCTTGGTACAGATCACTGTCTCACTGCAGTTCGTCACTGAACGGCTCTCAGCTGCCTCATGCTGAACTCTTCAAAAACAAAAGTCCCCTTTCTTCCAGCTTCCAATGCCATCCCTATCCTATCCTACCCTCTCCTATCTCCTTCCTGCCTGAGCAAGCTCACTCACCCAAGGCTCGCAATCTTGGAGTCCTCTTTGATATCGATTTAAGACTGCAACTATTCATCCCTACCACTGCCACTGCTGCTTCTCAACATTTGTAAATTCATCCTTTTCTTACTAACCACTTAACAAAAACTTGAATCTCCACTCTTGTCCACAGCAAACTGGACTACTGCTCAAGCTTACTTCTTGGTCTTCATCTTTACTCCTCCTGCTAGACACAGTTCTAAACTTTGCTACCTGAACTCGCCTCAATCTACCGAGATCCTCCCCCACTTCTACCTAACAACGTTTTTTCTCCTAGTCTACAAAGCTATCAATGGTCCTGCTCCTCAATACCTGTCTGATTATATCTCAGTTTACTCACCATCTTGTTCCCTCCAAACTTCATCTCCACAGAAAATCTCCTTCCTAGGCCCTCACTCTGCTTCCTCCCGCTTCCGGTCTTTCCCCCTACTTGCCCTGCTCAACTGGAATCCGCTGCCCATAAAGGTCAAAGCCAGTCTAACTGTGAATCTCTTCAGAGGTAAGCTTAAGCTTCACTTCCTTACGAAAGATGGAGCTCCCCCAGCTTCCGCAGCCATCTCTATATGTTATTGTACGTTTCTGATCAAAATTAACATCCCTGATCTTCGAATAAATACAAATACGAATCTGAAACAAATCCTTTTATGCATAGACTTTTCTCTACTTTCCATATTAGGTTGCTAATCGTTACATTAAAGAGATGCAAACTTATTGTACTACCTTGTGACGTTCCATTCTCTATGCTATATTCCTGTGATATACTCTGTATCATAATTCTGAGCTTTCATCTTATTAGGAATTTTCTGATCTATTTATCAATTTTTTCTTCTATTCCGTGACATTTGCATAACAACCCGCTTCTTGAGAGCATAGGATATGTTTTTCCTATGTCTGTAAATAAATCTTCAATTACATCTTTGTGGCTCAGTCCTTCCTCAATGTCCGTTGGTACTGTGAGGATTTTATCGATTGTTGACTTTAGGGGTGTCACGGTATTCGTTTTATGGCGGTATGATCACCTTCTTGCCAAATGACGGTATATTATGGTTATCCCGGTATAGCAGGTGGAGTTAAATAATCTTAAATATCATCTTAATGGTCATAAATTATCAGTATTTTGAAACTGGTCTCTGCACATTTTTAGCTGATCCTCCAGGAATCTAAGGCCGCTGCAGATTTGGTCTTTCATGGCGCTCACGCGTTGATCGCCTTGAATGAAAGAGTGACAAGTGGAAGTGTTAAAATGCACATTTTGAGCAATGAGCTTGCTGCTCAGTCACAGGTTGGCCTGCATTATTTTGGAACCATATGGCATGGGCATCATGACCCCTCGCTGCGATCAGCCACAAAAGTTTGTTTTGATAATGTTTTATCCCATTAAAGGGAGAAAAGTCTGTGAGGTCTGAAAGCCCATGTCATTTTGTTTCTTTTGTCAAAATGTCATAGCCAACACTCACCGAAAGGTTGCATATTGATCAAATCACTATAGCTTCTTTACCATCTGCCTGGTGTATTATAAAGGTCTGATGTTGGAGTCACCACTGACCATTTAATCCTAACAGGACAGCATCCAGTGGGCGCTGTTGAAAATGACAAAGTTTAAATACATATCAGCACAAATATGGCCTAGACCACCACAGCCCCATCATTACCATTTTCCCCAGGTCTGAGCGCATTAGAACCCTTGTCATGTGAGTTGAGACGGAGGAATGCTTTCATGGGTAGTGTCACAAATCGAGGATAGACCTGAGAAATATCTCACCCCCATTGCTCTGGATACTTCAAATTTAATGTAGAATCTGTCCTGCATGCTTGAGTCCAGTGCCATATGCAGAAGGCAGGTGAAGGATCAAGCGAAGCAACAACTCTAGTGCCAATGTGTAAATCTACACAGAGGACAGTAGGGGGGCAGTTTATATACTAGCACAGAGCACTGATAGGCCCAGTGTTCACATAGTCTACAGAGCTAAAGTTTTTTGTGTACATGCATCAGAAGAGCATCCAGTTCATTCCCCTCTTTGAATTCTGGGATGTGTAGTTCCCCATATTTCAAATTGGTGGGAAAACTACAAATCGGCTGATATTTAACCCAACTCTACTGATTACAGAGAAAGAGCAGTCACAGCATCAACGCTGCATTTACTAATGTGGCCTCACTTTGCCTATGCTCTTGTCTGCCAAATGCCACATCCCACAGTGCAAGATCCAGAATGCGCAGCACTTGCTTACTGCAGCCTTTCCAAATCAGATTGAATAGCTCACTTAATAGCCGCAGGCTCTAAAACGGTATACCGGTATAAACAACGTGGCGGTTATTATAGTTCAATTAAGCTGTTCACGGTATCTATAACGGTATACCGTTATACCGTTACACCCCTAGTTGGCTTATGCTTTCGGAATCCTCTTGTGCTCTACTCAAATGTCCGCTGGCTTATACATGGTATTTTAGTCTACCACATATACTTCTTTCCATAATTTGGCATGGTGCTGCTGGCAGTGCTATTAGTCTACATGATGTACATTCATATCCTTTTTTACTCGGTTTCAATCTGGGGATCATGATCACGTTTTTCCAATCCGGAGGTGGGATTCCTGTTTCCCAGGCGTGGTTATATAGCTACATCCAGTGTCATCTTAAGGTCATTTGCATTTATCTTCAAGCCTAATGAAGGATCCAAATTGTTGTCCTTAGTCAACAGATTATATTTTTTGTTGCGCTGCTCCATGTGCAGCAGAGATCTAACAACTCATCTAAACAACACATGCACTTTTAGCGGGTACGATCATTCCCTTTTTACCTACACATGAGATACACCAGACAATTCATCCACAGGAGACTTGCCATTGTTCATCTATGTCTCACAGATATTTTGAACTCGTGTTACTTTGAGATTCGGTCCATAGTGGAATTATAATATCGCTCATTACTGCATCTATGCACCAATTTATGCACACTTAGAATCACGGAGCGAGGCAATTTGTCTTCTACCCATAATTACTAGTGTATAGATCCATATGTGGTGGATAACTATTTGAATCAGTCACAGAACAGACCCTGTTTAACTTTATACAAGAAGTCAGAGCCACACTCGGAAAATAGGCCACAAGGCTCATCTTGATCTCCAATCTTTGGACGCACCACTCCTGATAGCCAATGACGATGATATGTTTATTTATCCACTTATAATATGGTTTGTTGCCTTTCTCTAGACAGATATTTGACTAGGAAATATATGCACTGAACTATTATGCACTGACATTAGTCTTTAATTTGCTTTGTAGATGAAATTGGAGATTGAAGACTGAACAAATAATTGAACTTTAATTGTTTTTGCTTCTGATGAAGGGAAAGTTACTCCCGAAACACGTTGAGCTCTTTTTAATATATGTATGGTATATTTTCTGTGGAATTGTTTTGCTTGTTATAATTGAACTGTGTGCAATAAACTTTTGATCACATTTATCAAATTGAATCTATTGAATGAGTCCTATTAATGGAGATATCTCATCTTTTAGATGATTGAATTCTACATATGTGATCTATCATTTAGTACACAAATCTTGACTGGTAATATTACCAGCTTAGAGGGTGTGCTGGGGATGGGAGTATCCACCAATTTAGGACACTATATTTTGTAAGTATTTTCCTCTGGTGGGCACACCACAAGTCCTGTCATATAGGAATGGGGTCCCAGTGTTCACTATATACATCTCCCTATATTGGATTACTCCAGTGACTATTAGTACTTGTGGATATTTCGCTGCGTAGTGCACTGGTGTGAAGAAGCAGACGTACAGGTCATTTATAGAGCCCACCCCCTCACCTCAAGAAAACACTGTGTTTGACAACTGGTATTATCCAAATACCACATCAGAGATATAAGAGATGTTATTCGTTCAGACAACCATATCGTATGAACTGATGCGGGAGACATAAGCCTGCAGGCACCACTGGATATAGAAGAATTATAAGTAAAGTCTGACCGATGTAAAGGGACTCCTCTACGGAGAATAGATACATGTACGCACTAAAACCGATGTACGAGTATCTAAAGAATGAAGTTATGATTGAAGTAATAAAGTAAACATAAATGCAGACATAAAGGAAACTATATACGCTGAGAAGATGAGTGACAAGAAACGTATATACGCAGAAATGCAAGATAGATATACCAACATAGAAGCTTGCTAAAGTAGAAAATAGAATGTGAGTAAAGCAGCCATGTTGAAAAATGGACATCAGCATTGTATAATAGTAAGCAAGAAGCCTTGAGAAGAGAGACCAAGGCTGCAGTGCTGACAGGTACTGCAATACAAATTTGTGCAGGAGCAAAGGATATTTGTTTGGCTCAGCATTAAGGATTCTGCAGAAGAGAAACTACATGGCTCAAAAGGAGTGTCATGTGCGTAGGACATATTTCTCTTAGATTAAGTAAAGGAGTGAATAATTGTGAGTACCAAGTATTGTACAATAAAAGACACAGAAAGCACATGCAGGATGGAGCAACCAAGTCTCCAGAGGCCAAGAAGAGTAATAGCACCTAAAATAATTGAATCAAATAGCACTAAATAGAAGGGCAGAATAGACAAAGTCATGGTCTCCTCACATGTTGTCCAGGACCAGAAGACAGGGCCTATTCATAAAGCTCCAGACGAAGATAGCAATGTACCTTCACTCCCTTTAAAGTTCAGAGGAAGAGAATATTCAGCAAGGTCATCTACAAAGTAGTCTTGGCATAGGGCCTAACTGATGAGAAATGGTAGACTAATTAGCTAAGAAAGGTGTCTGACGTTGTTCCCTAGCACCTGGGTTTCATTGTGTTCATGGTGCGAACGAGCCGAATGTCCAAGGTTGGTAAGAGAGTGCCACCAATCATGAGGGTCTATGTAATTTTGGACCATACATTGTTGCACGGGCCTATACGCTGTTGTTATTATGTTTTTATCTGTATTTTACATAGTTATAGGTGGTTCAAAGCGTCCCTACCAGATAAGAGGCATCCAATGATGATACTTACATTTGTACAAACTACATATATACATTTCCCCTAACAAATCCCTCCACCTAGTAGGTTATTACTGTTTGCCACATAGGATGACATCATAGCAGATGTATGTCAAGGTATAAAACCTTTTGTGCAACCCAAATGCATTGAGAGTGTGTGAGCTACAATCTGTTTGCTTGCCAGGTTCCCCTACTTTATTGAACTGATAATAAAGTCAAATTTTGCCATCTTTCTTGAGTCTGTCCGGTTATTTGTGCCTGAGATCATTTATTGTGGTAATCCCAAATCGGCATTTGGAACGCTCCAGGTGCTCTTGCACACTGGCTACAGACATGCCATTATTATGTATAAGCTAATATAACAGCCTTGACTGTAATCATTTATCCTCTCTGCTACACATATGACAGAAGGATATAGAGCATCACATAATGGGAAGATGTATAACCTTTTAGAAATACCTTTAGGTGGCGTATCTACATAGTATTGTTTGTTATTTGATACACGCCCAATGGACTTTGAGTTCATTAGCATTGTTTTCCAATGGGTGGCCTTAATGCATGAGCGCCCTCAAATGCCTTTACTAATTCAAAGGCCAGTTTTCTCCATAGAAATGCAGATAGTTTGGCAGCTCTGATTGTAGAAGCTTGTCAAGTTTAATCACTAAGGCGGTAGGTCATGAGTCCATATTTAATTTAATCTAACTGCTAACTTCACTTACACTGTGCTATTTCCTAGGCTTTTTATTTCATCTTGCTGCCTCTTGCAGGCAACCAAAATGCAAACAAACCTTCATAAAAGGAACAAAACGGGCTTAGTAAAACGTTAATGAAATCATGGGAGGACAGTTTCAACTTACACTACACACCAGCACACTAGGCCTCTAATATTAGGATAATATTTTAAACCATTTACAACTAGCTTGTGTCTGTTCCACCCAAATACCTCTTGGGAAAGTAACAGTTTAAGGTTAATAAGGTTAATACGGGATGTTGGCTTAAGCTCTGCGATTTTCTACATCCTTTGCCTTTATCGCTCTCTCCTTCTCCACAAAACCAACTTTCACTTTTATGACTATTCCACGCTTGGACTAGGCCTCTGAATTAAAAGTGTCTTGGCATTCCCAGATGCACCAGCCAGGAAATATCTGCAGTAATTTAAATGGATGCAACAGTTATATTAAACCTACAACTCTACCAGGATTCCCTAAGCACACTCCAAAACCCCTCTCGCACCCAACACTACTCAATAGTTAATAGATAGCCCTCCAAAACCTGAAACCAAATAACATGCTATCTCAACACATATATCTGTTCTCTTTAACTATCTCCAGAATACAATCCATATGAGTGACACACATCCATCCTTACACAAAGCACTTCCAATTCCGCAAATCTCCCAAGTCTCTTTCTTCTCTTCCCATTCTCCCCTCTTGCATTCCTCAGTTTTGCTCACTATTCCCCAAGCAGATTAAGGTCTACAGCACCCATGGGAAGGAAGGACACAATACACCATGGACAAAATTCAGGAGCTCTGAAACTACTACTGTGGTGATTTGGCGCAGAATAAAACCAGGGTAACATAAGGCAGTGCCATTTCATAAACAACATTTTTCAGTCCAAGGCAGACATCGTTCTAGGATTCAGACAACTGCATACATAGCTCACCTTTATTAGGGATCATCAGTACTGTATCTCAAGCACTGGGCCATGTTGATGAAACACCAGCAAAGTTATGTTGGGTTTAAAAGCCTTGAAAAAAACACATCCACCTGAAATGTGAAAGCAGAATTAGCTAATTTAGCCAAAGCACACACAGAACCGTGCCACCAGTAGCCATCACTAGAAGTGAACCTTCATTTCAGAGCCAGATGGACAATGCATTGTTGGTATGCAAATTACCTAAAATGTCATGCCTTTGCTGCAGGAAAATGTCTTTATCTGTAGAGCAGAGCCATTTTATAAATAGCATTATAAACCCAAGACAGAAAGCTCTGAAGGATTCCGACAACTGCATACATTTTATCAAGTGTACAAGCTATTGACCTTTGCTGTAAAAGGAAAAAGCCTCTAACTTGTAACCATCAGAGCATGATGCTCTGAATTGGTGTGGTTGGAGCATTGGGGCATGTTGAGTCAACAGCCTCAAAGTTATGGTTGATTGAATGCTTAAAAATGTTTGACAAAATACTTCCAATTGAAATGTGAAAGCAGAATTTGCCTTTTCAGCTAAGTGCACACAGCATATCACTATTGCTAATGACTTTGCTCCCTACTTTTCCTATAAAATTTGTGACACTCTCTCAGACCTTCTCTCTCTCCCTTCCCAATCCTTCTTCTGTCTGCCACCTCCCCCCACCTCTTCTAGGCTTATCCACAACCTCTCCTATTGAATGAGCACCCATCATTGGCAGTGCCATCCCATGTTGCGCTCCTATCGACCCTTCTGCTCCCCAATTGCTCAAAGAATTAGACTTGATCACTTGCCCATATCTCTCTGAGCTCTTTAATGTCTCTCTCTCTGATGGACTTTTCCATGCCACCTTCAAACCTGCAACTGTCTTACACCTATGAAGAAAAACTCTGCTGAAACAAATGTTACACCAAACTATAGCTCAGTTTCTCTCCTTTCCCATTATTCAAAGTCCTTGAGTGGATGGTCTTCAACAGGATCACAAAGCACCTTGAGGATAATGACCTCTGCAATCCACTTGGCTATGGCTTTTGTGGTAAACACTCCACTGAAACTGCACTTATGCATGTCTTCAACTTTCTCTCTAATGCTCTCATCCTTTTGGACCTTCTTCCTCTTTTGACACTGTCGACCACCCCTTCCTCCTCCGCACTCTCTAGACCTTGCGTTTGGCAAATCTGCTCTTTTCTGGACCGCCTCTTACATGGAAGATCGATCCTTTAAAAATCTCTTGGAACTCACAAACCACTGACCCCACCCCTCTACCTGTTGGTATCTCCCAGGGATCAGTCCTTGGACCTCTGCTTGTCACCCTCTATACCTCTGCCCTAGGAAGATTTATCCTATCCTTTGGTTTTCACAATCACCTTTTTGCTTATGACACTCAAATATTTTTCTCCTTTCCCTCCTTCACTGTAGACATCTTGGTACAGATCACTGTCTCACTGCAGTTCGTCACTGAACGGCTCTCAGCTGCCTCATGCTGAACTCTTTAATAACAAAAGTCCCATTTCTTCCAGCTTCCAATGCCATCCCTATCCTATCCTACCCTCTCCTATCTCCTTCCTGCCTGAGCAAGCTCACTCACCCAAGGCTCGCAATCTTGGAGTCCTCTTTGATATCGATTTAAGACTGCAACTATTCATCACTACCACTGCCACTGCTGCTTCTCAACATTTGTAAATTCATCCTTTTCTTACTAACCACTTAACAAAAACTTGAATCTCCACTCTTGTGCACAGCAAACTGGACTACTGCTCAAGCTTACTTCTTGGTCTTCATCTTTACTCCTCCTGCTAGACACAATTCTAAACTTTGCTACCTGCACTCGCTACAATCTACCCAGATCCTCCCCCACTTCTACCTAGCAACGTTTTTTCTCCTAGTCTACAAAGCTATCAATGGTCCTGCTCCTCAATACCTGTCTGATTATATCTCAGTTTACTCACCATCTTGTTCCCTCCAAACTTCATCTCCACAGAAAATATTCTTCCTAGGCCCTCACTGTGCTTCCTCCCGCTTCCAGTCTTTCCCCCTACTTGCCCTGCTCAACTGGAACCCGCTGCCCATAAAGGTCAAAGCCAGTCTAACTGTGAATCTCTTCAGAGGTAAGCTTAAGCTTCACTTCCTTACTAAAGATGGAGCTCCCCCGGCTTCCGCAGCCATCTCTATATGTTATTGTACGTTTCTGATCAAAATTAACATCCCTGATCTTCGAATAAATACAAATACGAATCTGAAACAAATCCTTTTATGCATAGACTTTTCTCTACTTTCCATATTAGGTTGTTAATCGTTACATTAAAGAGATGCAAACTTATTGTACTACCTTGTGACGTTCCATTCTCTATGCTATATTCCTGTGATATATTCTGTATCATAATTCTGAGCTTTCATCTTATTAGGAATTTTCTGATCTATTTATCAATTTTTTCTTCTATTCCGTGACATTTGCATAACAACCCGCTTCTTGAGAGCATAGGATATGTTTTTCCTATGTCTGTAAATAAATCTTCAATTACATCTTTGTGGCTCAGTCCTTCCTCAATGTCCGTTAGTACTGTGAGGATTTTATCGATTGTTGACTTTAGGGGTGTCACGGTATTCGTTTTATGGTGGTATGATCACCTTCTTGCCAAATGACGGTATATTATGGTTATCGCGGTATAGCAGGTGGAGTTAAATAATCTTAAATATTGTCTTAATGGTCTTAAATTATCAGTATTTTGAAACTTGTCTATGCACATTTTTATCTGATTCTCCAGGAATCTAAGGCGGCTGCAGATTTGGTCTTTCATGGCGCTCACGCGTTGATCGCCTTGAATGAAAGATTGACAAGTGGAAGTGTTAAAATG
Organism: Ambystoma mexicanum; assembly: GCF_040938575.1. Taxonomy (NCBI): domain Eukaryota; kingdom Metazoa; phylum Chordata; class Amphibia; order Caudata; family Ambystomatidae; genus Ambystoma; species Ambystoma mexicanum. Next base: position 248,174,094 of record NC_090921.1, on the reverse strand, counting down.
CACATTGTGAGAAATGAGCTTGCTGCTCAGTCACAGTTTGGCCTGCATTATTTTGGAACCACATGGCATGGGCATCATGACCCCTCGCTGCGATCAGCCACAAAAGTTTGTTTTGATAACGCTTTATCCCATTAAAGGGAGAGAAGTCTGTGAGGTCTGAAAGCCCATGTCATTTTGTTTCTTTTGTCAAAATGTCATAGCCAACACTCACTGAAAGGTTGCATATTGATCAAATCACTATAGCTTCTTTACCATCTGCCTGGTGTATTATAAAGGTCTGATGTTGGAGTCACCACTGACCATTTAATCCTAACAGGACAGCATCCAGTGGGCGCTGTTGAAAATGACAAAGTTTAAATACATATCGGCACAAATATGGCCTAGACCTTGGAGATTGAAGACTGAACAAACAATTGAACTTTAATTGTTTTTGCTTCTGATGAAGGGAAAGTTACTCCCGAAACACGTTGAGCTCTTTTTAATATATGTATGGTATATTTTCTGTGGAATTGTTTTGCTTGTTATAATTGAACTGTGTGCAATAAACTTTTGATCACATTTATCAAATTGAATCTATTGAATGAGTCCTACTAATGGAGATATCTCATCTTTTAGATGATTGAATTCTACATATGTAATCTATCATTTACTACACAAATCTTGACTGGTAATATTACCAGCTTAGAGGGTGTGCCGGGGACAGGAGTATCCACCAATTTAGGACACTATATTTTGGAACTATTTTCCTCTGGTGGGTCCACCACAAGTCCTGTAATATGGGAATGGGGTCCCAGTGTTCACTATATAGATCTCCCTATATTGGATTACTCCAGTGACTATTAGTACTTGTGGGTATTTCTCTGCGTAGTGCACTGGTTTGAAGAAGCAGAAGTACAGGTCATTTATAGAGCCCACCCCCTCACCTCAAGAAAACACTGTGTTTGACAACTGGTATTATCCAAATACCACATCAGAGATATAAGAGACGTTATTCGTTCATATAACCATATCGTATGAACTGATGCGGAAGACATAAGCCTGCAGGCACCACTGGATATAGAAGAATTATAAGTAAAGTCTGACCGATGGAAAGGGACTCCTCTACGGAGGAAAGATACCTGTACGCACTAAAACCGATGTACGAGTATCTAAAGAATGAAGTTATGATTGAAGTAATAAAGTAAACATAAATGCAGACATAAAGGAAACTATATACGCTGAGAAGATGAGTGACAAGAAACGTATATACGCAGAAATGCAAGATAGATATACCAACATAGAAGCTTGCTAAAGTAGAAAATAGAATGTGAGTAAAGCAGCCATGTTGAAAAATGGACGTCAGCATTGTATAATAGTAAGCAAGAAGCCTTGAGAAGAGAGACCAAGGCTGCAGTGCTGACAGGTACTGCAACACAAATTTGTGCAGGAGCAAAGGATATTTGTTTGGCTCAGCATCAAGGATGCTGCAGCAAGAGAAACTACATGGCTCAAAAGGAGTGTCATGTGCGTAGGACATATTTCTCTTAGATTAAGTAAAGGAGTGAATAATTGTGAGTACCAAGTATTGTAAAATAAAAGACACAGAAAGCACATGCAGGATGGAGCAACCAAGTCTCCAGAGGCCAAGAAGAGTAATAGCACCTAAAATAATTGAATCAAATAACACTAAATAGAAGGGCAGAATGGACAAAGTCATGGTCTCCTCACATGTTGTCCAGGACCAGAAGACAGGGCCTATTCATAAAGCCCCAGACGAAGATAGCAATGTACCTTCACTCCCTTTAAAGTTCAGAGGAAGAGAATATTCATCAAGGTCATCTACAAAGTAGTCTTGGCATAGGGCCTAACTGATGAGAAATGGTAGACTAATTAGCTAAGAAAGGTGTCTGACGTTGTTCCCTTGCACCTGGGTTTCATTGTGTTCATGGTGCAAACGAGCCGAATGTCCAAGGTTGGTAAGAGAGTGCCAACCAATCATGAGGGTCTATGTAATTTTGGACCATACATTGTTGCACGGGCCTATACGCTGTTGTTATTATGTTTTTATCTGTATTTTACATAGTTATAGGTGGTTCAAAGCGTGTCTACCAGATAAGAGGCATCCAATGATGATACTAACATTTGTACAAACTACATATATATATTTCCACTAACAAATCCCTCCACCTAGTAGGTTATTACTGTTTGCCACATAGGATGCCCTCTCCTTGCTCCACTCTGCTATATCTGATACTCTTGATATCCTTGCCCCTGTCATGAAAATCCGCCTGAAGCCCAAAGCCAAATGTAACTCCTGGTATGATTCGGATCTCGTCACCCTAAAACGCAAGTGCAGGGTGGCAGAGAGGAAATGGCGTGCTTCATGTTCATCCTCTGACAAACTGGCCTGCGGTCTGCTCCAAAGGCAATACCGTCTCTCTGTTCTCACCAAGAAGAGAGCCCTTATCCAAGCCCGCATCTCTGCGGCATCTAACAACTCGGCTGAACTCTTTAAAATCTGCAAGGAGCTTGCCAACCCTGCTGCAGTCTCTACCTCTCCTGTCCCCTCCCAGGCCCTATGCACTGCACTGGCCTCCCACTTCATCTCTAAAACTCAGGACATCCTGTCCTCACTCTCCTCCTATCACCTCCCCCCCCTCTTCCCTGCTCCTCCTCTGGCCCTTCTGCAGCCACCCCTCCTCCCTCCTTCTCTGCCTTTCCCCTTTTTTCTGCTGACAAGGTTTCCAGACAAGTCCGATCTATGAAAATCTCGTCCAAACAGATTCACCCCTGTTCCTCCAAAACTATCAAGGACCACATCGACTCCCTGGCTCCTGCCCTGGCTGACTTTTGCAACCACTCCTTCGCCTCTGGAGTCTTCCCATCCCCCCTTAAGCACTCCCTGGTTCACCCTCTCCTTAAGAAACCCTCTGCCGACCCCTCCTGTCCGGCTAACTATCGCCCAATCTCCATCACTCCCTTCCTGGGCAAGCTCCTGGAGAAACTGGCCATCTCCCAGCTTAACCTCCATGCTGAAGCTGTTGACAGTCTCCATGAACATCAATCTGGCTTCAGAGCGGCCAGAAGCACGGAAACTGCTCTCCTGAACATCCGTGAGGACCTGCTCTTAAACCTCGACTCCAACACTCCGTGTGTTCTCATTCTGCTCGATCTCTCTTCTGCCTTTGACACTGTCAACCATGCCATCCTGCTCAACCGTCTCCGTGATAACCTGGGTATCACTGGTCAGGCTCTGGCGTGGCTGACCTCTTTCCTTTCCAATCGACCCTCCCAGGTCCAACTTGGGTCCTTCCTCTCTGACATCTTTTTCTACACCTGTGGCGTTCCCCAAGGATCTAATCTCTCTCCCTGGCTTTTCAACCAGTATCTGGCACTCCTTGCCCACCGCATCGCCGCCCTCTGCCCCAACTTTCAGTGCTATGCGGACGATACCCAGCTCATTTTCAGGCTACCCTCGGCCTCCTCCTCTCCCTCCCTCATCTCTGACTGTCTGTCTGCTATCCAGGATTGGTGTGCTGCCAATGACCTCTGCCTTAATGCTAGTAAGACTGAGATCCTACTCATCGGCACACCCACTCCCTCCTTCCCTGCAGCTCTCTGGCCGGCCTCTTTTGGCCCTCTTCCTGCTCCTACCTGCAAGGAAAAAAACCTTGGAGTCATCTTCGACTCCACACTCTCCTTCTCTCCTCATATATCTGACGTCTCTAAGAAGTCACATTACCAGCTGCACCTCCTCAGAGGTATTCTTCCCTTCCTCTCCTTCCCCCAGAAGCTCACTGTCTCCCGAGCCCTGGTTCTCTCGAAGCTGGACTACTGTAACAGCCTCTATCTTAATCTGCCTGCCTCCACTCTCCGCCCTCTGCAACTCATCCAGAACAGAACTGCAAGACTTGTTCTTGGCCTCAAGCCCAGGGACCGTATCTCTCCAGGACTGAAATCTCTACACTGGCTCCCAGTGGCTGCGAGGATTAAGTTCAAAACCCTCTGCATTGTCCACAAGGCCTTCTGGGGCCTGGGGCCTAAATACCTTCAACATTCTCTTCCTAAATATCTTCCTTCCCGAGCCCTATGCTCATCCGTCTCCAACTCCCTCAGGGTCAGCCGCTTCTCGAAGCAACGAGCTGGGGGTAGATCTCTCTCCGCGGCAGGTGCCTCCCTCTGGAACAGCCTTCCTGCCTCCCTGAAACTTGAGGAGAACCATCTCTGGTTCCGGAAGCACCTCAAAACCTTCCTCTTCACTTCTGCTTTCTCTCTCCCTCTCCCCTGCTAAATTCTTCACCAAAACTGCACTGATTCTGCAACTGGGCCACTCTCACCGACCTCGGTCCTGGGCCCAGTCACTCTTCACTTGCACTGCCTCCCTGGCAACCCCTGCACTGCGGGACTGTCTCTGTATCACTACAGCCCCCCCCCAGCACTTGTCTGCACTTACCTTGCACTTGCCACCAGCTGGCCCTATTTATTTATTATTTTATTTCTATTCTACTACTTGTACTGCACTCCCCCCCCTCCCCTTCCCCTTGCACTTTTCCCCTTCCCCCTACCCCTGCACTTGCGCGGTCTGAATGACACCTGGCCTAGTAGGATCGCTGTCTGTCTTCCCCTTGTTCCCCCCTCCCTGCCTCGTCGCGCCTTGAAACACTTGTGAATAGGCGCGTTACAAATGCCATATCATATCATATCATATCATAGCAGACGTATGTCAAGGTATAAAACCTTTTTTTTATTTTTTTTTTTTTATTTATAGTTGTTTTGGTCGTGAAAACAAATTCACAACCTTTCAACTTATACAAAATTACAGAAAATCACATTTACAAATCAATTAAAAATAAGTAAAACATTGTATGCAATAGTAATAAAAGAAAAAAAAAATCTCTCATTTTAAAAAAAAGTTCAACAGTGATTTTCAACACAAGTTATAAAGCATGTAAAACGATCATCATTTTATTGGCACTGCATACATTGGTATTTTCAATTGATGCAAATAATTGACAACTGCATATCTTACAGCCTTTCTATTAGTATGGAAGATTAAGACCCATAGCTCTTTTGGAGTCAAAATTTGTTGGTCCCTAAATAAAGGCTTGAAATGAACACCCCGTACTGATGCTAGTTGATCACATTCTGCACACAGGTGCATAGGGGTTTCTGCTTGTTGTTTACAAAACCGGCAAAGCAGAGGGATAGCAGCATTATTCCGTATATTCATCACATCATTAGTCAGCTACAGATTTAGTCTAAATCTCATAAAGCCATTTCTATGGTTGGAACTAGGGGACCTCACCATATATTCAGCCACTGTGTTATAACGCTTTAATTCAAATGGAAAAGCCTCGAAATGTTTATAGTTGGAACATGTAAGACGTGTATAAATCCAGTCACCTTCCCAGATCTTTGTTCTTGCTTTGTTTGGATTTCCCATAAGCAAGATAGGATCAATCTGAGCTTTTGCTAGAATTGAGTGGATTTTTGGCACCATGTTTTTGGAAAGTCGTCCAAAGAGCTCAATAGATATATGGAAATGATATTAGTTATCCCTGTTGTGGCTTTGTTCATGAGACACTTGCGGTACAAGGCACACAGGCGCCATTTGTAAGCTGCGTAAAGAGAAATTAAGCCCAGCTCATATCTTAAAAGTGGAAGTGGTTGTGAGGTTGGCAAATTCAGAACTTGCCTCCAAAACCGACCTTCCCTAATGGCCCAGTAAGAGTATGACATGATAAACCGGGTCTCTGCACCGTAGAGGATCACAGGCACTACTTTCAATTTGAAATATGTGAGAATTGGTAGTAAAGAAAATTTACAGTATCTTGCCTTGATGATCCAGGCTAGTGAAATGCACGTTTGAAGTTTATGGAGTCCTTGTTGATTATATTGATCAGAGGCACACAAGTTGGAAACAGTTATACACAGGTACACATAGATATTAGTGCTGGTGATCTTACAATTTTGAAGAGGCCAATGTAAATGGGCACAACTTTGTTTCTTGGTACCAAATTGAATGACCTTTGTCTTCGCCATGTTGATTGTTATGCCATTTATTTTTGTATAATCATCCAGAGCACCTAATAGGAGTCGCAACCCTTTTGGGGTATGTGACAATAGTACCATGTCATCGGCATACAATAACCATTGTATCTGTACACCCATGGTTTTTGGAGAGTCAGAGATCAGTGTTGTAAAACTCCGATAGATATCTGAAAGAAAGAAGTTGAACAAGGCTGAAGCTAATAAATAGCCTTGTTTTAGGCCTCTGGCGGTTGGTATTGGGGAGGTATTGTGTAACCCAAATGCATTGAGAGTGTGTGAGCTACAATCTGTTTGCTTGCCAGGTTCCCCTACTTTATTGAACTGATAATAAAGTCATATTTTGCCATCTTTCTTGAGTCTGTACGGTTATTTGTGCCTGAGATTATTTATTGTGGTAATCCCAAATCGGCATTTGGAACGCTCCAGGTGCTCTTGCACACTGGCTACAGACATGCCATTATTATGTATAATAAGCTAATATAACAGCCTTGACTGTAATCATTTATCCTCTCTGCTACACATATGACAGAAGGATATAGAGCATCACATAATGGGAAGATGTATAACCTTTTAGAAATACCTTTAGGTGGCGTATCTACATAGTATTGTTTGTTATTTGATACACGCCCAATGGACTTTGAGTTCATTAGCATTGTTTTCCAATGGGTGGTCTTAATGCATGAGCGCCCTCAAATGCCTTTACTAATTCAAAGGCCAGTTTTCTCCATAGAAATGCAGATAGTTTGGCAGCTCTGATTGTAGAAGCTTGTCAAGTTTAATCACTAAGGCGGTAGGTCATGAGTCCATATTTAATTTAATCTAACTGCTAACTTCACTTACACTGTGCTATTTCCTAGGCTTTTTATTTCATCTTGCTGCCTCTTGCAGGCAACCAAAATGCAAACAAACCTTCATAAAAGGAACAAAACGGGCTTAGTAAAACGTTAATGAAATCATGGGAGGACAGTTTCAACTTACACTACACACCAGCACACTAGGCCTCTAATATTAGGATAATATTTTAAACCATTTACAACTAGCTTGTGTCTGTTCCACCCAAATACCTCTTGGGAAAGTAACAGTTTAAGGTTAATAAGGTTAATACGGGATGTTGGCTTAAGCTCTGCGATTTTCTACATCCTTTGCCTTTATCGCTCTCTCCTTCTCCACAAAACCAACTTTCACTTTTATGACTATTCCACGCTTGGACTAGGCCTCTGAATTAAAAGTGTCTTGGCATTCCCAGATGCACCAGCCAGGAAATATCTGCAGTAATTTAAATGGATGCAACAGTTATATTAAACCTACAACTCTACCAGGATTCCCTGAGCACACTCCAAAACCCCTCTCGCACCCAACACTACTCAATAGTTAATAGATAGCCCTCCACAACCTGAAACCAAATAACATGCTATCTCAACACATATATCTGTTCTCTTTAACTATCTCCAGAATACAATCCATATGAGTGACACACATCCATCCTTACACAAAGCACTTCCAATTCCGCAAATCTCCCAAGTCTCTTTCTTCTCTTCCCATTCTCCCCTCTTGCATTCCTCAGTTTTGCTCACTATTCCCCAAGCAGATTAAGGTCTACAGCACCCATGGGAAGGAAGGACACAATACACCATGGACAAAATTCAGGAGCTCTGAAACTACTACTGTGGTGATTTGGCGCAGAATAAAACCAGGGTAACATAAGGCAGTGCCATTTCATAAACAACATTTTTCAGTCCAAGGCAGACATCGTTCTAGGATTCAGACAATTGCATACATAGCTCACCTTTATTAGGGATCATCAGTACTGTATCTCAAGCACTGGGCCATGTTGATGAAACACCAGCAAAGTTATGTTGGGTTTAAAAGGCTTGAAAAAAACACATCCACCTGAAATGTGAAAGCAGAATTAGCTAATTTAGCCAAAGCACACACAGAACCGTGCCACCAGTAGCCATCACTAGAAGTGAACCTTCATTTCAGAGCCAGATGGACAATGCATTGTTGGTATGCAAATTACCTAAAATGTCATGCCTTTGCTGCAGGAAAATGTCTTTATCTGTAGAGCAGAGCCATTTTATAAATAGCATTATAAACCCAAGACAGAAGCTCTGAAGGATTCCGACAACTGCATACATTTTTTCAAGTGTACAAGCTATTGACCTTTGCTGTAAAAGGAAAAAGCCTGTGACCATCAGAGCATGATGCTCTGAATTGGTGTGGTTGGAGCATTGGGGCATGTTGAGTCAACAGCATCAAAGTTATGGTTGATTGAATGCTTAAAAATGTTTGACAAAAAACTTCCAATTGAAATGTGAAAGCAGAATTTGCCTTTTCAGCTAAGTGCACACAGCATATCACCACCAGGTAGCCATCACTGGAAGTTCACCTCTGGTTCATAGATGGTGGAAAATGCATTGTGGGTATACACATTTTCTCAAATGTCAAGTCTTTCCTCCAGAAAATTGTCTGTAGGGCAGTGCATTTTATACATAGCATTTTCAACCCAAGACACACTAGGTTTCGAACTTTACTTTAAATTATTTATATCACGCACCACTGACCCGGAGGCTTAAGGGTGCAGAGAAATTACACTGCACTGATGATCCTTAATAAGGGTGTGGAAGGAGGCATGGTATCACAAGTATGACACTGACACAAGAGTTACAAGTTTCAAAACCTTTATTAAATTCTTGGGGTTTGGAAAAACTTCTTTGACCCTATATGATGGGAGTAGTCTCTCCATCAAATAATAAGGAAAACACAGTGCTAGTCAGTCTTTGTCAAATTAAAAAGGCATATACTAACAAAACCTAATGCCTGCCCTATTTCTTATACAAAAAGTGTGTAAAGGGGAATGTGTATGTAAAGGAAAGTCAGTGTTATAACATAAAGGATCAAGTCAGCTCCCCTTCCCGCATTGGGCAGCATGGAGTAAGACGGCCCACGTAAAGAGAATGACACAGTCTCGCTCCGGTTGTCAAAACAAGGCAGTTCAAAACGTGGGTCGAGGCCTGCTTGGCCTTCCATGTTAAAGTCACTTATTCCAGTTTTCTAAAAGTTCTTTCACAGTTCAACAAAAGTTCATGTAGGTCTCCCTTTGTCGGGCTTGGACCACTCAAGGCATCAACAGTTCACGTAAGTCTCCCTCTGTCGGGCTTGGGCCTTTCAACACAAAGTACCTGATTCAACATAGATGTCCCTCACCCAGGCTCAGATCTTGCAATCACAGCACTTGCAGGATTTCTATCCGCATGCTTTATTGACATTCAGTAGGGGTTGCCTTCCCCTAACTTATTTCATATTTCCGGTCTGCCTTAATCGGGCTCGGACCTTTCACTGATGTCAAAGACTTTCAAATGTGTGGGGCTTTTACCATAGATCTCAGCAGGACCACTTTGACTTTCACTTCAGCTCTCCTTTATGTTATTTGCCCCAGTGTCTCTTGGTAGTTCCATACCACAATCAGAAAAGTTCGTAGAAATCTTCCTCTGAAAGCAATCACTGTTTAACTTCCACTTTCGGCAGGGTTAATCTTGACCATTGCGCATTTCAGAGTTTCTTCACTTTGCTGCTTTATATCATCAAGAATTTCGCTGAGACTTTCAAGTGGTCTATTTCATTTCACCGTACCACTTTGCTACTCTGTATCACTGGCTTCACTGTTATCAGTAACTTAAAAGTTCACTCCTGGTTTGCTTTCTTTCGCATCTCATCAGCATGCGCGCAACCTTCAATTGTGAGATATACTGTTGCAGCTTCAATCTTTCTTTGACAAAAACCGGCCTTTCCTGTCTTTCGCTAACTCACTGGTTGTGTGCATTCCTTTCTTGCCTCTGCGGCTTTGATTCACGAGTCAAGGTTGATACCACAGGCTTGGCCTCGCCTCCCCAACTCTGTCATTCAGCCGGGAGGGTCGCTGGCATCCTTGAAAACACAATGCAGATTTCTTCTTGTCTGGGGTTTGGGTTTCTCCACGTATCCCTCAGTTTCCTGGAGGCAACAACCTCCTGCAGGGATCTTCAGGGTTTCCCTAATCTTCGCTCTGGTCCCTCGATCGGTCGTCGTGCTCCAGTGGGCTTGCGTTCGCCCCAGAAGAACTGCTCCTTCTCATGTCTCACCTTGCTCAGAGTGTGTCTCTATGTTCTGCTTTTTATCTGTGTAGGGGAAATAATGGCTATCAGATGTATGTGATTACAGTCAAGTGCTTGACTTGGCCTGACCCGATTAACAGGACATGTCCAATGAGATATGTAAGTGTTAGCCTCTTTACTCTCAGCCCAGTGTTTAGGTAGAAAGGGGGCTGATGGAGGGAGTTGGAATGTGGGAGAATCCTATAGAATAGAATGGGGTATGAGCACAGGAAAGGGGGGGATAACGTATCTCACCATCGGTTGTCTCACCCACACTCCCTGAAGATCCAAGACCCAGTTGACCCTCCCGCACTGGTCTACCCCCCAGGGTCTGGATCTAAAGGCGATGGCCGTTCCGTGGCTTCCTCAGATTGATCCCCGGGGACTAGTAAGTGAGGCACCATTTGGTTTCTCACAGGTGAAACATGTATTGTCAAGACAAAAAGGTAAAAGATGAAAGGAGACAAAAGGTTTCCATTTAGGAAACCTGTGTCCTCTGCACACTGGTATATGGCAAAAAGCCTAAGAGGTATTTATGAGATACAGTCTAATATCTATTCCCCTAACTCTAGGGAACTGAATAGACCATCATGTATTATCAGGGTATTATAGAATATTAATTCATAAGTTTGTCATTTCACATGTTTTTGATTAATAACTGGACAGAAATGCATTATATTTACTTATTTATTTGAAATATACTAAACGTTCTTTTATAAAATGTTTTTCTCTTTATAGAAATTGATTGAAATTAATTTTTGCCAATGATGAAGAGTGAATACTACTCGAAACGCGTTGGGCCAATTGAATAATAAAGAAATTAATTGTTGTTTTGCATCATCAACTGGTCAAATTGTATAATTTGCAAATTTTTAAATGAACTAGATGTTATCATGTGAAATGACAAACTTATGAATGAATATTCTACAATACCCTGATAATACTTGATGGTCTATTCAGTTCCCTAGAGTTAGGGGAATAGATATTAGACTGTATTTCCTAAATACCTTTTAGGCTTTTTGCCATACAACAGTGTGCTGGGGACATAGGTTTCCTAATTGGAAACCTTTTGTGTCATATTTTCCCCCGAGACTAGATACCAAGGCTGAGCTTCTCTCTCCTGCACCTCAAAACGTCCTTAATCATGTGGCGGCACAAACCACTATAAAGTTAATCTACACCAATACAAATAGGTTTTACAATTTAATAAGGTGTGCTTAATGTTCTCTTTCCTGTTCTAAAAGATGAAAGTAGCCCAGTGATATGGTGAGAAATGTAAGGGATATGCATTAAATGAACGTACAGCATTTGGAAATGTGGATTGATATGTAAAAAAAAAAGGAAACTCATTGAAGCTATTCACACACACTAACACATTAGCAATTGCTTTGTTGGGAAGGCTAATTGCTTTAAAAATGCATTTTTCAAACTACTGTAAAATCAGTAGTATCACATTACTAAAGCACAGAATCCAGGAAATGGTTTAACCATAAAGGGTTAAACTGTAATAACATGAGGAATGTAGAATTAAATGTGAAATGAGCAAGTCCGGTATCACGAATGGCATTATTGCTATGTTAGCTGGAAAAGGACTGAAGTGGTTACAACAAGTTTCTGCGGAAAGAGATCAGAAATACATTTAGATAGATTATTTTTTTATTTTTAAATTTAACAATGGCTGTTGTGCTCAGAAGGAAAAATCCATTGGGTTAACCATATAGATGCATATCGCAAATAAATGCAGAACAATGTAACTATAAAAAGTGAACATACCCGAGCGAAGGTTACTGTTGGTGTTTTCTTTTTAGCTGTTTCTGGGGTTTTTTGACTGCATTTGGAACTGGAGGCAGAAGTTTTTCTGGAAGCAAAGAGAAACCTGCATTTGCGCTCAAAGAATGTAAACTGATTTTGCCTCTAAATATTTTACAATATAAAAAAGGACTGCTGCAGTCAACCTGAGAGTGACCTTACAAAGACTCATGACTCCCACCCATCTGTGAATGGGAAGAGTTGGAGTAGCAAGGCGAATAGGTGCAGAATTTATCTGGACGCTGAGTTTGTACCAACGCTATCTGTATTTCAGCCTTGAATAGACCAAGCAAAATCAGAACAGCAAGTCGTGGTAAGTTAGAATCAGGAGACAGACAACTTGTGTTTTGTTATTGAAAAGCTTTTATATTGGTTCAAACCCCATAGCTAATCTACCACTATGGTCCCTATTCTGAAAGAAATAAAAGAGAAATGGGTGCATGTCAGGATGTCATAGAAAAGTCAACCCGTCCTCTGTCTAGAAACCCAACTGGCCTGGTCCTAGCCACCACTGGAGGTTCACCTCCAGTTCATAGCCAATGTAAAATGCATTGTGGGTATGCAGATTAGTTCAAATATCAAACCTTTGCTCCAGTGAAAATGTCTATGGGCCTCATTACGACCCAGGCGATAATGGGTTAACGGCGCCGTAAAAGGCTGCAGCGCCGTTAACCTATTAGCGCCTAATTACGAGGTCCCTTTGCGGGACCCGACCTTAACGGCTGGTTTTACCAGCCGTTAAAGTAGGGACCCGCAAAGGGACCTTGGTGTTAAGTACGGTGCTGCAATTTGCGGCACCGTACTTAGCGCCTTCCCCATTCCCATTGAGCCCTATGGGGCAAAAATGGGAATGGGGAAGGGCCATGGAGGAAGGGGGAATTACCGCCCCACCAACCTTGTAATGGGGTGGTAATTCCCCCTTTCTCCATGGCGGAGTCGGAAACTTACCGGCATGGACCATGGTCTTCCGCCAGGGTCGTAATGAGGCCCTATGTCTATAGGGCAGTGGCATTTTATACATTTTATACAAAGCATTTTTCAACTCAGGACACAATAGTCTTCAAACCTAATAACATGTAGGCAGTTGTCTGAATCTGTAGATAGAATCCAAAAGTTCTATTTCTCATACCTTTTGACTCCCTGGACAAATCTGGCTGAAAGTATGCAGTAGAAATTCATCAAAGGGTATTCAGAAAATAAAAAAAGCAGTTTTTGGCCTACTCGCATACATTTTCCCATAGGGAAAAAGCTACTTGCATTGAACAAGCGTAGAGCGAAAACCGACTGATGGCTTTTAACCAAATTAAACAAGTTGGGCACAAAGTGTTGCCGATATTCCTATTTTTCCTTTGTTGTAAATCAATCCAGTAGTTTTTTTTTTATTTGATAGGGAAGGGGGTGCCCACAGCCAAAATAAACATTTAAACATTTATATATCTCCAATGGTGCATTGCAGCACTGAATCTTTCCAGAAATGAAAGGACACTGTATTTTTTATTATTGCTCGATACAAGTTAGAGGCGGGGATGGGGAAATAGTTCCACCTGGTAGTTGAAGGGCTTGGGAAAGATTAGAGAGTCCGTTTTGAGCCAATGGAAATAGCCAAGGTCAATGGACAGTGACGTTATTTTGGACTAATTGATGCACCATGGACAGTGACCACAGCCAAAGACTATGGCAGGTGAGATCGGATTATTTAGGAGTGATGGCGATATGGGCCTGGGCCATAGGTCAACGCAACTCAGTCATGGGGCCAGTGGGCCACAGTCTGTTTGCCTAATTATTGCTGCATGGACAATGGATGCAGCCAAAGACTCAGTGGTGGCTCGTATGATTGAAAGTAAGGGGGGTGAGCTCCTGTCATTTTTGCACAGGTGACAGTTGTACGTTTTACTTTGAACTAAAAACAAGATTTATTATTTGCCAGAGCAAGTTAAAATAAGGATCATAAGTTTGTTGATATATTTTTAATCCGCGGTCAACGTGCAATGATATCATCACATGTACACGTGACATGGTGGCGCCGACATCTTCTTGCTTAGCCACCATTTTGGCAAACGCGAATCATGGCACTCATGAATGGCGGGCAGAACACACTTTTCAGAAGGAATGCAGTCACCCCTTTTATTATTTTTCAACACAAAACAGGTATAACCATTCTTTTGTTAATGTCCTCACTATTTGCCCTGGTAAAACATTTGCAATGTAATAATGCACCCATTATTTTGTGCCTTTCTACTTTTAGAAAACATTTAACACGTGTTGTACAAACTCATAGGGCCTCATTACAACCCTGGCATTAAGGGGTTAACGGCGCCGCAAAAGGTGGCAGCGCCGTTAACCCCTTAACGCCTGATTATGAGGTCCCTTTACGGGTTGGCGATTTTAACGCCTGCTTTTTGCAGGCGTTAAAATCCAACCCGCAAAGGGACCTTGGTGCTAAGTACGGTGCCGCAATTTGCGGCACCGTACTTAGGGCCTTCCCCATTTCCATTGAGCCCTGTAGGGCAAAAATGGGAATGGGGAAGGGCAATGGCGGCATGGGGAATTACCGCCCCGCCAACCTCGGAATGGGGCGGTAATTCCCCATTCCACCATGGCGGAGTCGGTAAGTTACCGGCATGGACCATGGCGCTATTAGCACCATGGCCCAACACCAGGGTTGTAATGAGGGCCATAATCAACACTTGAATATTGACCCAACACAGCACGAGCACAAGGTATGTGGTAATTTATGCACATAACTGAGTGTTATATATAATGTATTACACATGGATACAATTCAATTGGTACATTATTTGTACCTCTGTAGATTAATATAATTCCTCCTGAAGAGCTACAGCAGTAACAAGGTTAATGTGTAGAGGATAAGAGGATAATGATACCTGAGGATGAGAGGATAATGATGCTAGCTTCAAATAAGAATGAACATTCAGTTGATGAGAGGATAATGATGCTAAAGGATGAGAGGACAGAGATGCTAGCTTGAAATAAGAATACACATCCAGATGATGAGAGGGCAATGCTGATTGAGGATGATTGTAGCTTGAAATAAGAATATACATCCAGATGATGAGAGGGCAATGCTGATTGAGGATGATTGTAGCTTGAAACAAGAATACACATCCAGATGATGAGAGGGCAATGCTGATTGAGGATGATTGTAGCTTGAAACAAGAATACACATCCAGATGATGAGAGGGCAATGCTGATTGAGGATGATTGTAGCTTGAAATAAGAATACACATCCAGATGATGAGAGGGCAGTGCTGATTGAGGATGATTGTAGCTTGAAATAAGAATACACATCCAGATGATGAGAGGGCAGTGCTGATTGAGGATGATTGTAGCTTGAAATAAGAATTACCTTTCAGATGATGAGAGGACAGTGATGCTAAACGATGACAGGATATAGATGCTTTCTTGAAACAATGTATAAGGACAACAGGGTGTTTTCAAAGAAAAAAATGGGAGGTCAACTGCCTTCCCTAACCTTTAAAGAGAACAGTACGGTATCACAAACAACGGTTCTTTGGGAGAACGTGATTGATGTGTGCACATTAGTCAGCAAACGTTGGTAGACAAAGGTTGTGAAACAACAATGTCCCTAGAGGAAGAACACCCTGTCCCTGACAGGAGTGCCTCGCCCTAGGTTGAGGATGGTGCAACGCCTATCTAACAGGGATAGCACAAGAGAACTGACCCTTAACACTACCAATTGTTAGAAAATACACATTAAATTAAAACATTGAAAAGCTGGCAAAGAGAACACATCAACGGCAGAACTGGTTATTCGATTCTGTCGAAACAGCTGGCACTACAACTTGTAACCTGGAGATTTGTGTTCATGTCTTATTCACCCTAAAGGTACTGGTTTGCCAAATACGATTGGAGTGTGCAACTAGTCAATAAGTTAAAAAACCCATATGGATGGGATACTATAAAAGGCTCACTGGATGTGAGTATTGGCTATGGTTTGTGTATCCCTTTTTAATGCTGGCCATATGAAATAAAGGTCACAAGAGCCCTAGTGGCCTACAAGGTGGTTTCGATGGCGAGTCAATTAAACCATCTTCTTCAGGAACATGAATAGAAACTATAATGCTTCTGATTCCAAGGTGTCTCCATGTGAGGCACCCTGGGCAAGCACTTCCGTCCCCTGCAGCACTGTAGTAGTCAGTGTCAGTGCTGGATCAGCGTGGAGTAGGGCCAAGATGAAACGTGCTCAGGATCATTCCATATTTCTAGTGGGCGCGGGCAGATGAGCTCCTACCTGGAATGCTGTGATGGTCAGTATCGATCTGAGGGCAGCGTGGAGTCTACAGAAGGACTTGCATGTTCAGGAAACGATCCGTGTTTCTGATGGCATGTGTTCGAGGGTACTATTCTGCAGGCTGTTGTGTGCTCGGCAGAATGGAGGTGGCGCTGTTGTGTGCTCGGCAGAAAGGGGGTCCCACCACCTCCATCCTTCTGAGCACACAACAGCCTGCAGAATAGTCCCCTCGATCTTGGTCGTAAGGTAGGTGCGCTTCCAGCTCCTTTCGTCTCTAGTTTCCACTTGGTGGAATTGTACTGCTTATTCTCTCTACACCAGCTTTCCTTTCCCCGCGGCCAGTCTTCACTCTATTTATAGTCTGGCATGCTGTGCGAGGGTACTACCAGCTCCTGTGTCATTGATTTGATAGCAACACTTTCAACATGCAGGACACCTGGGTGGCAGCTCGGCTACTTCAGGCCCAGGACCTTTTCAGTCAACAAGATGTGCCTTTGGCTCTGCCTACTGGTGGCGCCAAAAAAAAGTGATGCCAACATCAGTAAAGAGTTGACTCTGCTCAAAGAGATTGAAAGGCTTTGCAAAAAGGAAATCTCAAAATGGTGGGAGGAACATTCATTGCAAAATTATCTGCGTATTAGTTGTGTGACCCATGGCCTATGCATAATGACGACACCCTCATTAGAGGACCAAGACCTGCGGATGCTTGAAGAATGGGGTGGAGCAAGCAAAGATTGTTCTGCGCAATTTCTGACCATCTTAGTCAAATATGCCAAATATGCCAAATGAGACCAAGTGGTCAGCGATCTGCAGAAATTGCGCAGAAAATCTATAAACACTAAACAAATTTTGACTGCTTCACAACATTCAGCTATTGTTGAATTACAAAATCTAGCCAGTATTGTCATTAAACAGGCCGATAAAGGCTCCAATATTGTGATTCAAGACAGGGTTAATTATGTTGTCGAAGGCAATCATCAACTTTGTGACCATCTTTGCTATTTTGAGCTGTCAAAAAATCAATTTCCAGAAATACTGAACTCACATCTTTATGTGCCAAGTGGGCAGAAAGGGGCTTAATTGAGGATGACTTGGCTACATTTCTTGTTCCTTTCTGTTATACTATACCCACAATTCATTTTTGCCAAAAACACATAAATCTCTTACTCATCCCCCTGGCAGGTCTATTGTTACTTTGTGTGGTTGTTTATTAGAGCACCTGGCACAATTTATTGTTAATTTATTGACAAAACTTTATTTCCATTTGTTTCAGTTCTGTCTTCTTATCTACGGGATACCAAGGATTTACTACAACACATCACTGACACGCTTTGGGAGGAAACGATTATGTTGGCAAAACGTGATGTGGTTTCTCTATACACTTCCATGGATCACAATGTTGGAATGACAGCCTGAAAATATTTTTTGCACACTCTAACACTGAATCTCTTGGGACACAGTTCTATGATTTTGGAAATGTTATTGTTTTGTTTGACCAATAATGTTTTCTTATTTGAAGGTTCCTTTTTTCGACAAGTAAGGGGTACTGCTATGGGCAGTACCTTTGCCCCATTGTATGCTAATTTAACCATGGGATGGTTGGAGGCAACTTTCTTACCTGATCTACTTTTATCCAGTTTTCCAACACAGATTTTTGCTTGGTGGCAGTACATCGATGATGTTTTTATAATTTGAAAGGGCACTGAAACTGATACCAACATGGTCAATCTCAGGTTTATGGAATGTCATAGGTATACTGAAATCGTATACCTTGATGTTGCTGTTATGCTCGACACTTCAGGTATCCATACGTTGCTGCACAAGAAATCCTCTAACACAGGCCTACTGCTGCATGCCAGCAGCTGCCATCCACCTTCATTCAAGAAAAGTATTCCTTTCTTTGGCTGTTGTGTGTCCAGACTTTTGGGGTACGTCTTACACTCATTAACTATAGGTTGTAGTCCCCTTTGACTCTTTCTGTATGGTCCTTTCATTTTCACTGCTTAATCTCTGTAGGTTACATCTGATCATTGAAGATTGGTCTTTGACCTGGGTATACTTTTCTAGTTTCTGTTTGGTTGCAGATGAGTATCTGAAGGGTTATGATATTCTCTTCGAGAATCCTTCTGCTTGTTGGCACCATTGTGTAATTTTTCGAGGTCCACCTAATCAGAAGCCACTTCTTACTGATTGCATTTGCATATTAGCATGATATTTTATATACTGATTTTGATATGATGTTTTATCAAATGATCAAATAATGACAGTGTGGTATTGTGATTGCACTAGCACTTTAGCATGAAGCTGTTGGTTACCATTAGCGTTTGCATTCTTGCCTGCGTGATTCTTTCTGTATCCAGACCGTGAATTGGGTTCGATGGTATGCCACTATGTATGCACTTTAATCTGGAGTTAAATAACTATGACTGCACTAGCACTTTATCATCAAATCATATGCCATTACATTTGCACTAAAAATTGAAATTGTACTATTATATTTTCATTAGCACTTTATGAGGAAGCTTTTTTGAATGATTCGGCATTCCTGCATTTTGCTTTTAACATTGCTTCATTTGCATTCATGTGTATCGATTTAGTGTATTTATGTATTGCAACTGTGGTTCTCATTTGTGTATTGTCATGCTTTACACCTCAAACACTGTACCGAGTGCGTACAGAAGTGCTAACACTGTGGACTTCTCCCATTGAGCTAATGCAAACTATATAAGCTTTGTGATATAAATCTGCAACTATATGTTTTCAAATGTATCTAATTATTGTGGCAACCGTTACTAGCCTGCTTGGACAGTCATGTCTTTTTGGTCCATTGTGTTATGTCTGAACATCATTGTTTTCATTAACCCATTTCGGGTTCAGCGTTTATCGCTGACCATCTTTATGCACCTCCGAATATTTTTCTTATTATTTTGGGTTAACTTTATGAGTTTCTGTCATTTACACTTTCTATTTTTGTCCATTCCAAGATGGCTGCAACGGTTATCACATATATAGTAGCTTCCCAGTGGGAGCAGTGGAAATAATGAAAGGACTGTAGCTAGTGATTTATACTGTTTGTGAGTTTCATTCCCCATACGTGATCAAGGGCTCAGTGCAGCGTGAAACGCGTTGTGTCTCAGGACTCACCCTCCGGCGTCCTGGTGCTGTTTTGTTGTTGCTATTTATGTGTTTTTTCTGATCAAGTGAATAAACTCGTATCGATTTTGATCTGAGTTTTTACTTTTGGGAGAGCCTTGGAGATGTCTATTGCCTCGCCTGGAGTGTGGTTTTTCTTCCTCCTTTCTTGTGACCTTTTTATATATATATATATATATATATATATATATATATATATATATATATATTCACAGAAAAAATGTTGTTAAAGGGACATTATGGTTAAGTTGCACTAATAAAAACCTATGAAATTCAATGAAAAACACTTTGTTAAAGGGACATTATGGTTACAAGTAAAACCGAAAAACCTCAGAAATTCGCCATTTATGGTAAGCTAAGCAACCATAACTCGCGCCACCACTGTGCACTGCTAAGACTAACAACCAGGACATGTTAGTGTTGTCAATAGTCTTTAAACTCATCACCTAGAATAGCTGCTGCCCTATGTGCGTCTGATGCTCTCCTAAAGACGGATATTGGTGTGTGCATGCTGCGATCTGTTACCACCTCATGAGGTGCTAAATGGTCATCCTTGTTGGGCTATGTGGGAAAAATAAACAGGGCCAAGTGTAAGCAATGCACCTGGCTTACTTTTGAGGAGTCTGTTGATCCTCTCCCCAATTCTGTTGGCTTGGTGTGATAAACTGTACACATTCTGTGTTTAATGCCAAGTAGGTCAGTAATCTCTTTAAACAGTTCATTGAAAAAGTGTGTGCCATTATCTGACCTTAACACATCACCCACGCCCCATCCGGGGAACACTTCGCAGACCAAAAATGTTGCTGTACAATTTTGACATCAGGATGTGCACAAGGACCTGCCTCAACCCAATGTGAGAAGGGGCAACGATTAGGTACCGGGAACCACTTCATCTCTTGCCCATGTTCGTATAGTCAATATGTAACTTGTGGAATGGCCCAGTGGGATGGGGCAGAGTGCCTCCCAGTGTTCGTAATGTCATTCCTGTGCTAAAACTTTGGCACAGTGTGCATCTAATGACCATACTTCTTAAATGTTCCCGGATGTTCGGTATGAACCAGTCCTCTTGTATATCAGTTGCAATGTGGTGCTTGGAGCTGTGGAGGGGTGTGGGGGTGTGAAGGAGAGGATCAAATGCTATTTCCGACAGTTCGTGCGGCATGACTGCTTTTCTTGTGCATTCCTGTCACCACAATAAATCAGTTGGGGATTGTTTGCACCCCTCCTTTTCATCCACAACTGTTTCTCCTCTTCCAGGACCCTTCCTTGTAGTTCAATAACTTGTGCAATGGACAGGACATTGTATGAGACAGGGGGCTGGTCACTGGCAGGTGTTGTTAGAACAGATTCAGCTATAGTGGGTACTGGGAGATATGCTTCTACTTTGGCTGTGGTGTCTGCGGCAGCGTTATCGAGTGACACTTTGTCAGTATTGTTAGTATGGGCGGTGCATTTGACAACCGCCACTACAGAGGGCTGGGAGAGTGCGAAAATTAGATTTTCTAATAACGCGGCATGCTGTACCGGAGACCCATCTGCCCTCCTATCGCGAAAGACAAGCGTCCACTGTGGTATTGACGTAGGCGGAGTCTGAATACATGGTCATGTGACACCCTTGTGCTGCTTGCAGCACTTCAATGAGGGCACTGAGATCTGATACCTGTGCAGAATAATGCATTGGTAGTCTTTTTAAGAATTAGTGTCTCATATTCACCGTCCACTAGGCACACCACTGCTGCCCCAGTATGCCTGAGACCAGTGTCCTGGTCAATTGTCGCTGACCCATCAACAAAGAGGACCACCTCCCCATTGAGTGGCCTGTCCTTTGCCATGGAGATGTCATCCTCCTTCCCTCGTATTTTACACAGTCGTGCCTGGCCAAATCCTCACCAGTGCACATTTCTGTTATAAATGTTGCTGGGTTCACTGTTTTGCATCGTACAATGTGGATGTTTGGGCTGGAGAAAATGATCTTGTATGCTGATGCTCTTTGGGTAGTCAGGGTAGATTTGTATCTTTCTAAAATGGCAAACACGGCATGTTCCACATAAGGTGTAATTTACCAGCCCATGAAAATAGTGTAGCTTTTCTTAATCGCAAATGCTGCCGCTGCATGTGCCTGTTCGCAAGCGAACTGCTCTTGCATCACAGAATCTAATGTGCCTCTGTAATAGGCCAGTGGCTTGCGGCCCATTGTGCTTTTCTGTGGTAACAAGACAGTCATGAGCTGGCCATTAAGAGTGCGAGAATAAGTAGGATTCCTGTGTATAATCTGGTGCTGCAAATACAGGGGCAGTCGAAATAACCTTTTTTAGGTCATCAAAACTCTTTCTTTTCTCTATGCTATTTTGTTGTCCATATTTTGTGCTTCTTTGAGGCCCTTCCTTGAGGCCCTCTAGGAGCGGCCTTGTGTGTGATCATGAATCCATGCTCTGCAGTAATTGCAGCACCCTAGGAACCTTTGCATTCCTTTTACTGTTGTGGGCTGGGGGGTAGTGCGTACAGAGGCAGCGCGGTCAGGTATTATTCATTTGCCATGGGCTGATATTAATTGCCCTAAGTATAAAAGTTCTTGTAGACAGTATTGTAGCTTTGCCTTGTCATATTAAAGTGTTCCCACTTAGCACAGTTCCAACACTGTGAGGAACCCACACCCTCCCTTCTCTCCCCCTAAATCCACCACTCCCATGCTGCTGACCTCCTTGACACTGCTGGGTGGGGAACTGCTGTCCGCATACCCACTGCCCTTTTCCTCCTTCCATCCAAAACGCTGCTGCTCGGACAGCTGTCGACCCCTGCATATTACCTGTCACCTCCATTTGTGCAGGTGTGGCCACCACCCCCTCTTCAGCTATTTTAGCCAACTTCCTCTGTACCAGTTTTGCCTAATTTGCCTGCAGTTTTTGTGCCGTTTCTCTTTGACACTCCTTTATTCGTTAGCAGTGGAGTACTATTATGCTCTGAATTTCCACCCACCCCTTCGCTTCAATGCCCACAAACTTGTCTAGCACCTTCTGCACTGCTTTCGGAAAGCCCCTTTTAATAATGAAGTAGAAAAGAGGAACGGATCGATCCCATTGGCCCCCCATCTCCGCTCTCCTCAGCTCCTCAACCTTAATAATGTACTGCACAGGGTCTACGTCATCCCCCATAGCATATTGCATGATCGACTGTCTGTCTGGCACCGCACCTGTGCTATGATGTTGTTGAACAGTGCACCATTGTGAGCATCATCCTTTAATCTCACTCTTGAGTATCCTACTTTAATCCACACATCTTCGGCCTGGTCACCCACCATTGCCACAATAAACTTTTCATATCTCCTATGGCGAGGGGTACACCTGCAGTCTGTTTTTCAAAAGCATATTTCCATTTCCCCCGGCGCCGCTGTTAATGGCGGGAGCGCCTTGATCAAGTTTTCTTGTCCATCTACCCCAAGGTACATATTGTGCCCTACCGACGCCCTTGTGTATCAAAGGCATTTGTAAACCTACTTTCTTCCCTTCTTTCCTTCCGGCAGTTCCCATTTCTTTGCCAATACCATCCGGCCAAACCTCTCTACCCTATCATCCCACAAACCTTCCACTCAAGGTGTGATCTATTGTGCCTGTTGCGCTTCCCCCTCGCAGTCATCTGCAAACTCATCCACAGTACTCCACCCATCCTCTCCTGGTTCTCCAATTAATCCTCCTCCTACTCTGTCGGACCTTACAGTTCCTAGCTAGCTGGTCGCCTGTCCTCTTTCTTCTTTATGTATACATCTTTTATTCCTACGGTGTCCAATCTGAACAAAATGTCCCCTGCTCCAGACCGCTCCCCTTTGCTTCTCTCTATGCTGTTCGCACTTGCGCTAGTTCTGCTCACGCCGATTCTAGGCCCCCTTCTAATTCCCTCTGCCTTGGAAGCTCTTGGGGTGGAGCGGTTGCTGGAGTGGGTATATACAGAGGTGGAGGATGCATGGCATGTGTGCACACGTAGGTTGGATTACTGTACCCCAACACTGGGAGCGCTGCTAATGGATATATCCCCTTGTGCTCTGTTCGCGCCACTCTGCGTCTGTATGCTTGTCCCCCTCTCATGACCCACATGCTCCTGCCTCATTGGTATCTTCTATGTTCTCGATCATCTTCCACAAATCTAGAATTTCCTTTCTTTTCTGTAGCTGCTTACCTTTGTACTTCGCTGCTAGGAACGTGGTCATGTGTTCAAGGATTCCCTTATTATGGTTTCCTTGCTCTGGCCAGGCGTTAGGTATCCCCGTTCGCGTGTCTGTCACCCACTGCTTGCAGTATTTCTCAATCTTCTCCCGGTACAAGGGCAAGTCCTTGTACATGTATTCTAAAGGTGTCTCCCTTCTCATTGCAGCGATGTATGTGCTGTAAGGCGTTGCTATGCTTCTAATCATGCAGCGCACGCTGCAAATGTCACAACCAAAAGATCAATGTATCGTTGCTCCTTTCTGTCAACTCAGGTTACTTTCCCTCCCCTTCTTTTCACGCACACCCACTCTCGCACTCCACACACTCAAAACATACCACTATTTACACAACGCCCCTCCTCTGGCTTCCACGCTACACAATAAAAAACATGAACACAATAAGCTAAAATAACAATCACTACTGTACCCGAGCCTACTAATTATGCGGGGCTCCTATGTATTTCCTTTTTCCTCCGTTACATAATATAAGTGGTACCACCTTCTCCTCTCACTCGGGGAGGCTACCTAATACTCCGTTTTCCTTTCCTTAATGTTCCCCTTAAAAAATCAATAAAACAAAAAACAATCACAATCCACACTCTTTCCCATGTACCCCTTCCCTACTTGTTATCACTTGCAAGGGTATACTCAAACGGGCGTGTTCACCCGAACTCCTCTGTCACAGGGTTCCAACATGGCCTGAACTCTCTCCAAAGCCGCACCCTGCATCAAAGGGTAGACAGGAATTCTGTAAAAATGGCTTCTACAAAACCTCTGATACTGACGCGTCTGGGACCGGTCGTTGTAGGTGGGCGCAGCATCCTTGGAGAAGCATTCTGGAAGCCTCCATCAGTGTGTGGGTCGCTGGGTTCATGTCGGGGTCACCAAATGAAGGCACGCCCCTGCACCTTCACACCAGAAAAAATACAGGCTGTAGGGGAAAAGGCCCAAGACACGCTTGCAAGGAATACAAGTATTGATTTCTCCAAAATACAAATCTATCAGCAAAGAACTCTGCTGCCGCTGAATGTTCTGACCCCCGTAGGGACGTGCAGCACATTATAAACAAATAACGTCACAAATGACATAATCATATATGGTACATGTCTACAATCCTAACTGGACAAGCTGTAAACATATAGGGCCTGCTCCATATGGGATGCCAGGCCACTGGTCCAACTTCGTCTGTTCATCTCCGTCCACGTGGGTGCTGCTGGGCTCGCCATACGAGGTGAAGTTGGCCTAACAATTAATTGGCTACTAACACAAACAATGTTGATTTATCACTGTAATGAGCAGATACATTTATGGGCTTGAGGGGAGAGCAGAGGTCACACTAACTCACACGCTTCACTCGCTTACCAGACAGATCAGCAACTCTCAAAGACCCCACCTTAGTTTTAGGCTATAATTTTGATGCTACCCTGCACCTCATTGCACAAATCGTGTGACCCATTTCTGAAGGCGCAATAACCTTGCCTTCTGATCTTAGTGCTTGATCGAGGGGTGTAAAAGTTTTACGATAGGTGGTCTGGATTTGGACGGGGCCATAGCATGCTTGGGTCGTGGGATGAAAGCATGGCAAAGCTGTATTTCTTGTGTGGGGATCATTGGGGGCAGGATGGGTTTGCTATCTGTCCCGTGGGATGGTACTGCCAAGAAGAGTCCTGCTTCCTTCTCATGACCTTGCAGGGCAGGTTCTTTCCCGGGTGCGAGGGCCTGTAACTTTCTTAAAACAATGGAGGATATTGTGGACTCGCAGGTTGGGGGTGATGTTTGCGCTCATGCCAGGCGGTATAATACTAACCCACAAAATGATGTTCGTTGCGCTTGGGCCTACTTCTAAGATGGTTGTCGCTTGTCAAGACAGTGTTTGCATACCTCTCTACCAGGGGAGTTGCTAGGTCTGGAAAAGACCCGGGGCTAAGCTGATGTCGGAACTGTTGGGACTAGGGGCTAGCTAGTCTTTTGGCTGTAGCTCCTGAGATTCTATCCGGGGCTACAACCAAAAGATCAGGGGCTATAGCCCCCTTAGCCCCCCCCCTAGCAACGCCCATGCTCTCTACCATATAGCTTGTAATGCAAGCACTATGGTAATCGCACACCCTCTGTTATGAGCACACCCCGCCTTCCTGCCCCTGGATGTGCTCTCTTAGTGTTTATTTCTCATTCTGTATTGTTTAGTGGGCTGGGAAGACCCTCTCTCCTTCCCAACATTATATTCAAGCAGCTAAAAATAATAGAGGCTGTACTCAAAATGTAGCTAAATATACCTCAGTGGTTATACTCAAAGGCAGCTAAATATAACACAGTGGCTATACTAAAAATGCAGATAAATATACCACTGTGGCGATACTAAAAAATCTGCTAAACGTAACACAGTGACTATACTAAAAATGCAGCAATGTATAACACAGTGGCTATGCTCAAAGGCAGCTAGGTTTAAATGGGGGAGGGTTTGGAGCGAGGCTAGATTCTACACAGTGGCTATACTCAAAATGCAGATAATATACCACAGTGGCTTTACTTAAAGATGCAGTTAAATAAAGCCATAGTCTATACTCAAAAATGCAGCTAGATACAACATAGTGGCTATACTCAAAAGGCAGCTAAATGTAACACAGTGGCTATGGTCAAAATGGCAGCTTAATATAACACAGTGGCTATACTAAAAATGCAGCTAAATATAATATAGTGGCTATACTAAAAATGCAGCTAAGTATAACACAGTGGATATGCTCGAAGTCAGCTAGGATTAAATGGGGGCAAGGTTTAGGCGAGGCTAGATTCTAAAAAAATGCAGCTAAGTATGACACTGGCTTTATTCAAAATGCAGCTATATATGACACTGTGGATGTACTCAAATATGCAGCTAAATATGATACAGTGGATGTACTAGGAAATGCAGCTAAATATGATACAGTAGATGCTCTCAAAAATGCAGCAAAGTATAACACAGTGGCTATATTCAAATGCATAATCATCTGCGTACACAGATTCTGAATAGAATGAAGTACATATGGCAAGGTTGCCACCATCGAAACAAGCATTGGCAACACCAACAGTTTGAGCATGACACTGGCAGTTGCCAGGCACTACCATAACAGTACTACCTGGCAATAACATGGCAGCAGCTGGAAAATGATGCCATTACCAGGGCATTTGAGAGCCGTACATGGTAAATGTACACATACACAATCCATAATCAGGGTTTGAAATTGAGGGGAGCTTGGAGATTTATAGCTCCTGCTTGTAACCCAGAAGAGCATGG
Source organism: Ambystoma mexicanum (assembly GCF_040938575.1). Lineage (NCBI taxonomy): Eukaryota > Metazoa > Chordata > Amphibia > Caudata > Ambystomatidae > Ambystoma > Ambystoma mexicanum. The sequence continues at coordinate 248,147,227 of NC_090921.1, read as the reverse complement.
CCAGCCTGACACCAACAGCCTCCCGGAGCCACATTCATCTACCAACCAATGCCAAACACATACATGTGACACCAACGCTGTGTGTTTGGGACAATCTATAAATAAGCATAATGACACATCTATAAGATATACAAAGCATAAGGGGTCATAAATAATGGACAATATTTAAGTTTGCATCTTAAGTAATGTACTTTAATGTAATGTAACGTAATACGGCATTTGTATAGCACCTATTCCCATTGGAATGGATTCAAAGCACTGTAGGTGCCCTTGGAGGACCGAAGTGCCAGGTATGAGAGATGTGCATTTTAGTCAGTACAAAGGTAGGTAGGGATGGCTAAGTCCCTGCTGGTGGCCCATGTAGACCTGACTTGTGGATGGGTGCTCTTGAAAGCTGTCAGGAGAGTATGCGAGTCAAGGAGACTGATTATGTGTCCAGCTAGACCGTATTTTTATCATGGGACTTAGCTGCTGGCAAAGGTGTTGTGCAATGTGTCTTCAAGTAGCGGATGATTGCAGATGTGTGCAGGTCGGTGACCGTGCCATTGGAGGGATACGGCTTATTGGGATGCATATCCAAGTCCTCAGCCCCTCAAAGCGATTTAGCTGGTGAAAGATATATTAAGGGCGTACAGAATGAAGAAGCATGATGGTGGTAGTGAGAGAGGTACAGTAAAAGGGCAAGGGAATACAGCTGTTCATAGTATGAATAGAGTAGGTGAGAGTCAGCCCCGTTCAGTGGAAGAGAGCGCTGGACGACTGCTATTTATGATTGAGGCTGAGAAAGGCCAAGCCCCAGTACCAGCAACAGTGTATCCTGACATTCTGCATCAACACATTTTCCCATCCCTGTTCCCAGATCAGGCAGCAGGCTAGAAGGCCTTCAACCAGAATAGATACAACCATCCCATTGTCTCACGTTGCAGGCTGATGCAATCAGAAAGGAATGCGAATAGCCAAGCGTGGGCAGGGCTGCGGCTGTCTCTAAAGGACAATCTCCTGGGAGCCAGGGCAGAGGTCCTTAACTGCTAAAACAGCCAAGTTCAGATTTAGGGCCCTGGTACCCCCATGATACTGGTCACTCTATTTGAACTACCAGACGCACACCATTAAATGTCCTAAATCGCTCACTTTTCAACTAATTAGTGTAGGCCTGTCAGAACCCAGGTGAAGGTCCGGGGAGAGGGCAGATGCCAAGGGGGGAGAGCTCAAAACAGGATGTCCTGTGATTTGTACTTCAAGGTGCATGGGTGAGGCTAACAAATCTAGGTCAGTGCAGAGGGCCTCGCATTTCAGAGGGCCAATTTGGTGACTGACACAAAGAAATGATAACCAATCAATCGGCATCCCATAAGGAGCAAGTGGTATGCATATCGGGGAGGGCCAATGGGTATGGGGAATGAGTAGTGTATATTGCTTGCATCATCTGTGACAACTCTCTAAAATGTACTGCCCTTCTTTCAATCAACCAGTGTGCTCCATGGCAGTCTGGTTTCAATGCCCCTACTGACATGTTATGCTCCTTGTATGAGAAATAAAACCTTGTTGTCCTTGAAAGAGGTGCATTTTGCCTTTTTCCTCAGAGGATTGTCTATTCACTTATCTGGTTACCGGTGGTCTGCTTTACACTATCTTCCATCGAGATGGAGTGTGATATGTACCCCATAGTCATGGCTAATTACATGTTTCGTTGACAGAGTGCAGATCTGGTCCTGTGGTTCTACGGGATTTCTTTCTATGCGTGCTTGGTACTTGCTTGGAGTGACTCATCGATACCCCAGCCTACCTTTCAGGGGGTGAAGTTCACCTGAGAGGCAGATTAGGTCCGTCAAGAAGCAGGGGGGGGTGGTCAGGTCTTGAGTGCCTTCCGGAAGGCTAGGTGATCCTCCATGTGGAAGTTGTTAAAAAGGATATAGTTTAATATTGGAGGTGCTTGGACTGAAAAGGAGGCTCCCCTATTCTGAATAACAGGAAGGAGTGCAGTGCCTGATCTCAGGTTTCTGTTGGATCTTTAGGGGAGTGAGCTTGTGTTGTAGATATTCTGGGCCTATTTTGTGCAGAGCACGTTAGGTGATGCACATAGGGTTGAAGGTGGACCGTCAATTAATAGGGTACAAGTGCAAGACAAGGAGGGCGGGTGTGATGTGCTCTCTAGGGCCTAGGGCTAGGAGGAGCCTGGCTGCAGTGTTTTGGACCCGTTGGAGATTTTTGAGGTGAGATGCAGGGGCGCCCAGGTTTAGGGAATTGGCATAGTCTAGGCAAGAGAGGACGATAGTCATGATAGGGTTCCTGTGAGGATAGGACAAGTAGGGGCAGATGCGTTGGAGACTGCATAGGTGTAGGTAGCATGATTTGAATCAGGATTCAGGTGATGTGAAAGTGTCAGATATGCATCCATGGGGCTTTGAAGATTCTTTACTGTGTTGGAGGTGGGGGGAGGAGGTATAAGGGATGCCGGCCAGGGGGGTGGATTGGGCAGTTGGAGGTGTCCTTTGGAATCTTGAAGATGATCTGGGTGTCATCTGCATAGTTCTAGCAAGTCAGGCCATGTGAACGGATAAGAGCATGGAGGGGCTCAGGTAGCGGTTCAAAGGCAGAAGTGATAGGGAGGCACCCTGCGGTACTCCATTGGTGACAAGGCACAGATTTGAAGAGAACAGAGGGATGTGAGTGATTTGGGATCTGTTGGTGAGGAAGAAGAATGTCCACTTCAATGCTGCATTTCTGATGCCGGATGAGTGGAGTCTGTCCGTTAGAGTGCAGTGGTCAATGGTGCCGAACGACGCTGAGAGGTGGAGGAGGATAAGTGTAGCACAACCTTTCAAGTCTGAAGTTCTTTTGAGATCACCACAGATTGAGACTAGGGACAATTCAGCTCCTTGTATGGGGTCTTAAACTGGAGTGGGTGGGGTCGAGGAGGAGGTTGGATTCAGTGAAAAAGGCATAGCTGGTAGTAGGCTGTTCAGTCAATTAGTTTGGCTATGAAACAGTTGTTTGACATAGGTCTGTAGTTGGCCAGTAGAAGCAGATCAAAGGAGGGTGTTTTGATCAGGGGTTTGATGTGAGATGCCTTGAAGACTGCTGGGAATGTGCCTGAAGTGAGGGATGAGTTAATGATCGATCTTGCAATACTTCCAGCACAGGTTGAGTAAAGGATTTCTTTTAGGAGAGCAGGGCCGCAGGTATCTCCAGGAGATTCAGAGGGACGGCTTCTGGCAAGTAGCTTAAGGATTCAGGATGTGATATGGGAGAGAAAGTAGAGAAGAGAGACTGAGTGGTGTGAGGGTCTGTGAGGTTGGATGTGAGTGCATGGGAGCATGGCAGTAGAGCTGCTAATTTAGAGCCGAATGTACGTTCTTTCAACAGATATGTCTTGGAAGTGGTCAGAGAGGGTGTTGCAGAGTGCGTGAGAGGAGGGTAAGGGGGAGATAGTGCAAATAGGGGTCTTAAATTCAGAGATAATCTTGTGGCGTTCTCTATTGGTGTTTTTGACATTGGAGATTCTGTTCCAGTAGAACAGAATCTCCAATGTCAGTAGAAGGATATTCTGGCCTTCGAGGTTCTGCCCTGTAGACTTTGATGTGTTTGGCGTATGCAGTTCTATTCTGAGGTGAGAGGTCAGTCCGCCATTTGCGTTCCAGGATGTGTTTTGTGTCTTGAGGGGTTTGAGGGTTGGGGTGAACCATACGGGTGAGGCGCCTCGTCTGTTGGAGGAGGATCTGATAGGGGTGAGAGGTTTGAGAGCATTGGAGAGACATTGGTCAAAATGGCTGATGGAGAGCTATCCTCCTTGGAGTGGGATGGCAGGTAGGAGGGCAAGCAAGGAGTCAGCCAAGTCTGGAGTTACTCTGACCTTGTTCCATATTGGGAAACGGGTGGACTGTCCAGGGTTAGTCAAGCGGGCAGGGGTGTCTCTTGTTGAGAGCATAAAGATGATGGCAGCGTTGTCCATACTGATTTGTGTTCAGGGATGGAGGGGGAGCTGGGCTATTTGGATTGGAAGAAATGAAGATCGCATCGAGGGTGTGGCCTGGGGAGTGTGGCACCTGATACCAGGTGAGTCATGTTGAGGGCTTCCAGGTTGTCCAGGATTCTTTAGGCCATGGTGTTATGCAGGACATCTAACCATATGTTGAGACCCCCTAGCATGGTGAGGGAGGGAGGGTTGAGTAACCAGGATGGCAGCTAATGAGTTGCTGGGGGTATCAGCAAAACTTCTGTTGTAGCCTAGGGGTCTGTATTTGACAAAGAAGCTGTGCGTAAGAGTGTGGAAGTTAGTTATGTGGAAGGCTATGTACAATCTCCTAGTTCTCTAGTGGGAGCTCCTGCTCACGAGTTAGTTCACTGCATTCTGCTCCTGCTCTTCCAAACCTAATTCCGATCTGTGCACAATTGTTGGCTTTGTCAATGCTCATTTTAACAGGCTTTCAGTGCGAAAACAGATACATCAGATAGCTGAAGGAACAAATGCTCTTAAGGCATTTTTATTATATCAGTTGCAGATTTACAGCTGCAATTAAACCATTACGTCGGCAGACTATTTGGAAAGAACCCTGGCAGGCGAAAATGCCATGTTACTGCTTGGTCGAGCTAGCTAAAAAACATACATCATCGTACACCAGTAGAGGTTCATATACCCGTATGGCATTTGCTAATTTACACAGCTTTAAATGTCAAAATGGTTTGAAAAATGGGTGAAATAGACAGAATTGGAATGCGGTTTTTATGCTGAATGACAGATACACATCACAGGGATAATATGCAAGTGAACGAGTGACTCTAAATTAATGACAGGATGAGATTCTCAACGGGAAAGGAAATTCAGTTTTAAAAATAAAAGCAGGGAAAGGGGTAGTTTCACTTAAACTAGATTTTAGTGGCAAGAAAAGAGAAACGCCACCCTTGAATAGAAAGGTTACGCTGCCGTTGTAACCCTTCATGCAGTGTGCCTCTTTTTAGGGAGAATTAATTAAATTAATCAAAATCGTACTAAAGCGCTAACACTTAGAGATCAAGGACAGGGTGCACAGAGGATTCTGACAGTTTTAAGGATTTCTGCTATGGCAGTTATGGGATTTCCATGTGATTGGACCTCATACAGGGTAACAGAGCAAAGGATGCAGTTTGTGGTTGTTGGGGAAGAGAAATACTCACATCAAGCACTAGAATGGGGTATTTTGAGCAGCGGACAGAGTTTCTGGACAGCAAGGCAATATATGGTCACTGGTCACAGTGGCAGATTCTCCTAGCAGAAAACAGCTGGGCAAAGGTCTTGTCACGGTACAGCGGCACCTCAGTTGGATGGATTGGGTAGCAAGGCAAGCAGGTATCATTGGATAATCCCAAAGGGGTTCAGCCACCTTTCCGCTTTCTCCCTGAGTTATTGTGACTTTTAGTGATTTGTTTTGGTTCAATGGTCCTGCCTGGATAGGCTCAGCTATGCTCTGGCCTGGCAGTGGAATCTGGAATCTTGCAGGATGAATATGGAATATCTGGATACGCAGGAGCTGGAAAAATCAGAAGATAGTCTCCTCTGTCTCTGTGAGCCTCTACCTTTTATAAGGCGGGTGACATCACAGGATTTATGATGGGGGCAGACCTTTGGCTTGACATGTCTCTAACAACTGGATTGGACAGGAGTTACTGTTACCGCCTTCCTGTCAACCGGTTGGGCTTCAGCGACATGACATCAGTTTTATGGGGTGTGCTTACAAAGCCCATGCCCTCCCACAGTTATTTTTGTCTACAATCAGTTATGACATAAATTGAACATTTTTACAGTTGTAGCACTTTTGCAAATCACATAGACAAATGACATATTTCATACACAGCATGGCAGTCCTACTCTCCGGTTTGTAAGGTGTCATTTAGCCCTCTTAATAATCTTTTGCGATTTTCAGTGGGAAATATTTCACCTATAATTCTACAATTTTATACTTGTGTACCTATTATCACAGAGCATGTTTGCATTAATCTTTAACGTTCCACCATTTATACTTTTCCCATAATTTACATTTTCCTGCCGATGGCATTCCCTACATACTAAGGACAACTACTATGTCTTGTTTTAATGACACAAAAATTACATTTAAACTGTTAAATTGTTGCATTCCTGCATGGTCCGGTTGCAGAAATAAAAGTCTTAAAGTTTATTTAATAAAATAGTCTTTTGAGCCAGGTGGGCTGGATTTTGTCTTCCAAATATGGTCCTTTCCAGGCCACAGCCAAATGCCAGTTAAGCCCAGTGTTGCCATGGAGTTTGTCTTTGAAGCTCTCCAGTTGGAGTGGAGGGGAGGTGCTGCTAAAAAGTCACACCTATGTGTCCCAGGAATTATTGTGCCAGGCTAGAGATCTGCCACAGAGTCTGATGGGGTGCAAAGTCTTCCCATTGGCCCATTCATAGTTTCCAGATGCTGGTCCGCTTGGGGGGGAGGCAGGTCCTGTTCCCAGGAAGCAAATGTCACCTGTCCTGCTGGTTTCACAGTAAATGCATTATTTCTTTTTTTTCTGAACCAGAAGCAAGTCTGTTGGAATAAAACATCCGATGTGTGTTTTCAAACAAAATCCCCATCACATTCTATGCAAAGACAGGCTTTAATTCAACATTTCACTTTTAAACAGATATTTATTTTATATGACATTTGGTCAATTTTCCTTGGCTGTCACTTGACAATGTGGCCTTATCACATTAATTTTCTGAATCTTTCCAAGGCCCCAGTCATGTTTCTAATGCACAGGCACCCGTCCAAATAAAGATCCATTGAAACTGACATGAGCTAGAAGAGGGAGAGGGCTTTTTATAAAGAATTTAGCTATGATATTTTGTTGCAAGGTGTGAGGAGGTCAAAGAGGCAATGGAGATAAAAGACAACCCCATTCTAACTTTCAGACCCAGCCCCCAAAAGGTTAAAACAGCAGGGCAAAGGAAAACGCCATGCCCCATAGCCCACAACGAGAAATTGAGCCAAGGTGGGGGAAAGGACAAAATGAACAAAGAGAAGCGGTATAGGTACAGCCCAGTCACATGGTATAATGGCCAGTACACACAGAAAAGTACAGGTTGGGATGGGCAAACAGTGCATGAAACAGGGTGGATGGGGGAAGGAAAACTGGCTGCAGGTTTAGGAAGTGGGCAGGAAAGGCGGGTGGAGGCTGAATGGAGGGGAGGAGCAGGGCATGGGTTAAAAGAAGCCCCGGAAACTCACCAGGTGTCTCTCATTACAACGGCAGCACTGGCCGGAGACCACAGAGGAGTGGGAGGAATCCCCAGGTGCTGTACATTGGGCGTACTAGGAGGCTGAAAGAGCAGCATCGGGGAGATCCTTATCAAGAGGCAGACTCTCAAGAAAGGCTCGAGGAACGGCAGTGCAGAATTACACACCCGACGCCGATTCACTGACAAGGGAACCCTGGCCGTAAGCCATTTCAAAGAACAGTGCTTCCGTGGGTTTATTTTTTCTGTTTGTTTGTTTTGAAATCCCATTTTGGACAGCTGGCAAAGGGACGAAAAGCTTGCGTCCCAGAAGAGGAATTTATGGGAGCTGTTTATGATTCATTCAAAGAGGCGAGAAGCCTAAGAGGACATTCCTACGAACTCTGAATTGTTTAACCCTTTACACTGCAAGCCGGCTGAGCCAAAAATAAGCATGTTTTGCTGTTTATACTGAGGGGCTGGTGGCAAGGTTAACACAGCAATAAATCTTACTTGTTAACCCTGCATCTGACTACAGCCTACTACTTTACAGTGGTGGCAGTGGTGGGATTCAAGAGAACGCCAAGGCAGATGAAATGGAAGCTGTGATAAAGGCACTCACAGAGGGGCGGCAGCAGCTGCAACAACTTATCCAAGTGCAAGGCCATCAGGCGCAGGCAGACCGACAAGCCCTCCAACAGGCCATAGAAGTGCAAAGTGCGGCACAAGAGCAAGGACGGGAAGCTTTAAGAATACTGGGAGAAGCAGCGGCCACAACATGGACGCATCCCACGATACCATCCACGGCATTACAGAAATACCAAGTAGAAGAAGACGCCAGATTTTTCTTCGTGAATTTTGAGAGAATAGCCAGAGCAGCCCAATGGCCACAGGACAGATGAGCCTTCTATGTAGCACCCCTGCTTACGGGGTCAATGCAGGGGGCTTACCAAGCAGCCAACCCATCAGGTGACACTCCTTATACCGATATTAAAAAAACAGTGTTGGAAAAACTTGGTATGGATGAAGAATCTTACAGACTCAAGTTTAGAGAAACTAGATTGAAACCCGGCGAAAGCCCAAGACAATTGTTCTACAGAGTGCACGATTTGGCGGAAAAATCGCTGCAAACCGGCACTGCCACAATAGGACAGATTAAAGATAAAGTAATGATGGAACAATTCATTGATGCCTTACCCGGACCCATATAGAGGTGGGTTAGGCAGCATCACCATCTGTCCTTAGCCGAGGCCATAGATGTGGCAACCGCATATCAGAAGGCAGGGAACACCCGGCCCTTCCCAGCACCACAATTGAGACCAAGTATGGAGACTCCCGCCTTACGCAGCGGGCTTTACAAGGGGCCAAGCACCGAACACAGGAACAGGGCAGAACCCCGACCTACTAATGGAGTTGGCTTAAGCAAAGGAACGGCACCACAATGATTCGAATGTGGGGAATGGGGTCACATTGCTCGATTCTGCTCCAGAAAACCGAAACCTGAACCAATGGAAATCGGGACCTTACAAACCCAGGAATACAGAAGGAAACAGTTACCTTATGTGATAGAAGTCACAGTGGACGGACATCCCCGTCAAGCAATGATGGATAGCGGAAGCCGACAGACGGCCATACAGCCCCATGTGAGCGAGCAAGATCACAAACAGGTGAGTACCATTGGTATCAAATGTGTGCATGGGGATGTGAAAGGGTATCCAACCAAAGCCATTGTGTTGGGATTGCAGGAGATACCAATCAAAGCAGCTACCCGCCCCGGTGCTGATAGGAACAGATCTACCGGAATTTGATAGATGGTTAAGAGAGGCCCCATTTTCACAAAATGAACTATTGGGGGCCTGCAGTCAGGAAAAATTATCCAAAACTCAGAAAAAGAGAAACCGAGTGAACCAGGAAAATTACAGAGACATTTCCATCATAGACTGGAAAGTGGGGGATCATCTGCAGTCATTTCAAACAGAAACAGGGTTGGATGAAACGCTAAAAAGAGCCAGGGAACAAGCCTTAGACGCTAGCGGGACCCAACCTACTATGCCTTACTTTAAAGAAAAACACGGTTTAATATATCGAGTAACTCAAGGCTCTGATAAAATAGAGAAGGAGCAATTGTTGGTTCCCCAGTCCTACAGGAAAGGGCTGATTCAGCTGGCACATGACCATACGACAGGGGGACATCTAGCGAAGTACATGACCATAAAAAGTGTGTTGCAAAATTTCTACTGGCCCGGATTTACGCTGAGGTGTCAAAGTATTGCCAAGAATGTGTTATATGTCAGAAAACAAGCCCACATATACCGGCCCAAGCCCCACTACAAAGGATGCCCTTGATCAAAGAACCCTTTCAGATAATTGGGCTAGACATTGTGGGCCCTAGGGAACCTACAAGTAGAGGATACCGGTTCATACTAGTGGTAGTGGACTAAGCCACTAGGTACCCTGAAGCCTTTCCATTAAGAGGAATGACTGCAAGACAAGTATGTGATGCCCTCTTGCCCTACTTTGCCAGAGTAGGGATTCCCCTAGAGATTGTGACAGACCAAGGACCTAATTTTATGTCAACTGTCATGAAGGAAGTATGTAAGACCCTGGGCATCAACCATTTGAGAACATCTGTGTACCATCCCCAGATGGATGGGCTGGTGGAAAGATATAATAAAACCATCAAAAAAATGATAAAAAGGGCCACCAGTCCCACTGGTCTGGGGTGGGAGAGAGTGCTATCATGGGTGTTGATGGTTTTACGCGACACTCCGCAATCTTCAACGGGGTATTCCTCATTTGAATTATTATTTGGGAGACAGCCAAAATCTATCTTGGAATTACTGAAAGATACCTGGGAAAACCAGGAGAAAACAAACGTAACTGACTATGTTAATGACTTAAGAGAGCACCTGGGAAAACTCAGAGATTATGCGCAGGAAAGCCTGGGTCGGGCTCAAGAAAGACAAGAGAAATATTATGATAAAGGAAGCAGACCGACAATGCTTAAAGTAGGAGACAAGGTGTTGGTATTATTACCCACTCACACCAACAAAACGCTCGCCCAATGGAAAGGCTTGTACAGCATCACGAAAATATTGGGCCCAGTTAACTATGAGGTAGAGCAACCCGATAGACAAAACAAACATCAGAACTATCACATTAATCTCCTCAATTTATGGAAAGAAGGGGACTCAGCTGTATTGTGTACAAACCTGGCAGAGCTGTCGGTCCCAGAACAAATGGTCACACACACGACTAGTGGCATACAAGATATGGGATTGGGGGAACAGTTGAGCGACACCCAAAGAACTGAGTTGTTTTCCACCCCAGAATCTGTAGCAAAAGTATTCTCGGGTATACCAGGAAGAACCTATATGGCTACCCACTGCATCCTCACTGAGGCAGACAGGATTGTACGCCTCAGACCCTACAGAATCCCTGAAGCAAAAAGGGGGGAAATAGCACAAGAAATAGACAGTATGCTCAAACTAGGTATCATTATCCCCTCCAAGAGTGCATGGTGTTCGCCTGTGGTACTAGTGCCCAAACCAGGTGGTATCACACGGTATTGTATGGATTTTAGGCAATTAAACGCCATTTCCCGATACAAAGTCTACCCAATGCCCAGGATTGATGAACTAATAGAAAAACTAGGAGCAGCATCTTTTTTGAGCACCTTGGACTTAACCAAAGGATATTGGCAGTCTCAACCCGGCGGATCAGGAGAAAACAGCCTTCTCAACACCTCAATGGCTATATCAGTTTACAGTGTTACCATTTGGGTTACACGGGGCTCCTGCCACTTTTCCGGCCTCAAACCATCAGACCATCAGAGCGCAGTCATTTTAAAAGGCGAAATCATTTCTTTTTCAGTGAAGTTTTGGGCGGGCAGCCTAGCAGCGCTGCCTTTGCATTCTTTTCTTTTTGGTGCAAATGAACTTGTCTCTGGTGCCACTGAGGAAAATACTGGCAGCAATTCTTGGGCTATTTGGTGTTCATCTCGCTCCATTTGTGGCTGGTCAGACAGCGCAGCTATTATCTTGGTGACTGCAAGACGGATTTTTTAAGGCAAGGCAATAGTGCTCAACAGCGCCAGCGCAGCCATTCTGCCGGTGACTGCTGAGATGTGGTTTGGTGATGTAGGGGAATTCTGCTTGGCGGTCGATGTATCCCAAATATCAGTTGCACATTTACAGCTGCAATTAAACCATTACATCAGCAGACTATTTGGAAAGAACGCTGGCAGACCAAACTGTCATGTTACCGCTTGGTAGAGCTAGCTAAAAAACGTACATCATCGTACTCCAGTAGATGTTCATATACCCAAGTACGGCCACCTTATTTATTTAGTAATGTTTTGTAATGCACCCCATGTATACAGGATACTTCAGAGCACAGTAGGTGGAGTGGGGGTGGGGGTTGGAGGGAGCAGGCTTGGGTTAAAAAGTTGAAATAAACATGTCCAAGGATTTAGAAGGACTGTGAGAAGCCGAGTCCTGTATTGGTTTACCTAAATATTATTACAATGATAATAGTTGGTGAGCCAAGATTAGGATCTGATCCAACTGGTGGGTTTTGGGTCCTTCCCCTCATGCAAGCTTTTAGGTCTCTCCTTAATTTCAGGTGAGTGGGCTCAAGTTTCAAAGCATTGGGTAAGGACATCCACAGGTGTGGTCCAGCCACTGTGTGTTTCCTTTTCTCAACTCCTTTCTTTAGTAGGATGCAGGGGATAGATTGGCCACTGTGCTGGATTTAAGCATTCTTCAGGACACATGTTTAGTGAGACGGTTCAAAATGTACTTTCGAGCTGTATTACAGAGTGGTTTCTTGGAAATGCAGATGACTTTGAAGTCAATTTGGTATTGGATTGAGAGCCTGGGTAGACTGTATAGGTATCCAAAACATGGTCCTGTTTGCTAAGGTTGCACTTCACTTGTGCTGCTCAGTTGTGAATTGCCTGCAGTCAAGCATTTACTTCCTTGGAGAAGACCAGACATATGCTATTACAGTAATTCAGCTTTGCCATGTCCATAAATCCAGCTACTGAACTAGCTGGGTTTCCTTTGTTCATCATGAGCACCGGAAGGACCACACACACACAGTAGGATCAAGAGGCATTTATTCATCATTACAGAGATGTGATGCAAAAAGGACAGATGTTAATCAAAGTTGAGCCAGAGAAAATTACTTTTTGACACTGGGTCTGGGATGAGCACTTTTGGCCACAGCTTTCTTGGAGTGGTTGGTTTGGCTTTGATGTTTTTTTTTGGGTGTCACTGTATAGGAGTTGTGTATTCTCAACATACACATGGAATGCCATATCAAAGTGGTCCATAACATCCATAAGGGTGTGTGTATATGTTGGAAAGTCATGGGTAGGTGTAGGAGCATTGTGGTATATCATATGATATGTTGAATTGGGTAGAGAAGAAAGATACCCATCTCACTGTGGCTGAATGATGCAATTCACGAGGGGACAGACCCGCTGATGCCCATTTATGATTCCAATCTTCCCAGAAAAGTGTTGTGGCCTAATGTGAAATATGCAACTGTTAAGTGCAACATGATAATGGACATTGGACATTCTTATCTGGATCCTGTTTTTTACTGATTTTTAGAAAAGAGGATGCTGAACATCAGACTGGTCTGAAGCCATATTCCCTATCATGGAAGAGATGTTTCTATAATCTTGCAGCTATTTGGCTGCAGCTCTCTCAATCAGCTTAGCTTCAAGTGGAAGGAAGGAAATTAGTGATTGCTTGCTAGATAGTGAGGGTTTGAACTAGGTTTCTTTAGTAAAGCGGTAATGGCTGCTTTCTTTGTGGGTTTGGCAGGATGCAGAGAAAGATTGCACAGCTCCTTTAGAGAAATAGTCAAGAGGTTTAGAAGGGACTTTGTTACTCGTGCTGAGCAGGGACAGTATGGAGCGTTGGATGGTTTGACATTTTTCATGATGTCTAAAGTATCCTACAAACTAAGGGGTTGGACATCTTTGAAGTAGCTCCTTGGGTTCTGGGCAGGAGGGTCATATGGGCATGTCCATTGGAGGAAGTCATGAAGTCTCTGATCAAGTTTACTTTTTAGGTGAACAAGGAGGTCATCTTGTTCGTTAGATATTGAGTTAATTCCGTTGGGGAGGCTCTTTAGCACTCAGAAACCAGTTCCTTCTAGGGGGAGAACATTTTTTTCATTGTTTGCCTCCTTGTCAAAGCAGTAGACAGTGGTTGAGGACAGCTTTTTATCTTACGTTGTGTCTGTAAATTCTGGTGTACTGGATGCATTAATGTTTGTCTTCCAGCTTTTGAGAATTGGAGCATGGTTGTACCAGCTTCAAGCCCTCACTTTATATGTGTGATACATGGTGGTTGAACCACTTGTTTGTTTTGCATGTTTAGCTTTTCACCCTGTCTTTGGAGAGCCAAGGTTTATGGTTTTCAGTGCACAGGTCTTTGTTCAAATTGTTGGGCATAGCCTTTGGCTATTGGTGTCAGTGAGTTTTTTGGGGTTCGAAGCAAAGATGTTAGTGAGGAGCTGAGGAGGATTACTTTTCTTTTATGTAAAACTAATGATGACTATGTCCTGGATTTCTTTAGGACGAGTCCTTTGTCATGGTGAGAGAAAGCATGCTTGAATCAGGGTGTGGTTTAAATAGAACTCCAGGTTTAACCTGCTACTTGTGATAGCACAGTTGTGTGCAAAAAGGACAACCATGCTATGGCCATCGGTGTGGGTAGAACCATGGACTAATTGTTTGAAAACTAAGCATTCTATAGTCTCTGGTATATTTAAAGTGGATTTGTTGCCCTTAACAACGGTTCTCATGTTAAAGACCTCCTTCCGAGGATGTTGTTAGCTAAGTTTGCTTTCATGACCATTACTTCTCTTCATTCCAAGAAGGAGTATGGATTACGGTCATGCTCACAGTAGGCAATTATGGTGAGAGTGCAACTCTTAATATTGGAACAGATTTTGAGGACAAATATTCGAAGGATAGGAGATTATCACAGCGAGTGTTATCACATTTGAGTGTGTAAATGTAACTGAATAATATTCCACACTTTATTTGTGATTTGAAACTAGGACCTTTGATTTATGTGTGAGCGCAGGTTCCAAAAAGGATGTGCAGACACCAGAGAACCATGTTTCTTTTGTAGCTAGGTTGGATAAAGTTTTTCTATTTTGATCAAGGTTTGCTGCATTCTAGTTTGAGGAATGGGTTTTGATGCAAACCAGTCTGAATGTATTTAATTCTGCTCTGGGAGTAATCACATGTTCAAAGTCCTCATCTCCACATGTGGCTTCAATCAGGCAAGAGGGCAAGTGTTCAGTGAGGGGTAAAGCTGAGTGGTGAGTCAGGATATTATGGTTTCTGGAACGTACATGCCATGTAGGATATTCTTTAATTTGAAGTGGAAGAAAGGAATTGTGGTGCAAGAATGGAGCTAAGGTTTGCATCTGTCAGGCTATTGTTGCCTGATTGTCTGACACCTTTCCTTGTAGAGGATGCCATCCACTGGCTCCAGTAAAAAGAATTTGATAATGGCTATGATTTTTCTTTAAACTCCTGATGAATAGGCAAAGGGCTCTTGAGTTGGCTTAGACCAAGACTAGACCTATATTGTAGAATTTAGTAGTATAGAATAAGGAGAATGTGTTGGGGTCTTTTTCTGATAGTATATGTCCCCCATTAATTACATTATGGGACGTTACCAAGAACATGGAGTTTCACAGATGAATCATTTTGCATTCAGAGAAGGAGAAGAATAAGAGGTCAGTTATTTTCTGACTTGATTTTGGGCATAAATAGTAGTTCTCCAACAGAAGATGCTGGGCTTTTTAGCAGTATCATAGATTTGAATTTTGATTTGCTGTTTGTGCTTAAGAGAGCACTGCAGTATATCACTTCCAAGCAACTCTGTATGTGTGACATCCTACTGGTCTACAACATTCTTGAATAACTGCTATTTTGTGGCATAAGTTGTGCTAGTATTAAGCCTTATTGGCCCAGGGCAGGGTTTAGTAGCCAGCTAGGAATTGTGTCTCTAACTGAGGTTGGATGTATGACAATTAGAATATGGGTTAAAAAGGAGGATAGATCAGGCCACCACCGGAGGAATGCCCAAAGAGGAAGCTTACATCCTCCCGGCTAAAAGGCGTGTGGTCGGTTGGTTAGATTGCAGAAATGGATCTGAGGAGCAAGGGTGTGGCTGGGTGGTGTTGGACTTTGGGGGCAGGTTGATGTTTATAACTCAGTGTGACCCCACTTATAGTAATTCCCAGTAGACCACAGAAGACCTTGCTTGCAAAACGAAGTGTCATGAATCAGGTGTGTCGGGGTGGGGGCGGGGGGTAAGTGTGAGTAAGACAAGGACTTTACAATGTACTGCCAGAGTGACGCTCAAGGAAGCCCAAGGAAGCAGACAACTCCTGGGTGGAGACAGACATATAGTACATCTTACACTAGAGAAGTTTGAGAGCATTGTTAAGACGTCCAATAAATGGGTTGTGAAGGCCTCCAGAAGTGATTGGAAGGCAGGTCATGCTCTGGAAGCTGACTGTGGCCTATCCTCCGCAGGACTAATAGGAAAGAAGGAGGCCGTGTATTGAGCTGCATTGTTTACTTTAATTCCTATTAATAGCCCAGGCGTGGCCGGTAAGGCCTTGCAGGAGTGTTAAGACATGGAGTGGCTAAGTACTTTACCTAATGCATGGGTACAGGACAGTAAGGAACCGGAGACCTGATAGAGTGAACTCACTAAGTGTAGCTATAGCTCAGAAGGGTTACGGAAAAATGGTTGTGCATTAAAGAGTGGTTGGGGGCATAGCAGTATGGTATTTGAATGCTAGCAGTATTCTACTCACTTAATTATGTCTTGTCTGTCGGACCTGCGATGCTGTTGATGAGCTGGATGGTGAGGCCTTTCATTTTAGGATTGAAGGCTATGGACAGAAGGAATCTGATGTTTCTCTTTACCAGCCTTACGTTGTCTGGCTAGCCAATGGCATTTATGCCCTTATCAGAGAGGCAACATCAGATCTACTATTCACAGAAGAATACTCAATGGTTATTCATGAGGCATCCCACCCATACTGGTTTAAATGAATAAAGTTACCAAAAGAACCACTAAGAGAGTAGGAGGAATTGAAATTGTACAGAAACATTGTATGAATGATAAAATATCACCCTCTGACAATATTCGGGCCTATAAATCCCTTCTACTCTGCTTAACCTCACACAATCTCACACAGCATCCTTCTTATCTGCAGTCCACACTCATACGGCCTTTCTTTCACAGATAACCTGGTGGATATGGTTATTAACCTTTTGTTAGTTCGCCAACTACTCGCCATATTGAGAGATATAAATCTTCAGCTGGAGAAAGAGGACAACCTGGCTTCAAAACGGATTCCAGCAAACATGGATGCCCTACACCTGGAGCAACTAGTAGAGGAACCACTTGCATAGCCAGACACAGATTAGATTGCATCTTTTGCAATGAAAATGTCACTAATGTCCACTTCCCTGTACTCTCATCATGGCGGGGCCAGCTTGCCATCACTTGCAAAATCTTTACCTATGTATGCAGCACCATTATCAAAATCGACCAAAGCAGGCCTTATAAGGAGATCAAACGGGAAAACATTGAAACCCCAGCACCCAGTCAAAAACCAGAAAGGGACACCTGATGAACAACTACTTAAAAAGAAAACCAAAGACTTCAGATTACCACACTCACCTGCTAACGCCAGAATAGAAATGGTGAGCACGGTGCTCGCCATTTCTATTTCGGCGTTAGCAGGTGAGTGTGGCATGTTGCTGCTTCCTCCCGAGTACTTGATTATTGTGGCTTTTCTGGTGCCCCCAGGCCTTAGCGTGTCCCTATTTCCCCAGTGCGCCCTCCCGCTCCCACTTCCTCCTTGCCTCGTTCCTTCCGCCTCCTGGACTGACCAGCCATCATGATAGGCTCATTTCAACTTCTTGCACTGCCTGGCCTTGCCGACACTGCACCGTGCTTGTAATTTCTATTCCAACGTTAGCAGGTGATTGTAGCGTGTTGCTGCTCCCCTGAGGGCTTGATTATTCAATTTAAGGCTTTTCTGGTGCCCCCAGGCCCTAGCGTGTCCCTTATTTCCCCAGCACACCTCCCCGCTCCCACTTCCCCCATGCCCCCTCCTCCCGGATTGCCCTCCATCTTGATTGGCGCATTTCAACTACTTCCACTGCCTGGCCTTGCAGACACAGCACTGTGCTCGCCATTTCTATTCTGGCATCAGCAGGTGAGTGTGGCGTGGCGCTGCTCCCCCCAAGGACTTGATTATTGAATTTGATGCTTTTCTGGCGGCTCAAGGCCCTAACATGTCCCTGTTTCCCAGTGCGCCTCCCCACTCCCACTTCCTTCTTGCCTCCATCCTCCCGCACTGCCCCTTCATCGTGATTGTCTCATTTGCTGGTCTTAACTGACCTCCCAGTGCTGCCCTCTGCCTGGTAGCCCCTGTGGCTAAGGGCCCCAAGGCAAAGGGCGGCTCCCACAGAGGTGGCTCCATATCGTGTCTGCAGGTGTGAGCTGGTGAAGCCCTGGCCAGCCGTCAACCATCAGCGACCAGTAAGGTAGTGGCCTGGGTGAGGAGTAGAGCCATCACTCTACCCTGAAACCCTGCCACATAGCAACCTTACCTACACTGGAATAATTTGTGCCGTCTGCAGTATTTTAAATTACAATGTGAGACCTAGGCCTTTCTCCCACTATAAGGACCTTTAGCCCTAGGTGTGTTTTTATTTAATTGCACTGTGAAAATATTAATTGCATTGTGAAACGTAGGCCTTTCTCCCACTATACAGGACTCTTAGACCTAGGTGTCATTTCATTTAATTGCACTGTGAAAATATTAAATTGCATTGTGAAACCTAGTTTTTTCTCCCACTATACAGGACTCTTAGACCTAGGTGTGCTGTCACCATTGATAAACTGCATTGTGAAAGTAGTGCTGTCTATGTTTTTTTCTTCTTAGCAAAGTGTTCACTTTGTAAACTGTTCTACTACTGTCTGAGCCCTTGTCGTTTTGCTCAATTGTCTACACTTGTCTACTATTGTCTCGTCTTTCCTTGTCTCGTCTGCCTGCACCCCTCCCTGCGTCCTTCCCTAGTGTTCTCTCCTCTACCCACTCCCCTAAACCCTCTCCCTCCCTCTTCCTCTTCTCTCCTCTCCCTACATAGTGCTCTGTGTCTCTCCTATCTTTTCTAACTGCTTCTCTATCGACTATCCTGCTCTCCTCACTAAACCTGGTAGGAAGAAGTTTTAAAAAGGACATCCTAGTCTCCAACCCAGGCCTCCCAATGCTTCCTCCAGGCAAACCCTCTTTGTCGTTCCCTCGCCAGACCTATGGACTCTATGTATGGTCTCTGTGCTTTCCCCTTTCTTTTCTTCTCCCATTAATGGTGGCGCGGGGTGGGAAGCCCTTCTGGCCTCCTTCGACTCCTCTAAGTTCATCATTAATGTTTACCTGAATGGCACCGTCTTGGTCCAAGGCCCTCAAGCCAATCTTCTCCTTTTTGATAGATGCTTCCCGCGCCTCATTAATTTCCTTTCTTCTCCTGCTGTCCCCTCTCTTCCCTCCACGGCTTCCTTGCCTCCTCCTGCTGTCTCCTCCTTCCTCTTCTGCCCCCCCGGGCTTCTTCTACACCTCCGCAGGGCGTACCTCTGATTTGTACCCCTGCCTGGAATTCTTTCAAGGACGGCAACCTTCTTCATATTGCCACTCTAAACTCTCGCTCAGCTGTCAAACACTCCTCTGACATCTGCTGTCTCCTTGAAGAACTTGACCACAATGTCCTTGGTCTCACTGAGACATGGTTCACGGCCAGCTCTGTCACAAGCTTTGACACTCTCTCCCTGATGGTTACAAGTTCCTCTCCGTACCCAGGTCTAATCGTTCCAAAGGGGGTGTAGCTCTGATCTTCCCTGAGTGGATTCCTGCCTCAATATATCTACGCAGGCGCACTCCTCTTTTGAATGCCTCATCTGCAGGATCCATCTCTCTCCTGCCATTCCCTTACTATTGCTACCATCTATAGGCCACCGGTCAGGTCTTCTCCTTCCCCTCTGAGTGGGCTGACCTCTCCCCTTCCCTCCTGGTCTCGACCACTCAACTCCCGCTTCTTGGAGACTTTAACATCCACCTGGATGCTTCCTGTCCTTCCTCTGGACTCCTCCACAACCTCTGTGACTCTCTCTCACTCTCTAGCCTCCCCTCTGCCCCGACTCACTCTGCAGGGCACACTCTTGATGTTCTGATCTCTACAGACCTTCCCCTTTCTAGCCCTGTCACCACTTCCCTCTCCTGGAGTGATCACTTTCTCCTTTCCTCCCATCTCCCTATCTCCACCCCTCAGGCCAAGCCAACTCCAGCACTACCACCTACCTTCCCGGTTATCCGACCCATGAAGCGAGTGTCACTTGAGGCGTTCGGTGCCACTTTCTCACCCCCCCCCCCCTCTTTGGCCGACTCACACCCTGACACAACCCTCTCCAGCTCCACCTGATGCTCTTGTTGTTCTTGCGGCTGTGATGAGGATCTGCTTGAAGCCCAAAGTCAAGTGGAACTCCTGGTATGACTCAGACCTTGCCACCCTTAAACGCAAGTGCAGGGTGGCTGAGAGGAAATTCTGTGCTTCCAGTCCATCCTCTGACAAACTGGCCTGCCGCATGTTCCAAAGGCAATACCGGCTCTCTGTCCGCATCAAGAAGAGAGCCCACATCCAAGTCTTCGTCTTTGCAGCATCTAACAACTCGGCCAAACTCTTTAAAATCTGCAAGTAGCTGGCCAATCCGGCTACAGTCTCCACCTCTCCTGTTTAGTTTAGTTTTGTTTATTATTTGTAGAGTGCACCGAACCCTGAGGTATCTGGGCGCTTAAGCATACGTAATTTGTCACAAGTACATACAGGTAAAAGATGACAGTGGCTTATTGATCAGGTTACAAATTGACCAACAAACCCCCATAAAAAATACAAAGAAGGCTACAGTGTCTGAGGGGAAGAACTCAGAAGTCTGAAGTGCACGGTACTACCAGTGGAAAACTTTACAAAGTGGAACAGGTCGCAGGTGTACACAATATTAGGCAAAGACTGGACTAGAGGGCCAGGAAAAAAGTAACAGTAGTAGTATCATCGTAGTAACGGGGCGCGGCTGAAGCAGATAGGCCGTAGATTCAGTAGTAGCAGAGGCAGTGGGCGTTAAGTTAGGGTTGCTGGGCAAACAGCCAGGCTTTCACTTTGGATCTCAAAGTCCAGAACGAAGGTTCAGCTCTGATAGATGTGTGGAGGGATTTCCTGCAATTAGCAGCTCGCACAGGGAAACTGGAACCCTTTGCAGTTTTCAGTTTGTACTTAGGGATGTTGAGACAGTGTAGGTAGAATGATCTAGTGGGTCTGTCAGAGTCCCTCGAGAATTTGTCTGTCAAGTATTTAGGGGCCGTGTTTGAGAGGCATTTGTGTGTGATGACTAAAGTGCGTAGTGAAATTCTGTCACACACTGGTAGCCATTGTGTGTCCCGGCTGATGGCCGAAATATGTTTAGAACGAGGGATATTTAAGGCTGATCTAAGCGCATTGTTCTGCAGAACTTGTAATCTATTCAGATTTCGTTCCGAGGATCCTAGGAATAGGGTATTATAATAGTCCAACTTTGAAGGAATCCCCTCCCAGGGCCTCTGCATGGCCCTGGCTTCTCATTTCATCTCTAAAACTCAGGACATTCACTCCTCTCTCTCTTCCTCTTGCCGTGCCCCCTCTACTCCCTGCTCTTCCTCTGGCCCTTCTACGGCGACCTCTCCTCCCTCCTTCTCTGCCTTTCCCCAGTTCTTTCCAGACAAGGTTTCTAGCTAGTTGTAAGCTCCCTCGCCATTCCCATTGAGCCCTATAGAGCTCAAATGGGAATGAGGAATTATTTTTATCAGGTCCATGGAATGGGCAATTACCGGGTCCACCAAGGTCGGCATGACCCGGTAATTGCCCATTCCATGGACCCGGTAAAATCTCATTACTGTGGCAGCCGTGCCCTTAATCAGGGCACGCTACCGCCAGGGTCCTAATGAGACCCCTACTCTACAACCTCGGTTCCAACACCCCCTGTGTCCTCATCTTACTTGATCTCTCTTCTGCCTTTGACACAGTCAACTATGCCATCCTGCTCAACCGTCTCTGTGATAACCTGGATATCACCGATCAGGCCTGGGCTTGGCTGACCTCTTTCCTCTCTGATCGGCCCTCCCAGGTCCAACTTGGGTCCTTCCTCTCTCTATCTCTATCTCTACCTGTGGTGTTCCCCAGAGTCTAACCTCTCTCCGTGGCTGTTCAACCAATACCTGGCACTGCTTGCCCACCGCATTTCTGCCCCAACTTTCAGTCCTATGCGGATGACACTCAACTCATGTTCAGGCTCCCTTCCGCCACTTCTTCTCCTTCTCTCATCTCTGACTGTCTGTCTACTATCCAGGAATGGTGTGCCGCCAATGATCTCTGCCTTAATGCCAGTAAGACAGAGATTCTCCTCATCTGCACACCTGTCACTCTCTGGCCAGCATCTCTTGGCCCTCTTCCTGCTCCCAACTGCGAGGCTAAAAACCTCAGGGTCATCTTCGACTCCACACTCTCCTTCTCGCCTCACATCTCTGATGTCTCTAAGAAGTCACACTACCAGTCACACTCCTCAGAGGTATTCTTCCTTTCCTCTCCTTCCCCCAGAAGCTCACTGTCTCCAGAGTTCCTATTTCTCTCTAGGCTAGACTACTGCAACAGCCTCTTTCTAAATCTGCCTGCTTCTACTCTCCGCCCTCTGCAACTCATCCAGAACGGGACTGTGAGACTTGTCCTTTGCCTCAAGCCCAGGGATATTATCTCTCTAGGACTAAAATCTCTGCACTGGCTCCCAGTGGCTGCGAGAATTAACTTCAAAACCGTCTGCATTGTTGACAAGGCCTTCTGGGGCCTGTGGCCTCAATGCCTTCAACTCTCTCTTCCTAAATATCTTCCTTCTTGACCTCTTTGCTCATACACCTACAACTTCCTCAGGGTCAGTCGCTTCTCCAAGCAACAAGTTGGTGGTAGATCTCTTTCTTCGGCTAGGGCCTCCGTTTGGAACAGCCTCTCTGCCTCCCTGAAACTTGAGGTGAACCATCTCTGGTTCCGGAAGCACCTCAAAACCTTCCTCTTTGCTTTTGCTTTCTCTCCTCCTCTCCCCTGGCTGAAACTGAATCTGCACCCCGCCACTTGCACACCTGCACTTCCTCCCTGACAACACCTGCACTTGGAGTCTGTTTTCTGTATCCCTACAGTCCCCTACCCAGCACTTGACACCTGATGTCTGCACTTACCTTTGCACTTGCCACCAGCCAGCCGCACTGTTTACTTATTGCTTTCATTAATTCTATTTATTTTAGTGCCGATCCCATGTACTGCACTGCCCCTTCCCCTTACCGCTGCACTTTTCCCATTCCCCCTTCCCCTGTACTTGCGCTATCTCAATGTCACCTGGTCTCGTAAGATCGTTGTGTCTGTCTTCACCCTGTTCCTCCTCCCTTGCCTCATCGCGCCTTGAAACGCTTGTGTATAGGCGCGTTATAAACGCCATATCATATATCATATCATAAATGCAAACTGATTTACCACCGACAGCTCTGGATCTGCAGAGGAGACAGGGTAAAAGCGGAGAGCGAAGAGTCGACACAACATGGACGCAAGGAAATGTTTTAAATAATCAATTCATTCAAAAACCAATCAGTTTGTAACAAAGCACCTACACCATTATAAGACTGTATCGACTTCATTGAAGTACGCTTCAGCTGCAAAATGTGAGAAATTGTGGACCAATTAATTAACAGGATCCTAGTACCACTGATAAAAATGCTAGAAATAACACTGCAAACTACCATTCGTAGGACTGAAAGATGTCTCCCCCTTACAGACACACGAACCTTTTAAACACACTGCAGTAATCCATCAGGTTCACTGGAAGACCATTGTCCCCTAATATCTACAAAGTGATCACTTAGCATCCCAGACTTGCATTCTCCTGCCTTGCCAATACCTCTTCAACTCATCCAATGGTCAAGGCATCGTCCCTCATGCCTTCATAACAGCCTTTGACAAGTCTCTTCCAAAAGAAAAACACAGCAGGCCCCAACGATTTGGCAAACTACCTACAAATCTCCAACACTCTGTGCATCACAACAATCTCTGAAAGGTTTAATGGCAACAGCACCACGACCACATGGGAAGCAACGACCTCCTTCATAAGTCACAAATGGGCTCATGCCAATGAGGGGTACATAATCTACATTCTCCTCTATAGTGGCAAAGAGGAAACCCACCAAGCCTTCAGAAAATCCCTAACATCAGCATGGCCTCCATTAAGACCGGGCCAAAGCTAAGCATCTCTCACCAACTTCAACCAACAGAGCTCCCACAGTCAGAGACATAAACTAGGCAGAACCTTCCAACACAACACATCTGCCAAAGAATTCTGGAGCTTGGATTGATTCTGGTCAGTCTCCATTGACCTTCAATGGAATGGGAACATGAATATCTTTTCATCCTGCTAGACAACAACTAAAATGTTTCTATGCTGCTTGAACAATGATCTTAAACCAAAAGGCACGTTCTCACTAATCCAATCCCCTACCCTCCTCCTTGCTTATTTTAACCGACTCACGTATCCCTCTATTACCACCTTAGAGTTCTCATGCAATCAACCCTGACACATGGCAGTGGGCTGCCGACAAAATACAGCATTAGCAGAGCAAATTGACTGCTTACTTGCCCTGTCCTATAAAGCAGCCCCCATATCAAGGACTTACCCAGTTTCGCAGTACTGGCTTCCAATGTATTGATATTGGGCTCTCCACTCAATGAAATACGCACGCAAGTGTCCACACCACTAATCACCGAAAACTATCTGGCACTCTGGACTAAGGTACTTCTGACCTACATGTAACAACGCCTCCTGATTCCTACCTGCCTTCCTCTCCAACCTACTAACAACCACCACCTTGTAGGACCACCGGCTATGAGGCAGCCACAATGGCAGAGGTGCACTATACAAGACTATAGTAGGCCAGGTATTGATCCACATGCGAAGTACAATCAACATGTACAACGTATTTCAGTAGCTGTAGTACACACATGCAGGTTTTTTCCAACTCCGTTACTGCCCTGAACTACCTTAAATGTAATGATCATATGCTATGCACAGTTGAAACAGTAATTCAGACAGGGAGACAGCCACCACAAATATCTCATTATGCTCCCCCTTGCCAAATGGCTCCTGCCCTGGCTCCTGCCCTTAAGCCACACTGTTGGGGGAAGCTGTGCAGGATGTCAGGGTCAGTTAAGGTGGGTTGGACCTGCAGGTTTGTGTAGGGGAGCATTGGCCCACCTCTCCTAACCGCAGCTCCGGAACTAGTGAAGCAGGTAGGAGTGTAGTGGCAGTATAGGTCCTCCTCTCATGGTGTGGTCCACTTCCACCTGATATTTACTTCCCTTCATTGCAGGAGGTAGTGTGGCAACAGGAATGGGAAGGTCCATGGGCCTGCCACACTCCCTGCTTGTTCTTGTAATAATAGTGCCATGTGAAAGTGGGCTACTCCATGGGATTTCCTTCCTTCTTCACTTCCTGATAGCATGGCTGATGGATGAAAAGTCCCCAAATCTTGCCAGACCTATAACCCCTGAGCAGCAAGTAAGCAGGTGAGGTTTCAGCAGAGGGATAAGTGAAGGGAGCAGAAAAAGTGAAACATAACTGTTTACATTTTTCCACCAGCACTGCCTCAAGTAGTCAAAGAGGCACTTCCTCTGCCTCTGTGAAGATGGGTTACCAAAGCAATGGCAAAGCTTCTGTTGAGCACCGCCTTCAAAAAAAAGTGTTGGCAGCTACAAAAGGATTGTCAGAGGTAGCAGTAACTAACCATTGTCACCTCCAAATGACATTACTGCCTGGCCCATCGACAGCTCAACTCAAGCAAAATGATTCATGTGATGTATGAAAATTCAAAGGAAGGTTACCCAGAAACGACTGGTCAGTAAGATGCCGCTGGAGATAACTGGCCAGGTGGTTCTTACACTCTTGACTTTAAGGGAAGTGCTCCATACCCTAAGGGATCTATTTTGAACTAGGACAGCGATCCCCAGACATTCCACGGGATCAACAATAAAACCTGTTTCTTATGCATCCCTGTTTATTTCTATTGTCAAAAGAAATGGAAAGTGCGAATACTGCACAATACTAAGAGAGAACTGCTTCCAATTCGTTTAAGTTGCATCCTGTCTCTCTGGAATCATGTGCACATTTCACAGGGTAAGGTCATGAACGTCAGCAAAAGATCAAGCGAGGGCACGTTTTCATACAAATATGTGATCAGAATCCAATGTATAAACTCAGAAGATAAAGGTTTTGGACGAGGTTGGAAGATTCGTCAATTAATCATATATCAGGAAATTGGTTTAGTACACTATAGTAATATCGCTGTTAACCAATTCAACTGCAGGGCAGACACATACATTTGTTTGATGCCTGTTGATTCTTTCAGCTTTAATTCTCAACAGAGGACAGCATTTAGAGGGAAGCGCAGGCATAAATATACATACAAACAGGACAGGTGTCAATGATGACAGGAGCATTGCATAGGTTAAACCTCCTTTATTCTGTCCCTGCAGCGAACTGCCGCTTCCCGTGCTCCATACAACAGAGCTCCTTCCCAGGACACTACAAAATTAATCAACCTCCCACACAGAATGCCAGAAAGGCGCTCCTTTTGTCTCGCCTCTTTTACTATTTTATTATTTGCTATTGATTATTCTGTAACATCACTTCCCCTTCAGGTAATTTCGGCTGTTCAAATCGGGTTGAATCAAAATGATATAACATTTAGGACAAAATATGCAAACTACAATTCCCAGTGAGGATGAGATAATTGTGAAGACCTCCACAGCCACCATGTACTTTCCTCTGGTGTTCTGGTATGCTGGGAGGAACAGTGTCCACACTGTGAGGAAGGTCACCATGCTGAATGTGATGAGCTGGGCCTCGTTGAAGCTGTCAGGCAACTTTCGAGCACGAAATGCAACCAGAAAGCTGGCGAAGGCCAGGAGCCCCATATATCCTAGGACACACCAGAAGGCTGTGGGGGAGCCCTCGTTACATTCAACCACCACTTTCCCGATCAGGGACTTCATATTCTGTTCCGCATAAGGAGGGAAGGAGGCCAACCAGACCACACAAATCACAGTCTGAACTAGAGTGCAAGCAATGACAATCAAGGCTGGGATCCTTGGGCCAAGGCCACTCTTTAAGTTTGTGCCAGGATGGGTGGCATTAAATGCCATCAGGACCAAAATTGTCTTGGCCAGTAAGCAAGAGACGCTCATGACAAAGAGGATGCTGAAGGTGACCTGTCGGAGCAAGCAGGTGATGTTGGTAGGACGTCCCAGGAACAGGAATGTGCTAAGGAGGCAGAGTGACAAGGCAACAAGAAGGAGGCAGCTGAGTCTTCGGTTGTTGGCTTTGACTATTGGCGTTTCACGATGCTTGAAAAAAATGACTAAGATGGCGATAGGGACAGAGGCACTGGCTGTAGTCACAGTAGCTAAAGTGTAACCCAGGGGCTCTTGGAAGGAGAGGAACTCAATAGATTTGGGAATGCAGCGATCACGATTCACATTTGACCACTGGTCATCCGGGCACTTGATGCAGTCTGGCGAATCTAGAATAAGAGAGAAACAGACTTCAGAACAGATGAGATGCACTTTCCCACGCTGCTGGCAGCTCAGTGCTTATACTCAGAACAGAAAGTGGGCGTTGCAAAAATCATATTTTTCTTGTATTATTGTGCCCTTTCCATCACAGTCTGATTTGGGAAATGGAAGCATGCAATGTAAGTCAGCCAGCATGACATGTGTGGATGTGCAGCATACATGTATTACATGGGTGAAGCAGTTCATCTCATCCTGCAGCTGGTATTACCTTTTGTCAAATGCCATTAAAGGCAATGTAACATATTCTCACTTAGAGGACCTCTTGTCCAACCATAAAAGGAAAGGAGGCAAGATGCTGGCCCTAGAAAGTGATTCTTTTTTAGCGATTTCGAAGTAATCGGGGGTGGGTGAATCACAGGGATTTTGAAATGGCATAAAGTGTAGCATTACAGTGGTGTGGGTTGCATCAGGATTGGTGAGATCTCTCCCAAGTTAATGGCCTGCGCTGTGTAAGTGTTAGAGTGCTAATTTTGTTGTAAGTGCCAGTACCCAAACAAGTGTTTGGAGGCTGTCTGGCATCACTCTACGTGGCACCAACACTAGTTCTCCAGTTTGAGGAGAGAGACATTTATTTTTGACGTGGAGTCATGTGACTATGCCATTGTATGTTGTATATTGTCATCTCTCCATTAGTCTCCCTCTAAAGTCTTTCTCATGTCCATGATTCTGATTCCCTCATCTTTCTTCCATCTAACAGTCTTGACCTACAAATGTCACTGTCTCTTTCTTTCACTTTGTCATACATCTAACCCTGAGTATCTCTCTGATCCCAGCAAAACCCTTCACCCTTCCACCTCCTTAGCCTATTTCCTTTTCTTAAATCTATATTGATTGAACAGTTTTCAAACTCCAATAAAGCATTTTGTTATTGGGATTATTGGGGAAGTGCCTTTATTTTGGAAATATGTACATTTTGGAGGCGCTCAATTTCTATTAGGGAACACAAAATAAAATATAGTTGATATTTACTTGGGATAAATTCCGACAGTGGCTGTAAGATAATAAGAAGTAGTAAAAAGGTTGTTTTTATGCACCACCCATCTAAAGGGGGACCACTGTGTGCTGTAGGAAGTGTGATTTCTCAAGCGAGAATGTAGGTGATCATGCTAGCTATACCACTAGGAAGTGCATTAGATAACAAGGTGCACTGTGCACATGATTGCATTTTTTTTTTTTGTTTTTTTTTTGTTTTATAGTTTTTATTGAAGTATATCATGTACAGATATAAATTCATTATATCTACAGCAAAATGCAGTAATCCATTGACTACAAAACCACTTAATGATCAACAGTTAAACAAATGTTGCTATATATAAAGGTTAAGAGTATTCGGCTAGAGTACTGACTAGCAATAGAAAGATTGTAATAAGGCTCACTTAAACCACAATGAAGTATAGCCATATGTTATGTGCAACTTAGTGTGGAAACAATTCTGCATCCTTATATGTAGAAATGGGGGAGGACAAACGCATGACAAACACATGACAAACACGAGAAGAGGGGAGAGATTGGGGAAAGGGGGCTGAATAAGGACGAGAGGCACTTTTGCGATTAATATAAATATTCAATAACGTATCAGGTGTAATATTCATATGTTAACAGATCTTTGGAGCATACAAGGGGTGTTATACATTAGGCAAAATCACCTTCCATGTGTGGTTGCATTGAAGTGATCAAGATAACAAATGAAAAATGACCACAGACATTCCACTTTCTTTCATGAATATTGTTTTAGGAAACCTCGCTATTAACACCGACTTACCAACAGGTGCTGCTAAGCTATATGATCTCTTTATTTCTCTTGCTCTGAAAAGTATAACTGCTAATTGGAAAAACTCACGTTCATTGTGCATCAAAAGCTGGTGGAATAACATTTGTCTCACACAACGGATGGAATTGTGCATGGCTAACAATCTCAATGCTATACCTAAATGATTGCATTTTTAAGCAAACATAAAAAGAACTTGGAGAAATGAAGTACTCTTGATCGCTTTCATTTTCTGAAAGGTATTTTTAGTTTTTGCTATTAGGTGCGCTAAAGTGCCACTTATAAACGGAAACTATTGCATTAGAGTACATCTTGGGAGAAATGGCATATGAGGAGGGGTTATTTACCAATCAAATGAATGCCCATGGCCATCCTAATCCCTATGACATGGCTATGGGCGGTCTGTACTCTGTCAACTCTAGGGCTGTACTCTACTGCAATAGTTTCACCTTATAGGTGGCACTTTAGTAGGCAAAGCCATACACACATGCCCCTGTGATCTCTTTCAGCTAGCTTTATCAAGCCTTAGTATCTAGGTTTGCACTCGAAGTGCCTGCCAGTGTTTGTTCAAAGCAGCCTTCTATACATTAAATGACTTAGTTGGAGCTGTAAACGTGGTGATGGTGTAATAGATCTGTCTTACCAAGTCTGCCTTCAGCCACTCCATTTATAAGCACAACGTGTGTCCCTCACTGATATCCTTTTACAAACAAGCATTTGAAAAGCTAGCAGTTTTGGCTTGGGCATAAGTATTAGGCATTTTCCAGGCACTGCGATTAGATGCCCATGTACTGACATCTTTTTTTCAGCTGCAACCATTGAAGGCCTGTTCATACCACTATGGCGGTGCCTGACAAATGGCTTTCCCATGTCTACACAAAAGCCCAGACTGTTGGCATTGCAAGTGCTTCTTTTGTTTCCTTTGTGGTGTATTTCAATAGAGGAAACGTTGAAACTCCATGCATCTATAAAAAGCGTCATTGTTTTGTCTACCTACGGTTGTGTGTACACCCACAAAGGAATCCTAGAAAAACAGAAAAACAGATAAGGAGGTGGGATTTGGTGAAAGGGGC
This sequence comes from Ambystoma mexicanum, assembly GCF_040938575.1. NCBI lineage: Eukaryota > Metazoa > Chordata > Amphibia > Caudata > Ambystomatidae > Ambystoma > Ambystoma mexicanum. Next base: position 248,117,387 of record NC_090921.1, on the reverse strand, counting down.
CTTTAGAGGCACAGGACGGGGGGGGGGAGAAATCTGCAAGCAATGGGCATGTTCTTGGAAATATATAATGGCAAATGATCTACGGATAGTTATTGCTAATTAATTAGTGGGAAGCAGCTCATTTGGATGTAAGCAAAAAATCTAAAACGCGATTTTGGCATTTCACATTGTACAGGATTGCAGACGATTATTCCATACTAATGTTTCAGAACTAAATATTGGATGGATAGATGAAAAGTATTGCTGTAAAATGTGTCCCAGAGAAGAGCATAACTTAAGCAATTCCAGGTGTGCGGAAGTAGCAGCAAAGGAGCATGACCGGTCTTGTGGAACTAGGCAGGCAGAGTTAGGGAACTGTGACCTAGCACACACCAGGCCCCCACAAGGTCTGCCCGACCTCACAAGGACTAGTGATGCCTTCAACTGGATTTGCGGAAGGCCCACTGACAGCATTTGGGTCTTGAGCAATACATACCAGTGTGAGATATCAATACCAGAGGTCAAATAACATTCTCTTATTTTCAGTGCAGGACAGAGTCTCTCCTACCCACAAGTAGACAAGACAGGCCAATTGCTCCATATGGCAGATGGTGGTATAAATACACAACAGCTGCTGTTGCCACATACCACTTCTATTGCTATATGCCTCTCCAGTTTCCTCTACTGCAGCTAGATACCTTTCCACTCCATCATTGGATGGGCTCTGCTGAGCTATGGCTGGTGTTAACAGCTCTGATTTAATAGGTTTTGATAAATATTGTGTTAGTGCTAATGAAATTCCAGATTTCAATGTTGGAATCTGTATTTCTGAAATCTGCAATAATCCATGCTGTAACTGTACATATGGCAATGCTACTATAAAAAGAACATGCAGAAGCAGAAAATTAACGGGATAGGGGATTGAGTCAAGACTTTACTTTTTGGGTGGACATCAAAATGAGTGTGTTAAGTGGGACACTTGAGGCTCACCAGTCTGGTTGGAAATCTCTCCCTCAGAGCACTGGATGCAGTCATAGCAGCAGACTCCTTGACCATCTCGAGTGGATTTCCTGAAGCCTGCAGTGCACATTTCACTGCATGATGACTGGGGGATCTAGGAAAAGAGACAAATATAGCTTTCAATGTTAATTTCTGCCTGCCCATTAGCACCACAAGTATGTGGGGTGTCAGCCAATCAGTTTGCTCTGAACATGGGCTTGAACTGCAATATAGGACTTCATTGAGACTTGTGGAGTGAGCAGAGTGTTGCAGTGAAGTGTGGAGCCTAGAGTCTTTCTGCCATCTCTGCTACCTGACTGCTGCTGCCTGTTCAAAAACACTTCCGCTTCATGGAGCGAACGCGGACTGAGCAGAGTGTTGCAGTGAAGTTTGAAGCCTGGAGTCTTTCTGCCATCCCTTCTACCTGACTGCTGCTGCCTGTTCAAAAACACTTCTGCTTCATGGAGCGAACGTGGAGTGAGCAGAGTGTTGCGGTGAAGTTTGAAGCCTGGAGTCTTTCTGCCATCTCTACTACCTGACTGCTGCTGCCTGTTCAAAAACACTCCTGCTTCGTAGAGCGAACGAAGAGTGAGCAGAGTCTTTCTGCCATCTCTACTAACCTGACTGCTGCTGCCTATTCAAAAATACTCCCGCTTCGCAGAGCGAACGCGGAGTGAGCAGAGTGTTGCAGTGAAGTCTGGGGCCTGCAGTCTTTCTGCCATCTCTACTAGTGGACTGCTGCTGCCTGTTCACAAACACTCCTGCTTCGCGGAGCGAATGCAGAGTGAGCAGAATGTTGCGGTGAACTCTGGAGCCTAGAGTCTTCCTGCCATCTCTACTAGCTGACTGCTGCTGCCTATTCAAAAATACTCCCGCTTCGCAGAGCGAACCCGGAGTGAGCAGAGTGTTGCAGTGAAGTCTGGAGGCTGGAGTCTTTCTGCCATCTCTACTACCTGACTGCTGCTGCCTGTTCAAAAACACTCCTGCTTCGCGGATTGAACAGAGTGTTGCATTGTTTCGATGTGGCAGTGTGTCGAAATGGAGAACGTTTTGAAGAGAAGGCAGCCGGAGACGAAGATACCAGTAAAGTAGTAAGCTCCTCGCTGCCGGAGTAGAGCCTGTTAAAGGTGAGGAGCCTAAGCGGGTGGGAGAGTGGGGCTGCCATGCCGGGATTGTGTTCTCGGACCACCTACAGGCAAAGTGGCAAGACCATGCAGAGGGGACGAAGATTCAGCTACTCAAGAAGCGATTATATGCCTGAGTTCTGCCCCTAAGGAGCCTGACCTCCCAGAAGATTTGCTCCATGGGGGAGTTTCCTTGCATGGACCCCCTATCTACAGATACTTCGATTGGGGATAGTCCCACAAGTACCACTGCTGACCTGGTCCCAGAGAACAACCAGGATGCAATGAGGAGGGAGGATAAACTGCCCAACGATTGGCTGGGAATTGGAAAGAGAAGATATCTGCTACCCTCTTTTAGCTTCACTATGCCAGATAAGATCTTAGCGATTTTGCAGAAGTGGAGCTCCCATCCGCAAATGATCAGTTACATGAGAAAAACAGGACAATCGACTTACAGGCTATCCTCCCATTGGGGGTGGACAAGGAATTAACACAGGAGGGCTTGGAAGAAGATCCCAGTGGGGCGCAACCGGTCAGGATGCCCAGGGCAGCCTCAATAGAAGTATTGGGGTCGGCTGCTGGAAATGTGAAAGAGATTGGGAGAATGAAGCAAGAGACAATAAGGTAGGGCTGGAAGGATCGAAATCATTGATGCCAGTGGGCCGACTGTCTAAGCATATTCTACACCTAACGTCAAGAATTGAAAAGTAAAAATGCCTGAGTTTAGCAGGTTTAAAGGACAGATTTGGAAATGACTCTTGGTTGATACCAAATCAGGCAGCAAACATCCTCAATGAAGAGGTCTTCTGCTATAATGAAACAAGCCCCATTTTAACAGAAGAGATTGCTAGCGGTATGGAACTGGAAGACCAGAGGTCGATATAGAGCAAAGGTCACCTTTGAGACAGTGGGACGAAGCGCATATAGATTCTGATAGCTGTCTATCTTAGGATTCGTTGGATGCAAGAGACGTGAAGAGAATTCCTTTATTCGATCGTGTTCCAACGGAAACCCAGGAATATCAGGTCCTGAGATATCGTCATGGAGGATTTCCGCCAGTTCATTGACAGCCCAAGACTGCAAAGGAGCTGAAGGAGAGACTGACGATTGCTTGAGGCGTTCACCAGACAGGGACTGCGCAGAAGCCAGTCGTCCAAATATGGATACACATGAATACCCTGTAGCCTTAAAAAAGTTGCAATGAATGACATCATCTTTGTGAAGACATGCGGCGCAGAACTGAGATCAAAATGGAGCACTCGAAACTGATAGTGCTCCTCTCCCAGGGAGAACCACAGATATTTCCGATGCAGGCTCCAGATCAGGATATGCATATAAGCATCCTGAAGGTCCACAACGCTGAGTCAGTCGCCCTTCTGAAGAGAGGACTTTATTTGGCAAGGCGTAATCATCTTGCATTTCTCTTGGGGAAGAGAAATGTTGAACTGGGAAAGGTCTAGAATGGTGCGCACGCCAGCCCGGTTGGGTTTTGGCACCGTAAACAGTCAGAGTAGAAGCCCTCCCCTTGTTCCCCTAGGGGAAAGGATTCTATCGTCCTGAGATCTAGAAGCTTCTGGACCTTGGCTATGAGGAAAGGCGTTCCTGACTGCTGAAAGGGAGGATAGAAGGGTGGGGTAAGAGGGAGGGGCAAGCGGAAGCACGCCCGAGCGATGGACAAAACCCAGCGGTCGTCAGTGACGGTTTGCCGCGCTTCCAGATGAGACAATATTCGTCCTAAGATTCAGTACAGTAATCATCAACAGAGGCCTCAAGGCGTACCCCAGTGTCTGTGTGGAAAGCTCCAAACAAAGAGACCTCGGAGCGAACTCCGGTACCCAACGCCTCAGCACGACTATGCTGGCTATTAGCACCTGATTGGTGAACCTCGGATCGTGATCAGGTATAGGGAGGCCCCTCGCGGAAACCTTCAGAGAAAACCCTGGTACGCCTATCAGGCCTGTGAGACACCTCGGGGATAACCCCGGTAGCAGAGCTTTTCAAGATCCTCCCAGACCTGGAAGACCTCAGGAAGAAGGCCCCCGGCCGTGGTGCCCTGAAAAGTAAAGAACTTACCGGGCGTCTCTTCTTTCCGTCAATGAAGAGTTGGAAATGCGATGGAGGAATCTTCTGGAAGATGCCCGGACCGAAAGGGAGTCGCAGAAGAAACACGAGTCCTAACGGTGATCCAGTCCCAGGCACTCCAAGCAGAGAGAATGGGGATCCGCCCGAGCAAAGCGATGCTCGCAAGAGGAACAAGTGGCAAATCACAGACACTGCGGCATAGACGGAGGACTACGCAACCGCCAACCGGAGCAGGAGAGAATGACAACGGGAAAGAAAAAAGGTCTTCCCGGTGATGCTAGTGCATCCAGCCCCGACCGCGCGGAGAAAAGGACAGAAGGGTGATGCGTGGGGTGCAGCTAAGGAGGGCAGGTTTACGGCCGTGTGCGGTACCACGCGTAAAAAGAGAAGGACACATTTTCAATTTGATGCTTTTTTACAAAAGTGCTCCGATCCCGTCCCACAGGACGGAATGTCCCAAAAGTATGGAGGAAAGGGAACGGGACATAGGAGTATGGTAATATGTAAAATAGTGAACCCAGCCACATTCACAGCTGAACCAATAGAAGAAGGTGATCATGTACATGACTCTGCCAATTATGTTGAATTTTACGATAATATACTTAGTGTGAAGGGGAATGCTTTGGTGGGAGGGGAGATTCTTTTTATTGATGGTTCTTCGGAAATTGATCCGGGTGGAAAGGAATTCAGGTGCTGCAGTTGTAAGACACAGATTAAATGGAGAATTTGAGGTAGTGGCAAGTGCAAGACTACCGGCTCACGTTTCAGCACAAGCAGCAGAATTAGTAGCGCTCATTGTCACGCTTGAGAAACATGAAGGACAGGAAGTGACAGTGTCCAGTGACTCCGCTTATGTGATGTCAACCGTACATGCAGGGTTAGCACGTTGGAAAAGGAGGGGCTATCACCATGCAGACGGCTCTCCAGTGCAGCACGCTTCCTTATTGGAGATGCTCATTAAGGCACTACAACTACCAGTAGCCATAGCGGTTGTAAAATGCACAGTGCATACTAAGCGAAAGACTTTATTTCTTGCGGGAATGACGCCGCAGATATTAAAGCCTAAAGGGTTGCATATTCTCCAGAAATTTCAAGTTTTGATACAGAGGATATTAAAGAAAAGTTGGCAACAACCATGTTAGAACAGGAGGGGATTAATATGCTCTCAATAACTCAATTTATAGAAATTCAGGGAAGCGCACCACAGGAAGAGCAAGAACTATGGAAGTGAATGGGGTGCTGTTTTATCCCCCATGGAAGCTTTATGGTGACAGAACAGCACTGGGAAGCCAGTGATGCCATAACTTTGTTGAAATTCACGCGTGAACAGTTGCATTACCCTGCACAAGTAACCAGAGAAAGTCTTGCTGCCAATATTGCAGAAGGCTGGTTCATTCCTAATTTGTTGGAACACATTGCACTGTTTATGGTGAATTGCATCGTATGTCAAATTTTTACTGATGGGCATACAAATAGAATGATTCGAGGAGTAATACCTCAACCTAATGGACCGTTTCAGCATTTACATTTTGACTATGTTGATATGCTGCAAACATGTAATGGATATAGGTATCTATTAGTGGTGGTATGCCCCTTCTCCAGGTGGATTGAAGCTGGTCCGTGTGCATACCCTGAAGCCACTTGCGCAGTACAAATTTTAGCACATGAAGTTTTCCCGAGGTGGGGTGCTTGTGAAGCGCTAAGATCTGATAATGGGTCACATTTTGTCAATGAGCTATTCGAACAAATACGTTTTTTTATTAAGTTTAAAGCACAAGTTTTCTTGTGCATACCACCTACAAGCGAACGGCATATGTGAGTGACTCAATGGCCTCCTCAAAGAGGATCGCCGAGATTAAATTGACTTTGAAAAAGGCATGGCTGTATTGCCTACTCTGGCTCTATATGTCCTTCGGAATCAGCCAGATTTGGACCACCACCGAACCACGCATGAGCTAGTAACAGGGTGTTGAATGAAAATGCCCCTTACATCTCGGTCTAGGATTAGGAGTGATGCCCAAAACTCTAGGTGATGATATGCACGATTATTTAACATGTATGACTACCAGTATTTCTTTCATTTCAGATCAAGTTAAGCATCGGGGGAAGGTCTAGGAACACAAAAGAAGAAAATTCGGCAAGCAATCTGAATGAACTATTACCACCACCTAAAGTATGTGTTGGGGACCTGATCCTGATCAATAATTTCACCCAGAAGTGGCACAAGCCTCGCTTTAATGGCCCCATTCTTTTTGAAGAAGTTTCCCCTTCAGCTGTTAAGGTTCAGGGAAGACGAGCTTGGTTGCATCTAAACGACATAAAGATTTATAAAGGCGAGACCCTCCCTCCCACCGTTGCGGACCCAGAAGCAAGACAAGAGGAAAAATGTCTGCTGCATGCAAACCCGATCAATGACTAAGAAAACGGACAAAAGCACCAAGTGATTAACGCATACTTTATTTGGACAGGAATTCAATAGACACTCCTTGTATATTTTAGCAGAGGGTGCAAGGACTTGCACAGAATTCCAGGGGTTGAAATTAACTTTTAGAAATATATTGCATCAGTGAATAATGCACCAGAATTATGCTTAAATGTCAGCTCTTGATCAGAAATTGGAAGAGAGATCAATATCCAGATTCATTTCATAGATAATATCTGTTTTAGGTGATAAAAACACATGGGGCCTCATTACGACCCTGGCGCTAATGGGTTAACAGCGCCGTAAAAGGCTGCAGCACCGTTAACCCATTAGCGCCTCATTACGAGGTCCCTTTGCGGGACCTGACCTTAACTGCTGGTCTACACCAGCTGTTAAAGTAGGGACCCGCAAAGGGACCTTGGTGCTAAGTACGGTACCGCAATTTGCGGTACCATACTTAGCGCCTTCCCCATTCCCATAGAGCCCTATGTCACAGGTGTATACATTCTGATTTGCGTAATAGTCGGAAGCGGCCAGTTCTGTGCTCTGTTTACACGAGCGTTGGAACGTGGTGCGGCTTGACGCGTATCGACACGGCAACGGGTCCGTTACTCTAACCGCAAAGGCCGCGGGAGAGAACAGCGTTGATGAAGGGTGTTAGCTCACTACCCCCCGCATACTGAGTGCCTACATCAGCGGCCCCATACATTGCCCAGGGACCGGAGTCGCGGCGGGCACTCGGCGGTGGGCACATGGCTGATATACGCTGGTGATACCGCAGCCTGGGATTACGGCGGTCCTGCGCCTTGAGCAGCGGTTGCAGAGGGCCCCACGGGTGGCTCACGGACCTGCAGGAAGCCGAGGGCGGCCCGGAGCAGTGAAATCCGCCTACCAGCAGAAGCGCCCACGCTAGGGCTTGGCACTTGGTAAGACCCACTCTTTGAAAATCCGGCCACTCTTTTCTTTCCATTTCTGGGCCTTTTGTCTTGGCTCTTGTTGGGTTCTATGCTGGAAGGACCAAATCTGCACTTTGTACTGGGTTTGGAGGCTTAGTCATACGCTGACCTCGCTAGGAGACTATAGGTCACCCCTTGGACCCGGGCTTCATACTTTAGACACAATCAGCTCCCTGTGACAATTTGAATGCTATTTGGATAAGTCTATAGTCTATAGACTGTGATCAGGTGCTTGCAATCAAGCTTGTAGGCATACTTAGCTCAGGGAACTGTTATTACACTGTTCTAAACAGTGTCTCTATACACGTGACATTGAGGTGTCAGAGATTATTAATTCAAGAAGCATATCAAGATCCAACATGCTATCAGTTAGGAAATGCTCTGTGACGAGATATAATCTACGTAATCAGAAGAGTGGAACCCCAACAATAAAAACAAACAGAAGTAAAGGACCCAAAGAAGCACCTGTGGAGAAAGGAGCAATCACTGATTTTTTCTCGCTCCCCGACACCGCTAATATTACAAAACCAATACTCCTGATGGATAAATCTACGGGGGGCTCTGGTATGAATACCTCAATGGAGGCACTTGGTGAAAGTGTAATAGATAACAATTCGTTATTGGACCTGTGTTTATCTATGCAGAGATCTGTGACTCCTTACCCAGGAAGCAATTCGGCTATCCAGAATGATAGCTACCAACATCTGCCTACTCGCACACAGCGTGAAATATACAACAGTCTATCTGCTTCTCCAAATTTGGATGTACATCTGGAATCTTCAGAACCTGATTGCGGTAGGGATCAAGGAGAAAGTCAAACAACCTTGGGTGACTTGCAATCTTCAGTTGCATCTCTGCAATTTGCTTTAAACATCCTACTAAAGATGTGTGGGAGGATATTGGAAGTCACTCTTACCTTACCATCAGCAAATAACGGTAACAGTGATCCGCCTCACAAGGAAGAGAAGACCATCCCGCCAGACTGCCCGGAGACCGAAGACATCGACCCTAACACCACAACGAATGTGGATGTCTTCTACTCACGAAAACAGCGACGACTGATGAAAAGAGCCCTTGCGAGGAAAAAGCGCCAAATGGCAACCTTAAGACCACCGGACACAGTGGAGCAGGAAGAAGAAATATCCAATCCTACCAAAGGCAGCACCCCTAAACAAGACAAGAAATAACCCAAACGCAAGACACCTCGAGAGAATAAAGGCACTGCTAGCAGGGAGAACAAACTGACTAGTTGGCTTATTCTCGAGAAGAGCACTATCAACAATACAGTTGAGGAGATTGTCTCTAATAAGAGTATTATTGCACCTCAAGCAGATGAGAGAGATCCAGATCATTCAATATGTCTTGATGAGTTGAAGGATAACCCCGCAGCTGATACTACAAATGCTGTACCAATCAATCCAGCTCGTACAGATATAGAATCTGTACTATTAGGGGAACTTCAAAATGACGACAAAGGAAATAATATACCATATCAAGGTGGGAGGATATGTATATCAAAAACATGTACCAAAACAGCGATCATGATTGGCTTTCTAGATCGGCGCTGTTGACTAGACTGTATTCTATACCACAGCTTAGGGTGCTGAGATCAGAAGAATTTGAATATGTGGAGCCCCTGAAAGCGAAGAATTCTAATACCTCGGCTCTACACTGTAAATTTTTAGCCACTGCCAACCTGATCCGCAGCTACAAAGCAAGCTTGTGGGAAGTGGATATGGAAGTAGACGCTGACCCTAATACAATCGATCCACAATGGCCAATACATATACCAAGCACCAAAGCTGTTGAAACTATAGTACCGAAATTACCTAAAGGCAACGCAGTACAACTAGCTGATGTGCAAAATGTTCTTAAATGGCTTGCCGAATCCCTACCATCGCTTTCCTTAACCCAATGAGATCAAAGCTTAATCACATGGAATTGTCGGGGATTTAGCCACTTATTATCGGCAGTGGGCTCATCTTCTTTGCTAGTAGGGAAAACATGTATCTGTCTACAGGGGATGTGGATCACTACTCTGGCACTTCTCAACGGCTATTCAATTCATCAGGAATTAGCCAAAAAGGGTCCCAAGGGAAGACCGTATGGGGGCCTTATAACTGGAATCATACACCCACTAAAATCTTCGAGGATCCACTCGAACTTTGACGAATTTGTAGTAGCTGTTGAGATTGAACTCACTGGTAAAGATAAAGTGGAGAAGTTGTTAGTGATTAACCTCTACAATCCACCTGAATCTCCACACAGAGATCTCATCCGGGAAGCTTGCCATTCGCTGCTGATTGATTGGATGGTAGATTCTGACCACAATCTGGTAACAATTGTAGGTGACTTCAACTTTCATATTGTGGGACCGATGAGCAAGACTAATAACCCATTGTTGAAGAATATAGGCACGATGTGGCATAAGGAGGCGAATGCGGAGGGACTGCTGTGGTCAATTTTTTCAACGCTTGGGATTTTGAAATCTTGAATGGGAGAACTCCCAGTGACTATCCAGGTCAATCTACATGGAGAAATACCAGAGCCCGCAGTACTTTATATTACATCTTTGTAAATCCATCAATGGCTAATCTGACTGCGGATATGAAGGCCAGTGACAACGATTGGAGCGACCATTCCTCCCTATTGTTTACATTTAATTTTGCTCTTCAACATATTTCCCTCGATCGATTGGCGATTTGAGAACGAACCACACCTCTTCAAATATTCGCTGGTCAGATAAAAATATCACAAAAGCTGTAGAAGCTATGAATAAAATGCCAGATATTGGCCATGCTGCTCTTCTCAGTATGTCCGGCAACGATATTGAAGAGTGGATAACTTCCTTCTCACACAATCATGCCGCTGTGAATATTAACATAACCGCTCCTGATGCCATAATAACTAACACATTTGATGTTGAAATCAGAGACGCTAAAAGAATCTTAAGAGCAGAACTTAAGATACTACAGAAAAACTCTACTACCTGGGATAGTTACCTGATTTCCAGTAAGAAATGCAAGAATGCCTTTAGATCTTGGCTTAGACAAAAACGCTATGCGTCCAAATTAGCTAAATGGCAAAAGACAGTTCAAATATTATGCACAAGAAACTCCCGCTCCATATGGAGTTTATTGAGTCAGGCCAGAGGCGAAACGAATAGTAGTCTTAACAATCCTATTGATAAGGGCCACTGGGAGGAATTTCTGAGAAGTCGCAATAACCAGTTATCTGGTTTGTCTATGGTGACGACGGTCTGGAACAGCCCTGCCCCTCCTTTCAAGGTGTCGATCGATTCACTGATAATCATGATCAAAAAACTCAAATCATCAAGAGCGCCTGGGCCTAATGGTCTAGCGAATGTTATATTAAAAAGCAACCCTGAATATTGGGCAGAGGTCCTGAAAATACTGTTTGAAAAAACTTTGAAAGGCGGCCTTATACCGGACTCCTGGCGAACTGCAACCTTGGTCCCCATATATAAGAGGGGAAGTCGCACAGACCCCTTAAACTATCCATTATTATCTATGTTGGATTCCACTGGCAAATTATTTGCGACATATTTACTTCAAGAGCTCCATATATGGATGGACAGTGAAAAGATCTTGGATCAATTCCAATGTGGTTTCAGGAGTGGATACTCTACGGTGCACAACCTCATCACAATGGATATACTCCGTAACAAGGCCAGATCTCCCGGCAGTCCTCCACTATACATATTATTCATTGATTTTAAGGCTGCCTTTGATCTAGTGCCGAGAGACTTGCTGTGGACCAAATTAGAGAATCTAGGATGCCCGAAGGGAATATTATATTACCTCAAACAGCTACATTGGGATACCCCAGTCTTTTTAAAATTAGACGCAAAGGGTAATAGGACCAATAAGATCGACCAATCGCGAGGCGTCAAGCAAGGCTGTGTGACAGCACCAACACTGTATAATCTCTTTGTTCATCATATTCCAAAAGCCTTATCTGAAGTCCATAACTGCCCACCTAAGATTGGCCCTGCTCAGTGTACAGTTCTAGCCTATGCGGATGACTTAGTCATTATGGACCATACTATCAAAGGTCTTCGAAATTCTGCAGAGGCATTATGGAGCTATGCCAATAGGAATGGCCTTACTATCAACCTAGACAAAACCCAGATGATGGTCATCAGCAATAAGAAAATCGCCAGAGTGAGTCTACAAATACAAGGGTCTAGAATTCAATATACTCCCTTTTATAGATACTTGGGAATTGAAATAGAGCCAAAGTGTCGATATGCGATGTGTAAGCAAGTCCGAATTACGAGAGCGGCACAAATCAGTGCTCTAATACATCGTTTTTCCACTTCTCATTGTGGATACACAGTCTGGGCTGCACGACAACTATATCTACAGGTTTTAACCCCTATGATTATTTATGGATTAGAAGCTCTGCAGCTCATGGATTTGGGGTGGCTCCAGATATTAGAAGGAAAATTCTGGAAGAAATTTACTTGGCCTCCCAAATTGTATACCAATGGCTATCCTAAGACTTGAATTGGGCCTGATATCCTTAAAAGCACAAGTTCTCAGAAAAAGAGCTGAACTATATTTAAAGATGTCACCAGTTACAGAAAATCTTCTCCTGAACACATTGCATAATGAAATAAATAAATCGTCTTCATTCCCTCTCATGAAAAAATAAATGGAGGAATATCTGGAAAAGATTGGCTGGTCAAATAGGCACAACAGCATTCGAACTTCTACTTTGTGTGCCTTATCTAAAAAATCAGAATTATATGATTGGATTGAAAACTACGCACACTTGGAAGAGTTGAAACGCTATAAATTTGTCCAACATATAAGATAAATTTTTAAGAAACCGGTTCCCTGTCTCTCTTTGTGCCCCTCTCCGCGATTAAGGCGATTTATTTTATTATTGCGGATGGACCAACTCCCGGTATTGGCTATTAGCGGGATTATAAGTAATCTCACCAAGATAGAACGATCCTGCTGGTTATGCATGAATATTATGGCGATTGAATCAGGAAAACATGTATTAACTAGATGTCCGGCCATGCAAAAAACCTATGCAACTTGCTATGGGGACTTTGTCCACCATTTGGACCACATTTGCAGTGAAGATTTTTGGCTTAGGGCGCTCAATGGCTCAGGAATGAAGCTCTATATCGCTGTATATAACGTATGGCTAACAATTGAAAAATTATTAGAAATAGCCATATAGAGATATTTTACCTATTTTTATTATTGTGGCTATAACTAGTCATATGGCTGGCTGTATTAGTTACGGTTTATTCGAGCTATTGACATGTAAGTTTTATAATATAGCTTGAATGCCTATTTTATATCAGTTACATTATTATTAGATACATATTAATGATATTATCTTTTTTTTAATTCAAATAGAACTTTACTCTATAAAATGTTTTATTGATTTATATGTGAAAAGCTTATGCGAAAATGGGAATGGGGAAGGGCCATGGTTCAATGGGGAATTACCACCCCGCCAACCTTGGAATGGGGTGGTAATTCCCCATTGAACCATGGCGGACCCGTTACAACACCGGCACCAACCATGGTGCTAATAGCGCCATGGTTTAGCGCCGGTGTTGTAATGAGGGCCATAATACCTTCCAACAGTGCTGTTGATCGGCTTGTGGTTGCTGTCTTTGTGTTCATACTTCAATTTTACCCTGCTCTTGTCAGAAGAGACGTTAATAGTCACACTTTTTGACAGGATCCTAAGAACAGTCCAGTGATAAGAAGACTCCTCATTGCTATAATTGAACAGATTGTACAGTTACAAATGTGAAAGAAGCTCAATCTTTGTATTAGAAATGATGAATGAAGAAGACGGCATGATTATAGGGATAAGACAAGTTTCTATGCATAATATATTTGCATGATTTTTCTTGTTATCTTTTTGTTCCTTATCTTTCACAGTCTCTATTATCTTAATGTTTCTGCTGAAGAAATAGCTCCCATGATTCTCCCCACTATGAGTATGAATGGCGACAATTTCTTTGATCTTTATACGTATAGTGGGATGCGTAAAAGAGACACAGAGGAAGATAATGAAAAGATAAATACCTATCTAGATAAGTCAGCTCAAATAACATGTGGTACCAGCACATGAAAAAGGTAGGGAAAAGAGCATTTGATGAGAGTTGCTATGTCTGCTCTCTCATCCCCTATGCCATGAATATAGAAAGAACTTTCATTTCAAAGGAGGTATCAGCATATGATGCTAAATGCCTCAATCATCTTGCAGCATGTACTACACATGGACAGTTTCAAGGAAGTTGGGCGACCTTGCGATGGAGATCAAGATGTTCATTTCCATTCAAGGATGACTATATCAAGACCACACAAATGGAGAAGGAGTCTGGATGGAAAGACAAAAAGCTTGTGTATCCTGCTGCAGGACAGGATGAGGTGATATTTGAAGAAATGAAAAAGATGAACTGGCCTGATGTGACAGAAATAGCAGGATCGCCTGGATGTTGTGAACAAACACAACTGTTGATCTAATAGCGAGTGCATACCAAGAAGGGACAGGAAGAAGGAATGGTGTCCTGTGCAGCTCATCTTCTGAAGATGCAATACGTACAAGAAGTACCAAATGTGAATGATGGATGCTTAAAGTCATGGGCCAAACACTCCAAATTACTGACTTGGGTAGAAGAGGAATCAGGCCCAGTAGTTGTAATCCCATTGGTTAATGCAACACTATGTTTCCGAAACCATGGAAAAAACCACGTGGGATATAACAAAGAATGCAAAGCCACAATTGACGTTCCATTGATGTTCCTGGAATGAGAGAAGGGACAGCTGTCCTTATGGATCGGTATTGGGCTTCTGGATCTAGAGCCTATATGAAGTTACCCAAGGATTGGGGCGGAGTGTGTTCCCTGGTTCTCATCCATGTTCCAGTATTAGTGATTCCTCAGAGTGATCTAAACATTGGTGAATTTCCAAAAGTGGATGACCATTTAAGAAAAAGAAGTTCGCTTGAACTCCTCCAGCAGATGAAAAGAGAACATATTTCTAAGCCAAATCGATAACAGTGTACAATACCATTCCTGAGGAGCACAGGTTGTTTAGCAAGACTGCTATGATAATGACAGCTATACTTATTGTCATGATGCCAATCTCCAAGGAGCCAGGTCCGACCCAGCAACCCCAGAGGCAGGGATCATTTCCCCCAGGGGAGTGCCAGCGGGCCCAAGCTGGGGCCCTTTGGACGCAGTCCTGGCGCCTTAGGCGCCAGGCTCATGTTAGACCCCTGTCCTGGCGCCATAGGCACCAGGCTCATAAAGCTAGACGTGTTCAAGTGTTTCAATGTGCACTTACCTGATGCAGACCATGCTGCTACATCCAGGCCCTCTTGAGGCCTGAATGGAACTACTTTACCTGTGGGACTACTTTCCACCCGGGTGTGGTCGGGGAAGGATACATACCTGATCGGTGGAAGGATACACACTTGGAACTTCTTCCAAAGCTATTTAAACCACACCCAATCAGCAACTCACGCTTCGCGTTGTTCTGCTCCTCACACCTGGACGCTCAGCATGTCAGCTCCTGCATCTGGACCTCAGCCACGCCTGTCAGTATCCTGGGTCACCTGCAAAGGGAGACAAAAGACCTTACCTGCTAAATCAGCACCACGGAGACATCACACCGACGATCCTGAAAAGGAAGACATCATTTTTAAAAGCATTTCGCTACGATCGCTGCAGCGCTGCATTTCTCTCACCTATCCTGGACGCCTCCATCTTCAGCAGCGATCATCCGGATCCACAGCCACTTCCCAGAGCCTAGAGAGAAAAAGACAAGAACAAGGTGAGAGAAGGAAAGGAATAGGAAAAGCTCAGTTTCCTTCTAAGACTTACCTGTTGGGTCATTCCCATTTCATTTCGGGTCTTGCCGATTCCAGGCATTTTCCGGACCCCGGCCCCTATGGGGAAAAAAGACAAAGACATTGAATGAGCGAATGCAAAGACATTACCCGAGCGCTCATCCAGAACTTACCTGTCATTTACTGGAACTGCACGTTTCACTTCGGGTCGGCACCATATCTCCGGCATTCCGAACCCCGGCCCCTAAGGGGAAAAAGACATAAGCATTAGCGCTTGCTGCAACAAGACAATGAACATTATTTTTTAAGCTTGGACTTTTGAACTTGCAGCAGAACCTTTACAGCGCCTTACCTGAATAGTCAAGCTTACCTGAACTCCCATCAATCCTCAATCCAGTGAAGTACCTGGGTTTCAACGCGCCCCTGCATCAGAAGCAGGATGGAGGGCTCATCGTTCTTGACCCTAAGGTGAGACTTCACGGGGAATCGTGGAAGGGTATCGTGGAGGGTTGGAAGAGAGTGGGAGGCTTGAGCATAACTCAGACAGTAGGTAATACTCCCTTTTCACAAACAGGGGAATATTCCTGCGAGCCAGAGAAGCCAGAGTAGAGGGGCCCTTCCTGTCCATCTTCCGAGTCCTGCGCTTCACCATTGAAGAAGCATCAGCACCCGAAGCCAGACATGCGCCTCCGTGGGAATCAGGTGAGCGTTACAGAACGCGAAGCCTACCCATAATTTCCCACCTGGGCGCTATGGAGACTTCTGAGACTGACCAGCTGGCCCAGCTTTTGGGGGAATTACGGGCAGAGGTGCACTCAAAAGAGAACTGATCCTATCCAAGGAAAGAACAGATGACCTAGCCAAAAGGTTATTACAGGCCCAGGCAGGGCACACTCCTTTACCTAATTCCGGAGACATTTCCACATCAATGGGTTTGAATAACCCGGTACAAATCAATCTACCTGGACACATGCCTTTGGCCCCGCCTGAACGTTTTGCGGGGGATCCCAAGAAATATGCCATCTTTATGAACCAATGTCGTTTACACTTTCTATGCAGACCCGGAGCCTTCCCTAACGACCAGACCAAGGTAGCCTTTATACTATCTTACCTCAGTGGCAGTGCTGCCGATTGGTGTATTCCATTGGTAAATCAGGATGATCCCATTCTCCAGAATTTTCAGGGCTTCCAGGCCAGCATGGAAAGATTGTTCGCTCGACACTCTCAAGGACAGGCCCTTGATAACGAACTGCTATCCTTACGACAAGGTAATCAGGATCTTCTGCCCTACATTGCCACCTTTAACAGACTGGTTGTGGAAACTGGATGGCCAGAAAACAAAAGGATCACATTGTTTCATCGAGGCCTGCGCAGAGAGCTTAAGGATGTGCTAGCTCAGATAGTAAACCCACCCCAGGTCTGCGCAGACTACATAGACTTGGTGGTTCAACTTGATCACAGACTTCAAAATAGAAAAGCAGATCGGTTCAAGTACGAAATCCGAATACCGATCAAAACCCACGCTAACTCCAAGAGTAGCGACGTATCCGAACCTATGCAAATTGGTGGTGTTAAAGGACCATTAATGCAGAAAGAACGAGAGAGAAGGCGGCAAATGCAACTTTGTCTGTATTGCGGGACTTCCGGTCACTTTCTTTGAAATTGTCCAGTTAA
Source organism: Ambystoma mexicanum (assembly GCF_040938575.1). Classification (NCBI taxonomy): domain Eukaryota; kingdom Metazoa; phylum Chordata; class Amphibia; order Caudata; family Ambystomatidae; genus Ambystoma; species Ambystoma mexicanum. Next base: position 248,100,300 of record NC_090921.1, on the reverse strand, counting down.
ACCACCTAAGAAGGTGGTTGGAGCTACTGATAACGAATTATTGACACCTGATTCGGGAAACGACCTAGCCCGCTTGCCGAGCTTGGAAACTAACTCTTTGACCTCGCATTTTGTCATGCCAATGGTGCTCGTGGACCCAAAACAGCCTCAGCAGTTGCCTGCTATAAAAGCATACATCGACAGTGGAGCTATTGGAAATTACATAGACCGTGAATTGGCTTCCAGGATTAAGCTTCCTCTCCATCCGAAAGTAACCCAAGATGTCATTACTACAGTAGATGGAACCGAAATAGCCTCAGGGCCTGTAACGCATTCCACTGTTGAAGTGACACTGGTGGGTCAGGATGGACATCGGGAAGCAATCGTGTTTGATGTGATCAAGGCCCCACAATTTCAAGTAATTCTTGGAATTCCTTGGTTAGAAACACATAATCCCAGAATTGACTGGCGAGCAAAGAAGATATGTTTTCCTGATTGTGAACCAACTTGTTATCCAAGAAATCCAGCTATGGGTCTAGCCTCAGCAACTTCCACCCCTGTACAGTTACCGTCAGAATACCAAGAATTCCAAGACGTTTTTCAGAAAGAACAGGCTAACACGTTACCTCCCCATCGGTCTTATGATTGCCAAATCAATCTGGTACCCAATGCTCAACTACCTTGTAGTAGGATTTATGCTCTTACGGAACCTGAGAACCTGCATTTGCGTCAGTATTTAGATCAGTACCTAGCCAATGGTTTTATTAGCCCGTCCAAGTCTCCTGTCTCTTCAGCTCTGTTCTTCGTGCCGAAAATAGAGGGCGACCTTAGAACGTGTATAGACTATCGCGCCCTAAATCAAATAACGATTAAGAATCGTTATCCTCTGCCCTTGATCCCTGAGCTATTTAAACCACACCCGATCAGCAACTCACGCTTCGCGTTGTTCTGCTCCTCGCAGCTGGACGCTGTTAAGAAAGGAAGAAGGCAATGTGCACGGAATCTCACAGTGTACAACTTTGAATCTAAATATGTGCATACAAAACCCAAGACTTTTGTATACTAAAACCCAGGAGAAACAATAATACCTATATATAAAAAGGAATGTGGGGTAAGCACTTAGAACCTCCTTATGACTGAAAGGAAAGTCGGAAAATTCCTTACCCACTATGCTATTACAGATACTGACAGCGCTAAACCCACGTAGAGGGCAAGCAAGGACAGGATCTGTGAGCTGACACTCTGGATGATACAGAATAAGGAACTTAGAAACTGTACTCACGAGGACTGGAAAGACCACTTGAAGTAAAGTAAACTCACGAACCCAGTTGATCAAACAGGAACCCTGAAGGCTATAAGAGCAATGGGTGGAGGAAACTAAATACATAAGACCCTAGTCAAGGGGCGAGTAGAAATAGTGATATAAAATAGTGAGGAAACAAAAAGGGCATTTACACTGGGACTAGTTACAATAACACCAACACCTAATAATCCATGGGAAATGAATGCAGAAGTGAGATGGAAAACATGGAATGGATCCCAATAGAAAGTAAGGATCAGGAGCAGGGAAAATGATATCACAAAAGGAAACCTTGAGGCAGGAAGCTGAATCTATAGAGGGAAAGACTAAAGCATCAGGTCTTTCAGTAGCAAAGGACAGCAACAAAGAAACAGAAAAAACAGGCGAATTGGGCAGCATTAAAGGGTAAAGCACAGAGACAGGCTGCCTGCAGACAGAGGAAGACATAAAGGGAAATCCAGTGAGCAGAAATCAATTAAGCACAAGAATCCGAAATCCAGGGCAGAGGAACTAGAAACAGGAACTGGGCACCAGGCACAAAAGCTAGGAATAAGGAACAGGAACTAGGTACTAGGCACAAAAGCTAGGAACAAGGGGCCAGTCACAACAGGAACACAGCAACAATGACCAGCGCTGGACTGAAGCAAACTGAGGCTTTTAAAGCTGCTTAACGAGCACACCCCTCAGGCGTGCCGCCTGCTGCACCTGCAGCCACAGTTGTTGCCTATCCTCCACCCAGCCTTGTCCTGCAAGGGAGGAGGTGAAGCAGTGAGCCAGGCATTCTGGGAAGCATAGTCATTTGATTAAAGTAGCAGTAGCATGCTGGCTGCCAAAAACCTGGAATGGATCCGGAAGGGAAGTAATTTGGGAAATAAGGTTTTAGCGCTCCCAATTCATCAGGACACTGTAGCATAAGGTTCGGAGGAAATGTCCAGTAGGGAATAACCCCCAAAACATGCCCCCAAGTGGCGGGAACGGGAGCGAAGGGAGCGAGCCGTGACACTATACTCCCTCCCACATCCGACTCCAGGCGGCCGTTACTCGCACAAAACATCTTCTTTCCATGACAGGAGCGCTTTGTCTTCAGAAGTGGCACTGACGGAAACGATGACCCACGGGCAGAAGCAGAAGGACTGGAATGAATAGAATCAGGCCGCAGTCTATAAGAGCCATAGGCAGGTTTTCGGTGAGGAAGAGACTCATGGGTCGAAGAAAGGCATGAAGGACTTGCAGGACCTGAAGCAGATTTGGAAGGTCCAGGAAGCTCAGTCTCTGGGAGCGAACACTCATACATCATTGAGGAGGGAGGCAGGCTGGTGCAACATGCTTTGGACAATGATTGATGCTCTGGTAGCCCCCCTGCTGAGAGCGGACACATAGGAGGTGAGAAATCAGCAGGTTTCAGGAAATGTTCATGTTCAGACAAAGAAGGTGGCGGCCGAGGTACAGGTTCGGATCTTCTCTCATCATCCATTTGATTAAATGCCTGTAGTTGAGGGTGACCAAGGTTCGACTGCATCTGTCCCACGCCTTGGGGGCCTGGAAGTCCAATGGATTGTACGAGGTTGGCACTCCTGGTGTCAGTCATGTAGCCACCTTGTTGCACATGGAATACAACCGCAGGAACGTTTGGCATACCGATAGGAGTGATAGACGCAGTACTTGGCACATCAGGGACATTCGCAGCAGGAGCAATAACGGGCACATTTTGAACTGCAGCAGTTATATCCTTCCTTTGGCTACTAGCACCCGAATGGTGCAGCAGTTGGGGGGCCGTGCCCGTCCCTTCCTTCAGGCTCATGTGGGATCCGGCAACAAAAAGGCTGTCAGGCGGCTGATCCAAACCGGCCCCCAAATGTGAACCGTCCAGCCCGTTATCCTGGTTGGCTACTTGTTCGATGTCTGGGCCATGGCGAATGGTATCCGTCTCCCACTTGTAACACTCCAGGCAAGTCCAACGGCCTTGCATGTAAGGCCCTCCCGAGTCGTGATCCAGCTTGATGTTTCTGGCAGAAGATTCAGACTCAGATGTAGCATATGCGGGAGGTGCTGATTCTACAGTCAAGCAGTTGGGAGAATTAACTTGTGTAAGAGGCAGGCTTTCTGGTGATCCTCCTGAAGCATAAGAAGGGCAGATTGGACGTTCATCCGTAATAAATGGTTGTGATTTAGGAGGTAGCTCTGAAGTAGATGAATCTGCAACACGATCAAACAGAGCAGACAGGTGCACCTCCGATATTGGCAGCGAGGCTGAACAGGATACAGGTTTTTCATGAACTAAAGCCAAACTAGCAGTAGGCTCTGGGACCGAAGACAGGCACTCAGGATGTGCTACGGGAGGCTCCATGGCTGAAGGATAATCCGCTGGATGAGTCACTGTAGCCGAAAACAGGCATGCCAGAGGAAATTCAGAGGCTGAGGGCATGCAAGCTGGAGCCGTCTCGTTAGCTGATGACAAACTTGTCAAGGTCTTTGACTCTGACCACGTACATGGTGAAGGCTCTTGGGTGATTGGCAGATATAGCAATTGTTCATTGATTGAAGGCACGTTAGACCATGATGACTGCAGAGCCGTGGACTGGATAATCGAAGAGTCAATGGTTGTAGGAGGACAAACAGAAGTCCCAGAAGTCAACAGACACATTTGTGGCTCAGGAATGGAATGCACCTTTAGGGCGGTTGACTCCTTGGCACCAGTAACCAAAGACTGAGCTGTAACCATGCCGTCCCTCTCCTTAGTGGATGACACAGAGTCTCTTCCTTTGTAAAAGTCAAAATCAACCAGAGGAATCACCATAGTAAAGTCTCTGTTAATCAGGATTTCATCAAATGTCCATTCCTCTGACTTAGCTTCTGAAAGTGGCATATTAACAATCAACAGTTCAGGAATTGCCTGCAGGGTCTTTGGTTCAGTATACTGTGGAATGAGTCGATCAAAACATGAATTTTGTACTGTCTTTGACTGTTCATTGAGACAAAAATTGGCAGAAGAAGGAGCGAACACAGAGGTAGCATCGTTTTCCACATCAGCTTGAATGTCTACTTCAGTCTCAGCAGCTAGATCAAGGGCTGAACCTAAGCCTACAGTAGTGACTGATTCTGTGTATGCCACCATTGTGGATTGTGTTTGGGAATCAGAAGCATGTATGTGTTCAAGCTCAGAATTATGACTGACTGCTTAACAGGAAATCTTAGGTAAAGGAGTGGCTTGTAAATCTTCAGTTAACGGCAATTCCTGACAAACGGTAGAACAATTGTCAGAACCTGTGCCTTGAATAAGTGTTGTGCTAGAAAGAGAACTTTCACTCCCAATAGAATCTTCATATTGACAAGTATCATGACCTACAAAAACCTCCGCACTCAGGGATTGAACAGTATTCACTTCATCAACGGATAAAGTTTGAGGTGTATTCAGAAAAGACCGTAAAGTCTTATTCTCCTCTAGTAAAGTAATGTATTCTTGTTTTAACTCCTCAAGTTCAGCTTTTAGCATGCCCCGCCTTAACTGTGCATCCCTATCAGTAGGCACAGGGGAAGGCATGGTGGCATCAGGGCTGGATCCTGCCCTAACCATCCGGGTGTGCACTGATTGTACATTGTCATTTGCTGCTTGCAGGTTTTGTGATCTATACTCACTCTTACCGGCTTGGTCTGTGTTACCCTTAAGCAGACTACTGACATCAGACCTCTTGACATTAGGGACTACAGTAAGTACTTGTGCAGAGGAGTAAGCAGTTGACTGAGGGCTGAAAACAGAAGATATGCAATGAACCCCTCCATTCTTTATGTTTGAATCATGAAACTGTTCAATCTGAGGTAAAGCACAACCGGAATCATGGGGTTCAACAACAGACGTTCTCGTGTGTAATAAATCTAACAGTGTGTTGTTTTCCGCTGCTAAGGCTTGTGCGGACATAGAATCTGGATCAAAATTAAAGACAGAATTAGGATCAGGCAATTTACGATGGGCCATCCTGTGGGTAAAATACTCAGCACGTAAATACCCATTTGTATCAAGGAGTTCCTTTAAGTAAGGATCAATGATTTGATTGTCACAGGTAGACTTAGGGGAAACTTTCTGTACTAACTTGTTAGTGACCTTGCTGCCTTTCTTTCTTAAACTGGCCATATTCAGACGGGAATAACGGCTGGTCATTCTGTTAAGAAAGGAAGAAGGCAATGTGCACGGAATCTCACAGTGTACAACTTTGAATCTAAATATGTGCATACAAAACCCAAGACTTGTGTATACTAAAACCCAGGAGAAACAATAATACCTATATATGAAAAGGAATGTGGGGTAAGCACTTAGAACCTCCTTATGACTGAAAGGAAAGTCGGCAAACTCCTTACCCACTATGCTATTACAGATACTGACAGCGCTAAACCCACGTAGAGGGCAAGCAAGGACAGGATCTGTGAGCTGACACTCTGGATGATACAGAATAAGGAACTTAGAAACTGTACTCACGAGGACTGGAAAGACCACTTGAATGTCAGTAAACTCACAAACCCAGTTGATCAAACAGGAACCCTGAAGGCTATAACAGCAATGGGTGGAGGAAACTAAAAACATAAGACCCTAGTCAAGGGGCGAGTAGAAATAGTGATATAAAATAGTGAGGAAACAAAAAGGGCATTTACACTGGGACTAGTTACAATAACACCAACACCTAATAATCCATGGGAAATGAATGCAGAAGTGAGATGGAAAACATGGAACGGATCCCAATAGAAAGTAAGGATCAGGAGCAGGGAAAATTATATCACAAAAGGAAACCTTGAGGCAGGAAGCTGAATCTATAAAGGGAAAGACTAAAGCATCCGGTTTTTCAGTAGCAAAGGACAGCAACAAAGAAACAGAAAACACAGGCGAATTGGGCAGCATTAAAGGGTAAAGCACAGAGACAGGCTGCCTGCAGACAGAGGAAGACAGAAAGGGAAATCCAGTGAGCAGAAATCAATTAAGCACAAGAATCCGAAATCCAGGTCAGAGGAACTAGAAACAGGAACTGGGCACTAGGCACAAAAGCTAGGAACAAGGAACAGAAACTAGGTACTAGGCACAAAAGCTAGGAACAAGGGACCAGTCACAACAGGAACACAGCAACAATGACCAGCGCTGGACTGAAGCAAACTGAGGCTTTTAAAGCTGCTTAACGAGCACACCCCTCAGGTGTGCCGCCTGCTGCACTTGCAGCCACAGGTGTTGCCTATCCTCCACCCAGCCTTGTCCTGCAAGGGAGGAGGTGAAGCAGTGAGCCAGGCATTCTGGGAAGCATAGTCATTTGATTAAAGTAGCAGTAGCATGCTGGCTGCCAAAAACCTGGAATGGATCCGGAAGGGAAGTAATTTGGGAAATAAGGTTTTAGCGCTCCCAATTCATCAGGACACTGTAGCATAAGGTTCGGAGGAAATGTCCAGTAGGGAATAAACCCCAAAACATGCCACCAAGTGGCGGGAACGGGAGCGAAGGGAGCGAGCCGTGACAGACGCTCACCGTGTCAGCTCCTGCATCTGGACCTCAGCCACGCCTGTCAGTATCCTGGGTCACCTGCAAAGGGAGACAAAAGACCTTACCTGCTAAATCAGCACCACGGAGACATCACACCGACGATCCTGAAAAGGAAGACATCATTTTTAAAAGCATTTCGCTACGATCGCTGCAGCGCTGCATTTCTCTCACCTATCATGGACGCCTCCATCTTCAGCACGATCATCCGGATCCACAGCCACTTCCCAGAGCCTAGAGAGAAAAAGACAAGAACAAGGTGAGAGAAGGAAAGGAATAGGAAAAGCTCAGTTTCCTTCTAAGACTTACCTGTTGGGTCATTTCCATTTCATTTCGGGTCTTGCCGCTACCAGGCATTTTCCGGACCCCGGCCCCTATGGGGAAAAAAGACATAGACATTGAATGAGCGAACGCAAAGACATTACCCGAGCGCTCATCCAGAACTTACCTGTCATTTACTGGAACTGCACGTTTCACTTCGGGTCGGCGCCATATCTCCGGCATTCCGAACCCCGGCCCCTAAGGGGAAAAAGACATAAGCATTAGCGCTTGCTGCAACAAGACAATGGCCCTCATTACGACCCTGGCGCTAAGGGGTCTGCGCCAGCGTTAGCTGCGCCGACCCCTTACCGCCAACCACGAGTTCCCGGAGCGCCATGGTCATTTTTCCGCCCGCTTTTTGCGGGCGGAAAAATCCATGGCGCTCTGGGACCTTGGTGTTAATTACGCCACCGTAATTTACGGTGGCGTAATTAACTCCTTCCCCACTCCCATTATACCCTATGGGGCCGAAATGGGAATGGGGAAGGGTAAATGGGTCAATGGGGACTTACCGCCCCGCCGACCTCGGAATGGGGCGGTAAGTCCGCCATCCGCCATGGCGTAAAGGGACTTTGCGCCATGGCGGAAAAGTCCGCCGATGGCGGAAAAAATCCGCCAGGGTCGTAATGAGGGCCAATGAACATTATTTTTAGCTTGGACTTTTGAACTTGCAGCAGAACTTTTACAGCGCCTTACCTGAATAGTCAAGCTTACCTGAACTCCCATCAATCCTCAATCCAGTGAAGTAAGTGGGTTTCAACGCGCCCCTGCATCAGAAGCAGGATGGAGAGCTCATCCTTCCTGACCCTAAGGTGAGACTTCACGGGGAATCGTGGAAGGGTATCGTGGAGGGTTGGAAGAGAGTGGGAGGCTTGAGCATAACTCAGTCAGTAGGTAATACTCCCTTTTCACGCACAGGGGAATATTCCTGCGAGCCAGAGAAGCCAGAGTAGAGGGGCCCTTCCTGTCCATCTTCAGAGTCCTGCGCTTCACCATTGAAGAAGCATCAGCACCCGAAGCCAGACCTGCGCCTCCGTGGGAATCAGGTGAGCGTTACACTTATGCCTTGAATCTAAACAGTGGCAAACGCCAAATGGTTGAAAATCACCAGATGGGAGCTTCGGTAGATAATCAATGCTACCATAAAAGGATTCAATGCCATTAAAGAAGAGCTGATGGCCATACGACTGGTGACCCTGCAGAATAGATATGTCCTTGATATGATCACAGCGATGGAAGGAGGAGTTTGCGCCAAAATCAGGGCATCATGTTGCACATTTATAACTTATCACGGTGGCCAGAATGATGTTGACAGACCTGCATACCAAGATGGAAGACGAGGCAGATGAAATTGAGGATGACAGTCGGTTTACCTCTTTGTTCTCATGGATTCCTCAGCGGGTGGCAAATCTATTGAGGTTCTTGGAGTAATACTGATGCTAGTAATGTTTGGATTCTATATAGTCAGGATGGTGATTGCCCAATGCAAGAAAACAGCAAAAAAGGTGGTAGGAAAGATGATCAAGATCAATGTCAAACATGAACCAAATGCCAAGGAGCTTACTGATGACACTGTCAGAAAATACATAGTGGCTAGTATCATAGCACCTGAAGGAACAAACTTTCTGTACCCAAAGAATCATAAGATGTACGTGGGACGATGGGTCTATTGTAGCCCGAATGGACAATGTAACTAGATGACCTGGAGTATAGATGAACATGCCAAATCAGCAAGCACCCCAAGGGGGGTGATGAAGATACGGACACCCAAGAAACACTCCTTCAAGAGAAAAAATGTAGGGAATGTAGAGGAACAGCTACATGCCTCTGTGGGAAACCCTGCCCCCTACCTTCTATGTGTTTGAGACCTGAGATTGTGCCATGTTTGACAACTCCGTTTGTTCGTGGTCTCTTGTCACGTGAGCCAAGGATGAAAATAGAATTCGAACATGGAGTTCCAGAACACGATAGTAAGTGCTCTCAATTCCATGTATTCTAAAGACAAGGATACTTTGCAGGGCCAAGTTCAAAGACAATCTTCATTGCATGGGCGATGAGATATGCTCGGCTATTTGGGTGGGGAGGTCATGCCCCATGACTCAGGTGCAAGTCATGCCCCATCTCCTTGCACCTGGGTCTGGGCTTACATGCTGCCAAGTGAACCGAATGTTCCAGATTGACACAAGCGTGCCAACCAATTGTATTAGTCCATATAACGAAGGACCTTATAGTTTGAAAACCAATGAGAAACGGTGCATCTAATGTTTCTGAAGATGACATGTTTTAGGTTTATGCATATGTTGTCCACCTGACAGTGGGCAGCCAATCACAATCCTAGTCCTTGTAGAAAGTATACTTAGATGTTCCCCTTAGCCAATCCGACCCTTGATAGTTTTTCAGTGTTGCCACGTAGTATGACGTAACCTCTGACGTATGTTTGATATAAAAGCTATGATTTGTGTGAAGATCGCTGAGAGAAACTGAGAGTACATCCGTTGATGTTTGTTGTAAACTCCCTGTTTTAGATAATTGTTAATAAAACAGTACTTTGCCATCTTCCTGAGTTGGTTCGGTTATTTGGACTTGGAATTAATCTGTGTGATCCCATCAATTACATATGCACGTTCCTAAAGGGCCCTAAGCTCAGGTTCTTCGATGGTTAAGTCTCTTTTCAATAAAAAAGTCTCTTGTCTTCGAGGGTCTGATATGTCCAACAACAAACAATTAGTTCCTTTCCAAATGGGCTTTGGGTGATGACTTTTCACCCCTAGATCTCCCTCAGTCGGACTCAGACCCAAATGACAAGATGGGCATTTCATTTCCCCTGGTCTTACAATACTTCTTGCATTCAAGCATCTTAACGTATTTTAAACAGTTCTTCAGGCTTTGCCCCTTTTTGTCAGCTTCCCTCTGCCGGATTCAGTCTTGCCAACTTTTACAAAACAGTTTACTGTGGACACCACTCAGGAGGGTTCACTCGGGTCAACACACTATTCATAGGGACTTCAGGTCTCGCCCCTTTTTGTTAGCATCCCTCTGCCGGGTTCCCTCTTGCCAACATTTATGAAACAGTTCACTATGGACATCCCTCGGTGGGGTTCACTCTTGTCAACATACTCTATGGGACTTTAGTCTTCGCCCCTTTTCATTAGAATCCCTTTCTTTCGCAATTATTGTCAGTCAATGACTTTCAACGGTACATATGATTTTACAAGACCCCTGTATGACCACTTTGACCTCTATTCGCCTCTTCCCAAGGCCTTCTGTTTACAGCAGTTTGTATCATCAAGTAATCGCCCAGAGTGTACTGTGTGAGCACCCAGGTAGTGCCGGACTCCTCTGTTGCTTGTTTTCCACCTCTTTCATCAATAATTTCTTTAAACCTTTCAAAGTTCAAATGAGCCTTTGGCTACTTTTCGTTAAACACAGTTCGGTTTCTTATCGACTCTCCCCTCGACTCACCGGGCAGTTTGGACCGCTTGGCTTTCTTTCTCTTTGGAGTCAAGGTTGGTACCACAGAGACAAGTGTCTCTCCCCGGCTTGGTAATCAGCGGAGGAGGGTCTCATGCACCGTTGACATCTGCTGTAACACATGCTAGCTATTGTTCGCAGTCTTATGACTCCTTCTGCTGAGGTTTCACAGGCCTTGGTCGAAAGGGGCAAGGTCACTGATCGTGCAGAACGAGGCCCTGACAAGAGCCCCCAGCCAAGGCCGCAATGTTACAATCTACATGCCGCGCTCCCTGCACCAAGGTTACACCTGCCACTGCTAAACGCTCCCCAAGCCGAAATACAAATCAAATGTTCGTAATTCTTCTCCAGCCACAGTCCCGCAACACGTGAACATTCCGACCTGATACGATGCCAGGCCCCAGGGACCAGAGAAGCGCTGAGGTCTCACGTTTGGGACACAGCCCGCAACAATGAAGTAACAAATTGGACACCAACAGCGATGGGAACGACATGCACACCAGCTAATTGTCCTGTCCACTGTCTGCCCCTGACACATAGTCATACTTTGTTGCCAGCACTAGGTACCCCCGCGAGCTGGGAACAACGATGGTCCCAGGCTTGGGGGCTCTCGAGTGAACCAATCAGAATACGAGGGACATACCACTGACACCATTATAGTTTAGCCAATCACTAATCGTGCCCTTTAACAATTCAATTCTAGCGATTATTAGGGATGGCCCAAGCGTACCAGCTGACTCGTTCTTCACCACTAACTATCCTTCCTATATGTGTCTATACTAACCCCACCACTCAGAGAGCCAATCCGAGGTGGTGTTAGGTTTGAGGGCTAGTTCTCCCAGGTGACGTACGTAACTGCGTCATACAGCTAGAAAAAGGGCCTGCGAGCCCACCAAGAATAAGTGGTCTCTCGGACTCTGTTGGGACGCGGGAGGAGTTGGGCCTCCCCAAACCTAGCGGTCTGTGGACGGCCGTGCTGGCCCCGGGGAAAAATACCCCAACAAGTTGGAGGCACTGCTGAGATCTGCTGAGACTGGGTGAGATCAGACTGAGGCCGCTTGCGTCAAGGTGGCCCGGCAACGCGGCCCCCTCTGCCGTTGCCCCCTTTGGAGATCTACAGGACCATTGCGGAATTGTGAGACGACCAGACAGCGCAATCCGGAGAGTGGCCTTCGGGAGCTGAGTTGAGAAGTATCCCACCCGCGGTTGGCAAGTGTCCTGATGTGGTCCAGACGAGGGGAGGCGGCGAGCTGATTGGGAGTAGTGCCTGCGGTCAAGCTGCACCGGCAGGCAAGACTTCGATGTGAGTATGGCACACACAACCAGCAATACAATGTTGTGCGGGAGGTGGGAGGAACTGTAAAAAGGGTGGCGGGTGGCTCTTACAGGGTGTTAAGAAATGATTTGGCCATCGAGTGGCAGTCGGTGTGTAAGGTGTAACGGGGACGCAGCATGTGCAGATTGACTATATTTGAAAATGATTAATGGACACTCCACTGCAGGTGAAGTGGGAAGACAGCTGTGGGTATTGTGGGGTTTTATTTTGGGATCTTTGTGGGGTTTCGTGTGGGGTTGGAAGCAATGGGTTATTGTTCTGTGTATGCGCATTTGTCTGTACTGTGTTTTTACTTTGGTGACGTCACCTTTAAATTGATGCATAGGACACAGAGTTTTGATGGTGAGGAGCTAGTGGTGTGGATTTGGAGAGGAAGAAGAGGTGACCAGGAGACGGTGTGCGCAAGGCACATGCGCAAGATTGATGGGGTGTGCCGGAGAAGGCAATGGTTTGGTGAAGATGGGCTGTACATGGAGTACACTGGCTAAGGTACAGAGCCAAGAAGGCTCATAGAAATTTTAAAATGTTAAATTATCTTCTAACTTTTGCTCCCTGAACAGCGGACTATCGAAATTCTCAACTTGAGGTGAGGTAAAAGGTATCACATAATAGAGAAATGACTCCCCTTCAACTGTTATGTAGGACACAGTACCCATGCCAAGATAAATTAGTAAAACATAGTGTACAATGGTTCAAAAGTACTGAAGACAAATAAATAAGACCATAGCCGCCTACAGGCAGCTTCTCCAGAAGCGTGCAGCAATTGCTAATGACACACATACATAGCACTTACACAGGAAAGAAGCTGAAAAAGCGCCTGGCTACAGTTGAACTGTGATGCATGATGGAAAGGAAAGTGGTAAGGCGTCAGCCGATGTTGAGCCAGCACGAGCAGGGGGAAGAGGGGCCTCACCCTTCTGCACATCAGGGAATGTAATAGTTGATGACTCAGATGGTAAACAAGGAATGCATTCCATGAGAGAACTCAAAGCCGCAGCAAGGACAGATACAGGGATCATTTCAGCAGACACTACAAACACCAACACAGGCATTGTCACTACTACAGGTACAGACACAGACACAACAAATAACAGCACCAATACCCCAGGACTTACAAGTATCACAACACAGGGGGACTGCACAGCAGTCAGCACACATACAGAACACTGACACAATAGCAACAGTACTGGTTAGATGACTGGGAGGGGTAATCTTGGTGGGGAACAACACTTTCAAAGGAAATGGATTGACATTATACTGTTAATAGGACATCCCCCAGACAAACTTGATTTGTCTCACACGCACCCTCAATCCTGCGGAGGACAATTGCATAGGGGTGGTGATAACTAACAAAACATTTTCTTTTCTGGGTGACAGTGGGGCGACTAGGCCATGCATTAGGGAAGGGACATTTGTGACATCACGAGCAGACTGGATATGACCACTTTATTCATAGACAAAGCCATAACTTGTTTAACACCAAGCATACACATGCTGAAAGTAAGGAAGATTGTTTAGGCATAGTGTGAGTGCACAGTACAGAGGGGGGCGCATAAAGTGCATTGCAAGAGAGTAGATTCAGCTACATTCTGAGCACTTTCAGCGAGGAGACTGGGCTCATGCATACACAAATAACACAGAGCAATTCAATGAGACACACAAGGTGGAGAAAGGTGCACTTGAGGGGGAGGCGTGCCTTTCATTGGCGGTTCACCACGGGTGGAGAGAACTAGCGGTAAAGGGTGGATGATCCATGTTCCCAACAGACATCATTTGGCGACAAAATAACACAGTGCAAGTAGTAACGCCACTAGCGCTTTTGAAAACAGCACTGGCACAAATGCATTGGCCAACACACATAGGGAAAGAGGTCACTGCTGCACAAATTGGAGAATAATGGTTGCATTAAAATTTGGGAGTAGATCCTTATGGGAGAAATATTTTGTCTAACTTCAACAGTAATGAAAGTAGTGGAGTAATACAATACTAGACTTAAATGAGTAGTTAATAGACTAGGGTTTAACAAGTGGAAATGTGGTGGGATACAGGACATGGGAGTAAATTGTGATGGTTGGGATTGTAAGAAAAAGAGAGAAAAAAAGAGGGGGGAGGGACAAGAAGTGAATATGTGGTAGCAAATCTCAGTAGTACCAACTTAAAGTGCCAGCAGTTCACCGCAGGGCACACCCGGAGAGTTGTGAGAGGAGCCATAGAAGAAAAAACCCTGCGATTCTCTTAATTCAGGAACCTGATCCTCTTAATTAAAACACACAGCCACTTTATCTGACAGATTTACCACCTTGATGTTTCCCTGTTTAGCTTGTCAGCGCCTAATTCCCCCGGGTCAAAGGCGCTCACTATAAACAGCTTCAAGTAAAGTACAGTAAATACAAAGACTCAAAGGCCCATCTGTACACCACCACTTAAATTACGAGTATATGATCAAAGCGTGTCATGAATATCTTCACCTAAATTAAGTGCAGATGATCCAGATGTGTTAAGGATACAACTACAGGACAATGGTTGGCTACCCATTTTCCAGGAGAATTTCGAATTGTGCAACAAGTTAGGGTCTGACTGCCATTGAACGGCCACATGGTGGTGACAGGACGGTGCATACATTTACCCTTGGCTCCTCCCACTAGGACCCTGAATAGTGTGAGAGTAGCGTAGAGAGGTTAGGTCAAGAAACTGAAGAACATGTCAATTTTCAGGTCTCAAGCGCTTCTTTTTAATTTCTCGCCAGATACAAATGACCCAGAGCAGGCCTGAAGACAGCGGACAACTAAATTCCAATGGCTAGGGACTAGAGTGGGACATTTTGCCCTCCTGACAGACTTTGTTAGATGTGTAAGGCGTCAAGCCCTACAAAGCGGTGGCCATCCTGGCAACGAGGGAGCAACAATCAACAGGGCCAAAGCAACAGATTTTCATGAACTACAAGACAACACAAACACTCTTGAGTTAGGGAAACCTGGAATCCTATGGTCCGACGCACCCAAGCAGCTAGAATAGGGACCAACACCCCAGTGTGCATAATATGCAGAAATAGGCTTCAAATGATATTTTGTGCAACTGACAGCTGTAACACTGTTTTGTTCTCTCTCTTTTCCTCGCACATGCAGGTTGTTGCGTATGTATGCTGTTAGAATTGTGTAGGAAATGTCCTTGATGTTACCTCCCATTCATCACCCTGAGGCCTACTCATTCAACCATTCTGAAGCCTTTCCCACTCAAGTTGCCAACTCTATCAGAAAACCCAGACCCCTTAGAGCATGTTTCCCTGAAGTATATTTCCTTGCTTTCATTGAATACAAAGCCCAAACTTTTCCCCGACTTGAATACAGTGCATATACTGTCCGACCCACATAGAAAACCCTCAACAAAAAATGTCCGGGGGGAGGTTTCATTTTTGCCCTTAGTGATTGTTTAGTTCGCGGAGCTTGAGGTTACTAACAAGTACTAACGTATTAACGCCTTTCTTGTGATTTTCAGGTGGGCAACTTTATCATCTCATCAGCTGCAAGGACCCAGCAGCGTAAGTGGTTATGGGCAAGCCAATAAGGACTCTTATCCTCATGATGGGACCGTTAATGATGAACGGAATAATGGGGGTGGTCATTTAAAAATCATATGTAATAGTGAGCATTACCGCTGTACTCCCTACTAACATTCCCTAACTCAAGCAGGAAGACCTACCGTGGCAGAGGGTGAGGAAAAGACTGTTGCCAAAGTAAGGAGAGGTAAGCGCAGTGTAACTGCAGACACGAAGGGAGTAAAACATACACCTCACACACATAGCAGAAGTAACCAACAACATGCACACATGTACAAAATTGGTAGGGACACCACTGGGGAGAGCTGTCCTGACTGCTCTTAAATCACCTATGCCTTGAGTGCCTTGAGAGAATTGATTGCAACAGAAATACCTACAGCAAAGCACGACACCCATGTATCTCAAAGTGTTCCAAATGTGAAGAAGATTGCAAGGGAAGACAGCAACATTGAGATTGATGTAAAAAGAGGCAATCCTCTATGAAAGAAGATTACATCAAGACACTATCCATGATGAACTACTGGCAGCTAAATGAAGAATTACTGTATGCAGCAAAGGGGCCAGAGACAGAAGGACAAACTAGCAAATGCACTAGTGAGCAAGCTGCAAGAAATTATTTTTTTTTAAAAAAGATAAGTGCCTAACGGGGTGGGACAAGAGTGCGAAGATTGTGGCTTGGGTGACGAATGAAGAAGGACCTATACTCTGAAGCCACCAGCCTTATGTTACCAGCACAACAGTGAAAAGAAGTGGGCGAGAATTTTGGATGCAAGAAGGTTAAGATCAGTAGGGCGATGAGAGCAGGAACAGCAGTGTTTATAGACTACTATTGAGCATATGGATCTAAAGCTCAAGAGAAACTGCCACCGAATTGGGTAGGTGAGTGTTCATTGGTGCACATCAGCATGCCCTTGTTGGTGATGCTCAAGGAAGACGTGAGGCCTGACGACTTCCCCAAGATGGTAAACAACCAAAGGAAGAAGAGATGACAGAACAAAGCACCAAAAGCCCAAACAAAGGAAGAAGAGAAACAGACTGAGAAGTGAATTGAGGGGGGAACTACTTCTCGAGCGAGACAGAAGCAACATTGGATGAAGTACCAGCACACAAAAGACTGTTCAGCAGAAATCACATGTAAACAACGAAAGACAAGAACTGGCTAGCGTTTCCATGGTCATGGAGGCCATCATGACTGGCTGGTGGATTGAAGATGTTAACTGAAGCACTAGTACTGAGCGCAGCATCATTGTGCAAGATCAAGATCCATTGCAAGATGCGAGAGAACAGCAGAAGAATCGATTGAAATGCAAATACAGATGATATGAGCATAGGAGGAACAATAAAAGACATGGTGAAAGGAAGAGTCGGACTAAGGGAGAAGATAGCGGTGTGCGACCTGGTTCCAGCAGTAATAAAGGTGGACACGCCCTGTGATCTGAGAAAGTACAAAGGGAAGTGAGTGTGGTGGAATGCAGAAGGTGAATACTCCTACATGTACTGGTCCTTGACAATCATATGAACAAATATGGACAACTCAGAAAATTGACAAAGCTATGCCTACCGGAAGAAGAAGAATGTTGCTTGGTGGTGTGGTCGACAAGTCGGCCATAGGGGGGACTGAAGAGGGAAAATCGAGAACAAACTCCTGCCCCCTCACCCCAGGCACATCAACAGAAAGAACAGCAGGAAGAATAAGGCACGCACTCATCATTTTGCACCAGGCCCCACTGCGCCCATGGGTGACAAATCTGCTGAAAGACACCCACTTCACCAACACTGCAACCTACATGCTACATTAGCCTCAATGCAGCAATATCAGAATCTACAAAACACAAGAATTCCTGTTTAAAGTCTTGCAGATGCTCACATGAATTAACCTAACAGCACTATAACTCATCAATTCATGCATTATCAAATGGCACAGTGTAAAGCCATGCTTCAGGAAAATTACAGCCAAGTACACTTGTCTCACTGAACACCAGCCGCAGTGGGGATTTGTGCTAGCTTCAGCAATGCGCCTCACAAACCCAGGAGCAGCTCAAGGCCTTGCAGTAAGATAAGATTCTTTTCCTTGAATGACATGTGAACTCTGGCAGACAATCATTTTTAATTATTGATAAATAAATAATTCAGAGCAGAACACCCAGGGCCCAGTGGTTTTTCTCTGGGAACGAAAGACATTTTCGCAAGATCCAGACATCATTTGAAACATAATTGTCACAACCCTTGCCCAAAACCCCTTCTGGCAAACCCATTGGCCAGGTGGAGTCAGGACTCGGGCCTCTAGAGCTTGGCATCCTCTTCAAAAGCCCTCATGGGGCCAGTCCTGGCGCCTATGGCGCCAGGCTCATACAACATGAAAAACAATGTGCTTGGGGACTACTTTATTGTATTGTCAGCCAACATAGAGGCATCCACATAGCTTGGTTCCTAAGAACCAAGCTATGCGGTCTAGTTTTATGGGTGTGGTAGCCTAGGGACTACTTTACCTGGACTATTTTGTTGGGGCTATTTAAACCACACCCGCTTTGCGTTACTTTGCAGCTTGCAACGTGACGCTCACCGTGTCCAGCTATTCAGCTATTCCCTCGAACCTCGGAGAAGCAGAACCTGCAAGGAGACAAAAGGAACATCATTAGCAGCAGCATCTTACCTGCAGTCCTCATCTTTAAACACTTGCAGCTACTGAGAACAGCTTCCTCGAATCGGCACGCCCCCCGGACAGAACGACCTGAAGATAGAGGCAACATTAAAGAAAGCAGTAGAGACATTTACAAATTATGAACTGCTCAAAAGGCTTACCTGGCTGGTCGCTTCTCGGCTGGCACCACTCCAGACATTCCACTCGTGCTGAAGAACACCGCGACCTACAAGGAAGGAAAACACAGGTTAGCAAAGGCAAGACTTTGCAGCGCTGCGCATAGTGCTTACTTACCGCATCATAGCGCTCTTAATGCGCCACCATTTACCAGCGGGGCTCAACCAAGCCAGTTCGCCGCGCTGAAGCTCCGCATACCTAAGGGAGAAAAAAGAGACATTTTAAACAAAGAAAGGCATGCAGGATAGCAACAAAACTAAAGAACAGCAATAAGACCTACCTGAACAATATCAAACGGGCCGGCGTCAGTGAAGTAACTGGACCACACTCGCCCATGAAAGACAACGCGCCCCTGCAAAGAAGGCAGGACGGAGAGCACGCCTAATTCTACCACAAGGTGAGGAGAGGGCGCCAGAGGGACTGAAATCATACGGGGGTGGAGGGAGGATACTTACCCCAGTCGGTCAGTCTTGAACACAGTCCTCCTGTATTTTCAGGCAGAACCTTCCCCGCAGACCACATCAAGGCAAAGCTGAGAAGCATACCAGCGAGTAACCCGGCTGGGTGGCTCCCTATGGATACCAGGTGAGCGTAACAATAATTTTAACAAGAATGGCTCAGCTCTGGCCAATGAACGCTGAGGGCCCAGGGGTGAAAAGCCTAAATCTAATGAAAACAAATTCACAATGCAACAATTTTAGAATTAGGTAATGAGGGAGGATCAGCCAAGCCAGCCCACTGACACAAAGGTCCAAATGTCCAATGATCAGGCTTCCTATGAGGGTACTATAGGTCACCTATCACTTAGCAGCCAATCTCAGGATGAGGTAGGTTTCTGGGAGCTGGTCCAATTTTGTGATGTCAGTCTGCAGTGTGTCCCGGGGGAGACGGTGCCTGGTGTTTCTCTGTGCATGAAGCCCTGTGTGTTTTTTCTTTACTGCCCAGAAATAAAACAGTTTGGAACATTCTACTTCTTTCTTGGACTCTGCTGAATTTCCTTCTTGGGCAAAATGGGAGGTGTTGGGGCCTCCCATACCCCGGGAACCCCAGAAGCCCTGGTGGGGGTCCAACTGGGGTGCAGGCAAATGCAAATGCGAAGTGGCTTCAGATCACTAGATGGGAACTTATGATGCCAATAAATTCAACGGTTAACGGATTCAACGCAATAAAGGAAGAACTAAGGGCGATCAGGATGGCGGCCCTACAGAACAGATATGTGCTGGACCTCCTAACAGCAATGGAAGGAGGTGTTTGCGCAAAAAGTGGAAGTTCATGTTGCACATTTATTCCTGCCAATGACGAGGACAACAGCACGCTATCTGAGGCAGTGTCACAGCTGGTCAAGATGCATGCCAAGATGGAAGAAAAAGCAAAGGGAGTGAAGAAAGACTGCAGCTGGTTCTCTTACATCTGGTCCTGGATGCCATCTTGGCTCTCAGATGGTCTTAAGGTTATGGCAGGATACATAATTTTAGGAATGGCTTTTGTGATGGGGGTAAAAGTATGGAAGGAAAGGTCCAAATGTACTGCTGCAGAAATGATTGATATGTACATCCTAATACCAGCTGAAGATGACAAACATACAGATGTCATTATTAAGGAACGTGAACGGCTGCGCCAACAGATAGTAGAAGCAGACTTGTACCCCCATCAATAAAGGTTGAGAACCCAAGGAACCCGAAAAGCTACGTTGGGAAATGGGTTTATTGCAAACCCGGTGGCGGATGTGTTTATATGTATTGGTCATTTGAAGATCATGTGGACCGGTACGAACACTTGGCCGGAATAACAAAGGAATGGCGAGTACGAGGTACGAGGAGACAAGAGAGTGGATACTTTTGTGGTCGACAAGTCGACCAGAGGGGGGACTGAAGAGGGAAAATGGGACGATCCCTTCCCCCGATTCTCATCCAGACCATGGCCTAGGACGTCATGACCCAAGCACCCACCGTGGGAGGAATATGACCCACTCACGGCCACCCCAGACGTCAAGATCCACTGTGGCCACGCCCCACACAATCAAGAAAGCTGCCCATCAATCAAACAACATGCTGGAACATCAGATGGAGCCGACATCGACCGTATGGATCAACTCGACTAGACAGCAACCACAAATACCGCCACTGTTAGAGATGCCATGACGGCATAGCCAGCGGACAAACACATGTGCCAACAAGCACATGGTCATACACACACCAATCTACACGAAGAACATACTCAGTGCTGTGACATAGAGGACCACTTACACTCACACATGCATCATTGTTATTTTTCACATAGGCCAGCTACAGCAGCGCAGAAACGCAAGATGCCAGAAGAGCTTATGTACATACTTGCAGACGCTTCCTTTCCACTAAAACCCGGAAGACGTTACCACTGCATATGGACTAATGCATATGAATCCCCGTCGCCCCTCACGACCCCCATAGTATGGACAATGGGCCTCATTCCGAGTATGGCGGTAAGGGATAGCGGCCACCGCTAACGAGAGCGGTGGCGGTAATCCCTTACTGCCATACTCCGAGTTCCCTTTGCGCCATGGTGGTTTTAACACCTGCTTTTAGCAGGTGTTAAAAACCATGGCGCTAAGGAACCTTGATGTTAATTACGCCACCGTAATTTACGGTGGCGTAATTGACGCCTTCCCCACTCCCATTATGCCCTATGGGGCATGAATGGGAATGGGGAAGGGTAAATGGGGATTGGGGAATTACCGCCCCGCCAACCTTGGAATGGGGCGGTAATTCCGCCATCCACCAAGGCGCTGCCGGTCTGGGTACGGCGTCAACCAAGGCGTAAATAGCGCCATTGGTTAGCGCCGTACTCGGAATGAGGCCCAATGTACTGCCACCCATAAACCAGGCCGTGGTAGGCCGCAAAACCAGAGTGTCCAGGCCGGAGCAGCTCAGACAAAGCTTCAAGGTACTGATCGTACAGAACAAGGCCCCGACAAGAGCCCCCAGCCAAGGCCGCAATGTTGCAATCTAATTGCTGCGCTCCCCGCCCCAAGGTTTCACCTGCCACTGCTAAACGCTCCCCGAGCCGAAATACAAATCAAATGCTCGTAATTCTGCTCTAGCCACGGTCCCGCAACACGTGACCAGACTGACCTGATACGATGCCAGGCCCCAGGGACCAGAAAAGCGCTGAGATCTCACGTCTGGGACACAGACCGCAACAATGAAGTGACAAATTGGACACTGACAGGGGTGGGAAAGACATGCACACCAGCTAATTGTCAGACCTGTCCATTGCCTGCCCCTGACCGCAAACTGGGAACAACGATGGTCCCAGGCTTGGGGGCTCGCGAGTGAACCAATCAGAATATGAGGGGCATACCACTGACGCCATTATAGTTTAGCCAATCACTAATCGTCCCCTTGTAACAATTCACTTGTAGCGATTATTATGGACGGCCCAAGCGTACCACCTGACCCTTTCTCCACCACTAACTTTGCTAGCCAATCCGAGGCAGCGTTAGGTTTGGGGGCTAGTTCTCCCAGGTGACGTACATAACTGCGTCATACCGCTAGAAAAAGGGCCTGCGAGCCCACCAAGAGCGAGTGGTCTCTCGGATGCCTATGACCTGTGAGCCCGTCCCTGCCTGTTTTGCGTAATAAGCAGCAGTAACTCTTTGCTCTTGTGTGTGCCTCATACTCTGTAGGGACTCGGGAGGAGTTGGGGCCTCCCCAACCCCGGAGGTCCGCGGACGGCCCTGCTAGCCCCCTGGGAAAAATACCCTGACAGTGCGGTCTGCCTTGCTCGTCCTGTGCTCCTGTGCTCCACCTTTTATCTCTGTGGGGAAGAGAAAGGGCCGTCACGTGTGTGTGATTCTGGTCAATTGCCTGACTTTGCCTGACCCTTTCAATGGAACGTGTCAGATTAACGGCTCAGATATTAGACCATTGTCAGTGGTGTGCAAAACGGTTCGTGCCAGAAAAGAGGGGGCGTTGGTGTTTCTAAATGTCATGTTAATGTTAATGTTAAAGGATATTTGTACCGTGCACTATCACCACCGGAGTGTCTCCTGGTGCTCTGGCGGTTCTGAAAAAGGAAGGGGTGGGGGGTGAGTTAGTGGGAACGAGCAGGAAAAGTGCAAGAGAGCAGTGATGTGCTGTTGGCAGCCACAGCCAGGTGGGTCCGTTGGCTGGGCTTGGGGTGCTTTCCGTTCGGTAGCCATCGTGTGTTGTTGTGCAAGTCTATGGGCCTCATTACGACCCCGGCGGTAAGGCGTTAATGGCGCCGTAAAAGTTGGCGGCGCAGTTAACCCCTTACCGCCTAATTACAAGGTCCCTTTGCGAGTCCCGACCTTAACGGCTGGTTTTTACCAGCCGTTAAGGATTGGACCCGCAAAGGGACCTTGGAGGTATTTACGGTACCGCAATTTGCGGTACCGTAACTACCGCCTTCCCCATTTCCATTGAGACTTATGGGGGCAAAAATGGGAATGGGGAAGGGCCAATTGTGAATGGGGAATTACCGCCCCGCCAACCTTGGAATGGGGCGGTAATTCCGCCATTCACCATGGCGCAATCGGTAAAATACTGGCGGCAACCATGGCGCTACTAGTGCCATGTTTACCGCCTGAGTCGTAATGACCCCCTATGCGTGGTTTGTTTTGTTGTTGCACTGTAGTGAAGTTTGTGCGGTTTGTTGTGCTATAGAGTTGTGGTTGTGTATGTTTAGAGTTTGAGAGGTGTATGCAGAGGGTTGAAATTGTTAGTGTGTTGGTTATTGACCTTGCCTTTTAGAGGTGCTGTGCTAAATATCTACATTCTTTCTAGAGAAATCCCTGCATTTCTATCTAGATTCAGCACTGGCTAACATTTACAATTTCATCCAAGTGTGGCACATGCTAACATTCACAATTTCATCTAAGTGTGGCACATGCTAACATTTGCGATTTCATCTAAATGTGGCACATGTTATCATGCACATTGCTATCTAGATGCGACGCAGCTAAAGATCACAATTTCATCTAAGTGTGGTGCAGGTTAAAGTTCACCATTTCATCTAATTGTGGCGCAGGCTAAAGTTCACCATTTCATCTAAGTGTGGCGCAGGCTAAAAGTTCACCATTTCATCTAAGTGTGGTGTAGGTTAAAGTACAAAATTTCATATGAGTGTGGCACATGCTGTCAGACACATTTCTATCTAGATCCAACGTGGGCTAAAGTTCACCATTTCATCTAAGTGTGGCGCAGGCTAAAACTTCACCATTTCATCTAAGTGTGGTGTGCATTGCTATCTAGATGCGACGCGGCCTAACAATCACAATTTCATCTAAGTGTGGTGCAGGTTAAAGTTCACCATTTCATCTAAGTGTGGCGCAGGCTAAAGTTCACCATTTCATCTAAGTTTGGCGCGGGCTAAAGTTCACCATTTCATCTAAGTGTGCTATAGGTTAAAGTTCATAATTTCATATGAGTGTGGCACATGCTATCATACACATTTCTATCTAGCTGCGGCGTGGGCTAAAGTTTACAATTTCATCTAAGTGTGGTGCAGGCTATCATACATATCTCCATCTAGATGTGACGCAGGCCAATCTTCACATGTCTCTCTAGGTGTGGCATTGGTTAGCATTGGCAGTTAAGATAGTGTGTAAAGCAACGCAACATTTTCAGTCCAGCCATGAATAGATTAAGGCTGGTGGTCACAAAATCTCTCTGAGTATGCATAATATAAGTCTATTGCAGTCTATGTTATGGAAAGATAAGGTAGAGTGTCGGGGGCTTTCTGGAGTAGAGTAATTGCTCTACACCCCATCCATGCCACACTTACAGTTTTTGTTGGTGTCTGTTGGCTTCCCCTGCTGACACCTGCAGACACATCTTGGAGCCGCCAATGCAGGAGCCGCCCTTTGGCTCGGATCCGTAGCCGGAGGGGCTGCCGGGCAGAGGGCTGCCCAGGTCAAGTCCGGTATAAGGGGGGGTTAGCCAATGGGAGCTGGGGGGAGAGAGTAAGGGCGGGATTCGAGAGGGAAAGTTGGGAATGGAACATTGCAGATATCACGGGCCGCATTGGTGAAAACATGGACAAAATAAATCACATGGGCAACCGGGCCGCAGCGCTTACCCGTGGGTCATGGTAAATTACTGAGTGAGCCGGATGCAGCATGGTGCATAGACCAGCCGAAGGCCACTGCGGAGGGCCAGTCACGTTCCTGGGGCGGGTTAGGAAGCGGGTGGAGGCGGGAAGGCAAGGTGGAAATGTCGCTGGGAATTGAGAGAGCATAGGCCTCAGATGGCGCGAGCAGCTCAGGCAAGAGTCCTGGGGGGCTAGTTTAAAAAAAAATAACTCACCATCGGCTTCACAGGTATATCGAGTGAGGCGGATGCAGCATGGTGCATATACCAGCCGAAGGCTGCTGCGGAGGGCCAATTGCGTTCCGGGGGCGGGTTGGGAGGCGGGAGGAGGTGGGAAGGCAAGGTGGAAATGCTGAGGGGAAATGAGAGAGCAAAGGCCTCAGATGGCGCAGGCAGCTCAGGCAAGGGTCCCGGGGGGCTAGTTTAAAAAAATAACTCACCAGCGGCTTCACAGGTATACCCATACGTGGTAGGATGGGAAAAAGGTGTTTTAGGGAATTATAACCCTCGTACTGAGGGGGTTGGTAAACTTAAAAGGATAGGTTTGGTAGGGTTTGTGACATACAGGGGATTGACTGGGTTTATTGTGGTGAAAGGAACAGGGGGATTGTGGGAACGCTAGTGTTTTGTGAAGGTAAACTGGGTGTTCGGAAAACAATAATCATAGGGACGTGTAGAAGAATGGTTGTGAGTATTCTGGTGGGCAATATGAAAACAGTGATTCTGAGAGGAGAGGTTGTTTCCTACTGTAATGGGGTTTGGGTACTTAATTGGTTTACCAGAGGTGCATTGGTGGTGGGATTCTAATAAGGGAGCTTCATCGGGAAGAAGGGAAATAGATATGGTACAACCTACAAGGGTTTCGGGGATCTCGTTCTCTCTCCTTCTTCCTCAGCGTGATACAGCGTCTCGCCTGGGTTTTTTTCCCGAGCACAACACTGGGTTCCCCTACCCAGGTGAACCTCCCTCGCTCGTCCACCCCCAGGGTTGGGATCTGAGAGGACCAGCCCTCCCCTGGCCACCTGAATATGGGATTCCCGAGGTCTACTTTGGAGAATACCTTCAGGTTTCTCACAACACACAGAGCAGTAAGGAATGCTATGCTTCATGTTTTTCACAAATAGTGGACTATTTAGTCCACCAGTGTTTGATTTGCCGGCAACAAATTGTATGAAAATCATCGGCTCTTGAGCAGGGCACACACTCGGAGGCATTGGGTCTATCTATACAAGCTCACTGCAAATTCTTTAGCATGCCTGGAAGATGGCAGGCCTGGAGTTCCTATTAGTGTTTTCCAATATGCTCTTGAAATGGGTGGAAGTTTAATGACCCAAAATGTAGACACTCAAGCTGTTGTAAAGGTCATGGTACATGATTTTATCTCTAAGTGTAGGGTGCCAGTGAGTATCAATATCGAAATAGCCAGGCAATTGACTGTGAATTGATACAGGAGCTGTGTAAAGAACTACATATGCATCAGAAACTCAATTGCCTTTACCACTCACAATCAGCAGGGCTGGTAGAAAGACAAAATTGAACAGCAAAATGTATTACAGATTTGAGTCCATACGAGATACCCTCTTGCAGGCTGATGCATCTGCCAGAGGCTCCACGAGTGCCCGTGAGCCGGGGAAACGTAGAGGTAATGGATGATGCAGTATTTAATTATGGCAAAGAGAAAGTAAAGGTTGGCCAATGGGTTTATCAGCAGGTTTAAGAGGCACTCCCAAAGAGGCCAGTAACACACTGTCCCTCATTTCAGCCAGGCCAGTGGGCCTTCCTAAAGAAACACAGATGAAAATGTTCCTAAGAGACGAGATGGTCAGTACCAAATGAAATCTTGATAACTAATGAAACTGCTATACCCTGCAAGAATATCCCTGCTTAGTACAATGTTATAAACCTTTACAAAACATAAATGAAACAGTACCAAAAGTTACAAAAACAAATTCTCAGAACAAGCATAAAACACAACAATTATAGACCTTCCATTTCTATCCTACAGAAAGAACAAAAAGTAGTACAATTAGCATATAGTATCCCTGAGTGAATAATTAAATAAAACTGAGGAAAACAAAAATGTTGGCCATAACATTCCCAGCAATGTCGTCAAATATTGAGGATGATAAAAAGTGTTTCAGCTGCTAAATCATTCCCAGCACAGCTTGGATCTATAACATAGGAGCAAGAGAGATTTGGGCCTTCCTTTTAAAATACTTTCCGAAAAGCAGGGAGTATGGAGGGTGCTTATGTTGAGAACAAATTTAAGAAAATATGAAACCCTAATGGGCATCCAGTCCATGCGCGCCATAAATAAGGGCAAGGGACTCCACCTTTGCTACTTTTTTTTACAGAAGCAAAAGAACTCAGACAAAAACTCTAACTTACTTTTAGCCCCTAATAAGTCCATGATCGGCAAAAGGTTGAACCTGAACCTCATAAAGAAAGCTTTACAATAAGTATTAAGTAGAAAGGTAGCTGATTTACTGTCTTTTCATCATAGCACAGTTGATGAAACAACTTGCATTCATTTTTCCTTTCAGAGGTTGTTATCCAGTACTCCAGCCACGATTTGTTGTCCATGGCAAGAGGATTGGAAATTAAATAATCTTTTGTTGCATTATTCTTGTTCAATATTTAGTTTCTTTTTGCACCCAAGACACATGAGTCAGTCATTCTTCACTGCCTACTTGCAGTGGACACGGATTGCCCGTAGAGGAGCTTGTTGCTCAGTAGCTCCTAACGCCATAGGATGAAATGGTACGGCATTGCCACACTATTTTAAATTCTTTATTTCTTAATTTTGGCTTGCTTTTTTCTCACATTTAATTTTCCTTTAATGCACTGGGCTACTACCCGGGCTATGGCGTATGACTGGGCGCTACTTACTTCCATTCACTCGAATCTATAGCTTTTAGATTTACTTTTAAATTTATTTTTAGTTCTTATTCCTTTTAAGATATCTTTGTCTTGTATGCCAGTTCCTGGCTGAGGGTGCCTGGCCTCCATTGCACCCCGAGACACTGAGGCTTGCACTCAGTGTACAGGTCTGTTTTTTGTTTCTTTCTGCACACGTGGGTCAGTCTTTCTTCACTGTCTACCTGCAGTGGACACGGATTGGCTCTGGTAATACACACTTGGTACAAATGTGCAGACCCGCCAGACAGCGCAGCAGTTGAGGGCAACGAGAAAGGGCCCGTCGCCCCAAAGTTGTGCCGAAGTTAAGCCTGTCTGGGCCCACGAAGCGGGCATATCGGGCATGCACTCCTGGCTGGTAGATAGTATTCACGGGATGCATTACTTGCTTCCTGCCAGTACATTTCTCTGATGTGCCTTTGTCTGGTAACACAGATACAAACACATACATTTAATTTCCGTCCACATTCTTAATTAACGCCCGCTCTTAAAATGCACACCCTACTTTTTTATATTAACTTCTGGTTCTGGATTCATTTGACATGGGTGACCAGGCTAAATGTGTGTCTGTCCCCGCTCTCTCCCAGGCTA
The DNA here is from genome assembly GCF_040938575.1 of Ambystoma mexicanum. Lineage (NCBI taxonomy): Eukaryota > Metazoa > Chordata > Amphibia > Caudata > Ambystomatidae > Ambystoma > Ambystoma mexicanum. The sequence continues at coordinate 248,072,411 of NC_090921.1, read as the reverse complement.
TCCCACATGGATATAGTATAATCCGCCATGATCCATAATTCACTTAATTCTGTCGGGGTACAGCATATTATATTTAAAAATGCCCTAAGATTCCGCATGAACATAAGCTGAAAATGGAAGCACTTCTGGTTTGCTGTGCCTTGTCTTCATCATGACAGTTTCTTGTGGTCTATAATACCCCTTGCCCTTATGCTACTTTTTAAATCCTTTTTTGGACGTGGTGGCCTCCCTTCAGCTAAAATACTCAAACTTGGCCGTATTAGGCGACTTTAATTTGAGACTTAATACTCTATTACTACTTGTTCTAGCTCAATTTTGTGAAGCTATCGAGGACCTGGATTTCTATCAATTTATATCAGAGCCTACCCATACCAAGGGGGTATTCTTCATCTGATCTTTGGGGCTCCAGCAAGTATTTCGGTTACATCCTGTCAGCCGGTTATCTGGTCAGACCATTATCTTATATCTTTTCTATTACTAGGACCCACGGTTACCTCTAAACTTTCTCAGGTGAAACCCTTGAAACGCAACTGGCGAAATGTGGATTCCCAACTTCTGTCATTACACATTGTGGATAAATGTATGAGCCTCCCTCTAACTAGAATGTCCTCACTTTCAGGCATGAAGCATCTAGCCCCTCTCAAACCTATGTGCACGCAGAGGCACACCTTTGAACCATGGTGTATGGAACATCTGAAGTCTCCCGTATGCAAGTTAAAAAGGCTGGTGGTTTCCTCACTTGTGACCAGCCGAATTGATTATTGTAATGCCCTTTATCTGGCTCAGCCGGTGTGAATTATCCAACGTCTGCAGCTAATGCAGAATCTTGCAGCCCGAGTGGCTACAAATAGTCCTTATGGGGCACATATCAGTCCCATTCTTCGGGCTTTGCACTGGCTTCCGGGGAACCAAATTATTAAATTTAAATCTCTTTGCTTGATTCACCTGGCCTTCTATGGTCAGGGAGCTGAATATCTCAATGGCACATTTTGTCATTACATTCCAGAACGTCTGCTACGTTCCAGTAATGCCAATCTGCTAGTGATTCCAAAGGTTCGACTCTGACGGGTGGGCAGACAAACGTTTTCGTTTGCAGCTGCTAAGCTATGGAACGGCCTCCACCCTGAACTTAGGTCAACTAAGAATCATTATCAGTTAAGGCGCTCTTTAAAAGCAGTCCAATCTGGAGAGAACCAGAGCTCTGGAGACAGTGAGTATCTTGGGGAAAGTTAGAAAAGGTAGAATACCTCTGAGGAGGTGCAGCTGGAAGTCGGCCTTCTTGGCAAGGTCTATTATGTGGGCAGAGAAGGAGAGAGTGGGGTCGAACATGACACCAAGGTTTTTTGCCTCACAGGAAGGCGAGGGTAGAGGGCCAAGGAGGGCAGACAGAGTGAGAGAGGGAAAGCGGGAGCAAGGCTCCCAATGAGACAGATCTCCGTCTTATTGGCATTAAGGCAGAAATCGTTGGAGGAGCACCAATCCTGAATTGCAGATAGACAGTCAGGAATGAGCATGGAAGGAGAGGCAGCTGAGGGAAGCCGTCAGATGGAGAGCTGAGTGTCATCTGCATAATACTGAAAGTTGGAGGAGAAGGTGGAGTTCAGGTGGGCCAAAGGTATAAAGATATATATATTTTTGGTAAACCTTGTGATCTATACAGTATTGTTTCCCGTGGTCTTCTCATTTGGTGCAATTTAAGAGAGAGGATTTGTTTTGTGCATAAAAGTGTTACAGTATCCAGGCTATCCTTTCTCTATCCGGGTTTGTTTGACTGGTCTACTACAGCAATGCCATCTAACTCATGCTGTCTGGAATTGTGCATCATGACAGTTCAGGAGAATTGAGAGAGGAGCTCAGATACTGTTCTTCTTCAAAACTTTAGCTTTCTGCAGAAACTGCCAGCACGTGTTTTTGCTTTTTCATTACAGCAGCTCTGTTGCAAAATGTGTACATTGTTCCAAAACACAGCCATCTTGACCCAGAATGAAGACTGCGCCAAAGTATAAGTTGCAAGAGTGATTTATTTTATCAAAACTTATACAAACTTATAATCTTGGATACCCCTATTACTTTTGGATCGTGTCTGTTCATCATTCACCGGGTTGGATCCCTTCGCTCAAATCTTTCCGCATCTAATCGCATGCTCGCATTTTCTATCGATTACTCATTTTGAAGACCCTGATATGAAAAAGGCCTTAGATAAGGCCGAAGCACATGTCTTCAAAAAGGGCAATTTTTGGATCAAATAAATCACTCTTGCAATTTATACTTTGACGCAGTCGTCATTCTGGGTCCTCATCCAAAATGTCCAAACAATTTAATTTCTTTTCAATAAAATCGAATTCTCTTCAAAGTGCCACACTGAATCTCCTGTCTTCTAAATTACTCATCAGTAGACAGTTTTACCAACACTTAAATTATTATCTAGATAGAATAATGATTACAGGACAGTATTAAAACATAAACAGACCCAGACTCATCCCAGTTACTTCTATCAAGGACGTGCAGGTAGCTGTAGCTAAGTATAACATGAGTTTGCAAGCTGCTGCTGCTCAGGTTGCCAGCAGTGGACGTCTTGAATTATGGCGCTGCTTCCATGAATAGTCTGCGTAATTGATACACATAGAACAGTGAAAAGAGTAGTATGAACAAAATGTATGGGTGTGAAAGTGCCTGATAGGTACCATACTCTGGGTATCTGGCAGGGTTGTAAAATTGTATTTATTTATTTATTTGCATTTATAAAGTGCTCCACAGCCCTCATCAGCAGCAGCATACAATGCAGAGTCAGTTTAGGTGGCACACACATGTTGCCCAACCCCATGAACATTGGTCCAGAAATGCTGCTGTACCTTTTGAAGTTAAGCCAAGTTTGGGTAGTACTTCCACAGTACAAGCACTCTCATGCTGCAATTATTCCATGATTTATCGCATACGGTGCTTCCAGATTTCCCCTCTCTCACAAGAACCTCATGTATAGCAGTTTCAAACCTAGGAGGGGTCGTTTTTGGCCTCCTGGACACAATGCGCATGCCAAGCCTTTCATGCAGAAAATGACCAAGTCCAGAGAAAACAGCGATCGAAAAACACATAATCCTCTCCAGAGATAGTGCACCCTGTGGGCCCACCGTTTGTGTGGGCAATCACCATGAATAAAATAATAAGACCATTAAGTTATATACACAAGTGAAATGTGAGCACAAACTGCAGAGCTCCATAATAGCAACCCCACTCCTGGCGTGTGCATAGTAGAGTCCCAAGATGGCAGCAGGCTTTCATTAAGGCATGGACTGTGTCCTCACGACAGGGGGTGTGTCAATGGGTGCTACGGAAAATCCGAAAACTAACACAGCTAAATCAGTCCGATACATGGACAAATAATGTCAATTCCATGAGTGCAATAAGCAGTGTTTTACCCGGTGGCAGGGCCATCCCAATATATAAACTTAAAGCTCTGTGACAGTAAATTGGAGAGAGTTGGTGGCTAAACGAGAAGCAGACTGCCTTGGACCAGGATCAGGAAGATTGGGGAGAGTTGATCAGAAGGGGGAGAGGAGGAAAAATGATGAGATAATTTAGAAGATATCGGGGAAGTAGGTAGAGCGCATTAAAGAGGTGGTTGTAAGAGGTAGGGAGTATTAAGGAGGTAGTCTGTGGAGCCTTCGGGAGGATGGAATAGAGTGTTGAGGAGGTGGTTGGAGTAAACATCAGGTGGAAGGAGTTGGAAAAGTGGTATGGCTGAGCAATAATACCCATAAAACGCAGGTTAAATTATAAAAGAAGGGTCTTTATTTTTAGTACGCAGGTTGATTTAGCATCTGTAGTTCCAGGGATTGAGCAAAAACTAATAAGAGTTCCCCTAATCAAAACAGTGTAGGAAGGGGGATGAAAGTATAGTGAAGTTACTTGGAGGTGTCTAAAACCTTGAGTGATTCATCAATCTACAGTGTTTCTACTTCCAACATAATGTTCCTCAAACTATTTTAGCATGTCCTTTCCCCTTAATGGGACACCCTAACCTATAAGGTAAAGTCTCAAAAGGATGGCCAATGAAAAGTTCTAAAACCTAATCTTTATAAGTCATTAGCTACCAGGCTACCATAAGCTAATGAAGGAAATGTTCCAAAGTGCAGCCCAAGGCAAAAGTCACAACCTGTTTTTCAAAAGTCCATCCCTATTATAATATAACAAAACCTAAGGTTCTTGCAGCAGTTATGCACAGACTGTTCTCCCTCTCAGGCCTCCTTGTTTTCACCTTGAATCTCAAGTCTCATTTCCAAAGTCGTTGGACTACTTGTTTAAGGCTCTTCCTAGCTTTATGGAGTTGCATTGTTTTTATAGTGGGTGCTTGGCTCAGACTTGGACTTTGTCAGAATTCACAATAGGTCCTTCCTGAACCTTGACTTTCCCAAGCTTCATAAAGGGTCACTCCTAGATCTTAGCCATGTCAGGATCCTCAGCATGCCCCTCCTTGACTGTGGTTCTTTTAGGATTTACAATGGTTAGTTCGAAGAGTCAATTAACCTATTGGCTTGTTGAATATGATCAAAAGGGCAGAGTCAAAGTGATCCAGAGATTGTGCACTAATTTCTGAGTTGAAATGCTAACATCTGAAAGGGGGATTGATTCATAAAGAACATATGCGAGTGCAGAGGAATAGTGAAGAGGAATAGTTTAAATAGTTTAAGACACCTCTGTACCCTGTTGACTCCATAACTGAGACATGTCGGAAGCGGTTGAGATTTCATTCAGCTACGGCTTGAAGAGAAGTGAGTTGTACGTGGGACGCTGCTGAGGCCATTCCTCTAACCAGCAGAATCTACGCAAACAGTGCCGTGGCTGCCAGACACGAGCTTGGGACACTACTGGCTGTACTGGCGTGATCGCTAATAATGAGTATCGCGGACATCGCTGGGCCTGCAGAGGTTGTTGCAGAAACAATTCAGAAGTTAACAGGAGCTTGACACAGCATGATGAGTGAGTGAGCCATAGCTGGGTGATCTTGGTGATTAGAGTCTGTATTCTTGATTGGAAGTCCCGTGCCAAGGTGACAGAAATCCCTGAGACTGTTGCCTTGTGCTTGGGGATTATTAAAGGGGAAAGAGGTACAGCAGTAGTACCTGGGGGTAGCCCCAATACATTTTTAGCAAGAACTCCTCCTCCCAGTCCCGAGTGCAGTGAGTGAAACCGCATCCTGCATTCTTTCTATAATTACAGGGCTCAGTAGGGGTGAGGACTTGTGGTTGGAGGTTTAGGCTTGGAGGGCCCTGGAGACCATCAAATGATTGTTTATATGCATATTCATATACTCATATTTGTCAATATTACTGGAAAACTGTGCACAGTCTGCTAATCACTCAGACAGTTTGGTGTATTATAGGCATAGCCTTGGGCAAAATCAGTCCACTGAAAGTAGTTTTGCAGACCGGAGTGATTGGTATTCCAGGATTGGGAGGGAGTCATGGAGCTTTCAAATTAGTGCTCCACTATCCAGCCTGCGAGCATGTGTCGGCTCGGCAGTATAGGGGATCAGCTACCCACCACTACCGCTGTTCTGTGGAAACATATAGGCCTTGTCTTGCTGGAATTCGGCCGTTGTAGGCCGGTTAATTTGATCCTTTATTTTATCTTATTTTTATCCACTCCATAAATTATAGGTGAACAAGTGACTTCTCTTAAAAAATCCATCTATGATTTTAGGAGTGTAGCAAAAGCAGGTCCTTTGTCTATTGCCATACAGTTGGATGCTTCTGCTGCTATGTCCCTTGCCTTGGAACTACCATTACCTCTGTCCCTGGGTGCGCCCTTGGTGTTCTACAGAGAAAAACACAGTTTCCAAATCAATTGCCTCTTATTTTTTTTAAATGCTGAAAACTAAGAGGATTGATATGCAACAGCCTACAACATCAGGAGTGAACTGGATTCTAATCCTGGCGGCCTCTATTCAATGTGGACAACCCCTTATTGCAACAGAGTGGGACCGTGTTGTGACACACAAGGTTGAGCAACAGGACTCACTAACACAGCATAAAAGATTATCATCAATAATTAAGTCCATTGATCGAACTGCCACAGGGTTCACAGATTGAATTGTTTTAGAGTTAAATCAGGTACTGAGTTCTCTATTGACTTTTTGAAAATGTACAGCGAGATTCGCAATCTCAAGCAATGTTTCAGGACTTAAAATAGGGAAAAATGAAACACATATATGTAAATGTACAGAATACCCTGGCTGATGTAATAACAAAGGATTTGGGCAGGGCATCTGAGCCAGCAGTGTAAAATGGGGTCATCGATTTGGTTTGCTCAGGGGCTAAGGGAGTTGATTATAGCCAAAGAACAGAGGGGGTGGTTATAGTGGAGGGTGGTGTGCCTCCTCCGTCCAACATCATCCAAACTCCTGGTAAACATGAAGGGCAAACAGCAAAACAAATCTAAACATGTTAAACAATCAGAAATCTCCAACCCAGGTACAAAGTCATTCTTTAAAGCCCTGCCAATGCCAGTAAGTGGTGATGCAGGAGGCTGGTGTGCATGGTGGGGCCGGATTGAGGGTTAGTCCTTCTGTTCAGGTTAAGGGGGGCCTGAGGGCTACAGCACTTACATAATAGGTAAAGTGCTCCACCAGGGACTTAGTGTCTCAGACAGTCTTTCTGACCGAAAATGTGATCTGAGCCGCTTGGCTCCTGGTGTGGATGCCTGTGGTGAGCAGGGGAGGGGCCCAGCGTGGCAACAAGATCTGTGAATTGGGAAATACACTTTGGGAACCTGGCTCTTTCGGAGGGGACGCAAGGGGTAGGAAAGGTCAAGGCTATATGCTATACGATTTAGGAGGTAGCGTTGTTATAGAAACCTAATCAGGTCCCCTAATTCATTTATGTAAGGGCCGTGTTACCCTTGGCCCTTTGCGGACCTCCGGAAGAAGGAGGGTAATAGATACGATTTTTTCCCATCTGGTTGTGAGTGGTTGCCTGGAGGCACGAGGGGAGGCAGGATAATGAGCAGGCCACCCAGCAGAAGTGGCAAGTGGTTAGGAGCATGAAAACAAATGGCCAAATGAATAATAAGCACTGGGAATGGTCATTTAAAATTGAAAGTGTACTTAATGATAATAGATATATCCTACTGAATTATTCTGGTATTCTGAGGGCTCTCTCAGAGATTCCCTGCTTAAGAGCCATATGCACAAAAGATCTGGACATAGTTGATCTTCCCTATACTAATAGTACAGATGTAGCAACTGTTGTGGGTCTGTCAAAGATAGTTTATGACCTCATATTGAGTGAAACAGTAACTTTTTGCCACTTGGGTTTTGATTTATCTCAGACAGACCCCCAGTTGAAGATGACTCCGGAGGGAAGATTGTGGGAGTCAAATGAAACGGATTTTCACGACTTAAGAGCTGGTCCAAGATTTATGAATAGGGATTCTAGCAGTAGCCAGGAAGTCAGGGAGGACCCAAGCGTGAGGAAGCCCCTAGTGTGGATTATGAATAACCAAGAGCGAGGCGGAGGGAAAGACATGTGTAACTTATCAGTTCGCTCTTGCAATAGTTGTGGCCACAATCATTTATACACAAACCAGACTTTGGGGAAGTCCCTACAACAGCATACATTAATCTGGTTCTATGTGATTATATCTAAAACAATTTCAGAGAGGCAATTTTTAATGAAACAAAAACAGCGAAAAAGATACAAATGTTTTGCTTTCTATTTGGGGGGTCCACCCAAGCCTCCTCCCCACCCGTTGTATCCCCTTATCCTATCCTCATCTATGTTTCCACAAAAATACAGTGGTTTTTTTGCTGTTTTTGTTTCGTTATAAATTCCCTCTCTGTAATTGTTTTCATTGTAATCACTGGATACCAATTATCTTTATAGAAGAAATGTGGAAGTTAGAGACTCCTGTCGTAGACGGGTCTGTGTCATTATTTTCTCGGGCAGAAAAGGGGTCAATGGGTAGGCCCTCAGGGGTTTTGGTTACCCTAAAACAAAAAGTGGCTGGGGTACATTTTGATCATCAAATTATATGGAATAAAAGCATGCTTGCCGTTCAAATAAGTATAATGAATAGTGGTATCAAAACAAGGGTTTTATTAATTAACGTTTATTGGCATTCCTTATTTTGTAGCTCGGATAAAACTTTTACATATGTGGCGTATTGTATAGGGTACTGGTTATTTGGGCGGATGGAAGGATAATCTTGTCTGGTGATTTGAACTTATTTTGATTTTTTGAGGCTAGTATGTGCGTTGAGGTGGGGCAGAACCCTTCTATGATGAAATCTAAAAATGGGAAGAGGTGGTTGGAAAATTGGAATCACTGGGCCTACATAGGCTGAATGGTTCGGTTATGGGGGATCTTCCAAGTCAGACCACATGGGAAAGGGGTCAGAAACAGTCAATGTTTGACTTCATGTTTGTAGAAAAGGATTGTATGTATGTATGCACTCATTTTCAAGTGACTCCTTGTGAGTGGATTCACCATGACATTATTGTTGCAGAGTTTGATATTTCTCTTGGCAAAGATATGGGTCATACATTGCCCTCAGTTATTATTAGTCATGGGGCCAATAGAATAGCATGGAACCATCATAAGGTTTAGTTTATGAATAATAAGGTGTCAGGAATGTTGGCCTCTACTACCCTGGATTAGCAGATGGACACATTCAATTCAAATTGTTTTGGTCCTTTTCTCTGGGAATTACTAATGTCAGCCAAAGCAAAGACTGAAATTACGCCCCACCAAACATCTTCATCAGTTTGATACTTTGGTGTGGAGCAAAAGACCGACCATGAGAAGGAAAATTAAAGCTATTAAAGATAAGTATAAGGGCGATCTTGTGCCCCAAGTAAAAGAGGTCAAGTAGGTCAAACAACTTTACCGCAACTGGTCTGGACAACATAAGGCCCAGCTTCTTCAAAACAGAAATAATATTGGAATCTCTTTGTAAGTCTGACACTGCATCATTTTGGCGCCTTATTAATAACCTAGGGAGAACGCAGTCAGGCTTTCAATTGAACCCTATAGGCGAGCAACAGTGGGTGACCTTTAATGAGACAAAATTGGGGCTAGAGTCGGTCTTGGTGGAGCAACCGTATATAGTGAGGGTGAAGAATGGGGACTCTTGGCAGTTAACAATTGACTATGATGAAGTTCTGGACTTTGTAAAAGGAATTAGCAAGTCTAGTGCCATGGGCCAAAATACATTAGAAAACATGGTGTTTAAAGATGATCCAGGCACATGGTCTACAATTTTAACAATATATTTTCACCAGATCTTAAAAGAGCAGCTTTTGTCGGTTACCTGGCAGATGGCCTATTTGATTCCTATCTTTAATAGGGGGGATAGGTATGACACGAGAAATTATAGGCCTATTTTAGTATAAGATGCAAACAGCAAGGTCATCTAGAGACCTGGTCATCTAGCCAAGGCCAGATTCGCAAATGGTAGACCAGCTTCCAGAAGAACCACAGCACTAATCTGAACAGTATTTTGCTGAGATACGCATACAATCTAGCTCTCACTGGAAAAGTTGAGGCCACTTCTGTGGCAAGTATTGACCTAATGGCCGCCTTCAACATAGTCAATAGAAATCTTTTATGGCGAAAGCTGGCCCGTTGGGAAATCCCGGAAGGGCTACCAAATTCGTTACTGACTCTTCACGATAACTCAATTATTAGGCTGGATGCTACGGGAGATTCTAACTCTATTAGGGATTAGAGAGGGATGCATTCTTGCTCCCTTTTTTTCTTTTAATCTGTATGTGTCCGATGTGGGCAAGATTTTAGAGCAGTCTGCCTTTGCATCTCCCAAGCTTAATAATCACTGTCCAACATGGTTCGCCTATGCCAATTATTTTTCACTTTTTTGACCAAACTTCTAGGGGGCTTCAGAAATTAATTGACGCTTTTTGTGACTAATAATTTCATAATTAATTCTTTAAAGACAAAGGTGATTAGATTTACAAGGAAAAGGAACAATAATCTACTGTCTTGGAGTAAGGGCCATAAATTGGATAGTGTTGAATCCTTGGTTTATTTGACCTTTCAAATTACTATGAAAACCTTTAGGGCATCCATAAGGGGGCATCTTCTGCAGAAAACCATTGGGTACTAAATCAAATGAAAAAGGTGGATGGGAAGTATATGGTGCATTTTCGTTACTTCTTGCCCTAAAATGTAATCAAGTTAAAATACTTCCAAAATTATTGTATGGCATAGAACTCTATGATTATGTGTGTTGCCTAGTTTGGAATATTTAATTTGGAGGAAGCTGCTTAATCTTCCAAACTCTCTCCCAGTAGCAGTTTTTAGGTATGAATCGGGTATCCAATCTCTTAAATCAGGGGGTGAGTGGAATTACTTGAATTACGAGAGGATTTTAATAGCAGAAGATGTCTCCCTTTATGGAGAAGTCCTGAGTTCTATGAATGCATATAATGATGGGCGCAGTGAAATAACTCCTTTTGTATACACTAAAAAATGTGAGCGTCTTCTACAAGATATAGGATCTAAAAGGAAGGAACTCCAATTAAGACCTGGACACACCAAGAAACGACTAAGAACATGGGATTGGATCACCACTACAGAATAACTTCATGGTTATCCTTCTTCGACACCTCTGCAGACTGATCATAAGAATCAGGGAATCTTTTTCTAATAAGTCGTTCGGTCAGAAATGTATTTTTGAGATTTCGGTGGAACTTTAAATTGACAAAAGAAATCTTGGTCAGATTTAAGAAAATATGAATAGATCTGAAACCAAATGTAGATTTTGAGTAGAAGAGAAAAAGATAGAAAAAATTAGGCACGTGTTGGTGGAGTGCCCTTCTCTAATACTCTTGCGACAGAAATACTTTGGTTTTTTTTTTATACCTGGTAATCAACTGACCTGTCTTACTTGTGGAATAGGTGTCTTGGAGGCCGACTGACGTCAGATATGATATCAGTAATTGGTTTTCTTAGGTGTGTGGATTTTGTATATGAGAGTGGTCAGCCTGCAATGTGGAGATATTTTATATTTTAGATTTGCTGTATTTTACGAATAAGGGTTTTAAGAGTTAAACTGAGTATGAATTAATAGGGTGACATATTTTAGGATATCTTAAGGTACAAATTGAAATAACTTTTACTGAGTTTTAGGAATTGAGTAATGAATTGTGTGTATCTAATTTGTTCATAAGGTTTTTTAGTCGGATGTATTGAGATTTTAATGTATTGTAATTGTTTTATGAAATATGTATGAATTTATTAAATGTTGCTTGTTAACCACATAACTAATAAAAAATAAAAAAATAAAAAACAATAGTTTAAGTATGTAGAGGCATTCGGTTTTAGATGCTTTCAAATTGAGCCATTCAGACTCCATTCAGCTTTACGTTTTTGAAAGTATTTGCTATTATTTGCAAACTTATCATCATGTCTATCCCAATGAAGCTGACAGATAGGCTGTGTAACATCCATGTAATTTTGAAAAGTGATATTTTGAGACTTTAACCAATCATGTACAGGCAATGTTAAACAATAATGGGGACCAACATGCCCTCTGGTGTACTCTGCACTCAATGCTGATTCCTTTTGATTCATGCTCTTCAAGATTCACGCCAGCAGCATAAGCCGACCCTCTGAGCCCTCATCCATGATCTGAGTATGCACACGTTAGTAGGTGTCAAAAGAGAGTATGGTTTATCTGGGTTCTGTTGACACGTACACTTTGTGGATAGATCATGGGAGTCAGCATTGATGGGATATGGTTTCATGGGCCACACACAGCAATGGCATGATTGGACTAGGGTATGGAGACATGATGGTTTACAATTTCTGCTGACCCTCATTGGCAGATTCATGGCTCATGTTACAATTAAATGGTCCTTCTTAGATATTGGCTGTTGTGCTTTCACTGTGAGTTTCATGGTGCTGAATGTGTATGGGTTGCAAGTTGCCAAAGGGGGTGTCAGTTGCCCATATGTCAATGGACTGCTCCGATCAATGCACCTACAGATTTCATGAGATCACAAATAAATGGATGCAATGTTACATTTCTGAGATCACAGGTATTTAGATGTGGGGTCCCTCCTTGGGTTTCAAGTGACTTCAGTTGCCCCTGGATTACTTCCATGGCCACTTAACTGAGCTTTACCTGGGCATAGTGGACATCGAATGTCACAGACTGACACATACCTTTGGCTAGGGAGGCAGGTTATGCATTAACGTCACAAAGTTGGTATTTATCCCATGCTGTACAAACTAGGCCCAGGTTGACTGCCTGCTCTGACTGCTGATCTTCTAATATACTCCAGGCGAGCCATACTCCAGGCGAGCCATGCAGAGGATACTGCTGACCTTCTACTCCCAGTGCCTGAAGGTGAGTGGGTCAAATGTGCGACCTTCTGAGGCAGCTGTCTCCTGCCGATGAATGGAGATAAAATCCTGCACTCCGCCTTTCAGGACATTCCACCTCTTGCGGCAGTCTGGCTTGTCCCAAGGCACTGTGCGACTACTATCACTGTGTCTCTTATTTATGTACAGATACTGATCTTTCTCTAGACAATTATTTTCCTGTGATAATCTGCAACACATTCCTTTGCATTGAACATCTCTTCTGCAAGCACCTGGATCCCTGCTTTGCTAAATTCTGGTTTTCACATTGAATTAATTGTGTTTTCAAAGATGGCCACTGCTGAGCTTCTCATTTACAAAAGTATTCCCGCTCTGTGCTAATTGCTCCTGAGCAATTACTGATCAGTACTTTATCCACTTATGTTCTAATGTTTTAACACTATTTTCACGGGCCCGCCAAAGGTTGGGGGACACATCTATGGCACAAAAACAGTGTCTAACATTTAAGACACTCCTGTCCCCTACATACCCTTAAAACTGAACAAACAGTCAATCTATTTATATCAAATATTGAATTTTACTTGCATAGTATTGTAATTCACAAACAAAATAGTATTCATTACAAACACATATCAAAGTATATTCTCAGTTTACAGTTTCACAACTATGTTTTTATAAAACAGTTTATCTCCCACAACACACGAAAAAGTTCTTTGTTGTGAAGTATTCAAAGCTCAACAGGTTTCGGGGGTGAACCCCTTCTTCAGGAGCAAATAATTCTGAAATAATATATACAAAGAACATGTTACTTATCTTACCTGGTAACGTTCTTTCGATGGGATGTTCCTCCGATGTATTCCGCATCTATGACAGTTATGACCACAGCTGTGCTGCCTCTGAAAAATTTTCAGTGTAGGCGTCCTGCGTCAATGACATCGATACGCTGTCCCTCGAGGGCCTCCGTCGAGGGTCGACGTCACCGGATGTGATATATAGGGCGCACAGCGCCCGTAGCCTCAGTTGTAGTTTTTATCCAGAACGTGTGGCACCAATCTTCTGCCAGTATGACTACAGAAAGCCTTGTGGAAACGTAAGCTGCGATCGCATAAGAAATTCTGTAGAGGGGCAGGCTGGGAGGGTTCGATGTGGAATACGTCGGAGGAACATCCCATCGGAAGAACGTTACCAGGTAAGAAAAGTAACTTGTTCTTCGAGGGGATTGTGTCCTCCGAAGTATTCCACATCTATGACAGACTCACAAAGCAGTACCAACGTATGGAGGTGGGAAAAGAATTTACAAATTTAGAATTTTAGAATGCCCAATGAAATTGCTGAATATAGGACTACCTTACCAAAGGCCAAATCCTGCCCATGGATGGAGTCCAGGGAATAGTGTCTCACAAAGGTATCGACAGAAGCCCATGTAGCTGCTTTACAAAGACTGCGAATTGGAACGCCCCTCTGTAGAGCCGTGGAAGCAGCTGAACCCCTAGTAGAGTGAGCCTGTAAGCCTACTGGAGGGTCCTTACCCGCCAAACGATAACACTCAGAGATCGTCAAAATGATCCATCTGGACAAGGTCTGCTTGGAAACAGCCTGATAACAGGCTGATGCAGAGATAAACGCCTTCCAGCATAACCAACAAAAAGCTGATCGTCCACTCTGACCCAGGACATCCATGAGAGATAGAAACTCCAAGCTCTCCTAGGATCCAACCTATGGAGCCTCTCCTCTTCCTTACCAGGATGCGGAGGAGGGTAAAACGTCAGAAGAATCACCTTCTGGCTTAAATGAAATTCCAACACAACCTTTGGAAGAAAAGAAGGACAAACCCTAAGGACAACCCTGTCCTTATGGAACACCGTGAAAGGTGGCTTGGCGGAAAGTCCCTGCAACTCACTCTGCATGCGGAAGTAACCGCAACTAAAAATACAGTCTTAAATGACAACAGTCTCAACGGGCAAGAATGTAAGGGCTCAAATGGAGCTCCCATTAGGAACTTTAAAACCAAATTCAAATCCCATCCCGGCACCTGGAAAGGCGACGGCAGAAACACATTAGTAAGCCCTTTTAGAAACTGAGAAATCAAAGGGATCTTAAAATAAGAACATTCCTCAGACGAAAGCTTAAATATGGACAGCACTGCCAGGTAACCCTTAATGGTAGCCACTTGCAGGCCCTTGTGGGCTAAAGAAAGCAAAAAAGACAAAACCAAAGGAATGGAACATTGAAAACGATCCACATTCTGTACCCTGCACCAGTCACAGAACTTTCTCCAACGGCAATGGTACAGGGATTTCGTTGCGGGCCTTCTGGCCGAAAGCAACACCTCCATCACGTCTTCAGGGAGGTCCCAATCCTTATACCTCAACCTTTCAGATACCAAGCATGAAGGCTGAGAGACTTGACCTCTGGATGGAGAACCTGACCCTCCTCCTGTGAGAGCAGATCGTCTCGGTAGGGAAGACGGCGTGGAGGGCAGATGGACATATCTAGAAGGTCCGGGTACCACGCTCTCCTGGCCCATGTTGGAGCAATGAGGATCATTCGGGAACTGAACCTCCGTAACTTCCTCAACACTTGCAGAATGACGGGGACTGGACGAAACACGTACAGCAGTGGGAAGGACCACTCCACTACGAACGCGTCCCCTAAGGCTCCTCTTGGAGGAAATTCCCACGAGCAGAACCTTTCGCACTTTCGGTTGACACTGGTGGTGAAGAGATCCACTTGTGGGGTTCCCCAAAGGGAGAAGATCTCCAAAAGAACTTCCTGAGCCAGCTCCCACTTGTGAGAGACCGTGGTCTGCCTGCTCAAAGCGTCCGCCGCCGCGTTATCGTCTCTGGCCAGATGAACTGCCGAGATTGAGATGTCCTGCCGGATAGCCCAGAACCAGAGCTGCATCGCCTCCCTGCACAACGGGAGTGACCCTGCCCCCCCTTTTTGTTGAGGTAATGTATGGTCACTGTATTGTCTGTCATAATCAGGACATTCTTCCCCCGCACAGATGGCAGAAAAGCCTTCAGGGCTACCCTGACTACCCACAGCTCTAACAGATTGATGTGGAGTCTGGACTCCGACAGATACCAACATCCGCTGGCTGTCAGCTTATTGGCATGAGCTCCCTACCCTGTGACGGATTAGTCCATCACGATCGTCACCTCTGGCGATGTTTGCCAAAACGGAGCACCCTTCATCAGATTTCCTTCGACGGCCCACGACAGAAGATCCTGGGTGACCGATGGTGGAATCTGAACGTGATCCGACATCCTGCCTGAGAACTGCGACCACTGCATCTTGAGAGCCCACTGCAGAGATCTCATCCGCAGCCTGGCCTCTGGTACCAGAAAAATGCATGATGCCATGAGGACAAGCAACCTCAAGAACTCGAACAACGGGAGACTCTGAGCATGTTGAAACTTGTCCACCATCTGCAGAATGTGACGAGCCCTCACCTGGGGAGGCGAACATTGCCCCAGGGAAGTGTCGAGCACTGCTCCGATGTACTGGAGCTGCTGGGTAGGTGTCAAATGAGACTTCTTTAAATTGAGGGAGAAGCCCAGCTTTTGAAGGGAGTGGCAGGTGACGTACAGATGATCCAGGACTTGCTCGGGAGAGCGCGCCCTGATCAACCAATCGTCCAGGTAGGGGTAGACGTGAATCCCCCCTTTCCTGAGATACGCTGCCACCACCACCATCAGCTTGGTGAAGACCCTCGGGGCGGAGGTCAATCCGAACGGCAGGACCCGAAACTGAAAATGCGAGTCACCAACCGCGAACCTCAGGTACTTCCTGTGCTTGGGATGAATCGGCACATGAAAGTAAGCATCCTTAAGGTCGAGCGACACCAACCAATCCTGAAGTTGAAGGGCCTGGAGGTCTTGAGAAAGTGTAACCATCTTGAATTTATCCTTCCTGAGGAGCTTGTTCAAACCACGCAAGTCCATGATGGGTCTCAAGCCTCCGTCTTTTTTCGGGATAAAAAAATATGGAGAATACCATCCCTTGTTCCTCTCCGCTACAGGCACCATTTCTATGGCGCCTTTCTCCAGCAGGGACAGGATTTCCTGCACAAGGAGCGGAACCGGACGCTTCAAAGAGAGCTTCCCTGGTGGATTGTCGTGAGGCCTCTGCCGGAAAGGAAGAAAGTAGCCATAGGCTATGATCTCCAGAACCCACACATCTGAAGTAATGGTACGCCATTCTACAAGATGCTGCGCCAGTCTTCCCCCAACTGGCGAACCATGGGACATGGCCTCATGACTGAGCTGACGCGGCTGTGGCAGTGCCTGAGGGCAAAGAGGCAACTGCCCGAGCGGCTTTGGCACCTCGAGTACCTTGCTTTCCACCTCTGATACTCCTACGGTGGCCCCTTTGACTGGCAGCTCCTCTCGATTTACCAAAGGAAGAGTAGTACCTAAAGGAACCTCCCCTCCATTGCTGTCCCCTAGGACGAAAAGGCGGAGGTTGGCGTACTGCAGCGCTCAAAGACTTTGCTGCAGATATGGAGGTCTGCAACCTCTCAAGGCTCTCATCAGCCTTGCTGCCAAAAAGATGGACACCATCAAAGGGCATGTTGAGAAGCCAAGATTGCACATCAGGAGCAAACCCCGACTTCTGCAACCACGCAAACCTGCGCATCACGGTGCCCATTGCCATGGACCGGCTGACACAGTCTGCCATGTCCAGACCTGACTGAACGGATTCACACATGGCATCCTTGCCATCTTGGACGAGGGCTAGAAAACCATCCCGTTCCTCCCCTTTGGGGAGTCACCACTGGCTGGACGGTATGTTTTCGGAAGTGACTTATTTACTGCCGGGAGACTCTCCGGAGCAGTCCAAGCCGCCGCCACCCTTCTCTGCAAAGCCAAATAAAATGGCAACACCGGGTCAGTGGGTGGACCTTGGTCCAGGATATCCGTCAGGTCATCCTGCAGAAAATCAACAGGTGGAGCAGACCACCCCAAGTACTCAGTCACCCTCGACATGAGACACTGATACGAGGATTCGGCACGTGTACCAGGCTCAGGCCTGCCAAACTCAACCTCCGGAGAGGTGTCAAGACCACTGGCGTCATGTAAGGACTGACGTAGGTCTTACATTTGACTGTGACCAGACAACAGGTCATCAGGAACCTCAGGAGGCACAACCCCCTCCTCATCCGACCCTTCTTCCACCTCTGAAATGTAGTCCAAAGGCTGGAATAAATCAAGCCTGGGGGGATGACCAGAGAAGGGCTCAAAGACAGGCCTCACTGACTTACTGAGAGCCTTCTTCAGAGTTTAGACAGCCCTTCGGGGCACCTCCGGTAAAGTCTCCTCAAAAGGTGTCGACGGCGCCGATGGAATTGACAACAGCTTCGAGGCCGGAGCCCCGAGAGTGTCCTTCGACGGCCTCGGCTCTGATGGCGTCGCGACTTCTTCGGAGCCGGAGCCTCGAGACAGTCCCTCAATGGACACGGTGCCAATAGTGTTGATGCCTTCTTAGAAGGCCTCACAGGTTCCGATGGTCTCGAGGGCATTGAGGACCAGGACCTGGACCTAGCACGGCTATGGCGATCAACCTTGTCCGATCGGGAGCTCGACGGCTCCCGATGATCGCACCGACCGCCCGAGCCCGAAGGCGTGCGAGCGGTGGCTCTAGCTCGTTCCTTGCCGGCTTCTGTCGAAGGCACGGGCGGAACGGTGCCCTGCGATTCGAAAATCGCCATCATCTGCTGGCGGAATGCGTCCCAATCGGCCGGCGATGAAGACTTAGTTGGACAAGTCACCCGCCATCTGGTGGAGTCCTCCGACGAGGACAGGGAAGCCGACCGGTGACGGCTCTTCCAAAAATGCCTAGAAGAGGCAGAGGAATGGCGGGTCCCACTCCGAGACCGAGACCCCATGGACTTACGCCGACGCGGAGAGTCGCCCCTCGAGTCGTCGGTCAAAAGCCCAGCAGATTTCAACTTACGGGTTTTAGATACCCTACCTATCGATAATTTCTTCTTCTGCTCCGCAAGGCATTCGATGTCAAGGACTGGCAGTCATGGCAGTCGCAGTAGCCGATGGCGTGGCTTTCGCCGAGGCACCGGAGGCAGACATCGTGCAGGTCCGTGATGGACATTTTGGAACCGCAGTCCAGACACTTTTTGAAGCCCGACTTCGGGGTAGAAGAAGACAAAGACATTTTCTCAATTCAAAGTAGAAGATCCGAGCGCGCCGAGATTCGGAAGCGAACACGTTCGCAGAAAAAACAGAACTTAGGCTATGGGCTTCGTGCATCCTATATATAACATCCGGTGACGTCGACCCTCGACGGAGGCCCTCGAGGGACAGCGTATCGACGTCATCAACGCAGGACGCCTACGCCGAAAACATTTGCGAGGCAACAGAGCTGTGGTCATTACTGTCATAGATGTGGAATACGACGGAGGACACAATCTCCTCGAAAAGACGATTCAGGGTTGTGTTATCCTATGAATTACAACATGTACATTAGTTAGTATCAGAGATGCACTCGCCCTATTAGTTTCATGATCATCATGTTAATGTAAATGTTAAAGGATATTTGTACCATGCACTATCACCACCGGAGTGGTCCCCTGGCACTCTGGCGGATCTGAAAAGGGAACAGTGCGTGAGTTAGTGGGAATGATTGGGAAAAGTGCAAGAGAGCAGTGATGTGCTGTTGGCAGCCTCAACCCATTTAACACAGTTTGCTGGGCTTGGGGTGCTTTCCGTTCGGTAGCCGTCGTGTGCTGTTGTGCGAGCTTATGTATGGTTTGTTTTGTTGTTGCGGTGTAGTGATGTTTGTGCGGTTTGTTCTGCTATAGGGTTGTGGTTGCGTTTGCTTAGAATTTGAGAGGTGTATGCAGAGGGGTGAAATTCTTAGTGGGTTGGTTATTGGCATTGTTGCTTAGAAGTGATGTGCTAGATTTCCACGTTGCGGCGCATGCTAACATTCACAATTCGATCTAAGTGCGGCATATGCTGACATTCACAATGCCATCTAGGTGTGGCACTTGCTAACCTTTATGATCCTTTCTAGAGGCGACTCAGGATAATGTTTACGATTCCATCTGAATGTGGCACATGCTATCATTCCCAATTCCATCTAAGTGTGGGGCATACTAACCTTCACATTTCTATCTAGATGCTACGCATGCTAATGTTTACGATTCCATCTGCGTGTGGCACATGCTGTCATTCGGAATTACATCTAAGTGTGGCATTGCTAACCTTCACATTTCTATCTAGAAGTGACTCAGGCTAATGTTCACGATTCCATCTAAGTGTGGCACATGCTTTCACTCACAATTCTATCCAAGTGTGGCACATGCTATCATTCGGAATTACATCTAAGTGTGGCATTTGCTAACCTTCGCATTTCTATCTAGATGTGACTCAGGCGAATGTTCATGATTCCATCTAAGTCTGACACATGCTATCATTCCCAATTCCATCTAAGTGTGGGGCATACTAACCTTCACATTTCTATCTAGATGCTACGCAGGCTAATGTTTACGATTCTATCTGAGTGTGGCACATGCTGTGATTCAGAATTACATCTAAGTGTGGCATTGCTAACCTTCACATTTCTATCTAGAAGTGACTCAGGCAAATGTTCATGATTCCATCTAAGTCTGGCACATGCTATCATTCCCAATTCCATCTAAGTGTGGGGCATACTAACCTTCACATTTCTATCTAGATGCTACGCAGGCTAATGTTTACGATTCCATCTGAGTGTGGCACATGCTGTCATTCGGAATTACATCTAAGTGTGGCATTGCTAACCTTCACATTTCTATCTAGAAGTGACTCAGGCTAATGTTCACGATTCCATCTAAGTGTGGCACATGCTATCACTCACAATTCTATCTAAGTGTGGCACATGCTATCATTCGGAATTACATCTAAGTGTGGCATTTGCTAACCTTCGCATTTCTATCTAGATGTGACTCAGGCTAATGTTCACGATTCCATCTAAGTCTGGCACATGCTATCATTCCCAATTCCATCTAAGTGTGGGGCATACTAACCTTCACATTTCTATCTAGATGCTACGCAGGCTAATGTTTACGATTCCATCCGAGTGTGGCACATGCTGTCATTCGGAATTACATCTAAGCGTGGCATTACTAACCTTCACATTTCTATCTAGATGTGACTCAGGCTAACGTTCACGATTCCATCTAAGTGTGGCACATGCTATCACTCACAATTCTATATAAGTGTGGCACATGCTATCTTTCGGAATTACATTTAAGTGTGGTATATGCTAACCTTTGCATTTCTATCTAGATGTGACTCAGGCTAATGTTCACGATTCCATCTAAGTCTGGCACATGCTATCATTCCCAATTCCATCTAAGTATGGGGCATACTAACCTTCACATTTCTATCTAGATGCTACGCAGGCTAATGTTTATGATTCCATCCGTGTTTGGCACATGCTGTCATTCGGAATTACATCTAAGTGTGGCATTACTAACCTTCACATTTCTATCTAGATGTGACTCAGGCTAATGTTCACGATTCCATCTAAGTGTGGCACATGCTATCACTCACAATTCTATATAAGTGTGGCACATGCTATCATTCGGAATTACATCTAAGTGTGGTATATGCTAACCTTTGCATTTCTATCTAGATGTGACTCAGGCTAATGTTCACGATTCCATCTAAGTGTGGCACATGCTATCACTCACAATTCTATATAAGTGTGGCACATGCTATCATTCAGAATTACATCTAAGTGTGGTATATGCTAACCTTTGCATTTCTATCTAGATGTGACTCAGGCTAATGTTCACGATTCCATCTAAGTCTGGCACATGCTATCATTCCCAATTCCATCTAAGTATGGGGCATACTAACCTTCACATTTCTATCTAGATGCTACGCAGGCTAATGTTTACGATTCCATCCGTGTTTGGCACATGCTGTCATTCGGAATTACATCTAAGTGTGGCATTACTAACCTTCACATTTCTATCTAGATGTGACTCAGGCTAATGTTCACGATTCCATCTAAGTGTGGCACATGCTATCACTCACAATTCTATATAAGTGTGGCACATGCTATCATTCGGAATTACATCTAAGTGTGGTATATGCTAACCTTTGCATTTCTATCTAGATGTGACTCAGGCTAATGTTCACGATTCCATCTAAGTGTGGCACATGCTATCACTCACAATTCTATATAAGTGTGGCACATGCTATCATTCGGAATTACATCTAAGTGTGGTATATGCTAACCTTTGCATTTCTATCTAGATGTGACTCAGGCTAATGTTCACGATTCCATCTAAGTCTGGCACATGCTATCATTCCCAATTCCATCTAAGTATGGGGCATACTAACCTTCACATTTCTATCTAGATGCTACGCAGGCTAATGTTTACGATTCCATCCGTGTTTGGCACATGCTGTCATTCGGAATTACATCTAAGTGTGGCATTACTAACCTTCACATTTCTATCTAAATGTGACTCAGGCTAATGTTCACGATTCCATCTAAGTGTGGCACATGCTATCACTCACAATTCTATATAATTGTGGCACATGCTATCATTCGGAATTACATCTAAGTGTGGTATATGCTTACCTTTGCATTTCTATCTAGATGTGACTCAGGCTAATGTTCACGATTCCATCTAAGTCTGGCACATGCTATCATTCCCAATTCCATCTAAGTATGGGGCATACTAACCTTCACATTTCTATCTAGATGCTACGCATGCTAATGTTTACGATTCCATCTGCGTGTGGCACATGCTGTCATTCGGAATTACATCTAAGTGTGGCATTGCTAACCTTCACATTTCTATCTAGATGCTACGCAGGCTAATATTTACGATTCCATCCGTGTGTGGCACATGCTGTCATTCGGAATTACATCTAAGTGTGGCATTGCTAACCTTCACATTTCTATCTAGATGTGACTCAGGCTAATGTTCACAATTCCATCTAAGTGTGGCACATGCTATAACTCACAATTCTATTTAAGTGTGGCACATGCTATCATTCAGAATTTCATCTAAGTGTGGCACATGCTAACAATCAAAATTCTATCTAAGTGTGGCACATGCTAACAATCAAAATTCTATCTAAGTGTGGCACATGCTAACAATCAAAATTCTATCTAAGTGTGGCACATGCTATCATTCGGAATTACATCTAAGTGTAGCATTGCTAACCTTCACATTTCTACCTAGATGTGACTCAGGCTAATGTTCACGATTTCATCTAAGTGTGGCAGATGCTAACAGTAAAAATTCCATCTAAGTGTGGCATATGCTAACATTGTGAATTCTAGCTAAGTGCGGCACATGCTAGAATTCACAATTCAATCTAAGTGTGGCACATGCCAACAATGAAAATTCCATCTAAGTGTGGCATATGCTAATATTCACAATTCCATCTAAGTGTGGCACATGCTAAGCTTCAAAGTCCTGTCTAGATGCGACGTAGGCTAATGTTCACGATTTCATCTAAGTGTGGCACATGCTATCATTAACAATTTCATCTAAGTGTAGTGCATGCTAACCTTTATATTTCTATCTAGATGTGATGTAGGCTATTGTTCATGATTTCATCCAAGTATGGCAAGGTATCATTGCAATTCTATCTAAGTGCGGCACCAACTAACCTTCATAATCCTGTCTAGATGCGACTCAGGGACTTCACACTTCTGTCTAATGTGGTACTTAATAACCCTAAAAATTCTATGCAAGTGTGGAACTTGCTAGCATGCACAAATATGTCTAGATGTGATGCAAGGCAAGAATTACAATCCTGTCTCGAATAGACGTAGGCTAATGGTCACAATTCTATCTAAGTAACAGTGTTGTAAGTGAAGTTTCCCCGGCGGTCTATGTTTTGGTAAGGTAATGTAGAGTGGCAGGGCTTTTGGAGTAGAGTGATTGCTTTATTCCCCACCCATTCCACACTTACCTATTTTGCACTGTTGGTTGGCTTCAATGGCTTCCCCTGCTGACACCTGCAGACACTTTCTGGAGCTGCCTATGTTGGAGCTACCCTTTGCCATGGGGCCCTTAGCCTCAAGGGCTGCCGGTTAGAGGGCTGCTCTGAGAGGGTCTGTTAAGGCCAGATAACCAACCAATTACGGGTGTATGAGCCCTCAGGATGCAAACAACCAATCAAGGGTGGAGGAAGGGTTGGGAGGTGGGCGGAGGGAGGGGAAGAGAAAGGAAAGGAGTCGGGGAAGCAAGATAGAATGTGGGGCCTGGGGGCACACATGAACACAGCCAAAGATATTATTGTGGCCCACAGGGTCAAGGACCCTGCACAGCTCACCTGAGGATGCCGGATGGAAGTGGCATTGTCCCACGGTGTAGCTGCTCTACGAGGCACTCAGGAGGCACACAGCCAATCACGGGTGGAGGGAACGTTGGGAGTTGGGCAGAGGGAGGGGAAGTGAAAGGAAAGGAGCCAGGGAAGTGAGATAGATTGCAGGGCCTGCGGGCAAACAGAAACGTGGCCAAAGATATTATTGAGGCCCATGGGGGTCAAGGACCCTGCACAGCTCACCAGGGGAAGCCGGATGGAAGTGCCGTTGTTCCACAGTGTAGCTGCTCTATGAGGCACTCCGAGGGAAACAGCCAATCATGGGTGGAGGGAGGGTTGGGAGGCGGGCGGAGGGAGGAGAAGAGAAAGGAAAGAGCAGAGGAAGCAAGATAGCATGTGGTGCCGGGGGGCAAACATGAACGCGGCCAAAGATATTATTGAGGCCCACAGGGATCAGGGACCCTGCACAGCTCACCTGGGGACGCTGATGGAAGGGGCGTTGTCCCATGGTGTAGTTGCTCTACGAGGCACTCAGAGGAAAACAGCCAATCATGGGTGGAGGGAGGGTTGGGAGGCAGGCGGAGGGAGGGGAAGAGAAAGGAAAGAGCAGAGGAAGCAAGATAACATGTGGTGCCTGGGGGCAAACATGAACGCGGCCAAAGATATTATTGAGGCCCACGGGGTTCAGGGACCCTGCACAGCTCACCTGGGGACGCCAGATGGAAGTGGCGTTGTCCCATGGTGTAGCTGCTCTACGAGGCACTCAGGAGGCAAACAGCCAATTACGGGTGGAGGGAGGGTTGGGAGGCAGGCGGGTGGAGGGAGGGGCAGAGAAAGGAAAGGAGCCGGGGAAGCGAGATAGCACGTAGGGCCTGGGGGCAAACATGAACACGGCCAAATATATTATCGAGGCCCAGGGGGTCAAACCTGCACACTTCACCTGGGGTCGCCGGATGGTAGTGGTGTTGTCCCACGGTGTATCTGCGCTACAAGGCACTCAGGAGGCAAACAGCCAATCAAAAGTGGAGGGAGGTTTGGGAGGCGGGCAGAGGGAGGGGAAGAGAAAGGAAAGGAGCCGGGAAAGCGAGATAGCACGCAGGGCCTGGGGCCAAACATGAACGCGGCCAAAGATATTATTGAGGCCCACAAGAGTCAAGGACCTTGCACAGCTCACCTGGGGATGCCGGATGGAAGTGCTTTTGTACCACAGTGTAGCTGCTCTACGAGGCACTCAGGAGGCAAACAGCCAATCACGGGTGGAGGGAGGGTGGAACGGTGGAGGGAGGCAGGCGGAAGGAGCGGAAGAGAAAGGAAAGAACCGGGGAAGCGAGATAGCAGGCGGGGCCTGGGAGCAAACATGAACGTGGCCAAAGATATTATAGAGGCCCACGGGGGTCAAGGACCCTGCACAGCTCACCTGGGGACGCCGGATGGAAGTGGCGTTGTCCCACAGTGTAGCTGCTCTACGAGGCACTCAGGAGGCAAACAGCCAATCATGGGTGGAGGGAGGGTTGGGAGGCGGGGGAAATGGAAGAGAAAAGAAAGGAAACGAGCCGGGTAAGCGAGATAGCATGTTGGGCTTGGGGGCAAACATGAACGTGGCCAAAGATATTATTGAGGCCCACGGGGGTCAAGGACCCTGCACAGCTCACCTGGGGCGCCATATCTCTAGAGAGATTACTTAGTAAGAGTTATATAGACACTCTTAAGATTATATGTCAATGAGAAAACAAATCCATATCCAAGTGTTGACTATTGTGAATACCAGTGTTCTACGATGTGAAACTCAGTGCCCACTCTATGAGATAATTATCATCTTCACGTATGTAGAGTTTAGTAACCCCAATAGTCCTGACCTATTGAGTAATCTGTGGCCCTTAGCAATCAACACACCACCTCAACAGTGATCCATTCACCATATCGTGTGACATACCTGTGTTCTGATCCAACAAAGGTGAGTGTTGCATGTACCTAGTTCAAAAACAAGGGTACATCTCAAATCTCTAGCTCAATCACAAACTTATGTCACACATCTATGGCCTCATAGTTTGGTGCTAATTCTACCAGACAACATGACAATAATGTAAATTATCTCCAACTGAATCAGCACCTTATTGAATGGTCTTCTCGTAATGGTGCCCAATGTCTCTATTCTATCCACCACCATGGCTTTCTAGTACTCTACTGACTGCTACTGTTAATACTTCCACTCACTCACTCATGTTGTTTAATGGTATTGCTCTTCCCTAATGCATGTCTTGCAATGAAGAAGCTACCTAGTCAAATCATCAGAACAAATGTGGCAAATTAATATGATTCTAGCAATACATCCATATAGAAATATCTATTAGATGTCTATTGAAAGGTTATTTTCCCAGCAAAGCACCTTTACTCTCTGAACACTTCAAAATAACTCCAAATGTGAGGATGTGTAAATGGCAGCGGTGCACTATACAATTCTTATGTAAAATAACATCTCAAAGTATTATGCAGTTTTCTTTAACATCTGCCATCCCACAATCCCTGCACCTAGCCTCCTCCTCCAACTCCTATACCATTGACTCCCTTCATTTGCCCTAAATTGGAGTTCATTATGTCAGGTACCCCTCTGGATCCCTACCTTGTGTGTTTTCTGGAATTCCTTGGGTCCCTTGTGCCCTCTTGTTAATATGTACTATCAATCTTTCATTATACGCTGGGGAACTTGTGGGAGGTGGTAATGATCTAATTGCTGCAGATGCCATCATTTAAACTCCAAGAGCCTCAAATGTCTGCCCAAACTCTCCTCCCTGCAGCTGCAAAGCACTTGGAAAGAGGAATTTCGACCAATGGGATACATTAATAGATCCAGTTGTCTCGAATCCTTCCAGGCATGGGTCCACCCTTACAGGGAGACTGCCAGTACTGATCTTTGTCGTAGATAACACATATCTGGCGACCAATGTGTCCAGTGTCATGGACTGTGTTATACTTGATCATTTGGCAGTGTTTGATAATATAAAACATGACTTTTTAAATGACCACCTTTAGGACGATTAGTCACGTTTCCTCTTTTTGTCCTGTTTTGAATCCTTCCTCTCTGGATCCTTTAAGATGCATTTCTTGCCTCTTTCTCATACTTTGACCTGTGATGTTAGCCAAGCCTGGCCATTGTCCCCTATTCTGTTTAATGTTTACACACAACCACTGGCATCTCTCATCTGGTCCAATTGCCCTGCAACTATGTTATTGGCACTCGGGCTTACTCATACTTGGCGATCACCAAATTGTCTCCTCTCAACAATTCCAACAACGTATCATGGTTTTTAAGGAGCAGATATGGATGTATTGCTGAAAAATCCATGCCGCCCAAACGGAGGTGATCTTGAGAGGAACTGGACTTTGGGTTTACCATTTGTAGACTGATGATTTGTGAGATTGCCCCACAACTGTATCAGTGTATCAGCAAGTTTGACCATGTGTCATCTGCACTCACTCCCTTTCTCTGGCTCCCTATCACGTAAAGGCCTCAATTTAAACTTCTCTGTATTTCCCCATATGATATTATATGAATATTACATGGAATGTCTATGACATTGCTGAATGACAAAACTGAGTCTTGCATATTTATTTGAGATTTCCAGTCACCTTATGAAAACTTTCCATCTTTCCATTAATTAGATGGGACTTACCTGGGAGAATGGGTGTTTTAGGCCTCTGGTTAACTATTTGTACCGCAATTGCTACACTACCGACTGTTTCTCAAGATCTTGCGGAATGTAAATTCACACATTTCTAATTGAGGAAACTGTATGTTAGTAGTCTCTACAGTAGTGTAAAGACATGTCTGGGTGTACATGCGGTCTAGACATTTCAATGCGTACATACTTAACAAAGACACCATGGATAAAGAGCATTTCAGGATTATGATATCTACAAAAGTACCCTGAGGATATATGCAGATCCATACATACACCCATACGCCTTGGAAGGGAAGAATGTGTGTGGTCACCTGATCATAACCGCCCAGCTGAATTAGGCTCTTGTTCAAGGTCATTGAAGGCTCTCCCAGGCGTCCTGCTTGGAATCTTCCAACCACCACATTCTCAGCCACACCCTCTGGGGTGATTTTCCAGTTTAGTATTTCGTAGACTGGTGGTGGGTTTCCATTTGTATCAAAGATCACCTCGTCTCCTGCCGTGCTCTGGAAACGAACATTTCTCAAGTAGTGAAGCAGCTGTGAAAAAAGAGAGACCATCTTCACTCTTTCTACTAGCAATACTGACTAACATTTTCTGTGTGTTTAAGTTTTGCAGTTGAATAATGCATGAATTCTCTAGATTTTATCTGCCTACGGCTGTCACTCCCACTGATAACTACAGACACATGGGCCCTTTCTTTTTCATCTAACAGTACTGCACATGTGGCACGCATAGTTTAATGCAGTGCTTAATTTGTAACTGTAATTAATGCAAGATCCCAAATATTTTCTTGGACACTTGGGCCATCACTGATCACTCATGACCAGTCCCACTGTTGGCTCCGCCCATTACTGGGCCTTTTACAACCAGTACAAAAATCAAATGGGAATAGTATTGCAAGTGCTTATAAAAAGACAAATTATTGTATTCATTGTTATCAGACTTATGTTGTTAAAGTTGTGTTGACTGTCCAAAAAGGAAGAATTGGCGCTCTCAACAGGGCTTGAATACATTTAATGTGTACTTCACCCTGCTGCTCTGTACTAGTGGGACAGTGCCAGCACTCCTTGAGTAGCCTGCAATCGATACTTTATCAGGTAGCAGGACAAGCACTTCAAATTCTTTCTTATGGAAAAGTAAATGGATAAGTCATAATAATGTATGCAGGCGCGCACCGGAGCAAAGTCCCGGTCAAGTCCCGCTTACCCGCAGCTCCCTGCTGATCGCTCTGGACTTCCTTGATGAACTTTTAAACTTTGGACGGCATATACTACAACGCCCAGAAGGCTTTGTTACTCTTTGTGTGGGCGGTGCTATAAAGCACGTTGAGCGCACGCACCGTGCGCGTGCACCGGAGAAAAGTCCCGGTCAAGTCCCGCTTACCCGCAGCTCCCTGCTGATCACTCTGGACTTCCTTGATGAACTTTTAAACTTTGGACGGCGTATACTACAACGCCCAGAAGGTGAATAACTGTTGAACCTACCATCTTCAACATGAGCATACACGAGCATATTTTGGACTTCAACTAATACGCCTTTCCTTTTTTTAGGCTTTGTTACTCTTTGTGTGGGCGGTGCTATAAAGCACGTTGAGCGCACGCACTGCGCGCGCGCACCGGAGCAAAGTCCCGGTCAAGTCCCGCTTACCCGCTTTGCCGCGCTTGTCGTAGCGTCTGGCGAAATTATTTAATTTGCTTATTTGGGTGAGGTTTATTTATCTTGTTTAGCACTGTTACTTTGGAATTAAAATGAAATGCAGCATTGCTTCCTTAAAAGCAGGTATGCCCCCAGCATCGGTCTCACATTTCTCAAATGATGACAACCCTGCTGAAAAATTGTCAGCCGCAAAACTCAAGAAACCACGTTTGAGTTCCACTCCTCGCGTGAGTAACGTGAGTTCAAAATCTAAAACAAAAGCGGAGATATTGGCAGGCATGGACATTCGCCCCTTCTGTTGTGACTCAACTTTTCCGACCCAGTTACTACATGTTAAAGTTAACAACATACTCCCATTTCCCGACCCTATGTCTGTTCTTTCGTTGGACCATAAAATTGACTCAGTGGTACCTGGAAACAAGATGGTAGCGGAGGAAGGCACAATAAAAAAGGCGGTGGAAGCCGCCTTTGTTGCAGTGAGCTCTGTGACCTTTGCCAAAGAATACGTGTCCCTCACAGATAGCATTTTGCTAAAAAATGTGTTGACAGGCACCACTGCTCCACCTGTTGAAACACCTGAACCTGCTATCATAACCATAAATGATTCTTCGAAGTAAAAAAAAATTCATAGTCCAAATTCCACTCCAAATACGGGGGCTGTGCCCGTCATTGACTTGGACTATAATGCTACAGCTTTTTCTTCTTACACCCGTTCAGAGAATTTGTCCAAATCTCCTATTTTGTTTACAAATGTCAGTGTGGCTCAGTCGGTTGCTAATCTGTCCTTTATAGCCCCTACCCCACGTAAAATGCCCACCCAGAACATCACAGAAGCAGGGCTGGTTGATCCTCCTAGTGTAAACACAGGAATTGCCCTCATGTCTATGAATACGGCCATCTTAGCCTTAGCTAAGTTGTTTGAGGCTCTAGTAACAAAGGCAGATTTGCATTCCACTCAATTGAATCAACTTCTGGCAGAGCATCTCACACTTGCCAACAAATTGGAAAACTTGTCGAAAGCCGATACTCTTTCAAATAGCAGAAGGTCAATAGCATCCCAGACATACTTTCCAGCTCCTGCTTCTTCACACGTTTACCAGACTATTCCTTGTTTCTTGAATCCCATAACTGATCATCCGTGTGGCCCAATTGACACTGCTGTGGAACACCCTCAAAAAGCTATATATCCCTTGTTTGACTCAAATCCAAACCCCGTTGATAACAGCAAATTGGGATTCAAAAAGCCTCCTTCTGTAAAAAAATCTAAAAACATCAAAGCTATGGCCAAACGTCCCTCGCAAACTAAACTCTTTGTTAAAAACATTTCCATTCTGGCTGTTAACTCTGTAGTTGCGGCCAAAGCGATTGCTAGAAAGTATTCCTCTCAATCACAAAGCCGAAAAGCTAGCGCCCTCCCGGTGTCGGCAACTCCAGCTCCTGATCATAGTCCATTAAATGACTTGATTCGTGCTGCTTCTGACATGTCTAAAAATTTTCAACAAAAACAGGTTTCCAACACATCTCCACTTAATGCGGCACCATCGATGCCTTGCGTGAACAAAGAAACACGACTCAAGGAATTGAGGCACGCCATTGATGAGTATATGGCACTTAAACCAGCCCCCAAAAGCTTGGCTTTTAGCACAAATGACATAACAACAGCTCCAAAAACTGCTGTATCTGATGTATTTCGACCGCAAACAGTCTCACAGAATGCCTCGAACACTGTATCTGGAAAACCTGACCCCCAAGTGCCCGCACAAGTGCCTCCTCTAACTATTCCAACTACATCCCCTCATGAACCTGTTGTTGCGGGAGACATGGATTTGCTGAATCAGTCTTCTTTGATTAAGTTCTTTGAGAACTTCGGTTTTTCCCAAACCAAAGCTTGTCCAGAAATTCAACAAAACCCCAAATCTCTGCCACCAACAGGAAATAAGAAAAAAACAACCGTAGGATTTAAGCGTCCGGCGGTTCATGCTTTGACACTTACCTGTTTGCCCGCACCAGCAAAACAATACAATCTTAATTGAGCCTCTGTCCTCGCAATCTTTGGGGAAATTCCAGAATTGGATGACATTGGAACGATTGACATCGAACTTGTTGAATTTGTTAATCAATCAAACCGCACATCTGTCAATCTTTGGTTTAATTCGAGGATAGTGGTGAACACCATATGGGCTATGAAAACTCAATTGTTTGAGTTGGGCTTTAAGCTCCAGACCATGGCGGACCCCACAGACTCTCAACCAAATTGTACCCAGACTTCTAATTCAAATCATACTTCAAAACAAAACCAACTATTAACTCCTAAAACATGTAAGTGTGATGCCAAAACAAATCAATGTTAGAATAAGGTTTTGGGAAAATCGGCTGTGTCTTGCATTAGTTGGAACTCTAGAGGTCATAGTCATTTGTTAAATAATAAGAATGTGTGTTTGATCGATCACGATGTCATCATGTTGCAAGAAACATGGTTCACTGATGTGCCCTCATGGAACAATTTTGATGTTTTTAACTCCAGCACTAAAAGGTCCGTGGGGTCGGCCCACTTCGGGTTTGTTGACAGCGGTTAAGCAGTCCTCAGCATTAAAAATTGAACCAGGTATTCTCCTAATCCGTTCTTACAAATGACAAGAATTTGTGGGGGAATGTTCTCATGTGCTATTATAAATGTTTATTGGAACCCTGCGGGTATCTTGGATGACTGCTTTTTGGATTGTATGGCTAAGGCCCTTGATATTGTCACACTTGAAGGACTCACGGAACAAATACTTGTAGCTGGGGACCTAAATCTTCATTGTTTGGATCCTCCACGCAAATCTGAAAGGGTTCGACTTGATAAATGGTCTTCCTTTGTGAAGTCAAGGAGTTTGCTTATGCTGAATGGAGTTCTGCCACAGGACGTTCCTCCGAGGCCAACTTGGCATCGAGACGGGTCCATGGGAACCATAGACTTTATGTATGCTACTGCTCGCATGCTAAATAATGTTACAGCCTTTCAAGTCATTCAAACAGAAGTAAGTGATCATAATATTCTACATATGATTTGGACTTCAACCTCTGATACAAATCAGTCTACTTCTGTATTCTTTCCGGGCTTCTGTAATGTAAATTCTACTCGGAATAGATTGACATGGACTGAGTCTTCCCTGGCAGCCTTTAGAAATCATTATCAAACCGAGTTGAGAACTAGAAATGGGGGCTTTGGCCATGATAATCTAGTTTACTATGATCTAATGCAACTATTTCAACCTGGGTCAACTGCACATAAGCACAGGCAGACTCCTCACTTTCACACTTATGACCATGAAATAAGAACGAGAAAAGCCAAATTCTGGGCTGACAAAAGAGTCATTGCCAAGCTTCCACCATCTTTGCGTACCCTTGCCCTAACCAACATTAAAACCAAATACACAAATTGGGTAAGCAGTTTAAGAGCCAAGCTTTACCAAATTGATGGGAACAACATGCTGAAAGCCCTGGCTACTAAGAACTCAGCGCAGGCATGGAACATCATAAATCGAGCCACAACAGGACATCAAGTGGCTATTCAGATGAATGATGTAACGGAGGACAGGTGGATTCAACACTATTCTGCCTCGTTCGCTGCTCCGCCCGATCGGTTGGATATAGCTAGCCCTGGTTCTTTACTTCCTTTTCATATTGCATTTGATAGAGATGACATCCTCCTATGTATATCGAAAGCAAGTAAGTCGGGAGCCCCTAGCCCAGACGGTCTTTCGACCAAACATCTTAAATGTTTCCCAGACATTTGGGCAGACATTCTTTTTCTCGTATTTGAAACCATTAATGTCACGCAGAAGATTCATTTGTCCTGGAAACAGTCGATTGTTGTTCCCATCTACAAAAAGGCTGAGCGAGCTAATCCAGCAAGCTATCGCCCCATCTCACTCCTTGACGTGCCTGGGAAGATTTACTCTCGAATAATATTAAAGAAGTTGAAAGATTGGGCACTCCGAGATTCCAAAGTAGATCCCCTGCAATCAGGCTTTGTCAGTGGCTTAGGCACCCTCCCTAACATCATAACACTAAATATGCTTAAGTCTAAATATGCTATCAGGAATCAGGTTTTATATTTTGCTTTTATTGATTTCCGTTCAGCGTTTGACTCCATAAATCGTAACTTATTATTTCATAAGTTAAAGATTCTTGGTTGTCCCTCCTCCTTGTTGGCAATTATTATCCAGCTACACACTGAGACCTCTATGCGTGTAAGACTCTCTATTGAGGGTCTTCTTTCTGCAGCATTTACTACCTTTCTCGGATTAAAACAGGGTTGTATCTTGGCATCGTTTCTGTTTAATTTGTTTATTTTTTATATGGGTTTTTCTTTCCTTCAAATACTTTCAGACGCCCCTGAAATAGGTGGTCAGCGTATTCCGTGGCTGCTTTACGCTGATGACTTGGTATTAATTTCTGAAACCCCCATGGGCCTGCAGAATTTGTTATCTGCTTTATCCAAATATGCCTCGGCGAATCAATTAACTATAAACACTGGGAAGTCGCAAATTATGGTCTGTAGGCCCCCGGGGAGAGCCAAATTACAAAATGCTGTATGGCATCTGCAACAAAAACCGATGAAAATAGTCTCAGAATACAAGTATTTGGGTTTGTTCATCCAAAATAGTGCGGGTGACTCATGTTACCCAAACAAACTGCGAGTAAAACTCATGTCTCTCACATCTCAGGCCAAAATTCTAGTTTACAAGTACGGCAAATTTTCTCTAAACCATCTGCTCCTGTTTTACGAGCAAAAAGTCAGTCCCATACTTACGTATGGTGCTGAATCAAAATGATACATTAATGATCAGATTTGGGTCAAGCTAGAGGCGACTTTTTGGAGAAAGGTGCTCCATTTGCCAAACTGTGTGCCCATGCCGCTCCTACGTCTCGAACTAGGTATTAAACCTTTATCCAGCAGAGTCAAATGGAGCATGTGTGCATTCTTTCGTAAGTGTCTGCTTGGGGTCACCAATAACAACATATTAAGCACGGTTGCCAGTTATCTGATCTCCTCCAATCTGTACTTTCCCGTCAAATGGCACAGTTCAGTCTTGAACACTTTATTAGAAGCTGATATTTCTCTACAGTATTTAATAGAGAACCCAGCTAGAGCCAAAATTAAATACTATCAATGGGCGTGGATCCACAACTATGAAAACTGTGCAAAGTAAAGAGACTTCAATATAAAGATCTTTGGCACTAAACGTCTGGGGCAAATGACCAGCTATCTTGTAAAGTGTCCTTCGGCAAAAATTAGGAATCAGTTTTTACGCGTAAGATTGAATTTATGGCCCACGAAGGAAGTCCTGGTGAGGCGAAAAATTATACCCGCTGATCAAAAATACTGTTGATTTTGTGAATCTGCTACTGTCATAGAAACACTGCAGCACTTGATAGTAACATGTCCTTATTTAAATGCCTTACGCTTCAAACAATTCACCAATCTAACAGATTTGCATTTGGCACAGGACGAAGGTGAGACCTGGAGCATTTTAGTAAATAGTCCTAGATTCTCGATCTTAAAGTCCATGATACACTTCTTGGAAACCATTTTACCAACGGAAATTCACTTTTAAAATGTGTTATTGTTATATTACAAGTCCATATATGTATGTTTATTTCCCACTTGATATGGGCTTTTATTTAACATGGATGAATCGTTTATTTTGGTTTCCCCTGAGAAGTTTTCACATGCATATGTGTTTTTGTGTATTTTACGCATATATGTAATTTTAAGTTGCTCTCATGTCCCTCATTGTCCTTCAACATTGTTGGTCCCAATGTGAAGTTTGAATTGTTTATTGAAGTTTGAATTGTTTATTGATTTTATTTTGTATTAACATGTAAGTTTGAAAAGTTGATTGATTTCAGCTAAATCAAATTAAAAAAAAAAAAAATGTATGCAGCTGTTGGCAATACCAACCCCACTGCTGGCACGTCTGTGAAACATCAAAGCACCCCCTTCGGTCCAGACTACTGCAATCCACTTGGAGTGTAAAGTTAGATCTTTCCTCCAAGATATAGAGATGTAAAATTGTGTCAGATCTCAATGCTGCAGGTATTAGGCCTGCACTCGAGTGTTGCAAGCATAAACGCCATCATGAAAATTGATGAGCCGAGCCACCACAACTCACAACAAAGCACATCGACAGCGAGTTGCAGACACTCAGCCTTCAGCCAGTAAGGTTGTGGTGTGGCAGCTATGACTGCATCTCACTGAAAGTCAAATTATTATTAATATTATTGTAGTTATTGAGCGCGGACACAGAATAGGTAAGCAACAGAGTGTGTTACAGGTAAGAGGCCGTACGCAGCGAGGGAAGTAGATCGCAAGGGATACATACAATGAACGGGGTGATAATAATGGAGTACAGGAAGGGCAGACAATTTGGCTGCAAAGGATGTACAGGTAACAATGGGAGGAAAGAGAGTGGGAGGAAGTCTCAGGTTAGGTGAGAAGTGAAGTGGGTATGGACCTATGTGTTAAGGAGGAGCTATTCCTTGAAGAGGAGGTTCCTGAGCTCCTTCCTCAAATACAGAAGTGAAGGGACTAATCTGGTGTTGACAGGGAGGAGTTTCCAGGATGTGGGGGTGATATAGAAAGCCTGTCTTCTGGTTATTTCCTCCCTGCCCCGGTGGAGTTCAAGTCTGCACATATCCTGGCTACTGGTGGATCGTGGGTCCCCAGAGAAAATTAGCTTCTCAGCCAGTTAACTTAAGGACTTCAAGGTAACAGTAGATGATGCCGCAGGATTTCATAGTGAAAGATACTTGCAGCGGCAGCCAGTGCAGTTCAATGAGGATCAGGATAATATGGTTGAATTTGATGAGGTATGCTGCAGCATGTAGGACACATCTACGGAGTGCCAGAGTAGTTGCCAGAAGGCCTTCCAGGAGCGCACTGCCACCAGTCAGGTAGCAGAGGACCAACAGTTGGACAGCAGATCTGTCGGAATGTGTTTGCTGGGATGAAGGGTTTGATTTTTCCACAGGAGGGAAAGTTGGTACAAATCATTTTGTGTCTTCCTTTCTATGTGCTCCTTGAAGGAGAGGTGTCTGTTGATGTAGAACCCAAATGCCTTGGCGCAGGTGGTCAGCTGGGGTGTAAAGCCCCCAAGGTTAACAGCAGAGAGCGAGATCTGGATGTCGGGGTGGTTGGTGTTGTTGGTCAGCAGTAGACATGTGGTCTTGGAGGGGTTGAGCTTCAGGTAATCACTAAATATCCAGGACTGGATCAATATCAGGCAGGCTTTGAGCCTGTGAATATTTTCGTTGGAGGAGATCTTGCGGTAAAGCTACATGTCACCTGCATATCGGTAGATGTGGATGTTGTGTGGAGCCAGGAGGGTTATGAGTGTCTATATGTAAATGTTGATGATCAAGGGAGAGATGAGGAATCCTTGCAGGACTCCAAAAGTGATAAGTAGCATGGGTGATCTATAGGAATTAATTTGGATAAATGGAAAGGTAGATATTGAACCAGCTGAGGATGGTCACTCTGATCCCCATGCAGCGATGTAGACTGTCAGTGAGTGTCGGATGGTCTACTGTGTTGAACATGCCTGGGACGTCAAGGAGAACCAGGAGGCAAGAATGGCCATCATTAAGGATGTTACAGGCATCGTCGAACACTTTGATGGTAGCCATGTTGCATCTGGGTCTGATTCCACATTGTTAGGACTGAAGGAAGTTGCTTTCGTCGAATTGTAGAAAGAGGTGTGTGGCTGCTGTTCTCTTAAGGATGTTCCCTAGGAAGGTAAAATGGGTTATGGGGTGGTAGAAGCTGAGGCCATCGCTGGACTTTGATGGCCTCAGCTTCCACTTCTTATGGAAATGTGGTTGGTTTCTTGTGAAAATAAAGAAGTAATTGAAGTTGCCAAGAAAATGCATAACCTTGGTTGTTCTCATGACACCGTAGCTCAGATAAGTTTCAGTGCTGGAAAAAAATCAGCTCTGGTAAACATCTACACAGATTAAGCAGTGTGTTTGCACAAGCGCTAGGTTTCTACTTGTCATGATGATGGCAAGTAATTCATAATTATACTTTTATTTTTCCTGCATCAATACACTATATTCATCACGGTGTAGAATATTCAGAAATATACTCAGCGTTCAAGATACATTTTTGAAGTGGGGCGTTATATGATATTCTATGTTTGGAAGTTGCAAGTACAATGATAGCAAAGCATTGTAAAAGGTGGATCTTTGCAGCCTAAAAGATAGACCTTCTCTACAGGGAGCTTTATGTTTATAGTTATTTATATCATGCACACTGCAGGTTGAATTGCTTCTTAGTGCTGGAAAGAGGTGTGATAGCAAAGAAAGGAGACGGTAGACATGAGGTGGAGTAGCAAAGAAAGAAGCAGATAGATGAGAGAAGGCACACAAAATGGAAAGGTAGCAAAAGACTGCATAGCAGATAGGGACAACATGAGGAAACCATAAATCAAGGTTACAAAAGGAAGGTTTTGATGGTGGCCCTGAATTGCATGAGTGAAATCCATGGGACGTTTTATTGATGGTACCCTGTATGATATGATTGCTGGCTCTGCTGTTTAATAAAATAAAAATAATAATAATATAGCGCTACAAACCCTCAAGTATCTGATCGCTGCTTATTATTACCCACGGTGTGTGGTGCTCATTTATCGACCTCGGAAGGATGAAAGGCTGAGGTTGGCCCTGCCTGGACTCGAACCTGCATCAGCAGGCTGTGTGCGGATACCAAAGAGTGCTATTTGACCGGCTTAAAGACAAGTGTGTAAGGGCATTCTACTCGGTGTGAAGGCATCATGAAGTAAGACACAGACAACAGACTTAAAATTCAAACAAAAGATATTTATTAACATAAATGTCAGATGTGAATGAAAGGTCTAACTTGCACTATGCTAAGGTGGGATTCCCTACCCAAACAAAACTAAGAAAGTGTGTCTGTGTCCAAAACCTATGCTTGCTCTCACAATTAAAGATAAACAGTGTGTAGCAATGTCAAAGTCAAAAGAAACAGTGTTTAACCCAAAGTTCAGAGCTGCTTCCAGCTCTCAGCTTCTTCTTCAGCTCCCTTCACCAAGTTCAAGCAAGTTCCATAAAACGTTTTAGAATTACCTTTCCTCCACACAAGGTAATACAGTTATACACAATCCTCAGGGTTCCTGTCCCCAAGTTCTGTGGGATGTTTTAACCCACTCTGCTATGCCCTGCGGCATCACTGTGGGCTGGTGGCACCAGAATCAGCAAAATGGCCGCAAAAACCCCACGCGCGTCAAAACCTAAGGAAATTGCGCTCTACCAAGCACAAAAAGATGGCTGCCAAATTTACCTTGCCTGTGTCAGTGGTGGAACGTAGACCTCACTGCTGAAACATGCCACTGGGCTGCCCACCAAGTAAAAATGGAAAGTGCATGAAAGGCAGTGCTTTACTGAAGAAAGGCCAGAAATTATTCTTAAATCCCTTTTTCTTGGTTGCTGAAAATACAAAATACCGGTCCAAAACACCACAAAACATCCAATATCCTTGCTGGGTGTTACCCGTCACCTCCCTTAGGAAATCATTATGAACCTACAATGTCATGGAAAGTGGAATCTGTCATCAAAATATCCACAGTAAAAAGTGTGCTTGCCTGTGAAAATCTGTCAAAATATGGGCGTAGTACCAGCAGCCGCCTGTATGACAGCTGTCTTTAGGTTGCATCAGAAGTTTAAACTTGTGCAATTGAAATCAAATGTCTGGAAATTAAGTGACCTGTTATTAAGAGGAACCTAGGTTGTAACTATTTAATTTCCATGGTTTAGAAGCTGGAATAAGAGTTCTAGTTGCTTGTGTGAAAATTGAAAGTTTTGTTTTAAACCAAGAAAAATGTAAGAACATGACATTGAATTTAAGCTGAACTCAAAGCCACACAAACCAGTTTCACAGCTTTCCCCCAACAAAAGGCATCTCTCTCCTGCTTCCCACCAAGGCCAGGAAATCATATCTTTGTGAGAATTAAATCAGGGGAGGAGATCTTGGGCTGCACCAGAAAGAGACAATGGACCTTCCTTGGGTGAAAGGATATGCAGATTGTGAAGTGTCAACAGTGGCCTCTCCCAGAAGGAAGGGGGCGGATTGCTTCAGACCTGCCAGCAGGAAAAGGAGGCGGGGACAGACAGTCACTTGTGGATTCACAAGCACAGAAAGCATATTTTTGAAAAAGACTGATAAATGACTGTGCGAATTTGTAACAATTATAGGATTAATAGCATTGTTAGTGTGATTTTTTGGTGCACATTTTAAAAGATGCCAGAACTCTGCGATGTTCAGGGAAGGCACAGTGAAAATTCTGGTTTTGCGGCAAATTTATTTATGTCAGAAGCATGAAACTTCACACACATATGCCCATAGACAATGCGCACATATGTACCAATTTCTGGACAAATTAGATATTGTGTCCCGGACAAAAAGGGCGAAAGTCTGTCAAATCCAGATCCAAGATCCCACAGCAACGGGGCTTGGAAGAGGGTTTGCTACACAAAATATGTGATCTATGTATGTTATTGGTATAAAGATTGCACACATGTAAATAGGTATTATACCAAAAGTAGATTTCATGTTTAAATGGCAAAGGGTAGGATGTTTTGCCTCATAAAACCACATCATCATGGTGACACACTGTTTTCTCCTCCAATCAAGGGAGAGAGCAGATTCCAGCCAATAGCCTACTTAGGGGGTGCACTTAGGATAATTCAGCATACACGCCCCTTTATTAAATGCATAAATAGAGACAGCTGAGGGCTTAGACACACAGATTCACCCACCAACCGATTGCTGGTGAAGCACCCTGCCAGAGGACCTGACATCTCCCTTATTTCAGACTCCAGAAACTTGGCAAGCAGAAAGGCCCATTTCTATAGCTGAACCACTCTCAGCTTGGCCTTAAAATTCCAGAAACCATAATTTACCCCAGACCTCTAAGGGGAACCAAAGAACAGCCTGGCTGTTCTGTAACTGCTTTCCCGCTAAGAATTCTTGCCAGAATCCAAAGACCCAACCCAGTAGAGCCGTGCTGTGACCAGATAGCTGAGAACCAGAGCCATTGCATATCCAGTCCAGTCCTACCGTGCAGTGACCAGAGCGCCTTGCTGACTGCAGACCCGAGCGCCTTGCTGTCCAGTCCGGTGTGCCCAGCAGAATTCCTGTCCAGAAATCTTGACTGACCTGAATCCCTGATGGTTCTGTTCAAACCTATGTAGTGAGTATCCTTAGTATAGGACTGTCACTAGCATATGTACTGTCCATAGTCATCCCTATCCAAACCCATCCTATCTTATATCCAGAACTGCATTATTAGAATATTTTTGAACTGCCTGAACTCTCCATCTCATCCCTATTATCTTCTGTACTAGTAGTGTTAAACCGATCTTTGCGCTGATATATATTTCATCTGAAGAAGGCGAGCGTCTCGGCAGGCAAAATCCATCCAGAGACGTCCTGGGCTGGTGGCTGTGCTGTCGTGTAGTTTGTGTCTTCATAGTCCATCCCTAGTGTCAAGAAATCCTGTTTGTCTTTTTAAAAGTGCATCCTTGTTTTACAATTTGCCTCTATCTGAAGAAAAACGACCTCCACGAAAACGCCCATAACTTCTTCAAATGTCATGCTAGAAACGAAATGTCTGCTTGCAGCTAACATCCTAAGCTTTCCAGAGAACCCAAAACCGCATCCCAAATCCTTATAGTTCCCCCGCGATCGCGATTACCACGCACAGACAAGTTTGCTGCAAATTTTTCGTTTTGGCAAAATCTATAAAGTGTAAAATAGCTTTTCATTGCACCCGACCTCAAAATTAAGTTTTCTCATTGCTTATTACTCTCAAATCATTGCTAGTTTTGTCTACAACCATACAAAGCGGCTTCCATTAGTATTTCAACAATTTCAGTGATTTAAGCCCACATTTAGTGTTTTACCTCTTCCATTCAAAGCCAACTTTAAAACAATTTTGACAATTTGCCAATTAGTTCTGTTTCTCTCTTGTGTTTGCTGGGGGGGGGAAATTGGGATTGATATATTTGCTTGAATTCTGCATTCCTGAAACCTGTTTTCTCTCCTCCTATATCTCTACATTGCATATTGGGGGATTGAGGGATGCGCAGGGGGAAAGAGTAACCACATTGCATTTGACTGAACATACCCAAAAGTATTATTGCAATACTGCATTGTTTTTGCTCATCATTACTCCTTATGATTAAAGAGATTGTGTAGTGTGACATCACCACATTGGTGATTATAGTATCCCATTAAAAATAGTTTGATTATATTGTGAAATACCTAAATAAATATTTTAACTTTGCAAACCAGTCTGATTCCTAACACAACGTGCTAACTGACGGGGTTCATAAACCCTGTTGGGCTACCACACTCTGCTATAATGTGAAAAGCACCCTTCAATAGGAACACTTTAAGGAATTAGGTCTGTTTGCAAAAATAAAATAACTTCTGTAAGTCAGAAAGGAAATTAATATTTCTGGAATGGCGACCCTAGTAGAAATTAATATGGCAAGGGAACACCTACTGCACAAATTATTTGTCAGGGGTGAATGGACAGAACAGGATCAGAATGTTTGGTTGCAGAAAATTAAAGAACAGGCCACTGCCACAGGATTAGACATATGAAAGGACCAGGGTCCATTACACATGGCACTGAGTGATTT
Source organism: Ambystoma mexicanum (assembly GCF_040938575.1). Lineage (NCBI taxonomy): Eukaryota > Metazoa > Chordata > Amphibia > Caudata > Ambystomatidae > Ambystoma > Ambystoma mexicanum. The sequence continues at coordinate 248,030,720 of NC_090921.1, read as the reverse complement.
GCATATGGCCCCTAAGGTAAAAGAAGAGCAAAGTAAAATTGCCAAAATAGAGGCACATCTGTACCTCCATATTGGAGCAATACAGGAAAAATATGCCAAAAACCTAGATCTGGCAAATAGTTGTGTACAATCACTAGAAAAAGCCCAAACTAGTCTGGACTCTGCAGAGCAAAGGCTACAAAAGAGCCATGAATCAGAAAATGAAACCAGGCAGTACCTGATAAAAATAAAAGGAGATATGGATACCCTGCAGCAGGAGAAGGTAGAGCAGGATACCAAAGTACTGGCGCTGCAGAAAGAGTGCCAATAAAGTTTGGACTCTCTACTACAGAGCCAACAAAAGCTGGAACAGCAAATACATTTTAATAGGGCCTGCGCAGAGCAGGTAGTCACCCTGCAAAACTGGCTAGACCAAGAAAAAGAAGAAAATAATAAATTAATTCTCAAAGACCTTGACACCCAGATAGAATTCGATGAAGAGCACCAGAAAGCTGGTGCACTCCAAAGACAAAGGGATGACCTGGCTGCACAGAGCGGTACTCTCATTCAGGAAAGGGAAACCTTAGGCCAGGAGGTCAGTTATTTAAAGGCCAAAATGGAAGAAAATCACCTGGCCCTTCAGGGACTGGGTGAACTCCAAAAAGACTACGGAAAACTGTTAGAGCACACCAGGAGGGTGGCAGATGCTCTAGCCAAGAAGGACCAGGCCAGTAAGGACAGGACTCAGGAGGTAACCCTCCTGCAGCAACAATTGGCCCAATATTCCAAAGTTACACAGGATGCACAGAGAGACAATGAGGCTCTCTGTGAAAAGAAATGACAGGCTCCACAGACAGGTAGCTATGCAGGAACAACTAATAGAGACCAGCCAGGCCTTAAAAGAAGAACAAAAAGGTCAGGTTCTTGCATGGCAACAGGGAGCAGGGGCTGAGAGAGATGAGGTCCACTGGGAAAGGGAAACACCTGAGCATAACCTCAGGAACCCTAGTACCAGAGGCTTTCATCTCTTCAACTCCATGGACTCTGCCACCCCCATGTCCACTGGCGCACATGAGCCAAGGGCCACAGGGATGGCGGTCTTCAATCCAATGAGGAATATGGGGCTCATAGATCAGCGCTTCCCAGGAATGGATGGGCGGGCATCTATGTATGGCTTCCCAAGTACTAGGGCCATATTCTCTGATCGGGGAGACTCCAATGAGGGGAGGGTCAGAGAAATGGATCCTCAAAAATATAATTTCCCCAGAGAACAGATGGTAAAATTTAGTGGGGAACTTCATGGGAGTAGGCCCACTAAGGGCATCCTGAAAACCTCTTCCCAGCTAGGACAGTGGGGAGGGTACTCAGCCAATCCTGGGAGCAAGGAAGAATCAGAAGACACTTCTGAGCGCCACAAGACTCAAGAAACTAGGCCCCCCACATTCTGCTAGCCATTCCCTGGCTCAGAGAATCCAGGAGAGCCTAGAAGACCAGACAGGCACCTCTGGTAGCAGTGCCTCTGAGTCAGAGGATGAGTGGACCAGGGTCACCCGAACCAAAAAAGCCAACAAGGTCACGAGGGCCTTGCTCAAGCATCCCCTAAAACAAATCAAAGCCATTAGGAGCGTCATCACGCCCTATCATAAGAATGTGAAATATTAGGTTTGGGAGCACCTTGAGCTATTTGAACAAATGATGGGCACTTTACATTTGAAGAACAGCCAAAGCTGTATACAATATGTAAAGTGGACATTTTCTCCCGAGTACTGCAGCTTCTTTGCGGGCTGGAGGATCAGAATCATTCCAGATGGTCCACCTATAAGGCGGCCATCTTGAAACACTTTTCTATTCACAGGAATCCTCAGGAGGCTCGCAAGGCAGCCTACAACTTGCAATGTGGGGAAGATAAGGCTCCCCAAGAGTTTGTCCAAGAGTTAAAACGTGCCTTTGCGCAGACCACTAGAAGGGTGCGCACTGACAGCAAAGAGTTTGTAAATACTTTCTTCCATGCTCTCCCTAAGTATATCATGACCCAGCTAGTGAGTGACTTTCATGCTAAAGTGGCAGAGGTGAAGGTTGCCCCCATTTTAGATCGAGAGTTGGAGGGGGCCTAAAAACCTGCCTGCACAGAATCAAAACAACCCTAAACCCAGAAGGCCCTCGGGCCAATCACAAACAGGGATCCAGGGAGGCAACCCTACAAATGGGATCCTTAACTCCCCTGACTACATCAGCCCACGCTACAAGGGCAATAGACCCATCCTGGGTTATGTGTGGACTCCTCCAGCCCAAGGGGGGCGGGGAATCCAACCAGACAGCAGCTAACCCAGGGAACTTCCCTCCTCACTTCCCCCAGGAGGGCAGTAATCCCCCAAATACCGGACAGAATTTCTTCCCAAGGTACTCGCCAAACCTTAACCACCAAAACAATCCATCCTTCTTTCCCCACTTTCCTGAGCCCAGACAACACAATCCAGGAAAGGGGAGGCCAAGGGTGGAGGGGTACCCAAACTTTCCTAACCCGGGATATTTTGGGAGAAGAGATAGCTACCCTTCCCGGGATCAGCCCAGGGGAGACATGAGGACCCCGTACCAAACAGAACGGGTGTCCCAACTAGAGCGCCAGGTCCAAAACATGGCACAGGATCTGCGTTGCATGCTGAACCCTCAGATGAACATGGCGGCGCAGAATGCCTCGAATCCAGGACCTGGTGCTCCAGAGCAGTGACGGGGGAAGAACCCCGAAAATCCACCGGTTCCCAGGGAGGAGGCACAAGGGGAAAGGGGGTGTAAAGCCTTGGAGGAAGCTTCCTTCCCTACTTGTAAAAATCCCCTGGACACCCAGGAACTGGAACCAAAATCTCCTGCCCCCGAAAGTCTGCAACCCAAGAAGCACAGGGGGGGGGGGGAGGAGAAATAAAGAGCACAAAAAGACCCATTTTGAGGAGGAGGTACACATCGTCCAGTTTGAAGGAGAGGGATCCTCAGAGGATCCTGGGAAAAGGATCTTCTCCTTCAGAGATGGGGAACTCCTCCCAAAAAAATGGGTCCCAAACCATCCAAATCCTCTGATTCAAACCCATCCTGGTGACTGCCTCCAAAAAGGGGGGTGGAGGGATAGCCCAGAACCAGGAGAACCCACAACTTCCCCCATATCCAGCTGTCACCTTTTTCTATCAGATTCCCAAGACACCAAACAGAATCCTGCCCAAATCTCCTTTCTGTCAGTATCCAAAATCAAGAAACTAACCCACCAGTTGTCCAAAAATGTACATTATCTTTGCCCCCTTGAGGAGAAGGAGGGAAGATTCTATGCCCCGGTCCAAATACAGGGGAAATGTACAATTTTGACACTGGTGGACACAGGATTCCAATCTACCCTTCTGTCAAAAAGGGCCTTTGACCAACTGAATTCGGGAAGTGGGGAGAAATACCAAATTCCTCTCTCCCCTCTTCCTGGACAACTTCAGAATTTCGATGGGAAGGAAATTCCCGTCGAGAGGACTGCAGATTTGACATTAAAATTGGGCGACACAAGGTGAGGCACCCGGTCAAAGTTGTGACTCCAGAGGGCACCCCTTGTTTACTAGGGAATGACATCCTGCGTAGATTGTCACCCCTCATAGATTGTGTAAACAAGGTCCTCTGGACCCAGAATAGCCGACCAATAAAATTGAAACAGAGTGTCAACCATGTTAGCTTAAACGGCACATGCCACATGGTTGAACAAAAACCTGACCAAATAGAATTTCACTTCCAGAACAACCAAATCCCAGACGTGACAGTAATTGCAGTAGGACAACAAACTGGTGATGGGGGGTCCTCTCTATTTCTGAAAATCAACCTTCCTTCCAGTCTAAGGTGGCATTCCACACTGGAAGGAAACACTCTGAAATTCTTTACAAATTCACAATCAGAAAATCCCACTCCTATATTCCAGAAAGATGAAAAATCAGCTCAAAGACTGGCTGATAGTCAGAAAATTGGAGAGCAGTTGTTCATCCCTATTCAGTTAAATGAAGGGAAGGACTCTGTTCTCGCCTGAGTGTGTGTGAATAATGGTAAGAGCTTCATCAGCGAAGCCATGTTCTGCAAACTCCCAAAAGATCCAGCCATTCCCACCTTTAAACTGATAGACAAATGGGAAATGGACCTCGAAACATCCAATTCCAAACATCTCCTGCCTAACAGGTGTATGCTCAAAATTTCCATAGGCAACAAGAGCATAGTCCATAATTGTTGGGTCGTACGAGATGTCCCTGCTGCATTTTACTTAGGCAGTGACATTCTCAATCGCTTTGCCATTAGTTTGGACCTAATAAACTTCAAAGCTTGGTCCCGATTAGTGGGTAATCCCATGGGCTTTGATGATCCAGAGAAAGTATTTAGGTCAGTTCAACTACTGCCTTATGCAGTTGAAATTCAGATTGGAGAGAAAGTCACCATCCCAGAAAGGACCCGACAATTCTCACTGGAAGTGAAAGTTAAAAAAGGACAGAAACTGAAAAACCCTGACGCCTATGTTCATCTTAATGCTCACTTCCAACAGTAAGGGTTGGGGGTAAACCCAACACCATTAGTCAACATAGAACATGACACCATTCCAATAGAGGTGGATAACAGTGACTTAAAGAGTATCACTCTAGCCGCAGGCACCATTATTGGAATGGCGGTTGATGACCGACATTTTTCCATAGATTTAGGTAATAAACTGTTAGGACCAATCCCCAAGGACTGTTTTGACCGTGATAGCGATGATGACACAACACCAGACAGGATCTTCACCCAGCATGGGGGGAATTTCCTGGTGTACACTTCCTGCCCTTATGGTAAGGAAGATGTGACTTGTGACTTCAGGAGGGATGAGGTGATTTTCCATGTCCATGAGGGCTGCCTTCCCCACCTGAAGCCACCAGTCCAAGTCAGCACTTTGACCAGGGACTTCTCCACCCAGCTGGAGGAGGCTGTTGAGATAGCAAAACCAGAAGTCTTTCCAGGCTTCAGGCAGATGGTTGAAGAGAGAGTCAACCTAGCTGATGCCTGTGATACTCTGGAGCAAAAGCAAAAATTGAAACAAGTTTTCTTAGAATTTTAAGATCTCTTTGCGGTGGACTCATGTGACTGTGGTCGCTCCCACATCCACACAACAACAATTCCCACGGACCCTGGCATGACTCCAGTGTTTGTGAAGCAATATTGCTTGCCTCTCGCATCAATGGAGTCCCTTACTGAAATAATTAAGAACCTTGAGTCCCGTGGGATAATTCGTCCAGTCCACAGCACCTTCAATAATCCAGTGCTGGGGATTTTGAAGCCAAACGGCCAGTGGAGACTCTGTGCTGACCTTAGGGAGCTCAACAAACAGGTCCACACTTCCCAATGGCCTCTTCCCTACATTGACCAAGGGCTGGCAAAGATCCAGGGGTCATAGGTATTCACTGCAATAGACCTGACCAATTGGTACTGGACTGTACCTGTCAGTAGGGAGGATCAATACAAGCTGGCCTTTACCTTCGGGGGGCAGAAGTACACATGGACCCGGACTCCCTTCGGATATATCAACTCCGGCAATGAATTTAACATTTTTCTGCACAAGGCCATGCCCGACCTGGGTGAAAGGGGTAACCTGGCCTATGTAGATGATGTTTTAGTCAAAAGCTGAACTGTGGAGGAACACATAGCGGAGAGCTGTTATGTTCTGACACAGTTGAGGGCTGCCGGAGCAAAACTCTCCTTTCAAAAGGCAAAGTGGTGCAGGACCCATGTCAATTTCTTGGGGCATGAGATTACTCCTCAGGGTCTCTGTCCCCAGGAAAAGAAAGTGGAAGCACTCCAGAAATTAAAAGTCCCCACAACTCTGCGGGAACTAAGGAGCCCCCTTGGACTAACTAATTACAGCAGAAAGTTCATTGAGGACTACGCAGAGATCACAAGACCCCTGATCCATCTTTGGAAGGGGGGTCAAGTGGGAGTGGGGTCCAGAAAAAGCCGAGGCAGTAAGACAACTCAAAAGAAGCCTCTCACAAGTGCCTTGCCTAGCATACCCTGTCAAAACCAAGGAGTTCTTCTTGGAGACAGGGTTCCCAAATACATGCTTGACTGCAGTATTATATCAAAAGCATGACAAGGTCAATAAAGTAATCTCCTATGCGAGTAAAACTTTATCCTCTGTGGAGGAAAAATTCAACGATTGTGAGAAGGCACTCTTGGCAACAGTGTGGGCATTGAAGAAGTACCGCCCATTTATCCAGGGGGAACACATCATAGTGGAGACTCCACACCAGCAGGGAAAAAGAACTTGTGGCCCGCACAGGGACTGCATGGGTGAATGATGCCCCAGAACCCTCCGCTGGGTACAAAATACCGGTCCCCGAAGTAGTCAGGTAGCAGAGTTGATGGCTGTGCATCAAGCCATCCTCACTGCTGTCCAGCACCAACTCCACGAACTGGTCATGATCACAGATTCGGATTATGTACGGAACAGGTTCTTGGAGCACCTGGTTAACTGGAAAACCAGAGGCATGCTATGTGTTAATAAACCATTGAAACATGGGAAAGTAATCCAAAATATTGATGATCTGGTCACCTCGAATGTGATGACCATCTGCTGGAAAAAGATCAAGGGTCATTCTAAAGTAGAGGGACCAGACAAAGCTGGAAATGACCTAGCTGATCAGCTGGCCAAAACCAGAGCCATCCAAGGGGATCTACTTGAGATCTAATCCCTGTTGGGGGAAATCCAGGTCACTGCTATCACTAGGTCCCAGACAAATGCTCACAATGAACTCTCAACTGCACAATGGAGTTAGGAGATCCCAGATGCTGATTTGATTACGGCTCAAAAAGGGGATCCAATAATTGGTAAGTTTTATCAACACATTGAGGACCCTGAGAACTTTCCCCTGACGGATACCAATTACATTGGGAAAGAGGACCTCAGAGTGTTGATGAAATGTCCAAAAATGTTCTGAATCCAAGACGGTTTGTTGGTAAGGAGATCCCTAGCTGGCCATGATCAGTGGGTGGTCCCTACCTCATTTTGAAGCCTGATGCTAAGTCACGCCCATGATGCGGCCACATCTGGTCATAGGGGGTTTCATACAACACTTGAAATCTTAAGAGAGGTTGCAAACTGGTCACACATGGGGCAGGACCTCGACCAATACTTGAAGGGGTGTCTTGTGTGTGCACAATTTCAGCCAACATCTCTCACACACCATGCGCCTCTCCAAAAGAGGGGGATGAAACTGCCTTGGTCAGATTTACAAGTCAATTTTATCGGGCATGTGATTCGCTCCTCTAGGGGGACAAGTACATGTTGACCGTCACATGCTTGTTCACTAACTGGGTGGAATGTCTCCCGGCCCCAAACTGCAAGGCAGAAACAGCAGCTGCCCTGATGATCAACCACATCTTCTCATGTTTTGGACTACCCCAAAGGATCGAGTCAGACCGAGGTAGCCACTTCACTAGCAAAGTGATGACAAAGATGTGGGAGATACTTGGGGTCAAAAGGAAACTACACATTGCCTTCCAGCTAGCTTCTAGTGGTGGAGTTGAGAGATACAACAAGACAATTGTGAGCATATTAAACAAGTTTGTGGCAGATTTTAGGCCAAGTTGGGAAATCCTACTACCTCTTGTCCTGATGGCCATCAGATCTACCCCTTCATCCGCAACTAAAATGTCACCGTTTGAGCTGATGACTGGACGAAGGATGGTGCTTCCCCAGCATCTGCTCTACAGAACCCAAGAGCAGACCTTGATCAATGCCTCCACAACTCATTAGTATGTTGAGAATCTGAGAAAACACCTTCAACATGCCTTTGCCTATGCTCAGCGAAATCTAGAATGATCTGCAGACAGTATGAAGACCCACTATGACCTTAAGACTACTAGAAAAGAATACCAAGTAGGAGACAGGGTCTACTTGCACAATATCCAAAGGAACCAGGCCAAACAGAGCACATTTCTTCCTAGCTGGCGGGGACCTTTTGAAATTGTAGACAGAATCTCACCAGTCGCCTACAAAATCCGTATCCCCAAAGGCAGTTTAGCAGAAGGGGAAGATAAGTGGGTCCACATCAACCAGCTGAAGTGTTGCCATGCTCGGCACACTCTGCAGCAACTAGAGGATTCATCTGGAAACCCAGAGAGGGACATCCCAGCTCCCTAGAAAAATCTGATTGTAAAAACCATTCCGTCTACTATAATTAGTAATAAGATTATGTATTTGGGGTTTGTTCAGGGTACAACTTCTTCTAATTGCGACCAGGTTCAACCTCTGATGAGAAAAAGGGTCGCATCGGTGTGGTACTTGTTTAGGAGGAACCAGGACCCCAACCTCCTTGGTTAGTATAAGTAACTTTGGATTGTACCACACAATGAGTGCGCCCCAAAAGATTCAACGATTATTTGTGTTTCTTTTTGTTATTGAGAAATTATAAATAAAGTTTCAGCAAAACAGCAGTTAGTTTATTGTGCCCTTTAATTGTTAACACGTGTTTCGGCCTCTCAAGGGCCCTTTTCAAAATCTGGGCACCTTTATGTGAACCTTTATGCCAACTTTATGTGATTTAGTACCGATGGAGTCCCAAAATAGTTGACCCTAAATTACATTACCAATCATTGCAGTCAGATCCTTAGGCTACAGACCAACTTCCAGGCCAGCACGCCCTTCCTTCCATATTGGTTATTCCTGTATGTTTACATTATCCACACATATTCATTTTTATAGAAAAAAGTATGTATAAACAATGGATATCTACCCAAACAAAAGTAGTCCCACCTTTCATACTAATTAGGTATCTGCAGTACATTAGTCATTACTTCAAATACTTGTTCTTAAACAAAAAATACATGTTGCTTGAAGTTGTATGGTTGTTTGATCATAGAAAGCTTATCATCTCATTGACCTAGGTAAGACCAAACTAAATTGATCTGAATTTGCAAATCAGTCTTGCTGAACACCTCCTATATTTCCATAAAATGGATTCAGTTTATTTTTTGTGAATTACTAATGTTTGTAGGACTAAGGATACAAACTGCCCGGATACTTTTGTTTTGAAAAGGGCCCTTGAGAGGCCGAAACACGCGTTAACAATTAAAGGGCACAATAAACTAAGTGCTGTTTTGCTGAAACTTTATTTATAATTTCTCAATAACAAAAAGAAACACAAATAATCGTTGAATCTTTTGGGGTGCACTCATTGTGTGGTACAATCCAAAGTTGCTTATAATTAGTAATAAGTATAAGCGGTTAGGATTGTCAAGTATCTATCAAATGTATGCGTCTGCCCCACTACATAAATAGTGGTGGGGAAATGTCTACAAATATGCTCTGTTTTGTCAAACCTATGTAGACTGAAACCATGGATCCTAAGCCCAAGGAGGACCACTCGGGGACCAGGAGGAAAGACCCAAGGGGCCTGGGGTATCGCTCCATACACTTTCATCTGGAACCGGCGAGGAGAACCTGTCGATCCACCACTGTTGGGAGAAGCAGACACATTTTTCCACTTGGACCGAAAAAAAGAAAACTGAACATCCCAATCTCCCGACTTCCCCTTGACGGGCGATCAAGAGTCAAGTCGCGAGGGGGAGCTTGTGGGATGTTTTAACCCACTCTGCTCTGCCCTGCGACATCACTGTGTGCTGGTGGCCCCAGAATCAGCAAAATGGCAGCGAAAACCCCATGCGCGCCAAAACCTAAGGCAATTGCGCTCTACCAAGCACAAAAAGATGGCTGCCAAATCTACCTTGCCTGTGTCAGTGGTGGAACAGAGACCTCACTGCTGAAACATGCCACTGGGATGCCCACCAAGTAAAAATGGAAACTGCATGAAAGGCAGTGCTTTACTGAAGAAAACCCAGAGATTGTTCTTAAATCCCTTTTTCTTGGTTGCCAAAAGACCACAAAACATCCAATATCCTTGCTGGGTGTTACCCGTCACCTCCTTTAAGAAATCATTATGAACCTACAATGTCATGGAAAGCGGAATCTGTCATCAAAACATCCACAGTAAAAAGTGTGCTTGCCTGTGAAAATCTGTCAAAATCTGGGTGTAGTACCAGCGGCCGCCTGTATGACAGCTGTCATTAGGTTGTATCAGAAGTTTAAACTTGTGCAATTGAAATCAAATGTCCTGAAATTAAGTGACCTGTTATTAAGAGGAACCTAGGTTGTAACTATTTAATTTCCATGGTTTAGAAGCTGGAATAAGAGTTCTAGCTGCTTGTGTGAAAATTGCACGTTTTGTTTTAAACCAAAAACAATGTAAGAAAATGGCATTGAATTTAAGCTGAACTCAAAGCCACCCAAACCAGTTCCACAGCTTTCCCCCAACAAAGGGCATCTCTCTCCTGCTTCCCAAGAAGGCCAGGAAGTCATACCTTTGTGAGAATTAAATCAGGGGAGGAGATCTTGGGCTGCACCAGAAAGAGACAATCGACCTTCCTTGGCTGAAAGGATATGCAGGTCAACAGTGGCCTCTCCCAGAAGGAAGGGGGCGGATTGCTTCAGACCTGCCAGCAGGAAAAGGAGGCGGGGCCAGACAGTCACTTGTGGATTCACAAGCACAGAAAGCATATTTTTGAAAAAGACTGATAAATGACTATTCAAATTTGTAAAAATGATAGAATTAATAGCATTGTTAATGTGATCTTTGGGTGCACATTTTAAAAGATGCCAGAACTCTGTGCGATGTTCAGGGAAGGCACAGTGAAACTTCTGGTTTTGCAGCAAATGTATTTATGTCAGAAGCATGAAACTTCACACACTTATGCCCATAGACAATGCGCACATATGTACCAATTTTTGGACAAATTACATATTGTGTCCCGGATAAAAAGTGTGAAAGTCTATCAAATCCAGATCCAAGATCCCACAGCAACGGGGCTTGGAAGAGGGTTTGTTCCACAAAATATGTGATCTATGTATGTTATTGGTATAAAGATTGCCACATGCAAATAAGTATTATACCAAAAGTAGATTTCATGTTTAAAAGGCAAAGAGGAGGATGTTTTGCCTCATAAAACCACATAATCATGGTGACACACTGTTTTCTCCTCCAATCAAGGGAGAGAGCGGATACCAGCCAATAGCCTACCTAAGGGGGTGTGCTTAGAAAAATTCAGCATACACACCCCTTTATTAAATGCATAAATAGAGACAGCTGAGGGCTTAGACACACAGATTCACCCACCAACCGATAGCTGGCGGAGCACCCTGCCGGTGGACCTGACATCTCCCTTGCACCAGACTCCAGAAACTTGGCAAGCAGAAAGGCCCATTTCTATAGCTGAACCACTCTCAGCTTGGCCTTAAAATTCCAGAAACCAGAATTTACCCCAGACCTCTAAGGGGAACCAAAAACAGCCTGGCTGTGCTGTAACTGCTTTCCTGCTAACAATTCTCGCCAGAATCCAAAGACCCAACCCAGTATAGCCGTGCTGTGACCAGATAGCTGAGAACCAGAGCCATTGCAGATCCAGTCCAGTCCTACCGTGCGGTGACCAGAGCGCCTTGCTGACGGTAGACCCGAGCGCCTTGCTGTCCAGTCCGGTGTGTTCAGCAGAATTCCTGTCCAGAAATCTTGACTGACCTGTATCTCTCACGGTTCTGTTCAAACCTATGTAGTGAGTATCCTTAGTATACGACTGTCACTAGCATATGTACTGTCCATAGTCATCCTTATCCAAACCCATCCACTCTTATATGCACAACTGCATTGTTAGAATATTTTTGAACTGCCTGAACTTTCCATCTCATCCCTATTATCTTCTGTACTAGTAGTGTTAAACCGATCTTTGCGCTGATATATATTTCATCTGAAGAAGGCGAGCATCTCAGCAGGCAAAATCCATCCAGAGATGTTTTTTTTTAATTTATTGTCTATGGTTTATTTAACCCTTTACAAAAAAAAAGAAAACATTATATCAAAAAATAGAAATACACATTCACAAGATAAAATAGAATTGAATATGAGCTAAACATAGTCCAGATCAACACATTAATAAACGAACGGAAACACTTCAAACTAGCAAATCTAATTAGCAAGCATTTCATAAATTTCTAAAATAGGAAATAAACAAACAAAACAAAAAAATCAGGAAACCTTAAAGCTTCTAAAGACATAACAGAACCAGCATATCAATACATATTTGAAATAAAATAGCTAAAATTGATAAGTCAAAATCTCAATTAACATTTTCGTTTGAGCAATCCCAAGTATGTTCACAATGGTTTCAGTCCATTAGCACAAGATTCACAGACAAATACATTTAGGATAGGTCACAAAAGTTTTTTTTTTTAAAAGTAGTAACTCTAATCCTTAGTGCAATTCTATAGCCATGTCTCATTTGGTACCACACCAGTTCTCTATTTACGCAGTGCAAGTGCTCCACAAACTGTTCAAAATATAAGATGCGTTGTTGCATCCGAGCCAGACAAATAAGTAAAATATGCTGTAGAGTTTCCTCAGTACCCTCATTCATACAGAATCTTCACCAACCCGATGTGTCCGTCAGCAGGTTCCAACTCTTGAGAATACAATTAGTTCTCAGAACATTTAGCCTGAATCTCATAAAAACATTTCGTAGGCTTCTACAAGGATATTTCTCCAAGAATACTTCAATAACTGGAAAAAAATTCCAGAATGAGTATATCTGATTGAAATTTCTTGATTGTGAGACTGTACGTACAGTCTGTTGCCAGTCATCACTTTTCAAAATCATTTTTACCTTCTGGGGATTAGACAGAAGCATTTCAATTGTGACACCCAAATTGGTAAGACAGACCTCTACCTTAGCCTTCAGTTGGTTACAAAAACCATTAGTAGAGTCCATACCCGCTACAGAATAGAGGTTTTCTGGAGGATTTACTGGACATTTTCTCCATAACAGTATCTTTTTCCACATAATGAACGATTGTAGGGAATGGAGACCTAGTTCGTATCTAATAATCTCCACCGGTACACTTTTGGGTAAAAAAAAAAAAAAATCCTTTCCACATAAACTTTCTGAAGACATCACAACATCCGTATTTTCTAAATCAAAAAATTTCATACCAAACATTATCCTTGGAATTCCCTTCATGATATAGAAGGTTCTCAAGGGCACCATAGTAAATTTGCAGTATTTAATCTCCAATTTACGCATTTGTCTTAAGGCCATCTCTGCCTTTGTTCTCAATTGGGTTTTTATTACTGTCGTGGAACCTGATCATATCAAGTAATATCCCAAATACTTAAAAGCACTCTAACATTTGATACTTTTGCCCTCACAGTGCCATGTGTAACCGAGGAGATTTTTCTAGGTTTTCCCAGACATACAATAGTAGTCTTGGATGCATTTATTTTTAAGTGTAATTCTGACACAAATATTACAAATGCATTTATCATTCTCTGCAATCCCACTTTGCTACAGTTCAATAGCAAGAAATCATCAGCGTAAGCTAGCCATTCAAACGCTTTGTTACCAAGTCTTGG